>NC_089874.1:126315000-127740833 GCF_040182565.1 Anser cygnoides
CTGTCTTGCCAGCGAGATGATTTGGCAGAGATTTTGAAATGAAGCAATTCAAAGTGAAAATCATCTGCCCTTTCCAAACAGAACTGTCTCAAACACTTGATTAGATTTCAATCCCAAATAGATATTTTCCATTCAAATTAACTGACTACAAAATAAACCATTTTTGTCCTATCCTATCAGGCTACTTGTGCCTCGTAACAGCTTTGCAGTGTTTTTGCACATTGTCTTTGCTCAGCCATGGGCTTTATAATGGGAACTGACAGAATATGTTGTAAATTGAAATTATATTTTGGTAATCTTGGGAAACAGGAACTTGATGTTTATAAAAACTTGTGAGCCACAAGGTACATCTGCCCTCAGCTTCCTGCCACGTGGTATCTCATCCCCTGCAGCAGAACTTACTAAGAGAAAAAAAATGGTATGGGATGCTAAATATGAGCAGAGGTGCTTGAGAGGCTGTTAACGGATTTAGTTTTGATTATAAAATATTGAATAGTCAAACCAGAACCTGAACTAGTTTTATAAGTTTTCTGATCTCAGAAAGATTTCCAATCTTGAAACTGTTCTAAGATCTTATTTTCATGGGTTTTAGTGCCAAATCATTTTATTCCTGTGTTGAAGACTTTTTGTTTGGGAACTTTATCTTATTTACACCGTGAAGAGTTAAGGAGTTAAAAAAAAGTCAGCATCACCTTGGGACTCAGTCATACCACTATTAAGTACCCTTCTGCATCATGTTTCAGTGATGTCACTGTGCATGCCCACATGAGGTAGTCACCCAAGTAGGTCAGACAGCATATGCATTATCCTTCTCTTCCTGTCTTTTTTACATGCAGATATCACAGCTGTAAGGCCTTCTGCCAAGACAGGGAGGATTGCAAGGCAGGTTTCCTGCCTTCTTTCCCTGCACTACCAGCAGCCTACCTGTGCAGCTCAGAGGAAGCCTCTCCACTCCTTTACTCAGTTACCTACCCGTAATGCAGGGATAACCATGCCTAGTGGATTCACTACAGTCTGAACTTCATTAAGCATAATTCATGTCATTACAACGAGCATTTCTGCAATCCATAGTACAAAGTATCAGTTTCTGCCTTTTGCTACAAGGCAAAAAGTATAATTAGCCTAACATCATTATCATAGGTTTCAGAGTTACTGTAAGACTGGAAAAACATCTTCACAGCTATTTTAAGTCCAGTAGGGAGTTCTCTTGGCTTGTCCTCTTGCATAACGGTTTGTAAAGGGTTTTTTTGTTTGTTTGTTTGTTTTTTGTTTTTAGTGATTCCTCCACCAAACCCACTCATCCGTGGTTTAGATGTAGCAATTTTCATCCTCTTTTTACTTGTGCTTTTCAAGAAGAGGCGTTAACTTCTGTCAAGCCTCCGGGCAATAAAGCTGCCTTCTAAAGTTCTCCTTTGAGATCTCTCAGAAATAGTCCATGGAGACCAGCAGTCTCCTGACTAAATTGATTAGAGCTTATTGCGTTCACTGCTTCAACTATTTGCACTCCAATCTCCAAAGAGCTATTTCGGCTCACACAGACCCAGGCAAACTTGCTGAGAGCAGCAGAACTTCAAGCCAGATGTGATGTTTAAGGGATACCGTGGCCACAGGAGGAGATTTTTCCCACCACCGGTGTAAGTGTGCCACCCTCTGGACAGTGGTCTGAATCACCTTTTCCAGACTGCACCAAAATCTTGAGATTTGATCTCAGTGGAGCCAGTCCAGTCCAAGAGGTTAGAGACCAGAACCAAAAGCAAACTGCATCCATGTAATGCTGAGTCCTGCTTAGCCCAACCACAAGCAAAATGTAAGCTTTCCATTAGTAGCTCTGTAGCCCACTGCTGAAAACAGACCTGATTCTGTGCCATCAAGCATTGCAATTCATTTTCAGATATTGAAGTTGACCCGAAAAAAAATCTACATAATTTTCCTCTACCCATGGACCACTGAGCTCCTTTCCATTATACCTGTTGCAGCCAGCAGAGACATATGAACCACAGCACCACCAAGTCAGAAGATGGGTTAGTAGTGTATTTTGGACTCCATCTTGCACTAACCAGCAAGTCTCCTTTACAGAGATTGCCAAGGTAAAATGCAAACTGAAATGCAAAATGCAAATAGAGCAGGAGATCATAAAATCACCCTAATGAAAGTAAGCAATCCAGTGACTCTCCAGACGGGGGGCAGACTCTATGAAAATTCTTCCCTTCAGGGAGATGGACACAGTCCAGTAGCGTCTCTCTCTGTTCTTTCCTGCTAGCTTGAGGCCCTACAATTCGTAAGCCCACAAGATTGCCTTCAAGCTCTACTATTTGTCACAATGTTCCTAGGCCATCCTAGACTATTCCTTCTTGGTTGAAAACTCTAGGTTTTGTTATTAGATCCTCATAGTAGCATCTTACTCATACTTCTTGGAAGCAGTGTTCCTTAGTGGGCAATTTTATAAGTGATCAGATTTGCAATGGATTAAAACGTGATGAAAGTGCTGCATAAAGCAAATTAAAATTGAAAGCCTGTGTTTGTAGAATAGACTTTATCTAATGTTTGACAGATGGGGAAAAGATTAAAGAAAGAGAGATCCCTACAGAAGAGAGCTTTGTCCAAAACACATCCTCACTGGACAGTAAATTGATCAGCAGCCTATTCTTAGGAAGGAAGAAACTACCTTCTCACAGTCGGACTATGAGATTAAAAATAGTGTTAAAAAAATTTAAACAGAAAATCCAAGATAATATATACTATGACATGGCCAGAGCATCATATCCCAGGCTCACTCAGCATGCAGAATAAGCTGATGTGCAAAATCTTATTAAATTTTTCCATGTATCTTCACTCAAGAGATGGTTTGAGCATTATTTGTACTGCCATGGCACAGTCTTTTATTGACTATGATGTTATTTATTACCTCCTGGAAGTTTATGTGATGAAGTCATTTTGCAACAACTGATTCACAGCCATGAATTTGTCTCACCAGCATGCCCCAGAGATGAAGGTAAGGACACTTCACAGAAGGGAGGCTGAGGCACAAGGGCATTAGGGTCCTGTTTAATTGATTGTCCCTCAGGTGATTTTCCAAAGTATTTAACATTATACAACATGATGCATCAGACAAAACCTAAGATAAATTTGTATGTATGACTCATGCAGCATCACATCTCTGTAGTAGAAATAGAGATCTCACCAATTTGTCCAAGCAACTCCTCAGGTATCTTATAGACAAACCATTAAGTGGCTGTTATTAGAGTCTTCACATTCATTAGTGACGGGGTGAAGGTTGCACATGCAATGCTGAATTTGGTATTTCCCTACTGTAAGTTTCATTGTACAGCACTCCACATGAGTTGAAACAAAGGTGTGGTTTTCACATTCACTTTAGGGGCACAGCTAACGGTTGTTTCTCCCACCCATACCCTTCATATTTGCCCTGTTTCACCCGACCTTCTCCCTCTGCTCTTAGCCAGTCATCTCTTTGTTACAGGCTAGCTCAGCTTTTCACTCCCTAACAGCACTTACAAATATATTTTTCCCAGCTTCTTCCTTTCTACTTTTTTACCTTTTTTTTTTTTTTTTTTTTTTAAATCCAATGTGGCAGATCCCTCTGTTTACCACATAGACACTTGGAGAGAGGAAGACCAGGTGAAAAAGTTCAGTGGCTATTACCAGCTGAAAGCCAGAGTCTTACAATGAAAAGTATTAGAGAGGCTCACCTAAAGAGTATTCCTAGCAGCTCCATCTTCAGTGGTTGCAGTGGGGACTGCCGCAACTGTGACTTTTCATATTAACACCAAGATGACACTTAACTCTTTGTTACTAAGCATTGCATCAGATACACATCATAATGCTGGTTTCTTCAACTTAGCAACCAGCAGTGCTGTAAGGTCTAGTCTGTATTTCAGTGCTTTGTCTGTGTGGTTGCAGTAGCTAAAAGTGCAGGGAAAAAAGAAACCAGAATATTGTAACACAGAAGTTACTGCTTGTTTAAATTAGATCTCCACCAAGAAAGCTTACAAAGCTCCCAACAAGCATTTCCAGCACAGATGCAGGCCCTTAGCATGTTGACAGTCACTAAACAGCATAGGGTTCCCTCATCTCACAGTCCCAGAATAATCCTGAGATATAGTTTAGTGTCATGTCTATACTCTGCATTTGAGGAAGAATTATGGAAGAGCAATACCACAAGCGGGATTTGAACTGCCTGCATAACCTCTTATCAGTGAAATGCAACTCTTGTTCTTAAGTGACCAACTAATCTGCACTGTGCCACCAGTAAATCACGTAACATGTAGCACGTGTTGTAAAGCAAAGCTTTTCTTTCAGCAAGCTCAAGTATCTTTTCTTTCAGTAACAGAATTTAATCTATTAAATAAACGGGATCTTTTCCAGGTTAAGCCAAGGCCAGGAAGATCTGAAATAACCTTGTCTTTTTAACTCTGTACTGCAGGAAAAAAAAAAAAAAAGTAAAAAAAAAGTGAAAAAGCTGAAAAAAACTCTGTGTCAAAAGATTATTCAGTGTCTGACACTTAGTGGCCGAAATATAGTATTGCAGTCATAGTCAGGCTACAGAAATCAGTACCTCTTCAGAAGTAACACTATTCAAAAGTGACCCCACTGGGTACACCAATAAAAATATTAAAGAACACACAATCTACCATCTTGGTAGTTTATTAGCATGTGTTTTTAAGCTACAGTGAAAATAAAGCCTGGGTTTCAATCATAGGTAATTGAACCTAAAGAGAAGCCACAAAATCCAAACATTGTAGTTTAGTTATTCCAGAATTAATGAAATAATTTCTGTCTGATCATACACTACCGACAACAGGCTCTTCTTTCACATTTGTGTCTTGAAAAATGCCCGTCACACTACTGGCGTACTTTAATAACACTCTGTGGGAGTTTAAGCCTGCTACTTGGGCAACTTAAGAAAAAGACTACTAAAATGTGAAGTTAATTCTGCCAAAAACATTATCTACATACAATCACTGAAGTCAGTTTATTTTAAAATAAGCCATGAAATAAAAATAAATAGACACACCTAAGAATTACTAACAAACTTCATGAACATACTTAACTTGCTGCAAAATAAATCAGAATGTCACAGTACATTCTGATGTACTGTATGCCATAAAATCTATTACAGCATAAAACAATTGAAATAATATTTTATATATATATATATATACACACATATATATATATAATACAAATGAAGAAGTCCCCAAAAGGTCTTTCATGGTGTAATACTGAGAGTTTAGGCTTTGTTTTGTATCCTCAGACCTACATTCAAGGCAGATTGGTGTGAAACCCAGCCACAGATGACAGGGATGAGATCATCTTCTGAGAATACTATCTAGAAAACGTGCCGTGACTGAACCACTCTAGCCCGAGTGAGTAACTTTGGCTGGTGTGGTCAGCATCAGAAATGCAGATGTAATCCTGCAGATTCAGGAAATTTTATGAACTCCTCCAAGAAAAGGGCAGTACAACACATGAGACAGTCCATACCCTCTAGTGTCACATTTAGTATAATGTGTATAAATCATCCAAGAAAATAAAAAATAGTAATAAAAAACAAAACTCTAACTAAATGCAGTAGATTTAGCTTAAGTCTTATAAATCCTATAAACTCCTTTTGCATAGCAAGGAACAGGGTTTGACCAGAGGTGTAGAATACTGTCCAGGAGAGACATTCCAGTAAAGGAGATGTCAAACAGAAACTCAACATCAGAAATGCATAATAAGTTTGGTACTTTGCTCTTTGGCCTTATGGACTAGAATATTCTGAATTACCTTCAGAGCACTGATGGCTTGGTTCTGAATCTGAGCCACATATGCCAGAAATAATTCTGCATATCTGTTCCAAAGTCGTGTTCCTTGGAACAGGAAATTCTCTAGCTCAGAAATCAAGTTGGTCATGCATGGCATTTTTTGAAAATAAATAAATAAATACTATCGTGAAACCAAGACATTTTGCAAACTTCTCATTCCACTTGTTTTCTAAAAACGAGAGATGGTGCAACCTTGCCATTAGAGAGCATGGGATATTCCTTTCTTCATACACCAGGAAGAATCCATGTGTTCACATGCCCTGGTCATCCTGGGACAGTTTAACCACTCCAATATCTGTTAGAAGAGCAACACAGCAGGGCACAAGCAATCCAGGAGCTTCTGGAGTGCATTAATTATAACTTCCTGTGATCAAGGAGACAACAAGGAGATTTGCTGTTATAGAATCATAGAATATCCCCAGTTGGAAGGGACCCTCCCACAAGCATCACTGAGACCAACTGCTGGCTCCAGAAAGGACCACCCCAAAATGAGACCATATGTCTGAGAGCATTGTCCAAATGCTTCTTGAACTCTAGCAGGCTTGGTGACAAAACCACATTCCTGGGGAGCCTGTTCCAGTGCCTGACCACTCTTCACACAGTGAAGAACCTTTTCCTGATATCCAGACTGAACCTCCCCTGTTGCAGCTTCAGGCCATTCCCTTGGGTCCTATCACTGGTCACAAGAGAGAAAAGATCAGCGCCTGTCCCTCTGCTCCCCTCGCGAGGAAGCCGTAGGCCACCATGAGGACTCGGCTCAGTCCTCTCTCCTCTCCTCTCCTCTCCTCTCCTCTCCTCTCCTCTCCTCTCCAATTTATTGTTCCTCTCCTCTCCTCTCCTCTCCTCTCCTCTCCTCTCCTCTCCTCTCCTCTCCAATTTATTGTTCCTCTCCTCTCCTCTCCTCTCCTCTCCTCTCCTCTCCTCTCCTCTCCTCTCCTCTCCTCTCCTCTCCTCTCCTCTCCTCTCCTCTCCTCTCCTCTCCTCTCCTCTCCTCTCCTCTCCTCTCCTCTCCTCTCCTCTCCTCTCCTCTCCTCTCCTCTCCTCTCCTCTCCTCTCCTCTCCTCTCCTCTCCTCTCCTCTCCTCTCCTCTCCTCTCCAATTTATTGTTCCTCTCCTCTCCTCTCCTCTCCTCTCCTCTCCTCTCCTCTCCTCTCCTCTCCTCTCCTCTCCTCTCCTCTCCTCTCCTCTCCTCTCCTCTCCTCTCCTCTCCTCTCCTCTCCTCTCCTCTCCTCTCCTCTCCTCTCCTCTCCTCTCCTCTCCTCTCCTCTCCTCTCCTCTCCTCTCCTCTCCTCTCCTCTCCTCTCCTCTCCTCTCCTCTCCTCTCCTCTCCTCTCCTCTCCTCTCCTCTCCTCTCCTCTCCTCTCCTCTCCTCTCCTCTCCTCCTCTCTCCTCCCCTCTCCTCCCCTCTCCTCCCCTCTCCCCTCCTCTCCCCTCCCCTTCCCTTTCCTCTCCTCTTCTCTAGGCTGAACAACCAAGTGACTTCAGTCACTCCTCATATGCCTTTCCTTCTAGATCCTTCACCATCTTTGTTGCCCTCCTTTGGACATTCCCTAATAGTTTGTGCTCTGCTGCACCTCATACTTAAAAACATGGAAGAGTTCAACAGGGATGTGAAGGCTGAGGGCAGCTTTGGCTGCAGTGACCATGGTATGGTGGTGTTCAGGATCCTGGGAGTAGGGAGCAAAGCCAATAGCAGGATTCCCAGCCCTGGACCTCAAGAGAGTAGATTCAGGCCCCTTCAGGAAAGTACTTGGAAGAATCACATGAGATACAGACCTGGATAGGTCCTGGATAGCTACCAGGGTAGCTTGTTGATTTTCAGGGACCACCTCCTACAAGATCAGGAATGATCCATTCCCACCTTCAGAAAGTCAAACAAAAGTGGCAAGAGGCCTCCATGAGTCAAGAGAAAGCTCCTGATTAAATTCAGACTTAAAAAGGAAGCATAAAAGAGAAAGAAGCAGGGTCAGGTCACACAGGAGAAGTACAGAAGCATTGTCTGAGCATGTGATGAGGTTAGGAAAGCCAAAGGCCACAGGGAGTTGAATCTGGAGATGGATGTGAAGGGCAACAGAAAACATTTCTGCAGGTACAAAAACATAAAAAGGAAGAATAAAGAAAACATTGGCCCACTGCTGAATTGGACAGGGGATCTGGTGACAAAGGACATGGAAAAGGCTGAGGTGCTCAATGCATTATTTGTCTCAGTCTTTACCAGCAAGATAGGCCCTCTGGAACCACAGGCCCCTGAAAGCAGTGTAAAAGCCTGGAGCAAGGAAGACTTACATTTAGTGGGAAGGATCAGGTTAGGGAATAGTTAAACAAACCAAACATACACAATAGGTGCACGGGGCCTGACTGAACGCACCCTCAGGTGCTGAAGGATCTGGCTGATGTCATTTTGAGTTATCTTTGAAAGGTCAAGGTGATCAGGGAAGGTTCTTGAGGACTGGAAGAAAGCAACTGTCACTCCTACCTACAAGGGCAGGAAGTAGAATCTGAGGAACTACAGGCCAGTCAGCCTCGCCTCATTCCTAGGAAACTGATGGAGCAACTAATTCTGGAAGCCATTTCCAAATATATGAAGAACAAGAAAATGACTGGGAAGATTCAGCATGGATTTACAAAGGTGAAATCATGCTTAAACAAACTGATAGCCTTCTACGATGAGACAACCATCTCAGTGGAGGAGAAGGCAGTGAATGGTGTTTATCATGACTTTAGTAAGGGTTTTAACACAATGTGTCCTATACTAACCTCACTGATAAACCAATGAAGTACAAAGTATGTAAGCAAACAATGAGGTGCATTGAAAACCGAATAACCTGCCAGGCTCAAGAGGTTGTAACCTGCAGCACAAAGTACAGCTGGTGGCCAATGACTAGTGGAGTGTCTCTGGGGTCAATACCAGCAAACTTGTAACATCTTCATTAAAAGCCTGGACAATGAGACAAAGTGCAGCAAGTTTGCAGATGGTACAAAATCAGGAGGAGTGGCCCTGCCTTATGAAAAGCATTGCCAGAAGGTTAATGGAGGTGATCCTTCCACTCTACTCAGCCCCAATGAGGCACATTTGGAGGATGGGGAATAGATTTGTGCTCTCCTGCACAAGAATCCAGTGAAGGACCACAACGATGATTAAGGGATTAGGGTATCTGATGAATGGGGAGAGATCTGGGACTGTTCAGCCTGGAGAAGAGAAGGCTCAAGAGTATCTTACAATGTATGTACACACCTGATGAGAGGAAATGAATAAGATGAGGCTAGAGTCTTTTCTGTGGTGCCCATTGACAAGACGGGAGGCACAAATTCAAATTTCCTTGTTGTGGTTTAACCTGGCCAGCAGCTAAGCACCACACAGCCATTCAGTCACCTTCCCCCCTCTCTGGGATGGGGGAGAGAATCAGAAAAAAATGAAAGCCTGTGGGTTGAGATGAAGACAGTTTATTAGGACAGAAAAGAAAGGAAAATAATAATAACAATGATAATAGTACTACCAATAATAATGTGTACAAAACGGCACCCTACCAGCTACTAGGAAGAAAACTAACTCTATCCTAGCCAAAACCAGGACATCCCTCTAAATTGAATTGTTACTTTTTGCTGTGGAAATGGTCAAACTGGAAGAGGTTGCACAGAGAGGCTGTGGAGTCTCCATCCTTGCAGATATTCAAAACCCAACTTGACACTGTTTCGAGCAACCTGCTCAAAAGACCTTACTAAGCTTGTATTTAGACTTACCTTTTAAAAGGCCTTGATACATGCATATATATGTATTTTACCCCATGTATCTGACAGTAGAGAAACAACCTTCACCTCTCTGCATTAGGAGTGAAAATGCACTCTGCAAATCAGGCTATAGCCTTTCCAGCAACTGTTTGAAAATAATATGACTGAAGCTATTTCAAGACCTTTAGCTACCTGTTTCCATGTCAGGAAAATCAAGGCTGCTAAAGTCTTCCATGGTATCATGGGAATATGTTTGGTGGATGCTATTTCACCAGTAGCTTTTCAGCTTGAACTGACATTTCTCACTATTCATACCCATCAGTGTCAGAAACTATATCAGGTTTTACAGCAAAGTTTCTACATCAGCCTTAGAGGGTGTCAGTCAGCCTGTGCTTTCCGCAGCCAGACGGGCTCGTCGGGCAGCAGGACTCCCAGCTGTGCCAAAATGCAGTCTGCACAAACATTCATGCTAGACACCTAACCATCCTGACAGCAGATATGCTCAGAGGAGGGCACACGTTTCCCCACACAGCTGATGCTTTCCCTCCCTGTAACTGCAATAGCTTTTCACTGGAAGTAGGAGTTAGTGTTACTATGGTAGAGTGTTTTCGCTTGTGTTTGTTGAAAGGTGTTTGATAGTAAGCACAGGGTTGAGTGAATGTGTCATCTGCCAGACTCTGTACACACTGAGTAGAAAAGAGAAAAGTTGAGCAACCAAGCTGTTTTCAAAATGTGTCCCCTGATGACTACAAGGGTCTGATTGGCTGCATCACCTCATCTCATCTTATCTCATCTCATCTCATCTCATCTCATCTCATCTCATCTCATCTCATCTCATCTCATCTCATCGTCTTGTTTTGAATCTATCTTTGGAAGATAGATTCTGAAGACAGGAGACATAATGGTAAAATTAAGATCTCAAACAATTTTCAGACAGGGTCCTACAAATAAAAGAGCACTGTTGTTTTATACTCTGGAAGGGATACTCATTTAAAACTGTTCATAACAGAAAGGATTTCAGTAAATTTCAATTCTGTGTTTTACTCTTTTTGTAAGGATCCATCCATTTCATCTCTACTTAGACAGTGTCAGATGCTTCATCTTTTTATTAGTGGATTTTCTAGGTGTATCAATAGCCACCACAATCTGATAATGAAAACACTATACAGGTCCCCAAAAAAGCAAGGTGTTTAGAGCTTCTGTGTTTATATGGGAATACTTAGGACAATGACCATTCCAAGATTTCAGAGTCAAACTTTAGTACTCAAGGTACTAAATCTCAAAACCCTCAATCAAAAATTATCTACAAGGTTCAAGTTGATTTGCATACAATGAAAAGCAGCAACTAACTACAACATGATTTTCTGATATAAAAAAACCTTAGTTCTCTTACCCGTAAGGTTCACATTTAACCATCCGTATATATGAGGATGCTTAAATGGTACCCCTAAACAGATATGTAATTCTAACATTGCTCCAGACACAAACTTACCTTTAATCACCCTCTTTGAAATTTTCAGTGAGTTGAGTCCTGTAGCCTTCCACTCACCACAAACACCTAAGACGGATATCCACCAAGCCTTTCCTAGATATCTAAGGCCTCTATATAGGTATATAAGACCTCTATATAGGTATAGGCCTCTATATATAGGCCTCTATATAGGCATATAAGGCCTCTATCAGTGCTAACCAGAGGAATAGAAATAAACGGCTTTCATCCAAAAATTAGAAGCAGACTAACTGCAAAGAAATTAGCAAAAGGGAACAGTTAACACAGTGAACCAGCAAGATTAGTATGCATCTAGTCACCATGTCACAGGAAATGAATTTTCAACATTTTTCATGGAAAAAAAAAAAAAAAAAGGTGATCTGAGAGACAGAACAATTGGTAAAGAGAAAGATCCTACTAGCAGTTTGGAGGACTTGAAGGCAAAGATCTGTCCTTTTTTTCCCCTTCATGTCCCTCAGGAATAGAGAAAATAAAAAGGCATCTAAGAAGAAGGAAGGTGCCCAACTATACTCAATCCAAGGTTGCTGAGGATCTACACAAACTACACTGAAACAAATTTCGACACATTTTCTTTCATAAGTCAAATCTGAATTAGGAGGTATTCACAGTAAAAATATCAGCACAGACTTCAAGAAGTGGTTTATTGTTCAAGTTCCCCAGTTCCTCTGGTGTTTGCACTGCCGATATTGAACTCCAGAATTTGAAGAACCTATTGGAAAGTCACAGAGTACACAAACTTGAGGATTTCAGAGAATGTCCTGCATGTATAAGGATGCATACACAGTGTGTATGGAAATGATTTTTTTTTTATTATTCTTTCCTGTTTTTGTGATTAAGGCATGAGGAGAACAAGATTTTCATACAAGATGAATTAGGGGGGTTTAAAATGATCTCTTCCATCTTTATCTGTACTATTTGCAGCATGCTTATCTCCTTCCACTCCTTCCTAATGCTACAGACTTACAGTGCCAACAAAAGTAATGAATGACCTGAATTCACCTTTAAATCCCAGGAAACTTGAACAGCCTGTATCTACTGAAATAACACTGTTATTGCAACAGCTTTCAGTAATAAACTCTTAACTGGACTGACAGAAGTCTAGTCTTTGTTGAATACCTCCTCTAATCATCTCAATACAGAACAAGCTGTTTACTTTAATGTTTATTTTCTTGAAACACAACAAGACTTCATTGTTTGAATTACTGCATAAATATGTAGCTTAGAAATACTCACTGGTGAACATTATTCATGGATGTAGAGGTCTTAAATGATTCAGACTCTGATTCACTCACATCCTCAATAATTATCGCCACAAAAGGGAACACATTTTAAAGAACAGGATGTGAAATTAATGTTCTGAAGAATTTGTAAAACAAAACCTCTACAGATTTTTTCTCAAGTTCACTACGAATTGTTACTGACTTCTAATGGCTCAATCAGGAGCCTTTCAGTTTTAAACAAACACGAAACACAGATATTTTTTTCATAATAAAAACAAAATACAATGGTTAGGTAACTGGAAAGTTTTAGAATTATTTTAGATCAGTTTAGATCCAGTGATACTGCACTCTTGCTTTAATGATAATATACAGGTAAAGTTACCAGGTTATTTTGTAAAAATGAAAGCAACTCAGTCAACATCCATGAGTCTTCACTCAGCTCTGAGTCAAAGCTTTTGGAAGATTTACTGTAAAATTCTTTGGGACATCTATCTGAAAATTAGAAGTAGTTTGTTGTTGTTGTTGTTGTTTTTCTCTGTAGTTCTTGTCCTTAATCAACCCTATAAGTGGAATTAAAAAAAATAAAATAAACCTCTAACATGACAATTTAAACAGCTACAGTCCTGAGATTTAGATTAGGTTACAGACAAACATTTCTGTCCTCAGGCATGGCAAATAAGTTCTACAAAGATTAGCTCAAGAGCTTTTTGGAAGTCTTAGGTATTTGAACAAATGCTGTGTGTTGCAGTCTTGTTTCAGAATTCCCAACTTTGCTAATTGACTGTACTATGTGGCATTACATTTTGTTTCCCATTTACTGTTTTTTTACCTTTGGTTTTCATTCACGCAGTCAAGAGCATTAGAGATACCAGGTGATGTAAATCAACTGTACAACAAAAGGTAATATAAGTGAATTGTTTATATGAACTATTTGACAAGTATTTTTGAATAATAAATGCAGTTGTGCAGATGAAAATCAGATCACAAACCATTGAAAGGTGGAGAAAGTGGCTAACATTTTGACACATACTATCAGGTAATAAATACCTGTTCAGTTTTAATTTTGGTATTCATTTGTAACTTTGAATGCTCACACAATCAGATTAAGTTTTCTCAATCTATTTGAAGTGTGCCCAGGTCCAATAGAATGATGACATAATTAATGTTTGCCTCTTATCTATAAGGAACTAATCTAAAAAATTAAGTAACTACCTAGCTTTTATATATATATATATATATATACATATATATATATTCAGTTTGATAACCAGGGAAACAGCAACAGGGTATTTTATTTTAATTCTTGTAAAATGTTTTGAGCAGCAGGTTGGATAGATGACCTCTAGGGGTCCTTTCCAACCTATACGATACTTTGAGTCTTTTTCCAGTGAAGTCATGAGGTATGTAATACTGCAAATCTTGCACCTGGATCAAACGTTTGTGTAGAAATCTTTTGTGTTCTTCTCTAGGTTGAATAATGTTCTACCTGATTTGCAACGGTTGTATGATCATAGAAAATAAGGCTAAAAGAGGTTAGTCTAGTCTGCCTCCCTCATCTGGATCCATCTAGTCCATGATAATCATTTCATTATGAGGCTGGCATCTATAATAATTCAATAATGAAAGTTCCGTTACTACCATAGGACTCCAAATGGGCAATTAGAGAGAAAGTTTACTTCATGTAGAAAATATACCCATTTAATTTCATACATTTGATGGCATAGATCTTGATTATGAGAAGCTTGGAATGTTGTAAGATGAATTTACTCACTAAAGATCATTTCCTATGAACTGTCCTATCACCCTTCAAGAGCAATAATACTACAGCTGATTAATTGAGGGGACAGATTTCTGATGACTGAAAAGTTTTTTGCTTTGTTTTGTTTTTTAATTTGAGGACATAATCAAAAGAGAGGACAGAAAGTATATATGTCACAGTAATCAGTGAGGAAACAGTAAGAACGTGTAAAGCCAGGGTGCAAGAAACAGAGAACAAAACATTTGCTGTGGTTCAGGATAGAAAAGTGATAAAAGAAAATAAAAGTGGTAACAGAGGTTCAGATGAAAAGAAGTTGTGGAAAACTTAAGACAATGGATATAGGAAAGACAGCTAAATCTAAAATAAATAAATAAATAAATAAATAAAAAACCCTACCAAAAACACATAAATTGTGCTACATAGGTATGTTTTCTATAATTTACTTCAATTTAAATATATATATATCTTTAAAAGCCTTGGTTTCAACACCGATTTTTTTTTTTTTTTTTTTTTAGGCTTCCTAGGGCTGGCACATCACTGGGACAATGGATCCTTCCTGAGCAAATCTGCATGTTTTAACATTGTGTTCAGATGCAGGCAGATGTCATCTGTCATCCTGCTATCTATCAAGGCAGACAACACACAGGAAGATGTGATAAACTAAAAAATTACACAGTGAACAGTATTGCTCAGCTTCAGTTCTTCAGCAAAAACATAAGCTATCCCTTTCTTCTGTTTTAGCTCCCTCTTACTGATCCAAGGACTCTTTGTTTTGTATGAAGCATAGGAATGTGTTGAATTTGAAAGCTATTTTAAATAGCTCTTCTGCCTCTAAACTTCTTGGTCTCATCACATTTTGAAAAATAAAATATATGCAGTCTGCAGCCACTCTTCCAGGGAGTAGAGAAAGGATAAACTGCTAGAGAACATGGGAGACTTCTCTGAAAATCATGTCAACTTGTTGATGGATATTTTTAAATTCATTTCAGATTCATTGTTTTGAAAAACTCTAATTTTTTTTGTTTGCACATAACTGTTGCCTTTATGCATGGTTCTATTTTAAACAAAACTTCATTGGATCAATAGCCATAAGGTTTAACAGATTCTTAACAAGAAGTTACGCATTCTGCATCTTTATCCAAAATTCCCAATCTGATTACATCCCGTAAAGATGTACATTGGCAAAGTTTCCTGAAACAGAATTTCAGACCTGAACATTCTCTAAAGTTAGATGGTAACACTACATTCACCAGCCCAGATCTTCTCTCTTCTGTTTGAGGTAGCCAAATGATGAGCCCAAATCTAAACAGTTATTAGAGAAAGTATGGAATTTACATCCAATACCATAATTAAATTCTTCTTCGTGTAATATCAGAAATCTGCAGTTAGAAAATGTGGGCTTAGAAGAACGTAAAGATTATGGCTGTGGGAGATCTTCAACCTAAAATGATGATCCTTAAGTGAGATAGATTCCCATCCCTTTAGAGATAGATGAAGGAGAAGGACCCTGAACTTGTACTACTTGCTCAGTTAATGTAAACTGCAGTCATTTTATTCCATTTGTTTGAAACCAGTCTTAACAAGATGAAATGTGCTGCAAGGTGTTACAAAAGAAGGTCAGGGGATAAGAAGAGATAAAAATTGAATTGATCAACTATAACCCAAGTTCTTGTATGAAAAGTATATTTAAACTACACCTATCTATTATCGTATGTTCTGTTGTTGCTGAACATACATATCCCTTTTTGACAGGAAAATACCAGCAAATAGCAGTTTCCACTGATTTTCGCATCTTTCTCACATCCAGCAAGTCTGAGGGTTGCTTTTCTCTTCCCACCACAACCCGGAACTTCTCTCCACACAAGCAGGTTGTTCTGCCTCTCCAAGTGGGTACAAAACTTGGGCTGTCAAGTTTTCCTCCACTGCTTTCTTCAGTTGACGCTCTTTCAGCTATGATTCAGCCTTCACCAGATGAACTGAGATTTGCCTGGAACCTACCTCACGATTTATACTATCTGTTGTTTTCTTTTTAAAAAATTGACAGAATTTGAGACAAAGTTGTAGGAAGCGGGCTGTACGGCAGGACAGATGATGCCACCGACGTTACACTCCCTGTGACAGTCTGCGCTTCACCCAGCCTGCGATCGCCTTCTTCCACAAAGCTGCACCTAGCAATTACTTTTGGTGTCTGTTGCGGAGCTGTCAGCCCCCCATCAGCTGTCAGGAGGCTGAATTTCACTCCTTCTGTGCCTTATCACAAAGCCCCTGGCTGACAGGCTTCCTGCGATGTGTGCATCTGACTGCCGCGGCGCACCGCCAGCCGGCTGCACCCCCCTCAAGACCACACTCTCACCCTCAGGTGTTTAAGCTGTGCTCCCTCCTATGATCACCAGGGGATGGGGAAATGGAGGTTGCAATGAAAGCCAGCAGCACAGAGAGGAACGGAGCAGCACAAGCCACCAGCACTGACTCTTCTTCCACTCTTTGACCCCACAGTGCGTGCTCCTCCCTTCCTCCCTACGGGACTCCTTCCCAGGACGAAGCCTGCCTGCTACCTCAGCTGCACTCATCAGTGCCATTTATTGTTGGCAGCTCTGGCCCCAAAATTAGCCCTGTCCCTCAGGCACAGAGAGTGGAGGGACGTAGGTGCTTCTTCAGTTCAGCACGCATCATATGGATTCAAATGGTGCACCCACAAGGAGGAAAACCCCAGTCATCCCAAGCCAAAACTTTACAGCAGAAACTGTTTCATCCACTATGTGTATCACTCCAATTTAGTCCCCTCCTGCTTTGAATCCCTTCACCTTTTAACAGCTCTCAGTGTTGGCTTTCTCACCTGCTTGTGTTCCTCTGTCTTGTGCTCTGTCACCTCAGAAACGCGTGCTGCTGCTTCAGCAGCTATGTCTAACCCCCCTGCACCTGGGTGCTTCAGACCCGCAGCTCAAACTGCAGAAAGGAATTAATGGAAAGAGTGCTTTGGTCTTTGAGATTAAAGAATATTCTCTGCAGAAAATCCCTGTGGTCTCCAAGTACTTCCTTGCACATAAAATCTCCAGTATAAAGTTCAGCTGCATGTATAAAAGATGCCCCGCTCTCCGGGCTTCTCATGCAGATGACAGACCAAAATGACCCTGCTCAGCCATGCTACAGGTGTGACTGAAGCAATTTAGTTAAACTCCTGGCTGTCTCAAGGAATGAGTGTTGCTCTCGATTTTTCACGTGCAGGTTTCATTTGGCAGCTAACCAGCCACAAAGTGAGATATTAGAGAAAAAAAAATATATATATATCCATATAAAATGACATAATGATGCTGCCAGCTTCTTTTCCTTTGTTTATATCTACTACAATCTGAAGCCAAGATGAGAAATGTTATTTTCCCATTTCTTTTACATATGCATATACATGCACACACAGATACATACACTCCAATTTATTTAAAGATTCTAAAATATTAATTATTTCTGCAACTTTCCCTTTAAGTACTTAAAAACATAAAATAGTAAGAGAGCAAACTTCTCTTCCACAGCACAGCTGAATTAAAAGACATGGGCAGGTCCTTCTCTAAACTCCTAACTCTCCTTGCTCTTTTCTACTCTAAACTTGGAAGTGTTGTTTTCTGAAAGCAGCTCAGCTGTCCTAAGAAAAATCATAATTCTGTATTTTGAGATGTAATTTTGATACAATTATTTTTGTAGTTGTTTGCAATCACAGGAGAGGACCCATCTTCAGCATTTAGTTACAGTTGCTCATGATTTTCTTCAGGAAAGAATGAGGACAGTAATAAAAACCAAACTGTTAAATGCTTACATTGTCTGCATTTTTTTTTATCCCTTTCAATTGGAAGAAGTAAGGCCAACACTGTGAAGAATGTTGAAGAAAGAAAAATGTTTTCCCTTTGTTACTTTTTCCAGCGTGCGCTATTGGGTGTGCAAATTACCTCTCACTCTTTAAATAATATGCTTTTTTTTCTCCTTCATTCAGTATAATGGGGAAAAAAATAAAATAGCTGATGGAAGTGGAGACATCAAATTACTTTTTTTTTTTAAAGATTCACATTTTACTTCACATCACAAAATCTAAAATACAGCTGTGACAAAGACAGTTTGCATGTGGAATAAGAAAGGGACAAGCCAGGTGAAACCAGACATTGTAAAACAGAATGGCTTTGCCACCCTGGGTCACAACACCTCGTGGGGACAGTGCCACCATGCAGGGTCACAGTGAGAAAAAAGGCACAGACTACAGAACTACAATCCTCTGGCTCTTGTGCAAGGGGGTGAAAAGCAGGGAAGAAACCACAGCAATGCCCCAGCAGGACAGCAAGTGAAGAAAGTCAAATGCAAAACCATGCAAACCAGAACACAAAATGTAACCTGAGCTCAGAGGCCTGGATAACAGAAAACAGGCCCCGAAAAATGATGACTGGTGATAACCTGTTGAAGGAGACTCGAATCAGTTTAGAGAAAAATAATCATGCATAGACATATAGGTGGGAATAACGAAGGGGCACTACACAGCTGGACATACCTGGGGCTCCCAAATCCCAGGAACATCAGGGCTACAAGCAGAGGCAGAAGATCGCTCTGACCAAGCTAATGTGCAAAGTGGGGACAACACTTTGCTTAGTCTGTAGGACCATACTACAAGTGAGACACCCCCAGATGGCTGAATCACACAATGACCGACCTAGAGCATCCTTTTACCACCAACAGCAGCTTCCACAGGGCTAGCTCAAGAGACCTATGTACCCGTCTTCTGAATAGGGAAAAAAAAAATTAAAAAAATAGAGGATTTGGGGAAAAGCAATAAGAATGATCAATAATTCCTAACACTTTACATGAATTCAGTGTGTCTCAGTCAGACCAAAACGCGTGACTGTTTTTTTCTAGTTATGCAAACCTGGGCCTTTGCAGCAGTGCTATGACCAAGCTCACTTCTTCACTCTTGCCAGTTTAAAACAACAAATTTTGAAGCCATGAGCCAGTGGCACTCAGTGCAGCTGTGTCAGATAGGTCTAGAACAGCACTGAGTGGAACAGAAAAAAAAATGTATAAAACAAACTGAATAGAGCAAAGGGTATATTTTTCTCAAAAAAAAAAAAAAAAAAAAAAAACTTACAGTTTATTGGACTGCTGTAGGCTAGCACCAAGAGCTGCAGTCCTCAACTTTGACATGCTAGGAAGAGAAGAATTACCTCCAGATCTTTCTGGTGTCTCCTCTCCAGACACATGGGAGGCAGTGCCAACAAAAGTGGAGGGGAAGGGGCCACAACACAAGGGTGTGGTTGACAAACATGGCCTATGGAGGACCATCCTGGAACAGAAGCACATCCCCAGGGCTCTGGTGCTGGTGAATTTGTGAACTCATCACACTTGGTGAACTTGTGCACCAAGCCCTGGTTGTCCACTGACCCACGACCCTTGTAGCCCTAGGAGCACCAGCACCCTGAGCTGCAGTTGGAGTAGGAGCACGGTGAGACACCAAGGGGTAGGCCAAGCCTGAAGAAAACAAAACAGGAGCCAGTAACACGTGTCTCGGTGGCAACGTGCAAGATCTGACAGGTCTGGAAGTGAATCAGCATAATTCACCATCTGGGTGAGGTCTCAACATTGCTGGGTATTTCATTGCTTATTAAAGGGGGTAAGGAAAGGAGGGAGCATCAGGGAAGTGACAGTTCATCCTAGTTCCAGGAGTGACTTGCATTTGGGAGCTACCATTAGTTTTTTTGCCTCAATTAAGAACAAGCCAAGTCTCCAGAGTGCTCTGTTTGCTCAGAGGCATTAAATCAAGACTAGATTTTTTTTTTTTCTTAAAAGGGACAACTATCTTTGTTGCAGCTCAGCACAGAAACTTCTGGGTAAAATTCTGGACTAGATGAAGAGACTGATCACAAACATCTCATGGTGCCCCTCTCCCCCTCCCTCCTGACCTTAAAAGTGGTCTCTTAGCCACCAAAGATGCACTCCAGTTCCCTCCCAGAGTAAAAAGAGTGGATTTCTGCCTAACAGTGTCTAGAGGTGATGACTTATTCCTTCCCTCCAGGGGACTGAAACAGTCAAATGCCTCTTAGAAACTCTGATCTGTTGTTTTTTTTTTTTTCAGGTGGTCTAATTCATTCTGTGTGGCCTAACTTTACAATAATCCACAAATGAAAAGGATTTTAAGCAGGGACTTGCGTATGGAATTTATATTTCTTCCTTGCCATCAGCTTGCCAAGGACCTTTAATTATCATTTTGGCTGGAGTTTCAAGTAAGATTGAGACTACAGGTTGCTCTTGCCCAGAGTCTGTTCCTTGCCTATGCCACCTTCTCACCAAGCCACAGCTTTTAGAGAATAAATGCAGAGTTTTTCAATGCAGAATGGAAAGAATGAGGCTACAAACTTTGTGTAACTATCAGGAACAGTCTGTAAATCCTGCATAGCTTAAAATGGCAGGAAAAAAAAGAATGCAAGAAGGTAATTTAGAAAGTCAACTGGCTGTACTGAAAACACCTCATAAGGTTGACTGGCTAATATGCACCTGAAAAGGTAATCTACAGCATATGCCAGAATTTCCTGATCTCCTCAGTCTGGTTCCACAATATTACTCCTATTTATAGACTGCAAAACAAGAACAGTCCAGAGTGATTGTTTAGTCTGATATTCTGTGTAAGAGAGATTTTAGCATTCCCCTACATTAACTCTTGATCCACGTCCAAGAGTCTATTTATCTAGTCCATTAGTTTTCAACCTTTCACAATTTGCATACCTTTAAGCTTTCCAATAGGCTTGAGATGTTGTACACGGATTTCAAGCCCACTGACAACAAGCTTGGCCTTCCAAGTTACCTTTCTTAGACCTCTTCAGAGTAGCCCTTGGACCTCCAGGGTTCTCACAAATATATATTAAAAAGAACATATACCTTTCAAAAGGCATCCAGTCTTAAATAATAAAAATAAACATTTTAAATTCAGGAATAACGGGTCCCACATTTCTTAATGCTGATTAATAAATTACTCTCATGGATAAAAGCTCACAGCTTCTTACCCAAATTTATCTGGTTTCAGCTTCCAAACAGTATATGCTGTTTCTCTTTGCTAGCTAAGCTGAAAAGCCCTCCATTACCATGCTCCTTTCCTGATGTGGACTCAGAGACAGACTGTGCTGCCCTTTTGCCTTCCCTCTGATAAGTTAAATGGATTGATCTTCCCCCAGGCACACTATAGGGTATATTTCCCCACCCATTAATCATTCCCCATTATAATGTAAACAAAACCAAAAGGTATTAACTACATTTTTCGTATTTCTCTGTTCATACTTATGTTATTGCCTGGTTTAAAAGACAATTTTATCTAACTAAGTTATAGATCATTAAGCTGAAAAAAAGTTTGCCCGTTACTGCTGTTTTACCATCTTGCCCCATCTTGTCTCATTAGCAGGAACTGATTGAGCATGAAGGTGTTCCCTGGCTGTCAGTAGATAAAGTAGATGCTCTTGGCTTTCATCTGTTCTGAATTCTCCTTGTCTCATTATCTTCACAAGGTCAGATTCTTTGACACCGGGACTGCTTGCTTAGCACTCCATTCTGGTAATTACTTGCCTGGCAACCTTAACCATAAGTAGATTGCATGTATATGGCAGCAATGAAAGTATCAGCATACAGGCCAACAGCCATATATCCATATAACGCAAATACCATTAGAAATGTGTTCATTCTACTGATGTAATTGTTATGCTTCCATATTATCACACTGCTGCAAGCACGATGTACACATTAAAATGCACGGTTTATATTACGGCACCTAAAACAGAGTTTCAATTCAGCTTTCTTTTAGGGCCAATTCCACTGCCTTTTTTCCTCAAAATTTGTGATTGGCTTATTCAGGAAAGACTAAGCTTCACTTCTTCTCTGAATATGCTTTTACCCTGTGTTATAAAGACATGCTCAGCTCTTGAAATTTTAAAGTTGGTAGAGAGTTCAGGAAATTCTGGAAGGTGACATCCATTGCTGGTACAAACACTGTCCTCATTCAGTGCACAGTCTTCTGCAAAACGAATGCTTCCCCTTTGATCTGTTTATTGTGAGAAAACAAAAAAAATGCAGCATATGATGGATGCCTCACACAGCTCCCCTTTTTTCCATTTTACAGTCACAAAATTACTTCCTCTACAGCAAATCTTATCTACACAGTTCATCAACAATAGTTGAATTGTATTTGAGTTACTTACATCTGCAAAGTTGTAACAGTAATATATATTTTGTTTATGTTCCCAGAAAATTCATGAAAAGAATAAAAATGTGAATGCCTCACACTTTGGCTCAATGCATAAACAAAAATACCTTCATACCGCTGTCGTTAAAACTCATTTATAGCAGATTTAAACATATTTCTTCTGCTAATGCAGTGCATCCTCAGATCACCTCATTCTTCTTAATATGTCAGCGATATTCAGATTTATGACAAAGCTTTCAAATCACCTATTCAATGTGATCTCAAAGGTGGTCGAGTATCTAAATAAAAATCTGTCCACGAGGCACTGAGGAGAGGTATCACGCTGCACTTACATTGTGCCCTTTATTGATGGCAGTCACATCACCCACATTTCACAGATGGAAAAACTGATGCCCTGAGAAATTAGATGACTTGGCACTAATCATACAGCAAGTTAGAAATAAACTTAGACCTGCAGCGTCTCAGTTTCTTAATCTCATCGTTCTAGCTCATTTTAGTTTGAAACCTCTGATGGTCACAGCCACAGGGTCCAGTACAAACCCATGTGCCTGCTTTCCCTACCAGGAAGCCCCCTTGGTTTGTTTCTAATTCTCTCTGCAGCCTGCAGCCTAGCCTCCCAGGCTCAGAGCATTTCCTACCATCTTCTTCCCCGATTACTACCTGTGGTCACAGAAAATCCATCCTAGTCTTGTAGCGTCTTCAGTAACAGGCATCCTTCCTCAAACAGAAGTTACCACTTCTTTCCACACACTTCAAAAGCACATTTAAAAGCAGGTTAAGACAGTAGCCCAAATAACCCCACAGAAATCCAGATTTCCTCCCCTTTTGCCTTTTAGCTGTACCAACACTCTTTAAATAAGGCTCTACTTCAGTTACCAGTATGGAGATACCTATAGGAACTGAGTCTCTTGGTTCTCAATATACAGGCTGTGGCTTTTTGTAATACTTCTATCTTACTCTCTGGGAATCTTTCCCAGTTCACCTTAGCACAATGAGAATCAGGCTCAGCCTTAACACCTGAAGTCCTGGCCATGTTTTGGTGGAACAACCTTCTTACCAGCTGCAAGGTGGCATTCAGTATAACATGTTCTACCTAGGGGCAGCACGCATCCTGACATTCCCACTATCTGGTCCACCCTCTTATGTGTTTTATTGGATGTAGTGGTGCCATAGGGCACAGGGTGATTACCTGTGACACAGAACTCTGCCTCTTGTCTTGGACTGAAAATATATATATGCCCATTACATGTGCATAAAGACAGTAACATATTTAAGGGCTTTTTTTGTTGCCTTGTGCCTTTCCTTGCAGCTTTTAATATCTAAGTCTGAAGATTAGATGGAGGGGTTTTGCTATTATCATCATCACTTAAGACTAAAAAGATTAAAATTGCTATACATCAATGCTCAGCAAATAAGTGAATTGTAGCAGGGGAAAACTGTCTGCCTTTCATTTCACCAGGAAAAGCAGCTCATGGTGTTTACTGATGGGTTTCACTGAGTGCAGTAACAATCCACTGGTTGTTTGAAGATGACCAAAGAGCCAAAGCATTACCTGGGCATTTGCTCAGCTTCTCACGGTGTGTAGTTTATAGAAACTGGTAGACAAGCAAGGAAAAGAAAGCTATGTATATCTCTATGTCTTAGCTTCACAGGTGACCTCCATGGTATAGCTGACAGGGTGCAATGTGTTCACAACCTCCTGGCAGATGATCCACCTTCCACTTTGCTCTTTCCTATGGATCCTGTGGATCCTGCTTCCTTCTATACTTCACCTCCTTTGGAGACTAATTAGTTTCAAGTCTTCCTCCTTCCCTCATCCTTTAGCTCTGAAGGATTTCTTAGTCCTGAACTCAATCAGGAAGGAGTTTCAGTCTTGCTCACAGCAGATTATCACTTACCCTCTCCTGCTTTGGAAAGCTGGTGCCCTGGGTACATTTATTTATTTATTTTTCATCACTGGGTAAACAAAGTCAGTTAGTTACTGTTTGGCTGCTTGGCAATGCCTTAGGCAGTCTGTTATAACAGGTTTTCTATCAGTCTAGACAACAGCCAAGTTTGACTGTGAAGTTTTTGCTTGTTCTGAACTTTATACCCCCCAAAAATATATACTTTGCTTACATATGACCGCCACATGAGGAACCAATGCACCCAGTGCTTTACTGAGATTAGATGGGATGGTCACCCTTGAGGAAACCCAAAGGCTGAGAGAAGGAAACAGGATGTAGTCAGAACATGTTAAGAAAGCAATGAGTGACTTGTATCAGGAAGAGGAATTTATCAGGAATGAAAGAAGAGAATATTTGGGTGACAGCCAAAGCAGGGTGTTGTTGTATCTGGAGTTTTGCAGTAGAGCAGTCATGGAAAAAACAAGAGAAGGTTTACATTAAATGAAGACAGAAAATGAAAATGAAGGAAAAAAAGGTCAGTATCTTAGATGCTGAAATCAAGAAAAAAGCTTGATATTTCAGACTGTGCTTAAAAAAGATAGTATTCATTCTGAGCATAGGAAGCCATATCCCAGAAATCTCCCACAGAACGGAGCACTGCTGTGCTCCACAGAACTGCAGATGCTGTGAGGATGCCAGGGCGGACAAGTTCAAGCAGGATGTTCTACCTATTTTCCATGATCTCTTTTTCAAAAGAACAGTGTGTGGGATGGTGGTTTGTTTTTTTGTTTGTTTGTTTGTTTGTTTGTTTGTTTTCCTGAATTATAATCTCTGCAGCACATACTGCTGTCCACTCCCTTTGGGAAGTTCGTAATGTCTCTCCAAAAGATAGACCTTACAGAGTGACAAATGATAAACAAATCCAAAGAACAGGTACAGTTTGGCAACAACATCTACACAGCTTTCCCTTCATGTCTTAACCCAGTTTTAGGAAAGACAAGTGTCCTAGCAGCCAAGAGGTCAAACTGCATTTTGAAGTGCATTAAACACAGCGCAGCCAGATGCTCAAAAGAGGTGATTCTCCTGCTATATCTAGCATTGCTGTGGCCTCACCTTGAGTATTGTGTGCAGTTCTGGTCTCCCCAACATAGAAAGGACATCAACATACTTGACAGCATCCAGAGTAAGGCAGCAAAGCAGGTAAAAGGGCTGGAAAGCATGTCCTGTGAGGAGAGGCTGAGGACACTTGGGTTGTCTGGTATAGAGGAGAGGAGGAAGAGGCGACCTCACAGCTCTCTGCTCCTTCCTGAGGAGGGGAGGTGGGCAGCGAGGTGTCAGCCTCTGCTCCTTGGGAACCAGTAACAGAACATGAGGGAATGGCAAAAAGCTGCACCAGGGGTGGTTCAGACTGGACTACTGACATCAAAAGCTTATTTTTTCTATGAAATGCCTCATGGAGTTGGGATTTTCCAACAAAATCTTGTTCTAGCTGGAAACCATTGCAGAGCTGGCTGCAGAAACTGTATAACACAGTGGAGCTTGTGCAACACACTCACACTGATTTCACTGGAAGTTTGTCATAGTAAAAACAAAGCATATGCAAAGAGAGAAATTGTATTACTCTTACTCATAGTAGTTACAATTCAGATCTTGTGAAGAGTGCCCATGTTAGCTTCATGCACCTCCAAAGTCCCACTTAGGACACTTTGTCAGACATAAGTGACGTGTGAGTCCTCTGCTGGCCCTCTGCACAAAGGTCAGTTCATCTCATGTAACGCTGATAAAGTGTGGCCCTTTATCCCTAACTTTAACCTAGAACTGCAGATCCAGCTGTCTCAGCAGATTCCTGAGATGCTGCCTCTGCAGCACGTTAAGAGTTTCCCACCAGTATTAAAACCATTGACCCAGCCCAGCTTGTTTTATTTCCTCATTTACCCAGGGAGAAGGACTCTGATTTTTTTTTATTATTTTTTTTTGTGAAGGACAGTGTATGACAAGTCTTACTGGGTCTTCTTCAAGGTAAACAGGCAGTAATTCTTAAGGTCAAACAAGTACAGATTCTCAGGAGTGAATAATTAATAGGGATATACAAAATGTCAGAACTCAAGTTTCTAGGATTTTCTAAAACACAGACAAATTGGAATCTGACAAAAGCAAATTGTGTTTAATAACCCTTAAAGATGTGATCCCTGAAGCATCCTGCAGTACCCAAGTCTCTCCTTGTCCAACTTCTTTCATCTTCATTTGTGCCAGACAAAGACTAGTGAAAATAATGTTTGAACTTTAAGTAATAAAATCAGTTATAAAATCACTTACTTTATCACACATTAAATGCTTTTTTCCCCGCTATTGCTTTTTTTAACCTTCCTGACTATTTTTAGTGACTGCAGTTTCCAGCTTCACGGAACCACAGCTCCTGAAGCAGCCCAGTGCCCCGGGGAGGGGTGCCTGGCAGGCACAAAAAGCTGCGTTGCCTCTTGCACTCCAGAGCGATGCCAAACCTTGTGACTGCAGATGATGCAACACTGAGACCCAGCTACCAAGCCAGAGGCACGAGATAATATATGGGCTTTAGCTAACTCAGTCAGGTGGGTTATAACTGACGTGGAACAAGGGCAGGATAGGGTCACATGTAGGTAGAACTTATGGGGGAAATCACAAGATAGCATGTAACTGTTCATTTATGCCTCCTATGGAAGCCCTGAAACCTGTGATGTGTTTCTGATATTGGCATCAGTTCAACTTTATCATCAATACGTACAACTGAGCTACTTCTGATTTATGCCAATGCCAAATTAGTTTCACTGAAAGTGCAGAATCAGGCCATCTAGCAATAATGAAAAAAAGGAAAATATTAAGTTGTAGCTATTTATTCCATGCTGGCCTTCTGGACCCTTCTTGGTCAGATTCATAGATTCACCCTTCAACTAAGCGCTCTGAAACCATAAGATCCCATGGAATTATGCAGTTTCAAGCAGTGGGCAGTGAGTCTGGGTATGTCAAAAGTGAAACTGAGAAATGAGAGGCAGAACTGTTCAGAAGAGGAACCATACCTGTGAAGTTCTCTGCTTTCAGAAGAAAAGTTTCAAACCACAAAGCTGTCAAGTGCTGCAAGGAAATTTATGAGCTTTGATTTACTTCTCAATGCGTAGAATTTACGCTGGCATTTGGACACTCTTTTGTCCATATTGCATTCAAGGAACAGACTTTTTTTCTTGAATATCATTTAGCATGGGAAATATTTGCAATACACAACAGTATTAACAAAAAGCATTAATAATTACCTGAAATAACCCAGAATCATTGTGAATATATAAAAATGCAGAATATTCAGAATAACTGAATCTAAGGTGTTTCTCAGCACCTGACACTGTTAATGGAGTAACTGGACAAATCCTACAGAATTTATCCAAATTACTGAAGTGGCATGAGTGGGAGAAACAACTCAAGCAGCACTCTGGACACCACATCTCCCCTTGTTGTGAACAGACACTGTTGGCCAGCCAGCTAGCCAGTCACATATATAACCTAGAGAGAGGGAGGGAGACAGGAGCAGGAGGGAGACAGGAGCAGCCTTACACATTGAACTGCAAAATTGGAGGCTCCCAGGCAGAAAGATCAATGAAATCCTTGAAGACCGAACAAGGGATGGAGCACTAGCTGTTGGTACTCTCTGTCCAGTGCCACAATACTGCAATGCAGAGTGTAATTACTTACAAAAATTATACCTCTGGCACAATTTGTTTCAGTTCAAAGTCTAGCTAAAAGTTTGGGAGAAGCGTAAAGAAGACATGAGTGGTGAGCTCAGTGGGCAGAGAGCATCAACATCTGAGGAGAGCATACTTAAGAGGCATAGTCCTTCTCAGTCACGCTCTCTCAGTCTACACCCATACTAACAAATACAGTAATTCAGGGCCAAGGCTCAAGCCCATGAGCATTTTCACAGAGGTCTGTGAGTCACCACTGCCAGAAAACTGTCCTGGGCTATTTTAATTCAGCAGCATACATGTAGCAGCATCACTTAGCGGGGCTGCCACCAAAAGATGCATTTTTTTTCCACACTCTTCTGTTTGCCTTTGCATATCAAATTGGCATGAGCTCTCATGCTCTGCAGTGACTGTCCATGCACTGAAGCCAGCTGTACCCCTCAAAGATCTCTCCGTACCTAATGTGGAGCCCTGGTACAATCTTTATCCTTAGTTTGCAACAGACAGTTCTAGCAGTTTCTCATTATCTCCTCTCAGAAAGGTGAGATTGAGACTCATATTCCATGTCTGTTATCTTTACATTTCTGAAGCAAGAAACTATTCTTTTCTTGTTAAAGTGTGGTTTCATAACTGCTACGCTCCTTTTGACAGAAACAAGGAATACAGGATGACTTCTTTTTCTGGTCATTCAAATTTGTACAGAAATCTGTGCTCCAAAATGTAAAGTATCCAGATTTGACATAAGTCAGACATTGTATCGTACTTAACATGATTTTATTTTTTTTGACTTAAATCAGGTAATCTTTATGTTGTACACCCAATTCACAATCTTGACATCCTGATAAAGAAAACAAGCAGGTTGGAATAGCACAACAACAAGCTTTTTCCATGCTGATTCCAGTCAGTGTTCTTTGATGCAATTACACTGCTCAGAGATCTTGCAAGGCTGCTATATTTCAGATATAGATAAAACTTTGTTTCCAGATGGGTATGCAATATAAAGAAACAGACTAAGTTTAACTTCACCGAGTGACAAAAAGTCTCAAGAAAAAGATTTGTCTCCTTCCATTTCATATATTTAACTATTTATAAGTCTGGATATTTTTACCTCTATAAACATCAACTCCTATTTAGGTTCCTAGTCTCAACAACATCCCATTACAAGAAGTTCTGCCATCTGTTACCTTTTATTATTACTGAACATTTCACCTCTCAGATCCACAGAATGGACCCTGATTTCTAAATCCATCTTTACCTTTCTAAATTGTTTGTCACCACATTTATCACAGAAAGTGTCAAAACCAAGGTTAGCGGCAGTCACATTATCACCCCAAAGACAGTCGTGTTTTATGTGCGCTCTCTCAAACTACGTAAGCTTTTAAAGAACGCTTAGCGGTGCAGAATATGGGATGAGCCTGGGATTTGAACCTTGCTCAGCCCGAGCCATGGGCTAACAATCTGTTTAGGGATTAGCCAATTTCCAGTTGGACTAGCCCTAATCACCTCCAGTCATGCCCAGGGGACATTAGCATTTCCAAAGCACAGGCAGCCCTGGTCTTCTGGGAGGAAGCTCAACACTCCTCCCTAGTAGAGCTAAGGATTAGGAAACCCCAGGGACGAGAGAGGGGGAATATTTGAATCTGAATGGACCCCGTGGAAGCCCCAAGGAGGGGTTAGCATGTAAAAGCAGGTTTCCTTTCCCAAGCCAGGGCTCTTCTCTATGCTACCTGGAGGCAGAGGTATGCACAGTACCACAGGGCTGAGGAAAGCATCCACAACCTGGATGTTTAATAAAGAGATGGAGAGAGATCCTTTGTATATGGCCCTGCAGACTAAACATAACTTGTTTTGCTTCCTCTTGACTGTGACTTTATAATGCTCTGTAACATCGTTTTATTTCAGTTTTTGTAAACCTTTTACGCTCACTTGATTTTCAGCATAGCTAGCAAAGCACCAAGGCCTAGAAATCCTCCAGGAGTAGCAAACCTTAAAACCAAACTAAAATCCTAAGTACAGTTTATTTAGATTAACTCATTATTATAACAGAACACACCTCTGTTTAGTTGTGTAAAGTCCTCTGAGAGCTGGAAATGCCTAGGTCTTTATGGAAGAATTGTCTTCTGATCACCAGCAGCAGTCTGGAAAGCTTCCAGACAATAGCAAGAATTAGTGAGGAGGAAACATGTTAATAAGAATGGGCCACAGATGTGAGCGCTCACTCCCCCAGTTCAGTGTGCTCATGAATTAAAGGTAGTTAGCAGCTTCTTGACTGGTGTTGTCTTGAACATCTGCAGACCACAAATGTAGCTGCTTCCCATCTTCTTCCCTTAGAATCACCGAGGTGCTGCTCCTGTCTCATACAAAAATCAGTCATCGAAACGGGTGTAGCATCAATCATCTTATTCAGAACTGAGTTTTTAAGAATCTATAACCTGTGTGTTGAAAAGATAAACGCCTATAAGCAGCTTTTACATTGAATGTTTTAACATTTACATTTTATATTGAAGTCACTCCTGCATCGTTGATATACTAAAGCAGAAGGAACAGCATCACCTGTAATGGCAAAAGCAGACAGGTGACCCTAGAGCATTGTGCTTTGGGGAAGCTGATGAACTGCCTTTTAAGGCACTACCAGAACTAAATTATCAGTAAGTAGAAAAGCATCTGAATCACGCAGACAGTTTCACAGTTGCTGGAAGGCATTATTATTACTGCCACTTGTCTTTGTAGTAATGTCAGCTCTAAGTGTAAAGAGGGTAGCGAGAGATCTGTTCTCTGGCTCAAAGCGCATACAGTGCAATACCATATGCTCCCATCAGAAGGAACTGTGGGTGCTCACAACCAGTCAGGATCAACCTCTCAATTAGGCAGATCAGAGGGTTCAAACACAAAGGAGAGGTGGTAACTCTCCGTGATGTGCTTATTCTCTTAGCCATGATATTTGGGTGTTGGGTCGTTGCTGGAAGGCTTTGGTGGGAAAAAAATGTGTTTTAAGGAGGAGGTGTCACAATATGTCATTTACAAACAGTGAATGATATTGCTTCATACACATTTATAATACATCCACGTGGACAGGTGCAGATACATGCAGGCTGCTTGGTCGGTGCTCTCAGATGGCTGGATATGAGCCAGCTCTAGTCTAGAAGCTGTTTAGACACAAACCGGTAATATACACAGCCTGTCATCAGGCCTTATTGACTTGAGTACAGTGCAATGTTAACACAGTTATATAGACCAGAAATGGCTTATGGTTGGCCAGCTCAGAGGGTGGGGAGACAAATCTCTCAGCTATGTCCACCCTCGGGAGGATGCACCCAAAGATCCCCCTGAATTCCCCAGACTTGCTAAGGAAGATGCCAACATCTGAGATGGAGCCAGTGAGAGGGGGCATTTACAAGCTCAGTCAGAATCTAAAACAAAGTCTTTGCTGTGGGAATAAATATCTGTATGGGTCTTATCTCCCTTTGAGATTTGTCTTCTATTTTTATAATGTTCATAGATATGCTGATAGAAAAAAAAATATATCAGTGTTGCATGTCTTTCAAGCATATGGCTCTCCTTAGAGCCAACAAGGCTTTTGTATGAAAAATGAATATGAAATCAGGGCAAGATTTTAGTATACTAAACTGAATTTCCTCTAACACTACGCACAACAAACAAAAAGAGGGAAGAAAAGGTGGGAAACCTGTTAGGTGATCGAGCTACCTGTAAGCTTAACTCAGGTCTGCAGGCTACCTCAAAGAAAAGATACAAAACAAGCAGACAAACAAACAAAAATCCTCCTTAGAGATCGCACCAGTCAGCTGGCCAGAAAAAAATGCCAAAGCAACAGTGTATTGGTGCCATCTGGCTACTTTTCCTCTCTCAGATGGCTCCCTGCCATATTCCTGACCAGGATATTGGAAGAACCAGATACAGGCCACATCCAAAAAATCCTCACAGGTTTTATACTGGGCCCAGTGGATGCTGGAACAGGTTTCTGGGAGTCAATGTTATATAAATGTCATGCAGCGCGAACATGCCTGAAAAGACTAATAGCTGAATACCAAATCTTTCTATGTTAGAGGCACATCGGGACTTTAGCAGCCGTAAAAGCAGCCCCATGTTCAAAACACTTCAGGTTAACAAGGAGCAGCACGTAGAAATACGCTGGCTTTTCCTCAGAGGCTACTTTTCATTTCAAACTTTGCTTTCAGATCTAAAATGGGACTTTTGCATTACAGAAGACAAGATTTGGGGTCACTTTGCCAGAAACTGATCTCTACCTAAGCTGAAGAAAGCCAGGTTGTGATTATCAGACAGTTGTATTTATTTTGCTTGATATAAATGTAATCTAGGGATCGAAAGCAAAACACTACATATTCAAAAGATAATTCACAGTTTTAGATATCAACTGAAAATCAAAATATGCACCATTTGCAGTCAGCAACATTCGCGAACCACATGTATGGGGTACGTACAGCTGGTGTAGAATTTAATTTGAATGCTATTTATGTGCTATGCATGCTGCATATAAAGCAGACTGTCAACTGTTCACTTCCAAAAAAGGAAATAAAAGATACAAAAATTAAACAGACAAACCCTAGGAACCTCAAGTTTTCAAAACAAGAACAATGGTCAGAATAACGTTTATATCTGCTTGCGATTTCACACACTTCAGCAGCTTAACAGAACCTTCCACTCATTTTCTGTGTTTCTTTAAAACATAGTGCAGTTTGTAATTGTTTATGTGAGGTTATAAAATTCATCTCTCCCTGAGGCACAGGAATGACCCCTGCCTAGTGAATATATATTCCTTAGATTTTTTTTCAGCTTCTAATATTTTAATACAAATAATTTATATCTGAAACTATTTTACTGCTTTTAAAAGGTGTAAGATTGCCAGATTTTTAAGAGGAATGTTGTTTATTCATATAACATATACATTACAGGCCTTTGCAGTGCAAGTTTTCTGATGTTGCCCAAATAAATAAGCAAAACACAGGATATCTGATTGGAGACTTGCAGACTTTACTTCATGTTGATTTGATCTTGATTAACATCACAGATATCTGCACCCCACCAATTTGTTATTTTACAAGCTAGATCAGAATCACCTATGAATGACTCAGGTAATTCACTTTGACTTTCAAAAAAAATAAAAAAAAAAAGATAAAAAATAAAACCTAACCCATTTCTTCCTCTTTACCTTTTATCTTCTCTAGAATTGTGAATAAAATTTAGGCCTGTGCGAAGCCAGCACTGGTGTTGCCACTACTGAAAGCAGCGATACTGATAGTAAAAAAAAAAAAAAAAAAAAAAAAAGCATCCAGGACTCTTATCAAAGCTTCAACAAATCAGGCAGATCCAGTTGTGGATGTGAAAGTCAGAGGCAGCCTTGGTTGCAGTAATAATAAAATGGTGGAGTCTAGGAACATAAGAAGGAGTAAGGTAAAAGCAGGACCACAGGCCTGGAATTCAGAAGAGTGGAATTCAACCTCTTCAGACGTCTTCTTGGAAGAATCTCATGCAATACAGCCCTGGAGGCAAAAGGGGTCCAGAAGAGCTGGTTAAAATTTAAAGATCACCTCCTTCAAGATCAAGGAATGTCCATCCTGACAAGTGGAAAATCAAGCAAAGGCAGCAGGAGGCCTGCATGGATAAGCAAGGAGATCCTAACTGAACTTAAACTGAGATAAAAAGGGAGAATACAGAAGTTAGAAGCAGGGGTCGGTGACACCGGAGAAATATAGAGTTCATGTCTGATCTTGCAGGAACAGGGTTAGGAAAGTCCAGGTCAACCTGGAGTTGAATCTGGTGAGAAATGTTAAAAGCAACAACAGAGGTTTCTATGGGTACTTCAGCAGCAATGGGAAGACTAGGGAAAATGCACGTCTGCTGCTAAATGGGGCAGGGGACCTGGTGATAGGGGACATACAATCATAGAATCATAGAATGGATCAAGTTGGAAGGGACTTTAAAGATCATCTAACTCCATCCCCCCTGCCATAGGCAGGGATGCCACCTACTAGATCAGATTGGCCAAGACCCCATCCAGCCTGGCCTTGAACACCTCCAGGGATGGGGCATCCATAACTTCTTTTGGCAACCTGCCCCAGTGCCTCACCATCCGTACAGTGAAGAATTTCCTCCTAATGTCTAATCTACATCTATCCTCTTTTATTTTAAGACCATTCCCCCTTGTCCTATCATTATCTACCTGAGTAAAGAGTCCTCTATTCTTTTTATAAGACCCCTTTAAGTACTGAAAGGCCACAAGAAGGTCTCCCTGGAGCCTTCTCTTCTCCAGGCTGAACATCCCCAGCTCTCTCAGCCTTTCTTCAAAGGAGATCAGCCTTTCTTCATAGAAGACATGCAAAAGGTCAAAGTACTAAAATCCTTCTTTATCTCAGTCTTTACTAGTAAGACTAGCCGTAGGAAGCAAGGAAGATTTATCCATGGTGAAGAAGGGCAAGGCTAGGAAGAACTTTAACTAACTGAATACATGCAATTCCATGGGATCTGACAATTTGCACCCACAAGCCCTGAGAGAACTGGCTGATGGCATCATGAGGTCACTCTCAATTATCTTTGAAAGGTCTTGGTCACTGAGGGAAGTTCCTAAAGAATGGAAGACAGAAGATGTCACTCCTGTCTTCAAGAAGTACAAGAAGGAATAGCCAATCAACTACAAGCCAGTCAACCTCATCTCAGTCCCTGGGAAGATGATAAAAATCCTCATGGAAACATCTCCAAATACAAGAAGGACAAAAAAAGTGATTGGAAATAATTAGCATGGATTTGTGAAGGGGAAATCATGCTTAACCAGCCTGATAGCGTTCTAAGATGAGATGACTAGCTCAGTGAATTAGGGGAAAGCAGTTCATATTGTTTATCTTGACTGTAGTAAGGCTTTTAACACTGTCTCTCAAAACATCTTCATAGTACAAGTTAGATAAGTGAACAGTGAGATGGATATAAAACTTGCTGAACAACTGGGCCCAGAGAGTTGTGGTAAGCAGCATAAAGTTAATCTGGAGTCAAAACATCAGTGGTGTACCATAGGGTTCAATACTGCAGACAACACTGTTTTACCTCTTTATTAATGACCTGGATGCTGGGACAGAGTGCACCCTAAGCAAGTTCTCAGATTATGCAAAGCTGGGAGGAGTGTCATATGGTTATGACACCATTCAGAAGGACCTGAACAGGCTGGAGAATTGGGCAGAGAGAAATCTCACAAAGTTCAACAAGGGGAATCTGGGGAGGAATAACCACAGGCACCAGTACATGCTGGGGGTTGACAAACAGGAAATCAGATCTGCAGAGAAGGACCTTCAGGTCCTTGTGGAAAACAAACTTACAGTGAGACAACAATGCAAGCTTGCTGCAGAAAGAAAGAAAAAAAAAAGAAAAAAAAAAAAGCCAATCCAGAGCTGCACTGAGAAAGGTATTGCCAGCAGGGGTCAAGGGAGATGATCTTTCCTCTCTGTTCAGTACTGGTGAGTCCCATGTGAGATAAGGTTTTCAGTTCTGGGCTCCCCAGTACAAAAGAGAGGTGAACTTATGGCAGAGCCACTGAGATGATTAAAGGACTGGAGCATCTTTCATATGAGAGACTGAAAGGGCTGAGACTGTTTAGCCTAAAGAAGAGAAGGCTCAGAATGAAATCTTAGTAGCTTATTATTTTTTAAATTCTGTGGTATATACTTCTTAAGTAAGGGTTAGCTATACATCATGAGGGAGCAGTTAAAAGTTTATTAATGCCTTATTTTACATGAAGATTTATTACTGGTGATTTGCAACACCTCTAAAAAAGAATCTGCTTTCCCCTTAAATGCATAGCTGTATTTGTTGACTGTATTTTCCTTTTGACTTACTTAAAAATGCTCATTAGGGAACTATTATTACCTAAATAGAATTTCATGATTTGTAATTACCTACCATATATGAAATCAATTAAAATTTAGTCTGTTCCTGTGGTGTTGTATGGGGTGTCTTGGGAGTTTTATAGAAAACTACACAGAAAATTTGCTACTTTGCAAATCCACCATGCAATTTGCATAAGCCTACTATATTTTGCATTTGTCAGTATCTATATACGCTGATGTATCTTCTGTCAATCATTAAATTGTGTAGGTTTATTTAAAAAGGGTTACAGCATTTATTCATGCTCTGGCTCTCTCACATGATTGAAATATTTAATCAGAAAGCATAGCAGGTAATGTGTTCTCCAGTCAAATTTCACTGTAATTGCTTTCCAGAATAGTTTCAGGGCAAAGTATATCGTGCAACATTGTTTTCTTATTGTGCTTAATAAATTCTGAGCTGAAGAGAGAACACAGTTGTCTTGAACAGGCAGAAGGACTGCTTTGTTCTTTCTGTCAACAATGTAAAGCACCCCAGGAAGAGTGCAAAATGAACAAGACATGTCTGCAATCCTCTGCACTGCACTATTTAAGTCTGCTCAGCTTCTTAGAGTTCCCCCCTCCATGTTTCAGAAGGTGGGCTCTGGGACAGATGGTCACTACAGAAGGCAGATGTTTAACTGTTGTTTCTATTGCAGCCAGCAAAGGGAAACTCTTTTCTAGCTTTTTATGAAAGTCACAACCACCATCTTCTACCTGTGCATTGTATAGAGAAGCACAAAGTTGGTATTAAAAAGTTGGAGTTAAGTGAAAAAGATAAAGTTCTGCAGAAACTCCTTCTCTGGACTCTATCACCAAGGTTCATACTCTGTCTCATAACAAGTGTCAGCCTTTCCATTTTAATCACTGCATTGACTAAAGAAAACATTCACTTTGACTCCCTATTGCAGTGGCACAGGGAGACATGCTGAGGGATGGACTGTGCATAGCACAGGTACAAACATAAAGAATCCCAGGAAATCCACGCACACTTGTGACCAAATACATTGTTTAGTGACCTCATTGCTAATCATTTGGCAATTTCCATTCCTGCTTACTGGAAATCCAGGTCGGTACTTCGGGCTGGTGTAGATTCTGCCAGTCATCCCAGGTAATGGTGGTTCTAGGAAGACTGGCCTTCAGAAATCCCAGGCCTCAGAGGCCAAGGGGAAAGAAACTCTGGAACAAAGAAGACAGACCTTTAGTGACAGAGGATCAGGTTAGATCAGGTGAGACAGGATCAGATTAGAGAATACTTCAGCAAACTAGACATCCATAAATTCATGGGCCCTGAGGGGACCCTCAGGTGCTGAGGGAGCTGGCAGTGTCATTGAAAGCCTGGGCCTGGGGTTTTTGTGCTGGACACATCCATGTCTATGCCAAGGACAGGCATGTGGTGTAGGGCAGCAGTGGGGTGGCAGCAGCCAGCATGTGCCCCAGGACAGGGCTGGAGTTCATGGCTGCCATCAGTGGCTGGACCTCCATTGCTGGGGAGAAGGAGGGAACAGCAAGGGCAGCGCTTCTCTCATCCTCGCCTTACCTACTGGCTCCTGCGTGGCCACTTTCTGGTGAGTCTGGGTGCCACGTCCCCCCAGGCTGGGGTGGTGCAGTGCAGGGCCTGGAGATGTTTTTCCTTTCTATCTGAGTGGTGAATGATCTGTGGTGGATTCAAATCCTTGAGTCATCCCTGCCTGGGAGCTCAGCCAGAGGGGCCAGAGCTGGTCTCAGTGGTGCAGTGGGTTCATGTGGCAAGGTTTTGGTAGCAGGGGTCTACAGGGGTGGCCTCTGTGAGAAGGGTCCAGAAGCTGCCCCATGTTAGGTAAGGACCAGTTTCAGCCAGCTCCAAAGGGACCCGCCGCTGCCCAGTGCCGAGCCAATAAGCAATGTTGTTTGCGCCTCTGGGAGAGCAGATTTATGAAAGAGAAAAAATCTGCTGCACACAGCAACTGGCAGAGCGAGGAGTGAGAAGCAGCCCTGCAGCCCCCCAGGTCAGTGCAGCAGGAGGGCAGGAGGTGCTCCAGGCACGCAGCAGCAGTTCCCCTGCGGCCTGTGGAGAGGCCCCTGGTGGAGCAGGCTGTCCCCCTGCAGCCCATGGGTCCCACACGGAGCAGATCTCCACGCTGCAGCCCGTGGAGGAGCCCCCGGTGGAGCAGGTGGATGTGGCCTGGAGGAGGCTGCGGCCCATGGAGAGCCCCCGCAGGAGCAGGCCCCGGGCCGGAGCTGCAGCCCGTGGAGAGGAGCCCACGCAGGAGCAGGGGGTCTGGGGGGAGCTGCCGCCCGTGGGGGACCCGTGCTGGAGCAGTTTGCTCTGGGGGATGGATAGCAAAAGGGCTGTGAAGGAAAAGCAGATATGGAAGGAGAAGTAGATACGGACCATCAGGCAGAAGCACTTCTGGATGCACCATCCATGAAGCAGACTCATATGCTTTGAACAACTGACATTCTTGTCAGAGGAAAAAGTGTGTGATGAACAATCCTGCAGACATGAAGGTCAGAGAAGAATGGGGGAGGAGAGAGGAGATGTTTTGTGCACAAGAGCAGAGATTGCCCTGCAGTCTACAGGAAGGACCCATGCTGGAGCAGCTTGTGAAGGACTGCAACCCATGGGAGGGGAAAAAGACTGAGGACAACAGAGCAGCAGAAGAAAACTGTTAGCAAGTGACCACAGCTCCCATTCCCCATCCCATCTGCAAGGGAGGTAGAGGAGTTGGGAATGAAGGACTGAAGTTGAGCCTGGGAAGAAGGGGAGAAGGGTGAAGGTGTTTAGCTTTTGTCTTTTTTCTCACCATCAAACTCTGTAATTGTCAATAAATTAAATTAACTCTCCCCAAATTGTGTGTTTTTTCTGACAGTAATTGTAAAGTGATCTCTCTGTCTTTGTCTTGACCTAAGAGCTCGTCCCCTGCCCTGGTGAGGAGGGGAAGTGAGAGAGCAACTGGGTGGGTGTCCAGAAGCTGTCTAAGTTCACCCCACGATTATGAAGTGCATTGCCAACACTTTGAGGGAAGTGATCCTTCCTCTCTACACAGTGTTGGTAAGGCCATATGTGGAGTGCTGTGTCCAGTTGTGGGCTCACCAGAACAAGAGAATTGAGAATGTGCAGGACCATGGGAATCAAGAACAGAATAGAATACAATACAATATCAAGAATAGAACAGAACAGAACAGAACAGAAAATAGTTCAGTTGGAAGGGACTTACAAAGCCCATTGAGTCCAACTACCTATCCACTTCAAGGATAACCAAAAGCTAAAGCATGTTATTAAAGGCTATGTCCAAATGCCTCTTGAACACTGACAGGCATGGGGCATAAACCACCTCTCTAGGAAGCTTGTTAAGTGTTTGACCACCCTCATGGTAAAGACTTTTTTGCTATCAACACGTATAAATACCTGATGGAAAAGAAATGAAGAAGAGTGAGTCAGAACTTTCTCAATAATGTCCAGAGATAAGACAAGAGACAATGTGTATAAATTAAAAACAAGAAATTCCACTTGAACACAAGAAAACACTTTTTACTGTGAGGCTGGTGAACATAGGAATAGGATGCCCAGAGAGGTTTGGGAGTCTCCATCTGTGGAAGTATTCAAAAGATAACTGGACATGGTCTTGGGCAACCTGCTCTAGATGACCCTGTCTGAGCAGGGGGCTTGGACCAGATGACCTTCAGAGATATCTTTCAACCTCAACCATTCTGTGATTCTGTGGCTGACAGTGTATAAGATTTAGAACTCATAAAAATGTTAACAGTTAATTAGACTTTGATGAAATTTTTCTGTCACCGTGATCGTTTCTCATCAGCTGAAGCCTCTGAAGAGGCTTCAAGAGAAAATGTGTGCTTGAAATGGCTGCTTCAGCTCACCCAGGAAGTAGAAGCTATTTCTAACAAGCACATAATAATAATAATAATAACAACAATAATAATAATAATAATAATAATAATACAATATGCAGTCTAAGTCAGGCAAAACTTAGATCAAAATGTACAACTTCATTTATCAATGTCAGGCTGTTCCTCTTTGCTTCTTGCACTGAACCTGCTCCAGCATCCTCATAGACAGACCTAGATTAAATTATTATAATGGTGGTTTCTGATTTTAAAATCAGTGAGTAGCAGAACACCATTTCCCTGGTCTTCAATGCATATTTAAACATAAGTTTTAGCATATTTGAAGTGCATATGCAAATTCTTGTAGTTATAGCAGGTGCATTTAAATGAATGTGAGTTCCCTTTCAAAATGTAGATGAGGGTTACATTGTAGGAAAATTTGTAGACAAGAACCTCAGAAGAGTTGGCAAAGAAACTTACAGTTTTCTATAATCTGTGAAGTGCTGGAGGAGTTCAAGAGGACTAAAAGTAAGGTAATATAATGCCTACATCATTAAGAAAAAAAAAAAAAGACTTGTTTGCAAATGTCAGCGTGACAAAGAATTACAGCTGATTTTAGTGGTGGAAAAAAATGACCAATGACCTGAGCACCAGTTCCAAGTGCAGTTCTGGGGCTAGTGAAATCTTCAGATATATAATCAGGCAATATCAAGTAGGGGACAGCTGGATATTCAGACTTGATGTTCAAGTGGCCGGTCAGCCATTGACCCCATGAACCAGTGCAGTTGGAGCACAGTGTCGTTTTGCTGCCCACCTCTGAGGAAGGTAGGTAGCAATGTGGATAGGGTTCAGAAATATAACAGAAAGAATCATTGAGGGGAGTTTTAGTGTGATAAACTCAAGGAACCCAAAACACTGACTTCAACAAGTGTGAAATAAATGGCCCAGTTACATGAGTAAACATGATCTTCAGCCTAGCTGGGGAAGGTATAACATCACAATGCCAAGGACGTACTGTATATACCAGTGCTGTTCCAGCTATGAGTGCAGAGCACAGCACTGTGTGGGCTGCTGCAGGGAAAGGTAACTCCATCCTAGACAGACCCAACACAAGCTGAAAGTTGCCAAATTCAAACCAGGAGAAAGCTGAATGTTTTAAACAGCGGGAACAGGTGTCATTAGAACAATTTCTCTTAAGCTCATGGTGCATTAACACAGGAAACTGAAGCATTAAGATTCTCTTTTCTAAAGACTTTGTCTAGTTTATACTATTTCATTACAGTCTTCTGCATTATGCAGGAGGTCAGATCAGATGCTCACAGAGGTTCTTCTGAGCCTTTTAACCATAATCTATACTTTATAAGTCTTCCTCTCTCCTCTAGAGTGTCACGTGCATGCAGATGCTTCTCATGCAAGTACACATGCCTGCAACAGTTACAGGAGGATGAATTACACACTCCCTCCGTGGCACTGTAACCCACATGTTTTATGCTGCAGCGTTTGACTTTGGCCCAAAGAAAGAAAGAACAGCTGTTGTTTAGACTCATTAAGAGCCAAGGAGCCTGACAGAGATCTGCTCCATGCATTGCCTGTGCGCGAATGGATCGGTACATCGCTGCAGGAGCACAATGCAACAGTCGCTTCCAAAGGGCAAGTGCCAGCACCCCCTCACAACACGCTTCCCCACACCTTCCCTTAGCAGGAACACGCCGTCAACATCTTCATTACCTTCCTAAAGTAAACACAGCAAAGACCTCCAAGCACTTGTAAATGAGCTATTAACTTAAATAATTGAATTGATGCTGAATTGGATTTGCATATTTGTCATTTGGACCTCTGGGTCTGCCCTGATGCATCCTTTTCCTGCCTATGCCATATTTTGGGACTCAGTCAACTCTACCTGCTGGTTATTGCCTGAAAATGTCTTGTGCAAAACAATTGACTTAATACCTCTTGTCTGCTCGCCTCTTGGCAGAGCATGTGTCCATCTGGAGTTACAACCTCCTATGACCACCAGGCTACCTCTCATGACACAACCGATATCCTTACGGATATGCATATTGTTTTTATCAAGTGGCGGCAGCTCTTAGGGCATGCTGGTCTTGCCTTATCTCCCTCTTTTATTTTTTGCAAGTACTCAATTTCTTTTGATTTATAAAAGATTTTTTGTGTTCTCTGAAGAACAGTTTCATTGGCACCAGTCAGTAATAGCAGTACTAAACATAGTCAGAAGCTGACTCTGTGGCCCCTTTTTTATTTTCCATTAGGCATTTTCTTTTTCTCAGTGACGGTTTCCAACAGACTGAAGAAAATGGGAACTAAAGGGTGCTTACCTAAGCCTGCACTTTACTGTAAACTGCTAAACTGATGTCCACTTAGCTGAGACTGTGTGACTCTAAACGGTGCCTGCTGTTTCAGCAGATCAGCAAAAATTATCTGAAATACAAAAATGTCCCATTTAGTCACAGTAAGGCTGTCTCAGGGAAGCGAGAATAGAGAGGACAGGGAGGTTTCTCAAACACCTCAGTGAATAATCTGTGTCAAATTTGACCTAAAGGAATAAATCTTTCCTATACTAGCTGTGTCACCTATGGCCATAGCTAGTCTTTATGTCCTTTTGCTTTAATTTATATGTATGTTTTACATAAATGATAACCCTTAACAGTGTTTGAACACCCACAATTTCTTTCCAGCCATTATAATATTCCTCCAGCATTTCTCTTGCATTTTCTAGTTCCCAGATGATTTCTTTGTGGACTTATTTTATTTTTTTAAATTGTTAATTTTTTTTTCTGTAACTGCTTAAGAATCACAATACAGGCTGATATAAAATCCTTTAAAATAAAATATTGTGAGATAAAAACTTTTAGTTCTCATCCTTTCCTGAAACTGCCAATAATTTTTGTAAATAAGCTGTTCTGGCTACCCTATGGTAATATCCTTACATTTTTCTTCCAGGGTTTCATTCCAGCAGTAGGCAGCTGTTGTCCAACTTTCATTTGTAATTGGATGCATTTCTGTTTTCCTCACAACATAGCATAAACATGGTCTAGCACTAGACGTTGTTCCACTGCATTTCTACCAACTACCAAACCTCAGTCAGGTTTGTATTCAAACTGTAGAAACACTGATTTGGAACTGAAAAAAAAAAAAAAAAAAACAACTAAAAAAACAAATAAATCTATAAGCCTGAGGTAGAAGCTGCCACACCCTGCATAGTGATGGCAATAAGTGATGTACGGTCAGTCTCTGAGCATAGATGTCTTTACCATTGATTGTTAAGGTTAAAATATAAAAATAAAAAGTTTTAAATTAAAGGACTGAAACCAGTCACATTGAGTTTCTGTTGGTTCCTAAAACCTGCTGTCCCTCTGTACTGATTCTTTCAACCAGTTCAGCAGGGCAAATTTCCCTTCATCATTTGGCGTCCTGGGGAAACTGTGCATCCTGCACTTGTCAACTGGAACAGTCCCAGTGATGAAGGTCCTAGCTTTGAGGCTACCTCTGCACACCTAAATAAAGGAGGTGAGGAGCAAACTCTAGCTGCCACAGGGAAGTGGCACAGGCTGATGGATACCCACATCACTAGGACCAGACCCCTCTTCAAGCAGAATGGCTTCACCCATCACCCAGTGCATTTAGCCTGTGTGTCCTCAAGCCCCTGGTGACCCTTGGATGTCACTATTGGTTTGTGTGTCTTTCGTCAATTTGCTAGACCTAAAATAATATGAGAGCTGTGGTATAGTCCGTCCACACAGTGTTGAATTAAGAAAATATTGAATTAAGAAAAACAGAGCTTGCTGAGAGATTGGGCTTCTGGAAGCACAAAGCCTTCCACGTTGGTTTGAGAGGACTCCATAGCATGGAGGGAGCTAAACCTGGTGCAGTCCATATTGCCCTTTGGGAGAAACCGCTGGCATGAACTTTTTGCAGACTCTTCCCAAACTCTGTTTTGGAAGTAGCCAGCTGAAAAGGTTGAAAGCAGAGGCAGGGTGTGTACTAGCAACTAAACAATGTGCGCAGCCCGTGTGCAGGCTCATTCTCTGCCTTTTATCTTCCTTTACCTGGAATTGTGATCTACCTTCTGGATCTACAGTGAATACATTTTTACTTCTTACTAGGTTAACATCTTTCCCTTACAAAAAAAAAAAAAAAAAAAAAAGAGTATTTAACTTTACACTAGCATTAGATCTGTTCTGTGAAAGGTCTTCAGGTCCTGTGATCTATCGTTTGCAAAATATCTTTGAGCACGATGCAATAGGTGCCCTCCAGGCTGACTGCAGCCACTAGGACGTTCCCATCTGGCCTGCCATCTTGTCCGTAGCAGATGGAGACCAGATGTTCAAGGAATTAAATTCATTGGGACAGCTGAACTTCTTCCCATGCCTTCACAGACCGGCACAGAGAGAAGCACCCCACTACTGTGCCCATCACAGCCAGGGTGAGGACAAGAAGACTAATAACTGTTTCTGCCCGTGCCTTGATTTGTTCATTAGCATGCAATTTAAAATCTTTGTCTCCTGCCTTTCTGATTGAGCATCTGGAGACACAAGCAAGATATCCTGAGGCAGAGCACAAAGCACAACAACCCCTTGAGTGCCCTCTTGCCCCAGGTTAAAGCTCCTGATCCCACAGTACCTAGGGAGCAACGTATGCAAACCTGCGTTTAGCACAGGATGAGTGTGTGTAGCCACAACATGTAAACAGAAAGCTCACAGGATCCAAATCTATATATGGTATTTCCTTACAATTTATTCTTATGTTGCTACCTTTCAAGTCCACTTGTCTTCTGCTAAGGAGTTGCTCGTTTCCCCTAGGGTTTTCTACAGCTGCTACAGCTGTTACTTTTCTCCTTGTTCTTGCCCCAGCTCTTCTCCACTTACAAATGCTTAAAAAGTCATACACATCTTTTACTTCCTTCTACCACTTCAAGCTTTTGGACATTGTGCTGATCTGCAGAGTTTATCATGTACATAAAGGTCACTCCGCTCTTCGCGTATGTCAGCTGTGCTTTTTGTAGTGTTTTTTTTTTTTTTTTTTCCTGCCTCTGGTCTCTTCTGTCATAGCATTTCAGCTTCTCAGACAGGTCCAGGTGTCAGCCATGTCCAAGTGTCATCCTCCCTCTCTACGTCCCATTTCAGATCTGGCACTTGCCTTGGCTTGGCAGTTTTCAGTCGCTCCTGTAAGAGTTGGTCCTGGACACATTCAAGGTGAGGCACCCCAGCACCCTGCCAAGGCTGTGCCGGAGGGGCATGGTGCTGTGGCCAGAGATGAAGAGGCCAAGCCCATGAGCAGGACACAGCTGCCCACAGGCTAGAGGTGGCCTCTGAGCCCTTCCGTGGTGTCTGCCTGATCTTTGTGCTGAAGCCCCAGCCATGGTTTCAGTTCCCAGCAGACTCACAGCTGAGCACCCCAGGCTCAAAGGCTTCAGAAACAAAGGCTGAGGCAGGCTCTGGGGGTGCCTAATTGCCATTTCTATACATGCCTAACTGGGGTGAGTCTCTTGATGAGTAAATCCAGCAAATGCTGAGCGTGGAGAGCTGTTTCTGATCCACAGGCCCTGCAGGCAGAGCAAACTGCAGCCAACCCTCCTTGCTGAAGGCACTCAGAGGAGGAGTTTGAGTGCATGTACCTGCAAGAAAGATACTCCCGTGGTCCATCACAGAATCAGTATGGTAATGGACCAGTTGCAAAAAATAATAAATGAAATGAAATGAAAATGAAAATGAAATAAAATATTATAAAATAAAATAAAATAAAATAAAATAATAAAATAAAATAAAATAAAATAAAATAAAATAAAATAAAATAAAATAAAATAAAATAAAAAAATAAAATAAAATAAAATAAAATAAAATAAAATAAAATAAAATAAAATAAAATAAAATAAATAAAATAAATAAAATATACACTTTTTTTTCCAAAGGAAATACTGCCAGAGTATTAAGTGAGTGACACTGAGAGCAGCAAAGCTTATTAGAAAGGTTGAGGGAATGTACTGCCTTAAGGGTTAAAAATGAAGTGGCTTTGGGGAGTACTCCCCCCCATCCCACAGTCTTGTGCTGTGGTTTCACCAGTGCCACCCAGATCAGCCGCTGGCACAGACAGAGCCACCACCATTTGTGCCAGTTTCCTGGTGGGAGTGATTGATTAGAGCTGGTTGAGCTTGCTCTGTCCCGAGCAGGTGTGGAGCAAATTTGCCCTGACTCAGTCAATTAACTTTATCAGAGAATCAGAATCAACAGCATGAATATGGTAACAACATGTTACAGGCTCTGTGCTTCTCACTGTGCCTGGTCTCACACTACCAGTATAATCCTGGAGTTACCACTAAAAATGGTGCCCAAATCTTGTAATGTGTGGGCACTTAGGTCCAGATTCATCCCATGCATGAGCAGAAGTTTAGTGAGCTTACTGCAGCTATACTCCTCTGCACCATGGGCTTCATCTGATATGCAGGAGTAATTACCAAAGCCTAAAGCTTTGTGTTTGAATCTGTGTTATCTTTCAGGGGGCTGGTTTTGTTTTGTTTTATTTCAGGAGAGCAACACACAGAAACTACCCTAATAAGTGGGAGAATCCTGAATGAAATCATTTGGCATAGTGCTAGAATGGAGGCCAAATTTAGAAAAGCAAAATTTGGACCAAGAGACGAGATAACCAAAATCCCAAAGGACAAACCTGAAGTATGTCCTGTAATGCAGAACATGGATCCCCAGGGTGACTTGGGTTTACCAGAGCTGAAAGTCAGTTCTGCAGCCTCCATCTCCCGTACTCCTACCATTATGCTGGGAAATCCCTGCATAGTTTCCTATGGCCACAATTAGAGACAGGGAAAATCCCATGTCTAAAAAATGTGCCTTAGGGGGCCTCTGGCAGCTCAAATAAGCATTCCTCCAAGTCTGATGGGCAGCCAGACTGGTATAAAGCTGACCTCAGTGAAGTCACCTTGCAGGCCATAACACGACGCTGCTTGTTTGGTTCCTGATCCAGCTACTGATGAAGTCAAAACACATATTGACCAGTACATTAAACGGGGTTTCTTTCCTGTGTTAACCTGGTCTGATGCTATATGTAGAGGCATGTACAGGGCCAGCAATGTGAAAAGGCTGCCTATGCCCTTTCCCTGACTAGCTCACAAGTCCCCAGCTGCAGTCCTACACATTCTGTAAATCAGGCGCACCTCGCCTTGCCTCAAGCTACATCATTTGTTTTCATGCCCATTTGAACTCAGCTAAATCAAGCTGTTGTCCAAACGGATGGTCAACCAGAGAAGTTGGACCGTAATGAAGTAAATCAGTCTGAAATATGTTCTGATCTTCCTGCAAAGTTGCCTCTTCAAAGATGACTGTCACCTTGGTGGATTCAGCCTGCAGGTCCATGGAGCCCCTTGCCTCCAGCAGTCCTCTCCTGGAATAATCAAATAACTCTGCAAAGGAAACATCAGTAAGTCTCTGTGACAGCCTAAGCAGGGGCTAAGGACGCTAAATGCTTTTGTCAGCCCTCAAGCATTGGCTGGTCACTCGTTCTTACTCTCAGAAAGGAAGCTGGATGTAAACTTCGTAGTACCTGAGCTCTTCTTGGTAGCTGAGGCTGTGTTACAAAATACTCTGAAAGACAAAGTTCCTCAAAATGTTGAACTGTGTTTTTTTGTTTGTTTGTTTGTTTGTTTTTTAACCTATGGATATCATTTGGCCTCTGTCCTTACCCCATGAAGGTTTCTGGCTGAGCTGTGGCAGCTGGTGTGCCAGCACAGGGTCTGAACAAAGGACTCACTGAGCTACCAGCACAACGTGCAGCAACACCAAGGCAGCTGTAAGTCCCCCCCCCGGCTGCCAGAGCTCAGCAGTTGGCCATCTCAGGAGCATGGCAGGGTCCCTGCCTCACCTGCTCACGCCTCCCTCTTTTTCTTTCTCTTGCTATTGTGGTTGCAGTGGGGTTGGGTCCCCTAGTTTGCATCAGAAGCCCTCTGCCCACACACAATCCATGACAGGAGTGGGACTGTAGCTGGCAGCGTCTTCATCTCTGGATCGAATTGCAAGTTCAAATCCCATTGCGATGGTTTGGCTCAAAAATATCATGCGCTTGTGTCACAGTGCTAATCAGAACTAGGCACTGTTACAAGGAGCTTTCCTCCTGGTCATGATCTCTGCTGTTATTAAAGGATCTTGTCACTTTTAAAACAGTGCTGTTCCATCTCGTAATGAAGCAAGGCCATATGGTATATGAAGCAAGAACACAAGGAAGCAAGACAGCAAGAAAGCAAAAGCAAGCAAGAAAAAGAGGGAAAGAGACACAGAAAGAAAAAGAGAGACAGAAAGACAGAGGGAGAGAGAACAGTCACATACCGATGAGATACACTGCTTCCTCTTTTTTGTTATGTACCATTTCCCCAGATCCACCCTGTAGCCATAATCACTGCATTGTACTACAGTGAAAGCAAATAAAAAGAGTACCTGGGAGAAAAAATGTGATCTAAAAAAGGGAAAAGTTCCCCTGCCTTGTAATACGTGCAATTCTGGGCAGTGTAGCTGTGAAACATGAGCTGAGATATCTCTGTTTCAGTGAACATGCTATGTTTTAGAGGATGTTGCTCTTGTAGCTTCTAAACTTCATGATATAAACAGCAAACCTAATTCTGAATAAAGCACCTACCACACCTGATTACCATAACCAGGAGCACACACCTTTAAATCAAAAGTCAGTTGAGTTGGAAAAGGTTTAAGTTTTTTCAATAAATTACTTTTTATAATGACTATAAAAGTTATATAGTACACAGAGACTTGCTAGAGGTAGATACTTTACTGTACCTGAATTGCTGGGAATACTTCCTGAGACATAAAGCTGACAATCAGACAGCTGAGTGTGTTTGAAAAACATCGTCTACCAAGAGATTAAAGTATGAATTTAGTAAAGTAATCCAGGAAGGAAATCCTTTGTTCTCCCTTGTTACTTATCTTGGCAACTGAAGTGGTGTAATGGGAAATGAGCTTACAATTTAATTTAAAAGCAGTTGAAATATAGAAAGTCTGAAAACAAAATAATTTTCTCTGTTAAATATATGGATTTTGACTCTTACTGAACTATATTTCAACACATTTTTGTATTTTATGCCCCTGATAAGTTATTAAACATATAAAATTACCTTATTTATAGAGTATAACAGAGTTGCTAGCAATAGTGCCTGTATTTTTCAATATAGCAACTACTTAGATGTGCGTAGATTCTAGATGAACTTTTAATTACAAGGGGAAGAAGAGAATTGCCAGGAATAAAAGAGGTTTGTTAATCTCTGAAGAAAGGAACAAAAGGAGTGATGATTCTAAATCAGCAAATATATCAAACTGCATTTTTTTAAAGAAAAATAAAGCACGGTTAGAAAAGAAATCCTTGTACGTAGAGTTGTTGAGAGAAGGTCATAAGGAAGGTTAAGGGGGAGAAAACTAAGTATGTGAAACTGAGCATATCTCTGTGATGTGCAGCACGGGGAGTAAAGGGAATTCACTAATGAACTTATCCAAACTACTGACAATTATTTTAAAGTGTTTCTGGAGAATTAGTGAGCTCTAAGAGGTCTGAAAAGAAAGGGGAACACGTTACCGGTCTTTAAAAGTGGCAGGGGAAGAGGAAGAGAAAGAGTGAACCTGTCATCTACCATCTGCTAAGCCTAACTTCAGACTGCAGTAATATAGCGGAAAAAATATTAAAAGGTAAAAATCCTAAGCACTTAGGGGAGAATGGATCCACAACCAATAAACAGCATGGATTTATAAAGAAGGGAAGAAAGGCACACGCAAGCATTTTTTTTCTTCCTATAATTGCAAAGTCGTGACTGAAGGGAATACAGTAGGTGTAATATACGTGCCTACCAACATATAGATTTGGATGTATGGGCCTCAGTAAATAAAATAAGATCTAGCAGTGTGACCAAAAAAAATAAAAATCCAATGTAATTTTTGGGCTTCTAACACAGAGGCATCGTGTCATGTACCTGGGAAGTGATAGATGTCTCTCTCAGTATACAATACTGATGAGATAGCACTCGACTACTGCTTTCAGATTTAAGTACTTTCAGTACCAATAAAGGTGAACTGGAAGGAGTTCAAGAAGTGTGGAAGGAAAAGGAAATGCCTATTGGCGATGAAATATTAACTGAAAATAAACATCTATAGCTTGGCCAAATAGTAGTGGGAAGAGTAAGCTCAGTGCTACGTTCATTACAATGGAAAGTTTCTAATAAAAAGAAAGTAGGGTTGAGTGTAAGCATGAAAGATAGACAGAGAGTAAATACTAACTGTACATGGCCAGTTGTACTCTGTAGTACTCATGTACTCTGGCCTCTGTTCCTGCTGAGATCCATCCAGACATTTCTTGTGGGTGTTTCAAAGAGACAGAGAGAATAAGGACTTGCTCTGAGAGCTAGAAACAAGAGTGGAGTGATTAGATGGAGCTATGTCAGGAATAATTCAGGCTGAAGGAGATAAATAAGCATTGTAGGTAGCTCTTTCGGTCCAGGGAATTGTTTGCTAAGCAGAGCAGGTAACCCTGCTTTGGCCAAAGTGGATGTGCACATCCATGGGGAGCCATAGGAACTAGGAAGGGAATGGCTTAGAGGTGGTTGTCTGGAGAAAGGAAAGAAAGGAAAGAGAAAAAGAGGGTGGGGAGGGAAAGTGAGACAGAAAGGAAGGAAGGAAGGAAGGAAGGAAGGAAGGAAGGAAGGAAGGAAGGAAGGAAGGAAGGAAGGAAGGAAGGAAGGAAGGAAGGAAGGAAGGAAGGAAGGAAGGAAGGAAGGAAGGAAGGAAGGAAGGAAAGAGAAAGAAAGAAGAGAGAGAGAAAGAGAGAGAGAGAAAGAAGAAAGAAAGAGAGAAAGAGAGAGAGAGAGAAAGAGAAAGAGAGAGAGAGAGGGAAAGAAAGAAAGAAAGAAAGAAAGAAAGAAAGAAAGAAAGAAAGAAAGAAAGAAAGAAAGAAAGAAAGAAAGAAAGAAGAAAGAAAGAAAGAAAGAAAGAAAGAAAGAAAGAAAGAAAGAAAGAAAGAAAGAAAGAAAGAAAGAAAGAAAGAAAGAAAGAAAGAAAGAAAGAAAGAGAGAAAGAAAGAAAGAAAGAAAGAAAGAAAGAAAGAAAGAAAAAGGAAAAAAAAAAAAGATTGGGAATGGCCAGAGTCTCAAAGTTCCCAAAACCAAAAAAAGCACACTGAATCGTGGGATCTTCTAATCGTTCTCCTTAAACCTCAGGTAACGCTTCAGTGCTCGTGCACCCTGAGCTGTCCCTGACCCTGGAATGCCATCGGGCTCTTCCAGCCAAAGTCCATTTTAAGTGCATATACTTCCCGAAGTGTGACTATGTGAATGCATTAATAAAACCTCTTGAGAGCCTCTTGACTCTTACCCAAGCTCATCCCTTAGCCCCTCGGCTTCAGCTTCAAAAGTAGACCAGAGGCATGACCATTCCCTTCCCCGTGCTTCCTGCGTGCATTTTCGGCCGGCTTCCCCCACCTCTACATTTCCAGGTCACTTTCGGCGTCTCCAGCCCCTTCATTCCCGGCCCGAGACGAGCCGTGCAGGAGCTCAGTGCACTTCTCCCGCTTCCCAGGAGATGGTGCTGTGGATTTTGGATCGGGAGAGCCACGGCGGGGGCCGGGGCCGGGGCCGGGGGCTGGCGGCCCGCAGCCCCGCTCCGTGCGGGAAGGGGTCGGGTGGAGGCTGGAGGTCTCGCCGGGGACCCCCAGGTGCCACCGGTGCCCCTGCAGCCCCGCAGACTTTTCCCTCGTCCCCCAAGGGACACGGGAGGGGAGGATGCTGTCCTCTGAGCAGCATTTCGCAGCCCCTCGCCACCCAAATTTCTCTGCCGGGCCCCCCGCGCCGTAGTCCCAAAGATGGGACACCGGAGGCCGGTTTGTACTGAGAGCTTCGCCCCCTTCTCCTCCTGTGGGCTGCGTGGTCCCTGGGAATAAATAAAAATAGAAGAAAATAACAATAATAATAAAAACTTCCCAACCTGGGAATTCACCGGGGAGAGATTCCTCTGGGGAGGTTTGTACTAGGAGAGGATGCAATGGAGGTGGCTTTATTTTTCTATTTTAACCTTTCTCCTCTCCACCCTGAACTTAACCAAAGTTTGCCAACGGGTGAAGAAAACACGCAGGCAGCCGCGGCGAGGGCAAGCTCTCCCCGACCGTCGGCTCGGCTGTGCCCTGCTGCAGGGGGCTCGGCGTGCCGGGGGCAGGAGAGGATGCAGGAAGGAGCCGTCGGGATAAAATCCACATTCAGGTCCTGGGAGCCCTTACGCAAAGTGTCCTTATCCCGGGAGGCTTTTCAGCACGCGGCAAGCCCAGCCCTGGGAGAGAGGGAAAGGAGTTTTAACTTCTCTCCCGGGTGGGGAGCAGCAAAACAAAATGACTTTCGAGTGGAGCTTGGAAAAAGAGCAGTGGAAAAAGAGCAGCCGATGTGCTGCCCGCCCTCAGCCCTGCCCCGGGACCCTCCGGCCTTCCCCGCGCCGGGGTCTCCCGGTACAGGGGCCAAGTTCAAGTTTACAGCTGCCTGCGGCTCCCCTCCGGCCGCCTTTGCTGGGGGCTGCGGGCTGCTCCTTGCCCCAAATAACGCCCGAAGCGGAGCTCAGGGGGCTGCGGTACAATTAAAGCAGGTAACGAGACGCCGGGCAGATGTGTTTTCATTGCGCTGTAAGATAAACGCGGTGTTAAATGCCTGACAACTTCCCAGAAGCAATCAGCAAAAGTTTACGAGTGCATAAACCTCAAAGACCGTTCCTCGGTATTTTTATAAGCCCCGCATTTAAAGCTTCTATAAATTCTTCTGCCTGCTTCCAAACTAAAGTTCCCGGAGACTACAAAACAGCCACTTCTCGCGGGAGGGTGCCCGGGGGAGCGGGGAGAGGCAGATCGCAGCCGGCGGGGCTCCCTTTTTGTCTCCCCTTCCCCCCCCCCCCCCCCCCCCCCCCCAAAGCTAAAGTTTGCCAGAAAGTTGGGATATTAAAGCACGGCGGGGCACATGCTAGATGACCGGGGTGCAGCAAAGTTTCAAGAGCAGGGGCAGACTCAGAAAGAGGGGGAGAAGAAAGGCTGGAGAGAAATAAAAGAAAGAGCGAGGCAGGCGAGCGGCCGGGCAGAGATCCGCGCACAGCCGATGGGTGGACAAGGATGAGCTTAGAGACGAAGAGGGGGGAAAATTGCAGGAGAAGAGGGCAAATATGGGTGAACACAACCGAGGACAAAGGGAGGCGGCCGGGCCCCCCGAGAGGTGGCTGTGCCGCCCCTGTCCCCCCGCCCCGACGGCGCGGCCCCCTCGGTGCTTGCGGAGGGGGAGCACTCGAGGTCCCCAAAGTTTAAGGCAAAAGGAGGGAGGGGGGCAGCATTAGTGAGGGAGGGATGGAGCTGGAGACCTCTGTCTCCGAAGGAATAAGCTGCGAGAACCTTCCCCCTAAGCATCAGATCAGAATAAGGCTATCCGTCATCCTCAAGTGACCACAGGAGTTTCGCAAGTTGGATGTTAAACAGATTTAAAAAAATAAAATAAAATAATAATAATAATAATATAAAAAACCACTATTGCGGTTATAAAGCCCTTTGTTTATGATCCAAGGGAAAAATGAAGTCGCTAATTGGCAAACAATAAAGGTAAAATGCCTTCGGATTAATAATGATGGAGGTTAACGGTGTGGCATCCCCCGGAAAGGGGGAGGGGAGCGAGGCGCTTGGACGGCGACCAGGGACAAGTGCGGCAGCCAAAGGGGGCTGGGGGGCTGGGGAGGGGGGGACACAGCCCCTCTTCGCAGGGCTCGGCTTGTGTGTTCGTGTCGGATCCCGAGGCACGAGGTGACGGAGGGCCGTATTGTGATCGTGTCCTTGCTGGATGAAATCTCAGTCAATTACTTTGAAATCCGCAGCTTGGCTTCTTTTCATTCTTTCCAGGTGAAAATTCAAACGTTTGCTGTTGTCGCCTGGTCCTTTCTTTCCCGAAACAAGGCACCCAACTGTTCTGATATTACCATTCAAAAACAGGTTCTGTGGCAAACCTCATTTGTGAATCTATTACAGAGATTAATAGATTATTTCTCCTTTTTCAACTAATTCTCAGTGGGGAAATTTAACCATATGGTAAGGAGAGAATTAGAATTTCATCACATTAGAGCAAAATGTAATGAAAAGAGTCCAACACCTGGGGCCAACTCTGAAAGACACAATTAAAAGGTTTTTAATGAAACCGGAGAAACCCCAAATTTCATAGCCTTCAGTGATTCTGCCACATAAGAATGATTTGCCGCAAGTGTTGGGAAATATTGTTTTTACTGATGTCAGGAGGCTGAAAACCCCGCCGCGAGATGCTAGGTGCTTTCAGAGCGCTGACAATGAAGCGGGGAGGGAGCTGCTGGCGTCTGGCGGTGGAGGAGCAGCGGGACAAAATTCACGCCAAGCCCTTTGGGCTGCCGCTTCGGAGGGGAGAGCCGGGCGGCTCGGCACAGCCCCGGGGAGCCGGAGCCCCGGGACCCGAGGGGAACCGGACCGGGGCCGCCCCTCGCCCCGGCACCCGCAGCCCCGGGGGGGAGAGGAGGGGGGTGCCCCGGGGAGGGATGGAGGGATGGATGGATGGATGGAGGGATGGATGGATGGAAGGATGGATGGAGGGATGGAGGGTGCTGCCAAGAGTTGGTCCACGGCACCAAAAAGTTGCGCCGGTTTTGCCCTTTCTCACCCCTCCCTTCCCCCCCAGCTCGGTTCATTTTCAAGGTAACGGATGGGGCTTTATATTTTTATAGGGACACGGGGGATAATCAGTCTAAAGCGGCAATCTGCTACTCGAAAGCGGCTGAGGGGAGGAGGAGGGGAACCTCCTTACAGTTTGGTCTCCATTTGCTGGGGGGGGTGTGGGGGGGGGAGAAGAGGGCTGGGGACCATTCGCCTCCCACGGAAGCAAGGTGGACGCTGGCGGTGGGCAGGAGCGGGCACCTCGGCTCGGGTTGGTCCGGGGACTTTAAATCCTTCTTTTTTTTTTTTTTTTTAAGTATTTTTCCCAGGCGATCCTTTTCGAGAAGAGGGGAAGGGGTGGGAGGGGGCTAGAAGTGAATGTAAATGCAGGGGTGGGTGGGCTGGGGTGGGGGGAGAGGGTGTCACTCCTGACTCGGCGGCTAAGTTAGCAGAAGTCTGCTGGCAGCACTCGGGAGGGGAAGTGTTCAAGCGGGCTTTTTTTTCTGCAGTGCAGGGCTGTAATTTGCTGAAGGAGGCAAAGAACATCCTTCGATCTAAGTAGGGCTTTTAGTGTGCTCATTGATGAGTGAAAGTCGCCACACATGTCAAGCTAAAGGCAGTTGTTGGGTTACTAACAGGACACAACGTCTTGCAAACATATGCGTTAAGCTGTGTATACAGATGGCAGGGAGAATAATGGAGCAGGCGCCTCTTATAAAGCTCTAGCTGCTGCCTGTCTTCAGACCTGGGAAATGAAACTATTCAGACTCAGGGCCAGATAGCGCCTGGGATTGTTTGTTACCGTTTTAATCCTATTAATTAAAACGTTAACCTGATTGGGTAGAAAGCTCTGTCCCAACAGGCGAGTCTTCTTCATAATAACCTACTCTCAGAGATAATGATGTAAAAGACTCCCCCGTCTGCGGCGGCTGCTGGTTGATGGCTCCGGAAATCTCTTGAAGGTGAATCCAAGCAAGATAAACGGTGGAAGCGGCTCCGCTGGCAGCGCACAATGCCCCAGCGCGGCGCCTGCTGAGGGCGAGCCGGAGCCGGGGACGAAGCCGGAGCCGGGGACGAAGCCGGAGCCGGGGACGAAGCCGGGGACGAAGCCGGAGCGGCGGCGGCGGCAGCAGCGGCGGCGGCGGCGGCTCCGGGCAGGGCGCAGCCCCGGCGGGAGCCGGGAGCCCGGCAGCGGCAGCAGGACGCCCGCTCGCCGCCCGCCGCGGCGCGGAGGAGCCTTGGAGGAGCGGGCCGGGAGCTGAGGGGGGCGGCGGCGGCGGCGCCGATGGAGCGGGCGCTGGGGCTGCCCGCCGAAGAGGACCTCTTCCACAAGAGCCTGGCCGCCTCGGCCAAGCGCATGGAGTCCGCCTTCCGCTCGCCCCCGGGGCTCGACCTGTCGCACCCCCGCGACCGCCAGCCCTCGCCGCTCGCCTGCTACGAGGCGGCCGAGCCCGAGGCGCTGCTGCAGCCCGGCGGAGGAGGAGGAGGCGGCGGCGGTGGAGGCGGCGGCGGGGGGGACCCGCTGGGGCTGCCGCCGGGCTCCGCGTGCGTCAAGTACGGCGAGAGCGCCGGCCGCAGCTCGGTGGCCGAGAGCAGCGGCGGCGAGCAGAGCCCCGACGACGACAGCGACGGCCGCTGCGAGCTGCTGCTGCGCGGCCCCGGCGGGGACCCCCGCGACGCCTCGCCGGCGGTCGGCGGCGGCGGGGGCAGCGGCGGCGGCGGCGGCGGCGGCGCGGGGCCGAAGGCGGCCGAGGGGGGCTGCTCCAACAGCCACGGGCACGGCGGCAGCAAGAAGTCCAAGGAGCAGAAGGCGCTGCGCCTCAACATCAACGCGCGGGAGCGGCGGCGGATGCACGACCTGAACGACGCGCTGGACGAGCTGCGGGCCGTCATCCCCTACGCGCACAGCCCCTCGGTGCGGAAGCTGTCCAAGATCGCCACGCTGCTCCTGGCCAAGAACTACATCCTCATGCAGGCGCAGGCCCTGGAGGAGATGCGGCGCCTCGTGGCTTATCTCAACCAGGGCCAGGCCATCTCCGCCGCCTCCCTGCCCAGCTCCGCCGCGGCGGCGGCGGCGGCGGCGGCCGCGCTGCACCCCGCCCTCGGCGCCTACGAGCAGGCGGCCGGCTACCCCTTCAGCGCCGGGCTGCCCCCCGCCACCTCCTGCCCGGAGAAATGTGCCATTTTCAACAGCGTCTCCTCCAGCCTCTGCAAACAGTGCACGGAGAAGCCTTAAGCCGCGCCGCCGCCGCCGCCTCCCCGCCTCCGGTAGCCGGGCAGCGGCGGCAACCGGGGGGCTGCGGCCGGGCCGGGGGGCGAGGGGGCGGCGGAGGGACTGCGAGCCGCCAGGGCCCCCCCGCCTGCCCCCCGGGCCGGCGGCTCTTTGGGGACGGCGACGGGCCCCTGCGGGGAGGGGGCGAGGGGCCGGGGCGGGCGGAGGGGCGGCGGGGAGGGGGCTTCAGCCTCGGGGGTGCCGGGGGGGTTTCCCTGGAGGTGCGACCCGCATAAAGGAGAGGCTGAGAGGCGGCAGGCCGGGAGGGCTGGAGCCGCGGAGAGGGATGGAGAGAGCCCCCCCCCCCCCCCCCCCCCCCAATCCCCCGGGACCCCGGCCCCGCCGCCCCTCCGCCCGCCCGGGGCGCCGAGGTCCCGGGGCCGGTCCCGGGGCAGGAGCCGGCAGCGGAGGTGGATGGATGGGACAAATCAGAGAGGGCACTCGAGCATAGATTTTTTTTTTTTTAATTATTATTAGCAGTATTATGATTATTCTGAGCCAGGAAACGAACAAACTTGAAATGTAAACTTATTATTTAAGCGACTCGCAGAAACAAAGAGACTGGACCACTGCTATGGAAGACTTTGTATTTTTTATCGTCTCTAAACTTTGATCCTGTGAAAATGCGCAAAGTTTTGGTGAGAGTGATTTAAAAAAAAATAATCGAGAGAGTTAAAAGAAAAAAAAAAACGGCAAAAAAATAACCGATCCGAACCCCTCCTCCGTGTGGCCGAAAGTATCGCATTTTTCAAAGAAATATTTACGTGCACCTTGTTTCTTTCCACTTCGCAATGATGTATAAACAAGACATGATATTTATTTGTTATTCTTTAACTGACCCTCCCACGCCAACAGTATTTCTCATGTGTTAAGGTCACGGGTCTTCTGTGCAGTTACTTTAAAATGCTTCTAAAATTCTGTTTATGGATTAACTTAAACTGTGTGCCAAGTGTTTTAAAACGTTTATTTGCCAACTCCGTATAGCCAGAAATGTTGATGTATCCGAGCTGCTTAGGTTTATGAAAGGTCATCTGGATTTTAAGTTGCATCATCCCTGTATTTCAATTGAGCTTTAATAAATTGCTTCAGTCCAAAAATTACAGGAAAGGTGTATTCTTAATTGCTCAACCAACTGATTTTTGAGAGGGTGTCCTTTGCATTATAACAGGTAATAGCTATTTACTTTTACATGGCATCAGAGCAATAGCTGCTACAAGAACATTTGCCAAGCCCATGTTTTCCCAGGCGCTGGGTGGTTTTCAGAGGTATAATTTAAACCGCTTTTAACGTGGATGTAAATTATTTTGACTGTGGATGATTATTTAAGTTGAAATACTTTAAAATACTTTAGGCTGATTTACAGAACGCGTGGAATTCTTACCTTTTCTTTTTCTGGGGGGTGGGGTGGGAGGGTGGGGTGGGTTTTTTTTTCTTTTTTTTTTTTCTCTTTTTTTGGAAGAAAAATGAGAGATGAAGCGCAAGAAGTAGCTATTTACCCAAAGTGAGCCTTCAGTTTGAGTTTGCATGGCTGGGTGGCTGTCTCTCTGCCATTTGTAAATCAAGATTTTTGTTTGCTTTGGTTCGGTTTTTTAATTCCAAAACGAGTCCTGCTATTTTCCACTACTTGCAGATAATACAAATTCGGACTGTCAGGTTGGATGGCAAAATAGGAGCCATGAGGGATCTGTTGGCAGGTCACGGATGTGTAAAGAGTGATATATATTAAATAGGTCAATCAGATTATGACAGCAATGTACGATCGTTTGTATGTGTATCTATGTCGGAAAGAATCTTTATTAAAATATTTTGAACAAACGCTTGTATTATGCTGTGCTCTGTTAAGGATACACCTCCAGATTTAAGGGGGGGGGGTGGTGCTCCTTTCCTTTGCCTTGCCCCCCCAGCACCCCCCTCCCCTCTCCCAGCCCCCGGGACGGGGCCGAGGAACTCCCTCTTCTCCCTCACCGGGCCCCTACAGGGGGGTCGGTGGGTGACAGCGCCTCAGTCCCCCCTGATATCCCGAGGTGAGCCGTCCCCCTACCCCTTTCCACCTCCGCCTTGTCCCTCCCCCCAAATTTTGGGGCCGGCAGAGCCGCCTCCCCGTCGGGCCCCCCCTTCCTTCCCTCCCGGCCGGCGCCCGGTGTCCGCGGTGCCTCCGCTCCCATCGGCAGCCCCGCACGCGGGGGAAGGGGATAAATATTTTCCGCTCCACTTGCCATCAAAAAAGATTAATCAGAACCTGTAACTTTTCAGGAAACATAACTGTAAAGTGCCACGGAGCTGTGGGAAGGCAGCCCAGAGAGGGTGGGCAGATCAGCCCCCAGGCGCAAGGAGAAGCGTCTCTCAGCATTTACTAGACAAAGGCTGGGTGCGTCTAATTATGATTATTAAAACAATTTCCATGACGATGTCTAATATTATGTTAATTTGAAAACAACTGTGTATGAAAACTGTCGACTATAATACCTAAATTCATTTAATGAAACACATCGTTAAGGCAATTAAACCTCCTGGATGTGATTAAGGAACATAATTACGACACTGTTCTGCGCCATAATTGGGTGTCTTTAATCAAGGGGTAAAGTGATCAGCAACACAGCCATTAGTTTGTATTGTTCTGTCTCTGCTGTCCATCATTCTGATTAGGAATTAACCACCGCCACCAGCTTGGCGTGGTGCGTGCCTCTGTGTGTGCGGGTGCGTGTGTGTGTGTGTGTTCGTGCATTTAACATCGCAGGACGCATTTGCTGCAAGATTTACTGCTTAATACCTCTCCTTTCCGAGCAGCCTTCCCGGAGCCGTCCCCTCGAAGGCTCCGGCTCTCGGCTGCCCACGGGACAGGGCTGACACCGGGGGAGGCGAGCCGGGGGCCAGCCCTCGCTGAAACTCTTGCAGATGCCGGCACCGGGCTTGGGGGGCTCCCGGGGGGGCTGCTGGGGTCGCCCCCTTCCTCCTGGCTCTGTCTGGCTTAACCTCGTTGCTCCCTCTTCTTCTGGGCGATGTCTCCGGGGTGTCTCTCTCCCGGTGCCTCCCGTGCGAAGGATGCTCGGGGAGGAGGGAAGCGCCCCGCGCTCGCTCTGCACTCCCTGCCGTCCCGGCTGCCACTTTAAAGCTCTCGCTTTACCTCCTCCTGGCTTTCCTGGGAGCGGGCGGGGGGCTCTGTGCGGGCTGGGGGCGCTGCCACTGCCGGCCCCTCGCTGCCGTCGCCCCTGGGGAGCGAGGAGCGGGCGCGGGGCCAGTCCCGGGGCAGGTCCCGCCGGGCAGGGGGAGGAGAGAGGCTCCCCCGCCCCTCTTCTCCCCCGATCCATCACTAAGCCTCAGACGGACGTGTCCCCCCTCGGAAGGGAGACTTCCCCACCTGCGGCAGCCCCGGCCCTGCTCCAAACGCCCCCTCGGACCCGCTCCCTTCCCCCGGCCCCGAGCCTGAAATCGTCCCAGCATGAGTGACATTGGCTTTCCTAATGTAATGACTTATGAAAGATATAATCATGTGTTAAATTGAATCCTCCGCTTAACTGTTAATGGTGTGCTCTGGGCACATTTACGTATTAGATGCTATGGTAACTAATTACCACTAGAAGAAGGGATAATACACTTTCCAGACTTTGACAAATAATTATGAGTGTTCACATCCCTGCTAGCAGCAGTTGCAGCGGATCTGCTGGAATGAGTAAGTGAATAAATGAATGGGTAAGTGAACTTGTGTGCATGGAGGGGACTAGATAATGAATAGTGGTCAAGTGAGTTTTCTTATTAAAACCTTTAATGAAAATGTGATTTAGGGTAGAAGGGGGGAAAAAAAAGCGCGACGCTGCCTCTAAACGTAATTAAATCGCGTAATATAAACATCAGAAACATAAATAAGTTTGCTTTTAATTAACATGCAGCAGTCAAAGTAAATTATCCACGTGCTCGGAAACTTTACAGCAATTAACACTCGGGTTTTGGTGGCGGAGGGGGGATGTCGGAGGGGCTGGGGGGGGGCGTAAAATAAAGGAGCCGGGACTCCGCGGCTCCCTCCAGCATCCTTCGTCACTTGGGTGCCAACAGGCCGAGGGGAGACGGAGCTTGCCGTCGGGCGGGACAAAACTTTGGGCAAGTGGCGCTCCGGCCCCCCCCGGGTGTCCCAGCCGTGGGAAGGGCCAGCAGCCGGCCCCTGTCCCCGAGGTGCCCCGGCAGCTCCGTGCCACCGAGCCCCCACCCTGCGGGGTTTGCTCCCTCCCCGGGCTCAGGAAGGGTTAAATCCCTCCCCCCCACCCCGAGCCCCGAGTCGCCCTTGTCCTCTCAAGCCGGTTCCGAGACGTGTAATAAAACACGAAGCGAATTTATGGGCTGTTTCAAGCACTTCAGTGCTGTGTTTTTAAATTCATATATGCGCGTGTAAGAACTATGAGCTGTGAATAATTTGAAATGCTATAGGAAAATGATGCGTTTTAGATCAAACATAACCGTTTGCTTCCATAATTGTCTCGGATGAAAATAAAGAGAAAGATGCATTTCGAACAGAGACAAAGCTGAAAATCTAATGACGGCCATAAACTGCTAGACAGCCATAAATTAACGTCTTCATCAAACGCTGAAGGGATCAGCGCTTATCTAAATCAACAATTATTTCTTCCGAGAAGTTGCAGAACAGATTGCCCCTCTAATACTAGTTTGGAATCCCTCTAACTGAGGATTTAGGGGCAAACAATCGCCTTTCCGGAGTAAACCCCCTCTCTCCACCGGCTGAAGCCCTCCAAACTCACCTAACCCCCGGCTGGGGGTTCTGGGGGTCCTGTCCCCTCACCCCCTTCCTCAGGGCTTTGGGGCTTGCCCCGAGGAGGAGCCCCCCCGGCTTCCCACCTGCAGCGATGCTCAGCCGAGGTCCCCCCGCCGCCGGCTCGGGAAGGCGCCGCCGGGGAGACGTCCTTCCTCCTCGGGGGGCGGCTGGAAGAGACGGCGAGGAGCCGGACGAGTCGCTGGCTCGCAAGGCGAGGGAAAGGCTCGCTGCCTGCGGGAGCCTGGCGACTTTGGAGGAGAGGGGTAGCTGGAAGGACGAGCTGCTGCGGGAGTCCAGCGGCGAAAGTCATCGCGGGGCGTTTACTCGCTGCCGTTTGCAGCCGCCGACCCCAGACTTGTGTTCAACTTTGCTGTGCTCAGAGGTGCTGGTTTTTTTTGGGGGGGAAAAATACAAAGCAGCTCATACATCCGCGTCGAAATCAGTTTAACTAAACGTCCTGCAATGCTCCGAGCAGGAACAGCTGAAGCTTAGACTTCTTTTGACTCTTTATTTTGGTGTAAGTAGTTTTGGAGACAGGCGTATTTCTGCAATTAGAAATGAGGTATTCACGCAACCCCATACTTGAGATCCCAGGGAAGCCTGCTGCATAGCAAGGGCTACACAGACACAGTGCTGCTTTACATGAGGGTAAAGATCCCACTACATTTTAATTCTTTGCTTTCAGATGAAATGGGTATTTTAGATTTCTTTTATAAGCTTATTTGCATGCAGCAACAATTTCTTCATACTTATTAGCATTTATAAACACAGAATTTAACTTAAAGATCACCACACCTTCACAGGTGTAGTTTTAAATGGTGTTTTTATAACTAGATCAGTTTTCTGATACGCTGTGTCTATCATGACATGACTGGCCATGACACACAGGCACGTTTAGGTAATGGGCAGAAAAATACCTCACTTTCTATGGTCTGACAGTTAAAATAGCCTTTTTCATATGAATTAAGCATATGTCTTGCATAAACTGATGTCACAATTTTAAAATACAATGCAATATAAGTAACATCAAAAAGTACCTAGTGTAAAAACAAATATTGGATAAAATACAGTATTTGAAGCTATTGTTACTCCTCCACAAAGCTCCCTTTCAGACTGTGAAGGAAAGCTCACTCGGAAGGGTGCCCTTCAAGAAACCTCAAACAATGCCACTTTTTCTTTACAAATGTCATTAACTTTTAAAATAATATAGAGGTAATGCAATCACAAAGTTACAAGCACATTTATCAAATACAGAAAAATGCTGCAGGTCTATCTTCTCTACAACGTATCTTCAACAATCCTCACAGACGTTCCCGACAAACATTCCTGCATGAAGGACTGAAGAAAAGTGATCTCTTTAGGATACAAGCTTCATATTAAACAGCTACTGGCAGAATTCGGTAGCTACAGTGATGCTTAGAAAAGCTAAGTTGTACTTTGCTCATGCAGTGCTGGGTTTTGAAGCAATTTTCAATCATTTCCCCTTTTAAAATCAATGATCTAAATTTACACGAGGTAGTACATCTGGTGCTACCCAGAGGTTTGCAAAAGGAAAAACCTAGGAGCTGTATTTGGCTACCAATCTTTATACTGGGAATGCAAATCTTTATATTAATTCTGAATAAAGTCCCAAGAATGTCAGAAGTACCACCTTTCTTCCTCATCTGGTAATAACTGGCTTCAGTTTCATGGAGGTAAAGCAGACCTGATCATTTCCTAAATTCCAAGGAGTTGCTCCATGCCAGTGCTGAAAAGAAGTTTTTTTTTTTCTTTTCCTACAAAAACATTTTTTTTTCAAGATCAAGCAACAGAAAAATGCTGTATGCTGACTAAATCATTTAAAAAGGAAAGCAATAGTTGTGAATCTGTGAGAAAAGTGTAAATGTAAGTTGGAAAAAATTACCATGGACAGTCATTCAATATTAAAATAGATATATTCATTTTTATTGTATCCTTGAAATACAAAATTCACTTAAGATGTTAGATTACTAAAATAATGAAGTTTCAATTTTCTCGCTCAGAAATTCACAATATACCTTATTCGATCTAAGAGCCTTAATGATGGATATTAACTATTAAAGTAGAACCTAACCATTGTTCATCTATATACAAAATGTCAGTTTGCACAATTAAGAGCAATTCACAATCTTTTGAATGTCAGAAAGTTCAATAATGATGAAATAAAAGATCATTTATAATTCTACAAGTGAAATTCACAGACCAGCAATTACTCATAAAAATAGCAATGCCAAAACCAGTGACATGCAACGGGCTTAAAACCGTAAACTGAAGAACAACTCTTAAATGGTCTCCTATTAGTACATTAGGACATATGGGCAGAGATGTGCAAGTCAAATTTGCGAACAGGTATACATGCATGATCTTTGGAGAAATGTAGCAGTTTAGTAAGTTTACGACAGGTTACAGCAGTATTCAGTGGCAACATGAAAATGGAGAACAAACTGTAAATTAAAATGATAATAGAAAAAAAATCACATTTTAGTATTCACATTAGTTCATGATAAATTCACTTTTCTTCTGACATGCTACACAGGGCCACGGTGACTTAGAAAACCTATTTTATATCAGAAAAAAAATACATTTTTTCTTAACAGCAGAAGATAGTATCAGTATAGCCATAGGCAGTGCCAGCTTACATTCGAGGCCGGTATAGACCAGCTCTATGACTTTTAAAACTGAGCAGTGGGCACACTGTTTCACTCCAGGATGAACAGAGGGAAGCCAGGGCCCCCCAACAGCCCTCCCAGCTGGTCCTGTGCCCATGGCGTTGGCTGGGGAAGGCGAACAGGCGCTGCTGGGCCTGTTGGGCAGCCCCCTTCTGCAGTGGATAGGAGGGACAAGGCAGCAAAAGGTGCCACCACCTCCTGCCACCCACCCAACTGAATGCTTGCCAACAGCGCTGCGGTGCCCAAGTGACCAACACTACAAGCTCCTGGGTCTGTGGCAAAGGAGATAGAAACAATTTTGCTCCCTACGTCATGAAGCGAATGTGCAAAGCTGTCCTTCTACCACAGGCAGGATGTTGTGGCCAGCTTGGCTCCAGCTGCGGCCTCAAGGCATACTGCAGGCTCATCCATGAATACCATGGGTTTTCACTCCCTGCTCTGTGGTGACCAGGTCATTCCTGGTCAGATCAGCTGCTGACTCTCACTAAGGCACCTGCTTAGTCGCAGAGTATTTGGGAGAAGACCAACCAGGCCTAACGTTCCTCTTCCCTGCTCTAACACTTCTGACTTTGAAGAGGGGGTGAAGCTTACCTCGACTGCAGATGGGGTACACGAATATATGCAGGCCCTACCTGAGAGATGCATAAGTCATCTACTGGGACAGGGACACAGTTCCAGGACAAGTTGGGCAGGCCCTGCTTTGTCTTAAGTTTGATCCTTCTGGTTCCTGAGCTAAAAGAGCAACTGACTTTATCCCAGCAAAATGCTGGCCTGCTGCGTGGTGCGAGGCGTGGTCTCCAACCCCCATGCAAAGCCTCTGAGTGCCTTCATGGAGCCTTCCTTCGGCTCCTGGGAAAGACTCTTTTTTATTATTATTTTTTTTTTTAAAGAAGGAAGTAAGGCCTACAGATTTAATTTGCTAGTTTGGAGACAATCTAGATCTTCTTTTAATTTCATAACAGATACTGTACAAACTGATCAGCAATTAATCTGAAATTACTAATGATTTGCATGTACTTTTGGCACAGTCCTATTATGTCCTACTAAATTATGCAGCAGCCTGTGATATTCTCATTCAAAATCCTAAAAATAGAACACAATTATATAAAAAAAATCTTATGTTTAAAACAAATACCTACTGTTATTTTCGCAGTTGCTTCAGGTTTGTTTCAAAGTTGGATGCCAAGGAAAGATTTATCATAACTGTGGCATGAGACATTTTACAGCTTACACTTAAGCAATAATGTAATATAGTCAACAGTATAATGATATCAGCATTTCCTCTCTCAATAAAACAGGCTCTAATGTCCAAACTGGATTGTGAGCTATGGCTGAGTACAGAATAGCTCCTATCGAGTAAGTATAGCAGTAAGTAACTTGAGTACAGGAATCTCTCCATAAAAACAAATTTTATTCTGTGGCACAAAGTAATAATCAGCTTTTGCTGTTGATTAAATGTTGAAGCAAAGTTAAGGCATTTAATCAACCGCAAAGCCCAGTTAATATAAGTGTACTCCAACACTATAGATGCTATTGATATTATATATGAAGAGAAAATGTTCATCCAATATATCTCACAAAAACACAGTTTTCTCATCAGAGGATTTGGAATGTGGCTGTGCCAATTTTTGAAAGACTTTCTACTAATGCTTATTTAGGGTATGTGCTTTAGATGAATAACTAAACAGTCTCCTATGCAAATAACAATAAATAATTCTAAACTTTAGTATGTATGTAGCAGTTTCCATCCACAGGCTATCAAGTGCTTAAGAGACAAGTAAAATTTCTGATTTTGGAAGACATGGAAGATTGAGGAACAGTAGATTGCAGCTCAGTATTCCCAAAATGAGCTAGTGGCTCTGGTGCTCCACTGGGAAAAGACAAGAGACAAGTCAAGCCGAAGTTTTCAGAGCAATGTGTCTTTTGCACAAAGTAGAGTGTCAGGTGCTTTTTTTGAGCATCATACCTTTGACAGCACCAGAGCAGGACACCCCAAAAACACAGAAATGTGGACAATGAAACACTGGAAAAAAAAAAAAAGATCTTTTTAGTGATTTGCTCAGCAATCACCGAGAAATTTCTATAATGCTGGTGGGTACTCCAATTCTGGATGAGACAGCAGTTCATTCATCATCTGTAGGGCAAATCTGAACTCATGTCCAGACAGGGGTCACACCTCTGTGGTTGGTTAGCTATTTAGAGAAATGCAAATCCTGGCACAGAACAGATTAAGGGTTGGCTGCCCAAAATTACCTCTTGCAGTGATTACTCATCTTTCTTTCACTCTAAGTTCCATGAATGATGACGGGACACTTGGGCGTATCAGGGGAAGTCTTTTTCATGTATAACGTTATTTGTCAGCTGGCAGCGTGGGAAGAACTTATGCTGGCACATCGCAAACTGAGATTTTTTGGGGAACACAAAGCAAGGCCCACAGACATGGCTACTCTCCCATCACAATTAGGATCTCGTCAAGCTGAGACAGCCATGAGAATCCTCCTCTGTCTCCAAAGTGGTGGCTAGGAAGAGAGACAGGGTCTACAAATCTTAGATCCCGTGCACCACGCACCAGGAAATTCATGTTTGAAACAGGATCATGTCATCCAGTGAAGCCCATATGCAGCCAACCTCTGTGGCTGTCTGAGGTCTTCACTTGCTCAAGTTTTGGGCCCAAAGAGCCTGTTTTCCATCTTGTAGAGAGACAGTTCTGTTTCCAAACAGAGGTCACACTACTCTGCCTGTGCATTTCTTAGGCACATTAAAACACTATTAAAAAGTAGTTTTAGATACCACTCTTCTCCTTGAAGTCCTCTCATTTTGCCTTTCTGGAGCAACTAATAAACACAAGAAATTGTGAAAATAAACACAGACACATGATACTAGTAAAACGGTAAGACAAACAGAAGGTAATTTTTGAGATGATAAAATCATTTCAAACAGGCTCATATATTTTCCACCTGAAGAGTATACTGCTTTTTGTTTGTTTGTTTGTTTTTGGCTCATAGGCAAAATAGATAACGTAGGCTTGATCCAAGGCCTACTAAAATCAACAGAACCTCTCCTCTGACATTAATCAACTGCAGAAAAAATCATACAATTTAATTTCTTTGTATTGCACAAAAACAGAGCGTTCACCCTCGCTTCGTACCACTCATACCACTCAAATTCATACCACTCAAGTCAGAGATGTGTTTCCAATAAGACATTCTTGCAAATTCTTTCCCCCTATCCCCCATCCAACCCATATAGCTTTCATTACATCTCCCAAGTAAGGACTAAGACACTCAGGATCACAAAGGGAACAGCGTAAATAAAAAGTTAGAACAATTATCTCTAAACAACCTTTCGCCTTCTAGAATTAATTTCCCCCTTTGTTGCTACTGTTCTACAAGCAGATGTAGTGACGCCTCCAGATGGTGGGTACACGGGACCTCCCCATCTAACAAGGGGGAACCTCGTGGCACAGCTATGGTAGGAGGCCTTTTGGTTTTAACAGCATGCTTGCAGTGTATCTGGACTGTCAGGTTTCCGAGGAGTCTGAGGAATTCCCAATGTATGTCCGTTGAGCCCATTTCCCAAATAACGGCCTGGATTCAGCTTGATGTCATCCTCCCTCTAAAACCTACTTGACTTATGGCCAAGAGTATAGGGGTCCTTCTTGTAGGGACTATTTACCCAGCCAAACTCTTGTCATCTCACCTCACTACTCACAACTTGGGCAGGGTTGCTTGTTCCCATGTCTGACATCTACCTCCAGCCTAAGGGCTTTTCTTCTCTAAAAAAACAAGTAAGGAGGAGGTGAAAGCAGAGACGGTAAAAGCAAACATTCCCAAGAATACAAAGTTGAGTGAGGAAACAGAGCAAACACTGAGATTAGTAGAAGACATATAGGCAGCCGCTCACTTTTTTAGGGACCTTAGCTTGTAACGAAAGGCAATATCAACGTCTGGCAGAAGGATACCAAGGCCCATACGACTGTTATCAAGTCTGACAGCTTTGCTTTCCACTAGTTCTACATCAAAATGAGCCAAAAGTAAGAAAAGAAACATCTTCATCTCATTCATCGCAAGGAACCTCCCTGGACACATGCTGATCCCAGAGCCAAAAGGCATTAGGAAATACTTCAGTTTTCTTCCTGCCTTGAAGAACGTGGTTTTCTTCTTGCCATTCTCTATGTAACGATCAAACTTATACTCCTGAAAATAAAAGAGAAAGAGAGTGAGAGAGAGATAGCTAATGAAACAGTTACATGAGGTGTTTTGTTTGCATGGCAGTAGTACTTCTTAAACTCAGAAAGCAGGATCAAGAGGAAGACAAGGAGTAGACAGCTTCTCCTTTTTAGTTGGTTGCCTCAAGTTTCATTAGCTCACATTACCGCCCCTGTAAAGAATACTGCTGAAATCCACTTATTTAGCTGCTTTACATCAAGCTCCTTCAACTTCCATGTCTCATCCACTGAGTGTCTGGCCTGTATTGATTGTAATTAGATTTTGACCGCTTTGAAGCAGAGACAATGAACCTTAGTGGAAGGACAATTTTCTTGTAAAGCATCATATGTGCTTGGTACATACATCATGAATAAGGATAATCTGCCAAATTCTGCAAATGCCTATGAATAAATCAATGCATTGCACGGATCTTGTTCTTGCAAGATCAGAGCAAAATCCATCCTTCTTTTGCACCCAGTGGTGCAGATTATTCGAAAAGCAGACCTGATACTTTGCAGTCAATTTTCCCTTCAGCTGGAGATGGTTGCTGCTTAATTTGCCACATCTGACCTTCACATGGTTTGCTCCAGAAGCTCTGTGCAAAGCAGGACAACTGCCAATGACTGACCATTGTAACGAGTGTGCTTTCAGGTAAGGCTTGAGGCTGCGCTTGTAACTTACATTCCATAAACTGAACATCTTTCCGACTACTTCCCAGCAGCAGGATCACTGCTTAGAGATAATTCATGTTTTTGAATGAAGGAGATCTGGCATCCTCACTCAGTCAACGGCAAATTAACCACTTACAAAATCCTCCTGCATGCTTTGAATAAAAATGACAGACACTTCTTGCTTATGGTCACTCATTAGCATTTGTCCTGCTTTGCATACATCTGCTATAGCAGCAGCCATTTGGAGCTGGCTGGGAACAAGTCAGTCAGACAGAAACCACCTCAACTGAATAAAAAAAAAAACACACCACAAAACAACACAATGATAAAACGCACTGATACTGATCTACCCATTAGGTTAAAGGCTCTGGAAACCACACACTGCATGTCTGGTTGTTGAGAAAAACAGTGGCAGGGGACGTGGCCTATGAAAAAGGGGAGAAGGAGAATGCGCACAGGAGAGTATACAACTTAGGGTGTTGAAGACCTGTTTCTCTAAATAGCAAGGGCCCGGATTTCCCACAATGTTAAAAGCCATTATATGTGTTTTTTTTGTTTGTTTTTTTTTTCCACTGAGAAATAATTATTTTCAGACTCTTTGAACACCCCAGCCAAAAGGAAGTTTTTTTTTTTCTGTTTAAGTTACTGCTTCATTTGAAGAACAGTAACAAATGAAAGCCCAGAATACCGCCCTTAAAACAGATTTACTTCCTGAAATGTAAAACCCGTTGATCTAAAAAAGCACTGCCAAATATGAACTGTAATAGCTTAAAAAGCAAAGCAAAATAAAACAAAACAAAACAACAACAACAAAAAACCAACCAACCAAAAAAACCCCACAAAAACAAATCTCTTCACTTCATTGGAATATGTCCACAAAGTGAACTCCTCATGTCTGGAGCTATTAGGAACTATGGTATTGCACACGTATTGGACCAAACCAAATCCCAAGAGCCATCTGAAAGCTGTAGTTCATTTTAACAAAAAAATAAATTGCTGTCTAAGGAATTGGAAACATCAGAAAATACATGTGAGACAGCAAACTCATGCTTGTGTTGTTGAATCCCCTAGGTTCGGATAGATTGTTTGAGCCAGCGAGCTAGCTTTTAAGGGAAGACTTATTTCTGACAACGCAGGAGCCTTCAGCCATGCATGAGGCTTCCTTGGATGGGAGAGGCTGGATGATGGTGAGGAAAGGGTGAAGAAACTGGAGATGAAGTTTTGTGTGGATGGCCTGTTCAGAGTATTATGAAAACTGAGGAATCTCCTGTGACTGGTGCAAGTCTCTCTCTGTCACATCTTGTATTTAGCTTTGTTTGGGAAGCCACCATGTAGGGTTTCCTGCAGGATTTCCTCATATTTCATTCTATGGGATTTGCAGAGTTCAATTACTGAGCTCCGTAACTTAGCTGTGTTATGATTCAGAGGTTCACTTATCCACTTCATAAAAATTGACTCATTTATTTAGGCTCTGAGTGAAGAAGGAGGTCAACAATATATGCTCACACTTATACAATATGGTGCCAAAGCAGAAGATAGCTTGAACTTAAATTTATGTATCCAGGAGAAAAGCATTGCTACAAAATTATCTCGTCAAGCTGCCTGTTTTCCCAGGAAAGTTTTCCCTAAATACATGACAAGCTCAAGACTGCACCTTTCAAAAAATTCATTCTCCATCTCTATCTGATCTTCAGTAGTTATTGTTGAAAGCACACTGCATATTTTAAGAACCAAACAGAACAGTGATTTCCCCACTTTTCGAGAGGGCCCATGTGCTGAAATCAATGTACTGCAAAGTGTGGATTGCTCATTCACTATCAAAAAGATAAAATATATGAACTAAAGCTGTACTGTGAAAGCTGAGCAGAGCTGATACCAAGCAGATATATTCAAGCAATAGAAATATGGTAATGTATTCTGACAATTATTGAATAAGGGAGGGGCTCAGCTACCGCTCTGATGCTTTGGTCTAGGACCTAAACAAACAGATGGACTTTTGACAAATCAATAATGTTCTCCAAAATAAAGTGTTAAGAATAAAATGAGGAAAAGCTTATTTGTTAGTTATGGCTTTTAAGGATAAAAATATTAATTAACTATTTGCCAATACATGTTTTTTTTTTTTTTTTAAACACTGATTTTCTCAGCAGCCTTTGTCTTTATTTTTGCGTGGGTACAGACAGCAGGGCCCTACTGGATGCCATTTCCATTTTCGTGGCCCTTGTGTTCATACCTGTAACTAAAACCTACTCCTGCTAACTCCAACACACTCCACACCTCCTCTCACTGCCTCTGGTGGAGCTCCTGCACAGCGAAATGCTGTCCTGCACAAACAAGGCATCTGAATCTCACCCATCCTCTGCAACCCCACATGCACATCTTTATCCTCAAATTCCCAAAAGGGACAGCTTCAGGGAGCACTGTCTCAAACATGGGGTTTCTACAAGCATCTAAACACATCCCGTGTACCTCCCAGAGCTGAACTGTGGTCTGAAATGCATCTTTGGCTCAAATATCAAGGCTGGAAATCAGCATGGCAGGGAGATAGCTCTTTGCCTAGGAAAAGGGGGATGAGGAATGATTCAGGTGTAACTCCTACCTCTCTGGATGAGGAGGCATTTAATGGCCTCAGCTTATATACAGCTTCACCTCCTGTGTGGCACCCTGGACCAGGGACAACAACCTGGCGGAATAACCTACCGGGGACTAGGACTATTCAATTTGCATGCAGGTGGTGAACTTCTGAAGCCATATTAAGGCTGAGGCAGGGTGGATTAATTTCGAGTCTTTGATATTCATTAACTCGAGCGTCAGAGAAAAATACAAGGAGATGACACAATTACCCTCGGAGCTTCACTGTGGAGCAACAGCTTTGCAGTTTCAAGTTCACAACACTATACTAATTGATCAAGAAGGGGTGAATCCCTATGAAGAGAGGTGAAAAAGCATAAGGCTCAAGTAAGACACTGCTATTATAGGGCTTCAGAGTCAATGATGCTTTGGGGGCACTTAGCTAAATGGCCCACATTATTTGCTATTTAAACCACCTTCTATTATTCAGCCCTCCTTGGGTATCAAATGATCCACTGCCAAACAAAACCCACATTTAGCCTAAAGTTTATGGTAGTCAATGTGCAATTGTCAATTCCTTTGAAAGCAGTAGCAGTCAGTCTCATCACCATATTTCTCTCTTCAGGCCATGAATCCTTTGACCTATAGGGCCCTCGAAAATACATTTGAAAGTCGGAAGATTTGTTCCACAAGAAGGAACAGCAGGAAAAAAAAAAAAAGAAAAAGAAAAAACCTATCACAAAAGGCCTGGCTGCTGCAATGTGCCTGAAGTAGGACGAGTAGCACCAGCTGAGTATTTACCTTAGGATCTTCATAGACCTCGGGATCCATGTGCAAAATCTGAGGGTAAAGGGCTATCCAGTCTCCTTTCCTCAGACTGACTTCCTGATCCCCTTCAAGCTTGAGGACAAAATCCTCCTGGCTGATGCGAATGTTCATGGAAGACGAGCACATCCGTAAACTCTCGTTTAAGGCGCTTTCTGCGATTAAACAAAAACGGAGGGGGGGAAGCGTCAGAAATATGGGAGATGACTGCAAGTTATACATGGCTGCAGCTGCTGCATCTCGACAGGTTTAGTAGGGCAGGCTGAAGGAAAAAAAAAAGAAAAGAAAAAAAAACCAACAAAACACAAAGAAAACAAAACATAAACCAGACACCACGAGGAGGTACTAAACAGTCCCGCAGGGCGGGGGGCCGCCGCTCTGAGCACTGCGATGTGATTCTCGCTGATAGTTCTGGGAAATCGTGTCGGCTGGAGGCAGCCCTGGATTTTGGGTGGAAAGTCATTATTCAGGCATCACGTTGAAAACAACGCAATCAGAAAACATGAATGCTTTATGCATTTACATATATTTCGGAGGTTGCAAGCAAATACCAGTGAAAGCATCCACGGAGCTATTCAGCTTGCCTTTCAAAAGCTGTTGGATGTAGCGGCAGGGCTACACGTTAGAAAAAACATTTCGCTTGTTAATTCCGCAGTCAGGCTGAGGATTTTTAAATTTATTTTGTTTTCAATGAGCTACGTTGCCAAACGATAATGTCTATTATGGTCCAAGTGAATGAAAACAATTCATTGTTTGCCTGGTAGATTTAAGAGAGAAAGACACTTTTAATTGGCAAAGAGAAAACAAAACCTAGTCCTTTCAGTACTAGGGGAAGCATGATTTTTTCTCCACCATCACATCCTGGAAGGCTCCAGAAGCTGAATGTCCTTGCTTTCCCAGTGGCCTTCACCTTTTGCTCCTAGCACGACAGATTTTATGGCTAATTTCCGGCAATTTATCCTGGCAGTTTGAGGAGGAATTCCTTTGGGAATAATATGCATAATTTGCATAAATCATTCTGATAGCATGTATATCAGCATGTAGCTCCTGTCTAGGGCTGCATCTCTCACTTTGTAATCAAAACTGACTATTTTTCCACCACTGTGTATGGGTGCTGTTATATGTGGCTTGATTCCTTCTAATCGCCAGTGTGAAAAATAGCCTAAAATCGGGTTTCATTTTCACATAATAATCCATTTGTGCCTGTATTATGTTTTGTGATACCAAATAAGCCTGCTTGTAAGTGTTCACCAAAGCACTCTAACTGCTGCACCCAAAAGGTTGGTTTATTAGAGACAGTAGCTACCCAGTGTAGATGCATCAGAAAAAAATAATAACTACCGTTCTTTCACAAAAAATTAAATCTGGTGCAGCATGCATAGCAAATAAAGTGGCCCTGGATGCTTTCTTGCAGGAGGTTTTTCCTTAAGCATGCATTTGTCTAAAGAAATGAGGCTGCGGTCAGCTCTGTGTGGCCAGCGCCGTGATTCAATGTGACGTACAGTGAGTCTGTGCATATTCTTTTGGACTGCCTTCGTTACTATAATCAGGCAGAGTCAAATCGGCTTGTTGGTGACGAAGCCAGAGAAGAACCCCGGTTCCAGAATATGGCCTCTACTGCGGATAGCCACAAGGCACCTGACACGATAGATTTCAACTGGCAGCGCTCTGGCAACAAAACTTTGCGCGGTACAAAGGGAGGGTCCAGCCTCCGCTCCCAGACTGCCCCCAGCCTCCGAAAAAACAAAGCCCCTAACTCCATGCCAGTCCCCAGCTTGGGAACGGCGGCGATGTACATGCAGCACCATTCACCCAAGAAATCAAATCGGGTTGGGGGTGGGGAGAGCAAAAAAGGAAAAATAATTATTAAATGGCCGCTGTGCAGTAGCGGGTGTGCGTTTAGTTGGACGAGCAATGCCGTCACATCCTATCGGGGGCCATCCTCCTGGGGAGCGCGGCGGTCGGTGCCCGCTGCCGGATCGCAGCTGACAATTGGGCAGCGTATCTTATGCAGAAGTTAATCACAATAATGGAGCACAAAGTGTGGCTTAGCGGTCAGATCGTAAATGACAAATCTGCTTTACCTTCCAGTACCAGCTATGTGTGGAAGGCGAGCTTGGCTCTAGCTCTGAGCGATCATGCCGATAATCATTAGATGACAAAAGTAATGAGTCACATTATGATCAACAAAGGAGGATGGAGCTTATACGGGTTTGCAGGCTAACATTAAAAAAATAGACAGTCAGCCTTCCCCAAATGCCCGGGCTATACGTTGGGAGGAATGACAACTGCACAATAACGCCGCAGCCTTTGCTTGCAGTTGTCATAGTTCAGCAGACACCAGCCATTGCTGCTGACAGACCAGCTGGGTAGCTTGGGAGGCCTTCCATTCTGCACCATGAGGTACAGTAAATTATCCAGCACGGTAGAGCAACATCTGTTTCTGTGCTTGTGCCGAACAAACAAGGCAATTTAAAGCATACCAAGGGATAACCAAGCAGCAAATGAACATGACCCTCATTTTTTCCCCCTTCTTACACACACGAGATGCTAAACTTCGCTGTACGAGCGCCACATAAAGAAGCCAGGCTGTTGTTTGATAAGGTGTTGTCAGAGAGATTTTACATATTTTCTAGAGAGAGAGAGAGAGAAATATCTCATAGTATTGTTATTCTTAGAATCCTCCCACTTCTCTCTTCATTTCTCTTATACTAAAGCTAGCACTCAGCCTCCGATTCATTCTAGATTTTTTTAAAAAACTGTTTCAATATACTTATAAATATTCAGTCTTTAAACCCTAATTTGCTATACTTAGTTCACATGCCTTCAAGCATTTGTCTTCCAATTTCCACTGAATAAATGCGTACTAATGAGAAATAGAGCAAGCTGCTGAGGCAAAGCTGGGTGACTTGAGCCTGGCCTGCCACCAGCTTGTGATAGGCAGGCAAATTGAGTTAAAATGAAAAGTCTTGTCAGCTGAAATACAACATGGTAGCCAAACAGCAAGCTGTCAATCATCCAGCCAAAACAAGGGACTGCAGGTAATAAAAGGTCATTGTGAATCATAAGTGCATTTGGCTTTCATAGGCAAGTTAATTTTAATTAAACATGATCTCGATTTGTAAATGTTTTATAAAACTTATTGTGCATAATGGATTGTTAATTTTGCACTAGCAGATAGCAGGTAATCGGGTACCATCATTATTAGAGTGTATTGTAGGAAAATAGCTATCGGTATGCAAATATTTGGAGGGGTCACTTACTCACATGCACCGAGGTGTGCCAACACAAACGACAATTGGAAACAAGTACATTTGCAACTTAGGAAGAACTACATGGTACTTACTGCCCAGCCCATTCCAGGAAAATATATTCGTTTATCTCAATCCAACCAGCAATTTTCACACTTACCGCTTGTGTTACGATTACATACTCTGCATTATCTGTTTTTGGATTCCTACCCTTTCGTATAGACAAAACAAATTTTCAAGCTGTGCTCTTTTTGCAGGAAATATCTGGGATTCAGCAATGACCTGGGGCAAGAATACTTCACCAGATAAATGAATGGACTAATATTAAACAAACGAACTGACTAAACATGCATTACACATGCACCAAGTGTATTTCTGCTCTACCCTTTGCATTTCCAGTATAACCATAAAAGCTGACAGACCGTTCTCATGTATCGTTTACCATATTAGAGCTCCATTGTGACTCATAATGACTAATAATGTATGTTACTCTGTAAGCGCACACAAGTACGCGTGTTTTGGTTGCTGGAAAAGTCTTAACTAGACGATACGAAGTGTGCTGCCCCAGAAATGCCGTAAGAAAAAATAATCAGGGCCACAATTTGTGACAAGAGCTGGTTTTGCTGTGGGTTGAAAGCTTTTTTTTTTTTTTTTTTTTAATCACATACCTGTATTTTGAATTTAGAAATCAGGACATGTCATTCCCTAGACCCAAGGAATATGGCCATAACAACATTGCCTCTGAGACAGGCTTTTTAGCAATTCCTCCTTGCTCTCCATAGCATGATGAATCCAAAAAAAGGCTCTTGTTACAGTAGGCCAAAAAGAGGACGGGGAATCAGCACTTAAAACAGAAGAAGGAGATGACAAGGTGATAAATACACAAGAATCCCACCTGGCTGCCTTACTCGGGAGCAGGGACATGAATTCCTGGCTTTCTGTGCTCTGCGTTGGTATGGGGGAGAGGGAGGAAGGAAGGAAAGCTCCTTCTCAGATGCCGTGGTCAGAAAGCTGCAAGTGCAAAGGCAGGGCTGGCCCACAGCATGCTTCCCCGCACAGCTGCCAGTGCAGACAGGGAATTTTTGGTGCGCAAGCCATGAAAATTTGGACCGTTGTCCTTCCTATACATTTACTAAGAAAACATCTCTTTCCATTCTCCACTGAAGCATGAATTTAATTCTCTTATAGTACAGTTTTTTTCTTTCTATATTATTATTTTATGGGACAGTATCCAGCCCTTTATGACTTAAGTGCCAGAAGAATTGAAATCCAGCTTCTGTTCATACCACATTACTTTTAACGCGATTATAAAATTTAACAAAAGTGTTACAAGACTACTACAAAGTAGGATGTGGCACTTTCCTCTCAACATGTAAATCAAATGTTACCGAGGTGCTTGACAATTTCTAGGAGCAGTGGGGGGATGACACAGTTGATGTTGTAAAGTGTTCACTCCATTTTGCACCAGCTGGTGTTAGTGAGGTACATGCTTTATTTCCCTTTTTCTTGCACTTCTGGGGTGCTTGTGTTTTTCCCTTGCCATTCCCATCTCTGTCTCCAAATAGAAGATAAATTCTCTCTTGATCTTCTTGATGCTTGGCAACTTTCCTCTTCTATTATTTGTTGGTGGATGCCAACTCTGATGTGAAGCAATTTTACTTGTGTTCTTTAAAGTATATAAATTGCTTAGAATGTCATGTTATCTTGACATCAAAAGCCTGCTCCATCACTTGGAGATAAATCTGCACCAAAACAGCTGTGACTCCAGATGAAACCGACTTATTAGACTCACGGTATATATGGTTAACGCTAATGCTTTAATACAAAGTAGCTGAATCAAACTCAATTTTATCTTTGTGCTACGAGAGACAACTCAAATTGGACCACAGGTTCTTGATGCATGCCATACTAAATGGTCCTGGAGAATGGCAGCCCCTACTTACATGCACCCCAGGAGCAGTGACTCTGCTGCTCCACCACCCTGTCCTTATACCCCTTCCTTTTAGAGAAGACCATCAGGTCAGGCCACCAGCTACCAAACCCACAGACATGAGCTCAGCTTTAACAGGGGACTGGTGTCAATATCTAAAGTGAAAGTAATATCGATCCTTTATGCTTTTTTTACAGCTGTTGTCTATCCTGATACCACTATCTACAGAGATTTTCAGATGCTTCAAGGCTAGGTTCCTCCTTGCTCTACATACCTATGAATGTTTCCCTCTCTCCTCCCTTGGGCTAATTTCAGCAATAATCTTGCAAGTGCCTGTGCACTTGCTGTGCTTGTGCACTGGCAAGTGAAATGAAGCCATCAGCTGATGCCCTGAAGGCCCATCCAGCTCCAGAACACACCTTCTAATGGTGGCCTCCCTCTGAGCCACTGGTCTTGAACTGGAATACCTGTATCTCCCTTACAGCTCTCCATTTTGAATCAAGGTACTTCTTTCAATACTGGAAACGCCATTTCTCATCTGTAAAGCTCTTATGTTTAGTTCAGAGCCATAGCAATGCTGAAGCCCGCTTCGGAAGTCTTTTTGTTGTGTTATAGAGAGAAAAAGAAAGAAACTGCTTGCGAAAAAAATTACATTTGCAGTTTAAATACATTATCCTACTTTAATTTCAGAAAAGGGTCTTTCTTGGCAGTACCATACAAAAGTATTTGAAATGCATTAACACTTCGGCAGATGCTCAGAATCAAACAACTTAATAGGCATCAACTTTTTTCAAATAATTGCAAAGCTTCGATTTAGCCTTTTGCATACCTTGCATAGTTAATTACCTAGGCTTTAATGTTTACATGCAATGAGAGTATCTACAGCTATAAACTACATAATTTATAATTGATGTAAATGGGTGTTATTATGTCAATTAGGCAGCTGTGTCCTCCACCTTCTCAGTAAACAGAAATGAGTGATAAACCGAGTTTGCAGGGAGAGACCCTCTTCCCTTTCTAACAGATAAAAATAAATTACCCAGGTAGACCAGGTTGTCCAATTGTTCTCTGGTGAGGTGGATGTTATACGTGGGCCCTCTCTTCTGACCTGTTGACTGCAGCAAATGGTCAATCTCGTCACGCACCGCTGCAAGAGCTTCTGGGTGCCGCAGCAGATAATACATGGCCCAGAATGTAGCTGGAATCGTGTTTCCCACAGAGGCCCACAGGAAGGCAAAATGATGTGCTGGGAGAAAATAAGTGAAAAGGAAGATTAATAGCGTTTATTACACTGATTAGATTTGCAGTGTGCTAATTAAAAGATGTTAGGACACAGACCCAGCCAAGGATCAGTGAATGCTAATGAGGACCAATAGGCTTCTGAAGTCTAATTTTCTGCTTAATGAGAATAGTTTGAAATGTAATGTCGGGGGGGTGGGGGGAATAAGGGGAGTAAATGCAGCTCAGTTATAATCTTTCTCATTATCACCATTAAGTATCTTGTTTTACCACCTCAGCACAAAAAAAAAAAAAAATCAATTATCATAGAGGGTTGTTTCAGAGTAAAACATTTTATCATTAGCCAATTAGAAAGAACATAAAAAAATTTCAAGGTCGCCATTTTGCCTTTTTATTTCAAAGGTCTATAGTAAATTATTTTATTTTAGACAAGCAATCATTCATAAGTTTCCTACCTGCTTTGTCATAATCTCCAAGCAGCTCATATTTCTCAAATATATCTTGTCTGGCTTGGACCACTTTTGACCCTCCCAGCCATTTTGTCATGTTCTGAAGTAAAAAATGATGTATAAGCTCCTTTCGAACCTTCTTGGTAGCTCCTAGCAACTCAATTGGTATGTTTGCAGCTAAATAGGGAAAGCTGGCATCAAACTTGATAAATTTGTCTCTGATTTCACTAATAACTTTGTGGCCATCTGCAGCAGGAACTCTTCCATACAGTGTTACAAAACTGGCTTCAAACATTACAGAGCAGCAGAATTTGTACATTTTTTCTGTTTCCCAATCTGTTGCTTGCGAGCATTTCCATTCAAATATATCCTGGAGATTTTTCATCATGTGGTCAGAAATTATGTCCAAAGGCTTGCCTTGTAGATACTGGTAGATTCTGTGCAGGTTTTCCTTGAGATCAGGGAATTTTGCCTTCGACAAGGCTGGGTAGTCAAAAGTTTTGGAAGCCATCTTATTAGCAAATTCATGGAACTCAAGTTGCTTGCTATTTCGGATGACGTAAACATACTGAAACGGGTCCATGATAAAGGTAATATATCTGCCTGAATAGAAGAAAAAAATAGAGACACATGGGGTTTTATAATCTGGTGACGCTTTCAGAGGTAGTAACTGAAAATAAGCACCGCCAATGTCTGGAAGAAGAGCACAAAGAAAATTCCCAAACCAAAAGCCTGTGAAGAGATCTGCAAAGCAAAAAAGGAAGATAAATTGTATTTAGCTTCGGAAAAGAAAGAATACTGATTCTCTTTGTCAGGATGCAGACTTCACCAGTGTATACTCTCACAGCACTTCTAAAATCAGCATGAAGCCTTTTCGATGTAGACTGATGTACTGGTTTTGGCAACAGTAGGGTGTGACCTGTAACTGTGGCACCCTGGAATAAGTAATTTACTACACTGCTATAATTCATGAAATATGTGGAGTCAGAGCAGCATTTAAAAAACGTTTTTTTTTTTTTTTAATAGCAGAAAGGGAGAAACACATTTCACCTGAATGGAGGAAGTGGATGAGGGGGGCCGGAGTAGAAAATGTGTTACCTAGGTAGCTTTTCTTCAAGGAGGTGACACCAAGACTCAAAATCTGCTGGTTACAGCCTTAATTGCACACTGCCAAACCCCAATATTTAAAGCTCCATCTGTTTTTTTTTTTCCTCCTCTGAAGTTTCGTCTAACTTTTTGTTAAGAATTTGTTTAGTACCAGTAAAATGACCACAAAAGGATTCGATTTTGAAGCCCTAGCTTACAGTGAAGGAGGCTCTCATTCTTAAAATGGTTGCCATTTGGGGGCACACACTGTCCTGGCTTTATAAGACATTGTGTCAGAGTGCACGGACAACTTTCCGTCTTCCTGAGGTATTAAGGAGAGACCACAGCAGGACCTCCAGTTGTACTAAGGTACAGAATTGCAGCTTTTGACATCTTTTTGAAGTTGTCTATGTATGCCAGAAAAAAATCTGAAATTTTCCCCCAAGCATAAAGTCAACTAATAAAGAAGAGTATTTTGGTGAACCGTCATGAATCAAAATGCTAATACTCCCAAAGCCCAATTAAATCTTAACTCTTTATGGATGATTCCCATGTTAAGTCTAAATTTAGAGCTCCCGATTCTTACCTTGTAGGGACAGGTGCATTAGGGAAAAAAGTACCCATTAAAATGTACACATTCTCTGTGAAATATCCTAGACATAAACCCAGAAAATATCAAAGCTTACCACACTTATAGTCTAATTCTGTCTCACTAAAGGGACAAATCTCCTTTGATTTTAATGGGAACACTACATGCTTAACTGAGGACCAAATTTGGCTCTGTGACAGATGTCCTGAGATAAAGTAGTCACTACCACTAAAAATGTCAACAAGTATCCATGGTTACCATATAGTGATATTTGAATTATCATAGTTATTCCGTATCCTGACTTGTATATACACACACTCCTCTGTGGTAAAGATGGGTGTGTTCTGGACTTTCTTCGCATGTAACTTTCATCCTGTTTACATCCACTGCAATCCCAGTGAAAACAGTGAGGAAAGACAAGGGATAAATTGAGAATTTGACCCCCAATTTGGTCAACAGTGTGAAGGTTTCTGAGGCACTTGTAGTTTGCTTCACTGTAACGTAATAAACCATAGGTATAAACCAATTTTTAAAGAACAAGACACCGGCTTGACAAAAAGATCCTCAACTCCCACTCCTCTTTCCTGACCATTTCTTCCTTCCCAAACCGCACAGGAATTTTTAGCCCCAACCTCTGCGGGACCTCCCCATGTCTTTGTTCAGCCTTAGAGCTGCTCTCTTTGAACTCTTCTTGCTCCAGCTTTCACGCACTTGCATGCTCTTATTGAGGCCACCATCTTTGTGATCAAAGCTTGGAAAGAATGCCCATTGGAGTGATTTTTAATAAATAAACTTGGAGTGTTATTAACCCTAAAGACGAAAGCTGGCTTCCTAACTTTGCATTTACAGGGTAAACAATTTAAGTTAAGATTTTTAATTAATATTAATTTAAACCATCTGTCCACCATCTGCTTATTTCTGATGCAAAATATGAGTTTCTTTGTGATCTTTAATCAGACACTTAGCAAACGCACATCAATTCTTATCATTTTTAAGTAAGAAAAGATTTTCAGCAAATGGGTTTTCAGACAAACAAACAATTTTAGCAATAATTTTAAATCAAAACTCTCTCCATACTAGCACACTTTGGAAGAGAAAATCTCTAACAAACAGAACATCACGGATCCTGATTTTTATTATTCTCATCAGGTTCCTCGTAGCAAAAAGTAAGTATATACCAAAATACTGATTTTGTAGAATTCAGTTCAGGCTCCAGACCATTCCTCTGAAAGTCAACAATATGTATAAACACATGAAAAAAAATACTCTAAATGTCTCTAGCCAGAAAAGTGGAACCCCTGAATAACAAAGGCAGCTTGTTTATGTACCTCACAGAGGATCTAATTTTAGATCTCTTCATTAGAAAAAGACTAAAATCTAAAGACTAAAATCTGCAGTTAGAAAGTTATTGCTGTAAGAGTGGGTATGGGAGCCTTTAGCAATTACAATCATTCTTGCACACAGATGTAGCCGCACAGGTTTACCATGGTGCCTTCCACCCAGCAACAGACTCAAAGTTAGTCATGCCCCAACATCTCCCCTACCCTAAGCAACCTTCAAGAACTTAAAAGCAAACATCCAAACCCTAACAAATGTTCTGACCTCAAGGTATTTCTTTAAAGTTTTGAGTGTCAATATCGCAATTAATTTCACTTTTCAAATCATTTCATTGTCGCTGTTGAAGTCTCTTCCCACTTATTGTTCCTGGTGGCGTTTGATACCAACAAATGGAAACCTTTCCTCGAGTTTCCACTTACTACACCGAATTTTAAAATGCAGTCCCTCCCTCCCCTCCCATGCCTTTCCATTGCAGCTAATGCCAAGAATTACTTCTTGTAGTAGTCTTTTCTAAAACAGTACCAAAATATTGATTCTTGTGAGTTTCCATGAGAGTATTGGCAAAGGTAAATGTCAGATCAACCAGAAGTGGAGGAATGCCACATGCTTTCCAAATCAGGAAGCTTTAACTATTTGATGTATTTATACAGAAACCACTGAAAGCACAATGCCTTTCCTTGTTAGAATGCGAAAAAATACCTTTAACGCACACACGCACACACAAAAACAAAACAAAACAAAAAACCCAAGACATACAGAAATGTCACACTCCAAATCCCAATAGTTTAAGTCACTTGGCTTTTTTATTTAGTACAATAGAAACAAGTCAAAATAATAAATGTATACTTGTTTCTCTAAAAAGCCCACTGAGTTTTTTTAATATGGATACAGAGAATTCATATTCCTTGTCCAATCCTTCAGTTTGCATTACAACCGTGCTGCAAATAGCATGGTTATCTCCTTGTAGTTTACACAGTCTCCTAGAAGAGTAAGATTGATGTGGAAAATATGAAAATTGTCAACTTTGGTAAATCTGAGCACAGAAGCCAGTATTTGTATGATAGTTAAGAAATTACTCTAATAATGCATTCTGGAGCTTTTTAATGCTAATGATGAAAGACAAGCATTTCGTATGACATATAATGATGGATGTTATTTCAGTAATGCTTGCAGCAGCATTCAGCTTTGTTAGGGGTTCATGGAAACTACCTTTTGCCTAAGACAGAAAAATGTGGTATTTTACTGTAGGTGTGTCATGATTTAAAAGAAAAGAATGACTTATTAGCAGAATTATAAAAGGCCAAATGTGCTTAGCAAAAACACCGGAAGACAGATTACTTTACCAGAATTTGAATTAGTCTCATAGACAGTGTTGCAATGCTCAGTATCATTTCTAATAATGTATCATCAAAAGGAGACAAAGTTTAATCCCAAGAAACTGTGAAAAAACTGCTTCAAGTTCTTTATGTTCTTACCTAGCTGTCTGCCTACCCGGCTGACCCTTAGCAAGCAGAAAGCTTGGGCTGGGACGTACTGTCATCTAAAAACAACAGACTCAGTATCTCTTTCTTTCTGTCTTCCCTTCCTTCTTTTCTTTTCTCTCTCTCTCTCTCTTTCTTTTTTGAAGACTATTGCATTTACGTAATCGTCCTCTTATTAGGAAGATTCTGCTGAACTGCTGACAATGATGTACAGTACTGCTTCGCCAGTATGACGTTTGGGGAAAACGATTCTGCTGCACCACCACACAAAACCAATTAGAGAACTATTTTCTGCGACAGGTCAGGAATTTACATGTTTCTCATAGAAAGATGTGCTTTTTAATTTCTTTATTAAGATGACATCCATGTCCCTTGCGACTTTTAGGGATGACAATCATTTGCTCATCACATGGGAAAGTACAATCAGCGAAATCGCATTACCGGTACGGGGCAATGCCAGAAACTCCAAGCATCGTTCCACATTTTCCAAACGAACTAGTTTGAGAACCAATAATTAGAACAATACATATTGATAGGATTTGTTGACAGAACCTGTAGTCACTCACCAGGGGGCTAAGGTAATGATAGTACATATACAGCCGGCTACATTATGTTTGCTGAACATACAAACATCATCTTTGTCAAATCACTAAGACACACAGAAAGCCTGCATGTCTTGGAATCAGGACAGGATATGAGCTACCAACTAGCTTCATCTTCTTTTTTTGAGTTGTGGCTGACAAGCTGTTTCTCAGTGAAGACTTGATGGTCAGTATGTTTACACTGAAAAAAGAAAACTTGAGGTAGTATCTCCAACACAACAAATTCACAAAACCAAAGATTTCCTTGTATAAGGCTGAAACAATATCCGTAGCTCACTCTGTTTACCTTAACCTGTATACATGAAAGCTTTCGAAAAATACCTAAACACAGGGAGATGAGTTGAAATGGAATTCTGTTTATTATGCAAACAGAAATTCATTAAACTAAATTACACTCACAGATTGCTTAAAGACACAAATCTCTAAATACAGTCTTATATAAAACAATAAAAAGGGGAAAGAGAAATAACTATTTGGTTAAACAAATTAAGGATTCTGAAGTATGATTGTATCTGCTTTCATGAATGCACTATGATAAGTCTTTGAATTATTATTATTAATTTTACTTGAAAGAAGCCATTATTGTACTCACTCATTATCATGTGAGTATACATTAACAATAAAAAAGAGTATTTCAATTAAAGTTAGAGTTGCAGATGTGTTAAACTCACTTCAAGATGAAACACACCAATTTCCAAAGGAATAATAATAAAAAAAGAATGAATGATAATAAAAAATACATTTAATAGCAGTAAAATGCCCTTCCAAAGGACAAAATAATATATTTTCAGGTAACAGGAAGAAAAAAAAAAATTCTTAATTAAACATACTGCTTGTAATTTAATTAATAGACTTTTGAAGAAAAAAATTATTTGTATTGCAAAACATTATTTATATGGAAAAATAAAGCTAAAATCACTGCCACAAAATTAACAAGCAAACTTTACATTTTACATTTTTATTTGAAACTCTCTAAAAATACAGGAATAGCTAAAAATGAGGTAGACTTAACTGTAAAGTAATTATTGATGCAACTATAAAATTCATCATTTGAACAAGGATATCAGCATGTAGAGGGGCAAAAGATCCATAACATCTACCTACTAATAGGAGTTTGTCTTTTTCTGAACAAAGGAAAATACTTGATCTTAAAATGATTTTAGTAAAAAAATATATATAGAGATATGTAAATTTATATATTTAGGTTTCATTCAAGATTCCAGTTTCATTCTGTGTTTTTCTGGTACATTTGAGTGTATATGTGAAATCACCCAAATGTTTGTATTTGAGCTAGCGTAGTAAAACAGCTATAAATACAGAAAGCAGCAAGGTTATATCATACTTTATTATATTGTTATTTTCAGCAAGCATGATCAGAGTAAGAGACTGGCAACAGGAAGTTTCTGTGTTCCAGTCCTGATTGTATCACTGAGTCAATGTGTCATTCATTCCCTTGTGTTCCTGTCAACCAGTTGTAAAATGTGTGAGAACATATTCTGCACTTTTTTTCTTAAGTGTTTTCTAAATTTAATCTGATATTTTTCTGTGCAGTGTCAAGATGATGTTAGTTCTCCCTTCCTTAGGAAAAAAAACAAAAAACAATACACGTTTATATGTGTTGGGAAAATCTATGTTCATACATTTCTCGTCTAAAAATTCTGCCGATATGCATATATACCTATAGCTGTATATAAATACACATAACCATAACTAAATCTTGTGGATACTTATTATGTATATAAACCATTTGAATCTAATGTATTGTGTCCTATGGTATGCAGACATGTTTTTGGTTAAGTAAGATTCTAAATTAAACATCTGAATTAATATTTAACTTCACCGATGGAAAAAATCAAGAGAAGTACTAAAATACTGCTCACCAGCAATATGTACAGTGAAAATATCTCCAAGTTTCTTCTGCTGATCCAGTAAGAATTTGTAAGCATCTTTTCTAAAAATCAAAGCCTTCCCAAGGTAAGGAATCCAGCCATTTATTAGTGGGGGCTCTCCAGTCTTCCTGTTAAAAACATTAAAAAAATATCAGGAATTAGCTTTGGCATGAGAGCAACTCATCTTTATATCTATTTATATATTACACTTAGACCTACCATCTATGCATATAATTCTTACAGTGTATAATATGTTGTACAGAAAGTTCTTCAGATATGACGGCAGGTTAAATCTAATCACACCTCTGAGCACAGAAGGCTCTGTGTGGTGATTATGAAAAATAAGAGGGAGAAATTGAGCTGCATTTAACTACAGGTCGTCCAGTTATTACCATAAAGTTATGAACACAGAAAAATTACATTCTGTAGAAAATCTCACAGCGAAGAGTCCTCTCGTTTTCAATATTTTGCATGTCAAAGGAAGATGTATCAGAAGGCAATTATGACAGATTTAGGTAAATAGGACGCTGACAAACCACACAAAACGATTAGCTTTACAGATAAGGTTTTAAGAATTTCCATTTACCAGCACACAAAACAGCTACCGTTCTAACTAAATACCTTTAACATAAAGATAATAGAGGCCGAACATTTACCGTAATAAATCTTAGTCTTTTTATGTTTATAGTCTGCTAAGCCAGAAATATGTATGAACAGTTTAAGATGAAATTCTAGATAATCATGTTTTTAACCCAGTCTGAAAAAGCAGCCACGGTGTGTTAGTTATGTTTGTGGAATAGTATAAAATACCTTTCAAGATTCTAGCAAGTTATATTTTTCTTTACAAAGGAAAAAAAGGTCCTATTCCTGTCCTTTTCACACTGTCCTATTCCTAACTGCAAGTAAACGTCTTTCCTTCGTGCTGGTCTTTAGTTGCTTGAATCTGATTTACAACAAAGAAACATAAAGCATGCTTGCTCTGGAAAGGATTAAAACAAATATTCACGAACAACTCTGATGCTACATCCCATCTGTGAAGGTGACTTATACTACATGCAGAACAACTCATTCTGATTAAACACAAGATATTTACTAGCTCGGATCTAATCAAAGATCAAGGGATCACAAGCTTTACTACTATCATACACAGCATGGATTTTTATGTAGCTGGATTAACCCTATCATAGGCACATTCCTCCTTGAACTGCTCAAATAGAAATTAAAAGAAATAATAAAAAGGTAAACGCGATATGCTGAATTTAATTTTTTAATTTTTTCTAATTAAAACTTTCTGTGGAGGAAATTATAAGCCAGTGATTTGCTCTCTTACCGCAAAAAAAGTTGGAACAAATTTAGTTTAAAGATGAACAGATGTGGCCAAACCAAGTTGCACATCTTGAGCTCTTTCTGTTTAACTGGCCACTAACTACAAATGTTGGTTTTCAAGAAAATCATTTTGTTAACTGGAAAGTAAACATTGCAAACATTCTAGTACAAATTAGAAAATTTCACAGCCTATGTGTTTGCACTGGCTTTTTTGGTTCTTTGGGTTTTGAGGGTTTGGGGTTTTTGTTTGTTTGTTTTGTGATGATTTCTTGATTGTGGGGAAGGTGCACGTCGCATAAGCCAACATGTTATATGTCCTCCCACGGGCAAGTAACACCATTATTTACTTGTGTGGTTAAGCAAACTTTGTACTGGTTAATTCTGCGTTAGGTGAAGACAAGACAAGAACTAATCTGAGATTACACAAGAGGGATCACCAGCCCTGAAAGTCTAACAGCCCACTCAATACCCTTAATTATCCCCTCAAAGCCTGTAATGAATCTGGATGATTTACCAATTTTTCCTCCCAGACTACACAGTCCCACCAGCGGCCTCCTTTCACTTCCTGGGCTGGACGCGACACCCCGTACGCAGCCCTGTGACAAATATTTAGATAGGCTTTTTGTCATATTCTAATTTAATGCATCTAATTTCACTCTCCGTGTTCTGTCAGTCGGTCAAAAGCTGTATTCTTCACCAGCCTTCCGCCGGGTAAAGAGGACGCAGCTCAGAGATCCAGGGGAAAATTAACTTAATGCTCCGAGTCCGTGGGATCACATCAGGGAGACGTTTTGCTATCGCGAAGACGTGAGGGTCACCGTTCGCTGCAGACGTGTTCAGCTCAGCAGCAATAAGCTGAGCACCGGCGAACACCGTGGCACGGCTCCGTGCCTTCCAGGGGGAAACGCAGCACCCGTTCGACTCGCGACCCACAGCGGGCTGATAACAGAGACCTGTCTTCATCTCCATCTTTGCGTCTCTTTGGAAGATGGAGATCTTAACGACTCATAGACGTCTGCCAACACACAGCGAAGAAAAGAGCGCAGCCGAGGCTTTCTTGCCCCCCGAAATACCACGCTCCACCGCGCAAAGCTTTAGGCAGTAACGCTCACCTCAGCTGGGCTTTCCGAAAACCTCTCACCTGCGGTCTGCCAGCGCCCAAAACTTTGTGCTGGACTGCACTGCCTGCACTATGCTGCTTTTACAGCTGTCGGTATGACCCACCAATGAAGCCCACACAAACTTTTCCCCTTCAGTTAATTTCTTACAAGCTTTACCTCAGGGCTCACACTTCACAGCCTTTACAAAATCCGGTAATTAGACAAGATACGGCAAATGTTAAACTGACTGTTTTCTCATGGTATTGATTTTTGTATCAAATGTAACACGTGCATCAAATGTAAATATCTAAGAAATATTTAAAAAAAAAAGCAGTATGAAGTGTTCTGATGGCGATTTAAGTTTTCAGCCTTTTAAATTCAAGCACTGAGAACTTCCCACCTGACTGTCCCATATATAATGGTACTCAGAACTAGTTTAACTGCTTAAAACCTAATTCACGTAACACACTTAGCATCTCATAATATTTGCTGCATGTTCCTTAATTTTGTTGTTGTCATTCTTTTCATGTTGGGTTGTTTTTACATATATACAGGAATATCTACACTTAACTGAGAAATCTCTTTAAAATCACTAAGACTTAATATGAGCAAATTTTACAAATAAAGCATCAGCAACATATCCAATGCAATCTATAAGTAGGCAGATCAATTAAAAAGTGGGGGGAAACCAATGCAGTTGTATCATCCACTATGGGTAAACGGATAATTTCAAATAACTTTATGCAAAAAGTCTTCTGGCTACAAATACAGCCTGTTAATACAATGAATGAATACATTATTGATACCTGTAATTTTTCTTTCCTTTCACGCTGAAAAGATACATCCTTGTTAGCAAGTAATGAAAAAGAAGTAAAGTTTTGGAGTTTGTTTACAGTTTCTTTAACAGGAATTTCTGAGCTCACCTAAAACATTTAAGTCACTGATTCAGGTGTGACTGTTTAGTTACTAAGGTAAGGCAGTATTAAAAAATGTGATTGTTGTATCTACGTCTCATTTATGCTAAGCAGCAGCGATGCAGTAAACCAAATGAAAAATGTGCTGCAACATAAATTATGTGAAAAAATAGATAAAAATATAAATATTTTTACTTTATTTATTTATTTTATTTCAAAGTTTTCTAAATTCTGTTTTCCATTAGTAAAAAGGAATTATTTGGGAAACCCAAATCAAGTCAACATTTGTGAGGCTCTGTGAATGTCAATGTAGATTATTTTTTATTATTATTGTAAAGTAAAAACCCTAAAGATCCACAAGCAAACAGACTTTGCCAACATTTATCTGTAATGGAAAAATTATTGCTTTATAAAAGCACACAATCCTATCCTTTTGCTGGTTACACCACTCCTCTGCAGTGCAGGGCATTGGATCAGTGTAAGCGAGAGGAGAATCTTTCCCATTTCACTCGTTATTTGTATTCCAAAGGAGCAGATGCCTTCCAAATTATGCAAAAATCCACAGCACATCTAGTACTATAGCAGATGAACAGGTTAATTTTTCTCTTTGCACATAATAAATCATAAGTGCTTTAACACCCATAGTCGCATTTCATGAACATAAACCTTCTGTTTAATAATGTCTGTTTACAACTAGAATCAGACATACAGTAATCTCTTGCCTGGGATAAACATTAATCCAGATCTGTCTAGAAAAATTATACAATTCATTACCATAAGTAATCTCTATTGTGCCCTGTGCTTAACCTTCATCTTTTTTCCTGTCCTATAATCTTGCAAATCCACTGGTGGTGTATGATTGGCATCTGGTGTGAGCACAGCCTCCGCTGCACAAAGAACGACCGAAAAAGCCACACAAGAAAATGTCACTCTGCAGGGCACCGCCGGCCGCTTCTGAGCAACTCACACCAACGGGTGAAAGAAACCCCAAGCTGGGGAGCAAAAGAGCCCAGCAAAGTCTATCTGTATCACTTGCCGCAGAGGGGCCATTCGTACTTTCTAAACCATCATTACCAAACACAAAAATTAAAGGCATTGGTCTCATTTCTCCATATCACTTTTGGTCAAACTACCACATCGCACATCGATGCTGGAGCAGACCACGCTGAGGGACTTCAGGGAATGGAAATGTGTGGGTACAGGAGTAGAACAAAAGCTATTATGAACATGTCAGAGCAGTCTGAGATTATTCACAGGCTCGATCACAATATTTAAGCAATAAGACATGACAGACAGTGTCTTTCCAGAGGCTTATGAGCACTCTAACTGTGAGGAAAAGAATGAGGCCAAAGGCTTCAACCCAACAAAGGTAATCCCCAGAAATGTGGTGTCTGGAGTGTCTTGTTGTATTACGAAAGAGAGACACAGGAAACTTAGGACAGGAGAAAGCCAGCAAGTCCTTCTTTCTTTCTTTTCTTTGTCTCTTTTTTTCCTTTTTTTTTTTTTTTTTTTTAAATTTAGCAGTTAGTTTCTCCCAAACCTTTACACAGCATTTGGTGTTTGAATCCACAAGGACAAAACAAAACAAGAAACCAGAACATTTTCTTTCAGACATTTGTCCACAACAAAATTTTTTTATACTTATAAAATTAAGTATGCTTTAGATACCCCATCGAAATTATTTGCCTCAGTGATCCCCTGGCACTCTTAGTTTTCCAGGTTGAATACGTGCAATATTAAAAAGTATTCCCTGCAGAATTAGAAAGATGAGAGCTTTAGTAATATACAGTCTTCTACCTTTGAATTCCCAGCTTGAACACTTCCTGCAGAGGTGAGGACCAGCTGTTGCTCCTATCTGACCACTATTTGGAGGCTTACACAGAGCAAATGGATTCATCAGGCCATGTCTTGGCAGAGAGATGCACACGAGGACTGACTCAGTGAAGAAGATGTCTCTTCACACATGGAAATGAAAAGCTCACCACCGCTGCCTACCCCTTCATCAAGGTAAACTGACTTTGCAGTGCTGACAACTTCCTCTTTTCCATCCACTGATGATGCAAATGGTGTGTTCAAAATTTCAGGCAAAAAAAAGTTAAAAAGCAATGTCTAGACCCAGGAAATACACCTTTGAGCACACCAAAGAGAGAAAAGTTTATTTGCTCTTTCAAAAAATGCATATGGCAAGGACAGACTATAATGGTGATATGAGACAACCTAGGCGAAATGCTGATGAGAACAAACCAACCAACCAGTGAATACTTCTTAAGGCTCCCCCACAAAAAAATGCGATACTTATATTGAAAGTACTTTTGTCAAAAACTTATGGGATTTTCAACAAAAATGCATTTCTTCTGTAAAAGTATACAAGCTTTTTGTTGTTAAGAACTCTAACTTCTGTAGTAAACCCTTCATCACAAGAACCTATTCACCTACCATTTTTTCCCCTCTTCTATTAATTCCATTTGGGTCATCCCTGAATATCCAAAAAATACCTGTACTCAACAACTCATTCAGTAGCTCTGAAGTATTGCTGTCTAGGAACTTTTTTTTTTTTAATTTATTTTTCAGTTTTTTTTTTTTTTTAGCTACATTATCTTAGCACCTGTAGGTTCACATTGCACGTATCACCTCTTCAAACTTTTGTGTTGAAGGGCACATCCAAAAACTCAACCATTACTTGTAGTGACTGGCTGGGGCATTGCCAAAAAACCCAAAAGGTAGGAAAATATCATTTTGAGAAAGCACTCTGAAAAGTTTAAAAACGGAAACAGACCACAAAAAAAAAAGCTTTTGGCTTAGGTATGTCAGAGATTTAGAATTCCCAGAAGGTTTCTACACAAAAGGTAATGTGAAATTTCGTAACAGCCAGAACCTACTCATGGAAGAGACTCAGTCAATGCAACAATAGTTCAGTGATACTGGAAGTTAACACAAATTCAGTGCTTATGGCCCCTTCTCTGAAATGCTATGTTGTCTTTGCTCTGGGTGAAGTCAATAAGAGCAGCTCATGGTTATTTTATCATGTCTTACATTTGGGATCGTTTGCCCAGTCTGGGTATCTTCCTTTCTTAGTTTAACTGTAATCAAATAAAAATAGTCTAGGAAAGGATACTGAGAGGTTACTTACTCTGTGCCTGATATTCCAGGTAGGCTACTTCATGCCAGCACCTTCTCTCTTATTCCCTTACGCTGCTCTTGAAGATAGTAATGGAGTCTCCAGTCTCCCCAAGCAATCTGTCCCTATCAGAAAATTTCTCCTCATGCCTAACCTTTATCCTCATGCTGCACTTCACACCCTCTACTTCTCATTCTGTCTACAAAGGATAAGAGAATAAATGATCCCCTTTACTTCTGCAGGGGAACTTTATATATTCAAAGGTACTTATCACGTTCTCCTTTAGTCTTCTTTGGGTTAAGCAACCCCAGGTTCTTCCAGTACTTCCTCACAACCGTTTTCTAGACCTCTGTGTACTCACACCACTCCCCTCTTCCTGAAGTTAGCCCATATCCGCCTGGAAGCGCAGTGCCATGCACTGAGCACCGCACAGCGATTACCTTGTACATCTTGTGGGTGATGCGCCTGACTCTGCATCCCAGCACAACCTCAGCTTTCTGTGCAATATCACAATGGTAATGAGAAAAAAACAGCTTCAGAACCATTACAGACCTCAGCCTTTTCCCAGATAAAAGATCCTGGTCCTGTCCAGATGCTGCTCGTTAGTCCGTTTTTTTCCAGTTTGCCATTTGAAACACTAATCCCTCCTTTGCAGGCCCCTTTTCTTTTAATATTATCCAGTAACATAAAATGCTTTTTTTCCCCTGTATTCATGTGAGAAGGACTGGACCAGAATACGAACACCAGTATTTCCCTTTACCACTGTCAGGAACATATTTACACTGCACACTGATTGACTTCACCCAAGACAACCCAACAACTCTCGTCTGATATCCATCTCTTCCATAATCCATTTCTGCACTTTAATACATTGCCTTACTGCAACACATGTTAAAACTGTACACAGTAAGTAGCTCATAGTAGGAAATCATATTAACCGTCTGGCCTAGAAATGACAAGTGAAGTGTGGATAAGAATGTCAGCACTCCACACAGAAATATATTCAAACATGCAGAAATCATTCCTTACGTAATAAAGAGCAAACAAATAAATTCAGGCAATCTCAGAAACAGTGGTGGGACATCATCACGTTTAAAAAGCCATGTTAACAAGGAAAGTGAGGAGAATATTATACAACGATGTTGCATCTTGTGTGTGCATCAACTGTATTTTCTTTGAGTAGAGAATATAGAATTTCAGAAGTAAGAAAAAATATATGTAAAAATCAACTATTATTTTCCCTGAAACTGTAGGAATGCTAAATAATGAAGGATGTTCATTAGAACAAAGCAGGTAATGAAAATATAGGCTTTATTTCATGTAAGTGAGCTGTCCAAAAGTCTGGTTTCTTGGTTAAGCCGGACATCTTGAAGTTCTCTATAATCAACAGGGAGAAAAGGTGTGAAAAGGCTTTTTTCAAAATACTGCTCTTTACTAACTACAGATAGATTAGAGATGCTCACTTCGGTGGTAGAGTGACTACATCTGCCCTTTTGAACAGAGTGTATTATATACCACTCCAAGTCACCAAAGGAACACTGCAGAACACTGGTCTCTCACTTGCTCTGTCTGCCACATACATGACTTGCAAATACCAGCAGCCAACTCCTGATTTATCTAGGTAATTACGTAGAGAAACAGGGCCACTTACTCTGCCTTAAAATCTGCATGTGCATAGCTTTATATGAATTAAAAAAAAAAATGTTTAAAAAAGATGCAACACAGCTATGAAGTCTTTAATTGACACTTTCATGACTTCCACAATTACGGCCATGCATTCCCCAACTGGAAGTACAAGAGCAATCTAAAAGCAATTTCCCACCTCTCCTCCTAGAGTTTCAGATGTCAGACATTTCATGAACCTTATTAAAAAATTAACGGTCAGGTCACATTTTGCTCAAAAATTAACGGTCAGACACATTTTGCTCAAAAAATGTACTGAAAAATTCCAAAGTCTGAAGAGTTGAATAAATACAAAAATGTCCCAGATACCTTGCTTAGTCCACTTGTAAATACAACTCTAAGTTGGGATGAAGCACTGAGAGAAGGTGACTACTCCTGTCACTAATGCATACATCAGGTGAAAACAGCAACTGAATACAGTACTCAGGTGAATGTTTCAAAAACCTCACTGTTTTTAAGATGAACACAGTATCAGAAGCTTATGTCTTCTTCCTTGTTATAGGATTATATATACTCGCTTTCCAGATTCCTGTTTTTGATCTTTTCCTTCTTCTTTTAAAAATCTATTGCATGTTAGGAGAAACAGTCTTGAAACCTAACTCTCCATTACAAATTCATTCTCTCCCGCTTCGTCTCCTTCTGCCACCAGCCTAGATTAACATCTCCATTTCTCCATCTGAACTGATGCTATGCTTGAAATCCCAGCTTTATTTTTTTTCTTTTGCCTCTCTCCCTGCCCTCCACAACTTTAGCTTCTACTTCTCTCAGCACAGAATATAGGCAATTTATTTCAGCAGAAAGCATGTTGTAATCTGCACTCTTCTTTTGCTCCTCACTAGTTGTAATGTCTCCTTCCCTGTTCATAGACATGCTTCTATGCTCTTTCCTCGAATCCCTCTTCTGAATATTCCCTACTCCGTTTTCCATTTCCCTTGAATCTTTTCTTTCCATCTTCTCTTTCCCTAAACTATGCTATGGCTCTGCCCCTGCCTACATTAGTCTTTGGCAAGCCACACTTTCTCATAGTTCATAGCCTGATAAATCCCGATCCCGCCTTAACAAGCTGCCACAATTAGGGGGCAACAAACCTGATTATTTTCAAATTTATTTTCCTTGGGCTGGGCAGTGACACCTTTCACACCGCTGTGCATATGAGAAGCACCCTTCTATTATTCATGCTGCAGCCTCATTCAGCATCTAGTCTGATCCGAGTGGATATGAAGTGCAGTCTTTTCACTAAACATTCCCGGGTAGGACTAGCCTGAAACTAGACCTCTCATCGTGGGGGAGATTCTAAAATATCTAAAAACATTTTTATTTTTAAACATTAAAAAAAAAAAAAGACCTTAAAAAAAATTCCCACCAAACAGCTGCTCCTCGATTTTACTTAGCAAGCACCAGAATGAAGGCAGCTGCAGCCTGCTCAGTGTGCCCACAGACTTTCCCTGCTCCTGGAAAGACTGACGAGAGGGATGCTTGTGCCCTTTCCTCCGCCCGGGGATTTTTGGGGCAGCCTGCGGGCAGCTGCAGCCCGTGCAGACACCCTGCAAGCTGGGCGATGGATTGTGCTGCTCACAGACAGCCTCCCCCCGACCTCCCCCTGGGGTGTCCTCATCTGCTTTTCCCTCTCCTGAGCCTCAAACTCTGCTGAGCCCGTAACAGATTTAATGTGTATTAATTTAGGAGCTTCGGTGTATTGCCTGAAAACAATGGTTTGATGCCTGGGAAATATATTCCTTTAATTGGTCTGCGTCTGCCCTTCTTAAATATTTATGTAAACTCTATTGTGTTCAAGGGCATAAGGGTTAAATCTAAATGAAGTTAATGGCTTTGTGTTTGTTAGCGTTCTCTGGAATGTACGACATCCTCGTCAGTTTTAGGTAACCGAGCTAATTCCAATTTTAGGTAAATCAGGAATGCATTTTCGTTCTGCAGTCATGGAAAGCTAAAATATTATTAATTGGAGATTGTAAGATGCAATGATAACTGGGACATCATAGGTCTGAACATGTTTTAAATCCCTCTGCTGTGAAACAGGGAAGAGAAAATACAAACACAATTCTCAATTTTTTAAATTAAATTAGCAAATGTCAACTTGGGTTGGGGACTAATCAGAGGCATTACAATTGCAAATTAATACCTGTTTCATTATTTTCCTAAGTTCTTTCCTCCAGAAAATAACATTCATTTTATAAAAGCATCATCTTTTTGAGGAGTCCAAGATTTTACTGTCCTTGATTTACTGAAAAATGACTTTTTTTTTTTTTGAAAAACAAATACTATCCAATTGCATCATTTCCTACTCTGGTTCAAGAGTATAGGATAGATCTTGATTTCGTTCAGATTTAGATTTGAAATACAAAGGGCCTAATTTTGCAGTCATCTGTACTTGAAGAGATGGAACCAAAACACCACATCTAAACACACTTCTGCACTTCCTAGTCCACTTAGCATGAAAATGATTTTAAAAAAGCACCATCAAACAACTTTCAACATTGTAAAATTTCCAACTGAAATCTATTTTTTAATTCAAACACTGTGACTTCAGTCAATTTCTAATTAAGTTCACCCCCCCGCCTCTAAACTCAGTGGCACACCTGGCAGGTAACAGTAATTTCCATTTTCCATTGAGTAAAAGCCTGAATTTGAAAATTACAAATTTCATTTAAGAAACATTCAATGTTTTGTAAACAGCTCTTCCAACTAAACACCGTCACACCTGTTTTTAAGCCCCACATTATCCAACTGCTGAATGCCAAACAGTAGGTGAGGCAGTCTACACGCAGAACACAAAATTCTTTACAGTCTCAAAGCTTCACGAGTCTTAGAAATTTAAAACATTTCCACTGGGGAGACAATAAGAGTTAGAGGTTCTAATGAAAAGAAAATGAATGCAGTCAGAGAAAAAGATTCAGGATATTTTGTCCACGTTTACGTTACTGTGCAGAAACAGACACAAAGCTGGGACTCTGGCCAGGTTGCTCACCCATTTGTCTTTCTCCTTGCTGAACCACCGCCAGGACTGGGCACTCAGCTGGTGCAGAAGGCCACGGCTGTGGGCAATGGCTTAGAGTACACCCAAGAGTCCTCTCCTGCATGGCTTGCTACTTGACCTGGCAGGTAGCCCATGTGCACCCTTGAATTTTGCCGTATGACTGTTGCTGGATGGACTAAACGGCCCCGATTTCTCCCTAGAAGACAGCTGGGAGCTGTAGGCAGTCTGAAACTCCACCAACTCAGGTTGCCAGTAAGGCTTATATGAGGTACTGGGTCTTGTGAAAGCCCTGCACATCAGACTCTGCTGGGATCAGCCACCTCAGGTGCAGCACAGATGCTGCTTGCAATCTTATTTCCATCTGAACGCCTGTGTCCAGAAGCATGCCCTTCCCATTGTCCCAGGACTTACATATTTGAAATCTGGTCAGGTTCTACAATTTTGATTTGCTCCAATTGAAAGCTGCTATGTCATACATGTCCAATAGACTTCCATTGTATCATAGGGTGGATATCAACAGCATTGTCAACGGATGGAGAAATGTGCAAAATGTGAACTCACTGAAGTCAATACTAGCTTGGCTATTCAGACTAACAGGGAAGATTTCATGTCATGTGCTGCACTGTGAAGTCTGGTATGGGGTCGGTCCCAAATTTCGTATTAAAATGTACACCCTGTCCTGTTGCTCATAAAAAATGGTGGCATTACAGGGATGCTGAGGAGTGCATTCAAAGGCATGGCCAAATCCTGAGTAACAGGTTTCCCTACCTACAGGAAAAAAAAAAAAAACACTTTTAAATACTTTGGTTATAAACTTGAGTCTTTATAGAAGGAACTGGTGTTATTCTTTACCAATAACTGTTCCTTTTATATGCTGTATCATGCACCTTTGCCTTTATTATTTTTCAATTAGAAAAAAAATCCTAAGAAAATGAAAATTAGAAATGAAAGGTTATCAGTAACAATTTTTAACATTTCAATTCCAAGCATTTGCACCATTCTGATCCAATGTAGCCTTCTGTTAATGATACATCTGTCATTTCATTGACACCCCTAAACAGCTTTATTCTCTTTTCTAATTAAGAGACAAAGCCGATTATGTCAATCTATGAACTGACATCTGAGTGCTTTTGTTATAATGTAAGAAGCAATGAATATGACTATTGTTATGCTAAAACAAAAAACTTGGGAATTTTAACTGAAAAACCCAAGATGGCAAAATATGTACTGGCTAAATTAAAACAGATTCTTCCTATTCATGCAAAATGCACATGTGATTGTATTATTTAATTAAATGAAGATACTGTGTGAAAAATGAATTCCCAGCCATAGAAAGCATAAAGCAACAATGATACATAATACGCCTGACTAAAATATGTGAGAAGAAGCCACCAGATCGTAAACTATCTCAAACAAATAAAGGACAGGCTGAACCATCAATCCTCAAGGAAAAAAAATAAGATGTAAAACAATCCAAACTGCTTGCATACAAAGACCTGGTTTCAGCTCCATCCTGTTAAATCAGATACCTGCTCAGTGGGCTCTCCTGCACGAAGGAATACTTTCTGGAACTATTCTCCCGTAGCGACATATGCATTAGCTGGGAACACAGAAAATAAGCAGCTTTCACCACATCCTCCAAGCTACCGTAAATGTTCCTCTGTTTTGTGAACCAGAACTAGCTGCAGTGACTGCTCAACCTGGTGAACCGACAGGTGTTTTTGCGACAACGCTGCGGATGGGATGAAATGCTTGCTATTGTAGGAATGCCTCTGTGTTTGGATGGAGACATGCTGGACTTGAACAATCTCCCAGATGCCCGCATTAATTGCTGTAATCTGTGTCACCTAAAAAGGCCACAGTGCAGACAGCAGCAGGCAAGCTCCACGGAATCAGACCACCTTCAGTATTTTGGGATGCTCGCAGTTTTCAGGCTCGAAGACAACATGAAACAGTTTTCCCCTCAGTTGTGATTAAAGGCAACAGACAGAGGTTACATGTCTCATCTGACAGCACCAGAGCTTCGGTACCGGTGCCTGTGCTGACGAACTCGCAGCTGCAGCTGCTGGCAGGAGACCACAGAGCCCTTTCCAAGGAGCTTCTCTGCCTCTGTGCGAGGGATTCCTGCAGACGGTGCCGGTGTCCTCAGGACAGAGGCTGACACAGCTCTCCTGGCATCCACTACACTACACAAATTTGCACCCTGAAGAGCTAGTCTTCAGTTGCTGACTGTGCCAACCAGTGTTAAACATAGATTTTTCTTTTTTCCTTTGAAAACTTTTATTCTAAATTATCAGAAAAAGACTTTATAAGCTATAGTATCAACAGCATTCCTTTTTTTTTTTTTTTTTTTTTTAATATGGATTATAGCATCTGTGTTCCCTAACTTGCACGCTGCACCTCTGGTTACAAATTACCACTCTTTTACCATTTGCTGGTGAAAGGGTCGCATCCTTTTCCCTCAATAATTAGAGGCAGTGAATGGTTGAATGTCTGTGACCTCAGACTGGGAAAAAACCCTCTGTCTTTGCCTTCACTGAGACTTAGTCAGCAAGGAATGTACCTCCTTTCACATTTATTAATATACATCTGAAATTATACGCTATATCCTTTGCACTAGATATGCAGTCTAAACGCATTTCTCTGCATAACTGCCGAGAGATGCAAGACAGGTGATGTTTATAAAACAAAGTGGTCTTGCTTGGTTCAAAAACAGGTGCTCTTCTTGGGCTGTACACCATGGAATACCTAGCTGACTGAAAGCAAAATTTTGGGAAGTGCTTTAAAGGAATTCTTAAAAGGGGTAATATTTTTTCCTCTGCCTCAGGATCTCCTCTAAGAGCATGCTCCACTGCCGACTGTTACTAACCAGTTTGATAGCACCTAGTTCTGATAGCTACCCGCTGATAAGGTCGGGCTGCTCGCCGTTTAGTGGGAGAAAGGGAAGATCTCAGAATGTATGATCTTTGGTTTGGAAAGCTGCAGCATCTTCTTCTAAGCCAGAACCATTTCACTCACATAGAAGTAACGAGAGTGGCAAATTTACAGAAGAGTTTGGAAATGCATCACGCTCTTAAGTGTAGCCTCCATCAGATGTCAGGTCACCTCAGAGGTGACTGAGAACAGCATCACACCACCCTAATCCAAGCGTAAATATCTGGAGTTAGGATAATTGAACAAAAAATCTTGCTGATATTTGGCATTGCCTTGGGTTTTTCTATTGATCTGGGTTGCGCATCTAGTCTATAAGAGCAGGAAAATAAATAAATAAACAAATAAACGAATGTACAGACCCAGTGGTACGAATCCACATAGCAGCATTAATTTATACATTGCTATTGCTAGGCCAAGTAATACTGGGTAAGTTAGTAGTATCAGATTAGTATTGATAGGCTAACAAAGCAGACTGTGGTGCTCGCAGAATACGAGTGCTCGCCAGCATACACAGGAGCAGGACCTATACCACAGTCAGGATCATGATGACATTCCCAGGGAAAGGGGACTGTATGTTGACTGAAGAATTCTCCTCCATAAATTGCCTTTGAAAAGCAGATTTGTAAATCCTTGTAACAAAAAACTGCAACCGCACCTGGCCTTCGCACAGCCTCGGAGCTGCTCCTGCCCGTGCTGGGATCAGCCCCCCCCGGGACATCAGCTGCCACCACCAGGCACTGGACATCTGCCAGTCACAGCACAAGCAGCATCTTCCAGCAGAAGAGGCATTACGGTCCCTTCTCTTACTCCTCCTGCCCCCTCCCCGGACACGGCCGAGGGCAGAGAAGTGCAGCCAAGACTTCGCTGTGCCCCAGCAGCTCCTCGCTGCTGCGAGAGGGTCACTGGCAGCCAGAATGATTTAGAGCAGCCTTCAGGCTATTCTAAGTTACAGCGAGGGACTTGACTGACTCATTGCCGCTCCAGGACTGTGGGAACATAAAGCTACCTTAAAGCCATTTTCAGACATCCCTGCTTCTGAGCCGTGCTATTTTATCCTTGTCTGCAACTGAAAATAAATGAGACCGCAGCTTGTTGGCGAGTCCTGTGGCTGCAGCAATGGGGTGGCTTCCTTTGCCTTTCTCCTGCCTTCGTCTTTCTGTCTGTTTGGGTTTTGCAGCTAGCTCTGGGAGTGCTCGCAGTCCCGTGCTCTAGCAGAAATGGTGATCCATGTCAGCCTGTGCTCTATTGATCGGTCTTACAAAGCCGAGGCTCCCGTCGGCTGTGGGGCTCCGCGAAGTCATGCCGCACACGAATTTGTTGTTCGCAGACAAGGCGTGCAGCATTCTGCTGGTCCACATGTGTGCCCTGCCCACCAGGAATAGTTCGGTAATTTAGCATCTTAATTAAAAGAAAAAAAAAAAAAAAGCTGCTGGTGACAGGCTAAACTGAAGGGAGATCAACTGTTTCGTTATCAGCTTGCTTGTATTTTTACTCCAGAGGGACTTTGATTTCCACTTCTGCATTAATAATCTACGCTGTTAGCGCACAGAAAACACCAAACTACATTTATTCCCCCAATTTCTGTAATATCCATGCTCTTACTATACACCTTCTGTTTTCTCTTCCTTTTTAGATTTGCCATTTTTAATTATCTCTCTTGTATATTTTTCACACTTACCCTCTTTGTCCTTTTCCTCTGTAATACCTTTATTAAATTCAATCTTTTTAGTAAAAAGTACTTCCATTTTTTAATATTATTGCTTCTTCTCCATAACTATTTGGATTTTACATTTCATTAAGCAGACAGCTTTAATTTTTACTTTTCTCTGACTGTTCCTTTGATTAGACTGTTTCTTGTCTTGACCCTTTCATTTTATTTTCTCTTCTGTAATTTGCTTTTACTCTGCCTAACCAACCTGTGTCTCTTTTCAAGTGTGGTTCTATTCCGTATTGCTCTCCTTATCTTTGTTATCAGTGCTTATCTGTGTTGCTCAGTGCTGACAGAGTTCTTCCCCTAACCCTGTGAATGACAGTGACAGCATCTGAGTGGTAGCTGGCAGATTTAGGCACAGGAAGTATCTGTCTCAAAAGATTTTATTTGGTTTTATTTTTGTTTTGTCTGTAAAATCAGACCTCTTGAATCCTAGAGCACCAGGGGGCATTGTTTCATTTAGAAAATAAAAATTGCCATGATAGCTATTAACTCCACAACAAGTCCACTGCAACACCAATCAGATCGAAAAGGGAAAAAAAAATGGAGCTACCATGTCAGTCGCAGTGACCAAGGTGGGCTACGGGTCAGATGTTTCGATGCTTGAAGATGGGTATTGTTCTAGAAAGCTGTTCCATGGTAAATCAGAAGTGTCACACCTTTGACCTCCATTCCTGTACACCTCAATGTTCAACTATTGCATCGAAGGGGAAATCAGAGACCAGAAGTTACAATGACAGCTCCTGAACAGAAACCAGAATTTAGTCAACAGTGGAAAATAGTGAGTGAAGTATCTAGAAGGAACAGGCAGTGATGGCCAAGGGAAATTACACATAAAAGTAAAGAAACAGCCTGAACTGCCATTAAAATGAATGGAAATATAAAGCAGCACGGAAAAGTGGATTATCTCCCAGGATTGGGCCCAGTGGCGATATTTTTGTGGTGTCATTAATAGGCTGCATTTCATATAAGCAAGTGCATGGTAATAACAAACCTAAGTGCAACTTCACAGCTGACTAAACTTGTAATAGCAACAGGCAACTCAATTAACACTAGTGAAACAATGCTGTTTGCCAAAGAAAAAGAGAAAAACAAGGCAGCAAAACTGTCTACAATTATGAGGGAAATCATCTATGTAACAACTTAACTAATGCCCAGAAGCCGAATGACTCACAGCATTAAGGAAATTGGAAAGGGTGCTCAGTAGTATTATATAATTCGGGACACGTACATTAGAATATTGCAGTCTTAACATGCCAGCAACAAATTTAAGCATTGTGCTTATATATATGGCTCCAAACCCTGCAGAACATAAGTGAATGCTTAATTTAAACTGCACTGCAGAATTAAGCATGTAGCTATTGACAGATTTTGGATCTAAATGTTCAAATGTGGATTTGTTGTTGTTAAGGGTGATGCTTTTATTTTCGTATGATTTGATGTTTGGGTAGCTTGAAGAGTTTTTGCTCTATGACTTGGGCCCTAAGTGCCTTCGTAAGGAAAAAGAAGTGAAATATAGCTACCTCTGGACTGTTTGCTGCTGCTGCTGAACTTCTGATGGAACTGACTGCCACGGGGTAATGCGTGAAGCATTCACTCTTCTCACAACGATGAGTGTTGTTACAGCTCTGCTAGTTCAAGCCCTAATGACCCATGCCTGGGGCCAGGCCACATACAGACCATAAAAAGAAAAAAGCAAGCTTCATGTCATACTCCTGATCCATGAATCTGGGATGGTTTCCATCTAAGTGTAAAAAATGACCCTTTTTTGGCTTGGGCCCATAACAAGAAGGCTCTCTCGACCTGCTGAAACCCACAGGAGCTCCTGTCTGGCCTGCAAGCTCAGATTTCCTCTAGGTGGAAGTCAGAGCCCAGGATGTGGTGGTGAATGCCCCACTGGAAAGTCATCCGGAAGGCAGTGGGAATCAGATTATCAAGATCACAACTCATATAGCAAAGTTCTTATAGAACAACTATTCCTCCACTTCTTTATGTTGCCTTCAGATGCTGAGCCCCGGTCACTCTGCATCCCAACAACTGGGCACTGCTCAGCGCATCATATTCTTCCTCTGAACGGCATATTGATTTTCCACAGGAAAGTGAATCATACAGCAGACACTTCATGGTTTGTTATAAAGACCACTGAAGACTTGAGAAATGTATGTCTGTGCATATGCACATACAAATAAATCAACAACCAAAATATCAAAGACAAAACCTTCCTTTTACCTCTCTACATTTTTTGCAAACCTTTTCCTATTACTTGCAATGAATATATTGTTTCTTCATTTTTACTAATAAAGCTCATATTGATGTCTCTCCTTTATAATGAATAGCACAAAAAAGCATACATTCACGTTATATATAAAATCATACACACATTATTACACACACCTATGCAAAGCTAAAACAACACCTGCAATTTGCCTTACTGTGCTGTATTTTACTTCTTTGTGTATTTTCAGTTCACCATTACAATTGAAATGATTTCAAATGCTCATCTTCTTGCTTTATTACAAGCAACCTGTTGAAGTCTAATTGAATACCAGATAAGTAATTTAATCTTGAGCTTCTACTGCCATCTGTAATATTAGCAAAATGCTGTAGGTAAATTATATCCATATACCCAATTGGTTAAAAGAGTTTACAGTTCTTCAGGAAAATGTTTGGCACAACAGCTTGCAGTAACTCCGTGTATTAATTTCCATTCTATTATCAACCATATATTTTATTTATTTTCCTGTATATTTGCATTGTAGAAATTAAGTATTTATGTTTATTGTTTCCTCCATTAAGATTTGTTTTGGAAATAATAAAGCTAAACTTAAAATTTATTGTTTACAATTAAAGAAAATCTGTGATTAATGAATGCTTATTTGTGGAGTAAATAATTTGAAAACGTAGGTTGAAGTTTGAAAAGGGGTGGATACAGTGTCTTTAACCCATCATCTAGATAAAATTCACCTAGGGAATTTGAAAGCATTGTTGCAATGCAAAGCCTATAAATACACTTCAGGGTAAGTCTTAATATCTCTAGCTGAAATGTCCTTTTAGAAAATATAGAGACATATCTTCTACTAATATCTAATGATGAATACAGATCCGCATCTTCGAGAGCAGCTCTGAAAGCTAAACCTAAGCAACTCTGTAGAGCTGCAGCTATATTACATCTGTCATTTCCTAGACTGTAATGCTAAAGAGAATGTTATTGTTAATTTCAATTTAACGTGTGGATAATACTGTCCCTAGGCACCAACTTTCTACCAAGGAGGTTAGATTATTGCAATAGCCACATAATTAATGGCATTATCAATTTTCTTACTTTTTAAACATTTGCTTTTTGTGAGAGAAGATCGTTGCGTTGTTTCTAAAAATGTCTTTGCAACTAATTATCTTTCAGTGCAGAAAGGAAGTAGGAAATGGATATTAATCGTACAGGACTTTATAATATTGCTGGGATTATCTCATTTTTAATTACAGGTGACACAAATGGTTACAAGCCTGGTTGTTTGTGTAAGGAATGTGACAAAACACTTACAGCTGCTGTAGTATACCATTTTGTACAGTGTTCAGTCCAGTTAGGAGCTTGCATAAAATACTCCAGTCTGCCTTGGAAAGGCTCCTCAGCCTGCAGTATCAGCTATTGAAAGTTTCATCACAGAAAATGAACTACAGTCATCAGTTCAAGTCTGCCTTGCAGCCAGTGAGTCAGGGACCTCGTCCTAGGAGGTTTAAAGCAGTTGTGCTCGCAGACAATATGCAGCAATGTTTTAATGCATCTTATTTTAAAGAGATCACTGCCATAATAAAGGCCCAGATTCTTACTAAATTAGAAGCCCTTTATGACTCAAAACTTGAGCTGATAATCCCACTAAAATGTCAATTCCCTAACAGCCTGACGTGTACCGTCCTGTGCTGGTAGGATCCCCATCCCCACTGCCCAGCCTGGCATGGCAAGGGAGCAGAGGCACGTTTGGTTGTGATGTGCCCACAGCATTCAGTCCTCAGCTAGTGGGTCCTGTCTCTAAGCATAGCAGACCCCTTTCCAAAGACCCATGCTCAGAAGAGCTGCCTGAGATAAGTTCCTGGAGAGTGAAGAAAGAAAGGAAGGCAAGAGAAAAAGAACAGGGTCAGGAGCAAAACAATGAAGAATCTTCGAGATGAAAAAGAAAGAAATAGATCTGGGACTCATCCAAAGATCTAGGAGGGCAGAAAACAGAAGAAATGAAAAATACTGAAGTCCAGGGAACAAACTTCTAGTTCCTACAGTATGGTTTCCACAGACACCCTGCCAGGCTGATCTGATGCCCTCTAGTTCTTACACTAGGAAGGACAGCCCTTTAAAATCTATAGGATCTGGACCAAGTTGATTAAGATATTGCCTTTTTGTACCCCGGAGTTCAGCATTTTTCTTTCTTCCAGGTCTTTGTATTCCTTGATAATTTCTGTGTGAACATTTACTTGTTTATCTAAAGCTTAAAATTAAGCAGCTTGTGGGTTATATTGTTATCCGTAGGTATAAGAATATAAGGATCTCCACAACTCACCTGAGAGGGTACAGCAGGTTTTCTGATGTGCAAATCTGCTTTATTTTTCTCAGAAAGCACCTACATTTTTCTGATGCTAGCACCAGCAACAGGACGAAACCTTCTGATTCCTGCAGGTGATATCAACTGCAGTTGTTATACAAAAATGTGGACAAACTTTCTGTCTCAGTATCTCTGCTTCCTTACGCAATGACCTTCAGCTGAGACATTTCCTGAGTCATGATTTACTATCTGTAAGTGAATAAAGGGGAATATGACTTATTCTCACTAATTTGGCCCTTCACAAGTCAGATTTTCTTGGAGTAGAATAAGAGAATAGATAAAATATTGCTCTGAAGGTAAGGAGACCAAATGGAGGACAGAAGAGAAGACAGAAGACAGAAGCAATGTACAGTTAAAGCAGCAAGACACAGGGAAAGAAGTACAGATCATACTTCTAAGAGGACTTGAAAGATCATCTAGAAAGAGAAACCGCAAACAACACATCATGACACCAAGGAAGAAATGGGAGAAGAGAGATGCAGAATATCAGTGAAGTTGTAGCGTGCCATCAATCCCTTTTCACAATGCATTGTTCTAATAAAAAGAAAGACTGGGCAGAATTACCCTCAAGTCATCTATCATAAACAGTTCATACACTATTAAATGTGCTAGCTGGAATTTAAATTCAAAGCCTACATCTCTTTCACAGTTACTATGGAAGCGCCTACCCTCTGTATATTTCAGATCTACAATCTTAGACTTGGCCTTCTTTGCATACTAGATTATAACAAAATGTTGCCACTTCTTCCTGAAAATATCTCTGAACACTGACCTTTCTCCTCTTTCATACAATGAGAAATCTCATCAAGTGTCCAGATGGGCCCTTCAAAGCTACTGGAAATGGCTTGGTAAGGGCTCTGCTCCTCCTTCTTCGTCCTGACCATGTTATGGTTGGGGTGTTTTGGTGGGGGACCAGGAAAGGAGGCTGCCCTGTCCTGTGGCTTTCTTTATTCCTCTACATCAAACTGTTCTCTGTTGCTAAGACTCTTCATGGCTTCCCTCTGGTCTTGGGGAAAACGGAATTTCCAACTAAAGCTCCACGCTGCCACCAGTACAACCTCTCAGTGCTCCCTTTCCTGTTACACACCAGTGGCTGGGACAAGCCTGTTCCACATACCCAATGCCAAGGATGCTGGCATCTGAGAGAAGACTGGGGATGTAACCCCCTCATTTCAGCTGCTTGATATACACACTCCCTTATCATTTTATGTGGCCACACAGTGCGCAACTAAGATCTGTCTGCTCCTGGTTTTCACATATGGCTATTTTCTCATACTCGGCCAATGACAGTCTAAAGTTTTAGTTATCTATTGGCTCTCAACAGGCTGGGTGAGATGGGTTCACGGCTCCTTTCAATCTAACAGACATATACCTATAAAAACACCCCATTACAGAATTGAGGTGACTGTCCTTGGCATATGTACAGGACTAAGGCCTTCACGTGCACGTTTAATTAAGTTCTCATGCAGACACCTCTCTGCTGAAGATCAAGAAGCCTGAATGACTGATGCCATGACCATACTGTACCAATTCCATGGAGTAACAAAGGACTCTAGGGCTGTCTGCAGCTTTTGCCACAAACTCTGGAAGTGCATAAACAAAAAATAATTCTATGTATATATATATTTTTTGGTATTCATATTACAGGCTGTGTCTGTTGCTGGGTTATACATCTCTAAAAATGTGCCCTTGCTGAGGGTAGGACCATAATACTCTGTAAGACGAGTCACCTGAGAGCTGTTCCATCGTGATACAAGCTAGTCTTCAGGAATTTTCATAGATAAATACAACCACTCTAACACTGTCAAAGACTATGAAATGGTTTTGAAAGCAGAAGACCACTGTGAAGAGAGCCTACTCGCTCCTTTATAGAATTAAGCAAGAAGTTCCTCATTGTTTTGAAACAATACATCCAGAAGTTAACCATAAGGCACTAAAGGAAAGAGGGAAGTAGCTATCATACTTGCATTTTTTTCATGATTACTATTAAGAGAAGTATCTAGAGACATCGAAGCAGATACAAACCTTCAAGGAATAGGTACCTCTTTGTAGGACTACATAGGGCAGACATATCAGACACAGACAGCTAAGGTTACTCAAAATAGAGAAGAGCTAAATGTGCAGGCTCTGCTCACTTTCCAAACTTTTTTTTTAAATGCTGACCAAGCTCAGCCAGGCAAGACCTGCTTAGTGTAGTCATTTTCACATTCCCACTGAACATATCAGCTCTGACAATATATATTTTTTTTTAAATCTCAACAGCAGAGCGTACTACATAATTCCCTCTAATGCAGCCAACGGAAAAATATTTAAACTTGAAAAACTAAAGGTGCAGATCCAGTATGAAATGAAATTGCACCAAATTTTACAACGGTCTGATGTTCCTGATATTTTTCTCTTAACACATCAAGGGTGATAGAAGCTTCTTTTTGCTGTCAAAGTGATCAAAGAGAGGTTGAGAAAGAATCTATAAACAGATGCTGCCCAGTGACAAACCTTAAAGAACAAGACTGTGGGGCCAGATGTTTGAGTGACCTTCGGACTACAGAACATGTTGGCATGGTGTTGATTTAGATAGCTGTTGGCAGGGGCTTTCGATCCAGCAGCTGAAAAAAAAATCCAAATTATGGAAATATTTTTTCTCATCTTTCCCCTAACTACAAAAACTGAAACTACTGGTCAGTGGGGCTGATGGCTGTCAAAGAAGTTGAATTCACCACACAACCCTGCCAGTAGGTATCACATCAAAAAGGAGTTAGCTGAATGAACAAGAACATCTTCAGGCTGTGCCATTTTGCATCCCCCTCAACTTTCAACAGCTGTTTCTTGAGTGAATACAGATGCAAAATAATTATATGAAATGTTTTACATGTTCAATATACTACATAATGTAAACATGGAATCTATGGGTACCTATTGGGGATGTAACATAAACTGTCATTAGGAAAGGAACGGAGAAGTGGCACAGGAAACAGAATGACTAATCAGTACTGGTGACTTTCCTAAATTATATTCTTTATACACTCTATTTGTAGAATTAAATGGCATTAAAAAAACAAACAAACAAAAAAAACCACCAAAGATATTTGATCATATGCATATTGTTTATGTCAAACACTAGAAAACATTGGAAATTATTACTGCAAGGAACATTAGCTGTGCTGCACTTTTCTGGATCTGAGACTCAGCAAGCCCTTTCATTTTTTATCACAGCGTGTATTAGGGAATACAAAAAGAAAAAAAAAAAAGAGCTCTCAATCCCAAATTCCAGCAGATACTCAAGTATGAACCACGACACATTACTAGAACAAATGGAGAAAGCAGAAAAAGTCTTGCTTTGTAACATTAAATGTGATTGAAGACTGTACAGTTCTTCTTACGCTTTTAGACGTTTTGTCACTTTACCTGGAGAAATATACACTGCTTATTCTGAATTGCTGCTGATGTCCAGCACTTGTCAAAACCGCTATCTGTCAAGCACTTCACAAAGTGTTGCAAAATGACAGATCAGGATGTCTGAATAGATGGAGCCCCAGGAAAAACAGAACAGATAGAAAATTCATGACTCTAAACTACATCAAAGCGACTTCTGTCAACATCATGTCAAAAGAAGGAAAAAAAGAACTGTTCATTTTAGAGGGTTTTTTTCATTATATAAACACTTTTTTCACGTATGAGCTAAGTGTAAGGAAAAATTAACTTGGTGTACAGTATGATCATTCAAATGTGCCAAAAATACTCTTTAAATAATCCAGGAATAAGGAAAGTTCTAACAGTAGATACTGTCTGGCAGTTAAAACCAATGACATCCAAAAGAAATGCATGAAGATTCTATCAGCTTAAAATAGGACAAACCATCTGGCTACAAAGAAATGAAAGTACTCCTTTCTGCATGTTTGTTGGGTTTGCAGAATCCTACAACTGGATTAATTTTGTATTTCCTCTCCAATCAGTTTTGATCATCTCCGCTTAGTCTGTCAATTGCACAATACTAATTCAATGGTATATTCCAGGCAGCAGATTTAGTAATATCATGCCATTCCTTTAATTTAAAAAAAAGAATCACCATCAATATCCTTGGGCCTTCCATCACAGATAAATCTTTTAAATAGTTCCTTCAGAGAAGACAGAAAATAAGTGGGTTATGATACATGACTGTATATATTTAAATTCTAAATAATCAAATTTCAAGCAAGGATCACATACTCTGAATGCTATGACTGGCACAGCTCTAGAAATGCTGGCTGTCTCAAATACTTTAGGCAATTGCCATCAGGACTAAATTCAAAGAAGTTTACTAACACCGTGTAGACCTCTAGAAATAAACAGGCTATGTGACCACATACAATGGTTTCCTTGTTTTTTATGACATTGGGAAATACAAAATGCACACAAACTTGGAGAAGGGAAAGCAGTGCTTCATGCATAGTCGAGTAAGCATTAGCGAAATATGGCATTCGCATCGAGTTTGGAACTCCAGATTTTGTGCATTTACTGTCTCTTGTGTCGTCTTTGCTTGCCGCTGTTTGGTTCCTGACACTCTTCCACCCACTTTTTAAAAGGGGCTATAAAGCTGCTGCTGCTGCGGGCTGCAGGATGCTGACGGCAGTGACCGCTGATCCAGAAACCGGCCCTTGCTCAACGGTGCAAATATGCTCTAATTTTCCTCCGAGAAGCTGCCCGATAACTGCTGGCCAGAAAAGTTTTCTTTAGCTCCAAAACATTTGCAAGACAGAAACGAGAATGAAAAGGAATAATACCTTCTGGTTCAGAGATTAGAAACACGCTTTAGGATGTCCTGTTGAATGTGCAAACATGGCTGGGAATTGCAATCTATTAATGCTGGAGTACAGTGGAAGGCATGCCTGCTTCTTATTGCACGCAGAACTCAATATATCTTGCTTCCTACTTACAAAAAGATGTTTATTACCTGTAACTGTACAGAGGTGTGTGCTTCACAGCAGCGGTGATTGGTAATAAGCCTCCTTTTCTCATTTACATTGATAGCAAGCATTAGTGAAGATATATGCATTTCATTTCATGGTTCAGAAAGAACAAAGTATATGTATATGTGATAGCAGTGGGTGGTTAATGAAATGGTCTGACAAACATAAGCTAATACATAATCATACCAGAATGTGGACTGGAACACCTGTTCCTGCTTCACAGGCTTACAATTCTTAAAGAAAAGTTACTATTTGCAAGAACTGAAATCACTACTATCTAGACATCAATATGCTCCAAGGAAATTTTAGTCATTTTTTGCAAACACTGAAGGGGGGGGGGATTTTAATGATATCAAATCTCTTTTGCTCGTGTCCTAAGAGTAATGAAAACTTCACACATGCATGAAGCTCCAGTAATTATTTTAAACTGCCTTCTGTTGTCCCCCTGAGGAACACGGTGGTATTTGTTTGATGCAGTTTAATTAGTGTCAGGGTAATTAATGCTATGCTATCTACATGAGATCAAAACCCTTTCTTTGTAACACTCTGGTAACTAAGAACTAAGAAAAGGAAGTGGTATGAAAACGTGGAAGCTTGGCAGCCTAAGTTCAGAAACGAACCGAATTGCTCAAATCTGCATTTATGCATCACAAATATTAAATGCATCCAGCAAAGTCAGCACCTTCAAGTGTGAGATTGGGATCATAATGCATTAGAGCTGCACCGTAAGATAGGAGATCCACTGCCTCCCATGTAAGTGAAATTCTTTTTCTATGGATGTAATCAAATTAAGTGAGACATTCATGGACACCATGCACCTTGTAAGGAGTTTAAATCCTTTAATAATGAAATTATATACTTTTGCACAACCAGATCACCACAGTTATTTATAAGCAGCATGTGGTGCTACCATGTGCTGATACATTTTTCTAAATAAAAGCATCATTTGAGTTTAATGAATGAATGTGATTCTGCTTTAATGTCTGAATAAAATTTGCATTTAATTGAATGCTCAGTCTCCACTTCAAAATAGAGCCCTCTGCTAACAGGACCAAGGAGATACCAGAGTACAGAAGTTAGGAATATGTACAAAAATTCCAGACACACACGCTGCATGCGCTACATAAATCCTTTTTAACTGTTTCTTTGGTAATAAGTAACTGCGGTATAAATCTCACAACACACAAACTCAGGCTGATTACAGGCTTAAGGAAATAGCTACAGTTATCTTGACTGGATAAATTATTATATCCTAGAGGTTATTCTTTTTTTTTTTTTCCCTAATAAAGCTTGAGTAGCAAAAAAAAAAAAAGGAAGAGAAGAGAAGAGAAGAGAAGAGAAGAGAAGAGAAGAGAAGAGAAGAGAAGAGAAGAGAAGAGAAGAGAAGAGAAGAGAAGAGAAGAGAAGAGAAGAGAAGAGAAGAGAAGAGAAGAGAAGAGAAGAGAAGAGAAAGAGAAGAGAAGGAAAGAGAAGGAAAGAGAAGGAAAGAGAAGGAAAGAGAAGGAAAGAGAAGGAAAGAGAAGGAAAGAGAAGGAAAGAGAAGGAAAGAGAAGGAAAGAGAAGGAAAGAAGGAAGAAGAGAGAGAAGGAAAGAGAAAAAGGGAAGGGAAGGGAAAGGGAAAGGGAAAGGGAATTGAGAATTTTTTTGCTTTGTAACCAATGAAATTATGGGCTTGCCATAATGCCTTTGACTCTATTAATTTGAAGAACAGAAAGATTTTTACAGCCACGCACGTAGCCTGGAAAACATATTTCATGCAGTACTACTGAATTTCTGTGAGATTTCTTGCAGAAAAGGAAACACTGATTTGAAGGCAAACAAAGTAGATTTGTCTATCACATGCATATCCTAAGGGTATGCACACTAAGAGCCCTGTTCAGGAATGGCAAATATTCTGCCCAAAAGCACAAGCAGCAGCCCTACAGCAGTCTGCAAATTGCGTTGGTATCCATCCCCATCAAATTAACGTTTTTCTTTACAACGAGACATTTCACCAGCTTCTGCTGGTGGCACACCACGGTCCAAGGGTCTCTGCTAAACGCCGCTTCCTGAGGTCATTCATGACCACACACCTCCCGGGATCAGGTGACTAGCAAAATATGCTTTTTGGTATCTCCAGTTCTGCTTCCCGCGACTTGGTTGTTTATCAATTAAGGTGATAAATACAAATGACTTTGATAACGCAAGCGGCACGTTATGCAGTAAAGTAAGCCCCAGAAAGCCCGCTGTAAGAACTGCACACAAAGTTCAACAACTGTGAAAGAACTATTAAAAAGGACACACAAACAAGTGACCTTGACTGACAAGCGCACTTCATTCCAGCAATAAACAGCGGCGGTGCTGATAAGTGTTCATTGGCGCAGAGAGTAATTACCTATCTGTCAGCGTTGCTGGTGTGTGCGAAATAGTATAAATGAAACATACATAATGTACAGCAATAATATCGGGCATGCAGAACCTAATGTATTATCATCATTCTCAGGGCTCAGGTTTATGTGGCTGCCACCACTGAGTAAATGCCTTCTAGCCATGATAATTTCATTCTAATCTCTGTTCCATATTATAATTTTCATAGCTAAAAGATACTGAGGAGCAATACGTTTCAATCAAGGGCTAAATAGAACACAACCTGTAACCGGGTATTTTATACACCTATATATATTTTTTTCTTTCAAAAAAAATTTAGTCAATTTATGAATAGACTGAAATAAGCTGTAAATTTATGGATGACAAACTCTGTCTGTAGCAATGTCACAATGTCTGGAGACAGGCTTTACATATCTTGTAAAAGGGATGCCAGCTTTGTCTATCATATCTCACAAAAGAATTCAACCCTCTGGAAGAATAAAGGTTTCTGTGTCCCTTCCTAGTATATTACCAAACGAGGTTAACTTTTAAATGAACAAAAGAAGGGTCCTACCGAGTTAAAAATAAAACAAGCTTGTAGACAATATGTGTTCCTATTTTAAGTGCTGTTTAAAATTCTGTTTTATTGCATAACCTTCACAGCTAGACCACCACTGCGACAAACAAACCTGCACGCTTCTTCATTAATACACACTTTAAAATAAAATCCTTGTACATTTTGAAATTATTTTGGAAATCTTTATGAGGAAAAACCACAGTGATTTGCAAGCATGCTATGCCTCCCCTCCCCCAGCTCCATGAAAAGGAAGAGGTAACAGCAAGAGCTGCTTTTACCCAAACACCTTTGACTGTGTTTTAGTATCGGCAAAAAGTGAAATAAAATGTGCATTGGAGACTACACGAGACCAGCAGTGGATGCCACGTGGATGACAAATTGTTGCGCTGCTGGCACCCACCCAGAAATCAGACCGGGATGCAGGCCTCACTCACCTGTGCTCGAGGAGCCTCCCAACAGGCCTCTAGATGACCCAATGCAGAAGGCGCAAGTGCTCGGACCGGCCACGTCCCAGTAGGCAAAATGGTGCCACTGGAAGCCCCCTGGGCTAAGGGCTACGGGTGGTGTGTGGGGAGCAGCCCCTTGTTGGGGGGAAGGAATGGGCAGGCAGGCAGTGGGAGGCCAGCCCCGGCTGAGGTCAGCCTTTTCTGCCCCCGCTGTCCCCAGCAGTCCCCACCTGAGCAGGCTCCAACCCTACCTCCCACCTACCTCCTCTCACCTCGGCCAGCCCCTGCTTGCACTGGGATTCATCACATCAATAACGCCGCTCGTTAGACAAGCAACGCACATGCAGAAAGACAGGCAAAATTGAAATCTTGGTGATTGCAATGAACAGGGCTGGGAGGTGTATGCAAACCTCTGCTCCACCTGGGCCCGCTTGGGGGGCACCCTCCAAATCTCCACAGCCACCTGCTTAGCACCGCGCCAGGCCTCCTCCTCGGGATGGCAGATTTCGCGAACCACCTCTTCAACAAACCCAGATTGAGCTTCAACTGGTACAGAAACCTGAAAGCCAGCATGTTTTGCCTGGCTGGGAGTTTCACTAGAGGAATTTCACATGGCTCCTAAATATAACTCAACAGCAATATTTATTTTATTTAAATGTTTCAGAACATTGCATTTGACAGAAGACAACAGACTGGAAAATTGCTTATACAAAATGCAGGAGGTGGTCGCAGTATTTCCTGGCATGTGGCATTCCTCCGCACTCGGCTGACACTCATGTCACCTGCCAGGCAGCACGGCCGCCTCCCTGCGCCTGTCCCCAGCACCCGGATGCTGGGTGACGGAGCCCAGCACATGGGGACGCGCTGCCCTGCGTGCCGCCCCTGCTCGCTGCTTCCTGACATCGCTCCTCAGGCAATGAATGCTCTTTCAAACATTTGCTGAGAAGCCGGTGTATCGGCAGGCATTGGACAACATTTTGATGCTGAAGGTTGGGTTTTGGCAATATTCTGATGGCTGAAAGTCAGAAGGGTGAAACTTTCAGGCAGTTGGACTAGATGATCTTTGAAGGTCCCCTCCAACTGAACCATCCTATTCTACTCTACTCTACTCTACTCTACTCTACCCCACTCTACTCTACTCTACCCTATCCTATCCTATCCTGATTTTCTACTAAAGTTTTGTCCAAAGACAAACATATCCAAAATGTATAGTGAATTCAGACCGCAAATGGCATACTAATAATCTGCCTTTTACACTTAAAGACAGATTTCATTTCAGGGAACTAAATGCTACCAATACTGAAATATTCTACATTTCTTGTGAGGTTAAAAAGGGAACAAAAAAAACCACAAATGCATCAGGCAGGTTTTTGTGTCCACCATAAACAGTTAAAAGCATGGCCCAAAACACATTAAGCCATTTCCTGATTTAGACCCAAAAAGAGTTTCCAGATGAACGAGAGTTTAGAAACAAAGTGCGTTTTCTGTTTACAACAAAATGAAACAGGCTCTCAGAGAGGGTAGGGGAATAGAATGGCATCCTTTTTACCTGAGAAATGAAGGGAAAATAAAAATGTTTTTTAGCCCAGTTCAAAGCACTGGCTTGAGCAAAGTAAACAGAGAGCTCCTCCATAGCTCTGACATCAGTTTGCTAACCCAAACTGGAATTCTAACTAGAACACAAAAAACCTCTTTGAAAGGCTTGCTGACATCCAGACGGTATACAAAATTTAGTGCCTTGCTCCAGAGTAACACTTGCAGGTGCAATAAAAAGGAAATACAGCATGCTCCAACACAGCAAGAGGCACATTCCCCATTAACAACAGCCTCAGCAGTCCTCCTCTTTGTAGCATGCGTGTCAGCCCTGTGAACAGCAAAACAATTAAGAAAGCAGAAACTACTGAGGTTCAAGATACCCTGCAGTACAGCTCCAGCTTTCAGTCCACGGCTGTGTCCCCAACTGTCCTCCATTCCTTCTTTGTTTCTTTTTAAATCATGCTAGATAGGGCACCGTTCAAACGTGATGTGCATACCCCCTGTAATAGCTGGTGCCTAAAGGATAAAAGGCTTATTACGCTTTCAGCTAAAGTTGTTAATCCCCTAACAAGCTGAAACAGCATGTGCTGTAGTCTTAGAGGCCCAGGGTCCAATGAGTGATCATCACGTATGTAGGAAGTTGTTGCTACAATGGCAAGTAACATCATTCTTTCTGGCTCTCAAAAAACACAAAGGAAACAAACAACCTCAAGGAATTACATTCTAAATCTCAATTAAAGGTACGTAGCTTTATGAAGCATGAAGTTAGGAAGCACCAGAATGAGAGCTGCCCCATGTTACTGCATTTCATTTCCCTTTCTTTTTTACATGTTATGACCTGCTCATCAGCTGCAGGCCTGTGTATGCTCTCTTCTTCCATGGCCTCAGCATAGCATAAGGATCGTTTTCAGAGCGCAAATTAAGACTCTGCAGTAAACGAGGCTGTTTTCAGCAAGACTCCTGCCTCTAAATGGCTCTCAGGGTCAGAGATTTTCAAGGAAGAGGTACAGAAATGAAAGTATTATGGAACTGGAGAAAAACATCAGTGTGGTCAAGGGAGATGAATGCCACCAGAACGAATCCTGTGCCTGATGCTCTCACAGATTTCTTTTGTCATGCACGGCAAGGCCTTTAAATCACACTTTTGACAGATTTTTTTGTATATATCCCATTCTTCAGATGCAGTAAGCAGCCTTGAAGCACTTACAGCTGGCACGGGTATGTAGGGGCTTGGAGGAGCATGATATGGCTTGAAGAAGAGGCAGGGGGCTGGGAGTCAGGACATGTTCCTGCCACCGTATTCACTCCACCAGTGCTTCGCCATGTAGAAGTGAGCCACCTGAAACTATCGCAGTTTCCCCATCTGCAAAATAGGCCTAACAGCAACCTTTTACGTCCCAAAGGAACCCTAAGGATGAATTAAACTCACATTTACTGGTCTCTAATGTACTATACTGAAAAGCATGGAAAAAAAAAAAACCAACAACCAACTCTGGGTTGGTTTCAGTTGCTAATGCTGTGAGTCACATTTCCAGAAAGTTCTTACACCATCCTCCCCCACTCTACCACAAACCAACTTACTACCTGAAGAATCAGAAACCAGGCGGCAATCAGGTGGCCATAAAAAGCTTATCGCATCTGACATAACCTTCAGGCCTACCTGGCTTAGGCTGAGGAGAGCCATGAGGGCCCCCAGCAGCCTGAGAGCTGTCCACCCAGCACGTCCTCGGTATGAGGTGACAGGGGAGGCCCCACGTGCGAGCTGATAGCATCTTTCAAAGAGGACAACTTGAAAGCTGAAAAGGTGTTCTGCCCTGTAACCCTCCTGAGAAGGGGCACCAGGAGTTAGGCTGTTCTGGTTCTCTATATTGAAGACAGAATATTCAAACTTTTTTTTTTTTTTTTTTCCTGGTAAAAATAAATATTCTTAGCTGTTTCCCTCCCTTCCCACCTACATGTGAAAAAAAAAAGAAAACGCAACAGAGAAGGAGTCTGCTGTCCTTTGCTGTTCCTCTTCCCAAAATCAGGCTCTTTCCAGCACACGGCCCAAGCAGAAAACGCGACTCTTTGTTAAAGCACTGTGATATATTATTAGCTCCCCCCAAGCCTAGTCAGACAGAAGGATTCTACTGTTTTTATTTAATTATTAATAAATTCTCCAACTGTTTGTATGGCAGTAGCAAATAAAAGTCCAATTAAAATTTGGAATCCCTTGTAGTAGGTGCTTCCACACCTACCTCCAGTGTCCTTTTGCATTACTGTCAAAAGCAGAATTTCCCCCCGTATAAATTTTCCTGTTGGAAACCACCAGCATCTTCCCTTCTAAACAGCCTTGTCAGAGAGTGGACTAAGGCAAATTACACTGAAGCCAAGAATATGCCTATTCTGGCTATATACTTATTTAAAGTCAAGGACATTTTAAAGAGCAGCTCCGAGCTACTGTAGAGATGCCAGCCTATGATATTTTGTGAAGTATGTCTATGAAGTAAATAAAAATAATAATGAAAATCCCAACACATAAATAATCTTTAATCAGAGACATAACCCATTACACAATAACCCTGAAAACTGCTGTATACCCTAGCTGTTGCTCTGCAAATAAAACACAATCCACTATAATTAAAATGCTCTAATATGCATTATCCATCCCCAGAGATGAATTATTTAAGAAATTACAAATTGGTACTTTTTCACTAGGTGCCTCATACTGACACATGAATAGTCCTTTCTACTGAAGTAAACTGAATTACTCAAATGAACAAGAGTGGAACATTTGGGCTTTTCTTAACAAACACCCATGCCCCTCTAATTCTCTGAAAGGTCTTTTTCATGTCTAAAAAGGCTGTCTTATGCAGCTTCCAGAACTGTAAGGATTCCTGACTGACTAGTGAGATGTTATTTTTCTTCCAGGAAAGAACGATTAATAAAATATTGCCTCAGCAATGAGAGATGATAATACATTTCTAAAATAAAATAAATGCATAAAATAATATTTATTTCATGCAGTTAGAGATACCTACTGAAAGTTGTATCTCATCTTGTCTAGGATATAGGTGTTCTGTCACCTATACCACGTACCAGATCGTAATCGCAACAATGAAAAATACCAGAGCTTTTTTCCCAATTTTTATGTAACATTATTCAGATCTTTGTAACTTTCTGATAGAAGAAGACCGTATGCCACAACACAACATATACACAAAATGTCTGAGTTATGGAGTGTTAAAGAAACATAAACATGGAGCTGTTTCACTTTTATGAATTTATGACTTGGTATCATTCGAATGTATGTTTTACGGTCTGATTTTTGAAAAAGGCCTCACATGATCTCTCATTTCGCATCCACAGCTTAACAGTGTTAAATTCAAATCTGCACCCATAGTATGCACAGAAGTAGGGTTATCTTATCAATATAGCTGGCTGTGCTTTCATAGCATATGTTGTACTGAACATCCAAATGACATTAGCTACATCCAAGTCTAGCTATTATAAAAAGGAAAGATTAAGGGCTTAAGGTTTTTAAAAACAGACAATTCCCTTTTTTAGTGTTTTTATTATATATAAACAGTATGTGTACACACATATATATGCAAACGCTTCTTAAAGAAGTAAGAGAATAAAGAACTTCCATGCTCCTGTAATGATGCCCAAATTAAAACAATTGTAATAGCTCTGTTCTGAAACATTTTAATAAAATTAGGACAAAGTTTGTCTTATAAATATCTAATTAACTTTGAAAAGGTATGAAAAATAATCAAAAATGTAAATTTTGTAAATTTACAATGCAATAATCCCACATTCTGAACTAGGATATAATGGAAATTTGCAATCTCTTCCCAACTGAAGAGAGTCACACACAAGAAAACATGGCCATGCCCTAGTAAGGATATAGTTTAAATCACTCCCATTTTTATCAGCCTGCAGCTTCGCATGAGTTTGAACCCAGTGGCTGGAGGTGAAAGATCTCTGCACTAATTTACTGCACCACTGAAACGCTTCCTCATCCCTCCTTTGACTCCAAATGAGTTGAAATCTGTCTTCGTATAATTTTCCTGTTGTATCCTAATATATTCAACAACTTCTATGAACACTGAAGATTTCTCTTCTCCTCCGTAAGCAATGAATGTGAATGCATGTCAACGCCAGCAGCATTCCCTGGCCAATAACAGATTTAATCCTCTGGACCTGAATCCAGCGCAGCAACCTGCACCCACAGTCACACAGGTTACCAGGAGCACGCTGCCCTTCAAGCCTTTATATAGTTTGCATTTAGCCCCTGTTTTCAAAACCTTTGAGAGGCTTGCACAGCATTCACAGAAGACAGCCTCCTCTTCTTTAAATGTCAACCACTCGTGACAGCTTTGCCCCTCGGGAACTATGAATCCTGAAGGATGAATCTGGTGCTCTCACAACAGGGCTCCCTTAGCACCCAGCTTCCTCAAAAACAAGCTGAACACACAACCTGTGAGCATGCACACTAAGGGGAAAAAATAAAGCAGAGACTACTGCTTTAGGGAGAACTACCAGGATCATTTTATTTTATAGATGCAAATGAACTTATGTTTTTTTTCTTTAAAAAAAGGCACGCATATTCCTATTTACATATATACATATACAATGAGCTATATATTATACTATGCATAACATATACAGTATTAATTATATCTATAACTATATATATATAACTATATAACTGTATTATAGTATAATGCACATATAAAGTATTAATTATAGCATACATATAACATATATAATGGGTTTTAATACCATAGTCTTTGAAATTGCCTGGAAATTTGGAGAAATACTTTGATTTCTGTTTCTACCTGAATTTTATTACAATTTCTGATGAAAACCTGCCTTGTGCTCAGTTCTAATAAATCATTATTGCAGTCAAAAAACTTCCATACTTGATAATTAGAAGCAGTAAAAGAAACATATTAAAGACTGCCATGGATTTGGGACAAACGCTTCATCCAGTCTGGAGTCAGCTGGAGATATGTCCATGTCGAAGCCAAAAGGAGTGCCTTGAAAACATATGCAAGTTCTTGGCTTCTGGGCCATCACTAGAGAAGGTGGCACTGGAAACCACATTAAGACATGCTATTGCACAGAGGCCAGAGACACCTGAGAGAGTCTGCTGGGTGTTTAATTCAGTTTAATTCGGTGCAGCCGCTACTCTAAGCAAACAAACCGCTGCAGTGCTAGAGAAGGATAATTTCAGTCCAGAGGGCTGATGTTAAACAGCTGGACCGGGACAGAAGCTGGTACTCATAGATGCTGCATGGCATCAACCCCTTCCTGCAAGGGCTACCCTGCAGGTGGCCTTCCTGCTCGGCACTTGGGGGCATAGGTGGTTTTATTTGCATTTTTCTAATGGCTTTAAACTGATAACCTGAAGTAAGCACTGAAAGGCAGAGAGAGACCTATGCTTACCTCAGAAGCAATAAAGGCCCGGAAAAATAAAATGTTAGCAGAAATGAAGAGAGCAATATTTGTGAGTTAAGGCAGGATGGGCTGGGTCTCCAGTGATGCTCTGCTGATTTATACTGCCCGAGGTCAAAGGAGCTCTGCTAACTTTCAGCAACAGAGCCCCTGTCCTATTTATCTAAAAGCATTCTGCATCTGAATTTTCTGCACACTTATTTCAACTGCACATCCACAAGACTGTAAGTGAGTCTAAGGCAGTCTGTTTACAGGTACATCTATCTATTCAATGTGCATGCCTTACACAAAGCACACACACCAGCAGAGGGGCGATAGACATGTTAAAAGCTCCTCCTCTTATTTCATCTCCACAGAAGTAATCAAGCCCTTAATGGCTTCAAAAAATGTAGCATGTTAGTCAAATATAGGAAATTTAAAAGCTTTGCAGATAATATGCAGCTTCTCTTTTTTCTTACTGTGTCCTGAAACACCCCACAACCCCAATTTCATCACTTTCAGCACAAAATTACGATGACACAGTGAAGATTTAGGTAAAAAACATAAAAAACGTGTTTTATCATATCCAACAGCACATTGCTGAGGTCCTTCTGATAAAGAAGGAAATTAGACATCAGCATAAGGAATAAAGTGCCTGTTTAATCCTTCTTCCTCTGTGGCTGTGTCACAAGGCAGACCTTTCCATCACACAGATCCTCATTGCACTCAAAGCTACTGCAGAAAGCTTTAAAATGAGATATATGGGCCATTCTGCTTAGCTCCTCTGAAGTCTTTAGGGCCCTGTGTGTCTGTCAGATTACAATTTGCCTCTGGCAAAGAGGCCACTATTTTTTTTGCAGAAAATAAGAGTCAAAACTAAAATCTGTTTTTAAGAAACTAAAACCTCATTGTCTAGGTAACTATTCTGGCTATGCCTACCCAGTCAAGCAAAGTTTGGAGTATCAGTTAGAAGGAAAATTAGGAAAAAAATCAACTGACTGTTAATGAATTTGGGAATTCTCTCTGGTATCCATGTGAGGTGGTTTAAAGAGAAGTCAACTTTAAATTCAGTCAATTAAGAACATGATTTAAAAGCAGCTTCGGGGCCTGCCCCCAAGCCAATTTACCAATTTTGTCATTTTGCAATCAGATTTGTGTATCTTATGTTAAAAAAAAAAAAGAAAAAAAAGAAAAAAAGAAAAAAAAGAAAAAAAGAAAAAAGCCACCCACACCACACACACACACAACAAACAAACAAACAAACAAACAACAACAACAAAAAACAAGAACAACCTTCTTTCTGTATCAAAGGAACAAACAAATGGCAAATCTGACTAACGCTCTGTTGGCTTCAACAGGCTTTGGATTCATTCTCACCATTTCCTTCAGGGAAACAGTATAACAGTCTATAAACAAAGTACAATAAAACATAAGCAATTGGAGGAAATATATTTTCCTTTTTTATTCTTTTTTTTTTTTTTTGAGACAGTAAACTGACTTGGAATAGTAACAGAAATGCAGTTTAAGTTGCTGGTGGCCTTTATTTTTCTGTTCAGTTGTCCTGAATTATGATGGAAGATATTAGTTAGCAATGCACTTACATTATATTCTCAATAATTACTTGTTTTGACTTTGAAATTCACAGGAATCTAAGAGTTACTGTTTGCAGATAAAAAATATAAAAAGATGAGGTATAACCAATGCTATTATAGCTAATGACAGGAATAAACTATTTGTACTTCGTAATTTTTGGAACTATGTCTATAATCTAAAGCATGGCTCAGAAACCCATTTTATTAGGCACTGCAAAAAGCCACAGCAAACAAAGAAGGCATTTTCTTCCTCAAAGATCTTACTTTAAACAATAGACAGCTACTGTTTATAGACAGAAGAAAATACCCAAATGGCATAGGAATAACATTCTGTTAACACTGATTAGCAGTCATCTTGGCACACAAGAAGATAAACCATTTTTTTGTGTCATCATAAGGAAATGCAAGCTCTGTAGGTCATCTATCAAGGGCAATATCCTCAGTATCCTCAAAGATGAACTGGCATTCTGGGCAGATAAGGGAGATTTTGTAAATTTTTGGATACCGTATGAAAGGTTAGGAGAGACAGGAAGAGGAGAGACCATGAGAGACATCAAGAGTGAAGGTAAATATATTGCATTTTGGGGGTTCATCCCCAGTGGTCATATTCTGAGGTGCAATACCTGAGGCATAACACAAGCATGCTAGACAGACAGACAGACAAGGAAGGTGGTATCTTAAAGATGTTATGCAAAAATATTCTGGAGGATTTGGCATAGTCTGGATAGGAAGACATGAGCAGACAATAATGACAAATGCATTACATGCCTGATTTGTAGGAAGACTGGTGGCAGGGGCTATGGCAATGGAGAAATGTGCAAGAACAGTGGGGGCTGGAAGGCAATGTAAAGCTCTGTTTCTTTTCACAAGGGCAGAAATGAGGAAAGGAGGTGTTCCAAATAAAATAAGCCATAACACCTTAAAAGAAAAGAATTCAATTCTATTACTGATATTTAGGTAGTCAGGAACTACATTTACTTACATTACCTAGATGATTAATGGCAAGTTTTCAGAAAAGATAAACTCTTTAATGTTAAAAATACACTGGTTGTTCTTCATAAGAACAATAACAAAACTGAAGCACTAAGTACTTATTATATAGCATGTAAATTTGCAGCGAGCTTATAAAATTAAATACAAGCTTTCCTCATCAAGGATAGCAACTATCACTCAGAGACTGAGCAATACTCCCCAGAAGTCAGTGTTACCTAGGAAATAAAAGCAGTGCTATTTGAAATGTTCACACAGACAGGCCTGAACTACAAAGGTGAGTGTCTTATGGTCTGGTATTAGCAATAGTTTGTTCGAGATCTGAGGACAAATTCTTATAAACATAGACATAAAACACAGATAAGCTTCTTTCATCCTTATCAGAGAGCTGATCAATCTGTAACTAAACATCAGTGAACATGAGTTGTTCATTCCCAGTCCAAAGAAGAACTCCAAGTTATAACAATTAAAAAAGGTGAAACAGATACGACGTTGCTCAAGGGTCAAAAATCTGCATCCAAGCAGACTGAGCATATGCATGTCTTGACTTCATTAATTTCATGGAAAAAATGTACAAGTCAGTTCACAATGAAAACTCAGCCCTGGGGTAATGCATTAACCACTTCATTGGCTGCTCCACCACTTCCTTGCTTACCTTGAGTTACGAGCAACTGCCCGATACCTTGCATGTTTCTAGCTCTTAGTAGATGTAAAAACTCTTTTCCACGACCTTTTTGACAAACATTAACTGCTTTGGACACAAAATACATGAAAGTGATAGCTCTCAATTTTTTGCAAGATGCTTCCTACTGTACCTAGTGCCACATCCACGTTTTTGTCCGAGGGATCAGATAATTGGACACTTACGAGTTGCCTCATCCAAGGCAAGAGAATTTGTCTTAGCAGAGGCTGGCACATCCAGTTTTTATAATGCCCTTTCTTTACTATCAGTAAATCATGTCAGAGAGTAGAAAAGTCAATACACATCCAAATGGACGCAACGACCATGTGGGGTGTGTTCTGACTTAGGTTAGGATAGAATATATCAGGTAACGATAAATTATTACTATTACAGCAGCAAAACCAACATATACTGAGTAACAGCTTATTTTAATTCTGCTTTCAGTTCTTCCCATTATCATTTCCTTCTTAAATTTCCTGATCTTGCTTTCTGTCTGAACATACTTTTCTAAGGAAAGTTTGAACATCAGATCAGCCATCCACGAGAAGTGAAATAAAGTCTTGCCATAACGAAAGAAATCATTGCATCCTTGCTTTAAATAGCTCTCTAGTCAAGATGGCCACAGTTGGAGAGCCAGCATTTGGCAAGAAACTTCCTCTCAGTGGGAAGATATCTTGGCTTCTTTGAACGAAAACTTGCTTTGATTTGGTACCTTCTTTTCAGTATATTCTTAAAGTTCACAATATAAGGTCTGCTGGAGTGAAATCTTGTCGCTGACTTGTTTGATTTTGTACCAAGCCCCAGCAACTGTGGAGCCACTTGGTACATGAGTACTACTAGAGTACCCTCAAACGTACACTGAAAAGCATGGGGAAGCTAGTTAGCATGGATACCAAAGCCTGGAGAAAGAGCTCCTACAGATCTCACAAGCTCTTCAGAAGTATTACTGTCACCTTGATTTGAAGGAGCTGTTACAAGCTAAAACAACGGCTCCACAGAATTTCAGTTACTTTGAGTACTTGTAGTTTAAGTATCACCTTGAATACAACAAAACAGATTTATTTCAATATCTCAGGAAACGTCTGCCCAATAATGAATGAAAACCTACCAATCCCCCACCCGCCCTTTTTAGAAGAATGTGTTTGTTGCTGTTGAAACACAAAAGTCACGTAAGCAATTTCAGCTGAGTTGTGTATCATACTCTAAATTTTGGAAACCAACCACCTTTCAAGTTATAACACCTTGAAAGCCAAGATTCGGAGAGAAAAGCTGATCCACCTTAATAATAGTAGCACCATCACACTTCAAACACATTGGTACTGCCCTGAGAGTCTGCTAAGTTTCAAACTCCTCTGTTTTTGGGCTCTGTCTTCTTGCATATCAGTGAGGCAACACTTGCATCTTAATTTATTAGAAATGAAGAGTTTATTAGAAATGCAGAATACTTCTACGTACAGATAGACCTTTGTTTAAAACCTCTGACCTCTGTCCATGTGCTTGCAATTCTGCTGTAAAAAGAAAACCCTTGCACAATAACTGCAGCTGTGCTGCCTTGTGTCAGGGCACAATTCACAGAGCTGAAACCATGTCAGGAGCCCGCAAACCCTTGCCTTCCTGATGCCAGTCACTCTACCTGTCAGTCTCTGAAATGAGCCACTGCTTGGACGAAATTAAGGCTTAAAAGGCTGCTAACACTCTTTGTTTCTGGAAGACAAACAAAGCAACATTCCTTCTGATGTTGCTTTTTTATTTCTCATCAATGCAGCTCACATAATTTTATAGCAGGTCTACTTTCCAGACAGAAAATTAGAGAAATAAATTTCCAATTTTCATAGAAAAGTAAATCCCTTTCTTTGAGTGAAACATTCTCCCTAAAAATAAAACATGAGATAAATGGGATTTGCCCTGAACTTTGGGGAATAACTCCATTTTATCACTGGACCACTGGATATGTCTACCTATCACAATCTCATACTCTTTTTCTGTCTTTAGTTTCCTTATAAGCATGTAATATCTCTTCCTCACCTAGACCTGCCAGACTGCCAAAGAATTGCTTTGAGACAAAAATGCATCAAGTTTGTCTTTCAGGGAAGTATTTTTCTATTTTTTTCCCAGTACTTTCATAGAACTAACTTCATTTATTACACATTAACAAGCACTCCAAATAGAAGGTGCACTTACAAATCTTTTATTAGCATAAAAACATTTGGATCCATTGGGGGACAAATCAGCAAATTTTTGCAATCTGGATCTCAGTACAGAAAGCAAGCTGCCGTGCCCAGGAGCAGTTTCCTTACAATTAACTTAATGCTGGAATGGTGCTGCCACACTAAAACAGCATGATGAATGTACGGTAATGGTTTTTAAATGTTACAGTGTGTTAGTATTTGTTTCTGCAATTGCTTGCAATGAAATCCAGACCACAGCAGAAATTATTATTAAAAAAAAAAAAGAAAAAAAGAACAGAAATAAAAACATAAAAACATCCACCCACTCCCTCAACATTATAACTGGGTGGAAAGGAGCAGAGGAGAATGTACTGCTTGTCTGTCATCAATATACTAAGCCCAATAATAGTCAGATGCTACAGTTAAGGAACATCTTAACAGGCTATCCATTGAGCCAGTATCAGTACTTCTAATGCAATACACAAATGCAAGTTCGGGACATTAATACATATTGGTGTCATAACAGGCACTATACAAATTCAAACATGATTGTACAAATTAGTAATTACCACTATAAAATGCAAATTAAAACTTACACCATAGACTTTCAGTTACATTGTATTAAGATGCTCTGAAACAAAGCTGAAAAATGTCACCAGAGAATAAGACCTACAGCTATCCCATAAAATTCAGACTGTTGCCTACACAAACTAGCATCTACCTAGGTACAAATGCACCTACATCTTTACACTGAAGAACTGCTGGTTTAATCTTTTGTGTATCTGAGGTTGGCCGTTTCCCTGCTTGGGTTTACTCTGATGACATCTGATCTATGCAACTGTGCTCAGAATCAAAGGACTTTAAAAGCAAAAATGGAAAGGAAAGGTCATACAAATAAAGGCAACTATAGGAACAAGCTTCTGAGGAGTTAAAAATGACCAGAGTTGGTTTTCTCCAGGGTAGAAACTTCCCAAGATCAACCCTGAGATCAATGGCAACCTGAAATCTTCAAAAGCTTGAGAAAAGACAGGGATTTTTCTGGCCATGCTGCAAAAAATCAGAGGGTTTGTTAGTGAAATAGCCAACAATTTGGAAAAACTGGAAAAAAAAAGCTGGAGCATGTTGTGGGCTGAACAGGCTCCTCCTTCCAACTCAAATATGAGGATTACACTCGATGTGTCCAAATTACACTAAATAGATTACATTCAGGTAAAGGATATATTTAGGACATTATTTTTTTTTGCTGTTGTGAATTTTTGGTCCAGTGTGCCTCATAGTTTTGGAAATAAATGTCTTTTGTTCTGAAACAGTAGTTTTGAGTAACTTTAACCAGCTGCTTCCAAAGGAAATGCTTGGAGGGTCCCATTGCTCTGGGTCTGCTGATTATGCCCGGTGTCAGGACTAAGAGGAATGCTATATAGGTCCTAATTTCAGAAATGGCATTGCAGCTAGCAAATATAAACTATAGAATGCCCTTGCAGATGAAGAGGCTAAGATACTGACATAGTTAAAAAAAAAAAAAAAAAAGCATTCTATTTTACTTTCATAGATTGAAGTCAAATACACATCATTAATACTCGAAGCTATTTTGATGGGTAGTTTGAAAATCTGTGAAGAATATAGCCTGTTAGAGTATGCCGCAGATTAAACTATTAAAAGCCTGATATTTGCTCAAGTAATTTTCTAAGCGGCCAGTTACTCCAGACTGCACTAGGAGAAAGCTACACATTTAAAAGAACGGGTTTCAAATTTTCTCTGACTCCTGCCTGAACAAAATTTTGATTGAAATCAAAGTGGCAGCACTGATAACACAGGGTTGACATAACAAATGCCATAGCCAATTTGAACAATTATGAGCCCAAATCTGCCGTCATTTACATATATATGTGATTCCAGCTGGTGAGCAGCAATTATGTATGCACAACTAACAGAGAATACTTTTTTATGTAACTCCAAGTTTTGCCACAAAAAATACAATGGAAATTCAAGTCAATAACATTTAGGCAAAACAAGAGATGCTTTAAGGAACATTTTGCAAATTACCTTGATTCAGCTATGTGTCCTAAACTGTGCAAGAATCTGATAATGATGTGTGGTTTTGCATATAAACATAAACCTAAGAATCTGGATTCTTCTCACAGAGGCCACCCCTGTAGCCCCCCGCTACCAAAGCCTTGCCACATAAACCCAATACAACTATACATTCAAAAAGAATGCAAAAGGATGGACTAAGCATGTCAAATACAGCAATGAGCCAACATTATTTTTGTATCACAGCTGATACATTGCTATTTGTGCTGCTCTCCCCTGTGGGATAGTGAAAGTTGTGCTTACACGCCTGCTTAAGCCACCTTTGCCATTAGAGGTCCGACAGTTACACCATCGAGCCTGAACAGGAGAGCAACTTCTCGTGAGTCTGCTTAGACCACCGTAACTCCCTAAAGCCACAGAAATATCAACCACACCACTGTAGTGGCCACCATGATCAGTTGCTAAATTGCCCTCCAAATGCCAGTGGTTTTCACAGTGTAACCCGTGAATCTCTAAGAATCAATAAATTGCCTCTCAAATGTCTGCAAAGGTCAACTGAGAAAAGCAAGTCTTTTGCAAACAAGAGAGGTCTGCATCTCCATAGGAATTAAAAAAAAAAGGTGCCCATAGATCAACATCTTTTCAAACATCTAACTACTTACATTGCACAGAGCTCAGTGAGTGGGGTGAAGGTGATGAGATCAAGCAGTGTCTTTCAGTGTACATGACAATAAGGTGGGAAAGTTCATTGCTTTGTTTCATACATCATTTCTTTCACACATTCCCCTTTCTGTTATGATTTGATAATGCCATATATGGTTCATCTACGAGTGCATTTCACTAGCTAAACCGAGACATCACAACCTTTTCCAAATGAAATTACTCAACTCATGAAAAAGCCAACATTTATATAACCCGTGGTTTAACATTCAGATACAACTTTAAGATTCCACAATAATTTCCTTATTTATTTCATTTGCTCTCTATGTTTCTTCAATACCTATGGATATTATTGGTCTGTAAGAAGACCTGTTCTTAATTTAAACCAACCAACCAACCAACCAACCAACACAAACAAACAAAAACTTGGGAAAGGGGAGCTTTCTTTTACTAAGAAGAACATACAGTTTGAAGCTATCTTTTTGTTAAAATAGTAAATGCTGATTTCAGTATTTCACTTAAAATGGATCATTGCATTTCTATGTTTTCTTATGAAAAAGTAAAAATAAACCAAATTACTGTAACACATGCTTATCTGCAAAAGCAAGAGCTAGGTTATCTGATCCTTTCTGAGGTCAGTAACTTTAGCTAGATAAACCAGGTGCAATACTGAGTTCTTCCATTTACGTTACATCCTTCTTTTATTACTTTTATTGAATGCTGAGTGTTTCGGCAGAGAATACCTGCAATACAACCAGTCTGCATTTAATAATCAGCTGTTTCTCAAGAAATGGACAACAGCAGACATGGCCACAAATTACCAATCATCTCACAGGGAAGGGCTGCAGCAAAACATAGCGTGTAAAACTGTGAAATAAAATGCAACTCTGACTTGCTATGCTACAGCACAACACTTGCTCTTTTGCTGGCATACCTAGAAACATATATTGAGAACAAATGGTGCATTTGACCTTACTGACAGTAGCACCGGAGGGAATCCTGTGTTGTTTCAGAGCTGATAAACCTGTGTATATCATCACTGAAGTGCAATTTGTTCTTATTTTTCTTTAAAAAAAGCAACCATCCCAAAACCAGAAAAACCCTCCCTACAACGTTAAAAAAAATATATATATAATAAATATATACATATATATTTTTTCACCTAGCACTGGTATTTTAAAACACATTGTGTAAGTAGATATACAATGACACTTTCTGGAAAGGAAGTAAGGACTTGGTTGACATCATGAGGGTAAATTAAGTTTATGCATGTGTAAATACAAATCACAAGATTCTACGTTTATGGTGTGATATGATAAATGAAATCAACCTTGCATGATTCATGTTGAATAAATTTACTGAACTGTATTTCTTACTTCATGGGCACACACATTAACCCATGAACAGAAATGATTCCTTGGCACTATGTTTCTTTTAACAGAAAACTCATAAGAACCCACTGTGGTAACCAAATAATGCATAAAGCTTGCACACTGAGACAATGGTGGGGAGGTTACACGGCAGTGAGGGGCAGATAGAGGCAAGACTGCAAGATTTTCACCCCTTCGAGTCAACAAGGGAGTGTTCCAGCTGACATATGCAGCCTCTGCTTGCCCTTTGTCATGTATGTGTTTCACCTCAAAAACTGTCAGTGACTTGTCAGAATCAATCAGAAAATCTAATGCAATTCCACAATGATGTACAAGTTTGGACAGCATGACATCAAATTTCTGGTAGTGTGTGTCAAGTACCATATGAAAACAGATGTCCTCATTACTCCACTGCTTTGGTACAAAAGAGTACATCTTACCTTTTTGACCCATATCTGGCAATTGGGAGATTATAATAAAGGACAGCAAGCGATTCAGCCTCTAGCTAGTACTTTTATCACATAAATCGAATTCTAACGCTCCTTATCTTCTGGCAAAAGAAGTTTGCGTTATCAACCACAGTTTTCCTGCTGGATATTGCTTTATGTATGTTCCACAGACTTAAAAGTCACTGTGTCAGTACTTCATGGCCCTGAGATAACCCACAGCCTTGCTTAACACAACAGGGGCTTCCAGAGCTAGAGACATTAACTGCAGCAATGTGAACAGCAAAGCCAGAGCCTGTTACTGAGTGGTTGTGCAGCTCCTGGATGGAGCCCGTGCCCTGCAATACAGCCTCACCAGGGGGTTACATACATCCCAGCCCTTTCCTACAGCCAAAACACTCACTCCCAATAAATTCTAGGGTCTTTGTGTGCCACAGTGCAGGTAATACATGGAAAAGGACCTATGGCTGCAAATTTATCCAAAATAAAAATACAAATATAATATATTTTAACTGCACATTTTATTTCATTATCTTAAATAACACTATACCAACAACCTTCTGTTTCATTATTAAACCACGATGTATAAAAACTAAATAGTCTTCTCGAGCAATACTTCCCTTCTTTGATACCATCACCAAAGCTCTACTGATGCTATGCAACAGAAGAGAGAACATTTTTTAAAAAGGTAATAAGTTAGGATGCCAGTAGACTCTAATTGCCCAGGACTCTTTTGCCCAGCCTGTATGTAACTCCCGAAACTGGTGAAATCCCCAGATGAACTAGTCTATCCAAGACATGCATGGATAACCATCCTTCAGGACATCCTTGGGGAAACAGGCAGATTCCCTAATTCTTCTGGTACAGAACCTAAGGGAACCCTATAAGCTGTGATATATTAGCAGGTAAAAGAAGCTTGATACAAAACAGATTTAACTGTAAAAAGAATAAATTCCTACCACATGTAATTAGAAGGAGAGGAATAATTTTATCTCTTGAGGAAAATGCAAGCACGCCTCCCCGTGCCAGATAATACCCAGGAATAGACTCATAATTAGGTGCCTCAAGGAAAGAACACTGCTCTCCCTATTTGGAGAGAAATCTGAAATCTGAATCTTCTAAGAGAATTCTCTTTGTGCTAATGGTGAATGTCTAAGTGAATCTTTGTCTGCTGTTTGTGCCTCTCCCTTGCTCGCTGAGCTCTTTGGGGGTATACAACCTGCTGCTGTTGAGGATGTCTGCAAAACCATAAGCCCTCTCTGGGAAACAGCTGGAAATGAAGCTTTTGTGCAAGGATGGGCATCAGCAAGGGAACAAATCTCATCTGCAAGAGCTCACATTACCTATTTTCCAGCAAGAAGGTTTGTTTGCATCATGCCACTCAGCATAATGTAATACAAAAATATAAAATAGTAATATCCAGAAGTCTGCATAGCTATTCCTGCGCAAATTTCTAAGCATGTTACAAACAAGAGGAAGGAACCAGTACCAAGATCTGGTTTTTGGAAATATATGATCTCTGCTTTAATAACAGGTTATGCTACCACCATTTCCTAGAACACAGTACAGACAGATGACTACAGTGAGGACACAATTGCCATCACTTGGAGTAAGGTGGAATCAAGCCTCTGAATCCTTTCAGTTAGTGGCTTATCTACTGACAGAGCCAAAAGAGATCCCACACGGTACAAGAGATGGTAAAGGTTTGTGATTTGGTTTGAGGCTGCAGTTAGCATGCTCACTCTCACAAGCACCTGAGCAGCTTATCTCAAGTACTTATCAGCTTTGGTCAACACTAAATTAGCCTGACCTTTAATTTTCTGTGGAATTAGCTCCTCCCGTGTCCACTCTTTACAGAGATTTTAGTAACTGACTTTCCTCCAAGAGTTTCTTCCTGTATTTCACAGCTTCTTACTCTATGCTCAGCCTTTCCAGCCACCCACATCCAAACAGAGTAGTATATACTACTAGCTACATTTTAGTCCATTACCACATCTAACATACTTTGAGTTAAAGCATGGTTTACAAGACTATGGCAATATCAGCATATTTAGCACATGAAAGATTTACAAATGATATGAAGACTAAGGTTGGCATATTGCATTGCAGGAGAAGCTGTATTGCAGGTACTATAAAAGGCCTGTATACCTCATTCAAAGTCGGTATTAAACTTATGCTGGTGCACAGTTTGGAGGCACCACGGCCGCAGCCCAGGATCCTTTGGAACACACTACATGTACCTACTTGACCTCCCACACCTTGTATGTTATGGCTACTCCTCATATAGAGGCACTTATTGGATGAGGTCTACCTAGACCTTAGTAAAGCTTTTGTCACCGTTTCCCACAGTATTTTTCAGAAGAAACTGGCTGCTCATGGCTTGGATGGATGTAGGCTTTGCTGGGTAAAAAACTGACTGGGTGGCCAGGCCCAAAGAGTTGTGGTGAGTCGAGTTAAACCCGGGTGGAGGCCTCTTACAAGTGGTGTCCCGCAGGGCTCAGTACTGGGGCCAGTTCTCTTCAGTATCTTCATCAGTGAGCTCAGTAACTTTGCAGATGACACCAAGTTGGGAGGGAGGGTTGATCTGCTTGCGGGTAGGAGGGCTCTGCAGAGGGAGCTGGATAGGCTGGATGGGTGGGCCGAGGCCGACTGTATGAGGTTCAAGAAGGCTAAGTGTCAGGTCCTACACTTGGGGCACAACAGCCCCGTGTGATGCTACCCGCTGGGAGAAGAGAGGCTGGAAACCTGCCCAGCAGAAAGGGACCCAGGGGTATTGGTCGATAGCTGGCCGAACATGAGCCAGCAGTGTGCTCCGGTGGCCAAGAAGGCCAACAGCATCCTGGCTTGTATCAGAAATAGCAAAGCCAGCAGGACCAGGGAAGTGATTGTCCCCCTGTACTCGGCTCTAGTGAGGCCGCACCTCGAGAACTGTGTTCAGTTTTGGGCCCCTCACTACACGAAGGACATTGAGGTGCTGGAGCGTGTCCAGAGAAGGGCAACAAAGCTGATGAAAGGTCTAGAGAACAAGTCTTATGAGGAGTGGCTGAGGGAGCTGGGGTTGTTTAGGCTGGAAGGGGCCTTTTAAGATCATACAGCCCAACCTCCCTGCTCAAGCAGGCTCATTGACAGCAGGTTGTCCAAAACTGCATGTCAACAGATGGAAGACTTCATAACCTGTCTGAGCAACTTGGTCCAGTGTTTGATGACCTTCACATTAAAAAAAAAAAAAAAGTGTTTTCTTGTGTTCTGTTGTAAGGAATAACAGAAAAATATCAGCCATGCCACTTCATGAGCCACTGGAAGATGTTCTGATACGGAGAAGATGAGGAAAAGAACCTCAGAGGATTAGAAGGGCCAGATCTTAAGTGACCTTCATGCAAGTAGGCAATAGACATTCCCAGAGAAATACCTCTTCTGTTTCCCTGCAACCTTACCCTCTCCCTCTTGCCATCCCTCCCGAGGGCACCCACACCTACACTCCCTGTATTTCTCCAGCTGGTCAGGGTTCTTCACCCACCTCTTACGCCAGGAATCAGGAAACTCCAGGACACACAAGGCATCCCTACAGCCAAATATCTTCCACTGTATCTGTGTGACACTTCCAAAGTGGGGCAGCCACTAGCTGCCACAATCTCGGTATTGCCACTCAGAGAAAACCAGTTAACGCAAATATTTAACAGATTTTCTCCTTAAAATTGAAATGACTGACATTTCTTCAGTAAATATATAGAATATTTTAATTTAATTTGTATTTACTCTCCTGTTCTCTGAGATCTCCTTGGCCCAAGTGACAAATAAATCAGCCTATCTTTAGGACTGCTCTGTCTGCAAATTAAATCCTATTTGTCATTGAAAAAAAAATCAAAATCCTATGTTAATATTATGATTTCTTGCTACGCTGACTATGATTTTTTTATGGTTCTTTTGCACTTGTGACTCATAGTGCTGCCATAAAAATATTTTATTAATTTCCTCAAACATTAGAACAGGCAAACAGTTCTTTCTGATATTTACTTTGCTAAAACATGATCAAGGACAATTCTTCTGCAAACATCATATTTTTATGATAAATCAACAGGGCAGCAGATACATGTATTATGAAGTTAATGGTCTGTCAAGATATTAACAATGTTGATTCCTGAAGAGAAGTCTAGAATTTAAAAGACAAAACTGGGTTTATCAGATAGGACAGATTGCTGCTTGTCTGACTGACTTAGTTTGTGTGACAGAGCTATGAGCTGCCTTTGGGTTCACAAGTCCTTCAAAACCGAAGATTCATGGTAATAGAAAGCTTTTCAGCATAAAGCACCCAACAATCAGAGTTAAAGTTTTATTTATTGGCTCTGACCATCTACTTCTGTTATCAACCATAAGGGCCCATACACTTCATCAACTCCCAACAATAGCCGCAAGCTTGGACAATCTGTCTTGTGTCTTCATTGGGTAAAACTTCAATGGAGCAGCATCGATTAAAGAACAGCCCACGCATAAAATGGAAACTCATTAAAATAAACTTTTTCAAAGGGGGAAGAAACTTCAGTTCCAATTGAATTGAACTGTTTTTATTTCAGAGATGAAAGCTCCATTACCCAGCTATACATTCATGTGGTCTTGGATTAAGTGCTTTTTATTTGACTTAAACTTTTGGTTCCTTCCCATGTCTTTTTGGAGGCTTGAGAAACATAATAGGAATTCAGACCTTATTGAGCTTGATTGGAACACAGTATCTGTGAACTTCATAATAATACCTCCTGGACCTTTATGTTTATCGTCTCTCTGTAGCCTCTTTTGTGTGTTTTCCTGGCCTTTCCTCCAAGAACAATTGTGTCCTTTCACACATATTTGCAGAGACGTTTTTAATGCTTTAAACATTTTTAAATGAGTGGCTACAAAAGAATGAAGAAATAAAAATAACGCAGGTGTAGTCATTTACATTATAGATGGAAGACTGCATAAGCTGCTGATGTCAAGATAGCTTTTCTGAAGTGTTTATATGAAAACTGACTTGCAGCTTACTGCCTGAAAACCTCACCTTGAACTTACTATGAGGGCAATAATAATATGAAAAAATACAGATGGTAACCTGTGCTATATGGAAACTTCAGTTTAAACAGAGCAGGCTTAATACATGGTAGATTACTCATTATATCAAAGCTAAGTAATAATATTCCAAATGCTTTGATTTTAGATGACTGAACACTAAATGAAATGAACTATATTCTCAGTTACTTACATATACTGAATGTCAACATAAATTTGTTTAATGCTGTGAAGCTATACAGAAATATTCACCAACTGCGGCACCAAACACCCTGCTCTGTAGAAAATGAATCCACGAATGCTTTAAATTTCATTACGCTATGTGATTTTGCCTTCATATATTTTTATGAAACAAAGTAATCCATGTCCATCAAAAATATATGTAAATGTTTCTTAAAGCTTTCTTCTTAAATAATAACACACAATTTACATAAAATTTATCATACAGAAGATGAATATATGTTTGAGTTTCAAGATCGCCACAAATATTTTTGTCATCTAAATTCTAAATAAATAAATAAAGATGAAAGAATCTAATCACTTTGATTTCAGTTAGACACAGATGCACACAGGCACAACTCAGTTCCTAAAGTTTACATATGGCCACACAAAAGATGAGAAAACACAAAGGTCTATTAACAATCATCTCCCTAGAACACAAAAAATGTACTTCATGCAGCACATTATTTAAAAACAAACAATGTGTGGGAATCCGACAGATTTAAGACCTGCATTATTCTAAATTTTTGCATAAAGACTCAGTGTTGATTATAAATTAGTTTTTCTTATCAATGTGTTCATTCTCACACATTTAATTCTTCAGGCTGATAGACATTAGTCTAACACTTAGACAAGACAAGGAGAGTCTGAATTTTCAAGAGAGAGCCATGCAAATCTGGGAGTCTGGGACTTCCAAATCTAATCATAATCTTGCAATTTCTAAATTGGGCATGTCCTCAGGATACGTCTACGTACTGAAGGAAGGGACAGTACACAGTCTAGCTAGGAAAATGACAATTAACTTTCATCTCAGTCCTATAGACAATAATATTAGTGAAGATACACTGAGGTTGCCCAGCTGTGCTACCACCGCTTCATAACCATTCATTACTCTCTTTCTAGCTCGATGAAAACCGGCACAGTTATGGCAGCCAGCACTTCATTTGCTGATCCCGTAAGAAATGGTATGGGAAAAACTCTAGAGGAAATCTTTGGGGCCTCAGCACACAAGAAGGTCCATTTGTTCATTCTTCACCTCAGTTTCACCAGCTGTAAATGCAGCCTACTTCACAGAGATACTGTGCTAAACAGTTAGTGCCTGCACCGACAAGAGCTCCTAACCCAGTCAAAGTATTACATGAAGGTCAGTTTTCAAAAACATTTCTTTTAATGTATTCTACAGCTTTTTTTTTTTTTCCACTCCGAAAGCATTTACTTAACTCCTGTAGAAAGTCTCAGCATTAGCAAAAAATATTTCCTGTATTTCTTACTTATCTCAATGCAAAAAGTCATTTGAGGTAACAACTTCACGTTGCCCAGTTCAACAGTGCCTGCACGCGTCGCTTTTCTGCACAGAAAGACAACCCAAAGTAGGGTGAGAGTTTGGATACACAAGAAATATGGGATCAAGTACAGATTTGCTAGTTTGCTTTGCTACTTAGCATTTTTCATGTAAAATGCAAAAAGCAATTTAGAAAGAACATAAATGGTATATGTTAAATATAGAAATACCTAATTGGCATTAGCAATAATAAAATAGGCAAATGAAACATATGTGAAAAACATACCATTGTTCCTAGTGTGATGAATATTTTCACAACATTTCTTGATGCACTCTGCGGTTAAACACACTTATGCCCAAAGTTAAACATACAAACCAACAAAAAGTCTACAAAACTGAGCCATGTTTCTACATCATTCTGTTCCTAGAGTTTATGTTCAGTACAACTCTCAAAGACTGCTACTCCCCACCACTCTCAAGCCAACCGAAGAGCCTTTAAGAAGAAAGTAGAATAAGAAGAAAGCAAAACAGAGAATCCTTGATAGCACCGTCTTAAAGGCCATTTCATTATTTTACACGTGGTTGCAATCTGCTTAGATTTTAAGAGGATAATGCTATATTCATGTTCAAAATGGTCATATTGGTGTTCAAAATTGTCATTTATAGCCTAATACTGAATTCTGTAGTTTAAAAAAATAAAATGAATACATTCAATTATTACAAAATCTGCCAGTTTAACTCAAGACTATTCTTTTTCTCCTGTTCTCACAAAATATGAACTTGCACCACACACACACAAACACACACACAAAAAAAAAAAAAGGAAAAAGTGAGAAAAGAAGAGAAAAAAAGAGAAAAAAAAGAGAAAAAAAGAGAGAAAAGTTTGCTTATAATACTAGTGTAACTGCTGGCATGGAGATCTATCCCAATTAGACCTTAAAGAAATGTAGTGTCCTATTATCTGAGTGTGTTTTTGGAAATGGCAATCAAAGAAATATTCTAACATGAACAAGTGTTTCTAAGTGCTAATTATTCATGGTATCACTTGCTGATTGGTGCCTGCGGCCATGAAAATTTATTTCTAGGCTGTATTTACAGTAAAACCAAAAGTGCTTAGTGGCAAGTAGCTTAATCAAATTTAAGAACAGCAGACAGATAACATAGGAGATTTTTTTTTTTGTTGCTTTAATCCTCTCATTTGGTTTTGAAACATAAGGCCCTGTTCACTTCATTTAAGTCTCACAATGACTGGAAGCCTGATCAATCTGTCTTGTGTCTTCTTAGGGTGAAACTGCAATTGAGTGGAAGCAACAGATGAACAAAGCCCACATTCAAATCTGTAGCTCATTAAAATAACGTTAAAATAGGGTAAAATCGCAATTGTAAGTGAATTGTAGTTGGCTTCTTTCAGCTACATACATTTGATTAATAAACCATACATTCATTAGCCATGAACCGCTGGTCTTTAAAGTAAATTTAAATGAATGACCCTGCTTTTTTGATCTTCAGACAGTTTTGAAAACATTTATGAAATAAAGCTTAAAAAATAGGTCAAGGGCTGTTTCCTACAGGCCAAAGAGCTAATGGGATACGATCTGTCAAATCCCATAATCAATTCACATTCTGATACAGAAACTTAGAAAGCTGCAAGTTTACAAGAGACATATTGTAAAACAGCTTTTACGGAGGGGAAAAAAAAAAGAAGCATTGTTAATTTACTTTAAACTCACAAGCAGTCGAACATTTCCAAGAACATAGTCAAAAAATACTGCAGTAAGTTAACCTCAATCAAGGTGACAGCAATTCAAAAAAAAACCACAAAAAAACAAAAAAAAAAACACCAACCAAAAAACAATGAGAAGAACCCCTCAAACCATAAAGTTTAATAGCTTTCAGGTATTCATAGGCCACCCTGCTCAGAAACCTAAACAAGTATGTAAAAACTGTCCTACTTCAGACAGGTGTTTTTAAACTGATTTCCCCTCAGGACCCTAACTGGTGTTAACCAGAAGGACTGAGATTTCCCATTCCACCACACATGAGGTTGCAGCCTCCTTGCCACCATCACCAAGGACTCAGGCCCTACAATGACCTCTCACAGGCAGATTGCAGGGTAGTACAGGTGGCAGCACCTTGTATTTGGACAATCAACATCCCCCCCTACCTTTCAGCTTTGATTCTTACCCTTGCAAAATATTCAGCACTGTTGCAATTAAGCATGTAGCTCATCATCCCAGGGTTAGAAATACAATGGAAGAAGCTGTCTACAGTCTCAAGCTGACCCTGCGTGAGAGGAGGCACATCCGTGCAGCAGTCAGTCTTTTTAGCATGCAATGGGACAGTTTGGCTTCTCTCTATTTGGCCTTGTATTTCCTACAAGAGCTCTTCTTTGTGCTTTCCAGAGAGAAGATAAGAAAATGAAGAACAGAGCTTTGTCTCACAAACAGAATAATCAGTGGTTTCTCCTTCCTTTCCACTGAAATTATTCCCAGTTGTCTGTCATTATTCTTTCACAAATTCACCACAGAAAAGACACAGGCCGGAGGTCCTGGTGGCACTTGGGATAAGTCATCATCAGCCCCTTTCCTGACACTAAATCAGCAGGCCGTGCTTTTAGAGATCTGCAAGAAAAGAATTCCTAGCTCAAATTTGACACTCGGCCCAACATCTGAGTTTGCCAAACACCAAATCTACGGGCTCTTTGTCTGGTGGCACTACAGCCCTACATCCCCGGCTGGGGATATCACTCCACGCTCCTCACAGGCTCTGCTACTTATACTTGTTGTACATTCTGGGGGCACTCTCTGAAGCTGTAGTGTAAAACAATTCAGTTCCACATTGATGTCCCTTAAATTAAACCGATCAGTAAGGATCCTAACACCCCACATATGCTATACAGCTAGTAGGAATTATCATTCCTGGTGTCAATTCAGGTGCTTCAGATCTGAATTCCCCCCTACAGACACCTCCCTTACCTCCTGAGGGTGCAGAGGGACATCTCCACTTAAACAGGCCAGGTGCATGAATTTAGGGAGGGTGAGTATGCATCTTCACATTTGATTTAAAGATGAGTTTGCACCAAGATGGCTTTAATTTGGTAGAGTAGCATCCCACATACCAAAAAGACCCTAAGTATCCTACTTTTGGCTGGGTGCCGGGGATTTCGTTTCAGGTTAAATGGATGTACCTTAATGTAGGTACCTAAAAATGTTCTATCTACACCCCCCACACTCCATAACAGCTACCAGAAGAGCCAATGAAGCTCAGACTGATTTATTTCACCCGTAGCAGACAAACAGGGCTCGGTTCAGCTGCCTCAAGGCAGGGGTTTATGCAGTGCCGTGAGATGCACTGCAGTATCCCACATTCACGCAGAGCTGGCAGGTCTGACACTGCCACGAAGGGAGAATTACATCCTTCTGGACCCACAGCAGGAGGCCACGCAGGACAGACACCTCAGTTTAAGAGAACGAATGGTGCCCTTTATGTCTTCATTACAGCACCAGTTTAAATGATTTACACAAAACCATTAGTGGCACCTCAGGATAGCCTCCTTCCAGGGAGGGAACAAAAACAGAGTACAAAATAACACTGGAACAGCTCTGAGGGACCATTTGCACTCACCCGAAGCTCAAAGGGGGTAAACACACCAAATTACAACTCCCACCACACTCAAGTAAGGGGTCTGCCTCCGCATTACACTGAAGCTATGGACAATGCTCAAATAAGCATGACTGTACGTTGAAAAGGAGTAATTCTCTGTCAAAACTTCTTAAATACTGGGGAATAGAAGAAAAAAAAAAGCAGGAACTAGAAAAGGAACAAGAAAATAATGGAAACAAAACTCCTGAGCAGCAGGACTTTTCTGAGGCTGAGGTCAATTATCAAACTGCCAATGAAACCAAACCACAGGGAGGAATCATGCTGAAAATCGGACATCACATATAGACTATCCGAAGCAGAAGAGCATTCCCAGTTCCCCATAGGACAGCAATGAACTTATCCTTTAATAAAGACTAAACTTTGATTTGTTTTCTGATAATATGTGAACAATGTTAACACCCATTTTAGCAAAAGTTACTGCCACTGTGACAACCATTTACAACTCTTCCTTAGTATCCGCCACAACATGGTGATTTCCCTAAAGGTAAATTACCCTGTCTGATCTCAGTTCAGCTGGTCATGGACAAATTGGCTTTAAAATAGAAAGAAGTGGAGGTAAATATCCATCAGTTGACAACAAAGAGATTGTAGCAGAATGTTCTCGACCTCTAGTGTTTAAGATTCTGGAACTAAACTTAAAATTATAACCTTTCATGTTTATTTCATGCATAAACTCTGTTAATTTAGTGCTATTACTATCATTAAACTTTGACTCACTCGTTGCTGGAATGAGAGAGTTAATTTGTCATTTAAGAAGAAAGCCTTCACTTTAAGTTGAAGGCAGAGTACACGTTCCTCATCTGATGCTGATTAATAATATGCATGCATATCAAGGACTGAATGTGCAGTATTTGTCTGTAGCGAGTACTGAATATCAAATTTGTTAGACGATCTACACACAAAAGTTTCTATGTCTTTAGAAATGCCACAGCACCCACTTTCTCAAATTAAAAGTCCACAAAGAACGGAAAGGTCAGTCACTGCTCATAATGAAACACGAGAAAGCTACTTGAGAACCACCCTCACCTGAGGAAAACACAAATAACTTCCACTCTGCTGCTGACCAGGTCTGTTTTAAGGGCTGACCCCACTCGGTTACATGAGAGGTGCTGCAGAGCAGCAACTCAGTAGCTGTTTTCACCATTTTGGGATTAAACTATGGACTGTTTAGGACACGAAATAAAGACGAACAATATTAAGGGAAAGGTATTTTCCAAAATGATTGGAATATGTGACTTGGTGAGCATCTAAAGCAGAATTTGATGAACATCTTATGGGATACCTATGGGATCTCTAATAACCATAAACATTCTCCTTTTTTCAAATTTATTTGCAAGACAGTGGGATAATTTTTCTCTCAGTGTGAATGGGTCTATATCTGTTGGCTTACACTTGAAAAGAAGATGGAAAGAAACCTGAGGGGACTAACAAGTTTCTGATTAAAAATAATTCAGAAATGAAAATCCTACATGCTAAATTGCTGTATAAAACTCAATCTTGTGACATACAACAACCATAAAGTGCAACTGAACTTCATTTCCAAAACCTGAGAAAGATTACAACTCAAGAATAGCCTGCTTTGAAAAGATCACTGAGCTAATTTTGGTTGAAATAAATTAAGTCTTCAAATAAATCAGAAGTTGCACTTTATGATTATGCACATTTCTTTCTAATGGCAATACTGAAGAAGACCAATCCTAGGTTACTAAGATACCTTTAGAGCTACTCAAGTTTTGATCCAATTTTTGAAAGAAGACAGACAGAGGTTAAATTAAACCTTTCTGGTATCTTTCTTTCCCTGGAGAATCACTGTTTTAGACTAAAAATGACAAAACAAAACACAACAACAACAATAGTAATTCTCGTCTATCTGGAACTCAGAATAGCATTCAACAGTCACAGCCAGTTCAAATGGAGGACTGAAATCGGCTAGAGTAGACAGTGGTTTACACGGAAAGATTAATGATTTATATGGGATGGAGGTTACTGGTGAAGTGCTTTAGGGACTGGTTTCAAGAATAGTTGAGCTTAACACTTCCACCAGCAAGGTATATATATATATATATATATATATATATATATATATATATATATATATATATATATATATAAAAAAAAAAAAAGGATCCTGATGAGAAAATGAAGTTGGGACTCACCAGCAACACTACCAGAAATCACAAAGACGTCTGGGATGACAGAAGTGAAAATGGAAGATCTGTCAGCCCCAACAGAGGACAATGCACTGAGGATCAAAACAAGAATTTCTGCTGGGTGCCTGGGTCCCACCACTGAAAACACAGAGGAGGTGAAGGATCTCCCTCTAATCATTTCTTCTGTTACAATAATAATATTAATAATAATGATAATAAATATTGTACTTATTGTACAAAAGCACTATCGATCAGAAGGTTTTCCAGAAAAATATTTGCATCACCTCCAAAGAGTCTCTGATGAAACCTCATCTTGAATTTCAAGGAAGAACTAGTGGGCAATCAAGGAAGAACTAGTGGGTAATTCTGGATATTAAAAAAAAAAAATAAGAGAAAAAAAGGAGATTCGTATGGTAATTCGTATGGTACAGGAGCAAGAGCAGTAAGCAGTACTTCGGGCATCATAATTAAGGAAGCATATTTATTTAGCATAGTAAAATTAAGGCTTCCTAAAAATACACTGGAAGGAAGTAGAAGGTGCAAACAGCAGATTTATTCAAGCTAGAACAAAAACGTTGGCACAGAAGTGTGTTTGCAAATTACCAATGAACTCATTCAGAGTTGAGATGAAAAGTCTAATTTTTTAAAGCTTTTTCCCTCAATCTCTTATTCCTAAACAAATAGGAGAATGATGCCTAGGACCACAAGTCAAGGAACTTGTTTGTGTTCTTAAACAGAAGATGAAATTCCTGTTCTCAAGCACTTAACTCCACAAGTTGAATCATTTAAAAAAAGACATAAAACAAGATAATCTTCCCCATGTTCTGAGACTCACAATAAAATGACAGGTTGCTACAGCAAGAATGAAAATCAACTCTCTGCAAGAGAAGTCCTTCCACGTCACAAATTAGGGTTGATAAATTAGATGCCTTGTCATAAAAGTTTCGAATTTATGTGCCAAATTGGGGGTAGCAGGCAGGCCTGACTTCCCACAGTGGTGAAAACCTGTCTGTGACTGAAATCCATGGGTGACGTGAGGATTCTTAACAATCTGACAGTTAAAAACGTGACCCACCTTCAAAAAACAAGCATATGGCTTTCAGCACCCAATTCTGACAACATTTTGTCCTTATTCCAATTTTGTGCCAAATTCTCTGTCTGCACTACATTTTTGCCTAACATACTATTCACCTTGTGAAAGGATGTTAAATAGTATCATTGTCAAAAGGCTTCTTTGGGAAAAACATTTTTTCCAGGAAAAAGAGATTGCTTTAAAAATCTCTTTAGGGGATTGTAACAACATACATTAAAACAAAATAATATTTCCTTCACTGGGAAGAAAGAAAAGAGGTTTATTCAGATGCATGCATTTTTATACTGGGAAGTTTAAAATCTTAAATGAAAGGAGGCAAAACAGGCCTCAGTGTTTACACTCCAAACAAACATTACTTATATTAGACTATCATTGTCATATAGTCATAGTAGACAATCCTTTCTTCATTAGGATTTAAAAATCTATATCATCCTTCACTCTAAAAAAGGAACTCCCACTTTTTTCCTAATAAAAAGCAGCAAGATAAACTTAACAGACACTCACAGAGTACTAATAGTTCCAGATCATGGTTTGTATCTACCTCTTTCACAACCCATGCCCAGGCCAAGATATACACGATACTGGACCCAACTGGAGACTAATTCAGTCCGAAACCATAGGCAAACGATTCCCTCCAGATAACTGCAGCTTGGATCAGTAACCCTACATCTGCAGCCAATCCCATCCCCACAATTCTTCTAATGAAAACTGGTAATGGGAAAAGGTTAAAGTGCAATACAGTAGTGATGTATTGTATTTCCAAGGCCCAGTTTTCTGTTTAGTATGTATTTGTGCTGCTCTTTATCAGAAGCACTACAACCAAGCACTGATCTTCAGCAACTCCTGTTTGTGTAATTGTATTTGAAGTAAAGTGGATCCAGGAATTGCACTCAGTAAAATCTATGGATTTAACTAAATGCTCATGTCATATAGCCAGTATTTGGTGAAACTCAACAGCTTTGGAAGCAGGCACTGGAATCAATTACTGGTGTATAAAAAAAAGGAGCATAATAAAAGCCTATGTCCGGGAAGCTGCAGAGGAGCAAACAAAAGATTAAAAGAAGAAAGAAGCTGGTAGTGCTTCCAGAATGGGATGGTGCCTTATCAGTATATTGTGCAGTGCACTGCACACAGCTGAAAGCATCCTTGAGCAGATGACTTCAGCCTCTATCACAAAATGAGATGAGATAAAGAGTCTGATGCCAATGAGGGAACTTCGAACAGATTTTCAGAGAGGCTACAGAGAAGTACCAGGTAGTGAACAAAGATTTCCACGACTCCCTCACCCCACCCTTTCCGGGAAGTGAAGACAGCAGGTGCCTTGGCTTCTCATCGTCTCTGAACCTCACTGGTGATGAAGCTTCTCCCTCTGTCTCTCTCCTGCTCAGAGGTTTGGTCCTCTGGCAACCAGTGAGTAGGTGTCTGATACATTTTTTTCCAACTTTATGGCAAGGATTTCACTTTGTTAATACTGCCAGACATACATGATAGCTGTCAAGCTGGTGAGTTATTTTAACACTTAGAGAACTGGCTCCAAAACAGTCAGGTAGCAAAGTGCTAATGAAAATGATAAGCAAATGAGACAAATCAAGCATGCTACACTGTCTGTCTTAGCATCACTTGGTGCGTCTGGAAAGAAAAACAAGTATTTCTACTGGTTGCACTTCTCCAAATTCATGTTTATACTGTCCTTGCCTCTTAGTTCCCAAGTGCTCTCCTGCAATTCCTCAACTGCTCTGACCAACATCTCCCACGTGTGCCTCACTCTCTTCCCCAGCCGCCCCCCAGAAAACCCAGACTGGGGTGGGAGAATTGTACATAGAGGATTTTGGTAGTACTTGGGCTTTTATTCTTCCTACCAACCTCCAGTTTTACTCTGTGGAGTTTTTCTGCCAACTTTCCAGAGTTTTGCATACAGGTGGACCTACATGCACTCAGAAGGGTAGAAGTTTTTGAATAATGTTATTCTTTATCATTTAGTAGAAAGAAATGATTAGAAGTGTTGCATACGCTGCATGTGCTCAAAAAGTGAACCATTTCTTTAAATGCAGAATTTGCTGTTCACTCAGGGAAGTGGCCATTACGTGAACCTAGTTGCTCATCTGCTTTACCACATCTCTAAAACAACTTCAGGATCCAAATGAAGACTTCACTTCTAAAAATTTTATAAACGGAAGACAAATCAGAGAGTAACTATTGCCTGAGTACCACCTCATTCAAAGAAATAAAGTAGCATATATTTTACACATGAAAGTGTCATTAGTCAATTTATAATCCATTATTATGTACTGACTAGGCATTCATACATTAAATGGAGAATTTTGAATACTAAAATAATTCAGACAAGAGTGACGCCAAGGAAGGAAGCACTCATATATACTAATAAGAAAATGACTCACAAAGAAGTTAATAATGGTGGAAGGGCAAAAGGACTATGTCACTATTTTTACTTACATTCTTCACTTTTACGTGGAGGCCATACAGAGCTGACACTGGTTAAGTAATAGGTTAATGTAGGGTGGGATGTCCCTTCATAAAATTATGCAAGCAGCCTGGGAAGAGAATAGATTTGAAAAGCTACTCTAAGGCTGTGAAAGGAAACATGTTGCAGCTGGTGCAGGTGATCATGTTTTAATACAGGCTGCCATCCTATTCTTGCTTCCTTCCCTCCTACATGCACGCACACATCATTGTTAATTATAAAAAGACATATCCTTGAGTTTATTCCCTGTGCAGATTCTTTACTACCTCATAATTTCCATCTGTGAATCATGAAGAGAGAGAATAAAGATTCTTACACAAAGAAATAAATATTAAGCTTTATCTGACTATGATGATTTTGAAAGTAGTCCCCTAACCACGGTTGTTGACAATTGTAATATATTTACTAAAGCATAATTACAACTTGATCCTAAGTCTAGATTTTATAATATCAAAAATAAACAAGAAGATGTACCTATGTATTGTAATTGGCTTATCATACAAATACTTATTAAATATAAACACATATGCTTTTGTAGATTTGTTAGAAAGATTCGTTAATTGCTTAATGAAAGATGTCTTTCAGATACTAATTCCTTCATTTAGTTCGACAGATTAAATTTTATATGAGGAGATATTAGCATGCATGCAATGAAGTGACAAGGACAACTAAAAAGCTTAAAATGTTAATGGATGAAGTGTAGCTTTCTCAGTTACTCTAAACTAAAAGCTCTAATCTTCATTACATGCACTAAAGATCATCTTTTCCCCTGCTTTCTGCAGAGATAAGACAGCTATATTTAACGTAGAAACGAACACCACAATATGTTTCGATTCAGCTGCTATATTTTCATCATCATAAATAAATTATGAAAACTTTAAACAGTGCATGAATGATTCTGCATAAAAAAACAACAACAAAAATGCAATTAATTTTTATAGAAGAGAAAATTGATAGTTGACATCCAAGCAAATCGTTCTTATATTTCACTGCGGTAGCTTTAGGTTATTATCTTGTTGATAAACTCTCTTCACAGTGCGCTTGCAGGAAAAAAAAATTGACTTTAATTACTAAGGCACTAGAGGGTTAATGTCAACAATTGCTGTAAAAACCAAATTACTAGCAATACCAACAGTCCAGAGCCTTCATTTTTGCTGTAAACTAGAGTTCAATCTGGCAGCATCTTTTCTTTTTCCCCAGTAGGGTGCAGGGAGCCCTCTAGCTTCCATGTGGGTTTCCTACTGTGGTACATATTGGCCAGCATACAGCTGCTCTAAACAACTATTTGCATCTACAATGCGGTCATCCCACCACCTCCTTTTCAGATCAATATGATTGGTACAAACAATAGTTTGATTTTGATTGCTCTATAGTACGCTTGGGTAGAGCCTCTGAATGCGAGCGAATCGCTCAGAAACAATGGGCTGGTTCATCATCCAAAGCGTCCCTTTTCAAACAGCTGCCTCTGCCACACTCACCCTGACAAACGTCCAGAAAAACAGATGGTTTCAGCATTCATGGGCAGTTTAGTGAAAGCCCCAGAGTCAACTATTCAAGACATTTTATCATCTATCTGATAATGGAGCATTGCTGGAAGATAAAAATTAAAAATACGTTTAAAAATTCTATTAATTCACTCCCACACACAGCTCCCCTCACACGCACACAAAACAACTTTTTCGTGTCCTATAGCATTTTAAAGTGCAAATGCTAAAAGAAGCTTCATTCTTATTCCTGCTATGGGGTATCCACATTACTGTGAGAAATGACAGTCAGCGGGTAATCTCACACACCCCATATACCGCAATACCCACAAACAAAAGCAATAAATTAGTAATTCAATGGCAAGTTTAACTTTGAGCCGCCTGGGTTTTGCTACAGATTAAACCAGGTCCTGCTATTGTGTGTGTGTGTGTGTGTGTGTGTATCTGAGAGAAAGGGATTTTTGTGCTTGCTTCTTCCAGACAGGCACGAATGTTTTGAGGCAGTGCATTAGGAAAGGCGCAGGATGAGCAGTAATACAGATCCCCTAGTACCTATGGACAGTCACATCATTTCCACTCCAGCCACAGATATTGGCAGCCTGAAAGCCGCAGTTCTCCATACAACAGGTCAAGGGTCTCCTTGAGGGACTACGTCCTGCCCCTCCGAATACCACTACGCAGCACCATGGTCTGGCTCGGCACCAGGGACAGGATGAAACGTAGCCATGACCATGGCTCCTCAGCTCCACAGGCTTCACAGCCTGACCTGGGGATTGCTCTGCATTGTCTTGGCCCCCTATTATCATTCACAGGATGCAAAACTGTTTTCACTTGCTCCACAAATCCCTACAACTTTGGGGAAGCTTAACTGCCTCAAGCCACCTTGGAAGGTCTAACTCTTCCTGAGGCAGGATAGGAAGATTTGGCTTCCAGGAAAAAAAAGGAGTTATATTTATTATTCCTTGCTTGGCAGCTTAGGAAGATTCATTACCTACCGATCTATTAATATTTTGTCAGCTGACATATGAACTTTCCACAGCAAAGACAAATGCCGTAAATGGCACTGAGCTGAGTCGCTCTGCAGCTACTATAGACATGCCTACTGTAATTCTGCCTTTCAGGGACACAACTGGGGCTGCTTCCTGTAAATACCTGAAATTTTTGTGATAAGTATATGTACGTATACGCCATACAGTTCAAGGGAAAAACGGAAAAACAGAGAGCAAGAGCCAGCAACTATTTTTGCCAATGCCTTAATATCTAAATGCTACAATTCAGAAGATATATTTTTGGAATTGAAAATAAACGTGAAAAGGAAAAAAAACAAAAATCTGACCAAATGCTGTAAATGTGGAGTATTTTCCTTCTTGTTTTATTTTTTTTTTTACTTCACACTCTACTGCATTTCAGTTCATGAAAATAATATTCTGGGTCAAATCAGAAATCTCCACTGATGAAAACTTACAGAAGGAGGCCTGAGAGTGTTGAATGATGGTACCAACCTGTCGAAATGATGACACTAAAATCCATGTTGCCACACACAAAAATCATCATCGTATATCAAGTGTTTTTCCTCCACACTAATGATGTCAGTTTTGAACACTGTTTTCTTTATTTGCCCTATAAACTCACTTTCCTTATTGCAATACTGACACGCAGAGATCCTTTTCAGTCACTCTAAGTATCTGCTTCCTCTTTCAAATCTTTTCTGATGCCTCTGCTATGACAACTCTAAAGATGTCTCTGCTATGACATCAACAAATTGTGACTTAGGTGAATATAAGCTAGTCAGATAGCTGATATTACAGGTTGAGCTATGAAAACACAGGACTAGGAGAGACCTCAGGAGACTGTCTAGGCCCTCCTGCCACACAAAACGGGTAAGGGGAATAAATATTCTAGGCAAATCTAACTCCTTCAACCTTTCCTTTAAAATCATGCTTTTAAAAATCTCCATTTCCTCATGATTTCTTTTGGAAACTCTCCAATTTATCTACATCTTTCTTTATATGCAGTCCCCAAAACTGGATTCAATACTCCAGCTGAGGCCTCACCAGCACCATATGGTGCAAAATAATTACTTCCCATGTCTTACACATGACACTCCTGTTAAAGAATCCCGAAAAAAGAGGTGCTTTATTTGCAATAGCATGTCCTTTGTGAGTTATATTTCACTTGTGATCTCCTAAAACCCCAGACACTTTTCTGCCTCCCAATTACTTCTGCATTTTGCCTTTGTGCATTTATCGTATTTTTTTCCATGGGCAGTATTTTGCACTTCTTTACCAAATTTCACCTGCTTGACTTTTATCGTGGCTTCTTAATTTATATAGATCTTTCTGAATTGGCTCTTTCCTCCAAAGTGCTTCAAACCTCCTCTCCCCCTGCAGTTGCCTCTGTAAAAAGAAATAACGTGTATTTTCTCATTAACATTTGAATGATGGCCTAGAGAACAGAACTTCCCCTGGAAAAGACGGATGAGTGTTGCCACATGGGCTGCCCCTGCCGTTGGAAAGAGAACCACTGATAACTTCTCTTGGAGAACATTTTTTTCAGCTGTTTTGCAGCCACTTATGGCGATTTCATCTAGGCCATATTTTTCAAGCTTGCTTATAAGAATGTCATGTTGGACAGTGTCAAAAGCCTCACTTAAGTCAAGATACATCACATCTCCTACTTCTGTGTTATCCACTAGGCCAGTTACCCCGTCAAAGAAGGAAATGAGATTGGTTTGACACACTTTGTTCATGACAAATTCATTCTGGCTGTTTTTTATCACCTTATTACTGTCTAGGTGCTTATGTGTTGTTCTAACATCTCTCTGGAGGATCAAACCAGGGCCAAACTGGACTTGGCAACTGGAAAAAGGAACACCCAGAGAACTGATGACAAGCCCCATGCCTGGCTTTCTTCAGCCCTGCCAGGCTTCTTCTGTTTACATTAAACAAACTTTATGCTCTAAGCCCAAACAAACAAAACCCAGACACTTTCTGTTAGGACCACTTCGCAGACAACCACTGTAGCTGCACCACATTGTTACAGTGGAGGAACCGTTTAGACACACCTGGCCCAATTCCTGTTCCCGAAGCTGCAGGGGTAAAACCTTACCCTCATCTTCTGCAACGAGTCTTGGACTTCAGTCTTGTGTCCTGCAATGAAGTACTTCAGACTTCTGCTGTTCAGATGTTCAGAGCTGGCTTTGACACGTTACTGCAGTGTATGCACATATACTTAGCTTTCTAGCACATCTAAAATGTTAACTACTCATTTACATTAATAAGAGTCCTCACACTGGTTGTATAATGGGCATTGCATGAGACTTCAGGACGCAAAATTTATCATCTTTGTTGTTTTCACAGCCTCTCTCCCAGAAAGGTCTTGAATTTGTTTGAGACTTTGGGTGGTATTGCAACAACAAAAATAAATACTATGAGGAAGTCATAAATCCCACCTGTGTGTGCAGAATGAGAAGCTGGGAAATTGGGAGATTCTTAGCCAGAAACAAACAAACAAAACAAAACACCAGCAATCTGGAAGCATTCTGTTTTCAAAGAAGGAAAAAAAAAAAAGAAGAAGAAGAAAAGGAAGAGAAAGGAAAAGAAAGCCCTTTCCCTCTCTATTTTCCTCCCTGTTTAATTTTTCCCTGGTCAGCCTTCCTGGTTCTTTTTACTTTGGCACTGTTCAAATGAGCCCTTCCTCAGGCAGAAGTGTTTATGCAAGAGACTACCAGAGTTTTTTTTCTTCCTTCCTTGTATCCCTTTTCTCAGGCTTCCCTTTACTTCTCTTTAATCATCTTGATCTCCAGCAGATTCATCCTCCCCACAGACTCATCTCTCATCCTGTCATGCAATTTTGGGGGGACTTACTGTATCTTTCCTATTTCTTAGTTCACTTCCAGGTCTTCTTAACCAGAGAGACATTTACACAGGTACTCAACCAGGTGTTGAACATCATCCTGCGGTCACATCAGGGTCACCTCAATTCAGCTTCCCATGACGCTGATTCCATTCCCGTCTCCCACAGCACAAACCATCCTTTGCCTCACGGAGGTTTCAAAGAGAAATAGCACAAGAAAGGCCATGGAAATAGCCATTTCAGCACCTCTAGAGACAAATTTACATAGAGGGGAAAGACATCTCATGCTTGACTGTGGCCAGCTCCTCCTCAGCTTTATGTAGATGAGATGAGACCCTAGGTGGTCCATACACTGTTTCTACAGAGGCTGTGGTAGGTGGCTAATGTTTGCTGCACTGCAGCCTACCTGCATCAAGGTCTTAAGTCTTACACAAATGGGTAAGTTAAAACAGCAGCTCTGATATTTTAGGTGGTATTGAAGACATTCAGCAATACCTTGTAACAAACCTACCAGACAAAAATCTTTAAAATATTATTGAGCATGCCATTCCAGTGCATCTCTGTTTCCTCTATAGCTGTCTGTCTTGTTTTCAAGACTCACGTTCTCAAAGGAGAAATTATTACCAGCTTTTATCATGCTAAGCACAAACGTAACAGTAAATAGGCCTGCTCTTACAAACACCACTAATAATACAGTGAGATTCTCTAATCTCTGTTTACTTCATGAAAATAGAATTTGTGTAAATAACTCGCAAAATGATTTGTGTAAAAAATATAATTTTGTTTAAAGTCTGTTTCATTGTTACTCTGCATAAATGTATTTTCTCCTTCTTTTGTGACTACCTTGCAGTCCGACACAGGACATAGATGTCATTAAAGAGGAAAATATAACTGTGGAATTACAGAAACTGGCAAGATAACATAGAAATAGGAATATTTCCTGAAACCACTAGCTCTTTTTTATGAAATGACTAGGTTTCAAGTTGATGTTGTCAGTGCAAGTAATCTTAAAATTTACACTACAGCAGTTTGACTATCTCAAGTCAAAGGCAGAGATTTTAAATGAGAAAGTCCTTTCTGAACGCTTATACATTAAACCTTTCAGAGGTATTTGCTGGCTTGATGAGGGTATTAACTACTGAAATATCTATTTTTTTTAAGATCCATATGGCTAAAAACACTTTGCTGCAGTGGTATCATCACAACGGAGCAATACACTATGAAGTTTTAGATTTTCTATCCGTCTAAATGCCATGAAATCAAGTCACCTAAGCATTAGGCCATAAGTTCCCTTTTTTTTGCACTGAACATTTCATAGAAAACATAACACTAGATCATTCAGGGGTTAAGCACAAAATTAGAGTAAGTGTATCCTGTAAATTTTGCCTATGATATAGGCCGCATATGGACAGTTTTTCCATCTGCCTAGATGACTACAACAAAGATACAAGTAGATAAAATTGCAGTTAATTTAGTAACATGTACCCGCATGATAGCAAGTCCAATTTTGATTGAAATCATTTGAAGGTTCTAACATTTGCATCTCTTCAATCAGCTTTCATTTCTTACAGAGATTCATCCTCTCAGTATCTATCTGGATTGCACGAAAATATGGACCTCCATTAATTTCTAGAACAAAAACTTGAAACTAATCCCAGAGACCATCTGGAAGGTATGGGTAGCATAAAAATTCATCTCCTTGCTTGTAAGGCCACATCACTTTAAAAAGAATTAAAGTAATCATACGAACTTGTTTTATGTTCAGCTACAAGTACCATTCAAGGCCCTCTGTACCTCAGTCACGTCTAAACCATGGGAGTAATGAAGGTAATGGGGTTCCCAAATCAAGGAGCCTATGAAGTTGGAGTTGAGGGCCAACAATTTTCAGAGCATTCACTTCCTCCACTAGCTGAAATTATTGTGAAATGCAACAAAAACATTCTCTCAATACACAAAGTGAGGACGAAGTCAACGAGAACGGCATATTTTCGGAAAAATCTTCAAAACATTTTTGATCCTAATTAGAGGTGTCTATGTGAACATCTTGCCAGAAAAAAAATGAAACTGTCAAGTCACAGAAAGAAACGGTAGCTGACATAACCCCTTCCTCATGTTACTATCACTTACATGTGTAGCTTCACTGTAGCAATTTTGATCACACACCCAGAGCTTGTATATGTGTACACGCACACAGAAGTTAATCTAAACAAAAATTTCCAGTTTTTATAGCATCAGCATATATGTTTTCATTGCTCATTCTCTTCAAGAACAAATCCCATTACAAGAATTTAAAAGTTGTGTACCATAACAATATTAGAAATGTGTTTATATTGATTGGTTTCTTGCAAAGACACCATCTACATTTTGTTTCAGTACTAAAATACATTTGGGGGAGAATAGGCTCATTCAGAATAAATGCTTCTTTAAATCCACTTTATTTTCTCCTCTTGAGTTAATCAGATATGACACTGATTTTATCCTGTATTCAGAACCTGTTAGGTATTCTGTCCGGCTGAAATACAAACACTGTTTCAATTACAGAGGAAGGCAGGTAGAAATTAAAAGAGGCATTGCTCCTTTAGGTTTAAAGTCGCTTGGACAGTCAGATCTTCAAGAAGAATCTCTGTTACTGAGCTTAAGATTTAAACAATCATGACTTTCAGGAGTGTGTTTCCACCCCATTAGTGATATAGTAGTTCACATCAGAAAGAACTACTGCATTTTACAGAATTCAGCAGAGAAATGATTCTTCTCTAGTACTCAGTGCCGGCAATATTTCAGGTTTTTTATGCCATGGTTTTTACAATCCAAACACAGGAATTAAATGCCTGTAGTCATAACTCATATCCTCCAATTGCTTTAAAATGGACATTTAGCTCCTCAAAGGGGTTGACAATGTCTTTTTAAATTATAACTGCTGATTTATATCACTGTAATATGACAAAGTAGACTTACACTCCTCAAATCTGAAGATAGAACAAATATTCTTTGCACACAGTAGCGGGCAAAGGAGGTTCTTCAGAAATAAAATATGCCTGCCCTCTACTGACCATCTAAGAAACTCTTTTTTCTCCAATATTTGCACCAGATTTTTTTTTAATCAAATTTTAAATTTAATTATTTTCCTCATTGACTGTCTCACAACTTCACGTCTCCCAAACAGATTTCTAGTCTTCATGTACTTGTTGCATCCCCCCAGAAAGTGTAAAGTTTGTTGGTTTGCATAATGTGTCATATGTATCCAGATCTTTTTTTTTTCTTCTTTTTTTTTTTATAATTTGATTTACTGTCTCCTGAGAAAATCAGGGAGAGAAAATGGAGTAGCTCAGAGTTTAAAATCTGTCTGCCCACCCACAATTCTTAATATGAAAGATTCCTTTGTGGCAGCTGTTACAAATCAAGAAGTAATTGTACTTTGGATATAAACAGAATGAGTTTTATCCCCAGAAGAGCTCAGAAAAATAGAAAATTGCATATAAAATTTCCAGAATATTTTTAATCTAGTGTGAAACACCGTGCACATATGATATCAGAATGACGAGTTTGGAAGAGTGAGAACAGCTTCCTCTTTCATTCCTCTTGTCTTATGGGGTGATGGTCTCTGGTTTGACATCTGGACTAGCTATCCCCCGTTAAGCTCCAATTTGTCTAATCTGTTTTAGATTTACACAAAATGAGATGAATCGTGCTTTTTAAGTGCTGCCTTCTCCCAAATGTACATGCAGTCAGATGAACCTGAAGGAATGTGCTCTGCCACTTAGGTGTTAATATTTATGCTAACCACAAGCAAACATAACCTACATCGAGGAATGACAGGAACAAAGACACTGTCCCCCTCCTGGCAGATCCAAGGACACAGGCTGCTTCAAAGCACAAGTGGAAAGAGTTCAGACCTTGAGAGGATTTTACCCGTCGACTCTGGGGATGAGTGGCATTCCACATAATGATGACCTCACCACCAGTTCTTCTGGATCAGGTAGGATCAGTACTGCCTTCAGCACAAGCTACTAGTACTGACTGCTGCTGTTTTCAAAAGCTTTCACAACTGGGCTGGGCACAGTCAATATGAACAGGTTACGCTATGAATTGCACGCAGAACAGTTATTCCCAGTCACTGTTCCTTGTGGGCACTCAAGAATAAGGAAGCATCCAAACTTAGGAATACGGAAGGAATAGATTTAGGAATAAGGGATAGATTTAGGAACAATGAAGCCAGGGCTCCCTCTGCAGCACAGGCAGAAATGCCACCAGCACTTGGTCCCTGGAATCCAGTCCCTGTAAAGAGGAAGGTGGAAAGGAGAAGACACACCAACCATGCTTACATCACCTGTTTAAAGATGAACTTCCAGTATATAAAAAGATATCATAATGACAGTAGTGACTTGGTGGAATTATTACATAGGAACAATATGTGTTATATTTATATTCGTTACCTCCAGTTACTGTAATGGGACTGACTGAACAGAAGTTTCAAATATCATAAAAGGTTATTTTGACCAAATACTGATCATTAGTAGAGCCCACACAATCCTTCTCACACATAACCAAAGAATTACTTATCCATGTGGAGACAACAGGCAGTAATTAATCCCAGTATTTACAGATAAATTGCTCGGGGAAATTTTCATCATTCTTCCATTACGAATTAGTCATGAGCAAAAAGGGTTACCCTGTTATCTTCCACTAAAGTTAATCACAGCCTTTTGGAAAACCTAACTACAGCAACACTGAAAATCAGAGTCCAGAGACATCTTTGCTATCTCCTTCTTTTCTATAAACTTTGCTATAGATACCATCACAACAGAGACAGATGCACAGTATCAAGAAAAGCAGTTCTAAATGCTGCCTCTGCCAGACTATTGAGCCTCACAATATACATAAAAAAGTGTTACCCCTGAGGCAAATAAACATAGCAAAACACAGTCCTCCAAGAAATACGACACAGTAATGGAAGTGTTATGGTGTATTTAAATCCTGTCCTCTCATTTTAATAATGAAATATTGGTACTGCAAGAGGAAATTACTCTTCCTGCTAATTTAAAGCAGGCTGTTGATTTTTGCAGTAGGACTTTTACTTGTCCTTTAAGGTTCCCCTAATCCACAAGCCCTTGGTCAGGCAGGACATGTATTTGGAGACAGAGGCTGAACAGAACGTGACACAGCTCTCCTGCTGATGCTGGATAAGTGAGTGTTCCCTCGCCTAGCAGATGATGCCTTCTTGAACCTCAGGATTGAGGCAAGAGTTCCTTGGGGTCATGCAGAGTGAGGAAACGTGGGTTTTTGCAAGCAGGGTCTCAGGGAATAGTTAGGTATTGCCAACATACACCACCTCCTAAACAGACAGCTATGATTAAAGAAGGAATGCTAATCTGTGCTGTGCGATTTGTTGTTGAGCACTTTCCAGACAAAAACAAAATAAAGTTATCGCTTTAAAAGCATCTGGTGCACTTTCCTTTTTCCTGCATGGCAGGACACAAGACTAATTGTTGTAATCCCCCGTCTTTAAAAAGGAAAATTGATCATGGTAGCTTTCACTAAATGTTACACGTTTTAATTCTAATCTTGAATTTCTTCCTTCTCCTTCTTCATTTCAGCTTTCTGAAACCATCTGCTTTCTGTTAAGATGAATTCTGAAAACCCTGTGAGCTGCTCATACGAAGCGAGTAGAGGTTGGATATTCTAAAAGCGGCAGAGATTTGCAATGTAAACAACCTATATGCAGCTTCTATCTTCATTCAGGTTTATAGCAAGTGGGTGGATACATTGCATAACTACACTTCAGAAGGGGTAATTAGGTGCTGAAATGTGCTTTTGCTGGTGTAGTGAGCCAACTGCGCTAATCCATACAAGCACGCATATCTTTGTGCTCCTAAGTGTTTCTTTACCTTTTGAAAATGTGATCTCCTATCAGAATTAATAATTAAGGTTATAAGAGCCCACAAATTCAGCCTACCCTTTCAACGCTGCCTACAACTTCTAAGCTTCGGCTCCTCTAGTTATTTGTCACACTTAGGAGAGTTCAGTGAAAACACTTACAGCGTGGTCAGATAAAGTTGATACAGTTTATGAACTGCTTAATAAATATTAAAAAATAATAGTACAATAACAAACTGTCTGATTTGCTTTCTTTAGATAGGCAACATTTCAAACAAGCAAGCTCCAGCACAGAAGCAGCCTAGCTGAGACTACAGAGCATTGTGTGTGCTGTAATTCACCCGCTGTGAAGCTTTACATGCAGGTTACTGCCACATAGCTGTGCAGAGCATCACACGGCCTCGTTAGCTCCTCGTTGTTTAGATAGCATTTCTGTTCCCACTGAGTTGTTCCTTCTTGATTGCAAATTAATTGAGATGGTCTGCAGGTTACAATATTAAGACAGCAAATTAATAAATGTTCAGCTGAGGTGTCCAGTGCCCATTATATGACACAATGTGCGGGATATGCCCTTGACACAGGATCACAGCTCCTGTGGCATCCAGCTCTGGCTGAACAGCCCAGCCCAATGTCAGTGCAGAACCCATGAACTCTGTTCAATGGCATCTTTAAAACCTGTATACATGCCTCAATTCCCTTATCAGTAAGTTATGGACAGTAATGCTCTCTAGCCCCAAATTACTGCCATGACAAGATCTTCAGAAAGAGGGTGAAAGATGCTGTATAACATTACTAAGTACTGCTTTACTCTTTCTTGAAGTAGATGAGGTATAGGACTTATCCACAGAGGTCATTTCAGCCTTTAATCACATCCACGTCTTTTGCACTGACACATTAGCCTAGTTCAGCCTATAGTTAGTGATGAAGAATATCTGTAGGTATCAGAACCCCATTAAGAAATCATTTTGAGGCCTTTTGTGTTGAAATATAGACAGCTACTTTTGCCTTCCTGAAAGACGTGGATTGCATTTGCAACACGATTTTGTCCCTGCCCTCTTCGCAGCTCTTTGACTGCCTTGGTTTAAAAGATCTCAGCAATGCTACTCAGAAGTTTTGAGTGAAGGACAAGCCGCTAATCCATAGCTGAACCACAAGGATAGACAGGACATGTGGATCTGATCGCTGGGGCTTAGAATCCCAGACAAGATTCAGTGGAAGGGACACACTGCTAAACAGGCTGTGCTGCTGGCAGGGCATGGAATACACCACAAGAGCCTCCAGCACTCTAACAAGACAAAAAAAAACAGTCTACCTACCAATTACATGCTTTTTGGTCCTCCTTTTAGCCTTACTCGGACACTGCTAACTAAATCTAACATGCTGATGGACCAGCCAGAACCAGACAATGTATTTTCTATGAGCAAAATGCCCTTATCTTCCATTTTTATTGTAATTCTCAATTGTAGGGCAGGTGTCTGTAGGTGACAACAGCATCATTTTCAAAATCCGAATTAGTAGGTTATTATATTATCAAATACCTGCATGGAAAAGCACATCCAGTTTCAAAAATGATGAGCACAAGCAAGTCTGACTGAGGAGAGATCAACAGTAACTGACAGCTGTTAAGGGGATAATGCAAGTGTGGTGAATACAACGCTCCGGAAGAGAACCCAAAATCCTAAACAGTGATATAATCTAATGGGTTCTTAACCCCATTTAGTGCTGCATTAAACATGCAAAACTCAAACAAACATACAGTGCAAGAGTTCTTAAGATGTCTATGGTGTGATGTTCCTCTCAAGTGGTTAAGAGTTTAATCACTGGGCAAAGCACTTCTCTCCAAACTAACTAGTCACCACAAAAGCAGTAAATGATATACATAGTTGAGTTTCAGAGGAAAAATCAGTGGAGGAATGTTAACAAATCTGCCCTCTGATGAGGATATTGTATTGCAAAAACATTTGCAAGTGTATTACCTGTAGAAACAAAATACTGATGGGTTCATGGGTTGAAAAAGAGTGTTATGGAGGACCACTAAATATGAAAGAGAATTCTCACAGGGTGAAAAGTATAAACTAGAAGCTAGGATTCTGTGGGGTTTTTTTGTTTTTTTTTTTTTTTTTCCATTACTTCAACAGCATCCATGCTGGAGCACAGACACCAATATATGACAGTATTTACACTTAGTTCACTGTTTAATAATTTTTATTTTGCATCCCTTTTTTCCTCTTCCCACTGTACAAAAACAAACAAGAAAAAATGTTCATGTTTTTAGTTATAACTAACACATCATATAAATATGGTAACCTAAAGCATGACTGGAGAACCAGGAGGACTGTAACTTCAAAGGTTTCAGCCCAAGCAATATGCAAAAACGATTTTTAACTTACGGTGGTTTTACTCAGCTGGGCAGCTGAGCTCAACCACAACCGCTCTCTCCCCCTCCTCAAAGGGAAAGGGGGAGAAAATATTGATACAAAGGGCTCAAGGGTTGAGATAAGGACAGGGAGATCACTCACCAGTTATCATCACAAGCAAAACAGACTCGGTGTAGGGAAATTAATCTAATTTATTACCTATTACTAACCAGCTAGAGCAGTGAGAAACTAAAAACAAACCAAAACCACCTCCACCAGCCCCATCCACCCTCTTCTACATCCTCCCCCTGAGCTGCACAGGGGAACAGGGAATGGGGGCTGCGGTCACTTCCTCACACTTCGTCTCCGCCGCTCCTTCACGGTCCCTCTCTGCCCCTGCTCCCCGTGGGGTCCCTCCCACGGGATGCCGTCCTTCCCGAACTGAGCCTGCGGGGGCTGCCCACAGGCAGCAGCTCCTCAAGAACTGCTCCCACACGGCTCCGTACCACGGGGTCCATCCCCCAGGAGCAACCTGCTCCAGCACGGGTCCCCCACGGGCGGCAGCTCCCCCCAGACCCCCTGCTCCTGCGTGGGCTCCTCTCCACGGGCTGCAGCTCCGGCCCGGGGCCTGCTCCTGCGGGGGCTCTCCATGGGCCGCAGCCTCCTCCAGGCCACATCCACCTGCTCCACCGGGGGCTCCTCCACGGGCTGCAGCGTGGAGATCTGCTCCGTGTGGGACCCGTGGGCTGCAGGGGGACAGCCTGCTCCACCAGGGGCCTCTCCACAGGCCGCAGGGGAACTGCTGCTGCCTGCCTGGAGCACCTCCTGCCCTCCTGCTGCACTGACCTGGGGGGCTGCAGGGCTGCTTCTCACTCCTCGTTCTCCCAGCTGCTGTTGTGCAGCAGTTTTTTCTCCTTTCTTAAATCTGCCCTCCCAGAGGTGCAAACAACATCACTTATTGGCTTGGCTCTGGCCAGCAGCAGGTCCCTCTGAAGCCAGCTGAAACTGGCCCTTATCTGACATGGGGCAGCTTCTGATTCTTCTCAGAGGCCACACCTGCAGCCCCCTGCTAACCAAAACCTTGCCATGTAAATCCAATACATAACCACACTTCCAAATGCCACTTTTCATTCAGGCCCATTTAATAAATTCATTCCAATAATCAGTTTATAACAATCAGACCACACACTACCTTATAAACCACGCTTTATATAACTGAGGTCTCTCTGGTGCGCTATTCAAGAATTCCTACATGGCACTTTTTAAATACAAATAAATAGACCAGATCCCTAATAGATATTTGATAGGAGAGGAAATGAGTATGACTTTAGGAACTCAAAATATGTCAACGGTAGCTACAGAATGAGAATGCTGCCATATACACTTAAACTTTTAACGGGAGCCTAAAAAAACACCAACTCAGGAATGCCAGACCTGACACTACTGAGGTTATCAGCTAAAAACACAGACATGAAGGAAATACACTAAGCAGGAATAGAGTCCGGTCCAATGGAGCTGATCCTGATAATTCAACTAGCTCAATTTTTAGGTCCCAACTCAAAAGACCAGGCTTTTATCCTTAACGCGTTTCCTATGACAAAGATAGAAGTGAACAAAGAACTAAAAGGCAGCTAAGGCACTTGTAACATTCAACTTTGTTATTGCAATGCATGTTGCTAACACCCCTGCAAAGGCCACTTTTCTTGCAGCATTGCCCCTACAGCTTTTAATGCCTTTCTTCTAGTTGCTTTGTAACATCCTTGTGTTATTTCCCAAAGAAACATCCCAGTTTGTCCAGCGCAGGCCACTCAACCACTGGTCACTGTCAATTATAAAACACGCCAGGATTTTTTAGTGTTTGGTGCAAGCAGACAGAAACAAGAAACAAGCTCAAAAAAAAGTACAAAAAAGCAGCATTAACAACACAGATCAATGAAAACTCTGATGGAAATCATAATACTTATTACTGTCATTTTTTTTTCCTGAGGTAGAGAGTGAGAGAGCACACACAGTCTTTTCCCCAACATGCACAGATAGCTGTCTGCGCTAAATATGAACATCCTCTGACCAAGCATTATATTCTGTCTTCTCCACAAGTGGAAAAGAGAAATGGAGAAATGCCATTCCTTATGGCATAGATCCAACATCAGAGCTGCTATCAGCAATATCTATTGAAAGGAAGAAGGTGAATCATTTTTTTTTGCTATGAAAAGAACATGCTACTTTGCCATGAATTCCTTTGTTAAAACAAAATTTCTTTCCTTTCAACCTTATTAACAAACAAAATACTCTAAGCATGTATTTTAGAATTTGCATAAGAGGAGACCTCTTGGACATACTTCATCATTTCAAAATATACAGTTTACACCTATGAAAATGTATCAAAGCCACAAATGCTTTGGTCAAGAAGTTTCACCCCTCTTGAATTGACTGATGATATCATATGTTCTAGGAATATTTTTATCATCTGGCATGTTGCTCGGCACCATATGGCACAGCACACTGACAAGAGAGAAAGGACTAGTTTTAAATATTATATATATAGGTAGATAAAAATAAATGTTACACTTCTATAGAAGTATAAAGACACTATTGCACATTTCTGTAATTTGTATTACAGTATGGGATCATTGTGGAAGGTATGTTTTTTGTCTTCATGCTAGAATACAGAAGTAAAAACTACGAAAGTAAAGTGTAGAATAGTTTCAAAAAAAGAAATGCAACCCCTCAAAGAGAGCTTGAACTAAATACAACACTTATTTTCTCACTTAGTAATGCTTCTTTTTCCAAGACTTGTAATTATTGTAATAATGACATATTAACCCTTTCTCTTGGAATTAATTCCCTGCAGTTATTTCAGATATATAGACACATTCTACAGTCGCTTACAATTTTTATATAGAGTAATAGCTCCGTTTCTTTCTGTACCATAGGGGATGAAGTCTGCTGGTTTTTCCAAGAAAACTTTCTAAAGGGAAGCTCATGTAATTTGGCATTAATATACAAATATATTGTCTCTGTTTTTCATCATTATTTAAGGTAAAATGACATTATGAATTATATGAATACTGTACTGAATATTTATATGTACCTATGTAGAGGTCATAACTGTTTTCTATTTGACAAAGGAAATGTGATTTTTATTTTGAGGTGAGCTCGCTAACTGGGAAGAATGAATATTTAGCCCAGAAAAGCCTTCAACATTTTATTGAAAGTCTTATTTTTTTTCCCCTCTGAAACCTTCTTGGTAGTTGTTGGTGTAACCTCAAATACAGCAAGATCTCCGTGAGCTCTTATTTCCTGACATGATAATAAACCAGAATGTGAAAACGAGTCTAGGGAAACAGAAAGTTTAAATATATTCTATACTAATACAAAAGCAACAAAACCTCCATGACCCCTCTTAGTCATCTGCTATTGCACTTTTTCCCTTCATAATTCACCATTTTATGAACAGGATAGTAAACTGAGCACAAATCTTCTGAAGTCCTCGACAACATCTTCCTGTCCATTCTCTATGCTTTCACCACACAAACATTTGTCTGTGTTGTGGCTTTTTCCAATGTAATTTCAGATAACCCCAAGCCTGTAGGAAGTCTGACCCTAAAAACCAAAGTGTCCGTTTTTCTCCTACCTGCAGGTCCTCTTCCTTCTCGCAGGTTGATACACAAAAGTCTACCTCACCTCCATGAGATGCTTGTGCATGAGACAGTATTTTTCAACTTTGCTACTGTTCAAATACTTATTAACCTGTCCATGGCCAAAAGTGATTGGTGCTAGCCCACTTCATAGGCTACACTGCTCTCTCCTCCTGTTTGTCCTGGCACTGGCTTTCTCCTCATCCTTCCTTATGGTCACACCACTCTTGGTGGAAAAACATCTCCCAGTTCCAGAGCTCAGGAACAGTCTTTCACTCTCCTCTGCAGCAAATCTCTACATCATTTAAGATCTGAAATGAAATTACCAAGTTTGCTTTTGCTTATGGTATTATTCCCATTGCAGTGTATCTGGCATTAGTACAGTACAAAGGCAGCAGAGAAAAATAAGCTGTTAGTGAGTTTAAAGTTCATGAGAACTTGAAATAGATGGTTAAATGACACATCAAAATAAAACAGTATCCGTAGTAAAACCGATTTGCATGAACTGCAGATGCACTTACTCCAGCCATTTCAGATGAATGAGGCTGCAGGGCAGTGCTAAGTAAAGGTATGCGGTGCTCAGAACAGGCTCTGGCAATCAGCCAGGCAGATGTCGAGTTATCGGAGATCTGCTGAAGGTTGTGTCTGTGCTTGCTTTGTGCTCGGCAGGGTTCCCCAAGCCGCAGCTCTTTGTGCTGCATTCTGATTCAGGAGCATGGAAGGGTGGCGGCTGATGAGTGCTTATGGTTTTCAGACCCCACGTTCCAACAAAACCATACGACTGCTCAGTGTCTCTGTCTTTTCATAACCATAGCTACAACTCTGTACTTCAGTAGTTTGGGGAAGAAGGGGTAATAAGAAGAAAACTGTACTTCATTAATAAAGCTCTTCTCATACTTTAGGGATACACTCATCTTCTTGCATCTATCCAGTGTGTGAAATAACATTATTTTGCTATGAGGGGTTTGTCTTTGGGTTTCAGACAGACAGCCACATAACAAACAGCACTAGTTTCCAGCCTTCGTGAGTACTGGAGATACCCCGCTGAAGACAGAGTAACTATGCCGAACTTTGGAAACACAGGTGAAATAAAGCTGAAAGCTGAAAGCTTTATACATGGGGAGGAAAAAATTACAAAGATAAAATGTGCAATAGATTTAAAATTCTTCAAGAAAACTATGTTGTCTTGAAGCTGAAGTATCAAAGCTTGGAAAAGTATGCAACTTGGGTCAGTAAAGAACCCAAGGCAACATTAACTCATAAAAACTAAGAACAGAAAGGGATATCCTATGGACACAACAGAAAATATACAGTCTTGCTGCAAAGATGATATTTTCTACCCTTAACTTCTAACAGCTATTCTATTTTTAATTTAATAGTACTCTGTAACAAACTCTTTCATCCCATGAATTTGTAGGCAATTTTTTTTATTGCAAATGAATAAGGACAATTTGAGCCCTCACAAGGAAAAATTCAACAAATGGTAATGTGGTTGGTAGGACTAAGGATAATGGCAAAGAACAAGCATATGAAAAATAGTGGAAATTATGAGAAGAAGGAAAACAGTGAACTTGTAAGAAAGCATATTGGCTTCTAAATATGGATATTAGTAATAAGTCGGGGGGGGGGGGGGGGCTTGAAGTCCAGCTGTCAGCCATTGATATGACTTTAACCCAGAAGTCTCTTACAAAGACAAGAGGGAAAGGGTCATTACAGCAAGATGACTGCCAGGTCTGTAAAGTAGAAAAGGCATTTTCTTCCTGTTGTTCATTGCACAAATTCACCCTATTGCTTTTGCGTGTTTGAAATAAAGTCTCTTTAAGGCAATGCTTGTGAGAGGAAACTACACACTTAGTGTGTAGGGCAGGGCCCTTGCACTTTATCTTCCCTCTTATGCAAGTGTTGGCATGCCAGGAGCACTCTGTTCTCTGCTAACCTTCTGGGAAGTCCTGGCACAGCCCAGAGAACCTGTCCAAGAGACGTTACGGATGAGGCCACCATGCTTAGTACGTAAGGTTTAGCCGTGTGGTAGCAAATGATGATCCAGAGCAGTCTCCACGCACACTACGTACTTCCAGGGGTACCCAGCCCAGGCTCTCTTTCTTGCAGACCCAGAGTGGGATCCTCATGGCAGCAGCTGCAGCCGTGTCCTGGGCAGCCAAAGAGGCAGCGTCTGGGACTGATTAGGAGAGGAAATGTTTTCCAGTCCAGCAATAACAAAACAAGTCTCCTGAACAGAATTAACTACCTTGCAGTTTGATGAAGAAGCTTGTAAAAACTGAGTTAAGTCTTAAGTGCTAAAATTGAGCCTTAACACACAGCAGGGACACATAGCAACCACCAGTGACTAGGAAACGATAAACCCAGGCTACAAACATGGTATTTTAAACACAAAAGGATGAGGAACAAAAGGAACTGGCTCCCAGGAAAGACAGGGTCCTGGTTTGGAACATGTGTGTTCAAAGGCACACTGGCATGGACACCACTTAGCGGAATGCTAAAGCTCACCCCAGACAGCAGGGCAGTGAACGTGACCTCGCACGCTCTTGGATTTATAATGATTTGTCCCAAGACCCTCTTCTGGCTGCTGAGCCCACCATTTGCTCAGTTCTCTCGCTGTGACTAGCAAATTCCACTAACTTTCACATCTTTGCTCCTTATCGCTTTGTAACCAGCCCCAAGAACCTTCTGGGCCTAGGCATTTTCATGGGCAGTTAAAACACCGAAGTCTCTGAATAGGTTCTAGCACCACCCTAGGTGGCATTAAAAGAACACCAAGTTTTTAAACATACGGTTTAGCAACACCATATCAAATCTAATTCCCAAATCTCCAGCACACATTTGCAGAGCAATGGAAAAGAGGCCAAGTTATCCACAAGACTCTTAACTTCTACACACAAGAATCCCAACTTCAGTATTAACGGAATAAAGGATTCTGTATCGAGCAAATGCATCTCAGCAGCCTTAGCAGGCTTGAAAATCTGGCCTCTAAGGATTATCTTTTCCATATGGGGCATGTAAAAATAAAAATTAGACATCTCTACTGACCGTCTGTTCTTAAATACTTTTATGTAAGTATTAACACCCAGAAACAATACCCAGAATCAATCCTCACCACCATTTCTAGTTTACTTGTAAAGCTACCAATATATTTTAGTATCAATGGACAATTTTATTCATCTTTGTTTTTTCAACCTTGGGAAGGCCTCGGTCTAGTAAAAAGTTGTCAAGGCAGTTAGTGAGTGAAAAGCCAGTTCTCTAACTTTTATAACTTCCTTTAGCACAGTTAAGTAATGCTGGCTTGCAAACAGCTACATCTTCCAACAGTTAGTTTCTGAAATGGTGGGTGAAGGCTAATGAATTGCAGAGTTACACAGAAAAATAAAATGAGATTTACTTATTTCAGTGTTATGGGTGCTCAAACTTCAGCTTTGGCTTAGACAAGAAACTTTTGTGCATTCAACATAAACAAACGTCAGTAATACCCGAACTAAATGGGCAGAACCTAGCCTATCAGAACACCAAGTCCCTTGAGAGGTGGAGTCCCAGCAGCTTCCAGCAGCAACCAGAGACTACAGACAGTCAGGATTGCAATAACAACGTCTGGATTCCTTCTGTCAAAGCCCCTGGCAATACTTCATTTTAACATATAATGGGAAATCCATCAGGCTCAAGGAACTTTATTTATAAACACTATTTAAAAATAAATAAATCCTGAAATCTATAATACAATTTTTCACTGGATCTAAGCACTTGTTCTAGTGAGTGGAAAACCCAGACATTCACTGAAGTGAAGGACAGATGCATGGTAGCTAAAACTCCACAGAATAATCTGCAAATCTATGGGTATATATTAGCAAGAGAATAAACACTCCCCTCCAACTTCTGACAAAACTGAAAACATGGAAACAAAGATGTTAGTTAAACAACCCCCTTCTGGAAGAATGCTAATTAACTTTTATAGGTTACATTTTCTTGATATACCGAAATCAAAATGACACAGCCATTTGTTTTCCCTGGCAAAGTCATGCACATCACTGATTATTCAGGTTTTGAAAACTGTGTATAATACATACTACCACCTACACAACAGCACAACGCTGACATTTCAGCACAGAACATGTTGAAGCAGTATTTCTGTACTGGAAAAAAGAACAACTAACAAAGACGTTTCCTAGAAGGTATCCATCGAAGAGAAGAGAATGATGTATAAAACATGTGCCTTTTCTTGAGAGCCTGAGGTTACAGATGCCTTTTACACCACATCATGTTCCCAACATAACAAATCTGGCAGAAGCACCAGGTTGAAAAAAGGGAAAGCAATTTCATTTTGATTTTGTGGAAGAAAAAAGACTTACCAACATTTTGCAGTATTTTTCACATGGCCGGGTACATTTAGGGGAATTATAAAAAGTTTCTTGAATGCCTTTGTTTCATATTCTTTCTTACTTTAAAAATGTATTAATTATGGCAGTCACCACTTTAAACAAGCCAAGATGAAACGACTGTATTCTTTATACTACATCAACTACCTTCAGTTACTCCTGCTGATGGAGAGCCTTTACTTTTCATATATGAGACAGTCCAAGTGATCTTACCTAATGAGGTCTACCCAGACAGCTTTATAATTACTCAGAAAAAAAAAAAAAAATCACAGAGAGTTTCCTTATTTACTAAGAGCATGGGAGGTGTTTCTTCCTCTACAGGAAACAGACACACCGGTCATCACTCAAATCCCTGCTGTAAATGAGTGACTTGAATGAAGTCAGTGAAGTTCATCAGCCCAGAACTGGTGCAAAGGACATGAAAAGCAGGCAGTACCCTCACAACACTCCTGGCACTAGCACAAGGGTGGAGGACCAGCTATACTTCCAAGGGAGTGGTGCATGCCAGCTGATCTCACACAGAAAGCAGGGTAGCAAGGCAGATGCCCCTGCACAGGAATCCCAAGTCCAGACTAACTCCTCGCTGAACTCCTGACTTGCAATGAGAGGTTAAGGTTTCTGGTAATGCTGTATGGCTCTGGCTGAAGCTGAAGTTTTCCATGAACTTTAGCTGTGAACACTCAGCATTTATATTTCAGTGAGACCTTGTCTAAATAACGGTGATTTGAGCCCCAATGTGGCCACATCACTGCAAGCGCACAGAGAAAACAACCTACTGGTACAGAGCCCCAGCGTGCTCAGCCACAGATTACAGGGTTTACAGATACCAATACAGCATACGTACAACAGGCATCCAGCACTGCCATAGCTACAGCAGCCCAGTCTCACCGGGGCTTCAAATCACAAATTTAAAGAAAGCCAAAGACTGATAGCACTTTGGTTCCACTATTTTATTTTTTTTTCATTAAGAGAAAAAATAGGAAAAGGAAACGAAGCAACCTCAGAAGAAGATCGGACACGAACTCAGTAGGATGCTTACTTTCAACACATCAGTATGAAATAAACAGACTTTAAGGAGTTGGGTTTTGCTTCCAGCTTCAGCTTCCAGGTTCAGCCAAAGATCTCCAGGTACTTGAATTGATGACAAATGATAATTGACACTAAAGGAAACAGCAACCAATATAAATCAGTCTGAAGAAAACCAGAGATCCTTTTCTTTTAAAAGCTAGGGAGGCTGTAGGTTGCTGACAAGATCTAAGATATTATTTAAAAGATACATATCAAGAAACTTTCATCAAATTAGCCAAGTTTAAATTTTGACATCAAACAGTACACACAGCTAAGTGAATATAAAGCTAGCTTGAAAATGCCTAAAATAGTATCTTCAGTAGAATTAAAGGAAAATTACTTAGCTACAAGCATCCATAACCACTGAACGATTGAGGTTGGAAAGGGCCTTTGGAGGACACCTGCTCTGTCCCCCAAAATATATCACTTGTGGTTAATTAGTACAGTAAGATTGTAGTATGGTATTTAGTATTACTATGGTAAGATTTGAATCTGGTAGTAATCAAAAGATTCTTGAGGCTTTTACTCTACCTTTCTCTTCTTATGAAGAGTAAAGAGGCATCTTCAGTTTTGAAAGTTTAACCACTTATTATACCCAAATTTAAACTACCTTCATTACATTTTCACTTTTTCATCATATACAGGCAATTATCTTCCAATTTGGTTACAGTCCTCATTAATTTAGAAAAACTGCCTAGCCAAAAAATGAATGATTTTAAAGTTGAAGTAGAAGCTACCAATTCAGAACTGACCTCAGGATCGGGAAAAGATTATATTCTGGGTGCTACAGAAAAAAAGTAGAGAAGAAAGACTTAGTCATGATCATAACTGAATAAATATGATAGCTGATGAGGCAAATGCCCTAAATTAATTAATTAAATAAATAAACTCGGTATGGCTACGTCTGTGGGGTGGGACAAGGATCACTTCCTAGGTGCTTGGTCCTGTCATACTCAGTGTATGCTGGGATTTCCCCTAGCCTCCCTTCCTTCTCCCCTCACATCTGGTTTCAGTGGGAAGGAACGCACGCACGTTTCACCACAGAAAAAGCCCATTATTTTTACTAAGCACAACACATTTTTTTTAATTTTTTTTTTCATACTAGAAGGAACTATCTTGTACAGAAGCAGCAGGAAGAAAATCTTGAAAATTCACTGATAACAAACTGCAGCCAGGTCTCTGCAGCTGAAGGCTACCAAGAAAGCTTTTCAAGTAACAACTTTCTCAGAAACTTGGGATGGATTTTGTTAAAGTATCTCAGTTTCCAGACACCCAACATAAACAAACAAAAATACTAATAATGTCACAAAATCTCTGAGGCTCAAAATCTACTTCATCAATGTTAGTGACTATATGATGAGTTTTGTCATCCCAGTTGCAAAAAATTCACATACTATGTGCTCCACAGTCAGAAGACAGACATCCTTGACTGTGTGCTGGATCTTACTGCTAACAAATGAAAAAAGGCTCTGAAGGCTTTAGCTCTTGAGCACTGAAACAGAATACTTTCGCTTTGTATAGATCAATAGAATTACGAAAGGAGATTACGATTCAGATTGCTTTTAAAACATTAGTATCCCACTGGATAACACTGGATTGGACTTCTCAGCAGATGTGGTTAAGCAGAAGCTTGCCAGTTTATGGAAAGAAAAATAAATGGATGTGTTTTGCAGTTGCAAGAGCAAAAGATGAGCATGTTAACTCCAGCTAGCCACACACAACTGCTGGCATTACAGATCCAGAAAGATTTACGAGAGACAAATAGCTCAAGTGTTAGGAATGTGATGAAAAGTTTGCCTCATAATCAGGGCCACGTGGCCAGTCTGGATTCATGGCATCCACACAATTCAAATACATGTAGTGTTTTATATGAAAGAAAAACTAGAATCAGCCCCAGCCTTTTGAACAGCCAGCCATCACGGATATTCACATGGAAGTGAAAGTTCTATTTTTAAATAACCTCAGTTACCAACCAAGAAGTGGTCTTATCATCCACAGACTTTTAGGAAACTAAAATTGCATTCAGATTCTGAAATTTAAACCCTTCAAGAATTGATGAATAAAGGCTTTTTTACAGTATCAAAATTGAGCTTTGGAATTCTATTTAGAGCATTTTTTCCCTGTGAATTAGTAACACTAAGGTGAGGAAATACTATCGTATATTCTATATTGCACCATCAAACCAGAAATTCACATTTGTCTCAGTAAGAATGTGCTAATCTGCCAAAAAACAACAACAACAACCTCAAACCTTGAGCTTCTGCTCAACTTAGCAGCACAAATCCCACTAAAATCAGAAGCTATTCAAAGGCTTAAAATCAAGCCCTTGCTTCAGCAATTTACTGAATCACATCTTAAGGGAATTCTTAAGAAACCCAACTAAACTTGCAAGTATTATCCCTAACGTCTTAAGAGGTGGTGAAGATGAGCTCCAGCAGAAGCAAAGAGCTTGTGCACGGTCAGGCTGCAAGTCGTTAGCATCAAGCTTTACAATCCTTCCCCTATAGTGTGGCCTGCCCTACTCATCAGTAAATGCCATGTGAGCAAACATGTCTAGAGCAGACCCACTGAAGTGGTTCCTCAAATAGCATCAGCTACCACGGCAATCCCCCTGCCTCCAGGTAATACTGCAACTGCCCCAGGACTTCTGCAAGCACGGCTGGGTTGGTAAGAAATGGGAGATGAGGGATGAATCACACTCCTTCCTAATACAACCAGGCTGGCAAAACTTGGTGCTTAAAATGTAACTGAGAAATTTAGTGACCGGCTCTTCCAAAAAGATCCACGTCTATTTTCTTCTTGCAAAATAAAAATAAAACCTCCCTGTGTTACAAAATCCAAAGCCATTTCTTGATGGAAATGGGACCGCAGATGAGACCTCTGTTCCCTTTTCAACAGCCAAAAGCATTAGGATCTGCTGTGATTTTGAACAGTCGGATTTTTGCAAAATTACTTCAGTTGATACTGATGTGCTGTGAAGCATAAAAATGGTAGATTTACAAGCATAACCTACAGAAGAGATTACTTCATTTGGCTACATGATAAAGCTGCAGTCATTGTAGAAACTGTATGATGTAAACCCAAATCTGAGGTAAAATCCTGGATTTGCTGAAATTAACAGAAAAACTCGAATGTCTCAAGTACAGACAAAAAGTCACGTTGAACACTGTCTACAATAACATAAAGTCTTATAATGTTCTGTTTTCACTTCTTAACTGCTTTAACGTGTCATAAAATGAAATTAGCAGAATTACAGACCTAAAGGTTAGAAAATGTCATGTGTAGTAGATACTTCATAGGGTGGACGATAATCACAGCAAAAACAAAACAAAACAAAAGAACAAACAAAAAAAAAGAAATTGAAATAAACAAAGAAAATGCTAGATTGAATGACAGAAAAGCTGCCATAAAAATCAAGGAAGACTTAAATGCACTAATTTTTACTCTGTCTGAAACTGTTTAAAATCGGTTTGATCAGCCAGTCAAGAAGATTAAGCTGGTGTCATGGCAATGACAGAATTATATAAATGAAGAGAACAGTGACTGATCTAATCCCTTCCCTGGACAAAAGAAGGAGTCCTACAGAAGACAGGCCTTCTAGAAAAGGCATAGAAAAGGCACGAAGTTTGGACTACAGCATAGCTCCAAGGCAAGGTTTCAAGCTAGACAAAAAACAAAACAAAAAACAAAACAAAAAAAATGTATCTTGATTTACTATAAACCTTGAGAAATTCATAAATATCTATAATTAGAAATTCAGTGGCTCAATAAACTCCATCACGATGGAAAGTCAATTTTCTTCAAAAGACAGAGCACAGGTCTATCTGGGACTTAGTGAGGCTGTCCACTCCCAGGTATGCTCAAGTAACAGCTGCCATCTCATGCTTGGGGATCGAAATTCATTGAATCGTATTTTCTTAGAACATTCTTAAGACCTAATACCATCCTCTTGCTGAAAATAACGATATGATCCCAGGAAAAGGTGAATGCTCAGGTTGATGCTAAGTATGTTGAGCAAGGCTTGGGGAAGAAGACAGATACCAATGGATAACTGGGGAGCTAGCAAGAGCCTTTGGGAAGGACAAAATGTTGAAGTCCCTTCCCCTTAGATCTGCAGAGGCTGCAGGCTCCCAGTATGAGCTGACCTACAGGGAAGTGATGACACAAGGATGAAGTGATGGAGAGAGTGGCCACAGTCATACGACAGGGCAGGAAGCAAGCTGAAACTCCACTTCCTGTTGTACGTAGACCTAATTTTCAGTCCCAATTTTCTCTTTCCTTCTCTCTAGTTCTGACTGGAGATGCGTCATGGCTCTGCTTGTGGGTTTCATCCTGTCAGCTGAGGAATAAATCCTAGACAAGAAGATCAGAGGGCAAATAAAGGGCAATTAGAGGCAGTGGACATTAAGGAATCACTCACATCTGCTGACAGCTATGTTGAGGATCCAGGTGGAATTGCCAGGTGACTTACCAACAAAAGCGCTTAATTTTTTTTATTGTCATTTTGTCTACGGAAAATCCCCTTACAGGTTCCAGTGTGATAAATGCAATTAGCAAAACCCACTCAAATGAAACAAAGAAGGGTCTCATTAGCCTAGCTTACCCCCTGAGCTGAGCAATGGGAATTGATGAGGACAGTTCGTATTCACTGAAGTGCATTTTGCAAACAGTAAAAAGGAAAAACTGAGAAATCAGGGAAAAAAAAATCACCCTAGTAGCTAGTGGCAAAAGGGATGATACAAAATACAAAGCTTGCTGAAGAAGCACGAAGTGATAAACACAGACATCATCCTTTACTGACATAAATCCAACATTACCCACCAGTCAGCCTCTGCCGTCAGGTTACAGTGATTATCAGCGGAGTTGCAGTAGGCCCAAGGACCTCATTTATATTACAGAATCCAACTGTACTGGTTGCTTTCTATACACAGAGCTGTTTTGAGAAATTTAGCATGCAAAGTCATGTTTATTGTGGCTGCCCGGACCAGTCCAACCTTAGGAAATGGAATAGATGGCCATTTTCTGCACTGGCTTGCAGTACAACGCATACTTCAACAGACAAGCAACCGGTCTGTCCCTTCTACAGTCCTGAGAAGTGAACTGACTGCCAGGAACAGGACAGACTTTCCTTGTTGCCTTTAAGGAAAAAAAATCTGTATTTGCCACAGAGAGTAAAAAGAAATGTTCAGCTGGGCTGAATCTGTAGCTGTATCTGGTTGGAGTGGCTGGGCCTGAATAGGATACCAGAGGTAGACACAGTTAACAGTGGCAAGAGCAGGGATTTTGTCATCCAGAACATTTGTTCCTGTCCCCTGAGAAAAGCTACCAGAGATGGCCTTGTCCTGCACAGGTGGGAATCCCAGGGCAGCCTTCACTTCGAAGTCACCATCACAGTGCTTGTGGGGACTTCCATCTTCCTGCCATATCTAACACTGCAGTCCTGTTCTTAAAACAGAGCCAGTTGTGAAGTCTTTAATTCAATTACTACTGAAGGACCAGACCTGTACCTCTACAGGACTTTCTTAATACTGCCAGTTCTCTGAAAATTTACAGCTATAAGCATACTGATTTTTTTTTCACATGGTCTGATAAGAGAAACAATCTGACATTTCAAATCAGCACATTATATTTATGCTGAAAACAAAATATGAAAAATCTTCCTGGGCTTTTACTTTGATAAAATGAACCTTACTGGTACAGTTTAAGTTGCTTTGTCCCTCACATTTCTATTGTATATAGTGCATTTCAGTCTCTGGAAATGTTAAAACACAATTTGAAGGTATGATATCCCACATATTCTTGGCTCCTGAATGATAGTCTCCGAGGCATCATTAATAACAAAATACACTGAAACAGTGTACAAGACAAACAAGATTTTTTAATGCTTAAGCAAAAAAAAATGAAGCATTAGTTCATCAGGTCCCATCTGAACTGTCTGTTTTTTATAGCCTCAGTTAAGAAAACTGACTGTTCTTCTCCTTTTCCCCAAAACAAACAAGCAAGCACTCAGTGCAGAAACCATAGAGCAGCAGCAGGCAGTGCGGGTGCATTGGTTCATACAAATGTTTTGTGGGGCAGGGAGAAAGGATAGCCAGAAATATAACTTGATAATATGTCAGAGTAGCTTGCCAGCACCTTTAAACAAGAATCACAGTAAAACACTGAATAACTATTTGCAAAAGCAGTATACAGTACTTAGAACAGGAGATGGCCTTACTAGTTTTGGGTGCCACCTTAGGCTATCTTTCATCACTTTAAATTAAATCCTTTCAGTGTTTAAAAGGACACACCATCCACTCATGAGACTGAGTTCATCCCCCTTTCTTCAAGCAAAGACAGATTAACCAGCAGAGCAACCTCCAGGTCGAGCACTGGCCTGTTGATCACTCAGAGGTCTTTCAGGAGGGTATCTCCTCCTGATATGCAGGACATCTTTCCACACAATTATGTTCAAGCACAGTTCAATGTAGCTGATGCAGGAGACACGGTAGTGGCCTAGGGTATGTAGGAAATGAGGCTGGATGGATCCCAATAACTGCGTTTTATTTGAAGTCTCTTTCTGAGGGCAAAACACAGAGGTATCTCCTACTTCTCCAAATGAGATCACAAACCTAGGAGGCCCAAACTTTTGTTTGAGCTGAACAGATTCTCAACATTGCCTGTTTTAGCTTCTCAGCACTGGAGAGACATGCACAGCTTTAGTTTGAAGTCTTTGTAACAACAGGCTTTTAAGGCTCTAAACGTATTATGTCTGATGTGGTTCTATCCAAGGAAGTTCACAGGTTAAGAAATAATCCTCTCTCTCATACTGTGGTAACATCAAGTAGGATCTAGCAGCATTTTCACTACACTGGATACAAGAAACTAAACAGCTTACAGGAAAAAAATTGACTCATTCACATATGCAAGATTTCTTTTCTTGAAGCTTAATTACCATTTTTTCTGTCTTGAAGCAGCAATGCCAGAAATTCAGCTGTCTGTTCAACCACAACCCAGACATTGTGGAAGCAGCTGTTTCCCAAGCCACTGAACACTGACACAGGGAAACTCTCCAGTCCTGCTGTGAACAACTCTGTGTCGCTCCTTAGTAGTGACAGATAATTTAACCTGGCTTTAAAGAATATTTCATGCAAGCTGCTAGGAAACAAAATCCAAATCTCCCTCACCCAGTCCTCAGAAGGAGTCCCCATTCTGAACCCTCCTTGCTGCACCTCAGGGCCTGTAAATGGATCCCCATCAGTCACACACACTCCATTGGCAACTGTTACTGAAAAGCCCCAACCTCTCCCCATGCATTCATTTTTCCTCCCTGTTTTACCCAAATATCAGTTCTGCAGGTTCATCATATTTTATAGTTGGTTCTTGGATGACTCCTGAACTGAGAGACATTTTCACTTCTTGTACAGCTAACACAGCTGCTCCTTTTTAAAAGGGAAACGCATACTAGGATTGGAGTGCAGGGCCTGGCAACGTGCCTCACCCTCCTCAGCTGTACGGCTTGGAAATTTGCTATTTAAGCAAATGCTTATCGTGCTGAAAACTAACCTAGATATTTGGAAATATTTTTTAAAAAGTTAAAAATCCCATCAAAAACAAAACAAAAAACCACACACACAAAGTTTTCAAAAGGGATAAGTAAGAAACACATAGTCCACTGGAAACATTTTACAGATACTGGTACCTAATGAAACAAAAGCAAACCTTCCAGACACTTTGCCTGTCTTAATAAAAGTATAAGTCTGAGATAAGTAAGTATCACAGATTAATTCCCAAACAACTGAAGGAAAAAATTATACCTTGTCATCAACTCCACTGTTTGAGATAGCTTCAGAGAAGCTTCCCAAATGCAAATCCCAAAGCTTCTAATTCTGAAAAACCAGCTGGAGAGAATTAGCATGGCTACGATCGACTGTACAGTGAAGATGAGCTATTGTAACCTAAGAAACCATGCCAACACTGTAGAAAAAAACAGGAGCAGTACTTTCCAGCTACCGAAGCAATGACCACATGCTACTGTAGCATCAGCTGAGCAGACCAGCAATGGAAGTGGCACGAAATCCCTTGGATGAGATAGAGGAGGTTGTCTTTCCTTTGGTAAGCACCTTTCTTTGGTTAACCAGAATAAATAGATATGAGAGTATCTGAAAATACTAGCGTTTTCCTTGGGGCAGTATTACAAAGTTAAACACCATCTAATTGAAGTCTTCAGAGAGTACAGTGTTATACCATGACAAAGAGGCAAAAACAGCCCTCTTCTGGCACTTATACAAAGGGAAAGAAAGAGTACAAAAAGACTGAAATACTGACTTTTCAGGAACTTCATTTTAATCACAAGTTCCCTGTAATTTCTGTCAACTTCGCTTCAACAGCAGTAGTTTCTCATGTTAAGGAATATGCAGGCTTTTTTTTTAAAAAAAAGTTAATTAATTTCAGAGTTAATAATTGCAAAATTTCTGGATTCTCACACAGAATTGAAATGAGAGCATTTTTTATTTTATTTTCTAAGCACTTCATTACTTTAAAAAGTGATCAAAATGTGGCAATTTTCTATGATCTTTTTTCCTATGTATCATTCAAAAATTTCCACAGTTTGTTCAGTCTTGCTAGGTAAGTGATGCAAGAATTTGTAATGACCTCTCAGGAAGTATCTGGGGACAGGCGTTCTGAGAAGCGAAGAGCTGGGATGAGGAAAGAGCAGGCCGTTAATGAGTTTGCTGGTTTTCTGGGGAGCCACAGGAAACTAGATAGGCAACCACACTCAGCAGTGCTCCCCTCTGTCTTAGCCATCAGTAGCAGATTGATCTGTTCTTCTTAGAACTACACGGGTCCAGAGGGAAGCTGTCACCAAGGAATACGAATAGCTGTGAAAAACATCCATACGCTCTCTGGCAGGCCCCTGGGATGCCATGGACCAGGAAGGAGGTGCTTTTTCAACCTCCTGCTATGGCCATGACCCTGCAGAGTACAGTGCTGCAATCCAGGTTTTCACCACAGGGCCAGGAAGGGACATTTGTGTTACTGACAGGACACTCTTCTAACAGCCCATTTTAACTTTATTGTGCTCATCTGTTCTTCCTTCACCTGTCTGTGAAGGGCTAGAGCAGGCCACCCTGCCAGGACCCCACGCAATATTCCCTCAGATCAACAGAGACACATCCATTGCATTCAGCGAGAACCTCCAACTGCCAGGACTGTAGTATGAGAGAGAATATTCTTTCAGCACATTAGAATATTGCTTAGGAAACTACAAGATTAAATCACTAGAAGCACAACCATAGGGTTTTTTTGCTGATTTGAATTACGAATAGAAAGTACGAGCAGTTAAGAGGAAACAAGATATGTTCTATACGAGAGCCAAGATTTTTTTTTCCTGACATGTGCCAAACAAGGAGAAGAAACAGAAGAATCTGGCACCATTAAAAACAGTTTGTGGAGAAAGGAACTGAATATCTACAGCCAAGCTCCATGTGGTTTGTAAAGAGGAAACTTTTGTTTTATGGGACTCTCAGTCAGCCAAAATTCTCCCAGACGGCATGCAAATGGATATTAGCCTAAAATCCTACACGCATCTTGTAGAAGAATCAGTAAATGGTGGGGAAAGAAAAGGAACACTACTAAAGTTTTAGATCAGAATTCAAAATCTGCCTCATGGTTTAAAAAGTTAGTTTACCAGACAGCTATAATGTCATATATGGTAAGTTTGTTGGAAGGGAAACACAGCAAGTTAAAGCATGAAACTGTAAGTCGGGAAAATGAGTTCCAACCCTGGCTTCACTACCAAGTAGCTCTATAAAACTTGGATAAAAGAGAAAAAGGCTGCCAACTTAAATGTGAGATTTTCCTTAACTTCGTATAGTATATTAACATTGCACTTATGCTGTTTCTTTTAGCTTCTATATTTCCCCCACTCCCTGGCATTACTACACACCAAGTTAAGTAAGTGACTAGATAGAGCACTGAGAACAGCTAAATTACTTGACCAAAACAAGCCCTACCCAGTTTCTTAATCAAAGTACTGACTGGAGAAAAAAAAGAAAAAAAGAAAAATTAATATGGGACAGTAATTCTCATAACTGAGCAAAACACTAAAGCAGCTGAAATGATCCAACAGCTTAGCTGAATATTGTGACAGAATGTGGCATTTCTGGCTTGAAGCAGTAACTGGAAGTTGTATTTCAGCATATAGAAGAACAGGAACGGGCAGGCAACAGCTCTTCGATACATGCTGAGTGCTTATACCCTGGAAGAATGAAGAATGTTTTTCATCAAGAGATTCTTCTCTGGCAACCATCAGAGTCCCGTGTCAAGCATTTGGCTACGTTATCTGTAAATCAAGAGGAAAGCACATTGACCTCCAGCTTACAGCTGGGGAAGTAAGGCAGCTCCAGCAGGCAAGACTTCAAGCTCTGGAAGCATCCAAGTCCCTGCAGCCCACTGAAGGCACTTCTCACTGGGGCAGGTAGAGGCCCAGGTGGCTCTGTGGGTCTGGGCTCCAGCCTGTCCTGCAGTAGTCTGAGAATGGAGCTTTCTAGGTGATATTACCAGGGATTAAAACACGTAAGGTGGAAACTTACACTATCATGCTTGAGGGAGAAGTAGTTAGTATCTCCTGTAAGAGGCCCTCAGCAACCTGCTTTGGGTGGCCCTGGTTGAGTAGGGGGCTTGGACCAGACGACCTCCAGAGGTCCCTGCCAACCTCAACCATTCTGTGACTCAGTGATATGAGGATTAAGATTTGCTCCTTTGTATCTTCCTTTCAGCTAAGATTTGCGAACTAGTGTGCTTTCCTCCTCTAAATATAGTAGCGAGCCTGAATCTAATTTTTGAAGCAATCCATTCTGTATTTGCTTGGGTGTTCCTTGCATACCTTTAGGACTATCAACTTGAAGGAGAAGCCCAAAGGTTATTTATTCAGTACTGTCTGTAAGGTATGTGCATTTGTGTACAGTGCTCTAGATGGATGCTCCGTGCTTCATGTGGCACTGGAGTAATAAAAGAACTAAAAGCAATTTCTTTTAATTCTCGCACATTAATATTATTTTCTCCAAACAATAATGAACAGAAGAAAGCAAAATCAAGCACTCAAAATAAATAAATAAATAAATAAAAATATATTTAGGCAGAGAAATAAAGAGAGTAGGAAAAACCAGTGTAAATGTAAAAAACATTGTATTTTAAGGAGAAACCTGAAGCTAGCAGTTCTTATAACCACTGAAAATATTTCCACCCCAGTCCCTTACAGAATGGCATCTACTGATGAGTTCTGGATGCTAATCAAGACCAGACCAGGTACAAACTAAAGCAAAGAACCCCCTGACAAAGTAGGTCAAGAAAACTGGGAGGGAAGGGAAACTGTTGCTAGGTGGCAGTGTACCTTAAGCAAAGAACACTGTAAATCATAGATTATTGAAAAGTTCATGATCTGCTAAAGGAGGTGTCATCTTCAGTGTCATCTTCAAAGCCTTGGTTGGGAACAGAACCCAAAATGTACTTGATATACAGACAATTTTTCAGAAGGCTGAGAAGTAGCACTGAACAAAAATAAGAAAACCTGTCTTGAGACATGCTATTATGCACTGCCTACATTATAATGGCTCTCCAGGTCTATTACTGCCACAAGAGAGCTCAAAAGCCAGTGAACTGAGCCTTGTACATCTTGAGAAGACTATGGTTTTCTTACGTCATTTTATTCAACCTTTGCTAAACTCTTAACTGAAGACAAAAGCAGAGAAATAAACTTGCACCGCAACTTGGCACAGCAGTGAAGAGTAGACAGAAAACCTAAGTGTGCTGGTGAGAAATAAAGGTTTTTCAAGGTTATTTAAGAAACAGAACTCTTACTTTTCTGCCTTAAACAGTTTCACTCGTCAGTTCTAATCCTTTCAAAATGGAAACAGGTAAAAAGCGGTCAATAAAATTTAACAAATGGAGGTCATAAAAGTGCATGCAGTCTGCATGACGCCAACAAAGAGGATGGGGAAAAAGGCCAATGTAGAAGGCCAAGGCAAGAAAGGAGAGGCTACATTTTTCTGGTATCCTTCTATCTGTCCTTCCTGATGTTCCCTCCAACAGAAAACTACCTTAACATATTGCCTAAATTAGCAGAAGTGGTAAAAAAGACAGGCTGATGACATCTTGTGAACTACAATTCGCTTGGTAAGAGAGCTGTTAGCAAGCTCACAGCTTGTCACAGAAAAGGATAAGATGTTCTTGAAGGCAAAGATAAAATCTATATTCTTTTCAACAATATCTATCTGGGTTCAAGAGAGCAATTTTTTGGAAAATATTTTACATGAATGTTACTGTATGGATTTGAGGTAATTTAGAAGGTAGAATAAAAGAAATGAAAGGCACTTAGTTCTAACAAGGCTTTAAATCCATGACTAAGACCATAACAAAATGTAATAACAATAGTAATAGCTAATAACAAAAGTAATTCTTCTTACATTAACTCTAATCTGCTATACTTTTAAAGGTGTTTGTACACCATACTCTGATGCATTAAAAACTGGTCAGAAATAATATAATCGGAAGGTACATGCCGTCTAATACAACATGGTGATTCCTGTATTGCTGTGTCTGATTCCTATATTGCTGTGTCTGAAGACTGTTCATAATAATTAAAACACCAACCTTACTAACCTAAAGAGTTGCAGAGGGAATAATTTTTACAAAACGTTTCCTCGGAGTAGCTCACACAAGATGTGTTAACTTGCAAGCATAAGCCTCACATTACTATTTCCAGGTTGGGTCTGTATCTTTTTTATCTGGAAAACCTTGGGATGCAAACCTCACAACTACAGGAACCAATTTCAAAGGATAAATGGGGGTGCAACAGTCTTTGTTCCCCTTTTCTGCACTGTCCCTTTCCCCAAACCTAGTGTGGTTTTTGTGGTAAGCCTGAGCTGCTTCTTCCTCCTAGTGATTTGAAGCCTCTGTAATGCAAGGAGGGAGTCACAGAGCATCACAGCCTTGTCCCCAAACTGTTGGTTTTCAGTTGCGGTCATGCAATAAACACTAGCAGCCAAAAATAAGCATCAACTTGAACAATAAAAAGTGGAATCCCTATATATGTCAGTAGGAGCCAACCCCTGTTGATCTCACGCACGCTTCCCTGACTTCAGCAGCATTACTGCTGTAAGACAAGCAGGAGTTGGCTTCACCTGCTGTTTCACCTCCCACTCCGTGAGACTGTGCACAGCTAGTGGAAAAACAGTTTGGAAACAACAAAAAAACAACATAAAGCTGGAGCTGACTTAGTCATTTTATGAAGACAAAAGAGAATAATCTGTAGGCTAGGAAGTCATCAGGTTTTGCCATAGCAGAAATACTTTGGTGGGGGGTACACAGAAAGCAGTCTCTCTCTGGAGAAAGCACATTCCCCAGCAAACAGCCTAAATACGCTTCTTTCCATTAACCAGTAAGAGGGAGATCTTTTTGTAGCGTGCAGAAGGCACTGAGCCTCATCTGACATTGAAGTTTAACTCAAAATAAAATTTTCTGTGATTAAGGAAACTTTTGTTCTACTTCTGTTTCTTCACCATCTGTGATATGAAACCTGGCAAAGACTCCAATTAGTTTCCTTTGTGTTATTACTGCCACTAGCACTCAAATGATAAACATTTATGCAAAAGGAATTTCCTCTGCCTTTCTTTGCTGTCTCTAAATGGTGGATGTAAATACCTTAATAAGAAAACCTGTACTGAACTCACCCTGAAATCTGGTAATGCCAGATTATACCAACTGCACTACAGAAAAACGCAATAGCGGGTTAAGTCAATACAATACTTCTGACAACATCTTCTGTACAGCAACGAGCACTCACAGCCTGAGTAAATGAAGCAGAAGCATCCCTCGCCAAGAAAGGAGAAATCCTGCAACATCTGTTTAAGGAACATCAGGGAGTGATTTGGGGAGTTTTCTTCATTGGGACGTACAAACCCTTGTTCTGCTCCTGGAAGGACAGCTTTAAGAGTCACACAAGTGGTTCTATTTCTCTTGAATTGTGACAGACAGAGACATCGTCCAGCAAAACAAACTTAACCCAACACTTAAGGGCAAGGTGACACTTAGCTGTGTATATTTACTTCCTTAACCTCTTCATTTATGTATACATCTATACACACATTCGACTACTGTAGCTATCCTAGCTGAAACCCATGCAATAGCTGTAGTAAAGATGTTAAATTTGATTATTCTGCTGAAGTTTATCTTGGCACATTAAACACAAGACACAATCCATTATACAGTTTGTATGCTGGTGCAAGCACACCAACATTAGGACAAGATATTCATCTTTATAAAAACAGGTGAAGTAGCACCATTTTTTTTCTAGTGTAGGCAAGCCCTGCAAAGCCAGAATTGTTCACCTTCTCTGTTCAAATGGGTATGATCCATGTTCAATCAGGACTACAATCTATGACTTTGGCCCTTATTCATGCAGTAATTTGCCAAGTCTCCTTTCCATATGTCAACAGGTTCCCAATTGGTTTTTTTTGATTCCTGAGTGGGAGGGCAGTAGCCCAGCCTGCTGCTGAATTTATTAGATTCAAACAGGAGAAAGGGAAAGAAATCTGACACATGGACGAAACGTGAGGATAGAGAAGCAGGTGTGGGCCAGACAAGCAACAGGAGAGCACAAACTTGCACTAATCTGAGAAGCATGAACTAAACCTTATTCCCATTTTTTAATACACTGCACGCTTTAGCATGGCTGCTCTTACTGCAGATCAGAAGCAGCCAGGCTGCTGCCAAGCATCTCTTAAGACCATGCACAATTTCTTTTCTTCCCACATGCTTAAAAAAACAAACTAAACCAAACCAACCAAACAAACAAAAAAAACACCTTCCTGGAGCAGGATGGCACTTTTACATCAGCAGCTTATGCTGAAGCCTGTACTACACAGAGGATGATGTGTTTTTCCATTTTTTATTTCCAGTTGCTTGCACACTGGTGCTTATACTTGTTAGACAAACAGCTTGGGTTTTAAACAAATACTTTATTAATCAAACGACAGTTTGGTTTTCTGGGCAAAACAGCATGCCTTCTTGCTGAGGCCTCCTGTATAATTTCATTCTGGTGTGGAACAAATGTCCTAACAATTTTTCTATAGGCTCCACAGGGAAGACTTCAAAAACTCTATAGCCACAAGGGTTAGGAAAATATGAAAATAGGCTCCTCAACCCTTTTTACCCACCATCCACATCTGACCAAAAACTTCACAGTAAAGGCTCTGCCTGCTTCCATTTCCAAAAATGCAACCTATTACAGCTCGACTAGAATTTCTACTAATAACAGGCACAATTTTATAATGTGTCTGAGTCAGTATACCAGCTTCTAACCGCAAAATTACACCCCTTGCAGATTGCCCTGACCATGTCTCACTTCTCCTCTGCTGACCTCGTTTAAGGCCCGAAACTTGCAGAAAACTCAAACTTATAAAAAAAAGAGAAAGATTAAATAGTTTCTGTTGGTCCAACTTGTGGAACAAGCTCTCAGGGGCTCAGAGGAGCAGCAGGGAGGAGCGACAAGGCCAGCAGCAGCCGCCTGTGTGGTCGGCTGGGCTGAGACGGTTTCTTCACGGTGAGGGTGACGGAGCACTGGAACAGGCTGCCCAGGGAGGTTGTGGAGTCTCCCTCTCTGGAGATACTCAAGGCCCATCTGGACGCCTACCTGGGCAGCCTGCTCTAGGGAACCTGCTTTGGCAGGGGGGTTGGACCCGATGATCTTTCGAGGTCCCTTCCAACCCCTTCAATTCTGTGGTTCTGTGAGACACGGAGCTGCATCCTAAGCAAACCTACCAAGTAGTCTGTCTTACAAGATGACCCCACTCAACCACTTGGATAAATGTCTTCCCTGCACACTTATGAGATGGATCGGTCCCTCTACCTCAAATCATATTAATAAGGGCTCCAGAACAGACATCATGAACATAACCTGTATCTGTTACATTCACTGCCCTTCTGAGCCCAAAGCGAGAAATTTCGCTCATTACTACACACGGTCCCAAACCTGCACTTGTTGGTCTAAAAGCTGTCAGACTGACTATCTGACCACTTTTAAGAGATTAATAAAGCAATTTCTTTTTGGTACATCCACGACTACTACACCCATGCCTTCCAAAACTTTTAGTGACCAGATAAAGCAGATGTATATTATTGAAGAATTAAATTTCTTATTTGCGATGCATTTTATTATGGGATTAAGAAAGCCAAGCTTAGTGGTCCCTCCCCTTCTTCACTCCTCCTCCACCAAGCCTTTCCACCCGTTTCTCCCCCAGCTGCTGGAGAGAACGGACGCTGAGGAGCGTCAAGCGTTAGCAACTCAGGCGAATACCTGGGGAGAGCTCAGCGTGGAAGGAAAGGGGCACTGTAAGGAGAGGGGCATTGTTCAGAAACAGGCAGGCCCGTCTCACGCAGTGGTTTGTTTCCCCCCCCCAAAGCATCTTCAGCCTGCTTAAACTTAAAACTTAAAGCCGAAGCCCGCCGGTACCAGCTCTCCACCCACCGCCCTCCGAGCCGGGAGCCGCCAGCACGGCGCACCTTGGACCCGGGTGCGGAGGTCGGGGAGCGCCGCGCAGGGCCCCCGGCGGCCACGCACAGCCCCTCCGCCCGCCCCGCGGCTCCGCTCCCCGCGGGGGGGAAGGCGGCGGCCGCCGGTCCCTCCGCCCTCCCCGGTACCTTTTCCTCCTGCAGAGCACGCAGACGGCCCAGAGGAGCAGGGCGGCGGCGGCGGCCGCCCCGCCGCAGGCGCCGAGCGGCAGCGCGTCGGGGCCCATTGCCTCCGCTGGGGCCGCGGAGGAAAGTTTCGCCCGTCCTCCCGCTCCCTGCCGGAGCGGAGCGCGGCCGGCCGGCCCTCCCCGCCCACCAGCGAGCCCGGGGGGCCGGGTTTGGCCGCTCCGAGCTGAACTTGGCGAGCGGGGCCCGCGGCGAGCCGGCCGGCTCCTCCCCGGGGAGCGCCCCGCGGCGGGGAGGGTCGCGCCCGCCCGCCCCCGGCCGGAGGGGACGGCCCGGCCTCGGGCCTGCCGCCGGCACCGGGCAGCCGGAGCGGGACGGCGCCGGTGGGAGCCCGGAGGGAGCCCGGGGCCTCCCGAGGCCCGGCCTCGGGTGTCTGTGGCCGGGGCTCAGCGCCCGCCGGGCCCCCTGGGCTCGCAGTGCTGGGCTGGTGCGGGGAGTGGGGCTGGTAGGTGTTTAATTTCTGCTTGTTTTGGGGTAGAAACAACGGATTTGTGTCTGTAAAAGAACAAAACAACCCGCCTCGCAGGTTCGTGAAACCTAACCCGAGGTAGAAAAACCGAGGTGCAAATAGCGAAGACCGCCCCTGACGTGCTGTGCGAGCAGCCGGGGCTGATCCCCAGCATAGCGCAGCCAGTTCTCCCGGTCCTTCCAGTCCCATGCTGCCAGCGCCTTGTGGAAAGAGAGCAGAAGACAGGCCCAAAATTTGAGGCAACTGAGAGATCCCCAGCTTGAGGAAGCATGATGGGGTGAGGTGGAGTGGGGCAGAAGGCCAGAGCACTGGGTGCTACAGGGCAGGTGGGGAGACGAGCAAAATGGCAGGGTCAGAGCAGCGCCTGGCAGCCGTCCTGCCGTCTGTCAGAAGGTACGATCAGAAGCACAGATAGGATGCGAGGTAGTATTTGCAGTTTGGTCTCCTTTGGAGATACTCAAAACCCGCCCTGATGTGATCCCACTCTAGGTGACCCTGCTCGAGCAAGGGGGCTGGACTGGATGATCTCTGGAGGTCCCTTCCAGCCTCAACCATCCTCTGATCCTGTGAATGCTGACAAGACAAGAGTTAGCGTACCTTACTCATTCTCAGTTGCACAGAGTATTACAAATTACAATGTGTTTCACAATATTTGGTCGTTTACTTATTCCTTGCTTCTTGGAAGCATCATATACAACTCTCAGCTTTCCGAATTGCTCTGTTGCAAGTTTTCTGTAAATTGCAGAGACCCAAACGTATCTCAGCAGATAAAGTGATTTGGCCAAAGAAAGCTTCCTTGACTTTAGCATATCTCATCAGTTTTGGAGGCCTGTTTCATATATGTCATCTTGAACTGGGCAAAATTTGTGTCTTATTCCTCAAACATTCCTGTTGATTGCAGTGAAATAGTCAAAAATAGTCATTCTGTATTCAGAGCAACTATGATTAATGTGCCTTGCATTGAAGTGTCGTAGAGTCTGGACACTGCTGCTTAAATTAATCAACTGTTCTTCCTGAGATCAAAGAACAGACACCCCTGTTGTGCAATACAATGCAGTCAGAGAAACCATAAGAGAAAATAACGTTTTACTGCTAGCTTAGGGCTTTTTGCAGGAACTCTGAAATCCCCAGTTTGGGAATCCCAATGGGTTTCGTAGCTACTTATCCTGTTAATTCTTGTGAAACTGGTAATTCAGAACTGAAAGGCCTTGCACAGTGAGAAATTACAGAGTCAGGTTATGCAGGGTGAACTATTACTCATTTTACAAATGACTTCTGCTGTGAAAATTCAGTGTTTTACTTCAGTATAGTGAGAAATAAGTGTTCACTTACAAGTAAATAGCTAGGGCAGCTAGAATAATCCCTTATCCAGATTCAAAACAACAAAAAGATTGCTGGAGTTCTGGCAGAGGGCATGAAGAGGTTTGCAACAGCATTTTTTTTTCAATTTGCACTGTTTGTATTTGCCAAAAGTTACTGTCTCAGATCAATTGCAGATGAAAAACAAACAAGAAAAAACACGCCACCAGCAAAGCACCATGAGCAAGATTATTTTATTTTAAAATACAGCGAATACAACCTGGAAGGCCTAAAGTACCCTTAAGTGCTGTGTACTCTTCTATATCAACCTCTTGAAAACCCTAAGAGGACAGATTAATTTCTCTTCTACTAGTACAGGAATCTCAAAGTATTAGAAGCCCAAAACTGTCAGAAGTTTGGCGTCTTACAGTAATGGACTATCTCAACGCAGATCCAGCTGGATGACATTTGCATACAAAATGCACAATTAAAATTATAATAGATGTGTCTGTACATACTGGCATCTCAGCTAACTGCATAAGGAGGGTTAGGTTGAACAGTCCCCTTTAATGTAGCTGTAGCAGAAAAGAGGAAATGTATTTTATGTTCAAGGGGTACAAGCTCAGTCTGACCGTGATACAGCCTTGTATTGAAAAATTACTCTTAAGAACCAGAAGGATTTTCAGTTTCAGGCTATCGTGAGATCCTCATGGAGCTCTAACTGCAGCATGGTCATAAACAGGGAGAAAGAACGTAAATGCTGTTGTATTTGGAGAAGAGCAATGCTACTGTCCATCTGGATACAGCTGTGTCCAGTTGTTATCCTTATTCCTGGAGTGTAATTGCTGTTCCGTGACAGCGATATTGGCTCCTTGGCAAGCAGCAAAATTTCTTCAAGAGCAGTCCCCAGGCTTATAAAGCTGCTAGAAGCAACTGCAGTCTAGAGAGAGGGGAAGGCATCTGTAAATATATACTGGGGCGGGGGGAAGGGGGGCGGGAGAGGTGGAGAATTCATAAAATAATCTTTGAGGCCTTTTCAGTTCAAAGACACCTCAGATTTCAGTAGGTTCTTAATACTGTTAGTAAGCCTAGATGGATCATGGATAGATGCTCAGTTACATTTCTCCTGTTTAAATTGTGAACATTCTGTACATATGCTACAGTTCAAAATGCATACTGTGTGTATGTTTCATACTGCCAATGTTGTAAGATGATATAGATCATATTTTTTTGTCTTATGAAAATGCAGAAGACTCAAAATAAACTTAGAACAGTATATACTGCAATCTGTACTGTATGTTACACATCACAGTGTGATTTTGCTATATGCAGCACATGGACAAATGCCTGTTCTACTGGGTAGCTTTTGTGTGCACAGGGATTTAAACTACCAGGCTCAGACAAGAGCAGATTTTGCATCATTGAAACACCACTGAGATATGTGTTATAAGCAATGGCAGGAACAAGGCTTATTTTTCTGGTTGCTCAGTGCTACTCATTCTGAGGCTATTTTCAACACCTTACAGCTTTGCTCTGCTGTAAGAGCGGCAGTTGCAATATTGCAAGTCCATTCTTGTCTTCAGTATAAATGCATATGAGGTGTTTCAGCCAAAACAATCTATGTGTGTCTTTGGAAAATGCTAAGGAAAAATGCCCACATTAACATTGTTAGTGATTTTGAGAAACTGCAGTGGCATCAGACTTTGAAACAGGGTCAACAAATTAACCTCTGTGTCAAAGATAAGCTATCCAAATTTATTTAGGTTGTACACCACACAAGAAGAGAGGTTTTGTGTACTCTTTACGGCTTGCTGGACTTTTGGTGCATAATTCCGTGAAGATGCCGCTGGAACTGGGTCTGCTTCCAGCTCTCAGCCCAGCAGCTGTTTTCTCTGAAAGTGAAGCTCAGAGCTAATAGAGATCAGGCTGAATTCAGGGCAGCAGAACTCAAAGCCTTTTTGTTCGCTGCTCCCCGTGTCCCTTCCTACTGGAAGGCAGGCAAAGGGAAGTGCAGTGATTTAAACGTGGGATGAAAAGGCTACAGACCTGTCAAATCTCACGCACTAAATTTAAGACTCGTACCTTTGATTTTTGCCTCGTGTTCTCTCCTTATTGCCTTGTATTCTCTCCTTAGTGAACGGATCAATCTGCATTTAAAGCTTTTGTAGTGCAGCACCGCAGCCTCTCTCCCCTGATCTCCTGTGTCAATCACGGCCGCTTGGCCTGATCTGTGACCCCACACCGAGAGGGGCGAGGAGTCTCACTCATCTTCCCCCATGTGCACTTCGTATGTTGTAGTCCCACTTCCCTCAGTCATGCAGACTGATATGCCAGACACATGTGGACTCTCTTACCATCTCAGGGGAAGTATAGAATAACATGGTTACATGTTATTATCTACAAAGATCACCAAGTCCAACTGCCTGAACATTCAGAGCTACACAAAATTTAAAGCTGATTATTAAGCACAATATCCAAAAAAGCCTCTTGAACACTGACATGCCTGGGGCATCAAGCGCCTCTCTAGAAAGCCTGTTCTGGTGTCTGACCACCCTCACAGTTAAGAAATTGTCCCTAATGTCCGGTCTGAACCTGCCCTGGCGCAGCTTTGTGCCGTTCCCATGTGTCCTGTCATCGCCTACCAGGGAGCAGAGGCCAGCCCTCGCTGCCCACCTCCCCTCCTCAGGAAGGAGCAGGGAGCAGAGAGGTTGCCTCTTCCTCCTTTTCTCCAGACCTGACAACCCAAGTGTCCTCAGCCTCTCCTCACAGGACATGCCTTCCAGCCCTTTCACCAGATTTGCTGCCCTACTCTGGACACCTACAAGTACCTCAACATCCTTTTTATACTGTGGAGCCCTGAACTGCACACAGGTCGGGTAGGCTGGTACAGACAGGAAGCTGACTAGGCAAAGAGATTATGAATGGGAGTCAGGGAGGGAAATAGAAGAAAGAATAAGGAACAGATGAGGATGAATGAGCAAGAAGATGGAATCTGGGAATCAAAGTGGAGAAGAAGAGGGTAAGAATAGGAAAGATTTGGAGGAGGACTGTGAGAGAACTGACGCTTCCTCCATGTAGAAATTAAGATGTGGAATTGTGATATGACCCAAAGGTCAAATCAAAGAAGAGAGGTAAAACTGGACATGAGTGGGAGTGACAGGGTGGGCTTCCTGGCTGCAGTTCCGTGGTACCTGAGATGGTACAACTGCACAGAGCCTCAAAAGAGACTGTCATGTGCCTCCTGCCACCCATGCCACAAGTCATGCAGTCCTTATAGCTGACAACTATGTGGTCACAGTAAGGACCGGTTGCTTCCCAATCTGACAGAAAACTCAGCGAGAGAAAGGAATTGGATGTACCCAGCAAGCCATTGATTCAGCTCATCCTGAAGCCATACTGTCATTAGCTCATGTAAGGAAATGGGGTAGCAGTCTAAGACGTGGACTATGGGAAAAAGAGACATCCTGCTATGAGATTTAAACAAAAGGGAGCTGTGCTACAGTGCAAGGGTCTTCAACCTCAGAGAAATGCTAGTATGATGCTACTTGGGCATATTTTTACATTTTTGCCCTGACTTCTTAATGAGGAAATTTTGATATAAATTCTTACCTGAACAGCATTAATTTTGGAACGAGCATTACAGATAAATCTAGATAATGTAGACAAGGAGGCTACAGAGTTCTACTTTTTTTTTTCTTTTTTTTTTTTTTTCTGTGGTATCTGGAAACTTAGCGAGGCAAGAAGGGGACTTCAAGAGTGGTGGCTGTCCTGACCAAGTTAACTGAAGTTTGTTCTTGAGAGTTATAGTCCATCCCTTTCTGTGGTAAGTCAAATACCATCATGCTGCTCATAGGCTAACTACGTGATCTGCATTTTCTGCAGGCCCAACTTGCGTACTTGGCTCTGATTTGCTATAGATAGATAAATATAAAAAAACAAACACAAGAAACAGTCATGTATTCAGGACTTGCCATTTGAACACATAGAGCATTTTGGATACAAAAAAGAGCCAGCATTTAGCATCCCTACCAATGAATGTCCATGAAAATATTAATGCTGGTGTACCCTAAGCAAAATTTATATTTGCAATATAGTAAGGTATGCAGAGTTATATCACAAACTTTTGAAGAAAGCCTCATTCCCTGTGGGGGTTTATGTGAACAGAATCTGGCAGAGTTCTGTGGAAAAATGCATAGCTACATCATATTTACCTTCCTGAAAAGCCTACAGTTCTGGAATCTCCTAACTTTCCTATAGCTGACTTCATAACCTTCAAAATGTACTTTTTACTTTTCATTTCTACGATTCAGTTTATTTGCCTTGGGAATAGTGCAGTCTTTGCTAGCAACAAATATTTGGGGCAACTAAACAGTGTTTGTACTACGATAAAAACAAATATCATGTATTAACTCATTAACTGGCAGGTGTATGTATATAAACAACATCTGGACTGTTTCATTTCTCTGGAGTACTGAGCATAGCTATAGCACAAATTGAAGAAAAAGAGGAGGAGAGGAGAGGAGAGGAGAGGAGAGGAGAGAGAGAGAGAGGAGAGGAGAGGAGAGGAGAGGAGAGGAGAGGAGAGGAGAGGAGAGGAGAGGAGAGGAGAGGAGAGGAGAGAGGAGAGGAGAGGAGAGGAGAGGAGAGGAGAGGAGAGGAGAGGAGAGGAGAGGAGAGGAGAGGAGAGGAGAGGAGAGGAGAGGAGAGGAGAGGAGAGGAGAGGAGAGGAGAGGAGAGGAGAGGAGAGGAGAGGAGAGGAGAGGAGAGGAGAGGAGAGGAGAGGAGAGGAGAGGAGAGGAGAGGAGAGGAGAGGAGAGGAGAGGAGAGGAGAGGAGAGGAGAGGAGAGGAGAGGAGAGGAGAGGAGAGGAGAGGAGAGGAGAGGAGAGGAGAGGAGAGGAGAGGAGAGGAGAGGAGAGGAGAGGAGAGGAGAGGAGAGGAGAGGAGAGGAGAGGAGAGGAGAGGAGAGGAGAGGAGAGGAGAGGAGAGGAGAGGAGAGGAGAGGAGAGGAGAGGAGAGGAGAGGAGAGGAGAGGAGAGGAGAGGAGGATATGATATTGGGAGGATACGATATTCCTGCTGGCGTCAATACATTTAGGAATCCACCCACAGACATTTCTGAAGCGCTGTGTGTGGGAATGAAGGAAATATACGAGCAGAAGGAAATGATTGGATGGGCTATCTTCCTAAAAAGATTAGTTGCATGTCAGGAAAGCTAACTGTTGCAAAACAGGACAAATACACAATGGCAGATACATTTTAAAGAAAAAAAAGTAAAAAAAGTTTTAAAAAGAGACTAGATCTAAACTAAGATGAAATCAGTAATACACTCAACAACTAGAGAGATGTCTTGGCAAGAGAAGACAGGGTGAAGGGGTGAAGCAGTGATGAACAGATCTAAGAGCAGAACGCTTTTACAGAGCAATGCTAAGAGTTACTGCATATGTGAAAGTTAATTAGCAATAAAGCACTGGGTAATTATCAACTAGTTAACTGTTATACAGTTAACAAATGAGGTTTCAAGGAGAGAATGCTCATACAGACCTGCCAATGGGACTTAACATGACTCAGTCACAGGATTTCTAAGTCCTGATGTCTTAGACTAGGCCTGGCAGTGATTCCCAAGGTGCTAACTATACTCTTGCACAATCAGTTTTTTTTGTATCTTATTAGCCACTTCTGAACCAGTTCTCACAGCTTATCATTATGGATTATGCTACAGATTTTTTAAACCATGCCTTTAAATGTAATAAATTTGTGTTCTTCGGCTTTTATTAAGTTACTGCGTCATTTGTTCATCTGATATTACTGATATTAGTGGCCTTGCTGGTCTGTCATGTCATTACTAGAATATTATTTAAAGGATTTGGGTTTACATTTTATTGTTCTTAATCATTTGTATTAAGCCTAACTGTGAAAACCAACAAGCAAACATCTTAGCACATTAAATTATAACAGTGTGATGGAGAGTCCAAGTATCGGCTTAGCAGCCAGTCATTCAGAGTTAATGTGCAATCAGTTACGTCAAAGGTACTCGAGATCGGTCAGCACTTTATATGATTGACTCTTTAAAAAGATAAATTATTTGTACCTCCAGATGCTTTGCATGCTGCTGCTTTTTTTTTTTCCATTAGCTTCTGGGTTTATTACCCTTGCTGATTCTTCTCTTTGGGAGTCTTTCAATTTGAAGCCGATGCAGAAGCGTTTTGAACCTAAACATACAGGGTTTCGACGGCAGTGTACCAGCAGATTAAAATCTGAAGCTGCTCTGTACCACTTACCTGTGAACCACTGGAAATGCTGCTCCCACTCTTAAAGCAAAGATATTTGATTTGCCTATGAATCAGCTTCTGTTCCACCAGTTTCCAATATCCTATATTAAGGTGAAACAAATCATATTTAGTGGTTTGCCATTTATTGAGCTGACAATTGTAAGTGATGTGTCTGTGAATGCACGTCCGTTCTTGCCCCAGTGACACCGTGGTAAGGCTGGGGCAGACACCCACAGCCCTTCATTATTTCAGTCAGCTGCTTTTAATCTTGTGCTGCAAATCTGCCAAAGTCCAAAGCTGCCCTGTAAAGCTGCTGTGTTTGCTAAATGTGGGCCTGCCTGTACATGGGGCACACCTATGGGAGGTTTTGATTAAAGGAATTGGACAGAGCGTGGAGGTTGAGTCTTTACTTTGGACTCCATCCTAAATGGATACTTTTTTCCCATTAAATCTCCTGATAAAGCCTAAGGTCAGTCAGGTCTGACATCAGACCTCAGAAGTTGATTTAATTTAATTTCTCCCTAAAGTAGGGAGTGGAGCAAACATGGATGCTTTAAAAAGGAAGCTGAGAAAGATGCTCACAGCCAGCTTATGGCCGTCCTTTCCTTCGAGGCTTGTCACAGCCTAAACTGAAACTGATGCCATATGCACTTTATTATGATATTAGGCTGCACTGAAGCTCACTTCTAAACACGTACTCACACTGGCCTCCAAAGGCCAAAGTGTCTGAGAAGGGAAGTGATGCTTTACTGGGTGCCATCGCAATGGGCAGAGCTGATGCTGCTAAAATGTTGGGACTACAGAGCTCTTCCAAGCCCATAGTTTAGACTCAGCCCTAAAAATCCAAGCACAGAGCCTTCAAAATAGGAGAGAACATGGACTTCAGAAGCAGAAATACTCTGAAAGTTAAAACAGCTGGGATTTGTTCCTTAGTATATGCACACTTGTAGTAGTAAGTGAGGTGGTTAAAGCAGTATGGCATTTTGTTCACCTACAGGCTGGCTACTTAAGCTCTTAAAAATAAAACAAACCTCACATCAGCGTGTAATACAGTCAATGGATCATCGGAAAGTAGCTGATGAAGGAGGCACTAGCAGGTGGAGGCATTTACACCCTCATGGGTATTTAGAGCCAGTCAGAAACACCCTACAGTTGTTCATTTGTGTATGGGCATCCATGCCATAATGGAAATTAAGCAGTGGATCTTGAGCTGATTATAGTGCTGAAGTGATGGAAGGAACACTTGGAAGTTATTCTGCTTTGTGGCTATAGCACAGCCATGGGAATGCTTGATTACTAGGGAAAAAGAGTGTGAAAAATGAAGGAAGGGAATTACTCGAATCCATTCAGTTGTTATTAGGGCTGTGAGCTGGGGCTGTGTGCAGTTCACTGTTTATCACTATGCATCTTTTTCTCCGATAGCACAGACTTTCTAAAATCACTTAAAAGTGGCTACACTTAGAAAGCTTAGCATTTAAAGGTATTTTGGTTTTAAAGATATTCTCTAAAAGTACCTTCTGGACTAACGCCCAAGGCCTGGATAAAAACTGAAAAATGTAGTGTTGGGACCATGGGGAATGTATTTAAATTTGTGGACTTGTCCACATTTTAACTCAAATTAAAGTGCTTGCTTCATAGTTTGAGTTCTACTCTGCAAGTGCTGAAGAAACTAAAATAATATATTAACAGATAGAGGTGTTAGAGATTCCACCAAAGCAACAGTCTCCCGAGTATATCACACAAAAAGTGGGCCAAGACAGTTCAAAAACACCAATCAAAAATATGGCTACTGCAAATGTAAGCATGTGAGTACACATCAAGAAACCCCTAAACCAGAAAGGAAGTATTTAAAAAAGGAAAATAATTGTTTGCCTGGAAAGATATTCATCATCTTTCTTAAAAGGAAAATAATTGTTTGCCTGGTGGAAAGATATTCATCATCTTTCCTTTTTTTTTTTTTTTCTTTCAGCAGAAAAAATCAGTGGTTGGTGGAATCAGGCATGTCCTTTATCTACAGAGTGCAAAGGCTGGTTTGCAGGTTGGAATTAATGGGGTCTTTCCTTTGGTTACATTTCCAATCCTTCTACTCATTACTTTTTTCTTCTGTCAGGTCCACTGCTCCCTGCTTTTGCTCTCCGTTTGACGTTTCTGACTGTTTCCCTTTGGCAGATCACGAGTGGCTTCTGCTTCCAGAAATGCAGAGATATTTCTATCTAATTGTACCCTGCCACCCAGCTTCAGTTTCTTGGTGCTGTGTTTTGGGCTGTGATTTCATGTCTTTCACCTTACTCCAGACAGAAGCATAACTGCTCCTACCTTTGTAGAAGAACCTGTGAAGGCTGATAACCAGTTGCATAAGCTTCAAAGAAGTTTAATCCCAACATCCATTATTCTTCTGTATTATATTCACAAGCACTAAATGGTGATATATGTATTTAACAGGCCCTTCTAAATTTCAAACTTGTATATACTCAGAATTTATATTATCATATTTCCCTAACTTATTTTGGAAGAAGTTCCATTTAATTGAAAAACAAGTCTTTTCTATTGCTTTTTGTGATATCTTACAGAATTCTCTATCTCTCACAATTTTATATTACATGGAGTAAGCTGGTTGAAAACATAACATCATCATTTTTTGAATTCTGTATTCATTTCTGTTAATTTAAGTTCTGTGATACTCTAGAGTTATTTTATGGAAGTCCACGCTTTTTTTTTTCTAGGTAAATTACAATTAACATTTTTAAAAGTAAAATAAATACCTAGTTAGTGTTACCAGATTCTTGATACATTTTGTGCTTTTTGACCTTCTCTCAAAATTAAAGTTTACTTCTGTTTGCATTTAGATTTCTAGCCTTAATGACACCGTATTTGGACTTTAAAGGAGAGTAAAACTTAGTTTGCTTAAAGAAGCTGTTTATATTGAATTGCTTTGTTTTGTGCTTAAATATCCCTACCAATCATTTCATTCTATAAAACTTTGTTATATTTTTCATTATATATATCTCAGAAAAAAAAGTCTTCATCAAATATACTAGCTGTAAAAACCTGAATGATCTCATTGAACTCAAACAAAGACTACTTAAGAAGTTTAATGGCATAGAGAGGAGCATACACTGAAAATTTTGCCCTTACACCAGATACTATTTCAGCTTGGAAAACAACACCAAGGACTTGATCCTGTAAGTATTTCACATTTAGAACTCCTGCAAAAGTCAGGGGAAATCTTCATGAGGCAGAAAAGTGTAATAGTGCAATTATTCATCTGCTGGAAGATAGCATATTATTCTCTCACCTATTACAATAAAATTGATACCTTTACAAATTTCTATCTCAACAACTTTGAAAGCAGTAAAATATGTGCAGGAATTGTTAAGTATTTTTTTTTTCCGAATCTTAAAATTTTGTCCTTAAAAGATTACAGAAAGTCAAATATTAGGGGAATATTTTCCCTACTATATTGGTATCCATATTCCCAGAGTATTTTTATAAGCAAAAATTCAGGGAATGACACTAGTTACAAATTACTAAATAAATTCAAGTGTCTCAATTCACTGTTGTTTTAAAAGTAATTTGTCTGATAGTAAAACAGAGAGCATTTTGCTCTGTGATTTATTGCCAATGCAATGTGGGGTTTTGAGGTAGCTGTCTGTCTTCTTTAATGATCTGGAGCAAGAAGACTCTTGAAGTACACACAGAAAATGTGAATAACTCATGTGATGATCTTTAAGGCCCTTTCTCACCCAAGCAACCATCCTAGGTGCCATTCATTTGTGTACTGTTTAACAATCACAGTATTAGTGTTAGCTATTGCAAATATGAAAATAAAGAATTGTACTTACAGTGTTTGGAAAGTAACTTTTCCCTTTCCTGGTTAATATTCCTGCTTTAATTGTGCAAGTGGAGTGAGGCAACAATCAGGTCATCATGAACTGGTTGAAATGAGTGTGTCTCTCTTGTTGTCCGTACAGCAGTGGCAGGTTGTATTGACTGGGGATATGACCTAGAACTCTGAAAAGCAGGTATCATCTTGATGGCTATCCTGAGTAGCCTACTCTTTTTATCTTGGCAGTAGCTGGCATCAGTAGAGGTAGCACAAGTTACAAGGTCCTTGAAGAAATTTGTTAGAGAATAATTTGTGTAAAGGATAAGTCTCCTTCTAATTCTGTGGGAGGTTGTGCTTCTGCTTGGAACAATTAAAAGGTACAGATGGTGCTTTCTTGATTTTACTGTAATATTTAACATAGTAACCGTGGACAGTTATTATTATACTAATATCCCCCATACTCAAGTATGTATCTTCCTCGTGTAATATCTGATGATTACATTTAGAAATGTCTGATCTTGCTAAATACTTGACCCTTAGCCTTGATCTTGAGGGGATTTGTACTCATATTTAGCTTTGAGCCTGTGGATCCAAAGTGGCACGGGGCTGCTCCAGCCTGTGGGCTAAACTCCACCTTGAATCTTTGAGTGAGCCTGATCCATTTGACATGTTCTAAGCACACTTATGCTCAAACTGCATCAAGTCCAGCACAAAATTCAGTGACTGGGAGTACTTTTATTTAAGAACAAAGTGACAATGTCTGTCACTTTACTAATCTTGAGGCTCTCTGAGAAGGACAAAAGTGCATTGTAGGTCCTTCTTTGCCTAAAAAGCTATCTCAATTTCCAAGAAAGTGCTCTACCCATCGAACTGTAGGACAATCTGCATGGGATTGTTCTTCACATGCAAGTCTGATAACAAAGTAGGAATGAATCGCAAAGGCGTATAGGAAATCATATGTTCTTGTTCCTTAGTGGACTGGGCACTCAGCTTTGAGGGATGATTGTCCAGGTCCTTGTTCTGAGGATGGTTACGCTGTTTAATGCAGAATATTTGCATGGAATTGTTGGATTTACGGCCTTGAGTGAAATGCCTCTCTGCTGTGTCTCTGGGTATCAGTGCAAGCCAGTAGTTGCTCAGATGGAGACATACACCTGAGCTAAGTTTAGGCTCCTAAGGCAAAATTCATGCTGTCTGTAAAACAAAGAGTTTTTCAGGAATGCAGGTTTAGCCTTTCTTAGTGACATTTGGATGCCTATGTTCGCATTAAAAATCTCAGTAATCTCTTTGGTTTTTGGATATTGCTCTTAGATTTTAACTTCCCTATACATAATTCCTTATTTTAAGGAAAATCAAATGGTAGGCTACGTATTTTTTGTCACTTGCTTCTCACTAAAACTAAAAATTTATTGTGTAAAATCACACTGTTAATGCATAGGCCTTGGTTTAGGGCTAACATGAAACATTTTCAGGCTGGAAATTAGGAGAAATTTATTCTCAGAAAGAATAGTTAGTCATTGGAACAGGTTGCCTAGGGAGGTGGTGGAGTCACCGTTCCTGGGGATTTTTAAGGAAAGGTTGGACATGGTACTCAGGGACATGATTTAGTGGGTGACATTGGTTGTTGGGAGACGCTTGGACCAGATGATCTTGGAGGTCTTTTCCAGCCTTAATGATTCTACGATTCTTTGAAAAGATTAAATGATGATATGCTTTAAAAATGGAAAAACAAATCCAGAGGAATGTTCCTTTTTATAGCACAAAATCAATCTCTCAAACTTCTCATTGTATGCTGAATAAAAAGTCCACCATTTGTCTCAGACACAGTGGTACAACTGATGTGGGTTTTTAAAATATTTTTGCATTCATTTTTATTGTGGTAGATTTATAGTATCTTTGGCCCTAAGTTCAATAATAACAGGTAACAGTGCTGAGCAGCTGTGAAGGCAGTCTCAATGTGCTGCCTACGTACACCTTCTTGCTAACTCATCCCTTCAGCCAGCAACCACTCCAAACTTCACCCTAGTCATGATCAACAACTTTTGCCTTGTTTCTTTTTGACTAAGATAGCATTCACCTACTTAACATGTAACTGACATGACAACAGGAAGGACACTCATTTTACTTGTTTTCCTACTGCATGATCCAAAGAGTCAAGAGCCTCAGTTCTTTGGCTTAGACTGAACAGTCCACTAATTTATTTGACATTATACTGCCTTGGAGCTGCCTAGCCCAGAAAGCACATGTTTTGACTAAAAGCAAATGCAGGTTCAGCAAACTGCAGCATATTCCAGATTGCCTAAACAGTCAAATGGAGTCAAGTTTCTTTCCAAAATGCAGCCCCCACTGCACTTCTCCCTTGCTGAAAGGCTCTTAGTGTTGGAACTTGGCAGCCAGTAGGTTATTTCACCGAGAATCTCAAATTCAAAGACCATCCTGATCTTAAAATGGCAACAAAACACCTGCTCTTCCATTGTCAGGAGGCCATTGATGAACCACAAATGCCATTTTTAATTAGGTACAGATTACTATATGGGAACTTTAAATCATCTCTGTCAAATTTTTGGTGTAAGCTTAATAAAACAGTGAGTGCTTAGTCTGCCAAAGCATGCAGGAACCCTGCCTATTAAAACACAGTGCTGATACTATTCAGCAGTAATAGACTCAGCAGTTCCTTGCCATCGTTCCTGTGACGAGTAGGATATTGTTCCCAAACATCTTTTTTTGTCTCCATCAGTCTCTCTTTTTCAAGTATGGCATTGTGAAAAGTAATAACTAACACCAGTAGATAGTTGGTTGCCACTGATGATTGCTTCTGATATTGTTTATAAGATGGAAATGCTGGTAGACACAAAATTATTAATAAAGTGCTACATTCAGAGGGCTTAGTCTTTAGTGCCAATGTACACCCAGAATCTGTGTCTCCTTGGTCCTACCTGATTTCTGCTGATCAAGTTTATGTGATATTTGAATGGTTCTTACAGATTTTGCTACCCCTTGGCATTATACTGTTTTATTAAAAGCAAATGGTAAACACAAGCTGTGGCTTGGGAGGATCAGGCTGGTCATTGGGAAATGATTCTTCATCAGGAGAGCAATGAGGCACAGCAAGAAGTTACCCAGAGAAGTCAGGGTTTAGTCCACCGTTGGAGATTTTCAGAAGGTGGCTGGAAAAAGTAACACCTGACTTAACATGCATTGATGATAGTCCTTTTTCAAGTGAGAGGCTACTCTAGAAAATTTCTATAAATTCCTTCCAACCGACATGAAATATTTGCCCTTTTTGCTGCGCTCTTAGGATTACTGACATTACCGTTCTGCTTTGAAAAAGAAAAGCAATTGTTAAACCTGGATATTTAAGCTAACAGAAACAAAAGCTTTTTTAAAAATGAGTAGGAAAAAAAAAGAAAGAATGAATATAGATTTTAATATTAGTATATTAAAATGAAAATATACATGGCCTCAGAGAGCTACAATGAGAACATCTCCCGTCCCACCACTCCACAGAGATTTGCACATATGGTAGCCCACTTTGCATTGCTCTGAAACTTTACCACAGTGTTTGCAAAAAGTGATTTGTGTTTTGGGACAGTAATTCATTTTTCAGAAACTTTCTTTTTATTGACTGCTAGAGATGGGCTGAAGCCAGTTGTATCTGAAATGAAACCAAAAGCCTCATGAGCAGATGGCCTAGCATGTTCAGCAAAAGTGCTATCTGGAAATGTGATGTATTCTTTACTAATGAAGAACCTCAAGGACTATCCTCCCTGTTTATCGTCAACCTTTGAATGTGTACCATTCCCTTATTCTCACAGGCACTACTGCAAATGAGAAATAGCAAGTAGGAATAGAAGTAAATTTGAAAGTCACATCATATTTGTATTTTTGTTCCACATTAATAACATTATATTTGGGTGTTTTTTTTTTTTCCTCCTGATATCTAGCAGTACAAATACTTGTAAGGGTTAACTTACCCATATTTATATAAGAACTGGAATGTATCTGTATCTGTAAACTGAAACAACAATAGATATGCTAATAGATTAGCATTTGATACCACTTTCATTTTCCTTAGCTTGGGATACCTCATCTGATTCCCCCCCCCCCCCAGTCTGTTCATTGCATTCCCACTTTAGGGGCAGATGTGAAAGGGAGGCACATTTCCTACATGCTTTCAGCCGGTTTCAAGATAACAGCCTTCTTTTCCATCCACCACCTTCCTCTAGTTAACAAGTTATCATGTTTGCCTGGCTCCAACTGCCATGAACTAAACTCTCAGCTTGCCTTCTATCACATCATTAACTGTCATTTCAACGTAGCATATTATGTTCCAGAGCAGGACAGTTGTGTTTTAATGTGCAGATATGAAGTTTAGGCATCTACAAATGAGGTAGGCACTCCATTACAGAAAATGGAGACCATTACCCTCAAATGGACAGCATTAATAGCATTGCTTTCTCCTTCTGACAGCATTTGATATAAATCATCTCACCTCTGTTCCATATTTAACATACAAACATGTTTTGTTTTGTTTTGTTTTCTGGGGGAGGGAGATTCATCATCAAATGTGGTTTTGTTAAAGAAAAGGGAATTTGTCCTGAGGGAGTACAATTTAGCTATCCATTTCTAAATACTGCCTACAGTCTCGTTAACATACCTGTTAATATCTTGTTAACATCCTCGGGCATGCTAATTTTTGAAAGCCTTTAAAATCAATGGAAACTATGGAAGCTTAATACATCTCATGATCTCTCTGAAAGTTCTTCTCCATGTTGTTTTGTGACCGTGTCCATATAAACAGCAGAGCAACAATAACACAACCAAAGAGTAGAACACGTGTAATGCACAAATTAAGACAATGACATTGAAGAGCCCTCAAGTTCTCAAAAATATATCTCTCTGAGCAAGTATGAGAAGACTAGCTTGCATGCAACAAGCTACTGGGCTGTATTCTGACCTTTTTAACACTGGTTTAAATTTGGAATGATTTAATTTACTTTACTCCAGCACAGCTGACATCAGGAACTGTCCGTATAATCAATACAGTAGGCATATTGACCTAAACCTTCTGGAAATAAATAAATACTGTCACGAACAGTCCTCTCTCAGGGAAACAGACGGAAACACCTGACTTTAAACAGACTTTTAGAAAACACATCTCTTATGAAATCTCTTGGGAGAGGGAGTTCTTTCAGCCTCCCAGGGCATAGCAAGCAAAGCAAGGTAAGTTATCTTGACACCAAGTCCTCCAGCAGCAGATCTTTGAGGGAATGAACAAAGTGCTCTGTAGAGCCAGCCTGGTTTATCGTCAGAGTCATCTATATCCTTGAAAAATACAGCTGGGTTTAGGGAATGTACAGGGAATACTTCTGTTACATTGACACGCTTCTCCAAGCAAAGGAATTGTCATGACTTCAGTTTCTGAGTAAATATTTTTAGTGTTTCTTCCTTCTGAGGGGGTTTCTTATTGGGTAAATAATGGGTGAATTCTCGTTATTCACCCATTGATTTGCATGAAGCTTATTATGAAACAGATATTTTTATTATTATTGTTTTTCTTAAAAAAAGAAAGAGTCTTGAAAATAATCCACGCTTTTCAAGACTTTCACTAATATAGAAACACTCTGTGAGTTATTTCCATCAATTCTGAACTTTGTAGTTGGAATCTATCGTATTAAGTAGTTACTATGTTATATAAATAAATATACACATATGTATGCACTCAAATCTCAGAAAATCTTTATTTCCTCTTTTTTGAGAATCTCAAGTAATTTGACACTTTGGGAGTCATAATACTCAATGAGAATGATACCCAGTTGACCATTCTGCCAGAAGAAATAAGCCATTATTGCAAAAGAGGACACATATACATATATATATATATTTTTTTTTCTTGGAGTTCTGATTCCTCATTAAATAGTAAGATATTTTTGACAGATGTGCTGTAGTTGTATTCATTTTTAATCTTGGCCATATGGAGGCATAGTGGAATGATGTTCCAGACATTTTACCAATCCATGGTTACTAAAGTTGAGGGCAGAATATGTCAAAACCGCACAGCAATACAGCAATCGATTTTTCCTTTAATATTTTTTCCATCAGAGAGGGTCAAAACCAAAAACAAACAAAAAATGCATTTCTTGAATATATCAGCTGCAGTTCCCAGAAGCCCTGACATGACTGTTCTCAGTGACTGGAGGCAAGAAAATCTTGCAATCCTGTGATGAGTCAGTAGGATTTTGAGAGGTGAGCATTCTTGGTTCAAATGAGGATACTATTACTTGTACTTCCTACCATAATCCATGTTTGCAAGCAGCAATTTTCCACCAAAGCTTCCCAGATTTGACTATCTATTTATGTATTTATTAAATTGAACTTGTATAGGCTAAACTAATGGTGTACAGGCTGGAGATAGCTTATGCTTTTCAAGCACATGCTGGCAACAAGAGAGTTTCCGTGTTTTCCAGGAGAGGAATGTGCATTGCTAAGGAGAAGAGACATGGATAGTTGTGTTCCAGCCAGTGTTCTCAGGCTAGTGTTTTTGGAAGAAGCAATTCTAAACCTAATATTTCATCTGTTTATTTACTATGTGCAGGAGTCTGGTTTTCTCAGTTGGTTGTGAAACAAAACAGCTGTCTACTACACATCTGTTTACAAAAAATATTAGCAGATTGTGCACTGAAAGATTAGGGAAGCTTATTTTAATTTGAAATGAGATAATGGGACAATCTTAAACACAGGAACTGATCCTGAATTTTTGTTTTACCACAGAAAGCAAAGATGAGCAAGTAACATTTGGTATCTTCCTGTTGTCCTGCCTATCAATCTGGACCACACAGCAGCAGCTTTTGGTCACATCTATTTGAAACCTGGGAAAACAGTTGTCAGAAGATGAGTCAAAGGATGTTTTCTTCCTGTTTAGAAAACACTAGACCATGAAAAGATATATTAGCATAAATTTTATAATTCTATTTATGAACTTTTCAAATTGTGTTTGAGAGGATCTGAAGGCCAGGCACAAGAGGAATGTTACTCTGCGTGAACTAAGCCACCTTTTCCATGGAGTCAGGATGGTTATCGACCTTCAGCTGATGTGAGATAAGTAGCAAAGCTGTAAGAGTTTGACTGAATGTTTGCGCTCCAAGTTCTAACTTGTGTCTGGCTTATACCTGTGTAGCTTCTCAGTGTGTTCTCCCAGTTCTGTCAGAGTTTTTCATGAGTGGGAAATAATTTCTTCACTTGTGAAGGATGTTTGAGCTAAAAAATATTTGCAAGGTGCTGGGAACAGGTAATTCACTGTGGCATAAGCTAATGACCCAGACCTAACCTGGCACTTTCTTTTTGCTGGTTAAGTTACAATAGCTTAAAAAAAATATGGTCATGAGAAAGCTCCCAGCAGCTGTTATCCGAAAATCAGACCCATGTAAGGCAGTTGAAATACCAGATATGTTCAGATGGGTGTCAAAGCAGATCTGCCAGAGCTTACTCGAGGCAATGAGAAGCAGAGACACGCCCCCCCCCCCCCAAAATAAAGATAGAGAAATCGATATGTTAAACAAAGATTGGTAGATACCTAATCTTCTGTAGGCAAGCATCTCTCTGCCTGCCAGAAGAGTTCTGTGAGGTAGTTGCCTAAGATCTGGTTTTCTTGCCACATGCAAGGGTATGTAAAATCAAACAGGAATGGCTCTTGCTGTTACCAAGTTTCCTGTCTCCTGTGGTGTAGAATTTCTGTATGCTAACAATTATTTTTTAAGTATGAGATTCACTCATTTTTTTGTCTTAGAAAATTCCCACAGCTTCTTATTTCTCAGGGGGAATTCCAGGCACACCAAGTGAAGATTGTTTAAAAGCACATCTGTTTTCACTCATAAATTATACGACAACATCTTAATAGAAACACAGCCTGCCTGTATATACTTCTGTGCTTTCACCCATTAATTACAGAGAACATTAAGGTTCCATTTTGCTGTGCTTTAAACATCTGGTGCCAAAAGAAGCATCAAGGAGAAGGGAAGCATGATTATGTCATTAGACTCAGCAGTCCCAAAATACTGATCAGCATTCATTATTGTCTGTTGCTTCCATATGAAACTAGTCTTTTATGTGCAAGTTACTGGCTATACCTATATACAGCTTGTCAGATATACTTTTATAATAAACGTACAGTCATAGATACTGTTTTTCCTATTTTACAGTGTTTTTAATAATATAAATTTATAGCAGTTAACAAAAGCATCATGTAATCTAAATTCAGCCAACTCTTATAATCAACTTGGTTTTGCAACCAAATTCAAATCTGGTGTCCCTGAAATACATGTAAATCTTAGAATCCACTACAACACCAGGAAGAGATTTGCAGTCAAGCTTCCAGTTCATCCCTGTGGTTATCATGTGCTAAATAAGCAGCAGAGGCAGTACAAGCAGCCCTAGCACCGTGGGAATGATCCTTACTTCCCACCTGCAGTGCCTATAGCCACAGCATAGTATTGAACACCACATTACAGCAAGACTTGGCACTGTGAAAGGATTTCCTGGTCAAAGCTGGCTACAGCAATGCCGGACAAGTCTACATTCAGGGGGAAAAAAAAAAAGAGAGAGAGAGAGAGAGAGGAATATCTACAGGTTTCTAAGGGAAAGCTTCCTTGTTTTTTTTTTTTTTTAATTATTTCTTTTTTTCTCTCTCTTTTTTTTTTTTTTTTTTAATGAAACCAGCTTCAGGTTCCAGCATCTGTTTTTATGTTTTAAATTACCCTGAGTAGTTTCTTCATTTTCCAAAATTGCACTTCCTTAAAATGCTTCCTATTACACTATCACATTTTACTGTGCATTAAACATCTGGTATCAACAGACTAAACAACAAAAAAGCATGATTATGCTGTCAGACTTAATAATTCAGAAATATTAACCAGCTCCTATACTATCAGGAGTTTTTCATGTGAAATTGGCCCTTGATGTGTATTTTGCACTTATGAGACTCTCTGCATACCGGCATAAGATAACAGTGTTCAATCTTTCATGTAACTAACAGAGTTAATTTGCCTAAATGAAATCACTTTATCAGCAATACACTTGCCTTGAAAAAAAAAAACAAAATACACCACCACCACCACCAAAAAAATAAGGAGGGGGAGGGATAATCACAGTTTGTTAAAACATACCAAACTGCTATCTGGAAAACAGGGGTGGGAGGGACATCTCTGCAATAATAGATTAGGAAAAGTATTTAGCCTTAAGCAAACTTGAGAGCTATGGAGGCTGAACCATGTGGAAGGAGACCATAAAGCTCCTTGCCTGTTCAGTAACCAAATGACTGCTGCTTAGTTAGCTGTAAGCTTCAGTTTGAGACCTTTTGCTCCCATATTTAATTAAAACATCATTGTCATCTTCTGTGAGTACTGAGCTGTAATACTGCAGGCCTATTCAAGATCTGTTTCTTAATTGGTCTTAAATAGGTTAATTGCAATTCAAAGAACAAGTCATTACCAGTGGGATGCAAGTGTATGATACAATGGGACAGAGCATGAGCTATTGGCTAGAATGACTGATGAACAGCATAGTTATTATTTTAACGTTATGGTTGGAAACATTTTTATTACATAGATTTCTGGAGTTTCTTTCAGCAGCCACCTCCTCCTCCCTACCTGTGCCCTGTGGGATCTGCCCCCTCAGCTGTTCCAAGCGCCACATAACTGTGGGTGCATCTCTGCTCTAACTAAAGGGCTGGGAACCTTTGGTGCAGGGGACAACACCAGCAATGTGTTTTAGAGACTTTTTTCTTCTCCTTAATAATCAGTTGAACTCTTAAGACAATAACAATGCTCTAATTGTGACTACCCGTGAAGTCTCACGGTGTAGAGCAAACAGCTCTTGAACTCTCACAGTGTTCCCAAGATGTCTGAGTTTTATGACCATGTACCTCAGGTTTAACAGCGCTGTCATTACATTATAAACATTTTTATAATCAAAGCATTTCAAAATGACGCTGCAAGCAGCTTCTAACTTTTCAAGTATCACTGGATTGAATAACTCACTATAGCTTTGTTTCCCAGTTATACGAAGAATGCTATTAATGTATTAATGCCTCTTTGTGGTTAGCCAGCCTTTTCAGGTAATCTCCTTAGAAGAGTGTTGTATATGGGAAATGTATAGTTATATAATCTTCAGAAAGTCAAAGTAATTTAGGCATTCAACTAGGTAGATACAGATTTTGCATGAATGTTTTAAAGAAAGCTGCATTTTTAATCATTTTACTGGCTTCTAGTCCTGCCAGGCACACAGTAACATCCCCTGGAAATTGAACAGAGGATAATATAAACCTCTTCAACTGGCAGTGGGACTACCGTCTTCCCCAAATAACCTAAAGCACCAGGGGCGGGCATGTTCCTTGGCATAAGGAAGGAAAATAGCTGACCAACTTGCCTAGATCTTGCCTCTGTCTTTGCTCACCCCTAAAGTGTAGGCTACTCCACTTGCACACTCTAGACATGAGAAGCACAACTATAATTCTTCTGTACATCTCTGGCTTTTATGCTGCTGCCAGGAGTTCTGGCACTATACTAAGGCATTTGCAATAGCAAAGTGCAGAGGGCTATTCAGGGAATCTCCAGTGCATTTAAGGCCAAAACTCTGTTGGGGTATGGCTTTCTCAGATAAGAATTTGAGGTGGAGGGAGAAAAAGGTGTTCAAACTGTGTATTGTTTTTTTTCTGGGGCTGAAAGGCTTTCTCATGGCTTTTGCAAAATTTCCTAAAGCTGTTTTCCTCCTGACTGTTGTTCCTTAGCCAGATGCCCTGAACAGAGAGTGCTGTGTCCCCAGCTTTGCTCTCAGCTTTGTGGTCAGTGTAGTCTCCAAAGAACATAGCTGTCAGCAGGATTCATAGATGCAAATTTGAGGCAACTGGGGGTTAAACCATGAATTATTTTGAAAATTAGGACAAAGGTCTTAGCTGGCATTGAAAAATGGTATCAAGGCAGTAAAGGACTCGACTGCAGATCTGTATGTAGGAAGTCCCTGTCTCCCAGAATGTGGTTGGTGCTTTGCTGGTTGGTACTACCTCTAGACAATAGTTTGCTGTCAAGATCATATAAACCTGTATTCCTCCCCTTATTCTTGTGTTTGGCATAATAATTACCAAACGACTTTGTTTTCAAGGAGGCAAAACCAAACATGTTTAACATGCCTGAACAAACACCCCAAGTGCTCAGGCAGTGGCAATAGAGCAGGTGGATGGCAAAAAGAGGTTTATTTTTAGGACTTCACAAAAATAAAATCTGAAGACTCAAAGCATGCCACATAGGTCACTAAACAGCTGTCAGACCATGAGCACTCCTAGGCTGCATTCAAATCAGTGAACTAGAGGTAAAAGAACAGATTTTCCAGTACAGTATGTTCTCCTTCAACTATTTTCGTTAATAAAATTTTACAGCTAAGAAGAAGTGTCAGCACTCTGTGTGGGTTTCATCTGACCAAATAAAGATATCTATAAGACTGCACATATGAGTTATTTGCCTTGACCACTATGTTAACAGTAGAGATATACACTTCCAGTTCTGATTTATTCCATCATAAAGCAGATATCTAAAGTGGGTCAGATACATTCTCCTTCTCTCTGCTGACCACCACAGAAACCTAGGAAGGCAATCTCAGAGGTAGACATCAGTCACTGCAGACATCCAAAATTTGTGAGATCACATAACCCTTATACATGCACTGAGAAACTCAGAATAAGGGCCCAGTTTTTTATGAATCCTTGTTCAGGGAAACTGGATTCAGGGAAACACTAAGCAAGAAAACCCAAATGGAAAGTTTTCACCAACTAAATGGTGTCTGTACAAGTCCATTTAACTGATGCCGTTTACTCCTGTGTGAAGTATCAAGACTGAAGGGAAGACTCAGTCTCAAAGTTTCCAGAGAAGATGTATACAAACAAATGATCATCAGTCTTGAGTTTTTCTGCAGTGGGAGGATCAACAGCCTCTGAAGCTGTCATCAAAGGCAGTGAGAGAATTACAGCTAGTGCCTACCCACATTTGTTTAAGGACATGCACAAGTCATGGTTTGCAGACAGAGATAATATCAGTCACTAGAACAGCTGAAATCATTGAGAAAGCTACAAGTTTTAGGCGTACAAATCCTTTCTCAGCTATGAAAAATCTGTTTTTTTGTTTGTTTTGTTGATTTTTATTTTTCAAACAGAGACAACCAACATTAAAGCTAAATACAAATGGAGAACACTTGCCTGGCTGCACATTACCCACTAATAAATGGCCACATTTTAATGTACATTTAATGGTACCCTCCTCTGTAAATAACCTATCTCATGTCAGTTGATTATTTGTAGAATATGGTCCTATTAGTCAAGTGTGTGTGCCTATTAGTCTCTTGCTGATAAATAATAACACTATTTATTCATAAATGAAACTTGAGTCAGATGAAAAGAACAAAAGCTTCACAGGTGAGAATAGGAGTAAACAAAAAATACCGTAGTAAGTCAGCTGTTGGACCAAATTGAAGAGCCAAGTAACTTGGACACATCAGTGTGTATATGAAGGTCTTCTCTGTATTTTTCCCACATTTCTGTTCATATTTCATCAATTTCCACTATCCTCCACTGACAGAGATGAATGAAACCTATATTTCCATTTTGAAAAATATCTTGATAAATACCTTCTCTTAAAAAGATCCCAAGACAGATGTAGCATGACGGAAAGCAAATCCTTACACTCTTCTAGTCCAATTCTTTAAACTGTCATGAGCTAACAAAAGAAGGATGTATTTGGGATTTGAAATAATTTCTATTAAGCATGGTATTTCACACTTTCTAGACCAACAAATTATTCCCCCATGATAATATACGAAGTACAGTAAATATTTGAAGAAACAAATGAACAAACAAAGTTTTCCCTGCAGAACTCCAAGGTTTCCTGGCCTCGTTACTGTTCCTGATATGGCAGATGTGGACTGTCTGTGTTGTCAGAAAGTAAATACAGGACATTTTTATAATTTCATTTGCCCTTTTCAATTCATACTAATTACTCCAGATGTTGGTAACATTTAAAGGCAAGTTGCCTGTTGCAATAACTTCTTATTCTTTCTTGTATTATTTACAGCTATAATTTTGTAATTTTATATAAAAAAATAAAAAGGCAACTATTTTCCTATTGCTCTGCAGATTTCCTGAATTTTATTATTACTGCATGTGTAATTATGACTGTTCATTTAGGATCAAATATAAGTGGTCTGAGACCTAGATTGTCTTGAAGGACTGGAAAAGAACCAGAGGTGAAGATTCAACAGAACAGGAAAGACAATTAGGAATGAAAGATGTTCGTCAGGTTGCAGGAAAAAAATCTTCTGGTCAAGCATCCAAACAATGAAAATAAAGGAAAACATGAATTCTAGCACTGTAAATGTAAACACTAATAAGGAAAAAAAAATGAAGATAACTAAAGATAACTTATTAAAAGAATAACAGCAATAACAAAAACTTTCTATGCAGCAAGAAGAAAGCCTGTGAATAAACTTTTAAGGTATAAGAAATTACTTGAGTGTGAAAAGAGCAGATGAGGATCACAAAGCCATAGCAGATGAATTCTTTGTGCTGATAGTTGCTCTAGAGGACAACCTGTGCTGTCCAAACTACAAATAATCTGAAAAGAAGGGTGGCAAACTTCCAGATGATTCAAAACCTTAGTTAGTAGTAAAAAGTCTACAAAGACTTACAAAAGGATCTCACAGTACTGAATGATTAAGACCTATATAGCAAATTCAATATCTATAGGTGTAAATAATGCACATAAGGGAAAATGTGTATCATAAACTATACATACACAGTGATGAGCTCTAAATTAGATATTATGACCCAGAAAAGACATCTTGACTCATGTATGAAAATCTCAGCTCAAAACTCTGAGGCAATTAAAAAAAAAAAAAAAGTACAAATTATTGGGAAAGAAATTGAAAGCAAAACAGAAATATCATTATGCCGTTGTGAATCCCTGGGGAGTCCCATGAGAACTACATGTGTTTCTGGTCCCCTCCATATACAAAGGCTGCAGCAGCAGAAGAGTGTGAAAAGAGCAATTGGAAGAACAGATAAAGGCTTCCTTTATGAACAGGGATTAGAGTAAAATTCCTTTCATTTAGAAAAGGAATGATTGAGGACAAGTCTGTAAAGTCATAGATGTCATGAAGATGTCAAACTGGGAACAACTAGTAAGTGTTTCTCTGATGCAAAAATTAAGAGGAACCCAAGCACGTTGTCACGCAGCAAAGCAAAAGGCATTATTTCATTCACATGGTAATTAGATTGTAGAGCTCGTATCCAAAGAATATCATAGAATGTATATACGGTTGGAAAAAAAAAAAAAAGGATATTTAAATGGAGAAGATGTGGTTGGCATGTCTCCAGCGCATACATTCCATAAGACTACACAAAATGGGAGGGTGTATTTGAGGCAGTGTTGTGCTTGTGCATGCTCTAGTACTGTAGCGTTTATTACTGTAGCTCAAATACTGTATTCAATGGGACCTGATCCAGTATGAGCATGGCAAACTACATCTCAGAAGCATTTCAGGCTTTCATCAGATAATATCCCTTTATGTCTCTCTGATATAAGTGCTTAGCTCTAATAAGGGATTTCTCTGTTTAAGCAACAACTTATTGTTCACTGCCTTTATGCACCAAATAATGTCACTTTGTAAGAATAAGAGGCCTAAAGAAGAGAAAGAGACTCAATATGTGTGTTTCTCGCTCATTTTTGGAAAATCCCAGAAATTTCAGAAAATAGTCTTTTCTTTGCTTTCTTAATACATATCCAAATTCTGTGAGATAGAATGTATCCCTGCTGTAAGTTGCATATCTTACCTATCTCTGGCAAGAGACTCTAACATCTCTCTTTATGGTCTCTCTTAACGATGGCCATTCTTCATTGCAGACAAATATTTTGCTCGTTTCTGATTGTAGCAACATTATAAATCTTACTTCATGTCTAGTGCTGTAAAACTGCTTGCAACAGGAGTGGTGAAACAGTGGTTGCAGAAAACATTAAGCTTCAAGAAATTAAACTAACATAGTACTGAAGCCTTCTGTAGCCATAATTTTGTTGTGTCCCAATATTTGGGGTCTTTGTGCCATGTTATATCTCACATCTGGGCCTTGGCAGGTGGAGAGGTGCACTTAACTTCCTTCAGCTCTGTGCCATTACACTGTATTTGTTTTCACTGTTTGCACAGATGTAACTGTAAAACTTTACTCTAATGAGAGCTGTGAGAGCTTGGGAAAACCCACCTGGAAAACCAGCTTGTTTTTTTATTTATTTTGTTCAGAAAACTCACCAAACTTGTAGGCTTAGGGAGTGCTTAAATAAAGCCAGTGGAGAGTTTTAAATCGGGGAGAGGGGGAAAGGGCCTGAAGCAGACACACGACATCATAACAGAAAGACTAAATAAATGAGCCGTCAAACAGTTAAAGGGGTGTCAGAAGTGTCAGTCATTGATTTGGTGGATGAAATGCATAAAGAGTGGAATGTATTACAGTGAAACCACCAAAAGGTTGAACAGGCTTCATCTGACCCCCCATCCTGAAAAGGGCACCCATCTGCTACCCTCCTGCTGACCTGCTGAGGCTGTGGGACACCATGCAGAAGTACGCTTGACTCTGAAAAAATGGCAGTCGGAGGCTAGGTGTTCAGTGCAATTCACAGGTTCAGCACTGGCATTTTGTCTGAGAAATGATGAGTGTCTCTTTTTAGCTGATAGCTAAGAAACACAGAGGCTTTGCAGCAGCAGCATAGACTCTGCACGCTAAACACAGGATCTCTAAGTACCTTTGCAATTGTACTCAAGTGTATCGAGGTGCATGGTAGAAGTGAAGGGGCTGAAAAGGGATACCAAGAGGTCCTTTTTTCCAGGCAGCAATTCTCAAAGGAGAAAAAGCAAAGCTTCAAAGTCCAGAATCAGTCCAGTATACTTGCTAACTTCCCTATCTAATCAGATAGGGAGCAGAAATATGTGTACAGAAGTACTCTCGCAAGTTTAGCATGCTTGGTAAGAAATATTGTAAAACATTCTGTTATAAGGCAGTGGGTTGAGGAGGGAACATTTTTGCCATTGTTTGATTTGGAACAACAAGAATTCCCAGTTCCCTTGCCACCTCAATGTTATTTTCGTTCCCTCAAATCCTCGTGTTTCCCAAGTGAAGCAAGGGCTAACACTTCAGAACTGAGCTGGATGCCAAACAACAATGAACAGAAGGTAAGATTTTCCATCAACTTATCATTTTTTTCTGAAGACTGAAAAATAGAAACACTCATATTACAACCTCCTTTGGAAAATAAGGTGTATTCAAGATGAAAGCTATAAGGTGATGGTGTATTTTCATTTTTGCAATGAGGTACTTTTTTCTTAAATAAAGCTTATTTCAGTTTGTGGAGGGTGTGACTATGCAGACAGTTGTTGGTGACAAAAATAGGAACCCCAAACCTTCAGTAACTTTAGCCCTTTCAGGAAGAATAAACAACACTGATATTATTTGTTGTACAGAATTAGCCAAACATAGGGCACAACAAACACATGCAGAAAGCCATTGATGTTCTAAGAACTTTATGTTGAGGAAGATAAACAAACATTCAAAATATCAGGAGAGTTTTTTTTTTCTTTCTTTTTTTTTTTCCACCACTATTATTAGATAGAACTGATAATTTCAAGGATTTATTTTGTTTTGCAATGCATAAAGTGTGCCATACTTTGAGATCTACCCTTTAGGCAGATCATTCCTGGCCTGACAGTTTCTTAAAAGTCTGAAAACAGAAGAAAATCTTCAAGTGATTTGAGTAAAACAGAATTTTTATTTATTTATTTATTTATTTATTTATTTTGAGGTGGTCAGAGGTTTACCAAATCCCAATCCTAAAAGGCCATCTAATGCTTTATGTGATTGGTGGATAAACTGTGAAAAATGGAAAAAAATGTTTTTTTCTCCATTTCCTCTCTTCACTCAGATCTCCATCCATGGTTTGAGTAAATGTTGCAAGTATAGCTAAGCTGCATACATGAGTAGAGTGAGCAAAATCAAAGCCATAGTTATAGGCCAAATTCTGCGATAGTATAAATGAATGTAACTCTTCTGACTTTACTGATTGAGTTTAGACCTAGCTACCTGGGAAGATTTTCTATCCATCAAGTACCTAACCTGAATTTAAAAACTAGGCAATCTTATTTCTTTTCCATTCCTATTTATCTAAAGCTTCTGCAAAAGGCTACATAAATTAAATCATAAGGTTACATCATCCTTTTTCGGAAATTTGACACCTCTGGTGGTCTGATCTGCCCCAGAATCCTTGTTCTTGTTCATGTTCCTTTTGGGAACAAAACTCCTAAATTCTTACTACCATTTATGAGTTGACATACTCAGAATACTGTTTTGCCTTTTGTTAGATGTATAGACACATTTCTCAAAAGCACGCCTTTTTATGGGCCTGGTGATATTATGGAAGTAAACACATCTACTATTGGAAGTGGGTGCTTTTCCAGCCATACCTTCCTCTATGTAAGGATGTGAACTCCACTTCTTTTTCAACCGAAAGAAAACCATGAGCAGCCACACAGCAGTTGTGGCGATCCTTCACCAGAGGCCAGTCCTTCAGGCAGTAGAGGTGAGCAAGAGGAGCCTGAAGCATGGCCATAGTACAACTCGAAAGGTAAGTAAAGCTAAAGCCAAAGTCAGACACAAATTGTAGTATGCATATGTGATGCTCACAGAAGAATTACAAAGGACCAAGTGAATTTATTACTGCTCCCCTGGAATTTTGCAGGACTGAGTCTATGCAGTGATATGTACATGTTGCTTGGTTATGCCCTGGCTAGGAAATAGATGTAAACTATTATGTAGTTTAACTTGATTCATTTAGTTCTTCAGTTTTACAAATTAAAGATGGGGTTTAGGGCAAACTGGTCTGTAGTATAATTACTGGCTCTTTTCATTACTTCAATGAAGAATACCTGGAACCAGCCAGTTAAAGTATATATAAGTAAAATTTGTCTTTGTTAACAGATTCTAACTCGCTCATTCACTTCATTGGTATAATCCACATTTTCAGAGCTACAATTTGGTAGGATCAAGTATAATCAAGTATAGCTATTCGGTGGTATATACCAAAATTAATCAATTTGCTACTGAAAATATCTTACTTGGCATTAAGGAATGACTTTTGCAACAAAACATTTATGATAAAAATGAATAACTGAAAAAAAACCAACAACAACAAATACACACAAAAAAACCCCTGCAAAACTGCTTTACTGCATTGCTAAATGAAATATACTACTGTGCAATGTTACCAGCAACAAATGCCCTCCCACTATTTGTAAGGGCAGAAAATTCTTTGTTATTCTTCTTAGAGAGGGATTCACCCATCACAGGCATTTCCTTTGATCTAATTTATCTGTTGCTGTCAAAGATACATATTTTTAAAACTGTATTTCTAGAGACCCATTAACTGATTAAAATCAAATGAGAGGATAGAAGACAGTTGGTAGAACAACATAAATCATAATCGAAAACATCCTGGTAATATAACACCGCCAGACATTTTGAATGTTTTGTGAGACTCTGAAGAGTACCATGATAGTATGGCTTTTTAGCATACTGCTCAGTAGTTAAAGGGTATTCAACCTGATCTGGCTTTGTTGATAGCTGATATTATTTGACATTTTAACAAGGTTCTGTATTTGCAGAAGCATCTTATGGCACCACTTTCAACATCAGAGTCTATCACAAAAAACATTTTAACTGTTTTGCAAACAAACTTTCTTCCAGTTAATAATTAAACAGAGGAACAGCTTGTGGTATATGCTTGGAACTAATTTTACTATATATAGTTGGAAATGACAAGAGCACATGAAGATGTGACTGAAGCCTGGTAGCATTTAAATACTCAGTACTTCCTCTGTTACCTTGACTAGTGTAAAGTTGGTTCCCAAGGTAAAAACTAAGTGGTCTGCTGGCATATGGTATAACCTCCATTTGAGCGCTAAAAGCTGGATACTGTTTTTGTGAAACAGATGTTGTTGAGTGCAGCAATGCACAACTGACTCTATCTAACAGCTGGGAATCCTCCGTGACCCATATAGCTAGAAATAAACATGGTCCTATGCTTGGCAAAAGTGTAAGGAAGCAAATTTTCATTTGTTAAGGGCTTATCAAAATGAAGAATAAATGTTTTTAGCCATAAACTGATTTTATTCACAAGAGTAATCTTTCCAGCAGCTTATGCGATGGCCTCATAATATTACAGGCACCCTTTGCCAGATGAAGGCTGCAGTTGCACTGACATATAGTGCAGATGGAAAATAAACATCTGCCTCAATCAAGAGAGAAGACCAAAGACAAGGTTGACGAATATTATCTGGCATGACTATCTTTGCAGGAAAGCATATAAATGCTACAGGACCAAAACCACTGGCATCGTCTGGTGTTGTCCTTATGTGGTTACTGACCATGAAGAGAGATGATTAGTATGCGCTCTCCAAGGAGGAGTAGTGCAGATGCTCAGAATGATATGATTCCAACTCACTAGTATGTGTTTTGCTATAGCAATGCTGTGCTAGTAGCAGAGCAGTTCAATATTTTTTTTTCTCTGAGGTTCAATGACACTTTATATCCTGATTTTTTTTATTTTTTTATTTTATGGTTGGGGAAAAAAGGAGGTTTAGCACCAATTACGCTGTTAAACATAATTTAAAAAAATGGAAATAGTGGCAATTTTCAACTATTTTTTCTTAAACCACTTCAGGAAAAATATATATGTCAGTCTGCATATATATATATATATATATTTATATGTAGTCACTCTGTAGAGGAGTTAAGCATGAAGACCACTCAATTGATAGCAAACTATTCAATAGATTCCCATTTTACCTTTGGGAGAGAGAGAGTAGAGTACAATTAAAGCTGTTAAAGTAACTCCACACACGTGTATGTATGCACATATATCTACTCTGCATTGATATGGAGTTCCTTTGATTCTTCCACAAAAGATTGTATGATGCAGGATGGCTGCAGCTTCACAGATTCTGTTTTTCTAGGATGACTTTTTTGGTCAGGTTAAAATAAGAATCTTACCAGTTTCTGGCCATTTTGATGATGTTTTATTTTGCATTTAATTTTTGACTGTATGAGTTCAAAATGCTTCTCTTTACTCTGGAAGAGTTAGGAGGGACATAGTAACTATTGCTCAGTCATAATTATTCTCTGGTTTTGATGTGGTGAGAATTAAACTCATGATGTATATTAGCAAAATTAATGGTATAATTGTTATAGTTAGAAAACAAAATCAGCATTGGGATGAAAGTATAAACTTGAAAGTGGAAGATCTCAGATCTAAGCAAAACCTGGAGAACTGAAGGCAATGTTCCCAGAAGAGACAGAAATTAAAAAATAAAAGGGGGGGGGGGTGTGTGTGTGGAGGGGGGCGGTGATTCAAGGCAGATCCTTTAAGGCCTTTTAGCTGCATGTAAGTTCAAAAATCAGAGCTCATGATAGCCTGTTGGACCCAGTTTTGGGGATATGTACACACAGATCTCTTCAATGTCTCAGTGTCTTCAAAGCTCTTCCTTTCCTATTTGTCCCTGGTATTACGTTAGGATTCAGACTATGGCTTCTTGGGTGCCTCAGGAGCCAGGTGAGACTATGGAAACTTCCACAAAACAAACATGAGGAACTGGAATGGGCATCAAATATTGTTTGAGGCTCAGGCAATTGGCTGAGACTGATATTTCTGTTGAAAGGACCTTATTCTGAAATACCCCATGCTATCTGCTCTGCCTGTGCCTGACTAATACTAGGGAGCTCCTCAAAGGAACTTGGAATTTGAGTATAGTCAGAGGTACCGATTCTGGACAGACTTTTAGACTCAGTTTTGGTATTTCTCAGTTGAAGTATGAGCCTCATGTTATTAGGTGATGTTTCTTTTAAGCTCCAGCTCTTGGAGACAGAGAAGAATCTCAATTTTCTTTAAGGAATAATATTTTCTTTGGAGAAATTAATTAAAATTGAGCATTCAAAGTCCAGAAATCAGAAGGACAAGGAAAAGAAACCATCATATACAATCTCAGAGTATTTATGACAATCTCCTGATTGCCACATATTTTGTTACACTTTTCTGTCCTACAAATTAAACTTTTTTTTTTAATTTCAGAAAATAATTTGGGAATTTTCTGGGAACTCAGAACATGACATCAAAGTTTCATGGGTGCACAGACCTGTACACAAAATGACATTTCTCTGCCATGTGCCATGGCAGATGTACCATACAGGGGAGACAACTACAAAGAGGCAACTACAGCATCCTTTTCCCCCCTTGATGTATATCTGCATCATTGGTCACTCTCCAAACCATTTGCAGTTGTTTTTTTTTTTAACCAGTAATTCTCAAAAATCAACCTCTGCGCTAAGAAAAATGTGTAGGAAAGGCTAAGACTTGCAATGCCTCAGTTTGAGTTTGGGATATTACAGAAGATACAGACCTATTTCCTCGTTTTGATTTCTTTTTTTTTTTTTTTTTTTTTTTTTTAAACAAGGATTATTTCAGCTGGTTGCCTCCCACCTCTCGCCTGCTATTCAAACAGCAGTATGTTTCCTTTAGGCAGTTTCCTTCCCTTATGTGCTGTTTTTATTCCATAGTCTAGCCTGCAGACTTGTCTTTCCAACTGCAGCCCCAGCAGACATACTCTCTAATGCTCTAGTCTTAAAAAATTAATTTGAAGTAATAGACTAAAACAAGCTTGTTAAGGATGTTGTTAGCCTAGCCAATCACTAAAAGCTTTAGTTTTCAAAATCATACACGTCTATATGCTCATATGTATTTATGGCACACGGATGATAGGAAAGTGACTTCCTCCGATCATTCACAGGCTATGACAGGCTTCAAAATAGACAACCATGTCACATCAGTGCAATGAATACAATGAATATCATCTGAAATACCTGCTCCACAAGTTGGCATTTTTGATGACAACCATTTCCAGCAATAAAAGTGAGTTCATTGCATATGTACATGAGACAAAGGAAAACTCGGATCATAATGTAAAGGAAGCTAAAAGTTGTGGGTGATGTTCTCCTCCTAATGACATCATCAGTAAAGCAGCATTGCTCCACTGACTTCTCCAGATAAGGAATGACTTTTGAATCACTATTCAGAATAGTCCTAAACTTGCTCAAATAAGAGGAGTCATAGGATGTTCTTGAACTACTTTTGCGACATTGCCATTTGGCAATTTCTCGCTGCAATTAAGGCACTTACCACAATTCTTGCCTTTTACCTTTTCCAAACCTCTTGAATTTGTTTTGGATTTCAATGGTTTTATCATTTCAGTACCTGCTCACAGACTAGCTTCCCTTTCTGAAAAATGTCAAGGAATCAACAAGCTGAAATGTCAGAGCAAATATCCCATATCAATAAGCAAAAATTGTCCCTCAACAGGTAACGTCAACACATGATCTTTCCTACCAACCCAGATAAAACTTTGATCAATTTGAATGTTTGAGTATGTACTACACGCTTCAACTGATTGTACAGTTAATTCATGGAAGAATAAGACTTACAGTGTTCTCATATCTTTTCAGTTCTGTATTATTTTTTGTTCTTTCTTTTTAGTAGCTCTATCACAACACGAAAAACAAGGGGAAATTTCATTGTAACTTTGTCCTGTCCTGATATTTTCTGAACCATTTTGTTCTTTCAAAAAGTTAAAAGTTCTCATCCATTTTACTCTTCTACATTCCATAGGCTTTCTCTTTGATACTAATTAGCAGCTTTGAAAAACCATGGTGATAGAGGCTGATAAAGCGAGATGACAGATTTTTGTCATTCCCAGCATGTTAGTCATTTGTTTGGCCTAGTATTTCTGCACAGGATACTAGACTGTGCAATAACAATGTGTTTCTCACATGATATACCACCAGCCAGACTTCTATATGGTTCATGCCCTCATCAGTCCTGTCTGTATCTTCTACTAAGAAACAGGTATTCAAAATTATCCTTAGATATTTCATAACATTAATTACCTCATTTTTATGTGCTGAAAGTTTTGAATATATTTGAAACCATTTTGCATGTTTACAGTTCTTACATCCTTTTTATTTTTTCAACATTTTCATGCAACCTGAAAGTCAGTTTCATTTTACTTGATGTTACTCTAATTTACTCCTTAATTTTAGACTAAGATGATCATCTGGTCCTCTATATAGTCAGTGGAAATCTAAGTGCTTCCAAAGGATGATATACTACATCTTCTTTAAATATTTATTTTCAGACCTGAAGAAGTGCTATGTTCAAGTTCAGCTTGCTTAAACCAAAAAACTAAGGTTTAGGCAGTTTAAGTTAGCACAGACAGATAAGTCTCTATCTATGCGTAGATAGATTTGTGTAGCTCTACACAGCATAACACAACAAGACAAGTGAATGACACATTTCTGGGTCCTCATACCCTCAGTAATAACATAACAGGTATTGAGTACTCTCTAGTCTTTACTTTCAAATATGGAAAGAATGTTTTCTTTTTTAGGTGTTTCATATTGGTATGTGTATATATATATATATCAGTATCCATGCACAATATGTGTAAAACAAAACAAAACAAAAACACCCCAAGTTGTTGACCTTGCTGTCTTCCTAAAACTACATTTTCACTACAGATTGCTTACACCCATCTTGAGCACAAAGCTGTGCATTGGAGAAACATTGAATCATTGCAACTATAAGATGGAGTCTTCCCAAATCAGTCTTCTCATGCTAGGTGCTGCACTCCCATAGGAAAGAAGAAACTGTCTGTGGCTTAAGCACACTTGTTGAGGCCATTTTCACAAATTTCAGATGAAGAGGATGTAACCTTTGTGTTAGGAAAGACACGGACAATGCACTGTAACACTGATGTTAACTGAGTTTTTTCATAGTTTTTTTCAAGCAGCAGAAAAACACTAGCTACTCTCAAGCATGAGGTACAAAAAGGTGCATCCATTTTGCAGACCCCGAGGCAGCAGTGTGAAAAGCTACTTAAAATAATACAACAAGCTAGTGTCAAGGTCATGTTTAGAAGTTTCTCAGTCCTGTTTTCATTCATCAGGACCATGTCTCCTCGGAAGACCATGACTTTCCTGGTTCCTATACAGGTAATATGTTATTTTTTGCCAAATATTTTTTATGGAAGCTAAAATATCTCCAAGTCACTATGATCATCAGAAATATGTAAAAAACTAAACCCAAGGGAGCAAGTTCTACAAGCTACTTTGATTTCAGTGAAATAAAGAAATTAATAAAAGAATTGCAGAGCTATATCAGAAATGCCTTTTATAAGAAGAAAAATGAGAAGCCCAGTAGTAACACATAGAAACAAAGTCTTTTATTTTTAGAATGGTAATATTTCTCCACAAGTAACACCTGATTAAGCAAACTTATTGAATAAGGTCCATTATGTCTGCTTGAAAAAGCTATAAGTTGAGACATTTTAAGATAATCAGATTGTAAAAGTGCACTAAATTCTCACCATTAAGCTACTTCACCTTCATTGAATCCTGAATTCTCATTACAACTAATCATATTCCATGCAAAGGAAAAATAATTCAGGTACTTGAAATTGGGGTGTATTCTGCTCTCAGTATCCACATACATCTCCTGCTAGCAGTAATGGCAGTTAGACACAAAGTGGGAATCGTATATATACGATATAAATATATCCAAAGGTATTTGCAGAATAACAGATCCAGCAGTTATTTTGGTGAGCAGAAAAAAATCAGAAGAGAAGCCTGAGTCTTTCAAACACTGCTTTAGATTCACAAATGAGATTTTAGAGCATTTTAGATCCAAGTACTATCTCAGCATCACCAAGGATGGGATTCATCTCATTTAATGTAAGTCACCAAAAGTTACATGCCTGAATCTAAACTGGTTATTTAGAAATGCCTCTTTCTTTTCACCATCAGTGGAGCAGAGACAGTGATTTTAGGAAGGGCTCAGTGTGTCTCTGTCCCATCAAAATAGCTGAAAGTTGAAATCAAAATTAGATGAGATACTTGCTGGCCTAGGTTCCTTGAAAGAAAATCAAACCACTTTTATGTGTCTGCATCTTCATGTGAAGCAATGGAAGTAAGAATGGTGGCTGTTTCTGATTTGCAAATAAAAATTAAAAGTCTTTGCTTTATTCCCATTTCTGAAGACTGACACAAGACCGATCCATTATTTGGCAAAGTCAAAAGAGGACGTGTGTAGAAGTTACACACGTTTACAGCTGGGCAATGCCTTTCCCCAGGTCTGCCCTCATCTGGAGTCAAACAATTATTTGAAAATATTTTTATGGTTAATCTCCTTTTTGTGATTTCAGTCAATTTTATCTAAAGAAAACCAGATACAACATTCTCATTCTTATGGCTCTTTGATTTCTTTCTTTGTCTCATTTAATTGGTCAGTGGAACCTTTCATAAAGGTCAGATTCTTGAGGCTAACCCCCAAATTTGCTGAACTTCAGATAAATCATCTCTGCCTAAAAATTAATTCACCTTTCTACTTCATTTAAGATATTTCTAATATTTTTCCACTGGTTTCCCAATGAAAGCCTGAAGCTTAGTCTTTATATGGGATACATAATTTATCTGTTGATTGAATCTCAACATCTGCTTAAAACTTCCCAATGTTTTTATTTGTTTATTTTGAGTGTTGATTTCCTGAGTTATATTTTAGTGTAACATTTAGTTGAGCTGTTTATTACAGTTGTCTCTGAAGATTTGATTTTCAAGTCATGCACACGGGTCACTTATGTTTATTGTTTCTGGGAAACTTAGACTTTGTAAATGGAGCTTGAGCACTTTCAGAAAGCATAACACAATAAAAACCACCATGGTCTTACAAGATGCTTTCACTGGTGGAACTCAAAAGTGAAGTGGTGGTGATGACTGACGCTCAGTGCTTTGCTTTTATAGTTCATCCTACTGTAAATAGAGCGACAGTATATATCCTTATGACTTCCATAGTGGAGCCGACATGTTCATTTTCTGGCTAAAAATAAAAATTTTTACCACTGAAATAGAGCCTTCCTGTCCTCCAGCATGGTTGAAAAGAAAGCCAAGCTGGTTAAAACCAAAACAAAACAATGAAACAAAACAGCGTGCAGCTGCCTCCTCAGGAATATTCCTGCAAGGCAGACAAATGGATATGTTTATTTTCCCAGATTTATTTGCTAATGTAAAGATCCCAGTGCGAACATTAGCACTTCAAATCATTATATAGTTCTGCGGCAATCTTGGGAGGAGTTGAATTTCATTAAAACAAATTAGTAATTTGAGATTGCAGTAACTCTAGATATAATCTTGCTCCCATGTATTTCATGGTATTCAGTGCAAAAGAAGCCATTCCTCAGACAGACACTCAAAGCTAAGCAGCACCTTGCTACATGAATAAACTGAGTAAAATACTCAAAAAATGGTCTTTCCTTCCTTTTAATTTTGCACCTCTGTTGACCAAATAAACCAGGTAGCTCTTTCATGTTTTCAAATGCTTTTGAAGTAGTAGATGAAATAATTGTATGCAGTTTAGCAGGGAAAAGGACTATATTTATCAATTCAAAAATAGGAAACAGATTTTTTCCATGTTATAAAAAAGATCTACCTTGTGTTTACATATCCAGCTGGTGGAAGGTGTTGCATCCCTGATGGAGGCAAAGGATGGGCCCATATTGCTCAGCAGAGTGCAGACCAGGGCACAGCACCCTACCCACCTCCCTGTACCCATATCAATTTGTACCCCTTCAGCCCTTACTGCATGAGGTGTTGGCTCTCACGATGCCCCTGGCATGACTTTGCTGCATGAATTCAGCAGGGTGCAATGGCTCTAAGGCATTGTGTGCTGGTGGCTGGGACAGCTATGCACAGCCACTTCACACTGCATGCAGGAGAGGCATGGCTTTGCTCTAGGGGGGAAGGTGAAATCAGACTTCCTCTCCTCAAACTCTGGAACTCACTGAATGTCCATGCTGTAGCCTGGGCTTGTGTCCATATGCTCTGGGCTTAAACACAGACTCATTATAGCATAGCTATAGCCAACGAAACCCAAGTCCCTCCAGAAAACATGTTTGAGAGACTCAGGAATTTGCATATAAAACCACCACAGATTTTCAGTTGTACTTTTCTAATGGAGCATCCTTAAGCAACAGGAGGCTGGTGTGTGAGAGAACAGTGCTGTCTCTTCTGTGTGAGTGGGAAGGACAGTTAGGACCTCCAGTGAAGTGTGGACAGCCCATAACATTCTTCCCAGCAAGGCAGAGGACTTTGGCCAATGCTTGTAAATAGGCTCTGGTGCTTCAGTCTGGACAGCCTGTATGGGTAAATAAATCCCACCCTGGGATATCTCTTACTCTAGATTGTATGCTGCACATGAGTTAGACATTTCCTAAGCTATACCATTTTTTTCACATTGCTGTATGACCCTTGATACAGCAGCTTCTGGGGTATTACATGGTACAACCTATACCCCTGCCTTATGTCTTCTACGCTGAAATTTCAAAGCTACCTCCAAAGAGAGAGCACCATACCCTACACCTAGAATATAAAACAGGAATCACGTTCTCATTCCTATTTCCAAAGCCATACTATATACAGAAAATCAGTTACATATATCTGTGATTCTATGATTCTATCTATATAGTGAGAGACAGCCCAAATATGTGCAACGTTGTTCAATTCACTAATCCTGAAGAACTAAAATCATGTTTTCTTGCACAGAGAAATCTCAATATATGAGAGTCCTCTTTAAAACTAAATGCAACTTGGTTTTGCAGGTACTTATCTGTACAGCTTTTTAGCTTTGATTAGAAAGCTATCCAATGAATCCTGTAGCCAGGAACCAACAAAGGAACAAGCTGGTTTCACCTTTTGATAGTTTGGGGAAGGCATCATGAACAAATATCAGGAACAGAAATCTAGCCCCATCCACGGACTAATCTGTATTACAATGAGGAATCTGCTTTAAGCTAATTCAAGCATGCAGATAGACAGTCAAGAGAAACAGATTTCTCTGACATGGGAACAAGCAATTTAAACATAAACTATATAGTTCAAAAAAATACAGCTTCTTTTACAGCTTCTTTTCATGAATTAGGCTGTTCTTGTTGTGTATTTGCAAAATTGTACAAGGATTTAATAACTTCTGTCAATATGGATAAACCCTTTGACTCAAACCAGGAGTGTCACAGCTCAATCTTCGTTCAAGTGTGTTTTGACAACTCTACTATGCAATTTTTGCCCTTAGTTTCAAAATCTTGCAGAATGTTTTACTCCACCTAGACTAATAACGCATAAACAGTGTTTAAATAGAAGGGCAAAAATGTGAGTCTGTGACTAAACACCAGGCTCCAGCAGAAGGGTGAGGGAGTACAGCATTTTAACCAGCTGTTTCCATGAAATCTGGGAAGAAGGCAGAATGCCACTCAACAATTTTTAATTCTTCTGGAAGAAACAGTTGGATATCATATGCTCGCTAACAGTTAGAATACTGAAATAAGTACTCCTTTTGCCAGCAGCAGTAGAAAAACAGTTTTTTTGTCCCTTCTGTATTTTGTATCATGTTTCCTAAAATCACATACTGATATCAAAGACATGTTCAACGTCAGAGGTTTGAATAGTACATAGACCCAAAACTTGATGGTTTTGCTGTCTCTTGGGACAGAGACTCCTTGCTTCATTTAAAAAGAAAAAAGAAAAAAAATAAAAAGGAGAAAAAAAACAAAAGCTAAAATCTTTTTGTACATCTGATATAGTTAGGAGTAAACAGTTCTTTGGAAGTTCTTGTATGAGTCCTGAGAGTTAGTCACGTCTGACAAGGACAGGGAAGCCAAAGGCAGTGTTTTCATCAATAAAAGGGGAAATAGACTAGCGCAGGCCCTGGGAAGTTCCCAAGCATTCCCCCAGCAGATGACTGAGCTGGAGAGCCACAGACATCCTCAGTGTGTGCCACTGGAGCTGGAAAGCTAGAAACTCCATCCCAGCTTCTTCTGTTATACATTAGTCACATAAGACAAATCACACAGCGGTGGGGATGTACTATTTCTCAGTTGCCCTTGACAAGCTCTCACTTGTGATTAGGACAGAAAACCTAGTCTGGAGAAGTCCTTTTTGGATTATTTTCAGAGACAGTAAACAAGAGTGCTGGGGACCAAAACAGAATCACTGCCTTATTCTCTAGAGCTGCATGGAAAATCCAGATACTTTTTCATCAGTGGTTCCTGGGTCTGTGATATTACTGTAAACAAGGGCTTGCCATATGAATACGTCCTGAAATTCCTCTACTTTTTCAGACCCGCCTCATTCTGTTTTGGTGAAGACAGTAATCCCAGCCTACGTAAGGGAAAAACAAGTGAAATCATACACTCTCTGACTATGGGAACACAAAATGGGAACACAAAAATAAGTACATTTTTTTTTGACAGCAATAATAAGAGGACTTTGACATCTCTTTTTGTTCACTCAGTGGCTGACTTCACCCTCTGACTCATGCTTTGATTGTTGCTGGTAATTGCTGAAGCCCATTTAACAAGCTATGCATGAACTAAGGTATAGGTCACCAACTGGTGAGCATCATCTCACGCCACCCCAAGTAAAGTTTGGCAACAAGGAGTATTTTCTTTCAAAAGATGCCTGCTATCAGGTCATGTTTTCTTTGAGCTTCTAAACAGTTGTTTCATCTTGACATTCCTCTTGAGTTACTATGTAAGGGTTAACAATAAAGAACATCTAACCTAAAACATGCCTGGAAATGAGCACCGCCTGCAAATGCTGCATGCTACAGATAGCTAGTTTGCACCACACAGCTTAAGTAAAAATTATGGGAAGCCACTTGTTTTAGGGGCAGATCCATGTTATACATTGTTTTCGTTCACTGTCCACCTAAATTATGCTATTATTATTATCAAGCAAATATGGACTATTTGCTATTAGAATGTTTAACTGCAAAGATGGTTGAAAAATGAAATTTTCTCATTTTGCAATCCATACTCTGTTTCTAGCATTGTGGAAATAAAGAATTAAAGAAAAAGAGTTACTTTAATGCACTAACCCTCCATTTTTCATGTCTTTCCCATTCCTGTCCCCAACTTTTCCTCATTTTCATGCTATAATCCTCAGCCAACTAGCTCAAATGACATTATTTCCTTGACTAAGTCTCTCTTTATTAAGTTTTTTTTTTCCAGAAGCTTTTGACAGAATGAAAAAATGCAATATGAAGAATGTCACTGTAACAATCTAAATTGTATGCCTGCATTTTTTATTAATAAGGCAAGGCTCTCTAAGGGACTAAGTTACATTGTTTTATGAGATTAAATTATTAGACCTGGAACTGAGAAGGGCCTTGTCCTATTGTTGAAGAGGCTGCTGGGGAGCATGGAACTGCAGGGAGCATTGGCGAGTCATGGTGATATCTTATTTCTCCATAGAGAACTAATATCCCAGCTGCTCCAAAAGCACCTGAATGGGTACTAGAGAGACGAGGAAGCTAACTTGTGGCAGATGGGACCAGACCAAATGGTCAGTGAAATGAACACATTCAACTAATGCACTAACCATCTCTAAACTGTTCTCCATCAATAATTTAAGGCCTTATGCCATAGTTTGTTAAAAATTATCTTTGATTAGTTATGTTATTAATACAATATGCATATTACAATAACGTTACATTTTCTATCCATCAAAGTCAGAATAAGTCAATATGAGTACATCAATAATTTATATTGGGTGTGCTAGTCAATTTTCTGCATGCAATAACATTGACTGCTGGCAATTACTAGATGCAACTGGTGCTTGTACCTCTATATTCACATTTTTAATTAGGTCATTTTTATTTTCCAAAATACATGTAGTACTGGATTATTCAGGTTTTGCTGTTGATTTTTAAAAGTCAACTTTTTTTTTTTTTTTTAACATCAGGATCCAAGTAGAATCAAGCAGACGGTACCTTTGATATTTCAGAAACAAAAACGGAGTATACATGACTTACTGCATATTGCTCCCATAAGATCTAACAATGAGCAAACCCCTCAGTTGTTTTTTCTGGTGTCAATGTAAATAGGAATTATTATCCTTAATTTAAATGCATTTCCATTATCATAGAAGAGAATCTGAAACATTGATTTGCAATCTGTATACATTTAGTTTCACATAAAATAGTACCCCACTGAAAACCTTATTTGCCAGACAGTTTCAGGGAAAAAAAACTTTAGTTACAATTTCAGTAGGGCTTCTAAATATCCATATCTTTTTTTTTTCCTTTTTTTTTTTTTTTTTTCTTTTAGGATGCCATCAGACTTACATCAGTAAGAAAGTACTTTTTTTCCAGAGCTCTGTGGAAATCCATCTTCAAGGAATTAGGCCTTTAATCTGAAAAGGTGAGGTCACTCAATGGTCTATATACGCAGAGCAAAGCTGTTTATTCTTGTGCAGCCAGAGCCGAGTGTATTAGTATCCATGTCAACACCAAGAGAATCTATGAATGAACTGCTTTATTTGTTTGTTTGTTTGTTTGTTTTATTTTAAGTCTTTATTTATGATTCAGTGAGCTGTGGGAACTTAGTGTCTGATGGCAAATTGTATGCTTTGATAACATTTTGTCTACATGATACTTTCTCCCAGTTTTGGGTTCTTCTGTAAGGCTTCTCTCTTATTCCATCCTGTCAGACTTAGACTTTGTGAAACCTGGAGCTTTGTTTTTATGAATTATGATTGGAAGATATGTATGTGGTGTCTTATATTATATTGTATAATAATAATTGTTCTCTTCACTAAAATAAAAACCGGTCAGAACCAAATTATTTTCTCTGCTATTTCTTTTACAACAAAAGGCAAAGGACTGATTTTAGAGGCAAAAGACATGAGCAGCAGAACATGGAATAGGCTTCTGCAAATCAGCATATTTTCCAGGCGGCATTGTTTAAGCTTTACCTCCTGCTAAGCAATGAGAGAGTCTTCAAAAGCAAGCCTACTGGACATACACAACAGAAACCAATAATACTAGTATTATCTGACCTTCTAGTTTTATTTTTAAAATAGAAATGTAGATACAGATATGGGTGTTTATTTATTTATTTATTTATTTATTCATTAAGAAAAATAGTTAGAGATGAAGAAAAAAGTTGAATCAACAGTATTCTGTTAAATGAGATAAGATACCTTTACCAAATAACCCTGGAAAGTTAGACACAGAAAACAGCTTTTGGACCTTTCGGTCTCAATATACCTCTATAGCATGCACCAGAATTTCTGTTTTACAGCAGCCCACTCCTTACCCAGTTTGATACTATAGGCAAAAGAGAAGAAATAATTTAATCTATTAATCTATGAAGGAAGAAGAATTTTAAAACGTAACAGAAATGCTCTGGCAGCTCCTGCCTCTACCCCAGTGGCAGGGATCTACACGTCACGGCAGTAGCTCTGAGCTGCCTCAGGATTCAGCCGGATTACAGATGTTTTCTGCTGCTGGAGCAGTAGGCGTGCTCCAGCAAGTGGGGTTAACGTGCTTGGCCCCTGTTGCTTCCCACCTGCTCCCTGAACAATTTGTTTTCATACCATCAGCCCTATACTTGGTGCTCTTGTCATGTTCTTTTCAGTCTGAATGGTCTTCATGCTTGCAGCCACAAAACATGACAGAGTTCAGGATACCAGCTGACATTTGTACACCACGGAGCCTCGAGAACTCGACTCAAGGAGCTTGTTCTCACTCTCTCTTTTACTGCTGGGATATGCAGCTTCCCAGAAGTCATCTCCTTTGTCTTTCCTTGTGTCAGGTGTGACCTGAATTTCATACAAGCTTCAGTAACATGGTTTACTTGCTAAATTCCCCATCTTAGGAGGATCACATCAATAGCATATGCTATCATCATCTTGTTCATCAAGAGCAACATGTATTTCCATACAAAGGTAGACAGGTGTTGTGCAGCAGAGATGTGCTAGCACCTCCCTGAGGGCCAGAGGCCCTTAGTCCCATGCCAATGACTCTGACTTCTTTTTGCTTTTAACAGATACAGTCTGTAAGTCAGTTGGAGGCCTTGTAGCTCAAACACCAAGGAAGGAAAAGGAATCACTATTGTCTATACCAGACTAGTAATGTAACCGGACCAAACTTTCACTTTTTTCCAGATGTACATATTGCTTTAAAATATCTAAATAGTTTTCCAAATATTTTTGATAGTTGATTTTCATTTCAGTGGATTGTGAAAGCAGAAGAGTAAACAAACAGAAATCTCTTCTAGAGTAAGTGCTGAAGTTCTTAGTATTTTTAAACTCTTGATTATAACAAAGCTTATCATTTGGTAAGCAAAAAGTGAATCTTTTAATATAGCATTCCAGATCTAACTTCTGTAGTAAAGTGCTGTAGAAATAGAGATTAATAGCTTGTTCTAGGCACCACCATGGAGAGCCACTTAATTTACAGAGAAGTCTCCATGCTAGCACAAATTTTGGCTAAAAAGCATTGTTGCTGTTCTTCTGTTAGCATCTATAGATCATCAGCTAGCCTGAAATCATTCTTTCCAAAACACAGTGTGGACATTTTGAACTCAGTGCAAGTCACCTAAGTCACAAACTCAGCATAGTTGCATCTGCTCTGAAGCCTGCTCTGAAACTTAAAGCACGGGAAAGAGACCTATGAGGAAGGTAGACAGACCTAGGGCAGAAGTTTGTCCCTCTCCAGCCCCGTATAAAAATAAATGGCTTTGTTCTTTGAAGTATGTGTCAGTTGAACTAATAATCATAAAATTAACCAAGTTAATAAATAATTACTGAATCAAGAGTTCTCACAGCAAAGGGGAACTAAGTCTTCAGTCGGAAGCGACCATTTCTGTTCTTCCTGTTCGCTTGTCTGAAGAGCATACAGAGCCAGCTTTATCTTAGACAGCAACTATCAAACACACTGTGATTTCATCAGGACTGTAAATTTAAGTGGATTGTACAAAGCTGGACGATTGCAGAGATAACTGTAATGGAAATTTATTCTTAAATAACTCCTCTGCCTACAAAGAGTATGGAAGATCGTAGGGAGTATCTGAATATTTAAAAATATTTGGTTAATTTATCTCAATTCATAAGCATTCTCTTCCTCCCTTCCACAAAGGCTTTTCCACTAAACAGCTGCCGGTATGAACCACACTATAAAGAGGAGCTATTAACAGAAGGGAATTTTAATAAACACTGTTCTTTGTTCCTTGTATTTTAATGACTGATATAATTAGAATGAAGGTTAAGGGAATATTTGTTTTCCTTCCCCTCAGGGCTACTTTGAAACAGTTTGACTTGCAAACAGGATTTCAAACTCTTGCAGCTATAATGCTTAAGCATTCTGATGCTGCACAAGGGAAAAAGAAAAAGGAGAAAAAAAAAAAGAGAGAGAGAGAAAGAAAGAAAGAAATGGTTAACTAGCAAGAACACCACCCTAAACTTTTTTTTTTTTTTTTTTTTTTGCTGAGTGGTTACAGTGAAGGACTACAGGGAAGTTAGCAGTCCCAGGCTCTCCAGCTGAAGAAGCTTTGTAAATCCCCTTTCCAGAATCCAGACAATGATGATACATGTTTCAGAAATGTCATGATACTTGACAGCTCAGGTTTCTCAGGAATTTCCTAAGGCCTAGATAAAGACAGTCTACCTATCTGTCAATAATGATATTCAGTTATTTGCAATTAAAAGCTGTTTGTTCAGATAACAGCTGAAACCACAGGTCATCATAGAATCATAGAACCACAGAATGGCTCCGGTTGGAAGGGACCTTAAAGATCACCCGGTTCAAACCCCACTGCCATGGGCAGGGATCTCACCCACTAGATCAGGTTGGCCAGTGCCTCGTCCAGCCTGGCCTTGAACACCTCCAGGGATGGGGAATCCACAACCTCTTTGGGGTCTGCAGGGCTGGTTCTCACTACTCACTCTCCCAGCTTCTGTTGCACAGCAGTTTTTTTGTTTGTTTGTTTTGTTTTTGTTTTTCGCTTTCTTATATCTGCTCTCACAGAGGTTCAAACAGCATCACTTATTGGCTCGGCTACAGGCAGTGGCAAGACCCTTTGGAGCTGGCTGGAACTGGCCCTTATCTAACATGGGGCAGCTGCTGGGCTCTGTTCACTGAAGCCACTCCTGCAGCCCCCCCCCGCTAACCAATACCTTGCCACGTAAACCCACTACATTTTACTCCGCAAAAAGTTTTTCTCTGTCATCTTTCACTAATTCAGCAGAACTGGCATTGGAAAAAGGCAAAATGTTTCTTTTCTAAACTTGACACGCAAAAAAAACAGAGACTGTGTTGCACAATCCGTCATACCAGCTCTCTTAATCAGAGAATCAACCACTAATGCGTTTGATGCAGATCAGGTGTGGTTTCTCAATTTTCTGTCAAATTAGTTAGAATGCATATTCATTCTATCCGTATATATTTATATAGCTCTGTGCCAGTAGTGGGAGGAGGGGTGATGCCCGAGTTAGCAAGCCATTACAGCTGCATGCATAGACAGTACCTGATCTGTCACAAAATCCACCGCAAAAAGACAACTCTTTAAATTTTTTTTTAAAGAATTTGAATGGGTTGAATGAGCTCATGCTGGGTCAGCACTTGAAAAATGACCCTGCCACATGATGCAGTTTGCCGATGGGAGCTCTGAGACTGAACTCAAGTCAAACCTCGGCCACAGACTTCAGAGAAAAATTGTCGTAGAGTTCCAGGAAGTGGTGGGGAACCCAAAAATTGGGTTCAGTCGAGAGCCAAGTCCTTAGTCACTCCAAAATTTGTGAAGTATTAGTAATCCATATAAGATCTAGTATTAGGTCCAGCATCAGATATAACTATATCAGTCCTAGTTTTTGGTCATCAGAATATTCAGCCAATACTATAGTTTACCTACTACCTTAATGACACAAACAAAAGCAGATTCTGTTGACTTTTTTTTTTTTCTCCTAAGCAGAAATTCTGTCCCAGGATTTCAGTCTCAAATTACTAGACTATTACATAAGAAAATATATCCTCCAACTTTTGCACGCAACAATCTGATACACATCTCTAAGCCAGATTTTCATCATATATCAAGGAAAAAATTGAATCAGATTCGGCCTGTATAGAAATGATCCTTTCCTCCTGAGACAGTACTCAGTGTATTAATGCTAACTATGTTGGTTTTGTTTCTATTTGATACAAAAATGTAGTTTATAAAAGGTCTTGGCATAAACACTCCTAATCTGAAGTCATGCCCTTTAGATATAATAAAAAATGTATTTGAGATTTGAGGGTACAGCAATGTTTATTACTTGGAAATTTAAAACAGCATATACAAACTACTTCAGAAGGGAGCTCTGAGAGCTGGCTGACATCAAAACCATCGTTAGTAGCAGTACAAATCTGATGGGGTTTTCTATTTGTTTTCAATGGAACTACTTTAGTTTCTCAACTCACTACACACTTTTATTTCTTTTTTCTCCTTCTGACTTTAAGCAATAGATAGATTTTGCTTCATGCTTTTAATCAGGTAAAATATATTAGCATACACAAAACAAAACAAAAAATATTATAAGCTGCTTCCTGATGCCAAGAATGATGTGCATCTGAAGTTAGCAAAATCAGCCCCAAAACATCTTAAGGAAATAGCAACTTTTGTGAACCTTTCACTGCAGCCAAATCTGCCAGAGAGCTCACGCACAACTGAATCTGAGCTTGATGCCACCAACACCCCACCTCTGGTCACAATCCCTGGGCAAAAGCTTCTCTGTTGCATAGCACACAGCAGTGCTTGCTTGGGGAAGATGGATTGAAAAAATAAAAATGGTAATGCCAGGAGGAGGTGGAAAGAAACAGCATCCTCACACTCAGCTGCTGGTTGTACAGTGCTCCAGAGCTGTGTGCTTGAGATTCGGTGACAAGAGGGCTTTCCCTCCTAGCAGATGGCTGCTGACCGGGTCGCACCCTGTCACGGTGCCTGTGCTGCAAAAAGTCCCTTCAAATTTACAGCAAATTTAGTAGACCAGACATAAACATAAGAGAATTAAATGACTGAGTTTAACTTCATGGTTATAGGCAGCATTAGCCTTACTGGTGGCAGATTTCACTGTCTGCTCTGGGAGCAGAGGCTGCATTTTGCAGGACATTTTCTCATCCTTTCTGCTTGAGCCCTTTGCAGAGACAATGCTCCAGAAACACACAGCTTTCTCTAGCTTTGCCCCCATCCTGCAGCTCATCACACTTTCATTTGTCACGCAAAAATCTGGCTAAAATGCTATAGCAGGAACAAGAAAATATATTTTTACTCTTCATTCCATGATACTGAGCATTAACCATTCCTAACTTTTAGGGATTACATTAGATCAGTGAGTCCCCACTGAAATATTTATGGCAGTGGTAATTTGCAAATAAATGTTATTAAAAGCATGCGAAGATTGGAAATGCCTTCCAGCAGGATCCAATCAATAACCAACTGATTATTGCTAACCCCATTCCTTGTACAGATTCTTGGATTTATTGATATATAATGCTGCCATTCTAATTTAGATTAATATTTTTGCACTTCCATTTTACGGGACACCTTAAATTGGTTGAATGACAGATGTGGTTAAAGTTAGAAAGAGCTCAAAGCATGTCTGAGGTAAGGGCAAATGCTAGCCATGGTCTTTAAAAAGGAATTTCAGGAATTTATCCAACATCTGAATTCTGTTACAAAGGAAAAAAAAAATGCGATTTTGCTCCAGGCCAGTCAAAGTTTGACCCTACTTGGTAATAATTTTAAACTCTTATCTCACAGCTGTAACAAGAAAAGATCATTTTGCAAGAACATGAGGATCTGCCCTGCTTATCTCCTGAAAAGTATCTGGTAAACACAGCTGACTACTTCAGGATTTTTTTCCTCCTCCTACAGAGTATCCTGGAAGGCAAATTCCCGAAGTTACACAAGAAAAATAATCCCTGCATTTTTTTTTTTTTTTTTTAATTGGAAGACCCTAATGGGAATATCCAGATCTCTCATCACTCTCCTAGGATTGATTCAGTGTTTCTGGTTCATAGTGGCTCATGTTTTTTTCCCAGTTTTCCTGTCCAGACTCTCCAAAGTGATATGCAGAGCTGCTCTCTCTGGGGAGCCCAGTGATTCAGGTTGCCCTCTTGTAAGTGCTGCTTGGGCGGTGTCCAGCTCAAAGGTTTTCCTCACACTTTGCTGTAAAGCAGCTCCATTTCTGAGATTATTTACACTGTAACATCTTCCCTGATATACCTCAGGCTACTGGCATGAAGAAGCATCACTTAAAAAGTAATTTAGCAAATAAGTATACTTTCCCTAGGGTGCAAATAAGACGAAAAGTTGTAGTCAATAGCTAATGTAAGCAAAAGGTGCCTTGGGGGAACCGTAAGAATCACGTCTTTGAAACCAGCAATAACTTCTGGTGCTATTGGTCCTGAGGCAGCAGCAGTCAACATTGTTTAAAAAAGCTCCCTTATGGTGTACTCATTAATTAACTGCACTGTTTGTTGATTCTAGATTGATTCAGTTTGTTCTCTGGAGAGTGTTTTTGGAAACTCAGTAATGCCTTGATGCAGAATTTCATCTTCAGGCCCTAAATTCCCAGGATGCTGCTTTACTGGGACATATAGAAGATGAAGCAAAAAGAAGAATTTGTTAGACAAAAATGATAATCAAAATATTTTAAATTCAGATGTAATTTTTGAAGATTTTCCCCACAGAGCTAAAAAATTACCTGCAGCAAAGTCTGACTGACAGGCAGGCTTTATCAAACAGAGAACAAGACAAATGGCATGCAAAACAGATAGGAAAGTATTTGCTCCTAATTACTCGAAAAAGCATTTTAATTAAGTTGTTTGCCAATTAATGCCTCTTTTTTAGCATTCCATAAATATTTAAACATATTTCATAAACTTTTCTTGAGAAGAAACACTTACAAATATTGCTAAAGAGATTGGCAGGGATCTGGATCTCTTAACACAACACACTTTAGAGTTGAAGTTTTATTTGCTATCCCTGTGAATAAATGAACACAGAAATATGTAATTTCTCTTGCAGAAAAGCTAGAATCCAAAGCTTGTAAAGATCTCAAACTTCAAACACTGCAGAAGAGTTAACTAAGTAGAATTAGTGTGAGGACACTGTATAGGTGAGAAACTTGGAAATGATTTTGAACCTGAACTAGAAATAGACCAGTGCAACACAAAAGCAAATAAATGCAGATCCCTCTCCTTTTTTATATTCCTTCAGACTGATCACTCAGAGTTTATAACCCACTACTAGCAAGTATTTTAGTTCAAAAAAGCTCACTAAGAAAAAGTAAGGAGCAAGAGGCAAGAAGGGGAATTAAAATGATCTCAGCAGCACTACGGCTTGATCCTGGCTGCATTTTAGCCCAGGTACAGCTGCAGCCTTCATCCATCGGGGCTTACTGAGCACAGGAGCTCGAACCCTCTCTCCCCAGGTCCTGTCAAAGCAGAAACCTTCTCCTAGGCTGCCCTGCGCTGTGAGTGGAAATGAAAGTACTTGGCCTAAGCACACATCACTCTGCATCTCAGCAATCCTCTGGTTTTCCAAACACAGAAAACAAACGCCTCTTTCTCCTCATATTTTAAAGACTTCCTGTTTTTATGGTGCAGCTGACTCTTTATTTAAAACTCCACACAGGCACTTTATCTGTTTATTTATTCGTTCATTTGTTCTCCCCAGAACTTTCCTTTCTAACCCGAGGTCTGTTTGCTCAAATGACCACAACTTCCCCTTATCTCAGAGCTTTGCTTTAGATTTTGAAATCCAGATCCTGCCCAACACTCCCTTCCCTATCGTTAGTCATTTATGACTGGAAACAGGCTCTGTGTGACAATCCAGGATGTCCTAAAACACTGCTGGACTGGATCAGAGGGGACCCAGGTAGAGGGGTATGTGCAGGGGGAGATCAGGGAGAAGAGGATAATGCAGCTGGACACCCAGCGTGGTGAAGCCTCAGCATCTCAAGGGTTTACCCAGCCCTCTGTCACTCACTGGATCCCAGACACCACTTGTTGCAGAGTCTGGGTCCCCACTGGACCTTTACCATCCATGGCTGCTGCTCGCCCTATTTGTTTAACTCCTAAAATGGCAGCTAGCTCCTAGGGCAGGAGGGGCACTTGCAGCAGGTTCACCCCCTCAGTGCGGCGTCTGCAGCACTTTCTAATAGACACTACTGATTGTCAGGTATTTCTTCAGTAGTACTTACCTTAAAAATTTCATTCCTAAAGGCCTGTCAACATATAGCTATCATTGCATTACAGAGCAGTGGAACTGATCGATTCCTTTACACCCTGGTTTTCCTCAGTCTGTGCATCTCTAACACGGAGGGAAAGCCCAGAAATGAACTGCTTGGATGTCTCAGCCAAATTTATATCTGTCCCCCTCCTATTCTCTTGCCCATTTCTGTCTCCCTAAGTTCCTCACTTAGACTGAGGGTGATATATGGAGCAGTCCTAGATCCTGAGGGTGATCTATGGAGACAGCTGAGCTGCAAGGTCAGAATGAAGATTTGTTTGCGAAACAGAGCAATGAGTTATTAATTAGGTTAAACAGTAACTTTTGCAATCAGTACTTTCAAAGTTATCTGGGAAACAAGCAAAAAAAATCAAACTAAAATTATTTATTCAGAAAATGCCTTTAAAAGGAACAAAAAGTGCTGCCTGCTCAAACTGTTCCTATTACAAGAAAGGAAGATGCCAAAGGAAATTTTGCCTAGCAGGGGGTTTTCTTTGTAACTTAGTCACCAGCTAAAACCTTGATAGCCCACTAAATTAAATACTTTTTCTGCTCTCTCTGCTGATTTTTAGAAACGACACTGAGAAAAAAAAGGGGAAAAGGCAAACAAAGTTTCAAGAAGCTAAAAAGCAGAGAGGAGCTCTATTAACAGGTAAATAGGATAAAGGGCAAAAAACATTTGAATGAAAGTTAGCACCTGAGGAAGTCCCGAGTCTGACTGAGGCTCCTGGGTCCTGCCATACTATGAATATTAAGCAAGAGTATAGCTTCTCCTCCATCCTGCAATGCACATCTCCTCTCAGAGTTTTTGCTTGTGGAAATGCTAAGACAAGGGTCCTGACTGTGCAAAAAAAAGGCACATGTCAAAATAAGAAGTATTTCCTTTCCCCTATCCACAGGTGTTGTGGGGTATCACTCCCTTCTCCCCCCCAAGAAACTGGCATCTTCTTTCCAGAAAGGGGCACAGATGATCTCCAACAAGGGTCTTTCAGCCATGTCAGATAGGACACCTCTTCCCAGAGCAGCAAGACCTCCATGGCCAGGGAACATTCTGCTCCCTAAAGCACTGAGATCAAGAGCTGCAAGACTTCACCTACATTCACTAGCAGGAGCTCACAGTACCCCAGAAGCTCAGTCACGATCCCTGCAGGCCCAAGTCTGTGCTGGGAACTGGGTACAGATGGGGATGCTGTTCACCACTGTGCTAACACCATGCATCTCAGAGAAGCAGCTGTGCTTGAGCTCAAAGCATGCCTCCACTTTGAGGGCAAACACCACAAATACATGATGGTAACACAGTCACCATTTTTCTATCACCAGTGTCACGTGGGGCAGCTTACCGGTGTACTGCAGGAGGGGACTGGAGCCCCGTGTAGCTTGTTTGGAGCAACCAAGCTTTCCTTCCATTTGCTGGTTCGAGTTTCAGCTACAAGCTATGAGTAATCTTAAATGAATGGCAAGCACAGGGGCATCAGTGTCTGTGTATCAAACACAAATTTTCCACTAGGCAGACAAGCAGGTTTTAATGCCAGGCGATGCCTGTCTGAAATCTTTCCTCCTGCAGTAGTTGTATGAAAGAGACAAGTCCTTTGCTTAGGGACTTGTTTTCTGAGTCTGGATTTTTCTGATGGCAATAAGCCAAGACTTCAGGTTTTGGAGCAGTGACTTTGCATTGTCCTTCCAGCAAAAAGAAGAGAGTCATACACAGCACAATCAGTTTGCAAGGTTTTGATTAGACATGTAGGAAGAGCATTTCTCTTCCATCACATGCTGTGCTCATGGATGATTTTTTTTTTAAACTTCATTATATCACTTCCTCAAATTCAACAGATTTGGTGGGATTTAAGGGAAGAAAATGGCTGTGTGTCCTTAGCAAAAATTAGTCTGATGGCTAAAGCAAAAGATGGTAAAAAAGAAAAAAATAGGGATCTTTGGCCCCTCTTACTGAATTTGTTACCTTTGTCTGCCATAAGGAAGTCATCTATGAGAATCTGGAGGAGGTCCAAACATTTGCCAGCTGGTTTTGAATGTTCTCAGCTGTGTGTGCTGTTGGATAATCTTATACTTATTTTGTGCTGTTTGTTACTGCCAGATAGTGTTACTATTTAATGGCAGTGTTAGAGGAGGCAAAAGTAGGTCCAGCTTCTGAGCTAGAAATAAGCCAGCATAACTCTAGCTGAAAGTCAATCCAGTGTATCCCCTAGTGCATTCATTTGGCTGTTCCTCCTAATACTTGTGGGAAAATAAACAATTTTCAAACCTTTGGTTTTGTTTTTCTTCCCTTCCATTATTAAGGCCAGTAGTTTTCTAAAACAATCAAAGTACAGACTGAAAAACCTTGAATTTCTGTCAGATCTGTCTGATCAACAGAAAATCTTATCTCTGTTCTCTCCCTTAACCACGCATCAATTTTTGATGATTTTGATGATTTTCTATTCAGGCCTATAGTGTTTTGTTTGTTTGTTTGTTTGTTTCTCTGATCTACTCCTAGATTGAAATGGAAATTTCATAGGTGGTCAAATACTCCTGCTTTCTAAACATTTACTCAGCAGTTCAATGGCACAGTACTACTCTATTTTTGTATTAGAAAAGAAGATGCACTCATAATGCATATCAAGAACAGTAAAATAAACAAGATGCTCCATCTTGACCCCTGAAGTCACTGTCAACTTCTTCCCAGCACAAGGTCTAATTAAAGACACAAGTGATCTGTTAGAAATTTTGCCAAGCTCTGTGAAAACTGTGCATCAGAATTTGTTTAGAAAAGGCAATGCTTTCATTCAGTGAATTAATTCAAAACAGTAGAAATTCTTAATTAAAAATAATGTCTGATCAATAACATATCCTTTGTGTTTGATCTACTTTTATCATAAAAAACTCCTCTCTAAGATTTTTTATTTCTCCTTCAAATCTTCTCATGCTTTTAGCTATTATTTTCCTCCTCCTTTTAGAAATGTTCCTCTTATTCTAGCTATGAAAACAAATCAATAGGTGCTACACTATTCACCCATTCACATCTCCTCAGTCACTCTGATATGAGACATTCATGCCACCAAAATCCATAGTTAGCTCTGAATTTGCTTGCATTTCTAGAAATCTGTCAGAACTCAGCTGTGTTTTCACTCTCAGAACCCAGAATTAAAAGTCTGCTGAGAACCCTGTTCTTGCAGGCTCAGTCCTTCTGAGTTTAGAGCTTTTGGACGTTTCTCAACAGATAGATTCTATTAGAAAAAAAAAATATGTCACGTGTAAGTGCTCTTCCCAGCAAAGAACTATTTTGTCTCAAATCTCAGCTTGTTTTGTATTGCTGGAAATCTTCATTTTGTCTCTTGGGAACAACAACAAAAACAAATATAAGTACATACCTACTTCAGAAGACTTTTTGATTACAAACTTGAAATAAATAAAGTCCAGACAAATATTCTAACATTTTGTTCCCCAAATGTTCACTGGGGTAGCTTTTGAATCTACTGCTAACCATTCCCACTGAATCAAAATCCCACTGATTTGTTGGGTTTGGACTGGCTCTATTTGTAGGGTTTGGATTGGGCAATGTAGGCAGAACCCCTGACCTGGTCTGCAGCCAGCCAGGCTCTGCTTACACTGTGGTACTTGGGCAGTTTCCAGGAGTGCACTGACCTTCCATAGGTGAGATTGGGGGTTTTTACCTCCCCATCTCAGAACTTACCCGCCCCCTGGTGTGTTTCCAAGTCCCTCCCCTGATCAGAGACCTGGACCCTGCTGTGGGCATGCATCCACATTTCAGTTTAGATGCAGCCTAAGCAGAACAACGCTCATGGCCACGTAGTTGAGACAGCCTCAAGAAGGTCTGTAAGCACCCTTACAACTAGCATTTTACCTCCAAGACACTCCCTAAGTGGCAGCCAAGTACTGCCATAAAGGAGCACAAGGTTTTGCAAGAAGAAGTTTCCCCCAAGACCCAGAAGGACTTGAAATTTTACTTCTGTGCTGTCCTCATCTACCTGATTGTAGGCATAAAAAAATGAATAGTATCCTTGTTCAAGTAGGGTAAGAAAACAAAAGCTCCTGTGTGCATCTGGTGCTCCAGAGATGTGCAGCTCATGCAGGGGGTAGGATGAGCAACCAACAGCTGCTCTCTGAGGTACATTCCCCTCGGGACTGAGCATATCACCAGCCAGGAATATGTCATGGAGTTAGCACTAGCTGCACCACACGTTCCACCCAGCTGAAGCAGTCTGGGTGGGCAGTGCCGCTAGGGAATCAAATAAAACCACCACAGCTGTGGGGGGAAAGAGAAGACAGTGAGCAGTGTGGGATGTCTCTGTGCAATGCAGCTGTGTGCTTCAGATCTCAGAGCTCAGCCCATGTAGGTGGTGGTTGAACCCCTTTTCACCCTGGCTTTTCTCACTGCGCTGCTGCTGTTTCGAGGCACAAGGGAGCTTCGTGCTTGGCAGCTCAGACCACTCAGCACAACCCTCTCCTTTGAAATGCCGCTCTCACCTGCTAAGAAAGAGACCATGCATCCACAGAGAGAGTTGGAGTCCATGCCAAAAAGTTTTGGATTTAGGGACCTGCCAAACAGAAGAAGTGTGGTGAACCTGAGTCCCACATGCCATCTTCTCCAGGTGTTGTCATTTAACAAACCTGTGCTCTGCTCAGCTGCTTGAAGGGAGACCAAATCCCTGCTTTCATGCGAATTTTCTGTAACCTGATATTTGTTATTCCCAACAATGACATTCAATTATTTCTCTGCTTTTAAAATATTGCACAATGGTCCTGCTGACTTTCAGCAACTTCATGCAATGTCCTTTTAAAACCCCACTCAGGTCACTAACTCACTCCACTTAGCATATTTGGAGTCCTGTGACTTCCCAGTCTGAAGGCCTGCCACTAAGTTTTAGCCACAATAATTTTAGCTGCGATATTGGGCTTGGCCTGCAGGCCAAAAATATAAACCTGACATAAATTGGCAGCCTGTCCAGCTGGATCTCCCATGGAACGAGTACGTAGTTTGGCAATCTTAATTTCCTTTTTAGATGTACTTATGTTAGTGTAGTAAGAGGTGTTATGGTTTAGTAGTATAAAGAAAAAAAAAAGAAAAGAAAATCCTGTCTAGATTTGCTGTAGCTTGTAGTTTTCAGTCACTAACTCACCAAATTGCAATAAGGTTCCCACATCCTGCAGATTCAGGAGATTCATTAGAAGCAGCCTGCAGTGGTCCCACACTTAGTATTGATTAACTTCCCACTCCTTTCTTGATGGACTCTGGTAGACAAGACTATTTAAGGTTGTCCATTTTGAAGAGATATAAAAGACTAAGAAGAGGCAGTGCATATCCTCCATGTCTCTCTGGTCCTTGTTTTAAATTGCCTCACCTGCATCCATTGATATACAGGCAAACAAGTGTCAAGATAAATCCTTCACCTAATTCTCCACTGAGACATTAGAAAAATAACAGCTTCCACTAGATCTGGTTTAATCTTTTCAGAAGATCTACTAACCTACCCCCAACCTAAATCTCATATTGCTGAGTCTAATTTAGTCCTCATCCAGACAGCAAAAATGTCTGTGTTTTGGTGAAAAGTGTCTAACATGAACTAAGAATTGAGAATTTTCAGGTTGATTTTAAGAACTAGACATTAAAAAAAATATAAATAAAATACTCAAACATCTACAAGTGCAAAGAGATTTACCATCTGCATCATGGTCTTTTAAAACCTGTCCCCAAGTCTCCCAGGGGTCTCTAGAAAGAAAATAGCTTATTCCATATTTGAATACATTCCATCATTGTCTGAATTTTGTTAGTGAATACAGTTTTCAGATAGCAAATGATATTTAAGCTCAGTTGCAAAGACAGACACACAAATCCATTTTTATATATGTCATACACTTCTGCAGGGATAAAGATCAAAATCCTTAATATCCGCCTTCTAGCCCTCTTTAAACAGAGATTTGCACACAGATTTATTTCAATTCCAGTTGATAATGACTTATAAGAGTCTTGATGTCTTTGGAAAAATCAGCCTTGGCAGTTCTCCATTGACCCCCATAGTCAAGAGCACCACATCAGCTTGAAAATGGCTTATTTGTGCGGCTGAAAAGAAAATCCAATCTATTTACATATTAGGTCAATTATTTAAACTAAATATTATCATAAGTAAGTCTTCCTTTTAAGTGTGCTTGGCGTGATTTCAGTTTGTTACTCTCACAAGATATCAGCTAAATATTTATCATATCGATATTTATATTTAACATAAAACGCTTTCAGCACTGAGGGTTAATAGATTTACCTTTTGCACTAGGGGGAATCAGCACGTGGGTTGTATTTTGGTCACAGTAAGTGTTAGTATATTTGTGAAATATCAAAAACTTTTGTGCAGTATCAGTTATTTAGAGGAGAAAAAAAATCAATACAGTGCAGAAAATGACAACGGTAAACATGGAAATTAACTTTTGTTCTGGGCTGTAATACTCATATTAAGATTGCCCCTTTTTAATAGCTTTCGAAAGAATTTCTTGCATAATGGCATTTTAGTCATCATGTTAATGTCAACAAACAAGGCAGATTAATGCTTATAATCCTGAGCTGTCTCACACACTGCTTATTAGAACTGTAGGCAGATCTTCATTAGGATGAATGACATCTGAATCTATAAGCTAGTCACAACAGAGGCACCTTCTTGCTGTGGTGTCACCCTGCAGATGACAATGTCGGCCATTATGAATGACACTCCACAATTCGTTACTTCCTGCCTCAAATTGCAGTTAATCTTTCATCCAAACTGTACACATGTGCAGCTTTAAGTGGGCTATCACAGCAAGTACCCAGTAATGCTGCAAGCACATGGAGAATGACAGAAGGTAAATTGCTTGTCAGGAGGTCTGTATTTCAATTCACAGCATATTCCAAACACGTTGTGGTGAAAGCTCTCCACAACAGCTGCTTTCATTGCTAACTATTTTTGATGTAAATGTCAATAAAGCTCCAGGCCCTTTCATATTTTTGGCCAAGACTGTCCATCTTTCCCTATGCAGGCTGGCAGGTTGAGCTCCATTTATCTACTCTTAGGAACATGTCCTATAATAATGATTGTCTCTGGAGACCGTTTAGAGTGATTGAAAGCAGTGATTGGGACAATAGGCTGCTGAATTTCATTGCTGGATTGGGTTGACAGGTGACTGCTTTTATATCCTCTAATCTGGAAGAGGCAGAAATAAAAACACAGTTATATCTAATCAACAGACAGGCATCTACAGATTGCAAACCTATACCTGCAGTTTACCCTTCTCACCAGAATGGCTCAACCACAAATTATTACAGAACCCTCGTATTTCTCAAGTGGTCAGAGGGTTTTCAAAAGACGTGAAGACGGAGTAGATGTGTCGCCTCACTAGAAATGAGAAGTAGGGAAAGAACTAGTTACAGGCCTTATAGCTCTACCAATAGAAACACCAGCTGCTGTTTTTAGGAGCTGTAGTTAAAATCTTCATTTTGCTTAATGAAAATCCCTGGGTGTTACAGAAAGAAGGAAGTTCATTTTTAATCAAAGAGACCATGAATGTTATATGTCGTCTATGAATTTTAACATACTGAATGTAACAATGTACTCTTTTTTTAATTTTTTTTTTTTCTGACTGGTATGTTTTGTCTTGCACCTTAGTAAAAGTTCTGTAAACTCATTAAGCTTACTGTGGACTTTCTACTTTTTTTTATAAAGTTGGTAATTAACGCACCACTGGGTTTTCCAAGGAGGATGGGAAGATGATCAGGTAGAATTCTGAAAACAGTGTGGCAAACAGTCTAAAATATTCACTCAGCACCAGCATCTGGCTCCTTGGCAGACCCCAAAGACAGTTGTGCTGGCACCTTTGAAATTCCCTGTGAGTCCGCGTAGTTGCCCATGGTAACACGGCAGCTGGGTTCTGGCTTCCTAGTCCTCCCTGCTACTGTGTCCCCTCATCCTCCATTCACCCCCGTTTCTGTAAATCACTCGCACTTCTGCCCATTTGTGATGCCCATGTTATGTGTGTTTCCCCCTCTTGATTTGCAGATTAGGGGGCATAGGGTAAGAGAGTTTATCCTAGCCCATCTCCTCGTGTCTAAATCCACATTTGTGTAGTATGTTCAGATTTTAAACTTACTTCTGTTTATTCGAATATTAATTTCCACAATACGGAGCAGCTTTCTGTGGCTCTAGGCAATGCTGACAAAAGTCATGAGACTAGTATGATTAAAAGCAGTTAACTACACAGCCCCTAGCTGTCAGAGTCATGTCTCTGACAAAAAGCTAATTCAAAAAACTCCTCACCCTATTGTCTGAGTTCTAGCTTTCATTAAAAAACAACCCACCCACCCCCAACCCAACAACAACAACAAAATCTGAATACATTTTTACTTCAGCAAGCCTGTATTAATAGCAGTTTTGTTCTGGAATTTTGGGGGGAAAATAGCTGCTTTGTGAGAAAAATTCATAGGAATTTTATTTCTTCAAGGAAGTAAAATTAGCTCTTTTGAATAACATTCACACTAGATATTTAATGCAAAAGTTACTCAGAAAAGAAAGCAATTCTTTCCAGTTCTGGCATAACAGCTTCATATATATCCTGTATATACTCTGTATACATATATATGGACTGTAAGTATGGCTGATAGACCACCAATTTAATCCTTTCTGGTATACGACCCTAGAGTTGGTATGGGACAGAAGCATGTGTCACAGAAATGGTCTTCTAAGTATTTTTGGTGTTGTTGTTGTTATTTGTTTGTTTGTTTTTAAGACAGTTTTTTTATTGAAAATGTCCAGGTTCCCAGCAAGGTAACAACAGAACCAGCTCCATGAGACAGACACAATTCCCACCAACTTGTCACTTGTCTCATGCAATGAGGTAGTTTCTAATAAAGAAAAAAATACTTGAATTCTTGATAAATTTGGGCAAAGAGACTATTACAAATCTCCTTTAAAGTATTGGTTAAACTAAAAGACTGTAATGAGCAGAAGGAAATTAAAAAATAAACAACAAGAACAAAATCAACACAGAAAGAAATAAGGAGGGTCCACAAAGAGAAGATACATGAAAAAAAAAAAACAAACAAAAAAAACAGCTTTGCATACAAACATTCAATTTGTACACTATTTCTACACTAATAGGGAGACTTTTAAGAGTTGGGTTGGGAGGGTCTAGCAAAAATATTACACTCCCCAGTGCTGATGACATAGATGTCACTCTGACTTTATGTACTTCCACATCCTTACATCAAAGAAAATTGTGCTTGAATCCAGAACTTAAATCAGCTTTTTTAGATATTTTTTTTTTCTTTAAAATGACACTGTATCTTACCTAAAAGAAAACTGGACGAAAAATTGATTGTCTTGTCAAGAAGTGCACGTATAGGCATCAAGTGGATAATATTTGGTAGTTAGAAAGTTTGTTGCATGCAAGAATATCCACTGACACATAAATTTAGAAAGTAACTGAATTTCACTACATCACTACAGAGCCAGCAATACTATAGTAAAAATGAAGAATCCTCTTCTCAATTTACATACTATCAAAAAGAGATATATTTTTCATTATTCAGTTTATTCACAGAAGTACTAAAATACATTAGCTTTCCATCAGTAGAGAAGGGAATGCCATGGGACAATATTCAGGAGGAGGAAAAATAAGGAAATAAATACTGGATTGTTTAAACAGATTCTTGTCAGATGTGTTTTGCTTTCACCTTCCTTCTGCTTACCCAGAGATAATATTTGACATACAGTCTCATGTGCATTGGTCTACTTATGTTTGCAAAGATTTTTTGTGAAAATGTAAGATAAAGCTTGATGTTGTGCTCTGTGAAGTGACACTGGAAAAAGCAGGTAATGGCGTATATTTGGATCTTTATGATGGTAGAATAAATGTTTTTTCCAGTCTAAAAACTTACTGACTGAATCAGACATAAATTATATACAGTTCCTCAAAATGGACATCCATATCCTGGATTTCATTCTGGCTTACACATGAGCAAATAGAACCATAGAATCACAGAATAGTCTTAGTTGGAAGGTACCTACAAGGATCATTGAGCCCATCTCCTGGCTTCACACAGGACCACCCAAAGATCAGACCACATCGCTAAGAGTGTTGTTCAAATACTTCTTGAATTCCAGTAGGCAAAGTACTTTGACTTCTGTGGGTTTGCCACAACATCAGATAAGGGGTGAATTCAGAATGTAGGAGTAAAGTGTTTTACAGGTACTATTTATTGCTTCAGAAAGAATCCTGCAGAAAATAAGAACACGAAATACTTTTTCTCACTAATAGTGTCATTCCAGGTTAGTTTTGTCCTGGCTCTGTCAGACTCTGGAAGTCCTTGCTGGAAGGTCTAGGTCTAAAAAGGTCTGAGATGTGCAGATATAAAGTGGAGATTAAAACCTGCTGTGCAAAGGCTCTAAACTGGAGAGACATGTTAGCTAGATGCTTTCCTCTTTGCTGAGGAATATCCTCATTTCATACATTTTCAGCTTCTGAGGGTGCCCAGGACTGCCTCACCAGCTGTTGCCCGCTGAAGCCCGTTTAGGCAGTGCTGAGCAAAAGCTCTGGTAGGTCCAGGTCCAGAAGCTGTGTTCAGAATGATTCAGACATGCCAACCCAATCAGGCATGACAAAATGGTCAAACAAACAAAAAAAATCCAGTAGCTTTGAATGAATTCTGTGCAATGGGCAACTTGAATTTCCCAAACTTACGGGAGTAAAGCTACATCACCTTGATGGTGCTATAACAACCAAGTTGCAGCAAAGTCTGGTAAGACAAGGTTTATTGCACTGGTTATTTTACGTGTGGAGTACAAGAGGAAGCCCCAGAGACAGAAATGGGATGCGGCTTGACCACCTTGCCTCCTAAGCACAAGTGTACCATTGATGGGTGTGCTCCCAGAACCTCCTCCATGCCCTACATATCTTTCAGGGTTGCTGTGCACGTCCACAGCAGACACACTGTGGATTTCTGAATGTCCAATGTCCCAGGTGGAGCTGTTGCCCCAGCCTGGCTGCCAAACATCTGGAATTTCTAGGCAGATTTTCAAGATCCTTAAACTCTATCTGGACAAAATTTCTGGCAGCAAAAGGGAATGTATCAAGGGAAAAGTTCAATATATGGTAGCCTTTCATACAGTTCCAGTTAAGAACAGCATGGCCTTCTGTGTGGAGGTTTAGTTCACATAGGCTGCAGCTAAACTGCATGCTAAGTGCATACAAAGTATAACTGGACAGAAGGGAAACATATTGCACAGTTGGAAACTTTGCAGTGGAAAGGGAAATAAACTCCATCGGAATCCATATCCTGAATACAATTCACAATATTGTTTTTTGGGTAAATTTTGCCTTTTCTGTCTTTAAATTAGTTTTTCTATAAGAGGAGGAAGAAACCCTTATATGCGTCCCCTTCTATGACCTGAAGTTGTTTCCATAATCTTCATCTCTTCCTTAATTGGATGCTATGTTATATAGGTTGATTTTCCTTTCTTCAGCATTTTCTTGGCTTAGACAAACCCTCTCTTGAACAAACTTTATGCAGAACCCATTCAGTAAAGATTTACATTAAAATCGCAATCACAGTACAAATATATCCAACAACTAGATCACATCCTTGAATTTTCATTGAGGTGTCAGCAGGGTAGAATATGTTAGGAAATGTGTACATGTACCCCTCTCCTCTGTTAAAAAGAACATGGTATCTGTTGAAGGTTTGAAATAGCAACACTAGTTAAATCTAGTCAACTGTCCTCAACAGAGGAGCTAAGATCTGATATTTTAGCTATATAGAATATATTCTTATATATAGCTATATAGAATATATTCTGATATTTTGTTAACAGAGATTCTTCCTTTAAAAGTTGTGGGTCTTATAATTCAGTTTTACTTTAATTTAACCCATGATGCTTTTGACACCTCACTGAGGCTAACTAGGCTCAGTGGAAAGAGAGAGACAGCTGAGGGGGTTGAATCTTAATGTATAAGCATAAAACAACATAAGCTGTAGGGCACCTAGATTGCTAATGTAGTCACTTCAGTTACATATTTCAAGTTAAATGGAATGAATGTCTCTCAGTTAGGTAAAAGCCGATGTAGATATAAACCCAATTCACCATTCTAGCATACTGGGGAGTCATGCATGAAGCTGATGTGAAATGTTATCAGCCATGCAGATTAGGTGGTTTAGAGATATTCCTTGCTCAGTGAAACTTTTGTGAAAGAGCAGCCAGTTGCACCATGCCAGATCTACAGCCAAAGTGCAGATTGAAACATTTTTCTGAGGAAGGCCAACACTCAAGCCTTATTTGAGCCTTGAAATGCGCTCAGACAATAACAACCTGATTATTAAAACATTGTTTTTAAATTACTTCTGTTTAATTTTGTTCTTCAGCAGAGTCCACAATGAAGACCTTCAGTAAGGTATTCCTTGTGTTAAAATGAGCTCTGTCTTCTTCAAATATTTGGTAATCTAAATTTAGTAAAGAATGCTCTAGAAGACTGATCTGAATGTCTGGTAATAGTCTGCATCACCAGCAATGCTGTATCTGTATTGTGATATGGGAAAAGCATGGAACTTTCAATGAGCATATTTAGCTTGCAATATTAGATGAATAATTAATCTAAACTTCTCTTAAAGAGAGGTGCAAGGCATAGCCTGAAAAATGTCACAAGCAGTAAAGCAAATCTTTGATATACGAGGATATGAAAAAGTCTGTTAGGCAAAGTGTATAATAAGGTTCTTTTATTTACAGTAAAGTGACTTTTTATTGTCTATAATTTTCCCCTTTAATTGCTCACAATGGAGGAGTTAATGTTCAAGAGAGGAGTTCCAATTAGCTCACATCAAAAAGTCAGGAGAGTTTGTCTCCAGAAAGGTGTATCAGTATCCTGTAGTTCTTGCGATTCAGCGTACTGTCAGATATGTGTCTCTGGAAATCTTGAATCAGCTTACCGAAAACACATCTACCTCCGTCTTACAACAAATCATTGAGGAAGAAAATTTATGCGATAGTGATTGACTGTTACACAATTAAATGTGATGGCATGAGGGATCAGAGTAACATGGAAAATTTGTCCATTGCTATATGTTATGTGAGGGATGATTCATCCCTGAAAATATCTCAGAGAAGAGGTGCAACTCAATCATCTTCATGCCAACTGCACCTCTGACATGATTATTGCTCCTTTGAAAGCAGCTGAGTTCTTTTCTAGTGGCATCATTAATTTGTGCTATTATAAGGCCAGTATGAAATTTATGAAGACGAGTTGGCATATAAATACATGTCCAGAAGGATTGTGAAAGGGAAATACATTGAAATATGCATGATTTCAGGCATCTATTTCATTGAGTAGGGCACATCTCAAAAAGAACATTTATGAAAATGTTCCAAATGGTGATTGTTGGGGCAATGGTGCTTGTTTTTGTTGTTGTTGTTGCTTTTTTTTTTTTCTTTTCAGTTTTTACATGTTTTATTGGTTGCTGTCACTGGCATGGTGACAAAGAAGAAAAAGAAGAAATATGAAAAGAGAAGCAGAAAACTTGCAACAGATCTTTTCTAACATTGATAAATATATTTACTATTTTAATATTCTGTAATATATTGCTACAAGGGGAATTTCAATTGGTTCATCCTTTCATACCTTTGGAGAAGGTGAATTTGAAGAGTCTTTGCTAGTACAGAACTGTGCAAGGACCCAAAATTTAGTCTGTTTTCATGACCAGGCAGAGATTTGACCTTGTAAGAGCTGTGAATGGACTACAGCTTTTGTCTCCAGCACAAGTCTGTTATATACTGGAAAATCCAAACAACTGGTTTCACTGGTTTGTTTGACAGAAACATCCTTAAGAAATATTCATACTGTGCTAGTTAGTCACTTCAGGTTATCCAGTCAGAGACTGCAAATAGAAGGAACACTGCCAGATAACATTTAAGGAAGGAACACTGAAAGAAGGAACCTTGCCAGATAACTTTTAAGTTGCTAATATTGACCCAGTCACTTATAAACTCTGAGATAAGGAAACGTCACCCTGCGTGAAGTGACCAGAAAAAAAAATTTCAAACCCGTGGAAATTCCAGGTAGAGTCCAAAGCTCACAATATCTGTCTCAGACTGATACTCCATATGAGGCTGAATCATAGCCTAACAAAAGAACACTACAGGATGAACACCATAATAATTGCCATTATGTGTTTATCAGTGCTTGCAAGGGCTTCAATATTCAAGAAATGTTCTCATAAGAATGAGTGACAGAAATAGGGAAGAGTAGGCATCAATGTTTCAGGCACAGCCCTTTTTTTAAGGACATAAGACAGGGTAAGAAGTATTTTCACAAACTTTTTGCACACTGCTGAAGTATTGCTTAACCTTTTGCACATTGAGTGCTGTGGGCATCAGCAACAATAAATTTCAGTTATTTTAGACTAGCAGAGCTTCTTGCATAGGTCAGAAAGTCCAGGCAGCAGATGCTGCACAGATAATTTGGAACGTGTTCCCTACAAAACACTGAAAAAGTTTAAGAGTCATGAAGGAAAAGTGGCAAGGAGATAGCTACCTCACTGCTTAGTGTATGGGCGTGGATGAGTCAAACAAGCACACGGCAGGAAGCTGGCTCCTAATTTTCACAGAGCACATGCCTGCGTTTATTAGCAATTCCTCCTCACTTTTGTGGAGGCACCAAGTCCGTGCCGTGTAGTCGGTCACCGGCAGGACAATATTCTTGGATGGAGAGCCTGGAAGGTGAGGGCTGAGCAGGGGAGCGCAGGAGCCCTTGCTCCAGGCCAGTGGTGTGGTGGCATCAGAAGTGAGCAGCAGGCACTGCAGACAATTGAGGGCAGGGGTGAGAACACACGCTTCTCTCATGTCTCCCTTTGATGCCTGGATCACATCCTCTCTTGGACCAGCAAACTCTAACACCTCTTCTGAAATCAGCTCCAACTGGTGATGAGCTACATCTGGCCTGTGAAATGAAAATAGCAAAACCTTTGATTGAGTCCAAGTTAAGTGGATCTTCATCATCTGCTCAGTCAACTTTTGCCAAGATGAATGATACTATGACAGTATTCTAATAATTTCTGAGGTGGATTCCCTCCTTTTTCATCCATCTGAAAAGAACAAACTGCAAACACTTGGAAAATTTACTGCTCTGTAAGGGAGGAATTTTGCTCTTCATTTCAAATACATCTGTGACATTTCACTGAGAGAAACAAAATGCTAAATGTATGCTTGATTCAAAGAAAAAAAATACAGATTTCAATGTTAAAAGAGAGATCAGATTTTTCTATTATGTCACAATGCCTCAGTTTTTTACATTGTTTATGTTTTAGTGTTTTTCCTATAAGTAGTTGTCACATTTGACAAAACTTGGATATTTTCTTTATCTGGATATCTACTTTATCTGCAGATAAACTAGCTTGGCTCACAGGCAATGTGAATTGTCCCTTTGCCACTTCTACCAAAGGGCAAATAAAAACATATCTTTATTAATACGTTCACAAGCAAGGTTATCAAAAAATCAGAAACTGGTGTTCAGAGGGCAGCTATAAAATGATCATTTGTGCTATTCTGCAAATTTGCTGGAAAGGTAAATTCCTGTTATTAGCTTTTAGCACATTGACCCTCAGAATGGTGAAGATAACTCTTAAATGACTCTAGCATCGTTTTCCATGTGTTTGTCATTCAGTACATGAGAAGACATTCAGCAGCCGTGCAAAGTAGACATCTGAGGCTTCCTTGCCATGGTGTCTGTCTATAGCACGGCAGCTACTCTGCTTCCCTCCTGGCCTTTCAGTTTCACTGTAGGTCCCAGCATTTTTCCAAATGAGATAACCACGTAATACAGGCAAACTCTGCTATCTCCTAGACACAAGAGGGTCAAACCCCCTAAAACCCAAACTTGTCTCTCCTTGTGGACTCAGACTTCAGTGGACTTACCTTCTACAGAGCACAAAGAGAGCATTTGCTTCATAACAGGCAATTCACCAAGTTAGAGCAAGATTGAAGCCATAGAGGCCAAGCAAAGTGATCTGGTTGGCTTTTCTCTATAATAACCACGGCAAGAACTGGTTTATCTTAGCTATTTACCTCCTCCTCCCCCAAAGAGCAACTACATTCAGTTTTCAGGGTTGCAGTATTCGCTTTTAAAGAAGCCTTGCTGCAGCCACATGTCAATGCATGTCCTGGATCATAGTGCCTTCTGATGCCATGAGCTTAGATGCTGCCTCCCCAGAGGGTGTACTGTTGTTTAGGGATGTTAGAGTAATGTTATGATCCAGACTTTTTGTTTTGAAGATGTGGATAAATGCTCTGAAGAAAGGAATGACAGCTTTGAGAAAGTCAGATTTTTGTTAAGTTATAATCTGGTATAAGGCAATCTCCAGCAATGACTTTCTGTTCTTTTGTGCCAATCTTTCTTTTCCTCATTCTCAGGTTATCAGAAAACTGACTTTTACACTGAAAGAAGCTCAAACAAAATACTCTTTTCTTTTCTCAAGTCCGGCTTTCGGGAAGTCAGAAACAGTGGCATAGATGGCTAAATAGATAGTTATATATGATATTTGTTTCTGGAAAGAGGAAAAAAAACTACAACAGAGTATTTAATCAATGGGATCATTTGGAGCCAGATTTTAGAGGGAAAGACTAGAGATTAGTCTCAGTTTAATCACTAGTAAGAGATAGCTCACATTACCAAATGATTTGATGTTTTTGCACAAATGACAAACTGCATTCAGAGAGGTCCAAGACTCTGCCAGCATGGCTGGAGGCTAAATCACCTTTCCTCTTTATAGTAGATTGAGTTGTCCTTCCAAATTAGGGTTAAGGTCATTGGCAGGGCAGTCTGAGAATGAGAGCATCTGTCTGAAATATACCTGGGCTGTGGATGTATTCAGAAATTCAATTTCTGACACTGCCAATCCCTTGACCTTCACAAGCACACATGCTTACCAAAACATAACAAAAGAAGAAAAAAAAATGGATATTTTTATCCCATTTCAGCTTCAGATTCCTCCAAATGGACCTAGAAGAGGTGTTAGGTAGCACACTTTGCAGAGCCACAAATAATTACATGCCTTGGAGAAAAAAATTAAATACATTTTATCTTAATTTTGGCACAGATACCCTGTTTTCTTTCTTCATATGTACACAATATGAAATTGCAAATTGACTTCCTCACATGTTCCACTGACGACAGCTAGATATTTTCTGAAGTCCTTGAGCAATCATGCCTTGGCATAGATATACTTAAATTGCCACACCAAAAAGACAAGCGCAGGAGCCCTAAATCCACGTCTGAGTATTCTCCCCACAGGTTGCTGCTCTGAGGGATTCTTTGCATATGCTGACGGAGTACCGGCTTCCAACCGCCTGGGGAGCGGGCATCCCTTGCAACCGACCGATGTTGTCCTGTCCCGGGGGGCTGCAGAGCTCCGGAGGGTGGACGGGGGCTACCTGCTTCACTCTGCACAGCAGCGACAAGAGCCATATGTGGAGCTGCAGGAAAACAGATGCTGTTTTTCCATTTGTGAAATCAAGTTGTTGGAAAGTAGTCAGCTTTGCCATGTACAAGAGCTCATCGAATCAACCTGCAGAAAGAGAGTGAGCTTTTATTTTTTTTTAAGATATATTTGACAATATTTCCTTATTACTGGTGTATGGAACAGTGTAAGAAATAATGGTATGGAAATAACTAGCAGATAAATGACTGATAATAAGCAATTTTTTGATGGCTGGAAATGGAGCCTGTGATTTTCATAAACAAAGGGGGTGTGCAACCTGGTTTTTGACTGCCAGATCTGCTTCCAGGCATACATCTCTGGATTTACAGTAGGTTTACTGCAACATCTGGATTTATTACATAACAGACATAACCACCCAGTTACATATCTTATCCACAGAACAATAACATTATTTCCCTAGAACAAAATGACAACAGTGTCCTGTTGTCACATCAGCATCAAACTTCTTTGTGTTAAGCCCACAATAATTTGATTTTACTTGCTTATTACCAACTAACAATAAATGTACTATAATGGCAAAATGACTATGTCTTAAAAAAAAATCAGTTAATAATCCAAAGTGGTTTCCTAAAACATTAAGACACAATGAAACAATTTTTATGCATTTTTTCCTTTAAATATATAATTTATTTTATCAGAAATTTTATGAGTTAAAGTATTGTCTGGCTCCAGTGGCTCCAGAATGATAGAAAGCAACTTTTCCATTACTCTGACTAACAGGGCAGTTTAAGATACTAGAAACGAATAATAATAATGATAATAATAAAAGATTTACTGGAAAATAACAGAGATTAGTGTTGTTTTACCTGGAGTATGCAGTATAATGGTCTGTGCCAAGATCTCTAAAATGTTTCATCAGCATGTTGGAATCCTTCACATTGCTTTGCAGCATTTCTATTTTCCACTATTTCAGAGTTACAGCTATTGGAATCTGTTCTAACTTTAGTACCAAATCCACCTATTTCTAGCTATAGACCTCGTCTATTAATTGTGTAAGAAATTTAGGATATTAGTTGCTCTGAATTACATCTTGGATGCCTAAAATGGGTGGGTTAGGAAGTGTGTAATCAAAAGTCATACTCCAGCCTGAATTTGTGTCAGAAGGCAAAAATTATGTTGAGGCCAACTCCTGAAGTTTTAGCTTCATGCAGACATTGTCTGCATCTTCTGTATTTCTTTAGTTAAATAAACTGTATCTCACTTTTGCAATGCAGTCATTGTTCAAGACGAGGATTGCAGCCACAGCAGTGCAGATATATGTGTTCAGATATGGACACTTGTACAAATAATAACAGTTTAGCTCACTGTATCTTGACTCCTAACCAACAATATTCCACAAAATATATAATTTAGATTAATTACATGGCAGTGGCTGGCACCTATAGTCTTCTAGCACAATCACAAATTCTATAGAAAGGATAAAGGTTGTCTTTGTGGGGAAGAGAGGCCTTTCTCTGGAGCTGATTCAAGATCAGCAATAAGCTCTCCAGAGATTTAAGGAGCACCAAAACCAGCTCCTTGTGTCCAGAGAGCAAGGCACTTCTTGCTGACTTTGCTTCCTCTGACCCGCAAGACGTGTACTTTGTGGAGGTCTTTTTGGCATTGTATGTGAATTTATCCATTTCTCTCTTGAATACACACATACATGCAAATATGCTTAGAAATAAACAAGATACTGTGTGAAGGCGCAGAGGTAGTAAACATATGTTACCATTCTTGCCTTAAAAAAAACCAACAATTTCAGGCATAGCCTATATGCCTTATTCTACAGAGAGACAATCCCCCTGCTCCGCCTTCCCATTGAAATTTCTGGTCTTGAAAAGTAGTCTGATGGAAGAAAGCTTCCGCAACTGTTTAAATTCAGAAAGGGATTTTTTTCATTCCTTACCAAATGGCAGCAACACCATTGCAATCAATGCAAATGAGTAGCCAAACTTCAAATATTTTACAAAATATATATATTTTTTAAATCTAAAATTCCTACTCCTCTGAAAGTGGAGATGGGTATAAAAAATCATAACAAAATGTGAACCCTTCAAAATCATAACCTCAGTTACATAGCTAGAGGATGATCTATATAAAGAACCGACAGAAAATTGGGAGAGTGTGGATTTGAAAAGCAATGGCAGTTTTGCATCATGTCTCCAGTCAGATGGTTTATTTCTCATCTTCCTTTTCTACAGATGTTTAAGCTACCTTTAAAATTATGTACTGAAGTTCCATGTTTGCATAAGTCCCTGTGTATTTGTTCGACTACAGTTCAAAAAAGCATCCAGACTCTTGTTATACACGCAAACTCAAGGAAAAGTTAAATCAATGGAGGTTCACCCACCAGTATTCTTCATATTTATAATTCATGCTCAGTGAAATACAAAATGCTCAGCCAAGATGGTTGCAAATCCAGTCATCGGTTTGGTTACACAGAGGTCAGGTGAAACGTGAACCAGTCTCTCGCAGAGTAAGATGCATTTTTCCCTTGACAGCCTGTTCAGCACTAGCTTAGAGGACATCCCATCTGTCACAGTGCAATGCAGTGGTGGATCCATTCATGTCAGTCCCTTTCTGTACCCTGAGCCATTGAATTATGTTGAGTCAGTACCGGGTTTCTTAATCCAACACCCAGTTCCACCTGACTGACTGAACGTGCAAACTCAGCTGCAATCTGATGTGAGCCATACCTAAGACTGCATGCAATGCACCATCCTGCTCTTGTCTGTATTGCTTTAAAAAAAGGGCTTCCTTTTCTTGGCAGCAATTTTGTTTTACATAGTAAGGTATCTGTGGAAATTTTCGAGAGGTGGAGTAAGGGGCTCATGAGTAAGTTTCACAAGCTTCGAAACAATTTTTATAGAAAAGTAGTCATTTTTCTCAGAATATGCCCCTATTTCAGAGTCCACATCCTTCCACCTTTTCAGCAGTTTTTGTAGCCAATTACAATTTGCTTTTAAATAAAATTGTTCATCCTATTTTTATTTTATTAAATATATATATATATTTATTATATTAAAAAAAATAAACTAACCCATGAATGATTAGCTACCCTTGAGTTAGACTGGGCTAAGCATGGTAGAAGTGCTAAACTCTCAGCCAGAGTGCAGCTCTGAGAGCTGTCAGTGCCAAGTTACTCCTGGTAATTAATTCTGATTTATAGAATAATTCTTGACCTTTACTGCAACACTTAGATTTTGTATTTTATTGTTGCATGTACATGAGTTGGTGTTGATTTCTTTCTTTCTTTCTTTCTTTTTTTTCTGTTTTAACTCTACATCATGTTGGTTTGGTATTTTTTTTTTATCTTATAAGGAATAAAGCAAAAACAGTTTGAATCATGTGTCCTGTTGTGGGGACCAAGTTAATTAAAATCCTGATGTATATATACAGCTGATACTCCTCACCCTAATGAAGAACATTAATTCTAGAACATGTGTGGCTGTAGTCACATTGCTACAAATTACTGGACTCTTTCCTTTATCTGTTTCCAAGAAAGTCTCCCCCGGTTAGTTAGGAAAAAAGAAAAAATATGACGCCTTAGTTCTAAGCAGCATAAATTACATGCATCAATCAGAGGAAACTTAAATTAAAATACACATTTGGCAAACAAATATGAATATGTTGATCTCATCTGTGAATCAAAATGATTTAATGCCAGTACTGACCCCCCACTGATCAACATGAAGGTCACTGCAAACTGCTTGATTCTCATTGAGAAATGTTGTCGTGTCTGTTAAAGATGCAGTTTTATACATTCCCTAATGCTCAATCTAATCGGTAATTCCAATGTAGCAGAATTGATTTATTTTAAAAAGAAAACATTGAATTCATTTTTTTTATTTATGTAATCCAAAACAGATAGCTAAATTAAAATCTTAAAAAAATACATGTGGTTTATGGATCTCGGTTGAAGGTTTTCCAATGTGTTTACGATGTTTTCCAATCTAAAGGAATACTATTTGTTAAATAGAATGCTACACCTTTCAGATACCAAGTGATCATAAATCAGTCTTCCCTTATCATTCTGTTCATGCTTTCTGGCTATAGGAATAACCAGTTGTTTAACTCAATTGTGAGACAAAATGTGGCTGTAAATGGATAATCCAAGGCCAGTTGTGTTGTCATTGCTTTCAAAGGTCTCATGCGAACAGATTGGTAAAACAATGGTCTTACTGAAGCTTGAACCAGTCTTTGCCTTTTATAATGTCTTTGCCTGTAGTGTAAACACCTTTGAAGTAGTGCTGGAGAAAGTCAGCATGGCCCCAAGGTAAACAGCACTCGTAAAAGAGAAAGACCACACCATGGTGTGATGGTACACAGGCTAAGTGGCTCCTGCCCCAGCAGGGACAGAAGCAATGGCAAACACCAGATTAAACCCCACAAGGGTGAAGTCTCCAGTGAAACACAGAAGAAGAGGTCAGTCCAGGAAACACTGCTTCCTGCATCAGACTCAGTGGATATGATCCAGGAATTATATACAAACGTGTGTATGTGTGTCTGTTTCCATATGCATTTATGGAAATGAATTTGGGGGTTTATGATAGGTATGAATGTTTTTACGTTGTCATTTGTGAAGAATTTCACTTCCTAAGTAAACATTTCACACCTCTGTAATGGCAGTAGGCAGTGGTGAAAGCTAGCTTCTCAGTTCTGTTAAAAAGAGTCCTTTGTGGTTACAGTGCGACATGATGACTTTCAATATCCAAGACAACATTTTTCTTTCTTTCCTTCTTTCTTCCTTAGGTAATTCTTGCCAGAGTCTCTACTTTAGTATTTTTTTTTTCCATCAGAGCATTTCTGCTTTTTATTTTCATCTTCTTCTCTGTGTGGAGATGGCACATTCTCCATGGACATTCAATAATCTGGTTTTTCTTCTAAAGCTCCCAATAGCCACCTGCAGTGTGAAAATCTTTTAGAGCATGCTCCAACCTACTGGGAAAAAGCAGGAAGACACAGTTTAAAAATTCATTTTGACAGGAACTGATCAGATGTTCACTGAGGAGAAAAATCCTCTTCAAATTATTATACACCTTGAACAAAGCTTAATTTGTGAATTTTTGGCTTTTGGTTGAGAAGAAAGAAAAATTCTCTCATCTTTTTGCTTATTAAAATAAAAACATAAAAAGCTCATGATGTTACTTATACCTTTTAGTGCAAGCCATGAATGACTTCTTGATATAGAATCATAGAATCATAGAATATCCCGAGTTGGAAGGGACCCATGAGGATCATCTAGTCCAACTCTTGGCACCGCACAGGTCTACCCAAAATTTTAGACCATGTGACTAAGTGCACAGTCCAATCACTTCTTAAATTCAGACAGGCTTGGTGCAGTTACTACTTCACTGGGGAGCCTGTTCCCGTGTGCAGCTACCCTCTCGGTGAAGAACCTCTTCCTGATGTCCAGCCTAAACTTCCCCTGCCTCAGCTTCACACCGTTCCCGCGGGTCCTGTCACTGGTGATAACGGAGAATAGGTCACCTGCCTCTCCACTCCCCCTCACGAGGAAGTTGTAGACTGCGATGAGGTCCCCCCTCAGCCTCCTCTTCTCCAGGCTGAACAGGCCCAGAGACCTCAGCCGCTCCTCATATGTCTTCCCCTCTTGGCCCTTCACCATCTTCGTCGCCCTCCTCCAGACACTCTCCAACAGTTTAATGTCCTTCTTCTACTGTGGTGCCCAGAACTGCACACAGTACTTGAGGTGAGGACACACCAGCGCAGAGTAGAGCAGGACAATCCGTTCCCTCGACCGACTAGCAATGCCGTGCTTGATGCACCCCAGGATACAGTTGGCCTTCCTGGCTGCCAGGGCACACTGCTGGCTCATATTCAACTTGCTGTCAACCACAGCCCCCAGATCCCTCTCTGCGGGGCTGCTCTCCAGCGTCTCGTCGCCCAGTCTGTACGTATAGCTAGGGTTGCCCCATCCCAGGTGCAGGACCCAGCACTTGCTTTTGTTAAACTTCATGTGGTTGGTGATCGCCCAGCTCTCCAATCTGTTCAGATCTCTCTGCAAGGCCTTTCCACCCTCATCCGAGTCCACAACTCCTCCAAGTTTGGTGTCGTCAGCAAATTTGCTCAAAACACCTTCTAGTCCTACATCCAAATCATTTATAAAAACATTGAAGAGGAATAAGTCTACATTTTATCTGCTAAAATATGAAAAAGGATATGAGCCTTTCCCCAATACCATTTCAGTTTCTTTCAAAAGTTTCTGTCTTATCTATTTCAATTTTAGCCATTTTTAGCTTTATTTGTGAGAGGAAAAATAAAGGCAGATTTTATCTCCTATGACATGTTAGTCACTTCTTGCTGAACAAGTGCAGCAAAACATCATACTAAAATCTTTTTACTCAGCAAGGTAAATTCACTTTTGGATGAGTTTCGAGCTGCTTTCTTTGCTATCATTCTTATACTTAGTCAAGAATGAATAATTCCTCACCAAATAAACAGCACTTGCAATATTGATAGATATTTATCAGTACAGAGAAACATTGCTCTTTTGATATACGCAGATTAGCTCCTAACTGATCAAAAATTTACCAGCTACGCATTTAGAACTGATTGATCAGAAATAGATATGTTTGAGTGAGTTGACCTTTATGTATTGATCTAATGTAGTTGGCACGTTCTTAAGTAATAGCGTTCTTGGCTTCGCATATCACTTTCATATTGATCGTGTGGAATTGTTTCCGAGTCCAATACATATCTGCTGGTGAAATACGGGAACATATGAGTCTAGTCAGTCACACCCAAAATATTGTGGAAACTAGAAGCAACATATGTACTTCCTTGAATTTCTCCCACTGGTATGGAGCATTTGGAAATACAGAGACTCTTTGGATAGGCACTTGCTTGGTATCTAGCTAGCGTGTGGCATCCCTTGTTACAATCTGGAAATAGCTTAAACCGTTGGGGAAAATCAGCTGGTTCAGTGACAACATAAAACAAAATGAGTCTCCCAGCTAAAATTTAATCCCCAAGTCTTTAAAAATGTTTCTGTTAAAACCACAAAGTCAAGATGAACTCATCTTCCAAAATCAATTTAAAAGAAGGAATTAAGACCATCCTTCCTTTGGGATCTGATGTATACTGCTAAGAAGGGTTAATCAGCCGCTGTTATGTTCCCCTTCAAATGAGCCTTCAGCATCCCACCTGGCATCCACACTCTGTGGTGTACAATCAACTTCTTACCCCTTCCTGTCTTTTAGCAGAAGGACTTCACCCTCGTTCTTTAAAATATACAGAAAATATTTTTGCTTTGTATCAATCTCTCACTGAATATAAAGCAGGAAAAACAACTCTGCAATGGCTCTCCAGCTAAGAAAGGCTGTCCACATGTTTTGATCCATTTTAACAACTGTGGTCTGCAAACCACAATTTCCCTTTCTGCAATACTACTACTGCAATACAACTTAGGAAAACAAACCCTGAGGCTTAGTAGGCATCCTTTAATTAAATAAAATTGTTGGTATGAATCTACCTATTAGCATAGTGTTAGCATAGCTACTGTTACCTTATCAAAAATGTTTGATAGTAGATTTTGGCACTTTGAAACCTAAAACTGCAATATACTTCAATTTTTGTAGGATAAACCTAAAACATCAGCAATGTTTTCTGTTTCTTTTTTATATATATATATATATATATATATCCTTTTTCTTCATTTCAGTCTGTTTTACCGAGTTTTCTCATCCTTCTCTGTGCAACCCTCACCATTTTAATTATCTGTCTGTTTTATAAAATCATGTCTAATTAGAAGATTTTAAATTCCTCATTATAGCATATTCTCATGCAGAACTTGAAACGGGAGTGATTATGAACTGTTATAATAAGCACCAGATTTGCGCTCTTTAAAAGATTGGAATTGTTGTTTATATCTGTATGCACATTAGTTTACCTCAAGATGTGTTAGATTACATTAATTATCTTTGCATCTGCAACACACGACATTAACTGTGGATGTGAACATCATTCCTCTGAATTTTTGCAAAGCTCTTTTTTTTTTTATTGACAATATATATTGCCCATAAAGGGAGGTTTAAGAGGAATGGGCAAAGCCTACTGCTAAAACCTGTAAGACCATTATTTTTCATTTTGCTGCAGACTAATTGTAAGTGTGACATCTTGTCTCAAGGATCTTTGAGAGACCATATTGTCAAGCCATGCAACTTATGTGGACAGTCTGGAAATGCTAAGTACAGAGCAGAAGGGAGAAAGCCTATAGGGATGAACTGATACCTCGAAGCAAGAGGGTTAGCTTATATATATACTAGTCAAAATAATGGTAGATACATACCATTGTTATGTACTTAGACATAAATATTTATGGACCTACGGCACTGATAGTGCTGTACAGGAAGATCAGATAATGTATACAAATACTTGTCCTTACATGATCTATTCCCCTTCCATTTTAGGTAAAATTTAAGGTTCACAAATGTAAACCATCATACAAAACATTTTGTAGTTATCTATAGAAGAAGAGTCTATAAGAATCTATTATCTGCTGCTGTTGTTTCATGTGGGCCCAGTGATGCAGCCAGGAGCAGCCTGAGGAGTATCAAGGGGGATTACTGAGCCCTGGGAGCAGCACTAAGGGTTTCTGGAGTGCAGGTAGTTTTTTTATCAATCCTCCCAGTCAAAGGGAAGGGATTTGAAAGGGGCAGTCGAATCTGGCGAGTCAACAAATGTTTACAGGGCTGGTGCCACAGCCAGGGGTACAGCTACTTAGACCATGGGACTTGCTTTGAGAATCCTGGTCTGCTGGGGGCTGGTGGGGTCCATCTGTCAGACAAGGAGAAGAGCGTCTTTGGTCAGAGGCTTGTGTTATGTTTCTACCCTTGACCTACAAGCAAGTGGCTGGCAGATACAGAAAGAGGCTTTACCAGGGAGAGCTCTTTTACACAGGAGGAAAGACTCTGCTAACCACCGTTTAATTGCCAGTCAGGCCTTAGTAGCATAGGTGATACAGCAGATATTTAGGCAGGTAAGTACATTGTTTGGTACTCTAAAGGGCCGAGAAACACTTCTCATGCAACATTTTTGGAAATGAGATCTTATTTTTAGTCTACAAAATAACAATACAGAGCTTGTTTATATGGACACTGACCATAAACCACTCCTGTACCTCTTAAATAACTCCATGAAAAATTCTGATTTTGCAACTAGTGGTGTTATTATTTAACTATAATCCCCATCTGTCTCAAAGGCAGGTACATTTATTGCAGCGCTGTCCATGTGTGGACTTCTACCAAAACAAATGTGACCAGATGAATTTTCTGATGCACGCCAATACTTACCAGGCAAAATAGAAATAGTTTTAACCAAATTATAGAAATAGTTTTAACCAAATTGATTAAAGAAGGAATTGAAAGGAAATAACTGTTGGCCAGTATCCGGAAATACCCTTCCGGGTTCTCTCCTTAGTCACTGACTACTCAGTTCAGGCTGTGCAAATCAGAGTACCCAGAGGGCACAATCCTGCTGTTGGCCAAACCTAGAGAGGAATAATGAGACAGGCCTGCAATACTCAGTGAATGAACTTCATCTCCTTAATATTTGGTGCAAGCTTGTAAACAGGTTCTGAGAGACAAGCCAAGAAATTTGCTTTCTGGCTCAAGAAAATAAGTACATTCTTCAGATCCTTCTAGCTTATGGCCAGAAACAAAGATACTGGGTCAAGCTATCAAGTTGTTTTTCTTTTCTATTACTTGGATGTTTCCATGGCAAAATCTTTATATTGTAAATAATCCCAGTATCAGATCATCCCACAGAAATCAATGGGGCAGCTACAAAGTAATTTGCTGTTCAGAGGATCCAAGAGTATAGTAGTCTAAACCCTAATTAGAACTGAAGAATTTACTTAATTCATTTTACCGTATTTGCCCCTTTGTGAACCGTCTGCTTTTCAGACCGTAGTTCCACAGCACGCATTTGTTATTCAAAGCAATTTGATGAATAATTCTGTAATAATTTGTTTCAGTTTATTGTGAATATTCAGGATCTGAAACACGAACTGTGATTGCTCTCCTAAACCAAATGGTGTTTTACTATTCCTTCAGTCTTAAAATCAAGTGAATGACTGGGGGTGGGGGGGAGAGAAAAAAAGAAAAAAATAATTAAATTGGAATATTCCCCAGAGTTTGCATAAAATTAACTCTTATTGTGGGCAGTCCTGCCATGACAAAAAGCAAGCTCATTTTGAGAAGTAAATGGCAGGCACCTTGTTAAACACATTTGTTAAAACATATTTGTTCAGCAATAGTGTGTGCAACCTGGAATTATACTTTTTACTTATTAGATGTGCTATAGCCTATAATTTGATGGGAAACAAAAAGGAAAAACAAAACAAATAACAGGAGACTTTTTTGCTAAGGAATTTTCTGTACAGTGAAAATCAATTCAGGTTTTCCCTTTAGGCTCTGGAAAACAGACATTACAACTTTGCATACAGGAATTTAGTTGTTTTAAGTGAACACAAACATATAAAAGCTCCAAATGCAGTGTCCTGGGAGGCAGAGACTCATGTTAGAAAGCTAACTTTTTGTTTGTTCAGTTTCTGAACGCTGCATGTGGCAAGCTCTCTACTACTTTCTGCATTGCTCAAAACCATAGATTTGCTTGGTTCTTTGAGTTTGTCCTGATAAAGGTGACAGTGCTTGAGGGTGCTGACACTGCTGCAGCTCCAGCGGCAGAGGTGCTTCTGTGGGGTGGTCTTCAGGCTGTGCAGTGAGCCCTCACCCCACCCATTGCCCTGAGGATGGAGAAAGTTTGCCATGAAATATTGCAGCTGTTCATTCTTGAGCATCTACTCTGAGGGGAACTCCTGTGCTGTTGCTTCAGTGTGGTATCCATCACCCTTCAACAAGCATGACAAAAAAAAATCAACAGGGGAAAGGTGGAGAGATAAAACAATCGCAGAAAATCAAGTAGACCAGAAAGAGAAGATTAAATGGATCAGGAAGATTTTACAAGTCATCTTGGGACTCTCACAGATATGGCCCCACAGCACTTCTGTCTCTCTTGTGTGTCTGTGTAACTCTGCCATGCTGGAGCCTAAGAAACCTGAAGCCTATCTGTTCTCACAGCAGTCTTGTGAGACAGGGAAGCATTAGGCTCACTGCCTTACAGGTTGGAAGGTACAAAGGGAAAAAATACTACTTAACCAGAGTTTCAGAGAGTCTGCAGCAAGCAGAAATTTCTCCTCAAGTCTGAAATAAATCCATTAATCACATGGGATCTGAACTGTGGGACCCACCTGGGCAGAAGTGCCTGAACTGTATCTCAACATCCGTGAATCTAGTGTCAGGCAAAAATAAATGGACATATCAGACTAATTTGTGGAAAAGGGAGCCTGAATGAGACTATTTAGCACCTTGTCCAATCATATCTTGAAAACCTCCAGTGACGGTGGAAATAGTGACTGATAGTTCTCACTGTGAAAAATTTCTTTCTTGTATCAAGGTGAAAACTGTCCCAGAGCAGCTTGTACCCATTGCCCCTTGTCTTTGCCTCGTGATTCCTTGTGAAGAGAGAGTCTCTGTCTTCTTTGTAGCTGCCCTTCAAGTGCTGTGATGAGGCCTTCTCCAGGGTGAAAACTGCTGACTCCTTCAGTTTTTCATCAGACATGCTCTCCAGCCCTGGAGTCCCATCCTAGAGTCAAAAATTCCAATTCCAACTGCCTAAAATTTGCCTACCAAAATCCCACCTAATCCCCATTATTTGCTTCAGCAAAAAATGTTCAAACAGGCTAGTGCTTCAACTACTCACCACTATCTCTTTTGGCAGGGCCCAGTTACTGCAGCACATCCATGTTATAATGGTCTATCTGGGCTAGTTGTCAGTGTTGGTCCGTAGAGAGCCTGCACAGCCATTGTTCACTTCGTTTCAGACACTGGTTATTAATGTCAATGTAAAAGTTGCTTTTGGCAGGACCACGGTATGAAGGGGGTGGTCACTTGTTAATAAAAATTGTGGGTTTTGAGTTAGGTTTTACTTTGTGCTTGCTAACACACAGGCACATACTGATAAAAAGACTGGGGAACGGGCTGCTCACTGCAAGTGTCAAGATCTGCTTGTTACATGTAGGTCTTGCAGGGATTGTCACTTCATTTCTAGTGGTAATACCTCATGCTAGGAACACTGTTTGCTCTCAAAGTGTTTGTCCAAGCTCAGTATCATTACCTCCACTTTTAGACTCAGTAGAATGCCCATAGTGGCACAGCAGGCAGCTGGTGGACCGTGAGTGGTGCTGGGTGCGCTGCTCTGCCTGCAGGCACCTCTTCTCTCCTGGGCACTCATGGGCTCTAGCTCATCACAGCCCTGCACCCACTTTTTCTGCTTGCTTTCAGAAAGGCAAAAGCTAAATCAGGCCAGAAATGTGATTTATAACTGGCAACAGGATTTCAAAGTCAGAAACCTAAATTTAGGGTCTTGGATACATACAGGAGCGTTTAGAGGAGATCCTGGGTGTCAGCTCTTCCCATCAAAGCCAGTGTGTGGCCAGAGCTCTGGAAGATCTGCTGCAGACTGGATGTGGCCCAGGACTGTTTGAACACAAAGCTTCATATCCTTTCAGAGGGCATTAAGGAAAACAGCCTTCTCACAATTTAGATATGATTTACGCTCAAGATGATGTGAGCTGCAGAAAAGGTATGACCAGGTAGCAGGTCCCTGCAGCAAGCCAGTGATTGGGACTGCTGAGGACACAGGGACTGAAGAAGTATCTCTGACAGCCTTTAAAATGTGTTACATGATGGTGCTCGTGACCCTGCCTTTGCCCCAGGCAATGCTATAGCTGCTAGAATTTCAAATCTCCTTCAGTGAAGGCCCAGTGGTATCTGGGCAAAAAAAGAAGAAATAAATAGGTTTGGACATTCCACATTTTCCATTTGAAAAGGAACAAAAGTTGGGGAAAGTTAACTTTTTCCCATTTATTTTAATCTTTTTCCTTTCTAAGATTTGAAAGCTTTCTTTTTCTCCTTTAAAAAGTGTAGGGATATCTGGGATCTCAGGTGAGAGAATCACAGTGACTTTAAACAGCTTCTTCTGCAAAGGGTGGAAATTACCACCTCTTCATCAAGGCCTGGTAATACTCTGACACTTCATGTTTTCACTCAAAAAATATGGGGACATCCACATCTTCTATGCATACTTTAAGACAAAGGCAATGATTCATAGCTGAATGTCAGTTTTTGTGTCAAAATCCAGAAAAATCATGGCACAACCAGCATAATGGCAACACAGAATACCTTCGAGATCCTGATTTAAGCCTGTTCTTTTTTCCCACCTCCTTTTTTTTTTTTTTTTAACACACCTTTGCTTTTTATTACATGTTCTTGTTGGGATGTGTGTGGAGAGCGTTAGAAGGCTGGAGAGGATGTTTTTTTTTTTCTTTTAACAATAATATCCTACTTCCATAAAAGATACGAAGCAGAAGACTGAACAGAAAATCTAGCTATTTTATTGCCCCAAGGCATTATTCATTTTCCTGACACATTATGTTTTTAATTAAAATTGCACATGAGTTAATTAAAATGTTCATCCAGTCTTCTTTTTTTTTTTTCTTTTTGCATGGGTGCCTTGTTACTCTCCTAGCATTTTAGCAGAACACCGTTACATTTCAACAAACTGCTGGCTTTATCAGCTCAGACTTCTACTGACAGACTGTCATGTTCTCTACACCTTTTTATCTCAGATGTTCTAATTTTTTTAAATACCTCCTGTACTGTGTGGATTTTTGTGTGCATGTGTTTTTTGTTGTTGTTTTTATTTTTTATTTTTATCTTCAATATTATTATTATTCTGCCACCAGCACCTTCCACTAGCTTGAGCTCAGGTTTATTATTGTCAGGAACGGGCAGACAGGTTTCACAAATAGGGGTCATGGAAGTGTTATCCCACAAGAACCAGTGAACGTTGTCAAGACTTGCTCTTATCGAAGCTATTCAGGTTAATCAGTGATACAAGTACACAGTACCTTGGAAAGCAAGGCTAAAGAAAAGGAGCATTCAAAGAAAGTGAACACCAAATCCAGCAGGCACTTTGCTTAAACTGAAATACAGGGAAAATTTTGGATTCATAAGTTACAAGTACTGAATATTTGATAACTGTTTTGGAAATCAGATAAGTAGAAGATAGACTTTTATCCATATTGCCAAGCTAAACTCTATTTTTAGAAGGTGTAGAAGGGGTTTGAACAGTTTGAGAACGTTTCTTTTTATCTGAATTAATGTTGGTGGCGTCTTAGGAAATGCAGGAGAGATTTCTTAGGCTGTAACTAGTAAACGCTTTTTTCATGCTTATTTGTACTCTCAAACTTTCAAAGGCATGAGTGGAATTCTGTCCTGCTTCCTTTAAGCTAGCTTCATAACGTCTTGAAATATAGTTATTTTCTGCAAGCACTAACAGAACCAGTTTGGGGAACAGAGCAATCCTAGGAAGTATTGTCTGTCCTCATGCAGTTATAGGCATGAGCCAGTTCCTAACAGGGAACAGACTTCAGCACAGGTCATCTGTGAGTTCCCCACAGGTTTTAAACATATACTTCACTTTTTAAGTTCTATCTTTATTGAGCATTGCAAATTAGAAATACATAAAAGGGCAAGAAACTGTAGTGGGGGTCAAAGGTAGAAAGCAGGTAAAAACAAATGTGTTCTGAATATGTGTACATTGAACTGTTGCCCATTTGACTAAACCTCAGAAGCCCAAGGAAAGAACTAAATATTTTTAACTAACCTCTCATGTTCAGGTTGCTGTACCAGCGCGTGCCTGAACAAAATGGAGCTGTTGGAGCAATGATTTATTTTGTGTGCAGCTGACACACACATTTTCTAACAGCAACACTGAGGCCGAGTTTGAAGATCAGACCTCAAAGGAACAGCTACCATAACTCTAACAGAGAAGGAGGGATGGGCCGAGGGGTTCAGATTTCAAGCTCAGCTGACATGCATTAGTGCCATTTGCTTTTTTCACACAGCATGCATTAAGGACAGTCTGTCAGCCATAACTTCTAGCTTCCGGGATGCTGTCAGCTCATTTCACAACCTCTGTATTATTGAAGTGGATTTTTTTTTTACGTTTTCTTCTTTGACTTCTTGTTGTGTCTCCATAAGGATAATGTGATTTCAAGAGAAGTGTTGAAAGGTTTGAATGTGGTAACTAAACATTTACAAAAGATCTTTAGCCTGAATTATGTAAATGTATTTTTGTCAATGGTTCAGACAGCAGTGTTTAATTTTGCAGAAAAATTGCAAAAGTTTATTTTTATTTTTATAATGAATTTTTGTTCTGATAAAAAGCACTTCAGGAACTGGAAGATTTTTTATTTATTTAATTAATTCTCTTAATATGGCATTTTAGATATCTTGCAAAGGGTGTGAAAGTTAAGGTTATCAGTCTGAAATAACATTATATAATGTCATTATGCTGTTAACACCCTAAGAAGCTCTATTTGCATATCATTAGGTATATTATATATCCATATATTAAATCAAATAATATCCTCCTCTCTTATGCAAATGTTCCCAAGTGATATTTACTTAGACATCAAGACCAAATTTACTGAAACCCAGCTAAGAAACCCTGTTGTTTTCCAAAAGATCAAGATTTAACTCTTTTACTTTAAAATATACCTTTATCTTTCATTCATCATAAAACTATACTTAGTTTACAGGTTATTAAAAATTTGCTCCTTTATTACTCTTTATATTCTCTACCCATTGAGTAGAAGAAAAGGCAAAGTAATTCTTTGCAACTTTTCTTGAAATTTACTCTTAGTGGGGATTGTCTTCCAGAATGCAAAAATAGGAGAAGAGAGGAACATACCTTATGTCTATTATATAGATATACATAAAGACAACAAAAATGGCTGGTAGCTGGTACAAACATTACAACATTTATTACCCTTTCTAGTCAGTCACAGACAAGAGAATTCATTAATGCAGAAGTTGTTCACCCAACTGGTTTCTGAGCAAGAGGTTTCTATACCCCTAGTCCAATTTTTCAAGTAGTAGCCTTGTTGATTTGCAGACTTCATTTTCTTCTTAATTTTTAAATGTCTTTCTGCACTTAAAATGAGACAAACACTGTTTGTGGAACCAAACCAAAAGCAGCAAATCCTGGCCCTAGTGAAGTCAATGGCAAAACTCCCATGGTTTGTGACTGAGCCAGGATTTCACCCTGAGAATAAATGAATATGTGTTATTGTGGAACTTGTATGGGCAGTTGGCTTGTGCAGACATTTCCAGCTGCCATTTCATATCTTCTCCGCTACCTCTATATCATATTTCTCTTCTTTCACTATTTCTTATGTCTTCCACTCTTTTGGATCCTTTTTCTGATCTCCTCTCACCAGTGCCCCATTATGGTCTTTTCTTCTGCTTTTGTTTTTTGATATCTTTCTCGTAAAGCCTTTTAATGCTTCTCTCACTATGTCAAGGCAATTCAGCGGCTTTCCATCTATAGTTCATATTCTCAATAATTTCTCCATATCAGTTGTTGAGTCATGTTATCATTTTTTTTTATTTTTGATGTTTCTGATCTGTGCAGTAGCTTCTTGACTTTCCTGGGGGCTCACTGTATTTATTCCTTTTTTCACTTCAATCTTGTCCTAGTAAACTGCTGGTCCTTCACAGACCAAGGACCTGTCCCAGAATTTTTCTTCCTTATTCCTACCACAGATACACGGGTGAAATGTTTATGAGTTAGTGTCAGAAAAACTGAAACTTTCTGTAAAGCTGCATTATTTTTTACCTAAGTATTCACTTAGGAAATTTTAAAGGCTTTAAAGATATTGAGGTTTTTGCCTCATCATTTTTAAGAGCAAATTTGAATTTGTGGGTTTAGAATAATTAGTACATCTTGGTTTACAGTTTTCTTTAACACCAGTGAAAGCCATTTAAAAAAGCAAGGTTTCATTCCATTGACTTTTTATAGCTTTTCATGTTACCAATGCTTCAAAAGCACTGGCTTAGAAAAGGCCTGAAATCTTTTTCCAACTTTTTAAAAGGATACAAAAATGGAAAAAAAAATCCTTTTCCTCCATGTTTTTACACCCTGTAATCTGCAATGAACTTCCCACACAGCATCAACCTTCTATGCTTTCATGTAGGAAAAGTCAATGCCTGATCATAAAAATGAGCCGCAGGTTTGAGGGTCTATATTAAGAATACGATCTAACTTGTTAGCTTCTGTTTGAGATCCTGCACACTGAATTTCGTACAGTAGAAATTAAAATCTGGTATCATCTCCTGACCTGCATCACTTCTTTCTCACAGATTCCAACTGTGTGAAGTTATTTCCATAAAGAAATGTGGAGAAATTGTAGGAAGCAAACTGGATTTACCAACAGTTCAAAGCTGTGGCGAATATTACATTTAAAGCCAAGTTCTCTTATTATAGATATTTTTTAACACTTCCTGAAAATTCCCTTCAAAAAACTAACAGTAATTTTTATCAGCTCCGGGAAAAGAGTCATCAAGTATCTCCAGGTGCAATGTATTTTTAGTAGAAGCACCAAAACTGTTAGCCGCAGTTGTGAACTCTGCTGAGGAAGTCTCTCGGCGCCGCAGCAGCAAGCTATCTGCCCACTGGCGGTTTGAGTGCTCTAGATAAAGGTGCAAGACCTTGAAAAAAAATCTAAAGCCATGCCATAAACAGGGGGCACTTAAAAATAATAAATCATTTTTAAAAATAAATCTTTTTTTTCCCACCTTGGAAATAAATGGGGTAACAGAAAGAGAAGCAAACTGCTCTGAGAAGCTTGCCTTTGTTGCAGGGTCATCGATCCTCCCCTGGCGCACCTCTCATTTGCTCGCATAGGTGATTACCTCCTTCTGGCCCTGCAGAAGCCCCTTGGCTTTTCTCTGCTCACGCTCTGTCTCCCTCACTCCCTTTCTGCTTTCCTGAAAGGAACTTTCATCTCTTCTATCCTGTGCTGAGGAATCTAGCAATTCCCAAGAAGTTTATTTCCAATAATCACCTAATTTCCTGCATGAAACAGCACAGGACGCCCCCAGACTCTCATCATCTCGCATGGCCACTTTTAGCACACTCAGACTTGTAAAGTCCTGCTGCTTCCTGCCCTTGTAGGCACAAAGGTTAACTGAGATTAGGCAACTTTTCTTACTTGCCAAACTCTAGCCATTTAATCCCTGAGACAGGGAAAGGAGGATTTCTAGGAAGCAGGACATTAGCAGCCCTCTTACATTTTCCCCCCATTAAGGGGCAGAACTGAGACAAGAAGTCCAGACTGGTTCCAAAAGCTGAGCCCTGTCACAATAGATTCCTTTCACATATAGTTCCCTCCCCTAGAAATGCAGGAGAACAAACAGGTAGACAAACAAAACCCAGCCACCTTGGACACTCTTGCTGCATGCTCGCACATCATCCTCCCTGGGCACAGTAGTTCTGACATCCCCTGGCCAGGCCACGGCAAAGCCATCCAGACCTGCTGGAAATTCAGCAAGTGGTAACCCCTGCAAGGAGATAAAGACTTGGAAATGGCAGTGATTTGTACCCTATGGAGACATAGCGAAGTCACTGCTAAGGATGTATTATTTTTTGTTTGTTTGTTTCATCGGCTTGAGTAAAACTCTTTGTGGGACTTTTGGTTTTTAGGTTTGCTTGTTTGATTTTTTTACTGTATTACTTTCATTATTCTACCTCATGAATGAATAAATCTGTGCTGCAAAGGTGAATATGGAGCTGAAAGCCTTTTTTCTATGCAGAGAGCCAGGGATCCACCGTGTTTTTATCTCCACGCATGCGAAGATGCAGCAGGACCAAAGGACAACTGTCATCCCTCAAACTCTCAAGCCAACATTACAAAATTAGGCTTGCTTCTGCACTCAGGGTATTTGTGTTTTTTCAGTATGTATTTTTAGTTTATCATTGCTCAATAAATTTAGATTATCTCAGACAAAGAGAAAAATATGTAGTAAAATATCTGTTTTGCTGTCCTAAATTTCATCTGTCTACACTGTTAAGGGCTTTGCTGTATTTCTTATGCACATTTATTCCCCCACTCTCATCAATAGGTGTGGAGAGCAGGTTTACTTACTGACTTGCCGGTTGTATTTGTACAACAGCTCTAAGTCAATGACTTCATTTACTAGGGAGATAAATGAGAGCAATTAAGCATCATGGCCATAACTGGTGAAACTTTCTGGAATGAGAGTGTTATTAAAATGACAGAGTGCTTGGCTGAGCCTGCCCAAGGTGCGTTATTCAGCCTCTCTCCTCTGCCTGGTGGAGTGACCCCCGGCGGCACACCTCAAATGTGCATTGTTTCCATAGGGCTATATATAACGTCTTGTGTAAAATGGCAACACATATTGATTGATGGCCATTTCATCTTTAAGAGCCATCTTCTGCTATATTATTTAGAGTTAAACAGGACAGCTGATAAACATTACACTTTAGTTCATGTTTGTTAATCTATTCACTTGAATAACCTCTTCAGATGCTGATAAATGGCACCTTCACAATGAATAGCGGATACTTTTTCACATAATATACTGGTGTTTGAGGCTTTTTATAGTATATCAAATATAGAGCCTCGCTCTGTCATTCAAAACCTGAATGACATTTTATTAACACTAGGTTTCTTTTTAATCCAGTCTGGCCTACATTTCCTGTTTTTTAAAATTGAATTTGGGGAAACGGAAGGAAATTACCAGGAGGAGACGAAACTGTTCTGCCAAGCTGATAAGTTGGTTTTCAAAACATGGCTTGTTTCTCTTAAGAAATTAGGTTCTCTGTTTTGGCCAGAAAAAGTAGCTGTAAAAATGCAAAAAGGAACAAACTGCAACAATAAAGACATTACAGAAAAATCAAAGAAAGAAGATTAATATATGGGGAAAAAAAAAAAAGGAAGCAGAGAAGGAGGAAAAAAAAAAGAGAGAGAGAACATACACTGACAATTAAATGAGAAAATGTACTACATAGGGTGCTCCAGATTTCCCCCAGCAGCACCAGGATCCTCGACTGAGCTGCAGGACAACGGCCATACCCTGCCTGCACCTAGCCTCCTGCAGCAGGAGTGGGAACTGCATCCGTCATGCCAGGAAAGCCCACTGTTACTCAGGGGAGCTGCTGCCAACACAGGAACCCTGTAAGAGCTTCTTGAGAGTCCCATACTGGCCACAGACACACTGTATGTGTAAGGAGCACATGCAAAACTCATATAGATGAAGCAGCTGTGATGCCACATCCTTGCCTTGTTTAGGTGTCATAAACTAAATGTACTGCACGGGCTGCGACATGGTTGGCAAGAAAATGGAGATGACATCCCTCTAATCTTGGATCAAAACACTTCATTTTGTAGAGGACATGATTTACCTGTGGTTTGTATCCTAGCAGGCACTGCCTGGAGCACGGTGCCCAGAAGCATGTTTCCAGCACAGCCCCATTGCCAGGAACATGAGGGAGGGTGAGACAGGAGCCAGGACTGGCAGGGTAGCATGAGCCAGGGCCAGCTGCACCCGGTGGGCTGCCTGAGAGAGGAGATCTACAGCAAAGCACCTCTCCTGAGGCCCCTCTTCCAGGTGTGTGGGGAGGAGGCAACCCAGGGCTCTCAAAAACAGAGAAGAAAAAGAGGCAAATTGAGGCTGCGTTTGAAAATCAAGTACCTTGGAAAGATTTTGCAGATGCATTAAGCAGAATTCGGAGGAACACGCATCTTTCTCTGAAATGCTGCTCTTTTTTCCCAGAAGTCAGGACATGTTAAATGTGTTTACGATCATCCTTCCCATCCCTGCCAAGCCTGCTACAGCAGCAAGCCTGTGGAAAGAAGTAGTGGACTTACTAGTGAAGGCTATTGAAGAATAGCGAGGGAGTGGGAAGAGGATGGTGGAAAGATACCTGTGGGTAAATACCAACAGATGTGGAGAGAATGCCCCAAAATATGCTAATGGAGAAAAGGGAAAGGGGGAAAGCACTTACTTTCTGAAAATCAAGAGCAGGGAAATTTTCTATCGAGGAATGTTCTGCTGCATGTAAGAGGGCGGAGTGCTGCCAAAGATGGGAAAGGAGATGAGACCTTGGTCATTGGGAAGCAGAAATTTAGTCTTTAAGGGGAGTTTTGTCTTGTTCCCACTGAGTTGAAAGGTGTCAGGGGCTGAGTAGAAACTCTTAGGGGAACTCTGGGAAGAGACAGCATATCCAGACTGCCAGAGATGGAGACGAGGGCAATGGGATATGGGTAGCCAAGGAAATTAACATATTCTTACACAAAGATATGCCTAAGTGATAAGAATGATGATGCTAAGACAGACACAAAGATATACAGCATCAGAAGCAATAGAAGAAAAACATTCCAGGTCAGATCAATAGTCCATCTAATTTGCCTCTGATGTGTCAGAGAAAGGTTTAAAAAACCATATGAAGTCATCTGCCTGCGCTGGATATAATGCCCTAGCCAGGATGAGCAGGCAGTCAGAACATTTAATTCCTTAAGATGTAACCTTAACTCATAATGTTAGGAAGTAATTTCCTTTAATGTAATGTGAACGAATGCTCTCAATATCAATATCCACAGAAAGGTTTTATACTTTGCTGTATCCTGCTGATTTTTGGCTCATTAATATCTGTGAAATGAGTTACACCAGTTAATAAGGAGCTACATAAAGACAATATTTAACTTCAATCAGTGTTAACCTGTCCACCAGTCGGATTTGTTTATTGCTCTCAGCTTATTCTTTTAAGGAGTGTAGAAAGAAATCTTAAAGTGTAGGGAAATGTGTGGGGAAAATGTTGCTGCCCTAATCTTTTTGTCTTACCTCCACTTTTGCTTACCCACCTAATAGTAGCCTTTTCTCTTCAAGGAACCAGACCCTCTCTGCTGTCTGTGATTAACTATTTTCTTTGCTGTTGGCTTCAGCCAAATAAAGAGAACTCAAGCCTAATATTCCATAACAAGAGGGAACCAAGGTCATTGTTTTTTTTTGTTGTTTGTTTTTTTTAACCGTTCTTATTCAAAGAAGCTGGCTACATTTGTCATACACTGCTATAAAACTGCATAATTACATTACACTTACCCCTACCATTTCCATGAGATGATATCATGGGGGAAAAAAAAAAAAAAAAAGATTTTTCAATGAAAGATAGTATCTGTGGTCTGTATTTCCCTCAGTATTTTTGTCTTCTAAATGGGGAAGTCTCTGGCATGTCATGAAACCAGGATATCTTTGCACAGATAAACAGCTCAACTAAGAAAAAAATCTTCCTTCTAGGGAGAAGTAGAATATAGACACTAATTTTAAGTTTGGAAGAAAGTTTTCACCCAGCTACTTCCATCACACCATTACACCCTTTAGGCTTGGATGGTGCATTTCACATGTCACTCAATCAGCATAACTCAATCAGGTGTGGTACTAGCCCCCAAGGACTGGGGAATATTTCCAACTCTCACATATGAAAGAGACGTGTATAAATAGGTAGATGCTGAAGGACGGGTCCTGCACGTAGGATAAATAAGTGCTCAGATTTATAGTGGGACAGCCTGTCTTGGTTGTTTCATTTACAGATCCTTCAGCTGAAGTTCCTATGAAGGAAAAAACAAACAAACAAACAAAAATCAACAACTTTGAATGATTCTTTTTCAGAAACAAGATCATACAGACCCAAGATAATATAGATTTTCTCATAGCAAATTATAGCAGAAGTTATTTGGTACAGAGTTTATTCAATAACAAAATGTGATATGTTATAAGGCCACACATTTCTCACATTATCCCACAGATTTCTTTATGCAGTTAGAATTTATCCTGGACAGTTAATAGATTTTCATCGAAAGATTTCAAATAAATCATTTCTTTTCTCAGTAGCACTGAAGAGGGGTGGATATCACATTTTGTATTTCACCTCCATGTCACCTTTGTGTATTTTGATGTAATGTAGCAGAATGACTGCTACTATTCAATTAAACAGGAATCTGGATTAAGTCCAGCTGTGGGCTATGTAATCAGGGCTTGTGAGTGTGTTGAAAAAGGGGTGTTTTCCCCTGCTCATATTTCATTCCTGCATGGAAATCTGCTCTCACTCAAACCTGTCCACATGCTGCAGTAAATGATTTTCCCTGCCTTCTGAATCACACACTGAAGTATCCCCCTGCACACTACACTTCTATGGGAACACAAAGTCACAAACAGCTTGGCTTGTCTGTTTACATTAAATACCATTTAATGAGGGGATTTGCTTGTTGATGTATAAATATACCATTTAATCAAGTTTATATTGTAACTATTATAATAGCTTTTATACTGTTTTGTGCAGATTTATGTCATTCCCTCCAGATGACAACAGTTTGATTATTTGGTGCCCATTGTATAAATACAGCTCAATGCTCAGAAGTGGTGTTACCTTTCCTTTAAAAGGCATATCACCGTCATGAACCACAGGCATATTTTCAGTTCTTACTACTGCTCAAGGTATATATGTATATATGATAAACACAGTAAGAAAATGTGGCTGTAGTGGCAAATTTATGTTTTTTCCTAATAAAGGAAAGGGATCACAGGCTTACGTGTATGTTTTGGAGAGAGTCTAGCCCACTTGTAAATGTTGGTGAGTTCTCCAAGTTGAATGTTAGTGTGTAAGAGTTTAAATGTGTGTGCAAATTCCTGAACTGAATTCTCTTCATGAGAATTTGTGCTCATATTTGATTTTGAATAATCTTTCTGAGTATGCGCTTTGCCCCTTAGATGTCGTGTTAGAGTATCTCTTGGCCAACAGAAAAGACAATTATCAAATAGATGTTATTTGTTGTTCATTTCCAGAGACTGGACATCTTTTTGCTGTAATTTGATATAGAAAGTTTTCTCAATCTATCAGCAGAGATTCAGACTACAGATGATAATGCAAACTAAATCAGAGTTTGTCATACATGAAAGACTGAAACTTTAAATTTTATTTTATTTTTTTAATTCCATACCTTGCTTGAAGGTTACAGGTGGGTAAATTCAAAGCAGTTTGGCCTCTGAGCAAAATTAGATTTGCTAGCCAAATACCACCTGCCAAAGCAAACTAGAAATAAATTGTACTCAATTTTCATCATAACAGAGCCATTTTCCTTCCCTTTTTATTTCTATTATTTTCTTTCTTCCAATCCATCACTGTGAAAGAACTGTTAAGTGAAATTCTGGAAAATATATCCAAATATTTGGGGCTTTTCAATAAATTTCTTCAGGGACGTTGTAGATTGCAATTTTGATCACTACAGACTCCCTGAGTTAGAGAGTAATATAGTTGCATATGGCAGGATGTTTCTTTGTATTGCTCTTTCCCATCCTTTGCCTCTAGCAGAAAAATAAATAAATAAATAAATACATCAGATCTCACTTTCCTTCAGTTCCTATTTTAAAATAAAAAAAAAATAAAAATAAAAATGAACAAGTATTTTTTTTTCTGGATAATTTTTAATTCATTTCCTGCAGGTGTTTGTCACCGGTCTTCCATGTACCCTTCATGCTGGTCTTTACAAAGTACCTAGTCATAATGGTACCATCTCCATCATGTTTCTGGTCAGGACAGTGGGTTTATGAGAAAGTTTGATCTTCAGTCCTAGAATCTGACCTAATGACATCCTAATTAAGTTGCCAATAAATAGAAAATTAGAAAATCACAGCAGTTTAAAGCTTAACCTTCAAGGAAGCTTGAATGGATATGAATAATGTTATTTCTGAAAGACTGTGTGAGTGCAGTTGCAAACGCTAATATGAAGCAATGCATGTTCATTAGAACATCTTTCCAGACTGTTAAGTGGAACAAGTCATGGTGTAAGTGTGCGATTAAGTGCTTCAGAATCAGAGAGATACTCTTATTCTTGAAGGAAATAATGGTGATGAAGGCAGTTTAACTGAAATACTACGGTCAGAAGTACTCTCTACACTTTTTATTTCTCCCTGCAATCCAGATCGTGGTCAGGCCATACCCACATCATTTCACTGTTATCGACTCTCACACAGCCATAAACAGCCAGACAAGCTTCTATGCCATCTGATTTTTTTGAAGCAAACTCAGATTTATGATTACACTTCTATCCAGTTTCTCATTCTTGGAGAGCTATTTGTCTCAGATTTTATATCATGTACATAATTTTGATATTTAACTGCATATATATGAGCTGTGGCAACTACATATATGCTTAGATAAATTCCACTCTTTTGGAGATGAGAACATGTCCATCCACATTTTTCTCTATTTTCTTTCTTCTGAGTGGAAACAGGAATAATATCAACCTGCTCTGTGCCGTGTTACTTCAGTGCTGACTTTCACCTTTAACATCAATCTCGATTTTTGTTTCCACCCAAAATGACTCCATCTCTGTCTTCAACACTGCTGTGGTTTTCAACCACAAAGATAGAGCAAGTCAGCCAGGCAATCCCATGACAAACTCCACTAAGGACTTCACAGTTAACAAAACAATGAATGAAACATCATTCTGGCATGCAGAACAGCTTTCTGCTGTCTTCTGCCACCTTTTCTTTTTTTTTTTCCCCCAAGTGGAAAAGCAACTTCAAAAACAAGGTGCTGTCATTTTAGCAAAGGAGAATTAGGACTGTGAAAGGATGAAGTGTCCTTGCACAGAAAGACTGCAGCTAAAATTGTATCAATATTCCTGTTATAAACTGATAAACACAGAGCTCAGTGAGGTCAAGTTGTACATGCTTGAGCTGACATGCCAATCTGCCAGCAGTCATATGGTTCTCATATGGCGACACGCCACAGATGCCAGGAAAATGTGAGAAGTTTCTGGCTCATTTCATTTCACTCTCCTGAATGCCATGTTTGCCTGCATGCACACACACACTCACATAGACAGAGAAAGTAGATTTTCTATTTTAAATAGAGCTGTTACAGCCTGTGTACTCCCATTTTCTTAAAGGGTTTGTAATACCTCACCCAAACTGATTCCTGAGACTTCATAGCAAGGCTTGCCTTGGAAATGAGAGCAGGCAGGTTTTTTTTTTGTTTTTCTGTTTTTTGTTTTTTTTTTTCTTACAAGACTTCAAAACACTCCCCTAGACATTTTTAAATGACATCACAAGACAGAATTAGAAAAAGAGACAGACAAGATAACAACACATCATATGTGGATGCATTCTACACTTTATAATATATATTTAGGGAAGAGAGTCTTAAAAGTCTCAGTTGCCTCCAAATGAGACTTCTTCCAAACCTCTAGTGACATTAAAGCAGCTCTTTTATTAATGCTTGAACAGTGGCAAATATTTATTTCTTTGGTGCTGTTTCTTCAATGTGTATTTTTGTCACAAGAATACAAAAGTCTCTGTCGCATGGACTGACATGATACTACATTAGCAACTGTCTATATACGTATTTGGTAAACAGACCACAATTATTCATTGAGTGTATAATGCACAATTTACAAATTGTTGAAATATGTATCTCCACATTAGACCATCTTTTGAGCTTTTACAGTCTTTTGTGTCAGGTTCAATTGTCTTCAAGATGTACTGTTTTCCTTTTTCTTCTTTTTAAGTGTTACTAAAGGGAAAAGACTAAGAAAAATATAACTATAATCATGCAACATTTTTAATTAAATTACTTTCTTCTGCAAATGCAGAGTACATTTCACCCTTGCCTCACCAAGTCAAGCTATTATGATTTTAAGTGACCTTACTTCAAATCATTAATACAAAAACATAAATTGCAATTAGGCTTAATGTATGGAAAAGCAAAACTACATAATGTATGTATTGTCTGCATGTGTACACACATACAACTATACAAATGGTGGTGAATTCTCCATGCAGAGCCCTGTTCATTTCAATGAATTCAGTTATGACAGCTTACCCGCCTTTGACGAGAAACTTATCTCTTCAAAAGGTGATGCTAATCTTAGCAATGCCAAATTTCTGGGCAGTCACAAACACTTTTTAGTCTATAGGGAAATTATTTCTTCTTTTCTAGTCTTAGGATTCACCTCCCTGGCATCACGCTTACCATAAGTTCCTCTGCAAATGAGGAAGAGGCATCAACTCTCTTGTGCATAAAAAAGCCAAGTTTGGGGGGTTTTAGCCCCTAAATCTACAAGATTAGCAACACAAAAAAGCAGAGAGAATTCTCTATATTTTTAAACAGGTCCCAAAACGTCAAGAAAGTCAGCACGGGCATTAAGGCAACAGTCTATAGGTGAGAAAAAACAGGCTTGGTTCCTTGCTCTGCCAAAACTTTTGTGCGTGGTTCCACTTCCTTAGGCTCTAATTATGATACTGTCCACTTCCTCAAACTCATTAGTGCTTTACGTTTGAGCTCTAAATATGGGGAACCAGAACTGCTTCTAATCTTGTGTGCTGACATGCATCCTGATGCTGGGGAAATGCCCACACTGTCCTCTAAAACACCCTAAGTTTCATGGAAAAGTGAGTGCAGATGCCAGAGAAAAGAGAGGGGGGCTTTGATGTGGTTCAACATCTTGTCAACAGAGACACTGGGTCCTTGGGGCATACCTCACAGAGATGCTCAGACGAAAGACAAAGAAGCCATGACACTAAGAGTCTTAACAAGACCTTTATTAAATATCTGAAACAAATACCGATTGAATTAAAACTAAACCAAATAATTTATTGACTTGGAAAGGGAGCTTTGGTGGAACACACTCCAATGATCAACAGTCAATGAGTCAAAAGTGTGCGCTGGCAGTCAAAAAGGACAACTGAATCCTGCACGCACAGTGTAAGAAGGACATAAAACAAATAGAGAGTGCCCAAAGGACAACTACAAAGACAGTGAAGGGTCTAGAGGGCAAAACATATGGGGAGCGGCTGAAGTCATCAGGTTTGTTCAGCCCAGAGCAGAGCAGGCTGAGGGGAGGCCTCATGGCGGCCTGCAGCTCCCTCACGAGGGGAGCGGAGGGGCAGGCGCTGAGCTCTGCTCTCTGGGGACAGCGACAGGACCCGAGGGAACGGCATGGGGCTGGGACAGGGGAGGGTCAGGCTGGGGGTTAGGGAAAGATTCTGCACCCAGAGGGTGGTCGGGCACTGGGACAGGCTCCCCAGGGCAGTGGTCACAGCACCGAGCCTGCCGGAGTTCAAGAAGCATTTGGACAGTGCTCTCAGACAAATGGTCTGGTTTTTGGGTGGTCCTGTGTGGAGCCAGGAGCTGGACCCAATGATTCTTGACCCTTCTAACTCAGGATATTCTATGAGAAATCCCTATTTTCCTTCCCTCAAATCCAGGGATTTCATAACACCTTCAAAGGTCTTTCTGCTTTTCAGGTCTTGCTGAGCTCCTCAGACAGCAGTCAAGGTAACTGGGGCAATACAGATTTACAAAAAGCTGCCCTCAATAGAAAATTGAACTACTGAACTGAAATATTTTCTCTTGCAATGTGTCATTGAAAAAAACCATTACGTGAAATGGAGTCCTCAGTATACTTGGAGTTTCCTGCTCATCTTGTTCTTGAGTTCAATATCTGAAAAATGTCACAAACTCAGGCTTTTTTTTTTTTTATGAAACCATCTTTTTTCTTTGTAGCAACGTCTTTTTTTTCTAACTCATATTTACTCAAGTGATCCTCATTACTGCAATAAGAATAATAAAGAAGCTGAGGAGCAGGACTTCAGTTTGTAAGTTGCTCTCTAATGCGCATACATTTATACAAATATTTTGGAATAAACTTTTGTGGTTTTACTTGCACAGGAAACAACAATTTGTAAATACCATCCAAAGTATCCTGTCCACTCAGACTCGTTGTATCCACAGCTTCTACTTGGATGTTAGAATATAAGACACAAGCCCTGATGCAGTTTCATTTTCCTTTTATCATTAGCCTTCCAGTAAAGATAGATGGAGTAAGTCTGATTTAACTCAATGCACTTCCTCATGAGATTGTATTACTGGGATCAGAACAACAGCATATTCAAACACTGATTTCACTGTTGCATGCACTGTATATTGTATATGTGCTATCAATACTATGACAGCTTTGCAGCAATCAAAACTATTTATCTGTCCCCAAACATTAGAAGCATTAGAAGATAATTCACATGACAACAGACATTATACATGTAGTTCTATCTTAATGCTCCTATCATAATTTTTTTAAACTTAATTTGTCAAGTTCATAACTATCACTTGAAACTTGCTGACAAGGAACCTGATAACACATCATATCAAATTCCATTTTACAACTGTTTCCTAGGAAACACAGACATAAAAATGGGCCATGCACAATGAAATGAAATGAAATCAAACAAATTAAAATAAACCTTAAAGAATTCCTACTAATCACAAAACATTTGCTTTGTTAAAACTCATGTAAAAACAGGGATAATGAGTCTTCCAATAAGAGCATCGTTAGCACCACAGTGCTATAGTCCTTACTTGTTTTGGCCCTGATCCATAAAAGCACTTTAGCACATATGTAACTTTAAATGCATGAGATATCCAAGTCAACAGGATGAGTCATGTGCTTAAGGTTACTCATGTACTCAAGAACTGCACAAAAGGTGGCTTTGTCTCCAGAGGCTCACTAGTTATTAGCAGGAGAACCTATATAAATATATACACACTGCAGGCTATACATACATCTGTGGAAGACATGCTCAGGAATGATAGCAACATATGAAATATTCAAGTCTTCATATGTCATAAGTTATGAATTCTGATTATTTAAAGTCATGAGAAGATAACTGGATAAAGGTAGGAAGACATTAATTTTGACCGATCTGTTTATGTAGGTTCATAACTATTATTAAATGTAAAAATTGCATGCCAGTTAGAAGAATAAAAATGTTTTTTTTGTTGTTGTTGTTATTGTTGTTATTGGCCTTTGGGATTTTCTTCCATTAGTTTTGAAGTGACTATATAGTCAGATTTCACATCATCTGATAAGAGAACTGTGCCAAGATTTACTGCTACCTTGCTAAAATTTTCCTGCCAGTTAAGTTAAGCGTTTTTTATAATTGTCAAGCAAACCAAAATTATTCCTCCTTTTTATTGTAATCATTATGATAAAGATGGTTATGTAGATTTCTGGGCTTGTATTTGAGATCTAGTATGTCAGATTTCTATGGTATCAAAATGCAGATATTACACTGGCAAATATATTCTTTCTCCCAGTCAGTTACCACACACCAGACAACGTTAGTTCTTCCACTACTTGGATTAACAAACAAACAAACAAAACACAGACACAAAAATAAAAACAAGATGACAATTTTATCATAGATTCTTTCCAGAATACTATCTTTTTTTTTCTTTTTTTTTTTTTCCCTCCACATTTAGGTAAAATGTCATCACTATAAAAGGAATTTCCTTTGAGGTGTTTATTCCATTTCATCCATCATATGGTCACTTCTATCTTTCTTTAATACATCTAGTACCAACAATGTACAAACCGATAACATAACTTAGTTACTACATACTATGTTAAAAGATTTCAGATCTCAATGTATTTTGCAAAGGAGTTACATCTTTCCGTCTCTCCTCTACAGAAAGGAATGTTGATGTGCAAAGAAACTCCTTGCCAGACAGAAGTGGTTATTCCCCATAGATCTGATTTGCACTGAGGTATTTTAATTTCACAGCTTTTTCAAGGATCTCACAGAGTTCAGACTGTACTGGATGTCTTTCTTGACTTACGCATAGTAAAGAATAGACAAAGCTTAAACAAGCTTGTAAAGTGAAAGACATTTCATGTAAAGATGAAAATGGGTTTCAAATACTTTTGAAAATCAAACCACTTTAGTTTAAGTGCATTAATCTTAGAATACAAGTTTTGAGACGAGGAGAGAAAATTCATAAATTACTTGAATGTTCGCTTCTACTTTTGTATTTCCCTGCCTAGAAAACCCATTTAAAAAGTACTTGATGAACACTTGTGCAACTTTTTTCCAGAATTTTTGTCTCAGTAACAGAAAATGTGGAATATTTTAGTCACAGTTTTATACTCCTGAGATTTTATATACAGATATCAAATTGTTGAAATTAAGCCTGATTTTTTGGTAGTATGTACCTTGCATTCCAGAGTTTATTCCCAGTTCCAGTAGAGGTTTTTCATGTAACCAAACCAAACCTTCAGACATGTAAAATCATGATAATTAATGTTATTCTTTTATCTCATCCATTCTTTCCATTAGCAAGTTCATCCTTGTACATCAGTAAAACGTCCACTGGCCCTGACAGCATTTTCTTAACGTAAGTTAATACATGAGAATTGCAACTAATCATTTCAAAACTCTATTTTTTTGCCTGCTATGTTTACTTTCACTACAACAGCAGCCAGCCACAGGAAATCTGATTTCCAGAACCTTAGGATAAACAACTGAAGATATATAACTTCCCAAATTCTCTTGAAATTGAGTTAGTTACATCTTATTCTCTTATTCTTCTGTAAGGTGGTATTCAATAATAATTCATACTTTCCCAAATATTTTTACTGCTGTTTTCTTCCCATGGTTTATGGCAAAGTTTGTACTTATAAATGGAATACTGTGTGGTTTTTATTAAAGTTATGCTTTAACCAGGTACATATAACATGAAGAAAATCATGAAATACAATTGTTTGTTGTCACTGTCTGCATAAATTCTGAATGGCCAAAAGGGTTGCATAGGAAAGCTATCTTCACTGCTTTTCTCCTCTGCCCACTCACTATTAAATGCCACTTGGATGCAGTTACAGTGTTTGCTGACTAAATGTTTAGAGCAGGATTTTGAAACTCTGATTTAATAAAAGTCAACAGGAATTCTTACCAACTGTAAGGAGGATCCTGAGAGCACCTGATTTTATTATCTCTTAGGACCTCTGGTATCCTTTAATTTTATATAAACTTTCACTGTCATTCTTGGAGATCTTTTATGTGCCAAAAGCATGTTACAAGCTTACATCTATAGACCAGCACTATCTACTGTCCTGTCCTTGAAACTGGGCTCTCTACAATTTGCCAGAGGAGCAGCCTGTCTTCTTTTTAACAGAGTTTCTCCAAGAGTCTACTTGTACTCACAGTGAATACAGACTGTGCAATATTTCTATTCACACATTTGAGAAATGCCTGAAGTACCTTGAATACTAGTAGGTGGAAACAGCAGGCAAACTGAAGATTTAACTCATGGTTTTAGTTTGTGCCTGCAGTTGTTAAAATAGAGATACATGTTTTAAATTTGCACTGAGGTATTTTAATTAACCCCAGACAAATACAGGATTTGATGTAGACCTGCCATCTCCTACTGGGGACCACAGTTTCTCTTCTGGCATTGTGGCTTTGGTTCTCTTTCTAGCTATTTTCAAATTCTAGTGACTACAGACTATAGTGTTATCCCACCCAGTTGTGCCAAATCAGTCAAATGGACACTGTCAGGATACTCAAAGTGATGTTAATAACGACATGCTCTGTTCAATGGGTCTCTGTAAAACCTACAAGGGCTTTTTGCCCTGAGAGGAAAACAGACAAGGTCCTTACAGCTCCTGTTGCAGACTAGTTTACTGAGATTTCTGTGGCCTCTCTTTTCCTCCCCTTGTTTCATCCTCTCCAGCTGAACCCATCAGATCTGGGAATCAAGAGTGTGTAACATTTGCCACCTGTGTGATAGGTGTCTTTCACCTCCTGGTCCTGAAACAAACTGGTCTCCCAACTTATCTTCAAATTCTGCAGGGGGGATGATATGGATGCCCAAAATTCACAGGAGAATCTACAGTGTAGGAGAAAGGAGTATAGACCATCAGAGAAGGACGTGAAAGAGAGCCACAGTCCCTGACTGGGATCACCAGGAATCTCATAATGAAAAATATAGCTTATATCAAATGAAAGCATTGGAATTATCTCTTTTTTTTTCCTTTAAAAAAACATAAATACTGTCCTTCATACCTCTTTTGTTACATAATCCCTTTACCACCCGACCCCACCCTTTTTTTTTTTTTCCTATCTCACAATTTTTAAACATTTAGCTAGTCCCACCTTAAAGAGAATGATGCACGGTACCTGCCTAAGTCAAAATTCCCTGAATCACCAAAGAAACGAAGTATTAAAATTAAATCTACCCAAAGGTTGTTGATTTCTAATTTTATGTACAGAGAGGAGGGGTGGAGGGGAAGGTTTTGCTTTTCCCTTAATTCTGCCATATCGTCTGATTCACAGCCGGAGACAAACTGAAATGGCCATCTGGTTGATGTGCATACAAAAGGAGTGGTTTGCCAGACAAAGAAAGTACCTTTTATCATACAAAGCAACGCATCTCCTCTTATCAGACCTCCATTCTTTTGCCTCTGGTGGAGCTGCAAGTAGGTAGGAGCAGACTCTACCTACCACCCAGATGTGGCAGCGGCGGTCAAAATAGTAAAGCAAGTACCTAATGGTCTGAGGGCTCTGGTACATTTATAACATGAAATATATCACCATCGTCATGAATATATTCAGCTCCTAGTTTCTGATTTTAGATAGACCATTCTGAGTTCACTGATTGTCTCCCACCATAGGAGCAATTACAGGATTTTATGTTCAAATAATAGTACACAAACAATTAGAAAACAGGCTGAAGCCACTGTGAAAATGGACCTTTCCAAATGGGGGTATGGTTACAATGGTTATGGCATAAAATGTGAGCATTTTGTGGCTATTTAATACCATCCACAAATCTCTGTCTTTTGTGATGTTAATTCTGTGTCCCCATGCACAAAATAAAAAAGTGCATGCAAAACGTCCCCTTTCTGATTGTATCAACTTTTGCAGTCTTAATCCAGACACCCAAATACTTTCAAATGGCTGCTCCATATTAGTTTTCTTCTATATCTTAGATTTTACTGCTGATCCCAGCATACTCACTGTTAAGACAATGCAAAACGTCCCTAAAATTTTAAAAGAGAAGTTCACAGTAGAATGCTATGATCATCATTCCTATTTCCTGATAATAACTGATCAGAGTAACACGAGAAATTCATGTTAGTTTGCATGCACAAGGTATCCGTTATGTTGATGTATTTTGTTTTTCCTCTCTATGAGGTACTTTCGGTAGCTAAAAGACATTCTTATGTATGAAGCACTGGCATTGTTGTTTGAAATCCATCTTTTATTTCAATTTTCTCATCCTCTCTATTCTCCATCGAAACCTCCTGCTCTTGACAGTGGACTCTATTGACCTCCTCTTAAGGGGATATTTCATTGCCTTTGCTGCAGTGATAACCATGGAAGTAGAACATCCCATTTTCCCATAAAGCTGTCCAGGGAACTGGAATGGAAATTGCCTTGAACTGCCAATAGAAGAGACTCCACTCCTGAGAGTGGATTGCTCTAGGTTGATATACCCTCCTCCCGATTTCCTTAAATTTTAAATGATTTCTAAAAAAGACCCAAGCAATATGTTTTTCTTCTTATTGAATGGCCTAACTAGAATGAGGGTCAAAGAGATGAAGCAAGCAAACAAACAAAAGGAGGATAAGGAGTGATCCTGGGTTTCTAGGCATAGCTGGGAAGTTCATTTCCCTGGTATGTGGCAAGCATGGCAATATTATTAAGCGTTCCCCAGGCAACGTTGCTAGGTTCCAAATTCCGTAGTTTTCTTCCAGAAAACAAAACATTTTCCTTTTTCAATCAACTATCCCCTCCATCAATATGTAACAAAATACCCCCAGTACATAGTAAAAAAGCTGTTTAATTTCAGGCAGTGTCTGTCATTGTATTTATGCTGTCATCATGTAAGGTCATATTAAAACAAGGGACGATCAGCTTAAATGTTGATCATAGAATCTGGGAGTGTAATTGTAGTAAAAATATTCTAATAAGGTTTTACAGGTTCAATACATTATTTTGAAATAAATGTGCACAAAGGATATCTTGAAAGATGTTACTGAATTGTAAGCGTCAGTCATGCAAGAAGTAGAGATTTAAAAGCAGTCTTTGTATTCACAGGTCCATGACACAGAGTCCCTATTTGGAATAGGATAAAAGAACATTCAAGGACAAATGCATTTCTGGCCCTAAATTTCCCTTAACTTCATTCAATTATCTAGGAACATATCCTTTTTCTGTTCTCATAATATATGACACCAAATTTCTATGCATTAAGTGAAATTTCTTCCATCGCAGGAAGACCTCCAGATTTCTGAGCCACGTAGCGGCAAATTTCCATTGGACCTGTCTTTTTCTCAGTTGATGTAATTCACATATTTATGGAAATCCACTGTGCTTTATATGACATGTATTATGTCACACACTAAACAAAAAGTAAAACCATTCATGATATTCAAAATAGTTTCTGAAGGTGATTGCATTCATCTTCTGATACATGAACCCAGCTGGGCCTTTCCTCTAACAGAAGACAGAGCCCTTGCAATGGCCTTCTGAAGATCAAGGCAGGAGAAAATAAGCTGCAGAACGAGGTCTCTCTACAGCATAGCTCTAGACTGAGACTTGTCAACCAAATTACCTGACCTGGACTTACCTTTTGTCATGAGAGGAGCAGAGCAGACTTCCCTGCTATTCCCATTGTGAGTTACAGGTCAGTGTGAGAAACTGACAGCAAATAAATTAGGAGTAAGGAGACAGTCCAAAGAATGAAAACTACTATGGTTCAGCTAGGAAGACCTAAGCTGTTGCCTGTGGCAAGTGCAGTGTTTTTTTCAAAACACCTTAGTTTCAAAACCTTAAGGTACAAATGAGTTACTGTCTATGCAAGTTGGTTGCCATAATCATGACAGCTATCTGGATGTTTTGACAGCTATCTGGTTCACACAAGAACCTCAAGCTTATCATACTGTTGTGTACACATGAATATTTTACACTATTATACTAACACTGTCTTGGAACCAGTACTAGAGGAAATGTCCATGCAATACTCAGATGTTTCCCTGAGGATGGACAGGACACCGCCAGACAGACAACTGTGAAAAGGTTCAGGTCTGGGAGAAACTGCTCATATACCTCTTCTGCTGTGTTCTCTAGAACCACATTACAGCAAAAACCAGTACAAGACCCTGTAATCCCAAATCAAACAGAGAGGTCAGACACCCTCAGGAGCTTAGCTTGAAAACTCCCTTCTCATTCTCCTAGCAGCAACTCTTTGTCAGTCAGATCAGTTTTGCCACTTTGTTTTTAGCCAGCTCCCAGAGTGCTGGAGTAGCAAAATACCATTCTGGCTGGTAGAAATAACGTCCTAGACTCTTGGTCTCTGTGTACTGGTGAGAAAAGGCATAGCTCTTCTCCTGTGCATGCAAAAAGTGACATTAGTAGAGAGCAATGGGGGTAGCTACTACAAAACCAATTTATTGAGTGCGGTTGAATTTTGTTGTTGTTGTTATTTTCAGGCATAAAACATGCAACCCAGCAACTTATGGTCCGCTATGTTGACCATCAAGTATCTGACAAAAAAAAAAAATAAAAAGTCATTGATAATGCTTTGTTGAACAGAGATATATAAGTGCTAAGGACTCCTTAAAAGCCACAGAAGTTGATGAAAAAGTACACTCCCATAACAGAGCCCGAACCAGGCCAAAGGACTCTCTAGAATATTTCAGGGGCAACAAACCAAAAAACAAGTAGCTGAAAAGGCTAAGGGCAATGCGGGTGTTTTAAAATGTGGTGGTAGAAAACCCAACATGCAAGCAAGTAAACTGAGAAAGACAGTGACCATCTGCCACAGAGAGCGGGGATGCAGCCCTCCATCCGCTCCTCATACCGAAGCAGCCCTGCAGTGGGTGCTGGGAAGACCCTCGGGCAGGACGCTGGGATGGGAGGAAGGCCATCCTTCTCTTTCTCCGTCACCTCCCGACATGTCCTTCTTGCTTCAGCCTGTCCATGGGGTTTCAGCCTGGAAGCCCTCATGGATATGCTTGAATACTGTGGCAAATAACATTACTTAAACTTTCCTGAAAATAGTGGAACTTATCAAGTCAAGGTTACAAGAAATCCACCTGCATGAGGATGGAAATTGGGCTTGTGGCTTTTGGGGCTCCTGTTGGTGTAACTGGAAGCAAGAGGGGTCAGTTTTCTGAGCACTGGGTCTGCCCCCTGAGCCTTTCAGATGCTGAGCTACCGAGGCATCCCATCAGGGGTGTTGGACACCTGGCAGGACTGGGCCCTTCATGACTCTACTTGGTAAGCAGTCATGGCAAAAAAGACTCTACTAAAGTATTCACTCAAAACGGGGAAACAAAAATCGCTATAATTAGCAGTAGATGTAGTATTTTTAGCATAAATGGGAAAAGCCAGCATTTAATATGTAGCACGAAGTTCATTTGCAGTCATATAATCGTCGTCAGCTAATGCCTGATAAACCCTGCCTAAATTGGATTTTTATTATATATATTTTATTATATATCTGTATTTATTCCGACAAAAGTTGGACAAACTTGTCCAAAAGACTAGGGGTCCATTTTATGTGCTTGGGTGTCCAAGCACCTGCCAGCTGTTTGTCCCTTGAATTGAGGACATCATGTTTTCAATTTCCTTCAATAAAGCTATGAATCTGGCAATTTGCTGGCCTGCTTCAGCTAAACAGAAAGGACAATTTGAGAAAGATCATAGTTCAGGCTCAGTCAGACGGAAACGATTGAAAACAGAGAGCTGGCCGCTATGTTTCCCCAATGCAGCTTGCTGTCGCAGTTTGACTGACAAACTGACTTTTTTGAGGTGCTCATGCCCATTTCAGTCAGAGTTTATTGAAGGTGATTTTGATCTTCTCCATGAGGCCACAGCAGCGGCCATGCCATCTGTCACCTTGATTGCATCGTGGATTCTCTGGAGAGAGTGCGATGGCTCCTGATCATTTACAGATTGTGCTGCTTTCGCCTCCATAAGGACCACATGCACAGAGCCAGATGGTGAACATACACGCTTATTATAAGTCTTTATCTCTGTGCAGGAAGGAGAGGCACCATTAGATCTCCCTCAGGAGCTCTGCTCCTCTCTACCATCATGCTGCTCTTCGGCAAATACAGTCTTCTTCAGCTGTCATCAACCTACCTCTGAAAATTAAAAAAATAAACAATAATTCCATCAGCGCAGGCACGAGACGTACAGGCACTGCCACAAAGCAGCCCCCCCTGCACAGACACACAGACACAGGCACACACACACACACACACACGGACTCCCGTGACTGTCAGCTTTAGGTGGAAACAAGTTTCTTTGCAAAAAGACAGCCCGCGTGCAATTAGGAGAGACTTCTTTGTGAAAATAAAGCAATGCCATCCCGGTCGCTCTTGGCACATTGTGAATTCAGCCCATCCCTTCGTGAAAGCAAAGCCCGAGCGCGCAATTGCTATTTTCCAAAAGACAGCTTTGTGCTTGTGCCTGTGCCGCTCCTGTTGGGGATCTAGGTTGGGATGCTGGTTGCCACGGGTTGCGGGGCCGAACCGCAGCTGCCACCACTTGGGGAAGAGAAATTCGGACGCAGCCGGGACCGGGTGGGGAGAGGTAGCGGGGACACTGCCAGAAATGCATCAGTGCTGGACCGCTGCAATAGCTTTGTCATCCCATAGATGCAGAGAGTCATCCTAAAGCTGCTCTTTGCCGAGAGAGAAGGGAGCACCCGCAGCCCGCGCGCAGCATGCGCGCACCTCGGCTCATTGAATACGCGCACCCTGTGCACAGCCCCGGGTGCGAGCTGCCAGATTGCAGGGCTTGAGCGTTTCTCCCCAAGAGTTCGGTTTCTTATTGCAGTTTCTGCATAGCAAATGCCTTATTGCTGGCAGCACGGATCTTACTTGTTAGTCGCTATGTTCCCTCTAAGCTGCATTTCCTCTTTTAAAGAACGTTAATTGTTAAATCTTAAAATCTTTGCAGAAGAGCCATTACAGACGCACATTTCTGGGCTTTGCCAAGCACAGAGCATCCTTCAGAGTGAAAAGCTGGCCTCCTTCCAACTCCAGTGTCTTTCCTGAAGCACATTGAGATTAATTTGTTTGTTTCTTTCTTTAAAGTGCTTCTTTCCTGAAGACTCAATGTCAGGGAGATATGATTCAGACAAGAGACCCACACATTCAGAAATGCTAAGGAAACTTGTTAAGGTCACTATCCCAGAAATGGAAAAAAGATGAGGGGAAAAAAAAAATTAAGAAAGAAGAGAACATTCTGGGGTTTTGTCAAGAAACGGATGATAGTTTTAGATAGCATAACTTATATTGATTTTTCCTTGCTCCTGTCCTTTACATGTGAAAACAGGTCTCAAACCAATGTTGCCTATGATTTCTCTTTATTCACTGCTGGTTGAAATACTGCAGTTTGTGAGCAACTTTGACTACAGGAAAACCTCACTTTCACTGTGCTGGGATTCTGCCCCACTTTTCCATTTAATCAAATTGTGTGGAAGAGAGAAACAGGTTTTCTTCAAAAATATTAGATTTCTTCACAGGTGAAAACAGGCTTAAATTCCAGCTTTGGCAGCTCTCACAGGTGACAGTGAATCTTTTTTTTTTTTTTTCCCTACTCTAGAATAATTTACAGTATCAAAAACATCTTTCAATTTTGTCACAAAAGAGCTTATAACCACATATTACAAATTAGTTTTCAAATGTGAAATTAAATTAGGAAAAACATACACATATGGTCACCGTGTACTAATATCACAAGCATATAATAGGACATCATATTAGTCACCTTACAGTTTTGCATAGGCTACTTGCTGATGTTGGTGTTCTATTTTGTGAATTGGTAATTTTCCTAGAAAATATAAGGTCTCTAAGTGGTACTTACAAGTGCAGTACAAGGAAAAGCCCTTGTGACATCTAGCAATTTTATCTGCCCTCTTTTGTCTTGGTCTGTCCATCCTGGTATCCCTTCCCAAATTAGGCTAGCATGTGGCTATCATGTATCCCCTCTGTGGATAGAATTGTATATTGTGTTCAAAATCTCTGATTAATCTGATTAAGCTAGTGAGTGGCTAATCCTTTAATCTCCTCGAGAGCACTGTTATGTCTGCAGTGTGTCAGGTTTGTAACTAGTAATCAGTTAAGTAAATGCTAAAAGTTAAGCAAAAACTATTTTGGACCTGTTTTAACACCTGCTTTTGATTGGTGACCTTTATAGTTAAAACTGTATGGACAGCATGAGTGAAAATTAAAAATTGCTTGTGGTGGCAATTCTGCTGCAAGCACCAACTTGATACTGCTCCCCTCGTCTTAAGTGATCTGATTACAAATGAACAGGTAACTTCCCCTTTGCTTTCAGTGTTTCTTTCACTCTGGAAAGCAAATACAAAACATGCTTCCTATGTACTTATAATTTAGAAAGAAAGTTTTGTTGCCAATTAATTTTCAGCTGTTTGCTTTACTCTTGCTTTTCATTAGAGTCAGAAATCATTGCAACCCTCACCTGAGCAAACACAGGCACATTTAAAAAGCTACACTGAAATAAAATAAAATAAAATTCTAAAAATTGTTTTACTGTAATAAAAGAGACTGTGTGTGGAAGGAGAATTTGGGGCAGGGAAAGGAAAATGTGCAATCTTTGTAGAAAAAAAAATGTGTAGACCTACTGCTGGCAGATGTAAAAGCATCGAGTCAATATGGTAACAAGGATCAATATGCCCTCAGGCAAGATATGATTATGACAATGCTGAATGCATGTATAAATTTACCACTTCAACTAGCTGCTTAGGAATAAAATAAATTCAAAGCAACCATGCAGAGAAGAGTAAATCTTGAGCGTGCCATCCAGCTCACAGAAGTGGCCAGGACACAAGGAGACATTCAGAGGGGCCAGGGGAACACTCCAGAGGAGCTGGCCCCTAGTGTTGCCCTTCCTACAGTCATCCATACAGCTTCTGCTCCGTGTTCCCCTCCAGAAGTACCCATGGGGGATGCACAAGGTACATCCATCTTGAGTTTTGTGGTATCTAGCTGACCCAAAAGCCTTTTTATGTTTGCAAATGATTTTGTGTAGACCATGCTTCACTTCCAGAGAAGCCACCCAAGCAATTAGGGGAATGCTCGTGCATCATGGAGGCAGATGAATGTTTTCCAGAAAGGCTCTGTTCAGTCACTCGCTTTGGGGAAGGCAGCACCGAGGAGAAGCTGAAAATTGGCAAATTGGCAGAGAATAAAATTTGAGGTGAAATAACCATGTTCGCCCGTTTTTAGAGGGGTATCAGTGAGGCTTGCCCAAAACTCATAAGATAGCAAAAAGTCTGTAGATTTCTGTAAACCCATCTATATAGTGTCTTTTCCAGGAAACCTAGGATAAAGAACATTCATTAATTACTGTCACATGCACAAACAAAACATTGTAGCACTAGTGGATTTTTTTTTTTCACAACATCTTTAAATGTGTTTATTATATCTTGACAAAGAAAAGAGGGAGTCAGGCAGACACAAGAAATATCCAAGTAACAAGGAACATGAGCACAATAGATTTTAGGCCAGATTCCTCCTTGGATGCACAAGCTGGTCTCCCACGGATTTCAATGACAGCCACATTGACAGCAGTGGGAATCAGGCGTACTCATCCAAGGGCATAATTTGGCCCATAATGTATGAGGTTTGTCCAGCTTGTGAAAGCAGCAAGCAGTGTATTACAAACACTGCCTGTGTGCAGCTTACTGGGGGTTTAAAATCCTCAGTGGCATTTTCTGTGCATCTAAAATGCATTTGATAAAAATAGCCGAGGCTGCTCAAATCAATACCTGTTGAAAGAACAGACCTGCTAAAAGAATTAAAGTTTGTTGCAACAAGGTTATGCATTTAACAGGTTTCTACTTGAATAACCAAACAATCCACATTTTATAGCCTATCTAAAACCACAGTGCATCCACTGGAGAAAGTTGGCTATTTTCCATCCCTGCTTCTTAAGCCCGTCTTTGCAAATGTTTTCTACCCCTGCTTGCAGTGATGTCTTTTCACCCGGACAATGGTAATGGCTCATGTAATTATGACTTTGTGCATGAGCTGAACTCCCCATGGATGTCCAGGCTCTTATTATCTTTAACCTCTGCCTGTGAACTCTCACCTCGGCAGCATAGCGAGGGGATCAGCCGGTGGCTGAGAAGAGCAAGGTGGTTACGCAGGGCCTGGCAGCTGACGGACAGGTCATTAACCCTTATGGAGTATGACCGTCAAGGGAGGGAGACAAGCAGAGGTCCTTTGCTCTGGTTCTACCCAGTTGAGTGGTGTCACCAGAAACTGCTTGCGGCAGAGGAAGGCAGTCCTCTCAAATGTGGTTTGCTACCTTTTTTTCATTGCTGGGATTTATTTATCATCTCCCGTTCAATTAATTCCCACACTTTTCCTTGCCCAGATGCACTGGGCAAGAGATTCAAGGAGCTCTCATTAGTATAAACTGTTTGCCCAAGGGGTGAGAGTATGAATGTTATTTGCGTTGTGCTTCCTCCCCTTTCTTCCCTCACACATGCCTTCAGCCTGTAACATTGAATGTATTGGTAGAAGAAAACAATGGCCCCAGAAAGCAGAGGTAAGGCTTCCTTCTAGCTAAAAATACGATTTGGGAAACTGGTGAATTCAGCACAGCCTGGTAATTGTAACAGGCAGGGAAAAGGGCTGCCACCAGGAGGGACTGATCCAGATCCCCTGGTCTGTTCTGACTGAAAATTCAATGAGAAAATTGATTTTTTAACCCTACTGAAGCTTTTTCCTTGACAGTTTTTGTTTAATTTCATTCTGAGGTTCTTCAATCTTTTTAAAATAATTTTCCCCTTCTTATGTCTAGATCACACATTACATGAAAATATATATATATATCAAAACAGAAATGTTACAGTAAAAATTTCTGTATTTCTGTGTTCTTTCAAAGCCCTGTCTGTTCCAAACAACCAGGAACCACCAAACTCCACCCAGCTCCACGAATGATTCCAGTCCATCTGAAACAGCCCATTTTGCTCATTCCTCCTCCATGAAGTGCCTGGTGCTGCCATGAGCCAAGCGGAAAGTGGAGAAGACCCTGCCGGGGTCATTTCCCCAGACACCAGCAGCATGTGGACCTTGCTGCTGGAGCTGGCTCTCCTGCCACTGTCTCACAACCATGTCCAAAAACAACTGAATAGTGCCTGTGGCTGTCCCCCAGGTTGAGCAAGGTCTCAGTTCATTCCCTTTTGTTTTCCTTCAAAAGTCTCCCTCTCTCCCACCTAAGTGACTCCTGCCCACGGTGGGTCAGTCCTACCTGGCATCAGCACAGACCTGCAGATACCTGCATCTGCCTGAGAACCTGCAATCACCTTTGAGAAGAGAATAAGGAAAAACACAAGGAAAAACTATGACAACCAGGGGCTCACTAGTGGATATGAATGAAATGCAAATCCTGCAACTATTACTTACCTCCAAAATTGAGCAACCACAGGGGGTGTGATAAACCATCTGTAAAATTTTCTGAGAATTAATTTGAGATCTTAGTCCAATTTCTTCCGGACATATTAAATGCAGAGCTAAGTGGAGATTTTCTTCCCCAGGAAAATGTACCAACACTGAAATGTGGGAACGTAGTTAACAGGGACCCTTACTGCTCGGAACTGACCTGTGTACTGAGACCACTTCTGGTCCCCTTGAACCTCTAGTATTCCTCAGTCACTGTGTGTTTGCTGATGGGTTTCAACCCTGATCAGCAATTCTGTATTAGTGTGCCTCTTCTCACATACATCCTTTCCCCTGGAATGGTGAAATATACACTGAATGCTGTTTTATAACATTCAACATAGGTTACATGCATGGTATGTTAAGTGACCATTGAAGCAAAACTTGCAGTGATTTAAGGACCAGGACTTCACCAAAGTGTGCCCTCATCCATGTGGGCAAGCAAGACTCAAAGTCAATAAAGAACTTGCTGCTTTTTTCATTTGGACATTGCTTAATTTGGATTTCATGAGTGTCACCAGAAAATGAAATCAACAAAAACAGTAGAGCCTGCATCATTTTTTTCACACTGCTAAATATATGAATGACTTCTCTGTATGAGTACCACACACTAATGAAATTTTTGGTAGCCTAAATATCTTTTTATTTCTATTTATTTATTTATTTATTTATTTTGTCCAAAGCAGAAACGATTCAACTAAAGCAACCACAAAATGAAGTAATCAAAATGAAACCATAATGACAATATTGACCCATTTGAGTGTCATTATCCAAATGAGGTAGATCAATTAAAACAAACTAGGTAGATAATCTCCTAGATCAATTAAAAAAACACTTTTATGCCCCCTACAAAACTAGAAAATCAGATTATGTCTAGATCCTTTAATCTAGATACTGATTTGTTTGAAAATTTTCATTATGTAATTTTTCACTATTTTTCTTCTCCATTTACCTCTGTGTAATTCCAACACTGCACTGCACCAGTTTTATCCTCTGATTTGAGAATGAAATTTTCATACCAGTTTTACATGAATACATAGAGATGGCCTTACAAACTGTTTGGGGATGAACACAGATGCAATATGCATTGCATTGTTCTTTACAGTAAATAATCATGTCTTCAGATTGCTTTATGCTTGTCTTTCTCTAATGAAATTAAACATCCATCACTGGTGCAGAAAAGCTGGTTTGTTTTCCTATGGTTGAACTTCCACTTAATTGTCAGAAAATACTTTGGTTGCATTTTTCAGAACTTCTCACACCAACAGGCTCTTTGATCCCTTCTGAGTCACTCATAATTTCTACCAACCTTTCCTCTTCAAAGTTAGCAGCTGTTGCTCTGTATCGAAGAAGTTTGGTACAGGAGCAAAGAGCGGTGAGCAGTATTGTTTGTGTTGATATACGGTATCCATATGGACAGTATAACTTAATATTAAGGCCTTTCTTTACTGGGTTTGATCCTGGCCCCATAAGTCAAACTCTAGCTGTCAGGGGACTTGTAAGTAATGGTCATTTGTGTTTCATAATTATCTTGAATAAACACAATTAGTTCCACATTCTGCTGTTTTTTTCCTAAGGCATCTGTAAACATTCTGTACTATTCTAGCAAATAGCTTTTGGCAATCATTAAAAAAAAAAAAAAAAAAAAAAAGACCTCAAAGCAAAATGGTTCTCAGTGGATCCTTTTAATTTATTCTAAGGAGCATTCCCAGAGGAGCAATGAGACCTACTAGACAATAATGGCAAAGAGATACTATCTTTCACTTACTTAACCATTGTAACCCACTTTGAAGGTTACAATCACCATCCTCATGTGGTTAAATTAGAAGATAGACTCAAGAGTTTTCACTTCAGAGTTTCTCCCATAAGTCAGCCTAATATCTTTGGTATAAAAATAATGGAGCCATCCTACCTCTATTCTCACATTTTAAAAGATCTCCAGCAAAGCTTGCCAAAACTATTACTAAAACAAAGAAAAAGGAGTGTAGAAATTTTTAATACCATCCATGCAAAAATCTGTGCTTTCTTTAAGGTTACCGATCCTCTGTAGCCTTTGGGCATTGGGCAGTTTCCTCTCTGTGTCACATTTTCCCCATCTGTGACATAGGGACAGAAAGCATTTGCCCACTTTTGTAATTCTCTTTTGATTGAAAACAATTCTAATTCATAGTATAACCGTCCTATATATAATACTGCTTAGTGGCACTGTGTTGTTGTTCTTGCTATTTATGTATATGCAAGATAATAGGATATCATCAAGATAATGGACGCTTTTTTACACTATGTATTAGAAAAACAGAAAATCAGTCATTCCAGCCCATTAAAAATGAAGAACCTTGCAAAAAAAAATCTTACTGAATAAAGAGTAAACACTGCAGTCATTGTTCTAGTAAGCAGGCAGTTAAAACAGGGAGGAAAGTGTCAATTGGTAAAATTAGCTAAAAAGTTACTCTGAGTTTTTGCCCTACATTTGGACTATCAAAACTGAGGCAAACTTTTCAAAGCAAATTGCTGAGGATTGCCAAGTTAACAAGCTGTTCTGTGCTGCAAGGGACATATTTATGGACATACTTTCAACAAGACGTACCTAGTGCTACCAAGCTGTGCTGTACTAAAGAGCAGTAAGTATCAGATAAACTGATTTTTTTTAATAAAAGATTTCACACATGAGGATGATTAAGCACAACTCAAATATTCAGAAGTGTACAAACTAGCCCTTCCCCCCAAACCCACTCCTCTTTTCTGCTACAGTAGTGTCTAAACAAAGTAAGAAAAGCCAGGAAATTCAAAGATAAGGTTACTTTAGCTGATTTTATAATCCATGAACTTGTGAAGAAGACACTTTAAAGTTAATTGTGGATGAGTACTAGGTCTCCAATAGGAATTCTTATTTAAGTGGGGTTGTGTGTAACGCCTTTAATGACATTTCAGAATATGTCTTTTGAATCTATCAATTTCTTCCGCCTTAAGGGCAATGTTTTAAAATTATTTCACAACCTTTTCTCAAGAAAAACACTCCAAAATAATTCTAGCCTACAAGACAAACAAAGCTAACATAGCAAGAGAGAGTACCTAAGCAAAAGTCTTACTAGAAATAGGAGCAGAGAATTACGGAGTGGGGCAATTCATAGCAATTCTCTTCATAATCAACCTTAATCACTTGTATATGAAGGGCCAAATACACTGAATTTCTTCATAAGTTCCTACCAAGGCAGATGCTAGCTCTGGAAACAAGACTGTTTTACACGCCCAGGTTCCTCTGCATGCTCCTAGCCCACAGGAAGAATATGGTGATAAGTTTTATTTTGATTCCTGTTCGCAAAAGGGTGCGGTACTGAATGCCTGTGCCTTTTCTGTTACCTGGGGCTAGGAATGAGCATGTGGAGAGTACCCATTCCTGGGAGGGCAATCAGTACCCAGCCATCATACACGTAAGCCCACCAGTGGTGTTACAAAACCTGACAGAGAATGCCCTGGTCCAGAAACAAAATCAATTTTAAATCAACAGATTATTTGCCTTCAACCTCATTTGTACTCTGCTTCTAATAGGAAATGGTGCAGTGAATAAGCAAGGACCCATGTCTGTGAACTTGTGCCAAAGCTAGCTGGGCATTTTAGGTCTACTCATATATCTAGAAATGATATGGGCTTATGTGGCATGTGTCAGGTCACAGCCTTTTTCCCAGGATATTTGCCTGTCTTAGCAGAGACCTATTTTCTACTGTGGTGCTCCCAGAGAGTCTTGCAATATCCTCCACCAAAGTGCAGAAACTCCAACTGAAGATTTTTTCTAACCAGAACTCATGTCAATCTCTGAGATTTTAAAAATTTTGTAGGTCATTTCATTTTTTTCTATTGCTCCTTTCTTTCATGTAACCTTAGCCATGTTTCTGAGTCTCCCATGTCATTTGTACACAGGAGGTGTCATATAGGACATGCATGTGCATCCTCAGTTAAGCTTTATATGAGAGCAAGTAATTCTATTTAGTATACCTTTTAAATACTTTTGAAAGAAATATTAATTTTTTCTGTTCTCCAACAAACATAAGGTTGTCATTATTTTAAACCACAAAGCTCAGAGTAGCTTAAATAGGTGAAAAAAAAAATAAAAATAAAAAAAGGAGCTTAAATTACAGGAGCACAAATAACCAGACTCAATCTAAATAAGTCATCTGCATGCAGCACAAAAAACAGAACACTGCAAAATGTTTTCTCACTTTCCTTCTGGACTCCTACTGTTCCCAAAAAAATGATTTAATATTTACCTTTAAGAATAACCTTAACCTTAAGGTCTTTCAAGGAGGTATGCTGATGTAGCCATATCAGACACCACAATATTCCTTCCTGAAACATCTGAAAATGCATTCATTCCAGTGCCTGTAAGATCTTTTTAAGTGCAAACTCGAGTTTTGGAGGATTTTTTTCCTCCTAGTTTTGGTAAGAGATATTTAAGCAGAAAGAGCAGCTTGTTTCCTTGACAGCAGAGAACCAACTGTTTTGGTTTTCTTTGTTCCATGTCTGTTCAACATACTGTATCCATAGAAATAGCTGCTGTCCCAGAAGTTCAAGCATTTTGTATTATATATACCCAGAGACTGGGTTAATGCTACCTTAACTTTGCAGAATTTCTATCATAAAATTTCACGAATTAAAAAAATAATAATAATAATTAAAGGTTCCCAAGGCAACATTGTACATTCTGTATGTTTTTGGTTTATATTTAACATTTCAGAAATATCATTATTAAGCTACACTTTTAAGAAATAAGGACAAAGGTAATGCATTACTTATAAGGCACGTTAGGGACTGGTGGCTACAGTGGATCTGCTACTTTTGCTTTTGCCACTTTTGTGTCACATAAGGAGGTGAACCGCTCATTGTGACAAGCGTGCTTGTTTGCAGCAGTCCTGATACTTCACCAAATATTTGCTGCTACTTCAGAAGTGAAGTAATGCAAAACCAGGCAATCTAGGCTTTATGTCTGATGACCACGATCTCACTTCTAAGACAAAGTTGCAGCTGCTGAGCAATACCTGTACGGAAATACCTGTGCCTCCCTCAGGCCTTCCTTGTTTTCTTCCTCATGCTCAACCCAGCTCTACCCCTGCATGAGGAACACCAAATAAACTGCAGCTTTCTGCAGTCTGTGAAATGAGCACACCGGTATTTTGAAGATGAAGATTGGGAAGGTCAGAGCCAAGATGAACATGAGAGCCTTTGGCTCCCCTCTTTTCTCTAACGTGGCATTTTATGAAGATGCTTCCCACCAAGTGAAATGTTCCAGGAGGAAGGATGACTTTCCAGAGAGCTATGAAACAATGAGAAGGAATATGACAAGGAGGTTATAGCTGGAATAGGTTTGTCACTTTTGCTCCAATATTCTTTGCCTGTAGTTGTTTATAAAACAGTGAGTATGCACATGGAAACCCCAGGAGTGGTCCCTGCCATTTAAAAGAGCAAACCACCTTCAGGTGTCAGGATTTAGAGGATCCTCTACCAGGAGCACCAGGTGCCTGGTATAGAGAAAGGGGGCAGGAAAGAGCTCTGCACTACAAAGCTTAATTAAATCACAAATCACCCAATTCCAGGACTACCTGACTCAGAACAGACTAATTTTTCACTTTTCTCCAGAAAAGAGGACACCTCTTAGTGCTGTGCTGACCAGCTCAAAGGAACTCTCTGGTGATCCTCAAGTGTTTAAATAAAGAGGGGGGCTTGCTGCAGGGCCGGATGGGCTGGGGGAAGTGTGAGCCCCCGTGCCACTCCTGGGCCATGGAATATAGATGAACTGTGAAAAAAAAAAAAAAAATAGCAGCCAGGCTAGTTCCTATGAGCCACTGAGCCTGCTAGCTCTGCCTCCCTGTATATATGTATACACGTGTGCATGTGTATGCTGGTGTGGGTGTAAGTACACATTCTCAAAATATAAACAAACATAAATAACAATGCACACACATTTCTGCACAAGTATTGATACAGATACAAAGAACAGGAAGGGAGAGTATGATGAAGCAGCATCTTTGCTAGAAGTACTCCCTGTGCATGGGGGGGAATGTACTGGCAATGGATTTTTTTTTTCCAAATGTCAGCTCAGCAACATCACGAAGCCTGATTTCCAACATGGCCTTCACACAATTGCTTTTATCACTCTCTCTCATTGTGTCCTTATGTACAAGGGTAAAGACTATTCTGCTGCATCCAAGTACAGTGTGCTGAAGGGAGGGTGAGCAGTGGGGAGCCATGCCTGTGCCACTGTCCTTTGCCTGTTCCTGATTCCATGGCCTGAGGCAATGGTTTGCATTTTTAGGACAACAGCCGGCTATCTGCAAGCAGGAGACCACTCGTCAGGCTTCATTACTGCACACAAAATGACACTAGTGAGCCTGTGGTCACAACTGTGCTTATGGTGCGCTGAAAAGCCATTACATCTCATTGCAACAAAAAACTGCACAAATGTACAGGCTGACCAGCCCCATAAATTGCCAAAAACCTGACAGGTCAGCTTATTTATGCAATGTGGTACCTGCAGTACAATTTCTGCACAGAAGCTATAGTAAGGGAACGGGAGCTAAGGAATCTTTCATCAAAGTTGTTATATTTTAGTAGGCAATGCTCCTGTTTTCTTTATTGGGTACTGAGAAAATAAAGAATTTAATTCTGCTGCATGCTTGCAGCATTAGACATGGTCAGCTGAAGTGTCTTCCTCTTCTCCACATTATCATCCCGAAAAGCATAGTTAAAATCTAATGACAAGCATTAATGGATTTTCATGTTTGATAATGTTATTTTTCATTGTTTAAATTTTTTATACAGATCACATTGACATATCTGATATATGGCATTTTAACTTAGCCATAAGTGAACTGGCTTCTGCTGCAATTACAGGCATTATTTTTTTAAGTTGGTTAATGACTGTACATAATAGTATTGCATGTAAAAGGTAAAACTCAAAGAGACAAAGAAAATGCAGCTATTAGGATTCTGGAACATTCCCTTCCACAGGAAATTCATATCATAATGTGGCCAGTATTTATTTACTTTACAGATAATTGGCACTCATTGGCAAGTGCTGGGAACAAAAGCACTGTGGGCCAGATTCTGACCCTGTGTGCTTCTCTATGTATATGTACAAAGAGAGGAAGAGGGAATAATTTCATCCTGGGGAAGCAAGATCTTTAGAGAGAGGGATTATCCTTTCTGAAGTCAGATGCTATGTCTGGGGAAGGCAGAGAGGCTCCCAAGCCCACAGTGTCTTTCTCAGCTAATCCTGCTTCCCTGGAATCATTTGGTGAGCACAGGTATAGCAGCGTGAAATAAACTGATGCTGATGGGGCTGTGTCAGTGCATTCACATTGTAAATGAGATCAGCATCAGGTTGTTTCTTTACTAAAAAAATTGTTTTAGTACCCATCCAAAATTAACACGTATTTCCCTTTCCTCAAAAATGCTCCCCTTCATATTCTACTCTACAGGTGCTCAGAAAACTACATTTAACTGTAATGGTGATGGGGAGAAACTCGTTCCTGTTGGCAAAAGCCCTCAGCCCTGTCCTGTTTTTTGCAAGTGAAGGGGGTTAACGATAGGTCTTGCATCCAACTTGTTAGTGGGCAGCAGAGCTCTGTAAAGCACATCATTTCTATTGCAATAATGCCTGGCCTTCCAGCTTAGCTCTTCACTTTCTTGAAATGTAAAGGACATTGGCTATGGTAAAGTGTGGGGGAGGGATGTTCTCTGCAGAAAATACTTCAGGGGACTCAGCCATGTGGATTGAACTTTACCTGGAAGCTGCATTAAACTTTTCCAAGGCCTCTGGGGTTCAAAAAAATGTAGGATGCTGTCACATTAATTAAGTATCTGGGTCTTGACAGAAGGTCCATCAGCTGTAACTTTGAAGGCCACAGATACGATGATGGAAGTATAAAAGCAGCCCACAGACCTGTGAATGGCAATGCATTACTTTAAAAAGATTGATATATTGTCACTGTAACACCTACCAGTAAGAGGAACTAATCTGCCAGAGGTTTTTCAGCATTCAGTTATCGAGTTTCTCCTATAGTGACTCTTGCTACTGAAACTGAATTATGTGGCTATAGGCATCGTGCAATGTGCTTTTTCCCAGCATACAGAGCAATGTATAGGTAATTGCTTTCAGCAGCTCACATTGGTGTCAGTAAGTGGCAATTTTATTGAAAATTACAGGATTTCTGTGGTTGCACCCAAAATTGGGGGTTGAGACTACATGAACTGGATGTTATAGAAGGCTTTATAGTTAATACCAGCATCATTTTTTTCTTGATTTCTCAAGTGTGACCTCTTATAAATAAACATCATATTGTCTACAAATAAGGCTGGGGTGTGGCATAGTCCAATAGGTAGAAAAAACAGACTGTTCACTTGACGGCTACATTTCTGGAACCTCAGGGATGTGACGAGTTTTTAGGTTTTTCTCCCATTTGCAGAAGGAAGTTAATTTTATAAATGACACGTCTCTTGGCACGACCTGGTGATCACACACACTCATGGTTAAAGAGCTTTCACCTCCCACCTGAAGATCTTTGACCCAGGTGAGAAGCAACAGCAGAGCAGGCACCTGCTGCTAATCAGCACCACTGTGAAGGCGACGGTAAGTTATTCTGTTATTCTTCATATGCCATCTGCACGGTACCTCGTTTTCGGCAGAGATGTGAACTAACCCATTTCCTTTACGTTGTGCCTGATAAGCACCAGTACTGTCCATTTTGATATACCTGCTGGCATGGGGGGGAATTAGCCACCAGGCAAAAACTTATTTCTATGCAAGGTTAACAGGAGATAGGGGCCTGCCTGGTCAGAGTGCTGGAATTTTAATTCCAGCAGTTTAAACATAGAGCCAATGCACTAAAAAGTACCTCAGAAAAGCTACAAGTATGCAGACCAGAAGAACTACTAGCCTCACCAATTGCACTTTCTGCAGTGGGGCTGGCACATTGCAACAGTCATTCACTGTCCCAGACTTCAGCACTGTAGGCAATGCAAGTGGGGAAAAAGGCAGACATGCAGAGGCTTGTGTGTGGTTATTAGTGCAAATACCAACACGTGTAGTTAATAGTGCAGGTATAACATCGAGAGCTTGGCAGACTGATCTCTCAGCTCAGCTATTGAACCATACCACCTCACATCGAGTCACGGTCCTTCAAAAGCAAGCTACTACATTACCCCAGTACAGCTAATTTTACAGCAGAGGAAAAAATGATCAATGTCTCTTCACTTCTGCTTCACTTTGTAAACAAAGCACATCAGCAGTGCTGTGTGATGGAAAACTGTGACCTCCAGGTGGACTCAGGGTGTTTTCTCCGTCAGAAATACTGGGTCACTAGAGCTGCCCTTCTCCATAATTCCATTTAATTTAGTTATTTCCCTTCTAGAGCAGAAACACCTCAAGGCACCACATGCTACAAGTTACCAATGGACGTTTTACAGCACCATGGCCTCTTAGAGATTTCCAGTGGTTAGCATGAGCGGAAAGAATCTGGAACAAGAGAAATCAGATCCCAGATTTGGCACATGCCTTTCTCTTAGCATTCGTGCATCGATCCCTGGAACGCTTTCTGAAACCAGAAGCTCTTGCTGAATATTTGGTTATCATCAGTTCTCCACCCATCCACACCCTCAAACTTCTTAATGCTGTAGGGATAAGAGGTTGTTACACTACCTACAGAAAATGACAGCATAATAGTGGTGCTATATAAAACTCTCAAATACATGTATATTTCAATTTATTATAAGTGTTCCATCTGGAATATCATAACACACTATTTACTGCTGCTTCTATATTTAAAACTGATAGGCTACACTTAAAGCAGCTGTTAAGATAATAACCAATGGGAGACAGATTGATATATAACTTAATATGCTAGTCTTTTAAAAGCTCTTAAAATAGTCCAATCCTATTACAGCTTCAAGGTTTACATATGTGCAGCCTTACAATTTCTAGGGCAAATTTCTTATAACTTGCTGTGCCTTTAAAACCCAAGCTATCACCCAAGACAGTCTATTCTAGGAATACTGTGTTTGCCAAATACCCAAATTCGTAAAGAAAAATAAGTTGTCTTTAAAAATCTAACAACAAACCACAAGTTCCACGTATGTTTTTACAGCAGCTCTAAAACTATTCCTCCTTTCCCTTTTCCTTTCTACCCTTTTTAAATCGAAACACTTAGGCTTCATTGCTGGGCTTGATTTTTCACTCACACTTGCAATGAAAACCTGCTGAAGTCAAGCCATCACAGAAATGCAGCCCAAGCCCCATGATTTCTGGCTCCAATGTATAATTCTGTCATCGTTCTTTTCTCAGGGCACTCATCTCCTTTCAAAAACCAAAGATGGGGCAAAAATGTCATGCTGTTATGAACCAGATGACAATCATACGGGCATATATTTATAGATTTGTTGTCTGGAAGACACCTGGAGTCATCACCTCTGCTCCATGCAACCAGGACCTCAGCTAATGTACAGAGGAACAGCACTAAGGAAAACCAACACCACCACCACCTTTGTCCATGATGCTCCAACAAGAAGCATGAGGCTTCAAATGGTAGAAATGGAAATAGATTTGACTGTAGGAAATGATGGAATCAATGTTATTGTATCAGGAGGTTTTAAAGAACAAGGTAGCTAAACAGTGACTTGCTGACAATGACTCTTGCACTCCATGGCTTTGGCATATCTGGTAGTGCTCAAGGGCAGGGGACTGACTACGCAGCCTTTTGAACTCTCTATCACTCCTATGTTCAGATGTGACAGGGAATTTAACCCTTGACTGCATGATAAGGTGAAATGGAAAACTGGAGATGATCAGATGCTCAAAGATAACAGTCCATATGCACTTTCTTACCCCACGGCTCCCTCCTCTACAATTGCTCATCTCTTGTTCCCCTACCCTCTTCCCTCACCTGCAGCACCTGATTTTCAGATGCTCTGGTCACTGACTTACACCTCCGGGTTGATCTGGAGCAGCCAACATCCAGCACTCAGATTTCTGATGAGATTGGCTTAAATGGAGTCACTTCTCTGGCGATGAAACCGAGAGCAGATTTTTCAGCCCTTTCTCTCTCACACCCTCTTTTTCTCACCACTCATCCCCCTCCTGCTTTAGGGTGCTTTAATGTGATAAGGTGCTATACACAGTTAGTCTAAGCTGCTGTTTTAGAACGGTTAGTGAGAGCGAGCTAACACATGTGCACTGTGTGTACATATTTTATTATTACCTTTCTAGCACATTCAAGTCTGTCAAAGGAAGTATGGCTTTATTTTGCAGTTTTCTGTTATATTTAATGTTTTACACTTTGGGAATGTTTTATAAGTAGGGCATAAGTTGTAGGAGCAATGGAATTCATATCAGATACGTAGTCTAACTCTGAGTCCCTTATTAACTTTTTCATCTCCCTGCAGAAGTAGTTTCTGTCCATATTTTTATTTCAGCTGGGCTGAGTGGGAGAAAGAACTCTAAGGGAGGTCTTAGCAGATGGTTGTCACAAACTGCATACGGCAATTGAGAATTAGTGTGCAAGCATATGCAACCTGGTACAGTATGAAACATTCCAGCATATGAACACTGAAGTAAATCAAGCTTGGACAGGATTTTTTTTTTTATTATGAAAATTAGAATTTAGTTTTTCTTCTGCACATATGGATCTCAGTGTTTTTCAACATATGGGGCCAAACTCTGGACTTAAGCATGACTCCTTGGAAATTTAGGTAGTTAAACTCAGTATGAATTTGATTCACTAAGTTTAATATAAAAGTAAAATATGAACAAATACAAGCACAACCACTGTATATATATTTATATGTGTATCTATAAAACACCTAATTTTATCTTGTTTCCCCCGTTCCACACATTCTCTAAATAATCTGCGACAGAAACCTACTGAAGAAACGAATGGAGAAGAAAGGTGGTTCTGAGAATAATAGCTTGGGTACATATGTTGTTGTTTTGTTTTGTTTTGTTTTGTTTTCCTGTACAGAAGGAACCCCATTTCTGAAAAAAAATAAAAATAAATAAAAATAAATAAATAAATGACTGGAACTGGAAAATATCAAGTGGAGGAGCAAACATGGCTTTGTAGGTCATGCTTTGAATGAGCAGGAGGAAGGTTTCTGTTACCCTGCTTTGAGATGCGAGTGTTTGAGCAGGTCTCTGTCCAAGCAGGGGTTTGGGGAGCATCTGATCCCCTGTGCCCTAGTTCCAGGCTGCAGGGGTGACCCTGCTCCAGGCTGGTGTCACCCACCTCCCCTCACCTCCTTCCCTGTTGTCCTTTCTGCGTTTGAGGAGCTCAGGGAGGGAGCAGGGGAGGGATTTCGGGAGCTGGTTTTGCTGTGAGAGAGGCTCCTGGAAAATATGCCTCGGTGTTTCCTTAACCTTCCCGCTTGCCCTTCTCGCTAAGTTATGGCGGAAAAATAGAACTGAAACTGAGAGAGGGGAAAGAATGCAAATACTGGCACACAAGGAAATAGTGAATTACATATTGGTCGACCAAAACACAAATCAACTCAAAACTACAGGAGTCCACCAACATGCACATAAATCATTTATAACGATAATCCAAGGCTAGGTCCAAATCTCATTAAAGTATATGAATCCTTAATCTATTTTGGCAAAAAAGAGCCAATACACATTTTTTCTTTTTATCATAAATTACAGTTCTGTGGCACTGTGCAAATATTACCAAGCTGTAAGACAGCTGTGCTCCATTAAAATGTGTAATGGTCGCTGATTTCTTACAGCACATGGTCATCAGGCTGAATCTACAGCCAGTAATTAGGAAGATGAAATGTTTAATTGTGCCTTAATTTTGATAAAATTTATCTGTCACACATCCCGTAGTCAGGCAGTATGCTCACAAATCAATGTCATCAGGCCCAAGCAAGAACTGAAGCACCACACTCTTGTTCCTGACAGATTCATTTGAATATCAAACTGCTCTGGATAAGCCACCAGGCTAGCAAAACAAGTAAAACTTTCCTGATGAGCATGGCTTCTGTGACATATGTCTCACCACCTATGCTAAAAGACACAGAGGTCAAAGCAAAAGGCAGCTACCTTCCTTTCAGCTCTTGCCCAGCAAGTTCCCTGATCGTAGTAGTAGGCTTGAAAAGAAAAAAGATTAAAAAAGAAAAGAAAGAAAAATACTTCTCACTGACTATTCAAAGCCCCCATAGGCCTGGGGAGCAGTCAGGCCAGGCAATGGCTTTCATTCCTTTCTTTCCCCCCTCCTATTTGTTCTCCTGCTGAAAAACCATGCGAGGCAAAGCCAGTGTCCATTGTGTAGGCGAGATGCAATCACTCACTTCCCTGCTGGCAGTACAGCAGTGCACATTACAGCAACCAGTCATGTGCAGATTATTACCACACATATGCATTATTTTTTTTTATTTTTTTTCCCCCACACCAGAGTCCACATGGTGTGTCAAAATGGTAGAGCACTGCCTGAATAGTACCCAGTTCCATTTTAAAAAGTGCATGCTTTGCTTTTAGTACATCCAAATATGGGTCCCATTTTGTTCATGAATGACTTTTTTCCTTTCTTTCTCATTGCTTTTGTATCAGTCTAACAGGAACAGTTACCCAAGACAGACTGAATACTTTACCATGATGGTAGGCAGACTGGCCTCTGCTCAATAATGCTTCTTAATTGTTTTCAAAGTGCCATTGTTGATATTGTCCATCTGTCCTGTTGGAAGATGCTGTAGCACCCTAGCTACAGGGACTGAACCCAGCAGTTCTGGCTTAACAAACATAGGTCTTCCCCTGTTTGGGAAAAAAAAACACCAGTGCCCATAACTTCAAATGCTGTAGCTGATCCAGACGCATCAGCACATGGTCCAGACAGACAGGGGGAAGGCAGGATAGCACTGGTCATCCTATGGGTCACAGTGCAACAGAAGCTACATAGGGACCTTGGTGTCATCAGTGAGAGCAGTAGTTATAATCACACTGATTTGGTATAACGCCACACCAAGACTCAAGTATTGGATGTTTTTGTGTTTGGAAAGGCTTACTCTTCCAAGAGTGTGTTCATTGGACCAAACCTATTGGTGCTGGGAATCAGTTTTCCCTTTGCATCTACTGAAAGATCAGTATGGCTGTGTCCCAGCAGAAAGCAAGTATCCCACTTTTGTTCCCCTAAATAATACCCCTGTACACATAGTCACATATTCTGCACACAGCTGTAAAGAAGAAGAGAAAGCTTAATGAAAAGGCAACAAAAAGGCTACTTGGCAGCATCTGCAATTCTCACTTTTCTGATAACCAACTCAGAGAAACAAAAACTTTGGATTATATTGTCTGCTTTTAAGCCAGAGGACTGAGTATACTGGGATGCTTACTAGTCTCGTTTTGGTTACGAAATAGTCAGGTGTCCATCCTAATTTTTTAAATCTGAGAACAGGTTTTGATAGCCCTTTCCATGAGGTCCTGTTAACCTACCCGCTTATTATATTATTGCCTTTTCAGTTTTCCTACTGTTGCTACTCTAGATCCCAGAAGAACCTCTGGAATGATTGCAGCTGGGCTTGTCCCATGAAACCTTCTTCCCGTCTGTTTAACCTTCACATGACCTTGATCTGACATAGTTCAAATAGTTGAGGGACTAGAAAGTCAGCATCTATGTGGCAGCAGATGTAAATCTCTGTATGCATATGCTTGTGTCTTGTTTCTAATAATCTTGCTGTTGTATTTCTTCCGTGAATATAAAACATATATTTTGTATCTATGAGCTATCTGAGACTGTCTCAGACTTAATCTGAAGCATGCAGTATATCTGAAAAGAGTGATTTTTACCTCCATTCTACATTTCTCTTATTCTTTTCTTGATTTTCACCTACAATCAAATGCCGGCTTTAGTAAATATTGGAGGATCACAGACCTGGAGTCTGTTTTCTTCAACAACATCTCCTGTAACATTTTGATTTAATTACCCAACAACAAAAAACAATAAAGAGATAATCAGATTTGAAATCTAAGAATCTTTGAAAATCGTTTGGCTGCTGTGAACAGACCAGTTGTTGGTTTTTGAGTTTTGTATATTTTTTCATTTAAATACATATATGCAGATAGACACTAACTGTATCTTTCAGAGACAACTACCTGCCAGCCCTTCAGAATTGAAGGTGTTCACTATTACATACCCCTGTTTAGAGCATAAGTATAGTAAACTCTATAGTTTAGAGCATGTCAGAACATACTCTAAAGAAGAGTATGTTTAGAGTAACATTTAACATTACTCTAAAAGGATCACAGAAACTTGAGATAGTGCAGAACTGTTGCTTGTTCTCCACTGTCATAGTTCTAGCGCAGTTCCATGGCTTGCATGTACTGACCAGGGATTTGACAGTTTCAACTTCACAGCACTAAAACCCTGAAAACCCACCTCTCGTATTGTATCACTTGCTGCAAACAGCCAGAATTTATATATTCATCTGTAATTTATTCTTCCTTTTGAGTTTATTTCTTGCACAGTGTTAACATAGGAGAATCTGCTCACCATCCTATCCTGTTTTTTTTTAAATTATTTTTATTATTTATTTATTTGTTTGCTTGTTTTATGAGGTGCTGTTTGTAATGTACGTAGAATGTTGTAATGTTAAAAGAATGTCTATGTTTTATGCTGAATCATCACAGTTTGGGTTTCTCTGGAATCTGTGCATTATAGCTGCTTGCATCAAGTAGAAAGCTCCCCCATTTTCATTTATCTTATAACAGTGAGACTTCAAAATCTTGTCAAAAATATCACGGGTGACAAAAAGGCATAAAACTACCTGATAATGTTATCTTCATCATAAACCTGGGAATTCTGTCTGCAAAAACCAACAATAATCAAAGTATGCAATCTAGCTAAGCTCACCAGCTTCTTCTATCCTGGATAAAAATAAAAGTGCAAAAATGCTGAATTTGTGCCTCTAGCATGTTCAGAAATTTTGACATAAACAACATGAATGTACTAAAACAGTTGATTGATGTCAAAATGGTTGGACAGATAGGCAGGATTTTTAACAATGGAAAAAATTCTGAGCTCAACCATTCTGTCTTTTTTGATTTTAGTATTACTGTTATACATCATTTCAATATATCCCTTCATCCCTCGTGACAGAACATGCTTAACAAACATTAGTTTGGAGTAAGTGTGGGATCTTCAATTTTAAGTGTGGCAAAGGAAGGCAGGAGATATTTCATCACAGCTTTCATTTCATCAGCCTCTTCTGAAATGTTCTCACTCTCTTTCATTTCTTCTTATATTTCACAACAGTTCTGGTGGCTGTAATAAAAAGGTTTCTTATCTTTTTGAATCATTTTTCAGTTTAGTTCAGTTTGGTTTCTGTTCTTTGATGTTAATGAGATTACAGATTTTAACAGTGATTATGACAGTGTTAGCAGCCTGTAATCTGTCAAATCCCTCAGAAGTCTGTTTTAGCTATATTTCTATAATTGTCTGGTTTACATATTTACTTGGTTAATTGTATGAAATTAGTGCCTCCTTGTAACATCTCAAGAGACAAAGCTTGCAATCAAAATCTTTTTCATTACCAACTCAAATTTCAAGATCTTTGAAGCAGTCAAGCATAAAGTTATAAATTTCTTCTAAGGCAGTCAAACATGCAGATAACTATGCTGTTAAAGTTAGTGTTATCATATGATAGTCCTTCTTTTTTTCCATTTTCAACTCAAAATATTCAAAGTCTGTGGTAGTTTCTTCATGGACCTTCTAGATCTACCTAAGTGATCTATAGCTGTTACCTCAATGTAACATAATAGCACAGAGGTAGTAGTCACAGTATTTTCACAAAATCTTTTATTGTCTGAGGAGTTACAAAGAATTTTTGATATTTATTTATATTACAGAAGCTACCTGCACAGACAATGAAAGATGGGTGCCTGTATCAGACAGCTTACAGCCTGGATTTCTTAGGAGATGAAATAGATGATGGAAAGAGACAAATAGGTGCAGGTAAGTGAGGGATAAAAGAGGAGGAAATGAAAAAATAAAAATGTTTTGCCCTGTAAAAAATAGACTCCTCTCCCTCTGTTTAGTCATTGTCAACTGGCATTCTTCTACTGACACTGTGTTAAAAACCAATTGTAAATATGAATTTACAGGAGCATAAAATGGCAGATTTCTAAATTTAGACAGAAGATTTTTCCTAAGCATAATGAGAAAATTTTGAAATAATGAAGCAATTTTTTTTTTTTTAGACAACAGGATAGTTTTCAACCCAATATTCTGATTATCCCTCCAAACCCCTAAGTATGAATTCCTTCTGAGAGCTTCTGACTAAAAAAAAAAAAAGAGGTATTGTACTGGGCTGGCCTGGTTTAATATGTGTCCATCAGTCTAGCTTGTTCATTATGTCTCTTTTCTCTGTCTTTTTCTCCAGTCTTATAACTGGCAGAATATGAGAACACTTCCATTCCATATGGAGGTCCTTTAAGCTCAATGTGGTGCCAGTGGACACTGCAAGCTGCCTTAGACACCACCCATGCAGAAACACCACAGGACTATCTATAAACCTGTAATGTTAAGAATTAATGCTCACCTAATTTTTGTTTGAAAAAGGGAGTAGCATGATGCTAACCTGTCCTCACTGATCTTCAGATGTTAAAAATATGCATGCTTATCATCAACAGCATAACATTATACACACTTACATTTCACATGGCAATAACTGAACCAAAAAAAGTCATTAGGATTCACCATATGTGTTTTAAAAGTTTGACAATTTCTGTAAATGAGTGTATGAGAAATTATAAGTATCACCGCCAATATCATGGTTATTCTCTGTAATAGTGCATTGTCTTACTGAAACACTAATGGAAGGAAAACTGTGAAACTTTAATCCTTATCTTCCGGGGGTCTCTTTAAACAGTTTTGTATAAGACCTCAGAAAATCAAGGGGCTAGTAGAATGAGGATTAAAATGTACAGGTGTGGCTGCGAGGGGAGGAAAGAACACCAAAATTATTTAGGAAAAGAATGCGATATTTGCTTTACATAATTTAGTCATTCTGCAATAGTTTTTTAATATGTTTTCCTTATCCATATTCTGTGATCATTGCTTTAGATATAAGAATACTAGGCTAGCACCTGAAAGAAGCTAGTTATAATTAACCTCTTCTATGTCAACGAATTTTTTACTCATCTACTCAGAGAGAAGGAATAATGCAATGTAATTAGAAGACCATGGCACCCTCACAGAAGGAAAAGGTGTTTCAAACAATTTGCAATTACACAAACAACTTTTGCTGTATACTACATCAGCACACAGCATTTCATGCAGTGAACAAATCTAGAAAGCATTAACTACTTTGAGGAAGAAAAAAAAACATAAGAAAAGTGAAGTCTGTTGAATACATTTTCAACATAAACAATTCATCCATCTCTATTGAGACTTATTTCTTAGCACCCTGCTTTAGGAGGCTACAAGCCAGTACTTGGTTGTAGTCCAACAACATCTCACATCCCTCAGGCAGATGACTTTACGTTATAATAAATTAATATATTTTAAAACAAAAGCCCCACACGATCCTTCAAAAATCTCTGTCAAACAAGGTGCCCTTATTCCTACAACAGTGTTTGTAGCCTGGCACATGAAGGTGAAGGGAATGCTATTTTTAAAGAACATACTTATATTCAGGATTTTCTTGATTATCAGCACCTGGCACAAACCCAAATATCTGAAAGCTGCTTCTTTAGAAAAATGGGCTCCACAGTACTGACAGTGGGAACAAAGCCTCATCTCCAGCCTGCATAACTCTGTGTCCATCTGGACCAGGGCCACAGCGGTGAGTGACGGGGGTTAATGGAGGAGTGGGCGCAGCCTACAGGTCCTCACTCCAGTGAGCCTGTGGTAACACACCTCGGCAGAAGAAGCTCTGCTTGGGCCAGCCAGTCAGCCTCTCTGCAATTGTATGGGCTACATACCATAACGCCACAAGCTGCCATGCCATTGCCTTGACCGCTCTTCCATGGAAACACATGCCTGCGCCCTGCCACGCCTCTGCTCTGGAGTTTTACCCTGACCATTCAAGGGGGTGGCGGGTTTGTCCTAGAAAAGGACAAAAAAAACCTCAGACTTGTTGGACTGCTTGTTACCAGCCATAAGGACTGAAAATAAGCGGATAAATGCAGACCTCATGGAAGCCGCTCCATGGTTTCAATAAAACATTATTCAACTTATGCATCTTAAGACAGGTTCAGCATCTAAATTCTTAATCTGCCATGCCAATGCAACATTTTTCTCCCCAGCAGTGCACTGGGGACTTGCACGCCTCCATCATACAATCCCAGCATTGCTTTCAGGGAGCACTGTTAGCCTCGTCATATGTGCAGTAATTGGCTTTTGTTTGAGCTACTTGGACCAGAAAAAAAAAGAAAAAAAACCCTTCTCCTGTGCTGACCCTGGGCGCCAGCCATATTGAAGAATGAAGGGTTGTTGGCCTGCGGTGCCAACATACTCCACCTTCACGGGGAGGCCGTGCCCCTCACGCTCCAGCAATGCCAGACGGCGCTCAGATGAGGCGGGCTGGGTCTGGCAGGTGGCAGCACAGGAGGTAGTAAGTGAGAGCAGCACAGCATAACTAGCTGTAGCATAGCCGCAGAATAATATCCTCGTGTCCTCGAAACTGTAGGAGTGTTTTTGACTTTGACTGCTTCCAATATCTGACAAATATGAGATCATGGCTCCTGGCAGAAAAAGGGCAAATTCATAGCCGTGCCAACAAGGCTGCCAGTGGTGGGAGGAGGTGTCACCCACCCTATCTCAACAGGTAGTCCCTTGACTTCATACCAGCAGCACCTCCTCCTCTCTGTGCTACCCCAAAGCATTTTATATTCACCTGATCTACACCCATGCAAACCAGTGTCTCCCACAAAGGGATACTTCCTTGGACAAATCTCCCTTTCTTTTGAAATGGGAAGAGCAGTGTGGCATATTAAGTCCCAGGTTGGCTTTGTTTGCTGCTTTATGCACTCTTTGTTCTCAAAATATGTTGCTTCTAAGGAGCACATATCTGGGGAAGCATGCAAGCAAAAATTGAAATGTGAGAGCAAAGGCAGACGAGTTTATAAGCATTGGGCCCAAACACAGCTAGATAACTTCACTGTGCAATAAAGGTCCATGAATAATTGATTTCACTAGCTGAAATGAAGATTGGTTTTTGAAAAGCTTTTTTTGGTACCAAAAATAGAAATACTCTGGACTGAAAATGTCACAGTGCACACATTTTACCAAAATCATCCTCCAAAACATGCACAAACCCCCAGGTTTCCAACAATGAGTATTTCAGTACCTAACTCTTTTTGCCAGAAAATCCTTGCCTCTGCCAGCTAGTTTAAGGGAGAGCAAGTCTGAAGCAGAGGTTTGCACCGTGGAGGCTCTATCTGTCCCATAGGTAGCCGTGGCTGTGACTTACAGGTGAGTGTGCCAGAAGGTAAGATTAAGCAAATGGCCCTAAACTTCAGCGACACATATTGTTCTGTTGGATGCATGCCCAAAACCAAAGGGGAATATGTGTGTGTGTGTAAAAAATGTTGCAAATTAATCTAATTATGATGATATTTACATTCTTTCTGGGTGGCCAGTAGAAAATAGGGATTATATGAATTTCTCAGATATAGGGAAAATGTAGTCATGAATTGTGTTTTACAAGTCCTCCAGACCAATTTGGCCTTTCACTTGGCTAAGCAATTTGGCCAACATAGTTGTGAGATGCTGAGGAACAAGCAGCATGGTCAAAAATGTACAGGTTGAGTAATAGCGCAGTGAATGAGACATCCTGTTTACATCAGGCAGCAGGGAAGGGCATTGGCCAGTGAGGATTTGTGGGCACTCCTATATACAGTCACTGAACCAAATGAGTGGTCTGAAGGGTCTTTCATCCTGTAATTTGGCATCTAGAGCAGAGACAAAATGACATTGATTGAAAAAGCTAATTTCTGGTTGGTTTTGGTGCAAAGAGTTCTCCCAGCAACAGAATCTGGTGCAGGCACAACAGACGGGGAGATGTCAATGAATGGTCACAAGATGTCAATATATGGCCCAGATGAATGTGATCCAGAGAATTTTGTTTTGTCCTGAAAAAATGCTTGTGAAACAGAGACTGGCTATTCTTTTCATGGTTATGCTGCTGATTGATTCTGCTTTCACTTGCAAGCCTCCATTGGTATTGGCTGTATTGTTATTTGCCTTTGAGGGCAGGTTTACCACCACGTCATTCTCTCCTCCTAACAATGGTTAGTCCTGAAACATTCAACAAACAAGTATTTTTCACTTTGAGGAAGCAACAGAGAGAGAATAGAAGAGGGGTAAACTGAAAAAAAAAAGACAAAATCAATTTGACCCAGCTATGTTGGAAAATGATCCAGATGTGAACAGCGCAGAAAAAAAAGGTTAAAGCCTGCAGAAGTTAGAGAGCTACTGTGCAGCTTTAAGCACACTTTTCTACACTTCTTGTACTTTATACTTCTCCCTTCTGAATCCTTCTGCTGGTAAGTTGTGTACATTGTTATCAACTTCTGTGTTACCATGGAGAGAAAGAGGCATAGGGAAAGAACAAATGCAAAAAGACAATGATAGAGAACAAAAACAAAAATCGCTGCTTTTAGGAAAAGACTTTGAAAGTACAATGGAATAACTCGGGAAAAAAGAAAAAAAAAAGTCTTCATTTTAATGGATAGTCGACACTGAAAAATATTTTCAAAGTAATGTCTTGGCAGAAAGGTATTTCTGAAGGAATTCATTGCAGCTATGGATTTATATGATTGTGGGTTTTACTAAACTACACTTATATTCTGGAGAAAGACTCTAAATAAGCACACAATGGTTCTCTGGGCCTTTTATCTCCAATAATTCTCAACTGAATTTCTTCAGTTCCTTAGCAAGAAGACACCAGGCATTTGTTGTCATTCTTAAATGTATTTTCTGCAAATGTAACCTCAGATCTAAAAAACAAACAAACAAACAAACAAAAAAGAACACACACACACACACACACACACAAAAACCACTATTAATATTCTGTCTGGTTTGAGAATTACCACACAGAACAAAAGATCTGAAAGGCACCATAAGTTTTCATTTACCTCTGTGCAATGCCACAAAATTCAGATAATTCAGAATGTAGGATGGAGGCAAGAATCCAATTTGCACTCGTACCTGTGTGAATATTTCAATGAGTATGAGAAGAAAGGCAAATAAAAATACAAAATGCACTCTTCTTTTTGCTAATATATCTATGATTCTGAATCCAAAGTAGACAAAGGTTTGATGATCAAGAAGGTTGACAATCTAGAATGAAATCAAGCTTTATGTTGCACTGACATTGTTAGGTCAGAAGTTTCTTTACTTCCCATAGGCGTCATGACTTGTCAGCATATTTACAAGTATTGGCAATTACTTGTATTTTGCCACAGATTTTGCACCGATAGCATTTTCTGTTTGAATCATTGCATTTGGTATAATAAATATTTTATTGGGAAATAAGTACTGTACATTTGACCAGAGGATTTTACTAAGGTTGGGCTTGATGAGTGTACATTGATTATCATGCCACACACTGGAGCTGATAGTTCTGGTCTGGTATTCGTTGAAGCACTACATTCATCGGGCGATGAAGCCCTGCAATAAAGAGAAACTAATGGAAGCAATTAGGAAGGAACACCTGTCGGTGGAAGACTGCAACCTCTACATTGACCATAGCCAGAAATTACTCCCAATTGTTATTCACAACAATGCAAGGCCTCTGGACTGTGAATGCAGGCAATGATGGACTGCAATAAAATTTGCAAATGAGTTTTCACATTGTCCAATAAAATTCTATGACTTTGTCAATCTGTGTTGACACAGACCAACACATGCCTAAACAATAAAATGATGTAACAAAGGCGCTAATCGCTATTGTTGGTGAAAAGTATCCTTGCACTTCTGAAAGACCTGGTTTCAAATTTTCCATTGGTCAAATAGGCTTGAGACTTTTGGCTTCCTCCTAATCTCTGGTGGAAGCCTAGCCTTACCAGGCAGGTTAGTTCTCCACTCAAGATCCAGAAACTTCATATCAAAGTTATTTGTAAGTCAATCAGAGCAGCAAAGTCATAAGCAAGATGCCTTTCTACACTGCATGGTTTTAGCCAGCAGATGACATTTTGCTAACTATCTATTTTACTTTTTACCTCTCTTGGAGACAGAAACTGTCCTCAAAAGGAGCAACATGTTTTGTTTTGTTTTTTTAAAGGACTAAGGGGACTGTTAGAAAGAGATATTCAGGTAAAGCATACACTTCCCGTCCAATCCCCAACAGAGCAGTAAGTATTTAACACAGTTTAATTCTTCAGCATTCCTTTTGAAAACAGGGAATTGGAGAGAAGAGAATGCAGCAACAATATTAGATAAGGAAGAAGGTGTGTGGGGAGAGAAGAAAAAGACATGCTAACAATGACATGTGGAGTGGCATTCCTGGACTCAGCACACTGTAGTGTATGTGAACCATGAAAGACCTCTGAATGGCAGATTTTCACATCTGTCAAATGTCCATGGTCTTAGACTGGTAGTAGGACCGGCATAAGACCACCAGGAGAAACCTGAGAAGTCATTCAAACTTTGCTTTTAAAACTGTTGTCACCAAAAATCTCATGGAAAAATAATCCTCCCAGTTTATAATTGTTTTTTATTTATTTATCTTTTATCTTTTTAAATTTATTTATCTTTTATAACAAAAAAAATTTATATCACAGTTGTTCTGGAGAACAACTCCCTTTGCCTTAAATATACTCTTCCTCACTGCTGGAATGTAACTGAATAAAACTACATATCTTTAAAAAGTCCAACCACTATACAAAGGTTTAATCGACAGACTTAATTTAACTCTGTAATGATGAGTTGATTCTCTTCAGGGTGTAATTTTCTGTTCTGTACAGACAGTAGATCCCAATATTTTCTGGTGCAACTGTTTACATACAGTAAGACAGAAATTTATATATAGAAACTGATTAATTAGAAATCCATTAAAAATATCAATTGTAAGAGTAATAAAAATAAAAATGACACTGTTTTTGCCTGAATAGAATCTGGCACACATATTTTCAACGTGCTTTTTAGAAGGCAGATAATTACAACTGCATTTCAGTCTCTCTCCTTCTTTCCCCATCTTCTTTTTTTTTTTTTATTTTTCAGGAATCAGACACAGAGGAGTTTGCTGCAGTGTGCTCAGAGTCTAAGATATTTTACAGGACCTTCCAATTAAGTAACTACTTCTGAGAATAGCTTTTACTTAACAAGTAGGAGCCATCAAAAAGAGGTCTAAGATAGTCTCCTCTAAATTATTTATTCAAAATTTAACAATGATTTGTAGCAGGAACATGAAGAGAATCCACCACATGCTCCTTACTCCCACTTCTAAGTAGTCAAAACTATGTGCATGAAAGTTTATAGGTCCATGGAAGAAAAAATTTCAGCAATGAAGAAGTCAAACAATGGATTTACTCTAGGTTCTATAACATAAGTAAACATGAGTACCTGTGACTCATCTGCATTTCTTTTTCTTTTGGAAAGTGAAAAATATTAGAAGGGAGATGAACGTTCCCCTCCTTTTGTGGAAATTTTATTTATATCTTGAGAGATAAGACAAGTGTACAAACAGTTGGGCATGAGTCAGTAGTGTATCTATCCAGCATCAAAGGTCAACCACATGCAGCACTGCATTGTTCAGTCTGGAGAACTTAACAGTGCACAGGGACAGCACAAAGGCCGCAGACAAGCTGCAGTAAGGGAAATTCCAGCAAGATATCAGGAAGCAAATGTTGCCTGTGAAGGAGAGCAAACACTGGAACATGATGCCTACAGAAGCTGTGGAACCTCCACCCTTGGAGATAGTCAGACAAGGTACCTGACACAAGTAGTCCAGTGTTGAGAAGGGTGTTGGACCAAATTAATTGGCCTTTAGTTCACTTCTTACCTAAACTGTTCTGTGCCTTTTTAGGAGTCTGAAAAACTACCTCTCAAGTTGCTGGAAAGAGGAAAGTTCTATCCCCACACTTTCAATAAAGCTTATTTTTAAAATTCAGTAACTTCACTTCTTCCTTGAGTCACTGTGAAACAAATGAAAATGTTGCATATGTTGGAGCAGCCTGCCTATAATCTATGGTCATGTCCAAAAAGTTTATTTTAGTTAGGAGAAAGATGAAGACAAAGCCCAACTACTCTCTGCTAATACTTGAAATAAAAAGAGGACTCAATATGAAGCAAGAAAAAAAACACAACAAAAAACAACTCTTTTTCCAGAAAGGGAGCTCTGTCACACTCTGGACATACAACCTAATTGTAAGACAATTATGAAAATGGTGCCCGATCACAGATAATGACATTCATGTTTAATGATAATTTCACTAAATGGGCTGGTTTTACCTTTGTTTTTCTCTGTTTTCCTTTAGAGAAATTCTGCTCATCAGCAAACAAGTATGCAAAATAGACAGATGAACTAATACAAGGCTGCATGGATGCTTTCTTTTTCATTGGTCAATAAACATCCAACAAATTTTAACACCTTAATATATCTTTAAAATATCAAGAACAATTTATGTTAAAGGCAGTTGTTTTGTCTGAATCAGATTGCTAACTATTCCCCCTGGGATTTTCTAGCATTGGCCTTATTCTGAAACATGCTTATTTTGTTTGGGATCTGATTTCTTTGTCTGAAAATGTGCTAATGGCCAGCATGGATGGGGCTATTCATCTAGAGGTTGTTGAATGTCATGTAAAAGCTTTGATCTTTCTTTGGCTTGGATCTTCATTGTCATAAACAGATTATGACAGAACGAAAATTAATACTTTCTTTTTAGGGTCACAGTCTGACAGGATTATTCACATTGAACAGTTCTTTGCTCTCTGAGTAATCTGTGAAAATGTAGAAAGTTTTAGTCTGTTCTCTTAATTGTTCTCCATAGGACAAGGTGTAAGGCTAGAGCTTGAGGTGGGATATCTGGCAATCAAAAGTAGCAAAGCACTCAAAGAAATCATTTAGAATGGAATTATTTGTGATTTGCTATATGCACAGACATCTTCCTGTACAAAAACGGCAAGAAGAACCTCACTAGATCCTTGAGGAATAACTGAAGCACTGAGATTTGATTTTAATCACATTTTCTTCAGTATTTACAGAAGCACATGTAGAATGCGAACTGATACAGAAGTTCTGTTAAAACTCTTTGGTGTTCAAGACAATAGTTATCAAACTTTTATTTTACTTTTCTACTAGTGAAAAGGAGTGGACAAGATATCAGAATAGACACAGAACTGGGAAGAGAGAATATGCAGAAAATCTCACCAAAAATAACTCTTAAATAGGAAAAGATAAATTACAATGCTAGCCCTAAAGAATAAAGAGATCTGGCAATGCTACAGGAAAGCAGCATCAGAGATGAATACTAGCAATCAAAACCAAAGATTTTCTGCTAAGTGTAAAATAAGGTTTTATTATCAATGTAACAAAGCTATAGTATTAGATTACATGTTAGATGTTAGCAGGAAACTCTTCACTCAGAGGATGGTGAGGCACAGCAATGGGTGGCCCAGAGGAGTTGGGGATGCATCATCTCTGGAGGTGTTCAAGGCCTGTCTGAATGGAGCTTTGGTCAAGCTGGTCTAGTGGGTGGCATCCCTGCCCGTGGCAGAGAGGTTGTGACTAGGTGGTCTTTAAGGCCCTTCCAACCTAAGCCATTCTACGATTTCATGATTTCTATGATTCTTTGATTTCTGTATTACAGTCCAGTGAGTACTCTGAGTTCAGTATACAAATTCATACCGCAGTACTTGTTTTCCATTTAAATGTCCTTAGTTCCTACACTGCATTTCTGAATTTATCTGGGTAATTATCAGGAATTATCTGAGAAGAGCTCACAATGCTGGTAAATCCCACCAAGTTCCTGATCAGAAAGTATTTACCAAGAGCTGGGTTAATCTCATCTGAGTATTATCCATATCTAAGTAGTCATTCTAGTCAATGGAGAGAATTCAGCTTTTCCAGGGCTCTTCAATGACTTCAGTGACTTCAGAGGGAGTCTATACAACTATACAAGATGAAGTGTCTGACTTTAAGGTGATTGAAGTATCTGCATATGTTAGTAAATATCCACCAAGAGCTATTCCAAAAAATTGTCACCCTAGCAGATGTAGCAAATCTAAAATCTGTTTCTAGAACAAAACTCAGCATATCATTAATATGGGGTCATTAATACAATAAATATAATACAACTGAGCAAAATAACACAAAGAGAGAAATAATTTAAATTTTTTCAGGAATTATATCCAAGTTTTGCTTTACTCTCATTCCCCTAATCCACAGGGCCTCCTTCAATACATAGCCTGTCCCAATTCCCACCTACTGCTCCTTTTGTCTTTTCTGGAATATGGCACACTAGTTTTTGGCCCATCAAAAAGGTGTGGCTATGCTGGGGTAGAGTAGTAGGGCTGGAAGAGTTTACTTTAGCGCATATTAAAAGACCTATCATTCTGGTCACAGTCACACTGGACTTCTGTGATTGAGCTTTGTCAAAAGACCTGGATAGCCTTGTCTTGCCTCAATGTCCTATAAACTGCCTTAAAAGAATAAAATAAAGTAAAAAAATTATTATCAGTAGTGTTTCTACTATATTTTGTATCCATCCCCCATAGTAACCAGATGCCAAATTATTACCTAGGTTTTAAAAATTGCTCAAAAGACTACTTTATTTTGTATAATTTAGCTGACATATTTAGTTTGACAAAGAATAGCATTTACCATTTAGTAGAATAAAAGTTACTTTTATGAAACATGGGTAAAATTCATGCCAGGAATTGACAAACAAAGGCATGTATAGAGACAAACCATGCACACTGGAAATGCTCAGTCTGCAATTGGCCTAGCAATAGGGAACTACTGATGAGAAGTCAAGGTCATTTCTAATGTGTTAATCTCAAAGCATCAGGACAGGATTGCAGTTTTATTCTGGTAAACATGGAAAATCCACTTAGTTGTGTGAGTAATTAAAACATTGGATGCCCCACTGGTCATTCCTAACTCAGTTATCAGCAAGAATCCCACTAATCATAAGTCAAGGATGGAGTCTGTGCATGTGCTGTACATGTGGCTCTCTGCATATGTCTGCACATCATTTCACAGGAAACTATTTCACACTAGACCAGCTTGGTGAGTAGCTGTTGTTCACACCCACCAAGAAATAAGTACATGTGAGAATAATACCTTTACAACTTTGAAATGTCCTTAGACAGACTTTTAATCTCCAGGCCATCAACCTGCTGTGAACTCTCCTCCTGACTTTTCACACTTACAGAGAACGGGAGTCAAGCAACACACCATAAGGCAATATGAAAAGACAGAAAAATTCTGGGAAGTGCAAAATTAAGTGTAAATAAAAATATGTCATCTTTTAAAAATATGTGGCTGCTTCATCATATATTTAAGCATAAGCATGCATATGCTGATACAAATTTGATTAGTAAATTAGATTGCAATGCTTAAAATGCAAGATGATACTAATGAATTCTAACAATAGTCTTCGGCTCCATCTTCTTGGTGTCTGCTCCATATGTCATGGCTGGCACAAAAGCACAAGTAGTTAAAACACCTGTGTTTTCACAGATTTCTTGCTAATGTTAAGTTTAACCTCTGAAGGCCTTTTCATTCCATCTCTTAGTATTATTTGTATACTTAAAGAAATATATATTTCACTTAGCAAGGATACAGCAAAACAAAGGACTTGACCTCATGACCTGTCATCTGAAGGCCTTGATATGGTGTTAATCTAAGCCTTGATATCAACTTAAATTGAGCGTTTTAAAAGACCAAGAGAAAAGAAGAAAAACAAAGGCAATGCATACGTACCTGTGTCCTTTCAGAGATGGAAGATTCAAAATGGAAGATCATGCTGAGGCATTAAAGAAAACAAACTATAACATCTGCAAATTCTGTCTTTCTTTCTTTCTTTATTTATTTATTTATTTTCTGTTTTTTTGTTACTTGCTTGATGAGGAATTGGTCTACTAGAGAAGCCATCACTGGCAAGTTAAAAGGTGTGAGTTAAGGATGGATTTCAAAGAAGAGGGACTGGATGGTTGGCATAGAGGAGACAGAAGGTTGTTTCAAGGACATGGAGAAGCTCACACAAAAGATAATGGAAGAAGTGATGGACAGAGAAATCAAGTAAAAAGCACAGAAATAACAGTAAACCAAAAAATAGAAGAGAGCAGAAATAAACAATTTGGACATGAACAATCCTAGTCTTGTAAAAGACATGGATTTCAAAATGAAAAGGAAGAAACCTGAAGAAATGAGCAGTGTTTCAAAGCCTTAGGAAACTGGGAGAAGGGAGAAGGGAGATGGGGAGCAGAATATTGTGTACATCAATTAGAAATGACCACAGCACCAAGAGGAGAAAAATCTGAGACACTGAAATTGTTTCAGTAAGAGAGCTATTGAAGAATTTAATTAGTTACATAGGTAAGAAAACAGAATTAATTTCAAGAAAGGAAAAAAAAAAAAAAAAGGTGGGTGGTGGGTAGATGTATGTGACCATATCAGGTTGGCTTACACCTCAATTTATGTCTCTGAAGTCAGGGTTTTACAAACCTTTCTTCCTTATTCTTCTGGGAGGGCATGTTCCCTATTCCTTATTTTGCTACAAGGAGCTAAGTAGATCCTTGATCCTTAGTGTCAGTGGGATTCACAAAAACTGAGGGGTAATGTCATTCCCTTTAACAAGGTAATACCAAATTTCCAGCTGAATGTTTTACTCCTTTGAAGTTGCTTACACAAAACAGCAGAAAATTGAAAATGTGATTGCATTGGGTTTACATGGCAAGGGTTTGGTAGCAGGAGGGCTGAAGGGGTGGCCTCTGCGAGCAGAGCCCAGCAGCTGCCCCATGGCAGATCAGAGCCAGATCCAGCCGGCTCCAAAAGGGACCTGCCTCTGGCCAGAGCTGAGCCAGGCAGTGAGGCTGCTTGGGCCTCGGGGAAAGCAGAGTTAAGGAAGGAGCAGAGGTTCCCCTGCGGCCTGTGGAGAGGCCCCTGGTGGAGCAGGCTGTCCCCCTGCAGCCCATGGGTCCCACACGGAGCAGATCTCCACGCTGCAGCCCGTGGAGGAGCCCCCGGTGGAGCAGGTGGATGTGGCCTGGAGGAGGCTGCGGCCCATGGAGAGCATGTGGGAGCCATGCACAGAGCCATGTGGGAGCAGTTGTTGAAGAGCTGCTGCCTGTGGGCAGCCCCCGCAGGCTCAGTTCGGGAAGGACGGCATCCCGTGGGAGGGACCCCACGGGGAGCAGGGGCAGAGAGGGACCATGAAGGAGAGGCGGTGACAAAGAGTTAGGGACTAACTGCAGTCACCATTCCCCGTTCCCTGTGCTGCCTGGGAGAGGGGGTGGGAGGGGTGGGGGGTGCAGGTGGGGAGTGTGGATAGATGGGAAGCTGTTTTTAGTTTGCTTTTAGTTGCTCACTGTTCGATTCTGTTATCAATAGGCCATAAATTACATTAATCTCCCTATGCTGAGTCTGTTTTGCGTGTGATAGTAACTGGTGAGTGATTTCGCTGACATTACCTCAATTCATGAGCCCTTTTTCATCATATTTTTTCCTCCTGTCCTTCTGAGGATGGGGAGTGAGAGAGCAGTGTGGTGGTGCTTAGCTACCTACCAGCCAGGGTCAAGAAGGCAGAAATTTGTTTTTCAGGACACTTATTAAATACTAAACCTAATTCTTCATATTCCTTCATGTTTTCTTCTAAAACTTCATAATAACACAAATGCATCCTGAGAAAGCACATTTCCCTAGGTGTAGAAGATGTATATTATTTTTTAAAAGTCTTTAAAAGTCTTTAAAAGATTTTCTCTACCTTCTGTCCAGAATGGATGTCATCTTCCTTCTCATTGTTTCATTTGAATTCTCCTTCTCTGGATACCGAAGGAAGAGAACAGAAAAATTCTGTGCACAATGTATGGATGGGGCAATCCATCCAATTTAATTTTAAAAAGTCAAGATGACAGTTGTTTCCACTGGACTTCAGATATTTGCAAAGAATTTCACTTGGTAGTGCAGTTTTGGTTTGCTTTAAACAATTCATAAAAAATTTTACTCAACAATTGCCTGCAACAAAATGTCACCTCCCCGTAAAGAACGATTAAGACAGGCAACACTGAACTTCACAAACAGGCTGTCTGACAATCTTGCTCCGTCAATACATGCTAGAGAATCATCATCCAAACAAACCAGACAAGCTGTCTCTTTTGACATCTGCTCCTGTTTCAGTACATGAATTATCCTCTTGGGTTATCCCATTTTCAGCTGCTTCAGCATGGATGCCATCTTATAATTTACCTATTCCAACATTTTATCTATCCTTTCAACTGAATACATAAGTAAAGGAATAAATAGTATAGAAATAATAGCCAGAAAAACATGAATGACTTTTTCCCAGGATGACAGATACGTAAAATGAGAACACAGAGGGCTAATACACAAAATTATTTTTAAATATTTTAAGCAATCAGTATTTATAGTTTATGAACATGTGAAACTGTAAGATTATTCTATTAATTATTAATGTACCAGTAATGAACAGTTTCCCACCCCCATTACTTCTTAGCTCTACCCCTTCCTTCAGCCCCCTCCCAGCAAGCTTTTCTTTAAACTAAATGACAACGACAGCATCTCTCTGCCCCTTTGAACAGTCTTCCAGAGAATAGAATTTCAGTCTCATGAGGGCTTTTAGGTTCTACCATATTATGGAAAGTAATACTTATATTCTGTCACATCCTGCTCCAATTTTATCACTTCTGCCTGCTTGCTGTCTTTTAAAGGGTCAGCAAGGTATTTTGTTGTGCATCGGAGAACCATGATACGTGTATGTTGCCACTTTTCTTCTTCATGATCATCACCAGCAAAATAACTAGGAAATTACTGCAATTCACATAAGCTGGGATATCAGATGAAGGGAAAGTCTTAAATTTCTTTAATAAAGTGATTGATAGACTTTCACTGTGAAACAAAAACACAGAGCTGGATAAGAATATCTTGGCTAAGACAAGCAGAGAATCTGATATTTGCAGACAGCTCAGCCAAATCAATCATAATAAGATTGAGAGGAACAGAAAGATTCCATATAAAATTACACAGGCAACACTTCTGCATACTAAGTAACATTTCATGGAAGCAGAGTGATAGTTTTTCTTAGGGCATGATTTGGCTCAGAGGGGTGGAGTATCAGTGCATGATACGGATGAAAAAAATTTGAGAGATTCCTTTAAATTGTCATCCAAAAAAAAAAATGTACAATGTACAAAGTGATAGCATTTTCTCCCTTATCTGAAACATGAACCAAGACCAAGATGCAGAGTAGGATGGGCTCTGCAAACCTAGTTAGTTCATGCACCAAAGAGGCATGATCTGTTCTCTATCTTCTTAAAATACAAGACCTAACTAAGCTAATTGAACAGAGGGGGCACCTGAAGGAGACAGATCACATCTGGAGGCTAAAGTAATTTTGTTGACAATGTTCAAAATTAAAAGCTGGTATTCTTAGCACAACATAAAGTACTTCACAAAAGACACTGATGTGTCAAGTTATCCCTGAAATGGGTTGACACAGAAAGCAGAGCAGTTAGGGAAAAGTACTTTTTGCACAGTATCGAAAAGGCCATTTACAATTCTGCAAATATTTCTGAATAGGAATTTAATAGATAGGCAAAGATAGTGGACTGGTGAGTTTCAACTTCAGCATACTTCAAGATTTTGCAAAGGCAAAATCCCTTTCTAGAGGTCAAGGACTGATTCACAGTAACACAGAGTTGTTCTCTATGGCCATTACTGGCGTCACTGTCGAAACTATTGATGTTCCCACAATTCCTGATTGTTGCAATACATTTGCAAGCAGCAGTCCTCAGTATCTCTGTCAAAAGGGTGACCTAGCTGGAATGTCTTATCAAGCTATGTCTTATCCTGTACAACGTCTTCTCATTATAAAGAGAAAAAACAAAAAACAAACAAATACAAACAAACAAAACAAAAACAAAAACAAAACCTTCACTTTTACTGATACTCAGTTGTCCAACTGATACGTTGCTGTCATTTACCACATATGATGTCCATTTTATTTATTTTTTATTATTTTTTCCTGTGGGGCATTACAGTTTGGAAAACACTGACACCTGCAAAAACTGTCCTTCATGCTTTTCAGGATACAGAGCTTGTTTTCTTTCTTATTATCTTCAAGTAGCTCTGCAGGAGATAGGGTACCAGCACCACAACTGTTTGGCAGCAACCACTTTGAAATGAAATGAAGCTTCCATGACTGGATTAAGAATGAAGAAGAATTCAGGCAAAAGCAAATCCAGTAAGAAACAATTTTGGTCTATTTTTTTCAGCTGTCTTTACATTGAAAGAACATCTGTGCAGCAAAACCACTTTCATTTATGTATGCTTTACTTTCATGGTCATCACAGACTTGGAAATGACAATGAAATTATCACAAATATTTCTGGTTTAGTAACTGTAAATTCCAGCTAACGTAATTAATATTAGCAGCAAAAATTTCAACAGTTTATAAGGGACTGGTGTTGGAGAATTAAGAACAGAAGTATCTAGTGCAGTCACTGAAACTTTAGGTTCCAGTGATGAGACTTTTTAATATGTAAAGCAATATATTCTTTAGAATATTTTTGCTCTGATCGGAACAATCAAAGAATTTCCTTACTAAAATATTAGGAATACACTCAGATTTTAAATGTAACCAAATACCAGTTAGATAGTTGTCTTTATTCCCTGAGAACTGATACGAATTAAATAAGAGAAGATGTGACTGGTTGGTGAAGAAGCAAACACTAGTTAAGTAACTGTGTAAAATACTGTCCATTTCACAGAAAATAAATTGTTTATAACCTTTATTGTATTATTTCTAACCTCTTCTCCAAGAAATCACATTAGCACAGAGAAATGGACCAAAATCACAAGTGGACCTGGCTTGGCCCAAAAACAAGATTGTGAGTTCAGTTCCATCTGTATGAGTTGGTATTACCGTAAGTTTTGCTGTAGTTCTCAAAATGTACAATTGCCGGAAAAGTCTCAACTGTGATGTTATTGAACCAGGATCTTATTTATCAATAAGAATGGATGACAGGATTTCTGACATGCAGTAGCAGCTTCTGCAAGGTAATATTAATAATCACCTTAATTTTTAATTTTATGACCCTTTATATTTAAAATTAAATTGATAGAACATGAAGTGATGAACTGATTTTTTTTTCCAGAAGTTATTTGTATCAAACTTCTCAATTTAATGTGAGTTTTTGTTTGTTTGTTTGTTTTGTTTTTCTTATAGATAGGGAAGTAGGGTCAAACAGAGCAATACAGCAGACATACCATTAACATAGAATCAAATTTCCAAAACAAGTCATCCACAGGCAGCAGGTTACAAGTACTGTATGATGATGCGTAGGAGCAATGACTGATATACCTGTACCTCAAGTACAGGACTTGCATTTCCTGCCTAAACCCACAAGGATGAGCCAGTATGTTCCAGACAACTTCCAATATAGAGCCCAAATGAGTACATAATGGGTTCGTATAGGCTCAGCAATGTTATGGTGTAAGATAATGTCTTACCATTCTTTAACATCCACCACTTATGTTGATATCCCCATCTTCATTCTCTTTTTAGTAAGAGATTCTTATACTGCCAATTGCAGAGCAAGATCGATTCATGGAATTAACCTGGAAAAAAAATCCACAGATAAAGAACTGCTTTTATTTTATTTTTTCATCTTCTCTACAATACAGTTAATCAGCTGAGTATTCTTCAAACTTTTTTGTTATTATTTTCCCCTGCAAGGACATAATTCCATCCAACACTAAGCATGCCTTACAGCGTGAAATAGGATCACAACCAGAGCTACACGGGATTCAGAATTACAATGGACGTACTGAAGCCAAGCATTTGATTTTAGCTGCCTGTTTTTTAGAAGGAGGTTAGCATTGTAAGATAAAGATTTCATGTTAGTAAGAGACAATTTCATTAGAGATAGATAGAGCATTATTCCAGCACTGATCCAGAGTCCAACAAGAGGTCCATTCTGCCCTCACAGAGATGAGTACAAAAAAATATGAGCCCCAATGGCATCACACTGGTGTGCATAATGGTTTGAGACTGGAGTGGAGCCAGACTTTCACCATTACCTGTGTTTTTACCCAATTGAGTATCAATGTTTCTGCTGGTTCACATTAGCAGATAACCTGCAAATATTCTAATCCAGAGGAGCTCATTATTTTCTCGTGGTGCTTGCCTACTGCCATTCCCAAAATCTGTGGGCCTCTTTGTTAGTACTCAGAATATTTTGTGTTCTTTATTAACTCTTATTCATTCACATTTCAGAAAAGGTTATGAAAATCAACAAGAGTTTTGCTTCTTTTCTGTGAGCCATGACAGAAGTTCTTGGACTGCTGTGGGGGTTAAATGAGACATTTTACCATGCAATTATAAGTGATGCAGAGCAGTCTGCATCAGAAACAGAAAAACAATTCTCTTCTACTGATCATTTTACAAATTACATCAGTTTCTTTCCAGGAAGCACTGCATATTATTATTTCCAGCTGATGGTCTCTTGAAGCCAGTGCATACACAGTAGCTCTGGAGCATGTTCTGAGCTGGGTGTTGGCCCACGTGTCCAGTGGCAATGTCTCACAAACACATTTCCTTCTTCAGATATACAGTGAGTTATTTTTATTAATATTCTATTTCATGACAGTATTTAAAATTGCAAAAGCATAAAGTCAGGCCTGTTTTAGGTTATCATGAGTCTCCAAAAAAGAAATGGGAAGTATGACCAAATAAATGCACAGAAATATCTACAAGCATATATTTTTTAATTTTATTCTTTGAACAATCTAGCCAAATACAACACTGCTATACTTAATATAATTGAAAATCAAGCCTAAAACCTATGATGAATTTTATATATGTAATTGCTACTTCCTTTTTATGTCACTGAACACCTCTTTAACTTTCATTCCTGCAGTGATAAATCTCTGTTTAGAGAACTTTATAGTCAATCTTTATGTAAAATGAAAGTTTACTTATCTAAATCCAAAATTACCATTTTTAGCACCTTTTAATATCTTAGTGATTGTAACTTCTTTTACTGCAAATTTGATATATTTACAATTTTCATTTTGATATTAACATTCTATTAACATGAAACCAGGAACATGTTATTACAATGGAAAAAGGGAAAGACCAATAAAAGTTTTCATTCTTTACATCAAAACCCTGCCTTAGGAAGGTTAATTATCATATTGTACTGAACGTGACATGTAGTGTTAGAATGAAAGTGCCTTGGTACTAGAGGACTAGAATACCGTACACAGCTCTGGCAAACAGAATGAATAATTGAAATCCAGTGCTTTTATGCTTCACTGAAAAAAAAACAATATTTCATGGCACATAAAGTTATTCAGCTTATTTGGATTAAGGTTGAATGATCATCACTGACCAAAACAGAAGCAGTGATGGTACCTTCATGTAAGTGGTGAAGAACATTCATAAATATTCTTAGGAAGCAAGATGTACCTGCATTTAATCAGTACTTATTAAAATTTTATTCCCTATAGTTATTCAACAGGATCTGTGGTATAAAAACATAATTACAAAAATCAGATTTGAGCTCATTTGACAACAGAAGGGTTTTATGGTGACCTATCTCCAAATGTTCCTATTTGTAATTAAATGCAGCGATCAGCAGTAAGGATTTTGAAGCTGTTTTAGTAGTTCCGCTATTCTGCTTAACATGTGGCACCCGTAATAATTAAAATGATACTAACACATGCACAATTTTATGGCCCTTATGGTGCAACCCATTATGCCAAATAAGGGCCTCTGTTTTCACAGCATACTGCACATGGTCTCATTACACCCACTTTTCTTTTCCTGTCTTCACACTAACAACTGTTAAAGTGAATCAACACACGAAACGTACTATAACAGCTTAGTGTTTATGATATGTGTGCTGTTAGTCAGTGAACAGGAAAATCTAAACATTTACTGTTTATGTAAAGAATAGCGTTAGTGTTAGCGAATTGCTTGGGTCTGCTTACTTTATTATCTAGATCACAAACATAATGACGGGTGTCAATGGTACCTATATTTTCCCTTTGCTTTGCTCTCCTGTGTAGATTTCTTTAAGAATTAGAGGAACATCACATTTGCAGTTCTTGAAATATTTTCTATCAAGCAGTCTTCTTTTTCTGCATTAAAGAAAGAGAAAACTACTTCTATCATTATCTCCCATCGCAATAAAATATTTCCATTAATTTTCTCTTCTTCTTCCATGTATTGTGTTCAGATATGTTTGGTTTATCCAAAGCATTAGAAAGTTACACAATTTTCATGTGACATCTCAGGAAAATCTACAAGAAACTGGGAATTCTAGATTAGTGCTTTTTTATCATGAATAATTTTGCAATTACACAGCTACTCAAAGACCTCCTACACTCATTTTACAGTCATCAGTTCGGAATGGCTTTCACTCTCTTGGTCTGGGATCCATTCCAAGGAAAGTCCCATAGGTGGGACACCAATGGATTGGACTAAATCTATCCTCCACATTTCGTATTATAGCTTTGTGTGAACATTAGTTGAAAGTTCATATAAAGAGTAACAACCTGTCCTTTCATTTTCCCCCTTTTTCCCCTGTGGACTGCCACTTAATCCAAACCATTTCAGGATTTTGCTATGTTATCAGTGGTAAGGGGAAACCAAAGCCCCTGAATGCGAATGGCATAACAACTCAATTGATTTCAAAGACATAAAATGAAAATCATCACGAAATTACAGTGTTTGGGCTCCAGATATGATTAAAATAGAGAAGTCAACCAGAAAATACTAAAGTGAGTAATATATAGGGGCCACATATGCATTAAAGTGCCACTTTAAAAAAAAATACATCTGGACCCATTAGATTTCAAACAGGATCAGCAGTGCCACAATGTAGGCAAAGGGAGTAAATGTCACCATTGGGCTACTTTCACCATTGTCTTCATGGTGAGTGATACTGCACAGAAAATTTGCAGTCTTCAGGGTCCCTGAAGGCTGAGGAGAAGGACTTGACGGGGGCAGAAGTGAGTGAGAGGACTAAGGCAGAGAAGGATGATATCTGTGTTACAACTTCTCCTTGGCCTGTTCTAAGAAAATCTTTCTTTAAAATAGATAGGCAGATAGACAGACAGACAGAAAGATATTTTAAAAGACTAAGGAAAAAAAAAAAGTATCTGATAATTACCTTCTGTCTGAACTTGAGGAAAGTTGAGTTCCATGATCCCTTTTTCTTTGATTAAAATGAATGTTTGTGATCAGGATTACTATTTACTACCCCATGATCAAAAACAAATAACCCACTTTGTTTGTTTCTTACTGCAAATGAATTAAATTAGACGCCATTAGGAGCACTAGCTGTTTATATCCTTGTTTCAGCAGTGGTAGTATTTGAAGTTTCCTGCGGTAAGTTCATTACTCGTATTTTGTCCAGAATTAGTGAAGCGTGCTGAAAATTGCTAATGACAGATGTTTCTCCACTCTGTCACACTTCTTGTATCATTTGATTTGGAAAGCAACATACGGTGTTCTGCTCTATCAGTATGTCACAGACTGTCTGTAAACAGCTGGTCATAACTCAGTTCAGTGAAAACCATTACTTTCCAATGAAGTGCTGGACACCCTCCAAATTGCATTTTGGCATGGCCTGAGCTGCATAATGCACAAAGTTCTTCTGTTCTGAGGTTACCTAAGGAAGGATTTTTCTCCCTCTTCCACTTGTTTATTGTGTCTCAGGAAACAAAATATCTTTTTTTAAATGGTTAGATAAGAGATAAACAGCGCAGGAAATAAAAATGCTTTTTCTTCTCCCAGGAACCCATAAAAACTGTGACTGGAGCTGTGCTAAAAGAAAAAAAAAATGCAACCCTACCTCACCATTTCTGTTTGTGCCTCAGGTTGAATGGGGTGTATTATCGGGGTCAGGGCACACAAGATGATGACAGATTGAAATGTCTCCTATCAAATAGTTGTGGCATTCTAACATTGCTATGACTATGGGGCTATTCCACAGCTCCTAATCACAATGAATCCTATTAAAAACATCTCCCTGCGGTTTACGCGTTGGTCAGATGCAAAGAAATCCATTTCATTTATGCATGTGAGAAGCAGAAAATACAGAGGGCAGATTTAACACCATACACATAGGGTTATAAGGCACAATTTGCTGTTTCTTTCTGACAAAATTACTGCCTTGGTTGTTTTAAGATGGTATGCCATGTTATTAGTACATATTTAACTGAATATGTACCATACACTTCATGAATACCAGTTTCCATCTCAGTGGCATATAGAGTCTGGAATAGATATATTATTTATAATGAAAGTATAAAGCATTTAGACAGCATGTTTTAACAACTGTACTTAATTGACAATAACTACCACGTGTATTTAAATGAAATCTTTACTTAGATACTCTTGGTTTAGAGTGTGACAGTAGGAAAAGACATCAAAGCCACCTGTAATCTCTGGAGACTTCTGCAATACTTGTACATTAGCAAACGGAAGATTAGCTTCTTTTTGCCCAGTATAAGAGGATGATATTCATATTTAAATTTAGGGCAATAATACAAACATTTGCAATCAAGGATTATGAAATCCAAAGATCCCAGTGGAAAAGGGAAAAAAGTGGAAAAGATAGATCATGTCAAGATATCCAGCTATTCTTACAACCTTTACAGCGGTTAGCATCAGAAAAGACTGAGGAAAACCCAGCATCACCAAATCAAGTTGGATTTTCTAACATCTAAGATGACATTCTGCCTATCATTGGATGTTATAAAAAGTTGAAGAGAAACCTACTGTTAAAAAAAGAGCTCTCACGCAGAGAAATAAATTTTCCAGAGTACTGAACCACAAAGACAAAAACTTATATGTCAGTGTCTCCAGCATTTCTTTGAAATGCATCAACCTATATAAGAATAAAGAGCTGATTACATTAGGTAAATTCTAAATCCTTTTTTTTCTTTTCTTTTGTTTCCTTTTTTTTTTTTTGACATGTTGAACACTACTGAACAGATGGGCTTTACTGAGATATAGTCTTACAGAAAGTGTTCAGCTCAGTTTTGTTGAAGAGGATGCAGCTTCTTTTTCAGTGTAGAATTTTTACTGAGGATGGAGTATAAGCCTGCTTAGAGGATCTGAGGGATGCTACAATGATAAAAAAAGTCAAAAACATCTATAGCTCATTTTTTACATGTACTACACTACTTCTGTACAGAAACGATGCAAAATATTTCTCAGAACAATACAAAAGGTCCCTGCCCTTAAGAATGTATTATCTCAATGAAATAAGTAGCTTGAGAAGAAGCATAGAAAGGAAAAGGTCATAGAGCAACTACACAAATAACAGAACAATTGAGTTTTGTCAGATGTTAACACAACAACTTCTGCATAAACTACTAGCATCCATTGATTTAAAGGAAAAGTTCTCTAATTACTGCTTAACTGAACTCAGTAAGTAGACAGGGAAATTTGCATCATCAAAATTCAAAACAATTTTATTTTCCCCTTTCAATAAGTAGGTACCTGTTGTTCATTATTACGCATGGTGCCTATAACAGGATTATCCACTCCTACAGTTTTTACCTTATCAGAAAATGTCAGAAGTTTGCATTTGGTTTGGTATCTCATCCCACTCAACAGGTCAGATATATCCTTTAACTTATGTTATAAGTTATAACTTATGGTATATAATGAAGTCTAATTAACAACTTCACTTGCTTGTACAGCTATTTTCTTGTTAATTTTGTGATTATGTCCTCTGGCCTCAGCAAACTGCTGTAACATTTGTAATCCAAAAACATTGTAAATTGTGCTCATCTTTTCCATCAAAAATAATTAGTCATATAGTTCTTAAAGTTTTCACCAAATTTGAGCTTTGGAAAATATATTTAATTGTGGTCTTTGAACTGTAGTGAGCTTATTTCAGAGTAGAAGTTCAGTTGTATCAATAGAAAAAGGCTCAGCATTAACACACACACACACACATCGAAAAAAAAAAGAAAAAAAAAAAGAGAAGCTACAAACTCTTATGCTCAGCCCCAAAGCAGACTATTGAGAAACATAAATTCATTCTGCAACAAGAAGTAAAAACCAGTCATGTTAGACTTATCTGTTTGTGCAAATGAGATCATAAACAACCATGAACACCCATCTGAAGGTCTCTTACTGTTTTGCTGTACCAGTCCCTACTTTCTCCACTTAACTCCTTGGGTCTCTGCTGTCCTCCCATTCACTTAGTCCTCTGGAAACAATCATGTTCTCCAAGGGTACTGAAGAGGTATCATTCAATGGCAGTAAATGCAAAAGAACCTGATGACTGAGCTGTCAAACCATTGCCTGAGATCTCAGCAGCTTTCTCTTGCATGCTACCTCTTAGCTTGACTAAAATAACCTTCAATGTTACAGTTATCACTGAGTCTCCATAAGTTTTGATCTAACTAGGCTGAACACATTTAGGTAGCCAGTACTATACATTACTGGGCTGAGTTTCAAGTTCTTTGTTCACCATATGGAGGCAATCATAACAAGACACAAAAGCATGCAGAGTAAGGGGGGGGCTGTCTCATATCTCCAATAAAATTTTGCCAAAGTGTGTCAATCTCAGCACAAGTTGCAAAGACACATAAAAAGGAAACATATTCATGAGTGCACCACAACAAGGCAAAGCTCGGATGATGTTGATACCAAAACAGAGGTCTTTGTTGGGTCTGTTGATCAAAGCAAGATTCTATAACAGATTGGTTTTGTGAAAATGGAAATAACCAGTCAGAGTAAATTTCAAAATAGATACTGGAGCTAAACACATTATCATCATTCTAAGCACATGCAAAATTAAGATTGACCTCCCAGTACTAAAAGCAAAAACAAAGTTTTCCTCATAAAGTGATCACAAAAACTAGAAAGGGCATAGAAAGTGCTAGGCGTACAAACTCATACTGGCACAAGATATTCATCTAAAGACATAAGATGAAGGACGTGGTATAACTGCCTACAAAACAGTGTTCAAAAGCTATTCTTAAAGAATCGGATGAGGCAGTTAACAATCTGGGAGGCTCTAAGAATATAGCATATCACAGTTGCAGAGATTTCAGTGTGCCATCAAAATGCTTGCTCTGTTAGTACTAGGAGATAGAGTCTGAACCTGACTGTGTGATAAAGTGAGAAGTTACTGGGCAAATTCACACATCAATTGGCTGGAGTAGTAGTCATGTTGCCATAACAAAGCCAACAGTTAATGTTTGTCAAAATCTATAAGATTCCAACATGATTATCAAATATTACCATTAGCCAATAATGACAGCTGATACAGAGTAGACCCTGACACTCAAAAATAGTGTGATTTCCAAATGCAATCCATAAGTAGTACATACTGATTAAAAGCCATCAAGCTGAGCAACTTCCTGTGCCTTCCTGGTTCCTGCCTACACCCATAGCTTATTTTCTGACATCTTCCACCAGTCTTGAAGGTCACAGTCTTGCAGGGGTTCATTAAGTCCTAATTTTTCTTAAGTCTAAATTCCTTGTTTTTCCTGTGTTGTAATCAAGCATTCAGAACCAAGAATCTTTCATACACATAATCTCTCCAAAAAAATGCCCCTTGCTCCACAAGTGTACAAGCTTACATGTTAACAACTTACTGAGGAGATGCTTGCAATTCTTTAATTTAGAAAAGAAAGTAAATTTGCATTTGTCATGTGTTTGGAAGTTTTGACTGTCCAAGGCACTCACACGTTTGATCCAATGTCACAATTCAAAACAACTTTTTGAATGCCAGATAGCAGTTTAATATGTATCAAACAGGTAAAAAGAATTAAATAAATTAAAAAAAAAAACAACACTTAAAGAGTGATGCAATACAAAAGTTCAAGAACACTCCAAAAATTGGCACATGTATATTAGCTCATATTTACTGGGCACATCTAACTATGAAAGCTGAAGAACATTTTGACCTAACCTTGCATTTATACTAGGAGAACAAACCACATGTGACAGATTCTGCTCATGTTATTTAATGCTCTAGGGGAAAACTCAGATACCGTAGCACTGGGTGTGGTAAAGAACCTGAACAGAATAGAACAGAACAGCTTTGAAAGACATTCAAATTCTTTCTATCATAATCCATAATGATAGATTTTTAGGCAGCAGCAGTTCCAGCATATCCTAATCACTCTGTGAATGTGAGCATTACCAAAAACAAAAGAAAACAAAACAAACAAGCAAACAAAAAACAATACAAGGAAAGATGAACAACACACACAGTAGGGATCTGACTGCTTTACTACAGTGGAAAAGTATATAATCTTTTTGCATTCCCCTTCCTGGGACTTTGACATGGTCCATTATGAAGATGTCAAATGCATGAAATTATCAGTCAGGATTTTCCCCTGTCATTTTCGCATTTTCTGAAACACGCAACACTTTTCTCATGATAACATATTTGTGCATTTTCCCATAAATGATTTGTAAGCTTTATTTTAAAACTGTCAAATGGTACTTGGCTCAAGAAAGGAACAGTAACTCCTTTGACAGTAACCCATACTCAGCACATCAGGTTTTATCCCTTTACACCCTAAATTTTTTAGAGAGTAATCTAAGAATTCAATTATTTCACTTGTGAAGAAAAATGAGATGAAAAATATGTCAGCAAGTTTTTATTTTTGCCCACAAACTGAGTGAGTTCTCTTATTCTTCCTTACATTACAAAATACTGTTTCAAGGGCGATCACATTAGGCTGTTTCGTTCTCTCCTTAATTACTGTTCCATACAGTTATAAATAGCAGACAGAAGGTGAGTGGAAAATGACAAAACAAGTTTATTCTTAAGTCTAACATAAAACACTACAGGCTAAATATGTACAGGGAATTATACAAACAAGTGCTGAACTATATACACATGTTATAACAGAAGGAAAGACATTTCATACATACAAGGAAAATCTTCCCAAAATAACTTCAGCAAAAATGCCTGCTTATCCTTATCTAAACTGGTGATTTAAGTGGCCTCAGCCATAGCTTTCTCCAGAGATTAACATATTCCTGAAGGTATTCTTTTAGTGTTTTTCCAGGCTCTAGAGGGTTTCCAGCAAGCTTGTCTACTAATTTCTCCTCTCAGTCCTCTTAGCAGCCCCACAGTGCCCACTTATCATTTTGGCTAGTGCGGGAACCAAATGCAGCATTACAAATAAAGCTGTCTCATCTGTAGATATACAGGTGAAGCTGCCTCACCTTTAGATATGCGTGCAATACATATGAGCTTGCTAAGCTATACTGGGTCCTCTGTCAGAGCAACCAGTTGTGCTAGCTGGTCTCTTAAGGCATCTTTCAGCCCTGTGTTTCAACTATTGTGCTGTCCCATGTAGATTATCCATACTCGTTTCAACTCAGTGAGTTATAGCATTCAACCAACCTCTTAGGCTGGATTCCTGATACCAAATAAATGTTACAAGGCTTGGGCTATCAGATACAATGATGCACTGAATCTGCCATCCTCAGCTTCCATAGAGATGCCATATGGACATCTCCTCAGGTTAGTTGGTCCCCAATTAGAGCAACATTAACATTGCAGAAAGTAAACTGTACCAAATCTGTGCTGTTTCTACATGTACAAAGCAAAGTTGGAAGGATCATTTAATATTGCCTTTCTTTTGTTCAAGAGTAGAAAACCCTTACAGAGATTTGACTCTAGTACAAAATACTTTAAAAATGATAAACTAGGTGCACCACTCAAATACTATCCCGAAAACCCATAGATTTATTTTACATCGATTCTTAAGTTTGGTACATACCATCTCGAAATCACAAAATAAAATTACAAGTGAGTGCTTGGATAGGAATCAGTTAACGATTCTCTAGGCTTAGGCAGCCTTTGCTATGACATATCTGGACTCAGTTCCTATGCTTGAATCCCCTTTCTATATGTGATTCTGCAAGAAGACTGGAATAGGACCCAGGTCTGGACTGGACGCGTCCAATATCTCAGCCAAGGAGGCCGTCATAAAAAGGACTCTGAAAGAGTTTCAGGAAGTGAGCAGAGCACTCTACAGTGAACCGGATAGGAATGTAATATTTCAAGGAAGTTGATTTTTAAAGTCCATTAAATTTGGAGCTAGAGCTGATTCATGTCATAAAACATGAGTTTTCTCTCTCTCAAAAAGGTGCTTACATCCTTAATATAACTATGACTCTTCATATCGATAAACATGATTCATCCAAAATCTTAAATTCTTACACTTACTAATATCTTGCATGTAGATCAGCTGTGAGTGAGGCAGAGAATTCCCTCATGTCACATGTAAATGTATCACTTTTAAATTTGCTAAACTTTTTTTGCTATTTTGAAGAAAGGAAAATGTGAATATATGGATCACCTTCTCTCAATCATTCCTGACTCACATATATCTAATGTATTTTCTTAATAATGTGGAAGTCCCATCCCTGGAATTGTTCAAGGCCAGGCTGGATGGGGCTTTGAGCAACCTGGTCTGGTGAGAGGTGTCCGTGCCCATGGCAGGGGGGTTCAACTAGGTGATCTTTAAGGCACCTTCCAACCCAAACCATTCTATGATTCTTCCATTCACCCTCTCTGAGCAAACCCGGGCATCCCTCATCTCATCAGATAGAAGTCTGATGTGCACCTCAACATTTTCGTCATTTTTCCCAAGACCTTATATTCATCTCTTAGATCTTTTTTGTAATAAGGCTCATCTATTACCTTTTACGGTAAAATGCATCAAGTGATATATATTTATATGTAGTTTTACAATGTTTTCCCTTTTTTTTCTCTTAAAATTACTTATAAGCACCTCCATTTTCTTCCACTATAATAGTATGTCAATAACAGATATTAAAGTGGAATTTTCATTAATCTGTTACAATTTGAGTGTGGATATTCAAATATGTAGTTTTTACTATTCTTTGCAGTGTGTATGACTTTACATTTATCAACACAGTTCTATCAGTTGGTAATCATTTTTCTCATAACTCTTCTCAAGATTTCTCTACATTTGACTAAGGCAAATACCATCATACTACTTACAAACCACTCCACTTACACAGTGAATCTTGCCACGGGACAAAAAGTAGATCTGACCTGGGCATGAGATGAAACCCAAGGGAAGAAAGTGATTCATATAATAAAAGATGGCATATTAATGCATGCCTTTGAAGGTGCCACAGCTTGCCAGAGACAACTTCAATTTTGACATTCAAAATTCTACTTTGCAATGTTAATAACATTATTTAAATTTGTGAGGATTTTTTTATTATTATTTTTGAAGCTTCTAGGCAAACTTCCTCCCCCCCAAAAATCTGAAGCAAATTCCATGATGCGCTTTCAGAGTGTTTGCCAAATGAATAAGAAGGGTCAGTCTCCATACCTGTGTACAGAACTCTGTCCAACCAGCTAACAACAGATATGGGAACAGCAAAATCTTCTCTCAAGGGCATGAACATGGGAATGACATTCTAACAGGAGATGAGATACTTCCATCACAAGTTTCAAAGTTTTTGCTCAAAGCACAAACATGGTGACACTCAAGAACTTCACTCCAAACACAATAAGGAAACTCCAGTGGGAGCTGCCTCTTTCAATTTTACTTTTTTTTTCTTTTGAAAATTTTGACTCACCTTTTGGCAGCCATTAGCTGAAAATAAATATGCTCTAAAGTCACTTTTACAATAAATTTGGAATTTCTCTTCAGAATAACATAGTGGTGAAAGCAATTATATTGCTTATTGTACTTATATTGTCTTTGTTTTTATTCTATTATGAAACACTACGTTAAACCACCTTTCCTATTTACTAGATTGTGTCTTTATTCACATTCATGCCAGAGTGTTTTTGGGTGGATATCAAAATTCAGTTAACAATGCAGAAAATTAACGTTGCAGTTTTATAGTAGTTAAATTGATTTCTTTTAAATAAGGTGCATAAAATATCAATACTATTTTACATTTCAAAATAACTGATTTATTATAAACAGGATTGATGATTTGTAGTTAGAAAATATTTCAGGATTTTTTTCCACTTTATTTTCAGACAGAACTAATGATTTCTCCCAGTTTAGCAGTCTGACTTACTTTAAAGATGTGTTGCTCAAGTTTTACTCATACTGAGTTATTTAAATAGATTATTGGAAGTTATGTCTAAACATATGCTGTCATAGTTTCAAGTTTAAGTTTTAATATGTTTACATTTATAAGGAGAACTGTATGTAAATGACAGACAAATTGCAGTAAAACATGTATCTTAAATAAATGATTAATTTATTCTGTTTTATAGACAGCAGTCATGACATAGACTTGCAATCAACAGCGCATGCACAGTGATGTATGGAGAGACCTGTTCAGAGATACATACTGAAGATGACATCCGTCATATATTACCTTCCTTAATGAAAACCTAGACACCGAAAATATTCTAGCTAACGTATGTAGCTTAGGAGGTCATTTTACTTACAGATCAGCTCAGTTAGTTCGGTAAAAGACAAGTTATTTGTCCAGGTTTCACTTTAAGATCAAAGAGTATGATTAAAAGGAAAGCCAGCTTTTCAACTCTTTAAGAGGTCCTGTAAACTATATTGTCTGAGAAATAGTTATGAGTAGTGCCAACTACTAAATTTTATGAGTTTATGTTTCCATTTCAGGAAAGCTACTTTTTTTCCAAAACTTAAGCATAGTGTGAACTTATTACTTTGAACTTTTTTTTTTATGTACAACAGCACTCAGAAAGCAAATACCAAGACTGAAAAAAAAAATAGGACAGAAACAATGAAAAAATATTATTCTCTTTACCAGCAAGTGATAGTGATAGTAAGCAACAGCAATGTCCTCATTTATTCTCTTCCAAGCTCAAAATACTAAAAAGAAACAACATAAATTAAATGTGTCCTCAGAAAGGCAATTAAAAGGACAAGTAGCAAGGTGTGCCTTCTGCTGGAATGAAAAATAATTTTATTATTTTTTCAATGAAGGACGATCACTTTATTAAAACACTATATATTGCCCACAGAACTAAATAATAGGATTTAGGGGGAAAAAAGCTTAACCTATGCAAGCTTGCTCCATGATTGCTCAGTGCAAGGTAGTTAACTCACTGCACAGCATAGACGATTTAGTGCATAAAACCAAAAGAGAGTTGCAAAGTTAAGACACAAGACACAAGAACTTCTTTACTGCGGTGGCGAACACTGTGCATGTGTCACCTTTTGGGCCAAGTGAGCTAAAAGCAAATCACAGTCACTGGCTTCTCAACCACTGTCAAAAAGAGAAATATCACTCACTAAAAATGCCATAACTGTGCAAGGCAGAAAGGCCTTACAAACAGCAACCACTATAGGTTAAAAAAGCATGCTATAACCATAAAAATTGCAAAGCAGCTTAAATGGCCTTAATCAGATGATATGCAGCAATACTCAAGCAAACGCACCTCCATACAAGTTACTGCAAGGAATCAAGATTTTACTTTTCTGCTTCTTCCAAAATGTGGCTCTTCAGCAGCTTCACAGCTCACCCTGGTGTCATGCAGCTGTGTTGATTTGGTGTCTGGAATCACAGAAAGGATCTGCAGTCCAAAATCTGTCTGTTGCAAAACGGAAGGGGAGAGGGTAGCAAATCAATGGATTTTATTTCCTTTTAAGAGATGGAATGGCCTGAAATTGAAGCAGAAATTTACCCCTCCCTATCAAATGGTCTATTAACACATCTGTTAGCAAATAACCATCCATATCTAGCAAATATTTGTCCTACCTACCTACCCGCCCATTAAGGCAGTGAATGCTCAGGTTATGCATCCAAATCCCTTTTCTGCTTGGGCATGTAAGAAAATCAAGATGATTTGAACTGTTTAATTCCCCCAGGTGACATTCGAGGAAAGAAACCCTCACGTCTACACTTTACTTTGCAGCCTGACCAAGAACCATGTGCTGCCAACCTTACCTGTGGAAAAAAAACATGCACTTCTCTCCAAGTATGTTGCACGCCAGCACCCAGAGGACACAACCCAGCCATTCCTGCTGGGGCCTCTCGAGCCTGGGCCACATACCACAGCACACTAAAGTGGGGATGAGACACTCAGGGCTTGGTTGCTGCTCTGGAAAGCCAAAACTGGTGAAGCAAAAGCAATCCCTGCCTGCGTATTGCCTAGCTGTGTTTTTAACAAGGGTTAAAGGTTAGGTGCAGTACCACACAGACACAACTGGGCTGTTCGTGGTGGTGCACTTCATGCTATAGCAGTAAGGCACTCCTCCACCTTCCTGGGATGGGTGTTCAGGTAGCTGAAACCAGCTTGATGTCTTTGCTGAGGCAAAATATATGTACTGTAATACCCAGTGGTGTCATTAGCCAGTAAATGATGGTGCCACTTCAGAGGCAGGGTTGATATGGAGAGCTTAAAAAAGCTTTGTGGTCGCTGGAAGGAGAGACACTCAAGGGGTGCTTAGTAACATTAGCAGGAGAGACAATAAAATCTTAACTTTTGCTGTCCTGAAGGTAAATGAGCATCATTTCTAGTGCCCCATGGAACTATTTTGTTATGCCTTGCATTTGACATATGGCCAGCAGAGACACTGCACCCGCAGAGCACATGGAGTCAAGGAGAGCCCCTGATGCTCAGCAACACTTAGCACCCAGCTCGCTGCAACTCACACCTTGAGGTCCTGGCATGCTGAGAAAAATCTTGAGAGAATGCTGTGATCCTAGAATAACGAATAACATCTTCTGGGACATCTCTATAACATGAAAAAAGGAATGGCACAGATACCCCTTACTCTGCAAAACCCTAACAAGTAAGCCCACATGACACAGTGGAGCCAAGCAAACATATCAGGCTATGTCCAAGAGAAATTTAGTTATGTTTGTGCAGCTCTGTGCCCAAACCATGAAGCCTTGCCTCCCAGCATGACCAGATGGCTGAGAGTAGTCAGCAACCACCAAAGCCTTTACACACACTTGTTTTAATCATGCTGATGAGATAAGTTCTCCTCAGATTTTAAAGAGCTTCAAATTTGTCTGTATTTCCTGTATCTGCCACTTATCTTTTCACAAGACTATTCCCCCATGCCCTCCAAGGGCTAAATCCATTAAAATATGCAGATGGATTGAGCTGATTCTCTGATATTTTATTTTCAAGGAGACCGAGATCCCAGGTCACCCTGTAGCCATGGATATGCTAGGTTACTGGTGAGCACAGTTTTATGTGATAATGAAGATACCTCTGTTTGTCCAGAGAAGCTCTCAAATAATGGAAATCAACACAGATCCTCATTCAATAAAATAGAAATTGTCACCATTTTGCTGTGCTTCCGCCAGAGCAACATATGGTAGCACAGCTGACAAATATAATCTTTTCCTTTTTTTTTTTCCATTTCACATGCACATTTCGTTTTGCAGAATACTAAGACTTTACATAAATTGTCTGTTAACCCCTTGCAGTCACAGCATTCACTGCTTGGGCTGCCTTGAGCTCTTGAGAGCTAGAGTTAAAATGCAGCTGAACACTCAGTGAATGGTTTAGGCCTTCGGCAAATAGCCTACTTGCACCTTTTGCAAGGAAAATCTGTTCTTTTTTTTACCTTCTACATTACCCAATTTTATTTTTTTTAAAGGTTAAACAGTTTACTCTAGCTATATCAAAGCTTTCTGATACAGTAAATTGATATTCAATTATCCTGCTGCTTTCTTCAGGTGGTTTTCAATTCCAAGCTGCATATGCACGAGGAATTTACACTGATGTAGCCTATTTACACTGGTTGTACCAATTTAATGAAACTAAACTATGTCCATTTTGCTTCTCCAGTTAGTCATATGTTAGTCATCATAGCCACACTCAGATCAGCTTCTCACCGCTCTAGTCTCCGATGAAAGAACCATCTCAGTGACCTTAGTGCAAGTCCAGTATCTGAGAGAAATCTCAGGAGCTTTCCTAACTTGGCACCAAAGCTCATTTATTTTACTCACACTGGTTTTCAGCTCTTGTCAAGCCATCCACATGACAAACTATGAAAGCTCTGCTCATAATTCTCGTGAATACAAGCAGCAGTCATTTGAGATCAATGAGGGGAAAGATGCGTCTCTACGTTTTCGTAGGGCACCCAGTAATATGACTTGAGGCTGCAGTGGAGGTATTCACACTGTCTCATTGCAAGTAGCAACCTGGGTATGTATGTTAGTCTAAGTTAACCTTAAATCACCTTCTGGAGGCTGAATTTATAGTGAACCTAGAGAAGCTAGCTCCTAATCTCTGTATTACACAAGGAGCCTAAAGCCGAGCCATACGAATGCCATCTGCCAAGGCTGGCTTCACTCAGAAGGATAGCAGTTATGGGTGGGGTGCCACTCGGAGAACCTTGAAATGGGCCGGTATGACCACAGAGCAAAGCAACTCACTGTCAGGTGAAACCATTTGTTCCAACGAGGATTAATTACAAAGAATAAAGCACCTAATTTGTTTGGCTTAAAATCACATTGGGTATGGAGGCAAAAGTACAGCAAGAAAGCCAATTGCAATTGGGGCCAGTGTAAGGTCTTGACATAGATAAGGCATAATTCATATATATTTAGCTGGACCACTTCTTAAACATATTTGTCTCCAATTTGTGAGGAGAAAAGTAAAACCTGCTTTTCACAAATGTCATTTGTTTCCTGACAGTTTGCAAAAGCATACTCCAACAAACAGTTGCTTTTAATGACTGAGAGCACCTGCACAAGCTAAAGGGAAAGAGTGGGGGTTGAATCACAAACTTCTGACACATATGCTATATATTTCAAAACTAAAGACTGCTAATCTGAACTGCAACAAAGAATTATGAAGGAAAATGTATTGAGGTGAAAACCAAGAGTTGAATATGATGTAACCTCTACTCCAGATTAAGACAATTCTACATGGTTTACCCAGACTTTCAGTACTAGCCAACAACATCAACAACACGTCAAGCTAGATGGGAACCTTTGGTCTGATTTGGTGTGCATGTTCTTATGAGAATTATGAGCAGAGCTTTCATAGTTGATACTTTGTGATACCTGAAAACCTGAGTTATATGTTCGTTATTTAGATTTTCAGCTGACTGGAGGTAAATTTTGCCTAGAGTAGGAAGGTCTCTGCCACAGTAAAATGCAACCTCAGTAATGTCAATCAACATCAAAATATTAGACACCCTCTGGAGAGACTGATTTTAAGTAATATATATATATATAGCTGAAGACTTTTATTTTCACTTGAATGCACACTTTGGAACTTGCCATTTTGTTAGCTGACACATCTCAAGCATTTGCTTACTTTTTATGTTGTTCATTTCACAGACTGATACTTTCATATTATATCTAAACAAATTATCAGATCCCATCTCCTTGGAAAACTGTATCCTATTTTATTACATACAGTAAACAAAACCTTTGGGGGAAAGAGGCACATTATGTCTTTTACAAATCACTGCATTTTTCCAGATGTATGGTATGTTAGAAAACTGACACAAAAGATGTGAATTGAGTTAACGAGCCCTGCTATATTTTCACCAAAATGGGCTGTTGGTTCATTTGAATAACTTTGACCTTTCCTGTTTATTGCCTTTCTAAAAATAATAAAAAAATAAAAAATCAAAAATCCATAGCCAATCATTATGATGACCACAAGTCTACTCAGGCACCTTGACAGCTGAATCACCATCTCACATCAAGAGATTTAGCCTTGGGCATCTGGCTGAGCTGACACACATTAGTTGGTCCTTTTTATGCATTTAATGTCTTTACAGTTCTCATATTTTTTCTGTTTTTACACCCTCCAGTTTGGTTTTGTTGTAGAAGAAGATAAAATACATGGCGCATAATGAATACAATTAACACGTGGTAATTCTTTGCTGTCTCTATGATAAAACTAGGCACAAAGGAGGATGCTTAGATTCAAAAAGAATAAAATAAAAATTAGAAGTACCATATATTTGGGCAAAAGTAGAACAAAAATATCAAACTGCTAAAAGCCTAGAATTTAAAAAAAAATCACTATTTGTAGCCACAGTGCAGGAAGGCAAATTGAGAGAAAGGTGAGAGGGAAAAGCCAAAAGGATATTATGTCCCCCTGAACTTCAGATTCCCAGGCTTTTGTTGCCTGGTGCTCTAGATGTACAGTTTTTCTAAAGTGATGCAAAAAATACCTTTGGGACACAGCAAAATTCACACATGGTCCTGATTCAGCAACCTGACTCACTTCACATGGGAATAGTCCCAACTGGTTTCATCTCCCAGTTATGACTTCAGTGATAGCCACTTTAGCTGGTTTACTCATGCAAACAAACATTATTCCAAGTGAGCAGAGCCTGTAGTCTAGAAATGCCCCTTTCCCTCCTCCTCCACACACACACTCCCAACCCAAAGTGATATTTAAAATGAAAAAGGAAAATGGAGGGAGGATGAAATATAAGCCCTGAATGGTATTTTTCAAGGCAAAGCCCAAGGAAATTTGTTAACATAGTCCCAAATCTATTTTGCAGTCTTTGCATTTTAAATTCTCGGGAAGGAAGGTGTCATTTTCTTTAGATCCTACTTCATTGCTAAGATTTATATATCAGGAATAAGAAAGCTGAAAACCTAGCAAACAGAAAAAAAAGAAAAAAAAAACAAACATGACGGTTTGGTCAGGACACATTTCCTGACTGTACTCATACAGGTTCTTCTCCCCTTTGAAAAAGTGTTCCACTAGAGCCCACACCCAATCTTTCATTTTCTTCAGCTCCACAGCCTTCCCACCCATAGCTATGTCTCTTGCAGTCAAAGCCAGAGACTGCTAACTGCAAAACACATCATATTTTTGATTAACTGAATTAATTAAAAAATATAAATACCAGGCATAAGGTTGGTAAATCTGTTTACCTGTGTTTATTAATTTAGACAGCAGGCAAACTACATTCTACTTCTTGTGAGTTAATATTTTGCATTCAACTAATATAGCATTGTTGTATATTGGACTCTCTTTAGTACTGGCTATGTAGGGGCCAGGCTGCATAAGTAGATTTGTAAGTTTTACACACTTAGACGCATATATTTTACGGGAGCAGAAGGCCAGTTTAGGCATTGTAGACCCTTTGTGCCATGAACTTTGCAAGCCATTCTGAAACTGCAGGACAATTATCTCGGGGTATGTCTCACACACATGGTATGCTTTGTCTGAGGAAAGGTTTTCTTTTTTGCTGAGCACCAGGAGGGTCTGGGGAGCAGAGCTCCTATGTGTTTCTTCGACATGTAAGTCGACGGTGGTATCCTGGTGGCAAGTTTTCCTCAAAATAAAGAGGGGACAAATACATTGTACTGATCATTATATTGTCGTTGAGCAGAACTAGAAACGGGAGAGAGGAGGCAGAGAATGAAAGTAGCCACCCATACATTATTACTGTGTGGAAATCGCAGCCCAGGCAAATTCAGTTTAGTCTCACATGCTGTCCTTGAAAAATGTTGCTGATTGCTTTAAGTCTGTGACTTAAAAAGTCTGAAGTTCCCTTGATTCCAGAGGACAATCTGTGTTGATTCCGCCTTCCCACTGAAATAAACAAACAGGAATGAGGAAGAGAAAATTTGCAAGACTGCACCAGAGAACTATTTGGGTTTGAATACAAACTAGCAGCACATCTATGCTAGGGCAGGCAGGAGAGTAGTGCTCCACCTACTCTCTCATAACCCTGCTGAGTTATACTGGTTTGAAGCTGGCATTTCCTCAGGCTTCTGGGAAAAAATAAATAAAAAGAAAGAAATTAAGGGGAAAAAAAAAAAAACCTCTGGAACTCTGTATAAAAAAGTTTTAGATATATACATCTTAATTGCCACAAGCATCTTCAAGGACCAGTGCTGGAGACTCGGAGACTTCACTGCTTCACTGACTCCTAACTCTGCACCAGGACAGAAACTTCAGCAGTCCATAACCCTAACTGTGGCTCTGAACAAAAGGACCCAGAGAGCTGTTCTGGGCTGTACAACTCAAATGAGGATTTATTGTATCTCTGCTTAATAGCATCGAATTAGCATATTCTTTGCATGCCTAGTGTTTCCTACCAATCAGTTCAAAGGACTCCACAGAGCACTAGTTATCAGCATAACCCATCGGAAGATGAACAAATTCCAAACAGAACTGCTCAGAATGTTCTGATTTTTAGTATTTCCATAACACTTTTTAACTTGATGTTTCTATTTTCAGTTACAGATGTGGGTGATAAAAAGACAGGCCTTCACACAATTTTCAGAACCAAAGTTCAGCCTGCTCCAGTTTTAACTGTTCCTCTTAGATAAATGGAAAATACTTCGCTATTATAGAATTTTTCCAAACCAATAGTATATTTTGTTCAATAGCATTACAAGCTATTTAACAATTACAAGATATTCAGTGCAGAGCAGGGAAAAACTGTCTTATTTTTCTAGTAAATACTACTGCTATTTTCCAACTTGGTATGATTGCCAGAGAGAGCTTAGGCAAAATAAATATAGATAGTGCAAAACAAGCTATAGAGACAGCAGGGGAAAATTTTCAGACACCACTGGAATCTTATTAAAATATTTAAAGTGAGAAAGCCCAAATTATCAGCCAAATCCAACTACAGGAAATATGTGATACTTTATTAACAGCTGTGATAGTATGTTTGTAATAACTTTCATCTGTTTCAGGTACATCCAGGTGGTTCTTCCACCCATTTACCACCTCGGCAGTGCTAAGGAGGGAATTGATGCCTTTAGGTGAAAGCTCTGCAAGCACAGCCGCTGCTTCCTTTCTGCATCAGCCTCAGCAGGAAAAGCTTCCTTGTCCTACACTGCAGGGACCACCACCAAGGGTAATTCAATTTCCACGCCTATTCAGCCCCGGCTCTGCACACTGATACTGCCAACCACCAGCTCCAGTTTGTCCCTGCAAAGCGCTCACCGCTGTGGCATCGAGGGCTGCTGCCCATGGACAGCAGGCTGCTTCTCCCACAGAGAACATGTCAGCGAATCAGTAGGTTAACCGAGATAACCAACGCACTGCAGAACAGCTCTTAACTTGACATCGTATGATTGATCATTTGCCATTATTGACTTTGGCTTTATGTCCATAGGATCCATCTGAGGGACTATGCACTTATTTATTGGTTTCTATGAACCCTTTGCTCCTGTTTGTATCAGTTGCCCTTGTGCACATGCGCACCCCATTAGGTTTTCTTTTCTTTTTCATTAATCTGCCCAAAGACAGTCTAGAAATCCAAAAGAGCGTTGTCAGGAGAGTCAAGTGATTCACGTTTGACTGCGATGTTTAAAGTTTACCCTGGCAAATACATACTGTAGCTGCTAAGGAAAATATTCAGCGCAGATGAAAAGGGATGTCTTTCTTTCCCCTTATCATCATGCCTAAATATCCCTGTTTTGTAAAACAGTCGAGCTGTTAAGTTCTATGCTAAGGCACGTACACACTTTGGAAAGGTAATTTGAAAGCGAGTTGAGCCATGACAAATAGGGACAGCTGGCCTAATTGAATCATTTGATCTAAGACAGCTCAACTTGGTTATCCTCACTGCAGCCCACATTGATATTAGCGAGTGAATCATTAGCCATGAAATCATGTCGACTTTCCCAATGCAGCGTTCTTGACATGACAGGGAACGCAGTCTGCCTTTCATTACAGCACCAATGAGTTCTTTAGTCTGTCATGGAGGGAGGAAAAAAAAAAAAAAAAAGAAAGAAAGAAAAAAGTGCCTTGAAAACTTTTATGCTCAGCAACAGAAAGTAATTTGTTCCTATCTACATCCTAGAGCAGTTAAAAGAAAGGCACTGTTGTTGTGTCTCTGTTACCTGTGTTACCTGTTAGCCACGGTGGCGAGCCTTGCTCTGGGTGCACATTCAGCATCCCTCAGCACCCATGCAGCCTGCTGCTGGGACACCAGCCCTCTGGCACTCTGACCAGCCTTTGCTGCCTCGTCCGATGCTCCTGCAGACAAAAGAGTGTGCAGTTAGCCACCCTAAAAATGGTTTGCAACATTTATGCATTGACACTCTTTTTTGTACAGGCTATTTATAGCAGTAACTTGTTATGTCATAACTCATTTGTACATTAATTAATAGTGGGCTAAAGTTGCATCTTTGGCATTTAGACTGCAATTTTTGGCTTTTTTTAAAATGCTAACTGGATTGCTCCTAATCTAGCTCACATTTCAGCCATCCTAGCACAAAAATAATCAGCAGATTTTTTTTATTATTATTATTTTTTTTTCCAAATATCTCCAATGTATTTAGGAAGAGATATCACTCTTTAAAGTCTTTCCTCGATTTGCAAACAAATGGTCTCATCCCGCTGCTATTGAATTGAATGGAAATTTTCAATGGGAACAGAGCCAGAACCAGATCCCAGGCTCTTTTAACAGTCATAGGTGGACAAAATTACCTGATGGTGTAGATCAGATTACTGGTGGCAGGACCAGACAAACATAATTTGGGCAAAACTAGGAGCCTGATGAAATCTGGATAATATCCAATTAAGGAAAAGCGACAGGAGCAGATTTTTTTTGCAAGTTAGTGAGACATGCCAGCACTGGACTGGGACAAGTTTCAGACCTTGGAAAAGAGACCTAGCATGTATTATTTTGCCAATAGTGGTCTAAAGATTCTCTCTGTAACCTACCAGGGAGAGCAGAAGAAGAGAAACAAGCACAGGGACAGGAGTACTTGTAAATCGAAACCAAGCAATCCCCAAGGCAAAGCTAAAGAAATTGCAAGCCTGACAAGGTACCAGAAAGGCCGATAATGGCTCCAACATCTTATTTTCTTAGTGGGGGCTTGATTCATAGGAGCTTTTCTTTCATTTAATATATGAAAGCTAGGTGCAGAGATTTAATTTAAAACTCTGTTACCCTGTAAGAAGCAGCTATTGGGAAGCACAGCTCTTTCCATCCCAAATGTGGAGTTACAATCTATGTCATGAAGGTTGGGAAGTGATCATTGTTAACCAGAAGGGGAGAACCTCGCCAGCTTGCCTTCTGGAGAGCTGGAAATGTAACAGTAGCAAATGTGTAGGAGATAATCAAGATTGAAATTAGATGTACAGAAAGGGCACAGGCTTTTTCAAAGAAATAAAATTGTGAGAAATTTTCAAGACATTGACGCCAATGCTTTTCTCAATTTTTGCATGAAAACACCCTTTATGAGGATGGCTACTTGCGTTCAGGGTAGGATTTCTGTTCAGCACAAATCATGGTTAGAGGGCCCAAGACTTAGGAAATTCATCTGCCTGAGTTAGCGTCCTAACTGCTTGGTTATAATGGAGTAGTGATCCTTAATTGAGCAGTTTTGTGCAAATAACTATATACATCATAGAGAAGGCAGCTATTTGTCTATCCTGCTGATTAGACTAATCACCTGGGATGTGGGAAACCTGTGTTCAGGCCTCCCCTGTGCCTGATAAACCATGTTTACACTTCTAATACTGTTGGTAGAGCCCTGCAGTACTGGAAACCATCTCAGGACTGGACCTGAATTCGCAAGACCTGATGCATCATTGCTGCACCACAGGCAGCGATTCTGAATCACACCGGATAAACGTGGAGACAGATTTGTCTGAGCAGGAACACCAGAGCTCAGGTATCTGCTGTGCCCCACCGCATGTGTAAAGCAAGATCAGCTGTACTAAAAACCACTCCCAAGAGATACATGGCTAACCTCATCTTAAAAGCCTCCAGAGATGGAACTACCATGTTTTCCATGTCACTCATCCCATGCTTATCCATTCCTCTCATTAGAAAGATTTATTCACTCTGCAGCATGAATCTCAGCTGTATAACAGCTTGAAGACTGCTGTTATATTTCCCTTCAATCTTTTGAATTGAAGTGAAGGCATTCCTTATTTTCCTAGCTACTTGGCTCAGTCAGGGCCAAGATAGGCTTTGTAACTGTAAGTTATGTATTTTTTAAATAGTTTGTTGTTCTGAGATAGGAAAAAAACAAACAAACAAAAAAAACTATATATACTATATATCCACTAAACTTTTGGGAAGCAATTAGTTTTCCACCCTTTGAAAAACCAGGTGAGATATGCTTGCCAGTTTTCTGCTATTGCTCACACTTTCTACCAGCTGATGAGCCAGTGTGACCTAAAGGATTTGTTGTCAATTGTTTAGGACGTTGCTTCATCTGTAAGGAAGGCACAATGATTATATGTAGGTCAGCCCAAATGTGTGCCAATGAAACTTTCATATCATCACTGTCTTGCATTCAGTAGATGTCACACATGCCACAGAAAAGCTAGTTCAGAAAGATTTTTATTAGTTCTGAAGTTTTTCATTAGCAGTGTATATATGCATGTCTGTTAAATATGTCAGATTCTCACATTTCTTAGGGAGAAGAAAACATATATATTTCAGAATTTCCTAGAATGGTCTCAGGTGCCTTCTTTAAAATGTCAGGAAAGTGACAGTTGCTCTCCTGAGCTCTCTCAAAGCACCCTATGCACAAGCATTTAAATCTGGAAAGTAGATTTCCTGCCTTTCTAAAGTACATAGCAAGACCATTTTTAACATCGGACTGTTCACATGGTAATAGGCCTTAAATTTCTCCAAAAAATCCATGACACTTTCCTACCCTGAGCTGTAATGTAGTTTTTCAGTGTACACAGTAAACTGCAGGAAAAAAAACAATGCTCTGATGACTCTTTCATATTGGCTGCTGAAGGAACTGGAATTTGGGTTAATAAATGGTGAATGAGGTGCCTAACTTCATCAGTCCAGTTCAGCCAGGCAGGCTCTTGTTGATTTTTCACCAGTGTAGAAGTGAAAAATCCACAATGGAAGAGTAAGCTATTCCTTTCATGCATACACTGCACAACTTTTCTGGTTTCATATTTCTAGTGCTTGATAAGGTTCAATTTTTTCCTTTCCCAAATATACTTGGAAAACTACAGGCATTGGTTTTCCATTCCTTTCTGCCTTCCAACATTCTAATTTCTTTCAAAAGTCAGTTAAAGAATCTTCTCAAAAATATAATTTTCACAATGTTTTCTCAAAGCTATACATAGCTTCACTGCCTTCATGCTCACAATCGGACATAAAGCTTGGTGAATTTTAGGAGTCTTCTTTAAAAATCTAACACCTTTCAAAATTACAGGGATAGCATTGGTTACAATTTCTTCATCTGTCCAATTTCCTCTAACCTAAAGATGCAAGGTTTATTTAGTACTTAGGAAAAGTGAATGTTCGCTGTCTTGCAAGAGTCTGATTTAGTAGCTTGTTTCAGCCTGAAACACGGTAATGTAATGCTTTTATTCACTGATGAATTTGAGCAGTACAGCGTTAATCACTCTCACTACCGTATGTCACCTGAATAATCAACAAACCCCAATGATACATGGTCCTAGATCCTGTAGAGTGCCATTTATCACTGATGCAGAGCCTGTTTGTTCTTGACATGTCTTATTTGTGCAGAATAAGCAGGGAATTTACTGCATAAATAATGCTAGGTGGGCATCATTTAAACACAAATACAAGGGAATCTTGTAGAGGTTTGAATCTATTCAGAACCACATATGTCTAAAAGAGGTAGAAATGGTGGGAAAATGGAACTTCACCAGTAATTGTAAAAATGCATTTAAATTATTTGTAACTTTCAATAAAAAAGATAATCTGCATGTACTGATTAACTATTTAGGATACATGCAACTACTTGTGCAGTTTGTCAGATTTTTGGTGTGGAGAGTTTCAGCTGAAGTTCAGAAGACTCTGAAACAACCAGCCTCAGCTTTTACAGTGGTTTTTGTTGTTGTTGTTTTTTGTTTTTTTTTTCAGTGTTGTTTGCACATCCTTGCCTGAGTGGATGAAGACATTTCTACTCTTTGCACAGTTTTTCTGTCATTTAATGTCAGAGACGATGGCAGGACAGTAAAACACATTCCAAATGTCAGGACGGGGACTAATGGGACAACGATGCTGTTTCCCACCTCTTGCCCTGCCTGACACACAGCAGGTAGCTGCGCAACCCTTCCTGTGCCCTGTCCTTACCCTCCTCCCACACAGAGCATGGCAGATGCAAGATCTCATGTATGGATGCTGTATGGATGCTTTGTTGCTTAACTTCCAATGGGAATTAGATTCCAGTCTGCAAATTGGTAGAAGCAATGGAAATCTATCTCCATGCTTCTCTCTCCTAAAGATGTAAGACTGCATTTCAGGAAGAAATAATCCAAGAGCTAACAGTATCTGTCTGAATATTGAAAAGCAACAAGAGAGGACTGTGAAGTCTTGGCAAAGTGGCACAAATCAGGTAAATTTAGCTACAGCCAGTTTTACGTGTGAGACTGAAATCAACCTTTACAGCAACAGGGAATATTAAACTCTACAAAGGGTGACCCATCAGGCACAAAATGGCAAAAGATGGAAAAATATTGAAATAACACATATGTATCAGCAAAACATCCCTAAGCAGTATGACTCAAGCACTGCCATGCGTGAGACATAAATTAGATATTTGGTAATCCCTCAGAGACAGTCTAGCTGCTGTAACTCTCATATTTCTATATATGAGGTATTTTCTGAGCTGAAAGCTTGTTCAAAATCTCAATCTTACTATGTTAGAATTATGCTGTAAACCTAATGAGGTTATTTGCGGGTAATGAAACTGCAGAACTTGAGAAACATGAGCAGCCTGTACAAGGGCAGCACTGCACTTCACAGTTACTGGAAAAGTCCTTCAAATGGTCTTGAAGAAGTCTTTCTACAAGCTCTGCAGCCCAGCTTGGGACAAAGTTGTTCATCCTGCCACAGATAAACAACTTTATTTAGAAATTTGAGGGCTATTAAACAAGGTGAATTTCCCAGATGAATCAGCACAAATTTATTAATCCAGGTGTTACTGTAATTGTGATTCATTGGGGAGAGGAACACTGTTCAATGGTCCTCAAACTTACACTTCCATTTAGAGTTGTGCTGCAAGCACAGGACTGTGAGCTGCTGGCTGCCTTAAAATCCTGTATATTTCCTTATATTCTGCCATCATTTGAATTTAAGTGTGTTAGGAATTCTGGTCTTATTTTTCTATTTATAAAGAGATTGTTCACAGTCAGGTCTGTCCCTCTAACCTCTTGTATCTGCAGCACTACACTTACTATTTTCCAATCATAAAGTAATAGTCAGAAGGAGGAAAACCACCACCTGATCACAAAACAGGACTGGGATGCATCTCAGTCAGTGAGTGCAAACTTCACTATCACAGACAAATACGTAATTTAAAATTAATCCCACTCCATTTGGAAAACATACATGTATATCATTTTCCTGCCTTGTAGTAGAAGACTGTTAAAAAAAGAAACACAACAACGAATACTACTGCTCCAAGTATCTTGCCAAAGCTTCCAGCTATATCTTCCTCAACACACTGATTCATTGTAATCTTTATCTTTACCTTTTTAACAGTCTTTTTTGTCCCCCATACTTCTCTGCTGTGCCAGAGGAGATGGACCAAGTTGTCACTGCTTTCAAACCTTTCCACTCTTTACAGAGATGAACCTGTACAAACACAGCCCACAGACACCATACAACAGGACCAGATATCACAGAATTTTGTTGCTCTTTGTGGTAGTGTTCCTGCATCTCTCTGCAATGCCAAAGAGATTTGTCATCTCATGAGATTGTTGTCTCATTTTTGCACATTCCTGAAATCACGCATATATAAGCCGTAATGACTGACGTTCAAGGAAAAATGGATGGATCTACACTTGCATATACAGAGTTTTTAAAATAATTAAAAATAGTGGGACATGGGATACTTGTGATAAATCTGCTCCACCGGCATCACCTGTTAAAGGGCGCACATAGCTACAGCACAGTGGAAATGTCAAGCTATTGCCCAGCAGGAGAAAAGCTTTTACCTAACAGTTCGCAGGTATCTATCTACAAAATCAACAGATTGTTGATTCTCTGATTGTCATCAGAGTGGCCTTTCAGTTGCCCACCATGCGTTTACTCCCTAAGCTCTGCGTATCTATGGGTTTAATTTTGTTTGCTGAAATCTTTAAGTCACTCACTGAGGCAATCAGCTCTGGTGCTGGCTCGGCCCATAGCGCAGTGAGGGATTACAGTGCACTGGGTGGGTTCCAGTACCAGGGAAACCCCAGCAGAGGAGGGAGCCACAGCTCTCCCAGGAGCAGATGACAAGGCGTGGGCAGGGCCAGGAGGAACAGTGGCCACCCCCACAGGGACAAAAAGCGGCCCTAAGGATTGCCTCAGCCAGAGCAGACAGCCATGGCAGGAGGGCACGCAGGGAGGGCCCGTCCTCTAAGGAGGGCCTTTCCACTGGCTGAGTGGGAGATGTGAAACACACACAACCCAGCAACCAGGCACTGTTTTATGACCATCTAAGTGCAGCTAATCAAGGAGCAGTTTGTGCACCAGTTCACTCAGAAGGGGGCAAGAAGACCCCTTCGCCTCTGGTCTTAGTAGCGCACACTCTCTCAGGTATGGTTTCGACATGCCACAGAGCTCGTTCCCCAGCAGCTGTTGGAATTGCTGTGTCAGCTGTGTCAGTCGTCCACCCAGACAGACCTTCTGACAGTGGATGCAGCTCCGCAGGCCTCAGGTTGCAGGGTTGCTTCTCTGTGAAGCTGGGGCTGACAGTCATCTCTTCTGCCGAAGGTGTGGCGGTGTTGTTGATGAGTTATGTCACCAGGTCAAGGACTTACAGGAGTGTGTAAACAGGCCACATAGCATTCATGAGGATGAGCAAGAAATAGGATATTCTCTGAGACTGTAGAGCTCCCCATATCCAGTGGTATCCTGGAGTACATTAGGAAGAACACTGCCATCAGGCTGGAGGAGATCCTCCTCATTTACTCAGCCCTGGTGATTACTGTGTCCAGTTCTGGGCTCCCCAGTAGCTGGGAGACATGGAGTTCCTGGAGTGAGTCCAGAGGAGGGTTACTAAAATGACTGAGGGTCTGGAGCATCTCTCATATGAGGAAAGGTTGAAGTAGCTGGGCCTGTTCAGCCAGGAGAAGAGAAGGCTGAGGACAGATCTGATCCATGTGTATATATTAAATATCTGAAGGGACATTGTCAAGAGGATAGGGACAGACTCTTCTCAGCGGTGCCCAGCAATAGGATGAGAGGCAATGGGCACAAAAGTAAAAACCATGCAATTGTTTCTTTATTTTAACAGCACCCAAGATCACAGATCATTAGGATTCTGTTGAATACACTGGGGCTTCATGTCTCTTCAGAAGCCAAAGATTAATCTGTTATATTTTGCTGTGGTGACTGAAGAGTGACAGGAAGTAACCAAAGCATCCAGGCTAGGATGAGAAATACAAAACATTCACAAAAACTGTCTGAAGCCTTCCACAAACAAGTGCAGAATTAAAGCTATACACCCACTGCCAGCTCTGAACTATGTATGCCCTGCCACAACCAGGCATGTATGGATGAAAAAACAAAAGGGAAAGAAGGCAAGATGGGAAAGGAGCTGCATGGTGCTGCAGGAGATGTTGATAACTGCTCACACAAAGCTTGTCCACGGTGACTCTACCGTCTGCTCAGTCAGCCCCATCTCGTCGTCACCAAACAACAGGCTCCAGTTGATAACCATGTCTTCCACTTCGTCTCTCATCGTTAGCCAAAACCAGAACAGGTCAGAGGCGCTCTCATATGTCTTGCCCTAGGATTGAAAGAGTTTGGTGTTTTTTTGGAAGGATTTAGAGGTGCTGGTCCTGATTTGTGAAACAGGAAACTTCACAGATGTCCAGCCCACAGTCTGAACCTCACTGACTCCACAGGATGAAAAAGATAATAATAACAATAGCATTTTGTGGTTGGACACACATTTCCTCAAAGCCTAGAAAGAGGAAGATGTTTTCAATGCGGCATCCAAACTCTTATTTAAAATTAGAAAATCAGAGGGCCTCAATAGAGGAAGAGAGAAATAGAGAAAGGCCATGAAAACAGAAAGTGAAATGAGAGTGAAGATTTACTTATAATCTAAGGTTATTTTTTTTTGATTAGCATGTTTTCATTTAAATTCCTGAAATCCACACTGAAGATTTTTGAGAAATGTCTGATTTCTGTTGTCCTTAATTTTTGTGCCTAATAAGGAAATTAATAGGACTTAGTCTGAGACTATTCTTTAAGTAATAAATTAATAAATTCTTTAATAAATAATAATAAGAAGTTCCTAAGGAGTTTTATGAGACTGCAACATCCCACAGAGGAAGTCAGTCGTATGTTCATAGCATACTACAAATTTTGCTAGAAGGGGAAGTCTAATTGAAATTTCTGTATATAAAATTAATAAAGAAACTCTCATTCAATGACATCCAGTTTCCATCACTAAATAAATAAATAAATAAATAAATAAAAGATGCTAAAAATTTCACCCATTTACACCTTTTTTTTTTCTTAAGTATTGGAAATTAATGGAACAATCCCTACTATTCCTTGCCACAATCCCTATATTCTTTTGGATAATATACAATAAAAGATACTCACTTTCATTTTCATCAGAAGCCAGAAGTTGTACCTGATCTCTGATCACCCATTCTTTTTATCAGTCACATAGTTCATTCCTTTAGAAATTCACTCTAGTTTAACAATATTTCCTGTCACTACTAAAGACCAGGATGAGATCAGGACTAGAATAAAGTGCTTTCCATTGGCTTAAAGAAAAAAATAAGTGGATGGAATTGATCCTTTTGTTTAAACATTTTTCACCACAATGTGGTGGTTTTACTCGGGTGGGCGGCCGAGCTCCACCACATCTGCTCTCTCGCTCCCCCTCCTCAAAGAGGAACGGGGAGAAAATACGATGAAAAGGGCTCAAGGGTTGAGATAAGGACGAGGAGATCGCACAGTAATTATCGTGATGGGCAAAACAGACTCAGCATAGGGAGACAGTAAGATTTATTGCTTATTACTAACAAGCTAGAGAAGCGAGAAACAAAGGAAAGAAACCAAAAGCACCTTCCCCCCATCCGCCCTCTTCCACCTCCTCCCCCTGAGTGGTGCAGGGGAACAGGGGAATGGGGGTTACGGTCAGTCTATAGCGCTTCTTCTCTGCCGCTCCTTCTCGGTCACTCTCGTCCCCTGTGCTGTGGGGTCCCTCCCACGGGATGCAGTCCTTGCTGAACTGATCCGGCGTGGGCTGCCCACAGGCAGCAGCTCTTCACGAACTGCTCCAGATATGGGTCCATACCACGGGGTCCATCCCTCAGGAGCAAACTGCTCCAACCTGGGTCCTCCACGGGCAGCAGCTCCTGCCAGGTCACCTGCTCCTGCGTGGTCTCCTTTCCACGGGCTACAGCTCCGGCCCGGAATCTGCTCCGGCAGGGGTCTTCCACAGGCCGCAGCCTCTGTCGGTGCAGGTCCACCTGCTCCACCGTGGTCTCCTCCACGGGCTGCAGCGTGGAACCTGCTCCACCGTGGTACTCCATGGGCTGCAGGGGGACAGCCTGCTTCACCATGGTCCTCACCACAGGCCGCAGGGGACTTCTGCTCCGGCGCCTGGAGCACCTCTCCCCCTCCTTCTTCACTGACCTTGGTGCCTCCAAGGCTGTTCCTCGCTCCTCTCACTCTCCCAGCTGCTGTGTGGCGCAGCGTTTTTTTTTCGCTGACTTAAATATGCTCTCACAGAGGCGCAAAACAACATCACTTATTGGCTCAGCTCTGGTCAGCAGTGGGGCCCTTACCAAACATGGGGCAGCTTCTAGATCCTTCTCACAGAAGCTGCCCCTATGGCCCCCTGCTACCAAAAACCTTGCCACGTAAACCCACTACACACAGCCAAGGTGGAAAGTTTGATACCACTGAAATTGCTGTGTTACTAATGATTCACTATAACACAATTTTTTGTTATGTTACTTTAAGCTAAAAAATTTCACTTCCTAACCAAACTTACTATCACTGCAGAACTTGAATAGCAATAGCTCAGTTCAAATGTAGCCAAACTAGGCTTAACATCCTAAAACTTGAGAGCTTCATTAAATATTAGATTAATTTAATGTGTTTTTTTTTTTAGATTAATTTCAGATTAATTCTCACATAAGCATTTGTGCAGCACAAGCAGTATCTTTCCTTTCTGTCAGTTTCATCATCTGATGGAGGGTGGAAAGATGAAAATGTATAGAGAAGATGTACAGTGATAAAGTAAGTTGAAGAAGATTTAATTACAGTCTATTATTACATATTTTGCCATAGCAAGCATGAAAAGGTAAAAGAGTAACATAAATTTGCAAATGATTAGAGTGATAGAAGATACTGGAGCATCTTAGATAAATAGTGGGCAGTTTGAAATAGCAGAGCAAGGTACATGGCTATAATTAATGTTACTGCACTCACTGCTGAAGTTTAAAAATGATTTGACAAAGTAGAATGCTTTATGCACATCAGATGAATTGAGTATTTCTTCTAGCACAGTTAAAAATACATTAAAAAATTCAGAAAGTGGGTTTATGGGTGTCTAAGGGAAATCACTACAGATGGGTATGGGAATTCTGAACTGTTGTGAAAATTGCTAACACTTGCATAACAGTAGCTGAAAGAAAACAGAAAAATATTCTTGCTGCTCCCAGCATAATCATTTATTTATTAGGGACATGCCATTTATGTTTGGAACTTTTCATATGTTTCCAATAGGGTATGTCTACAGGGAGAAGACAGAATGAAGCAATTTAGGGCTGAATATATAATATGGTAAGGTTCAGATCCACAATCTTATTAATTATTTGTTTGGGGTCACTGTAACTCCTTGCCATTGTTTAAATTTCCATTGGTAGCAATAAAAAAACAAATTCAGCTATTGGGAGGTTCTCTCTTCATTACACACTACTGTGCATGTTCAGAGAATCATAGAATGGCTTGGGCTGGAAAGGACCTTAAAGATTAACTAGTCCAACACCCCTGACATGGGCAGTGACATCTTTCACTAGATCAGGTTGTCCAAAAGCCCTGTCCAATTCAGCTGTGAACATTTCCAATGATGGGGTGTCTACAACTTCCCTCTTTCAGTTTCTCACCACCCTCATCATGAAAAATTTCTTCCTTATATCCAATCTAAATCTACTCTCTTATTTTAAAACCATTGTTCCCTGTCCCCTATAGTATGAGTTCATATCATACATTTATACAGTATAATCAGTTACATTTCCCCTAGGTCCCTAATAGCTGATTTTCTAGAACATATTAAGCACTTCATGTTCCTATAATAGGTAGATGGACTGGTTAGCAACATACATCAAAGAAGATACGCTAACAGGTTGAGAACTACACAGTTAGTGCTAGTCTGTGCCCATTGGAGACAGCAAGGATGGCCACTGCTCTCTCCTGAGCCTCCAGCACAGAGTGTAGGAAAGATAGTGACCACCCATGCTTGGACATAAGCATTCATTTTTTTTCCCATACCAGGGCATGAAGGACAGCAGCCCAGAGACCCACTCTACTGCTTCCCTGTCAGAATACTTCAAATATGATCCCTAGGTCAAGGGAAGGAACTTGGCATTGAGAGGAGACAGACAATATGTTTTGCACCTTAAGAATACCAAACAACCATGAGTGATAGGGACAATGGTTTAAACAACTGATTGGAAAAAAAAAAAAAAATCAGTTTGATTGGGGGCCACGAGAGAGAAAGCAAAAATCATTAAATAGCTAGCGTAGGGCAGTAGCTACTACTAAACAATCTGCTAACAATGGCAATTGCAGATAAATCATTCTTATCATCACACCCTAAGCTCTATCTCATCATAGCTCACAAAATAAAATGTTGTCAATCTGAGTAATAATAAAACAAACATGGAAATCATACCACAATATTGACAAAATGTAAGATAATCAACAAACTATTAGAATGGGCCTGTTGACTCAGGCAAATGGAATGCAGTAGAGCAGCTGTTAGCTTTATCCTGCCCATAAAGGAAAACCTTTGTGACTCACTTAGGGCTTTATGAATTACCAGCTTGTTTTCCCCTCTCAGCTTGCACCTATCTCAACTCCGCTTGCCATAGCAAGTCCTATTAAACACTTGCTACCTTCAACAGAGAAAGGAATAAGAAATTCACTAATCTATTTTTGAAATTGTTAACAGCAAGTTAAGTGATTTAGCTTCCACCAATGGGCAGAAAAGAGCATAAGAGCTTTTGGGAGCCTTTTCAGCTTCTGCATGAAAATGTAAAGAGGTCCAATGGGAGCACAAATGAGATCTTGTTGAGTGATGCCAGAAAATGTTCTTATTTGGGCTTTCAGAAAGAAGGTATGGTATTATACAAAACTGAGTGAAAAATATAGCTGAAAGAGTCAATTCTAAATCATTGCAAGGATCTTGATCATATTTTTTCCCTATTCAGGTACTTGAAATAATAGAATCATAGAATGGCTTGGGTTGGAAGGGACCTTAAAAATCACGTAGTTCCAATCCCCCTGCCATGGGCAGGGATGCCACCCACTGGAACAGGTTGTCCAGGGCCTCGTCCAGCCTGGTCTTGAACAATTCTAGGGATGGGGCATCCACAGCTTCTCTGGGCAAGGTAGAGATAAGGTAGAGCAAAATGGATGTTTAGGGACATTCCGTAGGACTGTAGGCTCTCTAGATCTTGTTAGCACTGAGTCACACAGCATGGTGCAAAGACACTGATTTCCTCAAGGACTTGCATTTTCTAGAAAAAAATAAATAATGTTTTGTTTTGTTCTGTTTTGTTTTTAATCATTAGTTTCAGTACTGAAATTGCATTTAATACTCTGTGCGCAAAAGCACTCAGTCTTTAAGACATTGCATTGCAGAATATATCTAAATTGCTCCATCATTGCAATTATAGAAAAACTACTCAAGGCTGGAAAGTAAAACTAAAGGAATACATTTACATAAGCATGACTGCATTCATTTTTGATGGTAACACAGTGAAGATCAAGCCCAGGAAAAAGCAAAGACGTGTTCCTTCTTTTTAAGTCCACTGCTCTGAGATGTAGCCAAGGCATGGGAATCTGTGAACTGGACTTAACATTTTAAAAACTAAATTTTGGGGGAGAAAGCAAAGGCAAATAATAATAATACCCATAAGGGACTAGTACCTATAAAAGGAGAAAATAAGAGGGATCCAGAAAATCCTGAAAACCAAAACTGAGCAAAAAAGCTCAAACATTTAACCAAAATTAAAAGTAAAATACTTTTGTGGATATATATATATTTTTTATAACAGGTGACATTTGTAAATGTGTTTGCTCAATATGTAGAAAGGATGAAGTGATTTGAAGCTCACGTACTAAGCTGCTGTAAAACTTGGGTGAGAATCGTCATCAGGTGGAAGCAGCCAAATGAGTTGCGATGATGCTGTTCCATCTTTGGAGTTGCACCATTCCAGCCATTGCCAGGGGCTGTCTGCTACGATGACAAAGCCTATTTCCCTGACAAACAGGGGTCATTTCCAACATCCACATTTGGATCATTTCTATTTTGGATCTTGAAACTTTTTCACAAAATCAGAAAAAAACTAGTGCATGTAGCCTCCCAGTGACCCCACACGTGTATTTTGCAGTGTGTAAAATCTGCACACGTGCTTGCTGTCACCGAGCAGAGCCCACCTTGTCAAGCAGTAGTGCGAGAAAGCTTTCAACAGAGGAAAGGAACAGATGTGCTGAGGACATCTTCCAACATGTTAGAGTAGTTTGCATCCCTGTTCCTACAGCGGTGGTAGCCTCAAATGGACATATTAGTGCCAGTCCTACCAGATTCCGGCTTTCCACAGCACTCTGGATGAATGAAGTGAGGAGGTAGCTCACCGATGAGCTGAGGCGTCAGAAAGCCAGGGGGGATGATTCCACCATGGTGGCCATCGTCACCACCACCACTCAGGAGGGGTGGCCAAGCAGCACGTCACCACCGGACGGCTCAGAGCAGCCGGCTCACAGTTGCTAAGAGACAGCACATGCCAACTTGGCTCGAACGAAAGCCAGCCGAAACCGCGGGGCTGCGGGAGAGAAAGGCTCACACCCAGAATGCCAACTTCTGGTGTCCTTTCTTTGGCTCCCGTCAGCTCCGCAGCATTGTAGGAGACGGTTTGATCGGGATGGCCCTCGCACGAGCGGTGACAACTTTGCCAATTCTCCCCAGTCCTGCTTCGTAGCATTTATTGATAATGGCAACGTGTTAATTATAGGACGCACTTGTGAATTGTGAATTCAGCAAGAAGGAACACATTGCGGCACAAAATGTTCCGCTCGCACCAACGTGTGCCCACCCACCTATTTTCTTCCCATTCAAATTGCTTTCCGCTTGTCTCTCAATTTCGCCACTTGTCCTCTGCATTTGGCAAGGGCCTCCTGAAGAAGGGGGTCCGAGCCGGTCAAATGGTTAAATGGGTCCCGGAGATGAACGCACTGAGCTTGGCTCACTGTGAGTTCTCTGATACTGGAGCACCGAGAGATGGGCAGATAGGTCTGAAAACCTTCACAAAATCAAGAGTTCCTTGGAGTTTAGCCTCAAGGCTGATCCCCAAGGGTAAACCAGAAACATTTAATTTCAAAAGCTTCAGGCATGCTGACAAGGACAAGTAATCATACTTGTCTGCTGTCTTCACCCAATGCATTCACATAAACCATAATTGGTCAGAGAACAAGAATTAACATTATTCTCTTACAAAGAAGGCTCCAAGTACTGCAGCTAGAGATTTTAGCCAAGTGTATTTCTGCACTTTAAACTGAAAGTCAGATTTCTGCCCTGGACAGGAAGACTAAAGAGCCTTCATTCATCAAATACAAATCCATGAGCAGTGAAGCTGCATTTCAGAAGCAGTGAGGGTCTGTACAAGCCTCATGAAAAGCAGGATTAAAAAATAGGATAAAAGCAGGATTAAACATGCCACACAAAACGATTTTTTTCAAACAATTGCTCTTTCTAAGCAGAGGTTACTAGCAGTGCTGGCTGCACAATAGGGGTCATGCATACTTCACCACGTAGAGGTCCAAACACATCCTAGTAGCTAGCAAACAGGGAGGAAAAATGGATCTTCTCCTATCTTGGATTCTACAAAAGACAGAGAAACTTCACACCTTCCCACATGCCCCAGAGAACAATATTAGAAGGAGTATTTCCCTCACTTGCACTGGTCCCTGATGCTACAAAATGTTTCCACAGTCAGAAGCCAGATGTGAATCCTGACCTAAGGCTGCTATTAGGGTACTGAATTTTTTGCTTTCATTTTTGTCAGGTCTCCTCTAAAGAATATTGGAGTCACCCCAGAAGAATACAGGTGAGATACTTTACAGAGTGCTCATCTTCAACTATATCAGTCTGTCTTTCAAAAACAAGCAAGCAAAACCTCTAAACACTCAGCTTCTACTATTTGAATTAAAAAAAAAAAAAAGTAGTACTCACTGCAAAATACTGATTTGGACTACAAATTAAAAACAGTGGAAAAGGAGAGGAATAAAGTGGAAAAAAGGTGGTTTGAAATTGCTGTCTACTATTCAATACATATTTAACTGATGATCAAAATAACACCTTTGGGATTATTCCCCATCATTACTTCATTTTCTCTAACTTCTACTTTCCTCTAAGATGCTATATGTCTAAATGCAGTATACAAAAATTAACGTACACTTACCATAGTAATTATAGAAATTCCATTAAGAAAGTAATATATCTATATAATCACACATCATTCTTATCAGATTATCCAAAATAATGCTTCCTACAAAGCTAATCATATACCTACATGCCTAAATACATACGTACTCACATACCTAATATTGGTTTAGATTTTTAAAAAGCCTATAAGATAGAGGTTGTACAAGCATTTTTGTCCACTTAATACAATACCTTTGGAGGGTTGTACAATCTCTGATCTGATATCTGATATCAGAATAATCTGATAAAATTAAACCTTAAAAATATAAAATATATGTTCAAGCTTGCAATCCTTTTTCATAGTAGTCCCGCTGAGGTAAATGAAATGTTAAGTACATACTCACAGAGGCAACAAGATGACTGAATGGACAGTTCATATCCTACAAAGTCTTGCCCTGGAAACACATTCTTTTCCAATTTAATACAGCCATAATCCTTAATTCACCCTTGGTTTAGCAACTTCCCCCAGTGGGGAGAGTTCCAGATGAAGTGACAGGGCAATAAGGACCTAGTGGCAGCCTTGTTTCTGAATTCACTGTTTTTTGTCACTTTTTGTTACAATATTAAAATTATTTGAAAGTGAGGGTAGTTTTTCTGTGAAACAGACAGGCTATTGACACTGTGTGACATGGGTGACTGGGGGAGATTGTGCATGTCACAATATATTTGTGGTTTGACTGTTCTACCTATGGATAGATCTGTTTTTAAAAGCCTCAGTTTATACCATCTTCCTGCAGGCCATTTCTTTGAGTTGATGAAGCAAATAATGTTTTTTGTTTTGTATTAACACAGCTTTTAAGGGGTTGTCAGAGAAAGACTGATGAGGGGTTAAGAATTTCTTTTTGAAGTTGTACAGAATTACCAACTAATGAGTTGATTTCTTTGATGGGTCTTTTATAGTTGGCTGCAGCTGGACAAGAATCAACCACAAAGGGATCTTGATTTTGTTCATCGTTAATTCCAACTCAACAGATGAAGTCTGGCTATCATCGTCACCTTCACAGTTTGCCTTTGTATTATGTGAAGCTTGCATACTCAATTAACAATCTGATTAGCAAGTTCTTACATTCTTCAAGTAGCTTTCTTCATTACTGCCAACATATCAGGTCCTTCAAGCAGGATTAAAAAAACCTTAATGCTTTTTGCAATGGTATGATTTATAATGCTAGTATTTAAGATAGCGAATGCACACAGGCCAGCAGGGGAAATTAGTAACAAGCTTCAGAAAGATATTAAGAACCACAAAAGTATCGAGAGAGTTATTTCACTAAAATCTAAAGAAAAAAATATTTTTTCCTCATTTCCACAGAAGCTGTATGTAATGATGAGGTTTTTAGTTTTGCCACTTTTGTTCAGATTTTAATTTTTTACAAAATTAAAACAAAGCTGGATTCACAAAATGCTTGGGTATTCTATACTCTGCTGCAAGTCTAAACCCTGCTCTGGACTGGAAGTTAAAACTGATGGCTGCTCCAAAATAAGTAGATGCCACTGTCTTCTGGGTCCCTATTCTCCAGCCTAAGTCTGGAACCACTGTTCTGGAAAGTCAGACCAAATAGAGATCACCTGGTAATGGCTGAACTTCACACAGTTTAGAGCTTTACTTCAGGTTTACTTGATGTTTTAGTAATAGTAAATAACAAAATATTGAATAGCTTTTGTTTGGTGATTAGAAATGATGTCAGATTTGTGCCTATGGGAACTACACTTGGTTTTAGTCAGATTTGATATGTAGAAAATATCCTATTTCATTTTACAACTGCCTTAAGTCCCAGACAAAAAAAAAAAAAAAAGTCACACAGGGAGATGATTATAACTTTTTTAGCCAAGTTACCTATTACACACAAAGAAAAAGAGGAAAGAAAAATGCATTGGAATGAAATCCATTGCATTTAAAACATTGTTTACAATGGTGTTTTAAATAATGTTTGTTTTTATCTATAGCACATCTACAGACTGAACCATTCCTCCATTCCTTTTTTTTTCCAGTAATCTGAAAGTTTTGTATCTGCTTAAGTAAATATTCAGAAACTCCTGTTAATTAGATCACTTCTATAAAATAACACAGAACTGTGAAACTTCTCCCTCTTCACTTTGCACTAAGTCACATCCAACTGCATCACTCAAGTCATGATCCCATAATACATTGTGAGAGACCCCTGCAACCCTGGTGTTTAAAAGTTTAAATTCACAAAATTTTAAATTCAACTGAGTAAAAGCAGTCTCTTCCATCACACTATCCTATGGAACAGGCCACCAAGATATGACTCTAGACTTGACCCTGCATGCTTAAGATGATGCTGAATGCCTTGGGGAAACATGAAACGACATGTCTTTCTAGAAATACAAAGGCAAAAAGAAATCATAGTTTTCCAAGGAAGCTCTATCATTTTTATTACTGCTTCTAAAGATTTATATAATGCTTTGCACTTGAATAGCACACTCTTTACTCAGTGATCCCAAAATACCTTGTAGTAGTGTATTTCACTTTGTGACAACCCAATGAAATAGGCAAATAACACCATCTCCTTTATATAAATTGGTCAGAGAGTCTGAGAAAGTTAAGCACCTAATTCAAAGACCATTAAGGCAAATGAAAAGACTCCCAGCAGGCTTTTGGTCAGTTACTAATGAGACATCTCAGGTCATACAAAAAATTTGTGACAGAGAACAGAACTCAAGTGTCCTTATTCCAATTCATGTGCCTTAGGTAGACATCGCCCACCTTCTATATAAAAAAGATTTTTCAAAGGGCACATTTGTGTCCATCATCTTCATAGCAGAGTGTCAAATCTGTAAGGTGATATTTCACTGATTAAAGAAATAGCTACATAGCAAAAGGTCCCAGGTGGGCGCAGAGAAGTCTTGCAATGAATAGCTATCTGAATCACAGTTCCGGGAAATTAAGGCCATATTTCAGGCCAAAGTGACCCAAGTGTGTGCTGACCATTTTTATAAGTACAGGAAATCTTCACCCACTGAAGAAAGAGGAGGCATAATAGGAGGAATATCACTCTGATGGGAGGATAAAGACACAGTTAGATGCTTCTCAGAAATAACCAGTGACATGACAAGAAGCGATGGACACAAACTAAAATACAGTAAATTCTGTTTAAATGTAAGAAAAAACTTCTTTACTGTAAGGGTGGTCAAACACTGGCAGAGGCCAGAGGGGCTGGGGAGTCTTCATCCTTGGAGGTCTGCAAAACCTGACTGGGCATGGCCCAGGACAGCTTGCTGTAGGTAGCAATGTGTGAGCAGGGAGCTTGAACCAATCTCCAGAACTAACTTTGTGCTCAAAGAATTAAATAGTAGCTAAGACAGAAGAAACCCTCCTAGGCGGCTTGGGATTTAAGCACACACTAAAACAGCAAAAAGCCTCACAGACAGTTTACAACCACAAGAAGCGGTTGTAAAGACACTTCTTCCTCTGCTCACCTATGAGCTCCCCATCTATCTCTTGCTGCTGCCTCAGATCTCACATCACCCTTGACACTGCAGTGACTGCAGGCTGTGGAGGCACTGGGGTGCTATAGTTTAGAGGTGCCGTAGTTTGGAGATCCACCATACCCTGAGTGACAAGTGTATTGCTCACATCCAGCTAAGCTCAAATAACTCTTTTTCAACCATTTTTCGTAGCATCTAAAACAGACGTCTCTTTTTCAAATAATCATTTAGAAGACAAGTAAAGAAATGGGGGAGAAATAACCTTATATTTAAACTGCCTACATTTTAACTGGAAAGCTTTTGCCTGCACATTAAGGTGCATATCTGACACAAGCACACACTTGGATTAAATTCCCATCTCTCTATTATCTCTTGTCTGATACCAAATACACAATGGGTTTCTGGGGAGCACAGCAGGACTTGAGGTATTTGACTGCAACAAGGGACAGCTAAAGGGATGACAATTTGAGATTCATGCCCAGTGGGTCTATGCCCCTCTCTTGAAGCTTAATTCCTTTTCTTAAATGGATCCCCACACCTTCCTTCCTGAATCAAACATATTTGTTCAGTAGGAGCAGAGCCCATCCTTTTCCTCAGTGTTTGATCAAAATTTACTTTCCTCAGCATTTAGCTTGAGGAAAATGGCCTCCGTCTGAGAACATGGATATCCAACATGATACGACAAAAATATCAATGTTGTGTCTTATTTGTGAAAGACTTATGCAACATACATTTGTAAAGAATAAAATCTGTAGAAAAGAACTAACAGTCTTGACACAGTATCTCTTCATCCATTAGAGATATTCTCAATCTAAGGAGAAATAATTCTACTAAAAAAAATAAGTAAGCGATGCACTTATATTTATTTCAAGCTAACTAAAACTGTGCTACAAAAGCCAGCTTTCTGAAAGTCGTGCCCCCACCTCTAATATGCATTTTAGTCACCACAATCCCATACTGAGCACAAAAGGTAGAGTTAAGCAACACATTTCCCTGAAATGGCAATGAAGTGCAGCCAAAATAGAGATAATTATTTTAATTAATGGTAATGATTTTAACGGTTGAACATTTTAACTAATTAATTATGATTGATTGCTTGTTATTAATCAGGAATGTGATTCAAAGTTCTAATTGAAAACCTGGGAGCAATGGGCACTAAAATATGATATACTTCTGCTGAGAGAACAGGCATTTATTTTTGATATGAAACACTTCAAACTAAAATTCATTTTGACATTTAAGATAGCCAGAAAATAACATACATCTCTTCCACAGGAGACTTTTCACACACAGACACGGGTATCTTAAAATACCCAGATAACTAACTTGAACAAAAACGAGGTGCTCTTTCTGGGCTTGTTTAAAATCTGCTTAACCCTCCTGTGCTACGCTTGCTGTCAGCATGGCGTCACGCTGCCATACTTCCGTACACGAGGGAGAAGCTAACTGCACAATATTTATGCAGGATATGAACTTGCTGAAGGAGCTTTATGGAGCCGCTGTTCTAAGGGTCTCAGAGAGGCATTTGTTGAATTAAATAGCTCCGTGAGCTTTTCCCTGGGATGCACTCCATCACCAACACATTACTCCTGCAAGCCTGGGTTGAGGACCACGCTGGTAGACCAGCATATTTCCTACCCAGAAAAATCCCTCATGACATCTGCATGCCAGCAACGGCTCTGGAGCTTCAGGCAGCATGAGGGGACACCATGCATATAGGGGTGCACCCCTGGGCACCAGGGACTATGGCTTGCCCACCCGCCAGCAGCTGGGCCCTTAGGCAGGTTCAGAGTTTGCCAGCCACATCTGGCTGCCCCGTTGCTGCTAACCAGAGGTCTCAGCTGCCCCCACAGCAGCTGCCGGACCTCTGCAAGCGGCAGCGGGGTGTATCAAGGAAAACCAGCCGCCTCGCCGGGCTTCCCTGAGACGCCAAGGGTGGCTCAGCAGCTGTCGCACGGTGAGCCATCTGTCCTGCAGGCTGGGCAGCACCGTGGGGATGGCTGCAGGAGGACCAAGAGGCATCCGTCTATGTCTCTAGACTGCAGAGAGAGGAAATCAGGTGCCACAGGACACTTTGGCATTATCCTTTAATCGGGGTAAAGGCAGGCTACCTCTGAAAAAAGCATCCCTGCTCACACACTTACTCTGGACCCATTTTCTCTTCCCTTCTCCCACTCTTGTATCAGATGTAGACATCCCATGGCTGCAGAGAATTCAGTTCAGTAAGGTGAGCCAACAGATAACTTCTTTTTGGGGGGAATGGAGGACCAAAGCCCCTGTCAACAGCAACCCATAGAAAAGGGGCTTAGGTGGACCAACCAAAGACCAGTGCAGAAAGTGAATGACACAGCAGCCCTAGGAAGGAGCCATCTCAGGCTGTGAGCAGGGAATACTGCACAGTGGGAAGGTCAGAAGTAGCCCAATTTCCAGGAGGAGAACATCTAATAACAGGCTGTAAGCTGGTCCTCTCACTCAAAAATTTGTATTCAGACCTTTTCCACGGTTACTAGTGCTTCCCTGAAGTGCAAGATTTAATAATAAGAAAGAAAAGAAAGAAAGGAAAGAAAGAAAGGAAAGAAAGAAAGGAAAGAAAGAAAGGAAAGAAAGAAAAGAAAGAAAGAAAAGAAAGAAAAAGAAAACAGGGCTCTCTTAGGAAGAAAGAGGTAATGCAAAAGTTGTAGTGCCACCAAAATGTTTATAGAAGAACCATGGAGCTGTTTCACAGCTTTGATACAGGATTTGCTCCCTCACTAACTGATTCAAAAAAAAAAAAAAAGGGAGAATCCCCAAAGTACCATTTGGCAACTACTATAAATAAATGTTGCAGGCATAATATTGCTTTCCTCTTCCAAAAAGAAAAAAAAAAAAAAAGAGATAAAAGGCATTAATTTTTACAATAAATGTATGGGCTAGAAACGTGTGGAGCTGGATTAAGAGAACATGACTCTTCAAGCACAGCCCTAATGCTACTGGTGCCAGTGAGACTGTTTGGTGTTGGCAGGGCTCGGTTTCAGTGCAGGCAGGACTGGGACATTGCATGGCTACCACACAGCAACATGCAAACAACTGGAGGAAAAAAAAAAAAAAAAAACAACACATCAGAGAATGGAAATACAAGGACTCTGGCAATCTTGGTCGTGTAGCTCAGCCCCAAGGTTTGGGGCTCTGAAAATATTTTGTCTGGCCCAGGGATCTGTAGATGCCTGCATCTACAGACAAACTGTACAGACAAACTGCTGTCGTGACTTACCGTGGAAACATGATTTCAAGATTATTTTGTAACCCTCAACGTTTTTAAAATATAAACTGAGATTCTCACCATACAAATTCAGGGTGTGTGTTTAAGAGATCAAGGTGGAGGAATTTGTCCAAGTTTCTAGATTTTTAAATTTATTAGGCACCTTCATGCTGAGCCTGAGAGTCCTTGGGCACTTAAATTAATCCTATACAAAAGACCAAAAAAGTACATTTGTGATCCAGGCTTAAGCAGTCATCCCACCCTGAGCTCTGTCTAAATATTCCCAAAGTCCAAATGCGGTCAGACCTATGCTTAATTACAATAGTAATTATGGCTCAATTGCTCAGACATGCAGCAGGAGCCCCAGGTCCATGGTGTTGTGGTGCCTGCAGGACACTGCATTCCCACCCCACAGCCAGGAATGACGGCTCTGGAAATGATTCGTGAGTGCACCAGACAGCCCCGATTTAGCCATGGCAGTGCCCATCAGAGGAATACAGACACACAGAAAAATCATTCACCTTACGTTCTCAGCATAAATGTACCTGAACCTTTAATTCAGCCCTCAAACTATGGAGAGAGGTTTCCACTCTGGGCACTGCACATTTACCTTCTGTGTTGAACCATTAAATTGAGCTTGGAACAAGAGAAAAGGAAAAATAAAATGTGGACAGCTTTGCTGATCTGAAGAAGGCCAGAAGGGACTCAATCAGAAAGTTGAACTGCCCGCCTACCTCTCTTCACATCACAGGTGGAAAATTTAGCAACTTAGCACACTTACCTTAATTACGTGCACAGTGGCATAGGTATAAATTCCTTCCCATAGCACCCCTGTTTTGACAGATCGTTTGTAGAGCTGACCAGCAGACACTGATACACAATAGAGTACTTGCAATTTTGCCTTCTGATGGGACATCCCACTACAGACATTACCCCACCCTACCCCAAAGAATGGTGACTGGCCTGAAAAGTGAGACAAACTGGGAGGGCAACGCTGAAAGGGCTGCGCCCTTACATTCACTATTCGTATGTCGAGCTGTTTAGTTGGAAAAAAAATTAAAATAAGTCATTGTTGCTGATTGCATAAATAAGCCCCAAAGCTGCAGCCCTGTATGCTCTGCTCCTTTGAAGGACTGCCGTATCATATTAGCAATCATCAGAGAAAACCCTGCCTAGAAACTTCTCTGAAAAGCTGCAGCACTTCAAGAAGGATCAGAAAGAAATGTCAGTAGGCAATACTCCCCCCTGCCCCTTTAGCATAATGGCTCAGGAGAGGGAGATTACAACAGGTTTTCATCATGAATATCTTGTGTTTGAGCAAGGAGCAATTTCCTGACAGCTTTGATTCCAAATTTCAACATTATGTCACTTGCTGAAGTATCAGACACATCATTAACCAGCTCTAGCAGGTTTTGTTATGATATGATGAGTCAATGTCTGCCTAGAAAATTTAACCCCTTTTTCTCTTTCACATGTTTCGAATGAGCTCTCTCCTGGAGACGCCTGCCTTTCTGAACAAGATTTCATCTGAATCATAAAATACCCATTGATGCCTTAGTATTTACACGGCACTTGCTCATGCTAGTTCCTTGTCCTCTGGCTTTTTTATGCAGTAGCTCTTTGCATGATTCAAAGGGCTTTCTAGATTTAATCGTCTTCCCCCTCTTCAGCAGCTAAGCATTATTCCTCATCCCCACCTCTCAAGTTCAGAAAAAGGGAGGTAGCTATAGTTTCTCACTGACTTTTGGATGGCTATGGGGTCAGGGCACCAGCACACACCGCAAGCTCGGACCACCCTTGCTAGGCTGCCGCTCCTGGCCTTGGCTTTCTTTCTCATTGCACTGTTTCTGTGCACTACCCCAAGTTCAAGGAGTGCCACAGGTTTTATGAAAAGTCATATTTCACAGAGGGCCTGCAGAATGATTCACATATTCTAGTAATTGCTACGCATTACTTTATATAATATTTTGCAAGACTAGGATCTAGGAGAGTTTTTTAAACTCATATGTATCCAGAAATCAAAGACTACTCAGGCCAAAAAAGATGTGTTGCTGTAGCATCAATTCTTCTTAACCTTTACATCTAGGACAGGTCTGCACAGATTTCTAAACCATGGTGAAGGGAATGGGAAGGGACAAATTAGACACTTCACATTTTCCTACGCTTCTTCCGTAGGATAAAGAATTTAAGTCTACCACCTCATTTTCTCTTTTAATTAAAACACCATTATTAGGAGGGGTCTATTAATAAATACTTGGCATCCTCTTTGTCTTATAGAAAATCTGTTTAAGTAGGGGACTAAACAGTAAATCTGTCTTCTTTACAAACAGTAAGCAAGCAGGCCAAACACCACCCTTAATTTAGGCCAGCCAATGGAAAACGACTAAATTAAAACCAGGATTTGGATGTTGCAACGTTTGAAACCAGGAATGCAAGCTTGAAATATGCAAAAGATTTACAGCAGAGAAGTATGTTTGAGAAATCAGGAGCTTCTATACTGCTGCACTCAACACAAAACAGAAAAATAGACGATAGTTTCCCCTTCATCCCTGACTCTGATCTCCAGCAAAACTACAGCACACTTTCTCATCTGGAGGGAGGAAACAAAGCCTTCCTCACCTGTCTGTATCCTTCAAAATTCGGCTGCAGCCAGGCTTTCTGATGAAGCCCTGCTTGATCTGGGAGCATGGAGGCTGTCCAAAAGCAGGCATGACCCACTATTTGCAAAAATTTATTTTCCGTGTTATATATCTGTGTTCGTTTAGCACATCTTTTCTCTTTCTTTAAAGCTACTACACAAAGTGTTTTCATCAAAATATGTTTGCGTGTTTAAATGCTTTGCAATACGCTTAAAGCAATTTGTTTGGCTTTGTGAAGCTGTCAGCACAACTTTATTTTCAGTAGGTTATGACTATTTATTACTCTTTCACAGAGGATTCAGGGAAGAAAAGCCTGTGAGCATCTCCTGGGAATCTTTTCCGAATCACCTTAGCACAGGTATGTGCTGAGATAATGCCATGGGTTATGCTCAGAGAGCAGGGGCAGCTCTGGACTGTTTGTCTTGAGCTTAAATGCTAAATATTTTTGCTTAAAAGCATTCATATTTTTAAGTGAAACTGCCTGAAATCTGAATTAGATGTGAATTTACTTTCAGGCTCTCCCTGTTATTTCCTGTGCTGTATCCAAACACCTCAGTTACTTATAAAATACACACACAAAATATTTCTTGGCTGGTAGGCTGAAATGTCCGTGCAACAAGCCAGGACTTGGGCAAATATTTTCAAGGTGTTCACACATTTCATGCCTGCCTCCACATAAAGTTGTTTTCCCCCAGCACTGCATACTCTGCATTTATGAACCTGATTGCCTTTCCTTCAGAAATACCAATGATAAAAATAGAGGAGGAGGTAGTAAAGACACAAAGCTGGTTTTCAGTCAAAACATCAGCCTTACCAACACCAATTGCTCCCCTGACAGCAGCTGCAAGTTTCTCACCACTCCAAGGAAATGCGAGTATGAGAACAAGAGGTATGCCAAAGGCTGTAGTTCAAAGTTCATTCCTACTAGGCTACACCTACAATTGCTATGGCTCTTAATCAGTAATTAATAGCTCTAGAAATAGTTATGTAAATTAATATTATACATGGAGAGAACCATAACTGCATAGACTTTTCTTAAAGCTGTCGTTCAATCTATCAAGATGTTGCAGAAGTATTTAAAAATAAATAAATAAATTCAACCTAGGGGCTTTTCTTCGTTGCAAGGCTCCTTTGCAACATGCTTGTGCAGCTCAGACCTCAGGTTTCTACTGAAAACTGCCTTGGAGAAGAGGGTGAGGCTGCAAAGCCTGGGAGTAGAGGTGGAATCAGGGGAGAGAAAAATCTCCGCATGCACTTGAGCGGCAAATAGACACAAATCCCTCGCAGTGTTGTTATTGCAGAGAATGACTGTCTGCTGAAACAGAAAACAACAACAACTGTTTGCTGGTAGCCTCAACACAAACACCAAGCATTCAGCAATATGAAACTGCCTTTCAGCCACGCTGCTGACTCGCCAGGGGAAAAACTGAGGCCAGTACGAGACAGCACAAGGCAGATTTCACTGTCAGCACCTGCCCAGGAGGAAAAAAAAAAAGCTTTTCCCAGGCTGCTGGCCTGACTGCTTGTTGGTCTGTGCTCCAACACAGCACTGAGCATTTCCATCCCCCTTACAGCTCCCTTCACCTCCAGGAGTGGAAGCACTTCCAGTGGGTACCCAAATTGCCCTGGTTAACTCCTGGCAGTGCAGCAGGACAAGCCAACAATGATCAATAGAAAGTCACTTCCATTTGGCAAAGCCAAAACCACGAACTTATTCCAATTGTTCCATTTTTTGCTTGGTTTCCATTGTGGAGTAAAACAACATTTAGAACCTTAATTCCTGTAAAATTTGGAAAATCACCTAGACCAGGCAGTGCTGTGATAACTGTGTTATTAACCCTGTAGGAGTCCCCTGGCTTAGACTGTTTCCTCTAAAATATTCCAGTAACAGGGGAGGAGAGAAACGCCAAGGAGGTGAGAGGGAAGGCAACGAAGCTCACGGCAAGGAATGCAGTTGTCTCTGTGGCTGTTTAATAGATAAGAATGGATGCTGCTGTTTGACTAGATCCAGTCTCTGAAATATCTAATTAAAACTGATGTGCTTATTTAGTTTCCAATTCATCACAGGTGGGCCCACATTAATGTGAAAATGAAAGTAAATTACCAGCATTTGGCAATCTCACTGAATGTCATTCACATTATTAGCTCAAATCTCAAAATGCATTTTAAAAATATGGTTCACAGGTAACAATGTGCTTGAGAGCAAGCAAAGCCTTGAATCTCCTCATATGTTACCTGTGTGTGTGAATTCAGACTTGACTGTGGGAGCTGATGATGAATGCACGTTGTGTGTGGTAAATCAAAGCCTCTAGGCAACGTGTTCTGGGGGAGTTTCACCCAGGTTCCTACCCCTGTGGTCACTTGGGAATGGTTTATATTGGCCCCTCTCCTACCTGCCCCCCTCCAACAAGATGCTTATGATAACTTCAAGCCACTGAATTGTAACCAGATTTGGGGATTGTGATGGTATTATAGAGACCTGAGTGCTTCAACTACAACGTGTTCAGCTTTATAAATGAAAACAGAAAGGGACAGACAGATGTGAAAATCAACAGTCTTCCACAAGTCTTTCTAAAGTATTTGGATTTTATTCGAAATACTGTATCTATAAATTTTACCCATTATGCGTGTTTTGAGCTGGTCTGAATAAGAAATCTGAAATTTGTTTGATTGGCTTAGAAAAATATAAACAAAACTGAAAAATATCTCAGGATGCTTAAATGTCACAAGTTTTTAAGAACTAGATTTTTACCCAGTGCTCAAAGGGGACTGGATTTTATTGTCAAGAAGCATACATCCTCTCAGATTGAGTTTGTAGGATTCTACAAAACCAAAGCAATTTTCCACTTCAATCTTTGATTTGGACAATGTAAGCAACATCTCATAAGGCAAAGTACTGTACTCAGAGGTTTACCCAAGAGCTCTACATGGTCAGTCTACAAAACACAGTGATGTCAAGCTTATTATCAAATTTCTCAAGTTCAGGCAATTATTTCATTTTACAATGAATCACTGCATTGTGTTGAGTATTTTTGGTAACTTGGAACTATAATACACGGTCATTATTGTGAAAAGAGCATTTTTTTTACAAGACTTCAAAATAATTTTCCTTCTGCTGCTTCCAAAAACAATGCTTTTGTTTTTTAAAAAAAATTGTCATAATATTATTACTAGATATTAAAAATATTTTTGAGTTATTTTTCTGTTTTAATATTCTTCTCCATTACTCTTTCGCCACTAAAAATAAGAGGATAAAAAAAAAAGATATAAACAGATTTTTACATTCTTTTGTAGCTGTGAAAAAGACACAGAAAAGTAGCAATTTTAAAATTTATTTTTGTTAAACACATTTTTCTCTGAAGAGAGATAGAATTTATTTGAAGGAAATTATACAAATTTGAAGAGTGACATATACAGAGATATATCAAGCCATAGAAGAATTTTTTCACTAATGACACATGAACCACAGCCTGTGTTTTTACCAGACAAAAATGTTTTCCCCTTGGCCAGGTGATCATGCCAAAGCACTGCAGCCCCCTGTAAGCACCATTTTAAACTCAGGTTCCCATTATCAACCACAAGACATCCCCAAGTGTTGTATTGAAAAGCGAGTAGACTACAAAACCTCATAGAATCACAGAATCACAGAATCATTAAGGTTGGAAAAGACCTCCAAGATCATCTCATCTGGTCCAGCTATCACACCTACTACAATGTGTCACCCACTCAACGATGCCCCTAAGCGCCAGGCCTGAACTTTCCTTGAACACCCCCAGGGATTGTGACTCCACCACCTCCGTGGGCAACCCGTTCCAGTGCCTGACTGCTCTTTCTGAGAAGAAATGTCTCCTCATTTCCAACCTGAACCTCCCCTGGAGCAACTTGAGGCCATTCCCTCTAGTCCTATCACTAGTTACCTGGGAGAAGAGGCCAACCCCCAGCTCCCCACAACTTCCTTTCAGGTAGTTGTAGAGAGCAGTAAGGTCTCCCCTGAGCCTCCTCTTCTCCAGACTAAACACCCCCAGTTCCCTCAGCCGCTCCTCACAGGACTTGTGCTCCAGGCCCTTCACCAGCTTCGTTGCCCTTCTCTGGACATGCTCCAGGGCCTCGATGTCCTTCTTGTAGTGAGAGGCCCAAAACTGAAAACAGTACTCGAGGTGCGGCCTTACCAGAGAAGAGTACAGGGAGACAATAACCTCCAGGGTCCTTCTGGCCACACTATTCTTGATACAAGCCAGGATATCGCTGGCCTTCTTGACCACCTGGGCATATCTTCCTTAAAAAGATAATGAAGAAAGGATGGGAGATCAGCAGGAGCGGCACATAGGAGAGAAGAAGGAGGAGAGGGAAGGCCTAAAGATAAAGATATCATGCAGGAGAGAAATCGACCTAGACAGACATTTCATTGAAGGAGAGAAAGAAATAAAATATATAAACAAGGGTGCTGAATCACAGCCCAAATAGTCTGAAGAAAATGTGTGACACTAAAAGCAAAGAGGAAGAAGGACAAAGATATCATGGCAGCCTACAGCTTCCTCATGAGGGGAGCGGAGGGGCAGGCGCTGAGCGCTGTTCTGTGGGGACAGCGACAGGACCCGAGGGAACGGCATGGGGCTGGGACAGGGGAGGGTCAGGCTGGGCGTTAGGGAAAGGTTCTGCACCCAGAGGGTGGTCGGGCACTGGGACAGGCTGCCCAGGGCAGTGGTCACAGTACCAAGCCTGTCAGAGCTCAAAAAGTGTTTGGACAATGCTCTCAGACACATGGTCTGGTTTTTGGACGGTCCTGTGCAGAGCCAGGAGTTGGTCTCAATGAGCCTTGTGGGTCCCTTCTGACTCAGGATATTCTATGCTTCCATAATCTTACGTGGCAGGTGGGTTACTCGCTTTGGTGATGTGGTGGCTCACTCTCCCATCCTCAGACCACCTGGAGATTGAGGTGACATCTCCCACCCTTGAGCCCTAGCAGTAGATGCCATTTGCACATGCCATTCACTGCAACAGGGCAGAAGGACAAACATTGCTACCAGCATCAGCAGGACACTAGCTGGGGATTGAGCTTTTCTCCACCCAGTCTTTTGAAAGAATCATTTGCAGTGAATAAAGGGGGGGCTGAGAAAACTGTAGAAAATAATAGTGAAGAAGTGCTATAGTTTGATGAGGGTAATAACCTTTCTAACTAGTCTCCTATCACATTAGGTTCCCCATGAAATTATTTAAAACAGCAGGGAATCAAACATCCCCACATTATTAACCTCTAGCTCGTGCTTATTGAAGAAAATCAGGCAGATATTTTATGGGTCTTGCAAAGCCAGTGAACCCAGCATCCCAGCCTATGTCAAGCAGCGCCGTGGGGCCATGGGACTGTGGGGACCGTGGAACTGGATCCTCCTGCTGACAAGGGACAGCCCTGGGGTTGTGTCAGGCTCCAGAGGGACACCCCTGGGGTGTAAATGCTTCCAGTCACAACACTACACCGCAGTGGCAGCAGCACAGGTTGTCAGACCTGCCATTACAGTGGCTCCTGCACTATAAATACAATTGTTAATAAGGTATTTAAATATAAAGGGTTTTTATATGAAAACTGGTTGAGATTTCCCAAACATTATGAAGAAAATATTTTCAAACCCAGTGAGGGTTTTTTAAAAATAAAATAAAATAAAATAAAATAAAATAAAGAATAAAAACAATACCAAAAGCTTTAACCCAGAAATGAACCAAGCTGGGTAATCAAAGCATTGTACTGTGGCTTTTACATCCCTTGCATCTTTTCTAAAGTTTAAAATATGGGAAACTACCACACAGAAGAAAAACAAGTAACCACCTTCAAGAACACTTATTAAATAAGCCCATGAATTTACATCATCCAAAGACAGAGCTGAATCATCTGAATGATTGGCTCTTCCTGCCTATTCACAAATTGTGTCGGGAAATAATTTAACACATTTTTTAAATGGTGATCGTCACTCAGAGTACTACGTTGTGTAGTTGGGGATCCACTGTTGATATCTGGATTTAAACATTCTGTTTTGGTTAAACTCTTGGTGGGAAATGCAGTTTTCTTCTGTTGCCAACAGACATACTTTTTATTCCCAGCAAAATTCATAGGACTGTATATTTTTCAAATACTTATGCTTAATGAGTAATCGTGCTTTTATAAAATCCTAAGAAATTTAGGACAACAGAAAGTCATTCAAATGTATTTTGAAATATTTAAACCTTTGGAGGGCAGGTTCGGATTTTTAAGGGGTTACTTTTGACATTTGTGAAGATACACATCCATAAATTATTGGTAACGCTGAGCTCTAGCGCTCGAAATGCAGCGAAGGACCTTGGCGGCGGCACGGTGAACAGCTGCTTGTGGCGAGGCTGCCTTCCCAAACACCCAGAGGAAGGTAGGGAGCACTGAAGTGTTGGCTGAATATTCAAAAACATTGCAAAGAATAAACCTCACCGAAAACAAAATGTGAGGAACACACTTCTGTTTCCAATGCCCCTTGGGCAACACTGCAGTAAGGACCTGACTGTATATTTTACACCTCTGCTATGCGCTCATACATACATGCTTTCAGCAGAATTTTTTAAAAACAAACAGAAAAAGCCTTATTACTATTTCAGTGTCTCCAAATAACATTGGCGTCTCATAGAAAAGAAGCATTTCCTGTGTACAGCCTTGCATAATCACCTAGCTGCACAATGGGAGGTATTTGCTGTCTTCTGAAGTATCACGTATTAGCCCTGGTGGGACTGCAGCCGGCAAAACAACGGGATGATCCGGCACGATAAACCTGATGGATCAGAGGACCTGGGGGTATACGAGCGGGCATCTTCCAATAGCACATGCAGTTCAGCATTTGAATGAGGAAAGCAGGAGAGTTTTATGGTGTTGTAGGGTCTTTTCTGAGAACTGCGTTACTGATAGTTTCCATCATCTTTGCACAAAGCCGTGCCTGTCAAGAACAAGGGCTGCCACTATGTCTGGGCTGTGCACACATGCTGTAATAAAGACAGATTCCTCCACTGAGGACTTACAAGCCAGGTTTATGACAAGACAACATACAGATGCAGTACAAAAACACAGAGGAAGAGAGGAGATAACAGTAAAACAAGCATGCATTTTTCATAATAGGCAGTAATTTCATGGCTTAATTTAATCAATGGTCTAACTAAGTGCAGTACCTTGCTTTTCTCCTGTACGCATAAGTTTTAAGGCCTCGTTAACATAGAATGTGTGATGAATATTTTATGGTGACTTATTCCATTTTATTCCACTTTATTCCATTTATCTAGTGGCCTCAAAAAAAGTAAATATTTACCAACCATCATTACAAAAGCTGGGTGGAATATTTTGCAATAATTTACACTTCCTGTAATAAGAACAGTAAACCACTGTCCAGTTTTGGACTCTGCTTTGTGGAAAGTGCAAACAAAGGCTATTGATGGTGTTCACAGTGTTGGGTTATATCACTTCCCTTACAACTTTTCTACATTTGTAAAGGTCTCCGGGATACACCAGCAAAAAAAAAAAAAAAAAAAAAAAAAAAAAGAGGTTTGGGTACCCTAAGTTTTAAGTGTTGTAATAAAATCATTTCCATGGGGAAGAGGAAAAAGCTTCATTAGTTTACATGGTAAAGCTCTGGTCTTAAGGACAGACTTTAAACTGAGAGAAAGGGGAGGATGGCTCAGAGCATTTCATCAGTTACTACAGAGAAACAAGTTGTGTATGACTTGACAGTAGAGTATTAACATGAATAAATGAACAAGGCAAGGGTAATGGCCTATTCCCTTTGTCTGCCATCAGTATTTTACCCTCCACTAAAAGGTAACATATGATGGAGTCTCAGGAGTACCTGCAGAGGTTTGGCCAAGAAACTGGCTATTGATAGATATGACTGCACACGTTTAATTTCACTTCAGAATATCACATCATGTAGGAGTCAACTTTAGTGGCTATCCTATAAAGTCCCACAAGACATTTAAATATCAGAGGAGGAACAATCATCCTACTGCTTGTATGGAGAACAAAATACATGCTGTAATTGCAGGTGCTGCCACCACTGATTTGGGTAAAACTGAAACGCATCTTGCAGGTTCAAGTTTTAAAGAAATTGGAGTAAACTCAAATCTGGTGCAAGCTGAACAAGACGGCAGAGTTAAAAGAGAAACTAGCTTGGCCCAGTTATTTTAAAGTGAATTTACTGCTCTTGAAAGAGTCTAATAATGAAAGCCCTTTATTTATCCGAAGAGGTACAACATGAGCTAAAGTGAAGTTGCCCACCAACACATTTCAGCCCATTTCTAGGGAGAAGGAAATGGGAAAGCACGTGCATCCCATTGGTCGTGTCCATGGATATCTCTGAACTTCTTGGACTTGCTGGCAGAGTTATCATCACTTGTACCAGCATTTCTCTTGCAGTGGACACTTAGGCTCACAGAACCAAAATGAGATCAAGTGCTTCATAAAAGCTGCTGAAACACAGCGAGTTGATAAAGACTTTCACATTCAAGAGACCACAAATTCTTTAAGCTAAGTTTAATCACAAGCACACTGGAGGCACATTTCTCCACAGGCTCACACTTTCATGCCTTTGTGACTCTACCTGCTTCATCTTGACATTAGTGAGAGCTACAACATAATAGTAAGTTTCTAAAGAATATCATAAACTTCTAGAAACAGTTTGAAAGAGATCTTTTCAATGAGACCGGTCCTTAGAAAGCAGTTTAACAACAAGAACAGTGATGTTTTAACATGTACAACTTTACAGCAGAGATTCATTTCTGATTACCTTCTATTAGTTTTCATTGCAACCTTTTGTAGAAACCTATTGATTTCATCAGATTTAATTTTTGGGATGCATTGTGTTAATGGAATGTGCAAAAGCAGTTGCCACAGTGTGTGCTTGATGCTTATACCCATGATACAGAGCAACAGGAAAACATGCATGTGTTTGTCTTGGTGCTAATACAACCGTGTTTCCCTGAATCTGAAGGTCAGGCAGACAAATCAGAAGCTAGAAGGAGAAAGTCAAACACATTGTCCTGAACTTTTGGGTATGAAGTTCAGCAACCTCTGCTGCACTTGTAGAAGAAGGAAAAAATGGGGGGGGGGGGGGTAAATAAAATCCAAAAGAGAGTAGGCAGGGTTCCCAGCGCAGCACAGAGACCTGCGCTTTGACTCCCACCTGCCAGGTAAGTCTTACAGAAACTCAGCTTTTTACCACTGACAGCAGTTGTCCTTCACTCAGGGCTTAGAACTGTTGTTTCCATGCGAAGTTCTGGTTTCTCTCAACTTCTTTACTCAACACTCAGCTGCAACACTGATGAGAAAAACTCCTCCAATGAAGAGCTGAATACTACAAATAATTTTTTTCTTTTTATTTTCAAATTTCCTTCTGGATGAGGAGACCAAAGAAACACTTCTAAGTGTCTTATACTAACTTCACAGTGTTTAGTCATATCTGTCCAGAGGTTGAAGTCCATTATGTAAATTTTAAACTTTCCTACAGATTGCAATTATTGCAACTTTGGTAGACAATTCCAGAGCATAGAATTTTTAGAGATTTCTACAGATCCTTGATCTGTTCTCTCTTTCCAGTTACACTCCCCCTCCTTCACACACCAAACCATCTCCAAGTATCTAAATTGTTATTTTGGCCCAATTTGGCATCCATGATCTGCTTTTCTTGTTGAGCTGCAATTATTATTACACAACTGTAGTGGTACTCACTGGCTAGTGCCATAGGCTTCCGTAATTCTTAAGATTGTTCTGTTTAGTTGTAGGATTTTAACTTAATTTTTAATCAGACTTTGAATCTTAATCTTTCCTTTTCAAACATCAGGGTATTACATATTTTGATTATGTACCAGGTGGAGTAAATGTAGCAAAATGTCACACAAAAAATGTTTGGTTTGCTTACTTCAGCCACATATCTCCTCATCCTCTAAGTGTTAATCATTCACCACCATAAAGATAAGCCCAGCGTAATGTATTTTCAATTAACACAAACAAAAATGCATCATCAATAGCATTATCATTAACAATCTGCAATTACTGTCTAGTTAAAGCACTTGTTCTAGCTTTGGGGTGGCGCACAGCCCTGTGCTGATGACGGCGATGATTACAATAGCAAAGGTCAGGCTTGGAGCCTCTCTGAAGCCAGTCATCCAGACGATTACCATCATTGACAGTTTTTGCCAGAAGCACGCTTATTGAAAGCAATGTGAATGCCACAAGGACTGTGTATAAAAATAGAGGAAAATTGTCTGCAGTCTTCCCTCATCTCCTGGTTGCCAATTGTAATTAGATCTTCAGTCTGCTTTGTAATCAACCATCAATTCCACAGTATAAAGACCTCTGCAGCAGAATATGCACCCTATGTCTTTATCAGCAGAGTCCTCCAGCCATTCAAAGAGCTTGCATTAGAAATATCTTTTCCATATAACTTAGGACACCTAGGAAAAAAAAGAATAATAAAAAAAAATATACAAGAGCTTCTTCTAGCTGAAGGTGGAAAAGAATATTGATTGCAATTACTGTGCAGCATTTGCCAGTGCAAACCTATGTTCACGGAGGTAACAAAATATTGTCAAAAAGAATTTTCATTTATACGTGTAAAGCCCCACCTCCTATTATATTTTTTCACTAAATAGTTTTTGCTCCCTTAATACAATGTACTTAGTCTTCTGAGTACAACTAATTTAATATTCCTAATGTCTCTGTGTTTTGTTACACTGATATAAGCAACTAGATACAAATGAGATCTAAGATCATATTCACCTACAAGTTAATTAATGTTTCCGTACTATTTTCTCTCAAACAATAAAGTTTTTTTCATATATTTTTGGCTGTTGTCTAAATAATTTGCAACATAGTTGTATTAATTTATAAATAGGTATGTTCAGGATCCATTTGCCCTGTGTTTAGTTGTCAGATGCACACATAGAAGAGTGTTCACGTTATTCAGCCAAAGTTTATACTGTTTGCGTTCACCAGCCATAAAGAAATCTGTATGGGCAAAGACTCTCCTTTGCATCAGTTTCCTGGGTTTCATCATAAAGAATATGGAATATATATACACGTATAAAGTATTGAAAATTTGCTCGGATGAAGTATCTCTCAGCCATTCATCCTTTAAACTGGTGTTAATATGGCTGAAATCTCTCATGCTTATATATCTTTTATGAAACAATGCCAGAAATTACAGTAAGCTCTTTTTTTTCTTTCTTTCTTTCTACTGTGTCTGAAAGTGCTGATCTGTATTTCTCTTCAGAGGAACTTCACATGCGTGGTGCAAGAACAAGTAAAAAGACAAGCTCCATTGTGACTCATAAAGCCCAGCCTTTCAAGATCAGTTTCAATAGATCTGAGGCAAAAGATACTTAAAGAGGATTTTCACCAGCACAGGACTTCACGGTACAGAGGAGAATTATCTGTGTCACGTGGACCCAGTTGTTGGATCTGGCATGCCTCATCTCCACATTCTCTCATACCCTTGCACCTTGGTGAAGTCAGAGGGTCTCCATACTAAGGGCAGGCCTGGTCAGTCTAGCCATAGGAGCTCACTGCAATTTCAAAAGCTGTTTCTTCCCTAAATAATAATAATAATAATAATAATAATGGCTCAAAGGAATTAATTCTGGGATGGAAGTTCCTACAACTTCCATTCTTAATAAAAATAAATAAAAAAATGTTGACAAGAGAGGACCAGTGTTATATTTTCTTGAGTTCATTCTGTCTCTCTAGATGAAGAAGTTGTCTCTGGTAAAGAGATGGGGGCACAAGTTAAAAATAAGACATTTGAATAATGTTTTATGAACCTTGGAAAATATCATGCTGAGCTCCTCAGGTGGAAATTCAGTTTCTTTGCATTCCAATCTTCTTTCAATATGCCCATCTGACTCTCCAGATTCATTAACTGAGCAGCCACATTTTCTAGCAGGTTTCCTACAGTGATTGAAGTTTGCAACACATCTATTTCTGCATATAGCAATTCCAACACTTCTCAAATTGATCCCTCAAAGTCCAGACTTGTGGCAGATTGTCTTTCCAGCAGGACAGCACAAGATGGGCTCTGGTATGAGCCTTGAAATGTAGTGGTAATGCACGTAGAAATAAATTAACTATTTATACAGAGCATTTCATCTCAGAATTGTATGTTATCTACCTCACAAGCCATGTATGTATCAACAGCAGAGTCAGGCAAGGAAGTTTAGGCAGGTCAGGATCTTAAATACTACGAACATATTGTGCTTAGGAAATGTGATGAACTTGGGTGGTTCTGCTTATAGCAACAATATTATTCAAGTGATTAAACACTATTGAGTAAGTTTCCAGGATCAGATATTAATGATTTAATGTAGGCAATTAAAGAGAATTTTATATATCTGTACATAATATCCTTTAGGCAAAACTAGATTATTCTGCTTTTGTTTGTAGAGAATAAACAGTTTTAAACAACATGCATTTCATCATTCACAGAATTAATGTAAAGAGCTCTCAAAGTTCTCTTATCTCATTTTGTTCTCTCCATCAGTCTTGCTGCCTGCTGTGACAAAGTTATGAAAAATAGCTAGCTAGCAATTGTACAGAAACACGTCAGTGGAAAACATTTTAATGGTTTTGTTGTACTGTGACATCTACAAGCCCCACTCAGTGGCCGACAGGCATACTTCTCCCTCTCTTTTCCACCTGCACTCTCTCATGCTTACCAGCTCACCCCAGGTTGCAATCAGATTTGTTTCTTGTGTGACTCCAGCCAGCTGAACCCAAATGGCCTTCAGACAAGTGAAAGTCAAGGCAATAACTTGCACAGCTTCTTTTCAGTTTTTGCTTTTCTGATACAAGAAAAACAAAGCAAAAGAGGCTATGGTGCAGACTCAGTACTGAGCAGCACTAAGCTGATGCCAGGCGTTGTACTGTTGTAGAACTTCCTTCAGAGTGAACATCCAGTTCTATTTCTTCCTTGTCTCTTTTCGTTGCGATTACGACCATGAATTAAGGCTATCACTGGCACTGCAGCCCATAAAACACAGTGCCAACTTTACTAGCTTTTTTTTTTATAGGAGATGACATTATCGCAGCAGCTTCTATATCTCTGGTAAGCTCCACATATTGTACAGACAGCTCCAAAGTTGCCTTCAGATCTGTCATATGGTGCAAACAGCTGCCGATGAGCCTTGTGAACTGCTTTGACCTCCTGTATGCCATTTTCCTCTGGCTTTCCTTTGACTTTGAGTATGCAGCCTCTTTTATACCGCTCACAGGACGCAGAGGTTCTTTTCCCATTTGAAGGGATCAGTGATATTTTTGTGGAGAATACAAATACAAATCAATAGTTTCTCATCTTGACATAAGGGACATGCTTATTTTTAAATAAACTCTGTTTTCACCCCTGAGACTAGTACAAAGCAGCCAGAACAGGCTCCGCTAGAACTGCACTGGGATTTTAAGACTCTGCTTCACTTGTCCCCATTTCACAATGTCAAGCCACATAAAACCAAATGATTTCATTTCCCTTACAAAAGACATTTCCAACTTCAGGAGGAGTTTAATTACATGGTGTATTCACTGGTGACAAGGTGCTAGCATTTGTACATGTATAAAATACTTCAGCAAGGCTTCTGAAGGCTTTTTTTCTCCAAAATGGGGAAATTAGTGCTACTGTTTCTCAAACTTACTTAAGGTCAAAAACTCCATTCAGATGCACAACTTAGAAAGGAGCAAATGATCAGGAAAAGAGCAGAAAATTCACAGAATAGGCAGCAGAATAAACACAGAATGTGTCTCTTGAACTGCACGTTCCTCATCTCCTCCTGGAAAGAAAAGCGTTAGGTTTTTCACTTTAATTTTTTAGGTTCATGTTATCTATCTGATATTTGATTGATGCTGCTAGGGAGTGAAGCCATCTTTCTATAGCATGCATTGAAAACAAGTGGACAGCTAAGCAAGAATTTCATTAGATGCCTCTTCCCCTTAAAATCCTCTTGCAGAGGAAGAGGCAGCACATAGCCATGGGAATATAGCAGAGAGCTGCTACTAGAAGAGTCACCAAGTCCTGACCCTGATTACAGCAAGACCTGGGAGCAATGAGCATCAGGACAAGGGATATGCCCCAAGAGATGTAGCTGGTGGAGTGCTCAAGTGACGTATCCCAAGGTCATGGCTGAGCAGGTCATGATTGCAGACATGGTTCTGAAATCCAAGTACTGCTCCGATAACCTACATTGTTTGCTGAAATGCTGAAAGCCTTGTGCAGGGCTGAGCTGCATAAGACAAAAGCAAAATTTGTTTTCTGGTGTTTAGACTTAACAAAGTTACATTTCATTTCACATTTCTTATTTGTACAGCAAAGAAGCAGATTGATATTTCAAAACCTTTTCCAAATGTTTATTTTAAGCAGTGATACAGGAACTCTGTATTTTTACATATGGTTAGTGATGTTTTTTGCAAGTTACCAGTCTTCAATTTAACTTTTAATCAAAACTTGAAAAAGGTTGATGCATCTTTTAGAGTTCTACACATTTAACTGAGGTTTTGTGAGCTACAAAGTTCCCAAGTATAGAATAGAATAGAACAGAACAGTTGAGGGAGAGAAAGTGCAAAGATCATTGAGTCCAACTGCCTGAACGTTCAGCAGTAACCAACAGTTAAAGCTTATTATTGAGGGCAACATCCAAAAACGCCTGTTGGACACTGACAGGCCTGGGGCATCAACCACCTCTCTAGGAAGCCTTTTCTGGTGTCTGACCACCCTCACAGTTAAGAAATTGTCCCTAATGTCCGGTCTGAACCTGCCCTGGCGCAGCTTTGTGCCGTTCCCATGTGTCCTGTCATCGCCTACCAGGGAGCAGAGGCCGGCCCTCGCTGCCCACCTCCCCTCCTCAGGAAGGAGCAGGGAGCAGTGAGGTCGCCTCTTCCTCCTTTTCTCCAGACCTGACAACCCAAATGTCCTGTGAGGAAAGGCTGAGGACACCCCTTCCAGCCCTTTCACCTTTCAGATTTGTTGCCCTACTCTGGATGCATTCAAGGACCTTAAGATCATTTTTTATATTGTGGAGACCAGAACCGCACACAGTACTCAAGGTGAGGCCGCACCAATGCTGAACACAGGGGGAGAATCACCTCTTTTGAGCAGCTGGCTGTGCTGTGTTTAATGCATCCTAAAATGCAGTTTGCCCTCTTGGCTGCCAGGGCAGGCTGCTGGCTCGTGTTGAGCCTGCTGTTGACCAGTTTTAACTGAACATTTTTCCAGGGAGGGAGGCACACCTCCCAGAGATAGCTCAGGGCTACCCTGGGATAACAAGCCAACAAGCGGCTGAAAATTGCAGGGAGCTGAGAGCAGGTGTGCCTGGCCATGAACCTTCTTCAGCAGCAGAATCTCCAAAGAAACAGGAAGCAAGGACAGACTCTGCTGGTCATAAAGGTTTGCAGATAATTCTCCTGATATAATGGGTTTCCTTACACTCACGTATTACATAAATTAGATAACAACTGTATAGCTAATATTATTTTTTTGTATCATATTATATAAAACTTTATACCCACAAATTCTTTGTATTGCTACCTTCTGGTGATTGTACTTGATTATATTACCTCATTTCAGATGACCATTCTTTTGCTGCTAGAAACAACAGAGGAGTATGCAGAGGAATAATCTAATCATAGGGGTCTAAGAACCAGCATTTCTGATTCATGCTGTTATAATTCCATGTTTCAGGGTACATATACAATATACATATACTCTTAGATACTTCGGTCATATTAACTGAAATGCAAATGCATTACAGTGCTAGAGTGACAGAAACAGAAACAAAATATTCACAAAGATTTAATTACAGCAGTAGCTTTGGAGCCTTGGAATCAGTATATATATATATATATATATATACACACAATCCCATTTATACACATGCTTAAGTGCAAACTAGGATTAATACTGTATAGTTTACAAGCCCAAGTGACATTCCCAAGAATTATTTTCTAAGTGACAGTTAAAATAAGCAGATGTCTGTTGTATTCAAAAAACAGAATTCAGATTCTTTAACTGGTTAAAATATACATCGAACAAAAATAATGATAAGCATCAGATTTAACAGGGAAAGAATTTAAGAACACTTCACAAAAAAAACATAAGAGTAGATCTAATTATTTAAAAGTTGCTCAATGTATATACAATTCTAAACTATTAATAAATATATCTGATAAATAATGATGATAGTCTCCATATTTCTTTGTTTAATTCTCAGTTTTCTTGCAAGACCTTCCTGAAGTTTGGTTGTAATGGATCATTACGTCCATAATGTGCTCAATGTTGGAGTGAATTTTGAACAGTTTTTAGGCTGCATACTGTTTTCTTCCAGATAATTTACTGGATTAAAATTAGCAGTGTGAAAAGCTGTAGAGAAATCTAAATGCCTGCCAAATCAAAGAAATAATCACATTTTTATGAATATTTAATATCATAGTCATGGCAAATAAGGCAAGTAATTAGTACTTACCATAAATTTGCAAAGTATTATTTTATGTAAATGTTACATTCTACTAGTTTGATATGAATTATTCATTGTATTACCAGACGCTGACACAAACCAGCAAACACTAAAATCTATGTGTTATTAGTTTACTTACCTTTAATGATATTGTTTAGAAAGCATTTTTGTGAGATTACTATTTTTTCCCAAATGGGATGGAAACAAGAAGAAAGTCATTTAAAGTCACCTACTGCACATTCCAATATTGGAGAAACTTAAGATGCAAATGTAAAAAATGCAAGTTCTTTCATGTGTACAGATGAAGAGCTCTCAGCTATGCCTCCAATTGCAAAGACCGCACGGGGGATTACTATTAATGAAGTATGGTAAAAGCTGTTTATAAAAATAATGGGTGTAGGAGAAAAACAAACATCTTTAAAGATAACCCCCATAACTCCTCACAATAAAGACACCTTAGGTCAGGGAATAAAATGATTAAAAGAAAATTTAGACTTGACCATAACAGGTAACATCCAAATAGCATTTCAAGACAAAAAAGCCCCCACAGTTTATATTTGTGTGTTGGGTTTTCCCGTTTCTTTTTTTTTTTTTTTTGAATCAAGATTTCTTGATTCTTACAAAAATCAGTTTCTTTTCTTAATTTGTGGTTGGCATCCACTGATCCTTGGAAACAAAAACCCTCATTATATTTCTAGTGCAACAGCATATTAAATGGCAAAATCCTCTTTCAACTCTTTTGCCCCTTAAACATAATCACATTCTCTTTTTGGCATTAATATCAACTTTATTCTAACTGACAGATTTTTCACTTTTTACGGATCTTCCTTCTTTGTAGGCATTCGTACAGAGAGTGACTCAATACTATGTCCTAGAACACACCCATTTGCAATTACCTTATGATGTGAAAAATAACTATTTACCTTCCTCATCTATTTTTTAACTAACAAACTATTTTTTTTGAATCTTTCATAAGCAGCATCTGATTTTTGGTTGCACAAAATGAATCTTCTTCAAACAGTAAATCTTTAGGTCTTAATAAATTACATCCACTGCATTATACCTGTCAGCTTGCTCTGAAACAAACTGAACAAAATTAAAATCTGCTCACTGCTTATATCCTCTCCTTTGGTAAATCTATGCAAGCATTATTCAGACAATTCTGATTTATTCTGATATTCATCTATCTTTATTTTAAATATATATATAGAGAGAGTTCAAGAAACTTTCCAACTAACTGCTTTTGAATCCCCCCCAAAAGAAAAAAAAATTTAAAAGTTTTGGTATCTCATATATAATAAATACTTATATTGGTCCTTCAGATCATAGTTCAACTTATAACCACTACAAATTACACTTGGGATTCACCAAGGGACATTTTAACTTTCAATGTCTTTCACTCTTCAGCTCTCTGGTTGTGTCTTAGGACACGAGGGTTTATAGCCAATGTGTTCACTGTATACAGACAAAAAAACTAATGTTTTGTTTCTAATTTTTCCAAATATGATCAAGGTAGTAAAGGGTTTTCATGTCCTTGTAGAACTCTGAATTGTGAAAATTTAGTCTCTATATGTATAGTAAAAAACAGCATTATGATTTGTTTGCAGGGCTTCAGTTAACAGCCAGAGACGTTTTACTCATGGTAAGTAAATGCAGCACAGGTTACAGGATGGTGGGGGCTGGTTTCTCTGAGCTATTGGCATCCCTGAATTAGGAAATGTAGGCCAACATTGGTCTACGTTTAATTTATTTGATTTGAGTGCAACTTTCCCCATGCAACTTTAACTCTGTGTTACTGATGCTTTTCCCTGTGTTTCTGCAGTATTGTACTTGGCATTTTGGAGAGCAAAGGCAAGCTTTAGCCTAACATACCGCATTACAATGCGGTTGTGATTTTGTACCACATCGTCCCAAGATAGGCACCTACCAGAAAGACACTGCTGTTTCTATTCAGAAAGAAAAACATCCCATCTTCAGAGAACTGAAAAGTAAGAAATTTGGCTTTGGGGAGGAAGGGCATGGTTTAGGGTGACTATCAGATGTGGTTTCCTAAAATGGAATATTTCAAAGTACAGGGGAAAGGGCAGGACTGCATCTTTGGGAACAGTGCTGTAGGAACAGCTCCTCACTGAGACCTTGTGTTTGGACTGAAGGATGCAGGCCTCTATTGCAAAATGTGTGCTGGACATGGGAGAGCCCAGCAAGGAGCTGGCAGCCAAGGTGAAAGGAGCAAGTATCAGAGCGGTTTTATAAACCACCACTCCACATCCCCCATTTTAAATAAAAGCTTGCCAGCTGGCAAGTGGGAGAGAAAAGGAAAGTTCTTACCTTTGTTGGTGGTTTGGACAATGCACCAGCAAGCCTTCAGTCATTTACAAAACTCTCATCAGCCTTGAGGAGTTGCACACTTTCTCTTAAAACCATCCTTGTGTAACTTAGCTTCTAATTAATTTCCACCTTCAAGTAAGCAAGTTAGCAAGGCCTGTGGAATAGCAGAGATAAAAAAAAAATGTAATGATCAAATGAGCAGGCTGAGGAAATCTTTCACTCCCTGATTCCTTCAGCCTTCTGTAAGTGCTCTCCTTCCCTTCTGTACCCCACTGTGGCCTCCTATCCCCTGATCGTAATCAAAAGCAACATGTACAATACAGGCAATTAAAAGAAAATATTATTTGCACATTTAAAGTAATGGTAGAGAAGATATGAGAACACAGCACAATGGACAGCAAAAATGTGGTTCACATAAATGTTTGTTTTTAGCTTTAATATTTTAAACAAACATTTCCTTCCACTTAGACTCATCCTAATCTGCAATCTCCACCTGGTGTTTCTCAAACCAGATGGAAATGTAAATTATTTAAAATCATGAAATTCCATTAGCAGTTGGGCTTAAGTGCTCAAAAAAAAAAAAGAGGAAGGAAGAGGTTTTTCAGGGTTCCAGAAGGCAACTTTGTCTCCCCTTGTGTACGGCTGTGCCCACAGACTGGGTGCACTCTGCTCCGTTTGTGCTCTAGATGAACACCAAGCACCCGTGAAGAAGCAGTAGACCCAAGCACTGCAGCAATGCCTGTAGCCCACTCATTCCCACAGCAGAAAAAGTGTGATTCCCTGAGTGCCAGCAGAGCAGAAATCTGTTTCATCCCCACAAATGCTTTGAGCAATGCTATCTACTCTTCCTCTATTTAATGGGGAGAAAGGATTTGCCCCAGACCTTTATCTCTGAAATGTATCTGATGCCCATGATGATGTCCATTCCTTCCTGTTTGTAGCATAAAAGCCTGGGAGCAAATGCCATGTGAAGAAGGTGCCTGCACGAACAGACATAGCTGAAAACTGAAAAGGACTATGAAGAAGAAAATAAGAACCAACTTCATGTTTCTATATGCAGGGCTTTTTTTTTTTCCATGAGAAATAATAACAGAAATGACATTTTGGGGCACTGCACTCTATTGTCTCTCCTCTTTATTGAGGGGTTGTATACAAGGTAGATAATCAAGCAGCAAGGCCTGATGCTGTATCAGGCTACTCACAGCTCTCAGGTGTTCCTCAAGACAGGTGTCTGAATCCACTCATACCAACGGGCTGGGACATGAGATGCTCCTGTCTCCATTTACCCAAGTGAGCAGCATTCTGCCAGCCCCCATCACCACCTGCTGAGCTCCCTAGTGCACCGCACAGCTAGAAATCAAACCGAGACAGCTTCACCACTGGCTGGAACATTCTCCTCATGCATCTTTAGTATCACTTTTCTGTGATTTAAGACCTCTCTGAATGATGGCTGTTTGCTTGGATTTTTCTAGTATTTGGCCACAACAAACTATATAAAACTTCTAAGAGGTCCTCAAAAGTTCCATCACCTCAAAGTGCATGAGTTTTAAACTAGATAATGGTGTGGATATCGTCTATTTGTGTTCTCCTTCAGTGACCTTCTGTATAGATGTACCATTTACAAAGTCCACACTAGACATGCCCCTTCTGCCTCCACTGTTAATCTCCAGTTATTAGCAAGCATACCATTCTTACCCAGTTGTTAACCTCCAAATTTCACCTAGATGATAACCATTTCTCCACCTTTAATCACAGTTTCACTGAGCAAAGCAGAGAGGATGGATGTAGGAGTGGACCAGACCCATTAAAGGAGAGTTAGGCACTTAACACTGTCCTATCTGCCCTACTACAAATCCAGAACCCTACAAGAAATAGTTGTGTCCCCTGAGGTGCATGAGAAGAGTATGACATGTCTGAAGGGAATTCAGTACCAACACGCTGAACGGATGCTGCTGCTTCTCTTACACCCCAGATCCATTGCAACACTGACCAGGTGCAAGTGTCCTCCCAAGCTTGCTCAGGTCCTCCCACTGCTTGGTTTGGACAAGAGATTTGAATCCAGGTCTTGTCTAACAGAAAATGACAACAAAAGCAATCTCATACCACATGATCAGAAGGGATTTCAATGTGGTGCTTCTTTACATACTCATACATTCATTTTCTTCACAACATCTAAATAAAAAATGGTGCTGGGAACTTCAAAATGTCTGTTCCAGATTCGTGTCTGAGTCACTGGATCAGATTTCCCTGTCCGTCTATCTCTCTCTCTGGTCAATGAAACATTGATCATATTTACTATGGAAATAGCACCTAAGTCACATTTAAATGTTTACTTTTGCAATATTCCTGATGATCACTTTGGATTTATTCTAGCTTTTTTTCCCCCGCACCAGCATGTCTGCAAATCTCTTCATGTCTTTGGTTCTTGGTCCAACATAAGAGAAAAAATTCCCTAGGAAAATCTCATACCTTCCTTCCATCTCTAAAATATTGTCATGATGACTTGGGAAAACACACCTGTGAGTTGCAGCTGTGACCCTCTGTAGGGCACTAGCTATCCTCAATTTGTGGTATTTCATGCTATTTGAAAAAAAAATGCTATTCATGGAGAAAAACTTTATCAAACACTGTAGCATTAAAAGCACACAGGAGTGGTAACATAAGCAACAATCCCCATTTCAGTATCTCTGAGCAAATTTCAGTCTTCTGAGCAGCTGCCTCACGGAAGGGAGAAGGCTGTTTGCTTCATACAGCTCCGCTCTGCTCCTTTCTCTCTTACGTCATTTAAATGCCGGACATGTACATGTTGTGGCTTTTTCTCTCTGTGATTCAAAAGAGAAAAACTGGGGCCTCTAATCAGCGTGGAAAAGCTGAGGGGAAAAAACACAAGCATTTCTACAGCAAAGGGAATCCTGTCATATCGCATTTTAAAAGAAACAGTATTTTAGGTTATATCTATACTGTATTTATTTTAGTTTGGGAAGAGTGAACAGTAATAACTGTATGGGTCCTGGGAACACGATAACTCTTGTTGCACAGAAATCAGTGGGAATGAATACCCCTATGTTTGCTGAGTCCCTCAGAAAGTTTTTACAGCCTGCATGGAGCTCTCTTTTTTATGCCACCAGGAGCATCCAGGCGAGCTGGTTTAAATCTAGCTAGGATATACTGCAATCAGCTCAGCTGCAGAGTAACTGCAGTGTAGTGTCCCCTCCCATGCAAAACAACTGACTCTATGTTGTTAATTTTTCTGTAAGCTTGCACACCCCACAGGTAGTCCAACATCATCCTGACTCCTGGAAAGGAGTCAACAGCCATCTGCACCAGAGTGAATGGCACTCAGCATGATACAGGTCCCTGGTGGGAGCAAATCTCAGTATCATCTGACACTTTCCCTTTTGCTTTAACAAAACCCAAAGAAGCCATCAAAAAAAAAAAAATATATATATATATATATATATGAAATTTCCATAGCTTTAGGTCCATATGAAGCTTCTTTCATGCCCTCTGTGCAGAACAGCTTGCAGTGACTGGGGACACATCGCTCTGGGGGCTGGAGCCGCCAGAAGTGCAGACACTTCTGGCCACAGCCCAAAGGGACAAACTCTGTTGTGGTTCCTCACAACATCGTCCTGCAGGACCCATACGGAGAGAGACTCACTTAATGGTAAAAGGAAAAAGTAGGTCCAGCTGGAATCATACCTTCTGTCTTTGCCACCTTGGACTCAGAGCTGCAGAAAAGAAAAGCTTCACCCCAGTGCTTTAAGGAGGTCAGAAGAAGGTAGAGATTCCCTTATATCCAGCATGAATCAGAGGGTAAATCACTTTAGATATATCATCCTGCTTACAGCAGGCTCAGCTGTGAGATCAGATGATGTTGCTTCAAGCTTTATCTAGACAGATCTTGAGAACCTCCAAGCACAGAGATGACACATCCTCTCCGTGCACCCTCTTCCACTGCCTCACAGCCCTCAGGGTGAAACAGCTTTTCCTGGTATCCACTTGGATACAACCGTCCTTGTTTCAGTTTCTGTCCATTGTCTCTTGTCCTTCCACCATACCTGGTGGCTTGGTGCCATCTTCCTGATACCCTCCTCAGTGGCACTGACAGTCTGCTGTTAGGTCCCCCTGAAGATGGCTCCTCTCAAGGCTGAATAAACCCACTCCCCTTGCCTTTGCAGGACATGTGCTCCAGCCTCTGACCATCTTGATGGCTCTCTCTTGAACTTGCTCCTGTTTTTTGATGACTTCCTTGTACTGGGGAGCCCAAAACAGCACGCGTGAGTGAAGCCACATGGAAAGACCAAAGAAGTCAAAGCAGGGAGACATTCAGAGAACTTTCTACAGTCTTGACTGGGCATTTTCCCACCCTGTTTTGCAGTTTTCAATATTAAATACATAATCCCACCCTCAGGATGTAATAAGTTATCCCTTTCCGGATATCACTGAGACCAATGGCATATACACACCTAACATGTCAAAAATGCAAAATAGAGTGTAATGATTCAGCCCTCCCCAAAGTGACCTAGTTATGGCCAGATAGGAAATCACACACAGCTGTTCCCTCAGATGATGCCCATTAGTCAGGGTGGTGCCCATTAACCTCCAAGCCACCCATTTTTGTTTATCTGACCAATGAATGCAACTCAACTTCAATTTTCTCTCCCTACTTTTTACCATTTTCTGCACTGCCTTTCAGCTTTAGCCCTTCCACCTCCTTCCTTTCTCTATAGTTCCCAGCTGGCCAAAGCTTTTCCTCACCCTTCCTCTCCCATCTTCCATTCTGAAACTCTGGAGTTCCCCTGGTAGCTGTCAGCATCCCCTTACTACAACAACCAGCTTGAACCTAATCCATTTCAGTGATAACCTTGGTGGATCAGGAGCCACTTTCATTTTGTCCTATAGCTAGAGCGCTCCATTCTTGATTGGCTCATGGACATCGCCTTAAGAAGCAAGATTAGTAGAAATAAAACAGAGATACCACAAACTCAGTGTAGGTATTCTATTTGGGTATACTTTTAAGATAGGTTCAGTAAAAGGACACTAAGAATGAACTTACATTGAGATTAACACATCTGAATTCAGATGTCTACAGGTACACCACCTTCCTAAACTCATATTGCAAAAAAATTGAGCTGCAAAATTGAAGATTTTGAGGTGCCCATATGCAGAGTCCACTCAAAAACCTCACAGGCTCCAGTGTCTGTGAAGTCATCTAAGACACAAAGCTCACATGTAGACACATGCATTTGTGTGATTTAATCTCAAACTGAATCCTAAGTGAAGAATTCAGAAACAGCTTTATATAACTATTCAAACTTCATCTCCTACTGCTACAGACAGAGGAAAGAAGGACAAATATTAAGTAGTTACACAAAGTTTTGTGCCAGTTCAGGGACTCCCAGTGGGCTGCTCTCAATGCCAGACCTTGCTGCCTTAAGATGATAAACACAGCAGCTCAACTCTATTTTAAAATACTTCTCACAGCTTCCACATGCTTTCCATTTTGTCCTAGGGCAACTGAGTCACAAGGATGCAAGACCCTCCCCTAACCCCCATAACAGGCCAGGTTTCCAGTCCCCAGGGGCACGCCAATGAATGCAGACCCCACTTGGGGCATCCGTTCCACCAGCAGGTGCCAAGGAGATGTTGGGCAACATCTCCTTTATTGAGGGGAGATCTCATGCTGGTGGCTGGGGCACTTTATTGAGGGGAAAGGATGGATCCCCTCCAGTAGCCAGTGTTGTCTCTATTTGTTTGTTTATTTGGAACCAAGACAATTCAGGTCCAGATGAGACCAGGTTCAGAGCCAGTGGACTGCAGCAGTTTCCAGTTAAACAGAAACCATTCAAAGTTAATAAACAAGTCTCTTCAAATGGGAAGAAAAAGATTCATGCATTAAAGCTGCATTAAGAAAGGAAAGAGAAAACAAACTAATAATTCTCTCTGCCTGCCACAAGCCTCTTTTTAACTAACTGAAGCCTATTTGAAAAGAAATGCAGTGGGTCCCTAGTACAGAGGTGGAGGGGCGGGAAGGTTATGTGGGGAGAAGAAGAAATCACTTTATTTCTATCACGATGCAGTAAGATATAAATACAATCAAAAGGGGTTAATCTAATCCTTTTGTGAAGCACTGAGTCAGAGAACAAGACAAAAACAAATCTGTGATCTGGAACTTCCTGAGCACCCACTCAGGGTGGATTAATGAGGAGTACACGGCTGTGAAATTACGTGCCCTCTGAGTCAGGAAAATGGTCCTAGTGGTGCATGACCTTGAAATGAAGGGAAGCAAACTTCACCTGATCCACAATTATAAAGACCTAAAAGGAGGGGGACTAAGGCGGAGGAAGAACACATTAAGAGCCTGGAAAATGTTTCTGAATATGAAACCAACAAAATACTAAACAAACCCAAGGCTTGAAAGATGAATTAAATGTAGCATAAAACCATCCACGGGCTTTAAAGGATACTGGCATTAGTGTTTGAGCATTACGAGGAAAGCTTGTCTTCTTTATTTACATGAAGTGGATATTTTGTTGCTGTTGTTATGGACTTAGTGATGTTTGTCTGCCTTCAATTTTCTCTTTGCAATGAAAAATTGTTGTGAGATGATTTCTAGTCTTAGCTGCTTTACATGACAGTATTATCAAGGATTCATCAAGAGGCCATCTGTCGAATTTATGAAAAAAAATGCAAAAACAAAACAGATGAAAAGGAAAGAGCAAGACAGAGACTGGTCCAGGGGACGATAGATGTGGCAGCATGTGCCTCAGTGTGAAAATTGCAACATTTAAATACTGTAGAATAAATTACTGTGCCGAAAAATTAGTGATGCTCTCCCACTTTAGATTCTCCCCTTACGATGAGAACATAATGAAATAGATCACAGACCAAATCATTTTTTCCTGTGGCTATTATTATATTCTAATGAAAAATTAAAATGGGGTAAAGACATAAAACCTGTAAGGGAATCAAACAAGCTAAGCTACTGAGTCATTTCTTAGGTACCCCCAAAATGTACAGCTGTTGTGGAAACAATAAATTTGTATTGCTTTAGGTATGTAATCAACTTACCTCCCTCTATTTTTCTTATCTTCTTGTATATATATATAGCTGGTATGTGTATATTCACACATGTCTGTGACATAGGAAAGATAACAGAAGGGCAAAAAATTTATCTGTCCTCATTGAAGGCTCATTGAATTGCATGTAAAAATAGAGTCAAATATAAATATCTATTCCTAACCAGTATGTATTATACATAAAATTCACAAAGTATCTACTGTTTTCTAACTAGGTTGACATCTATGTTTACATACTGTGTATGAGAAACAAAGCAGAATCAGAAGTGATTGCCGAAATCAAGAACTTTGTATCTATTTGGAGAATAAAGGTAGAGATTAAATCCAGTTTATACTATTTTTTAAGTAGAAATACTGAAAAATCCAGGCCTTTCCTAGCCTCTGCCTTCATCTTGCCTCCAGCAGGAATGCACTTGAATTTCCGTGCAAACCTGCAATAAACTAACAGGGAAATAATCCAATAGATTGTTGTACAAATTCAAAGATTTTAAACAGCCTTCCCCCAAAAGCCATTTACCTTTCTGTTTTACTGGCTATGTTTAAAGTTATGAAAAGCCAGCCACCAAGCTATCCCAGTGAAATAGGACTCACATACTTCTGCAGTACAAAAGTGCAAAACATCAAAGGAGTATGACATGCTATATATTTCTTAACATAACTGTTATACATGAGGTTTTGTGTCCTGAATTTTAACAGGGAGAAAAGCAATGGCAAAGAAAGGTTGGTATTGTTTTTATACCACGATCAAAAAGACATTCACAGTTGCTATCTCTGACCTTCTACACCAAAACTTCCCACAGATGTTAACAGCCTACCAGTGGTGACCCATCCAGCGATGACTTTCTGTACCTGAAAGAGCAGGTAAAATTCCACCTGAGCTTCACTAAAGATTTTCCTAAGCTATCCTAGTCAGATAACCAAACTCTGTGCTAATTTCTACCAGTTCAAAATTTTAAACTAAGTAGAAAGGCTATACCTGACATCAAACAGTCCTCAAACACGCTGTCCTTCAGTTTAGCTGATGAGTATACTTGGTGCATGCAGAAGGCAACATCTGAAAATCTTCAGCTGACTTGGAAAAAAAAAAACACGTTAATTTTAATTTAATTGAAATGGGATGATCATCTTGATGCATCAGTAATTAAATGACAGCAAACATCATAAAAGCAAACTGTGCATATATCTTAATGGCATAGTGCAAAGCAAAACCACTTACACAGCCTAAACTCTATGTCCTTCCAAAACTACAAAAGGTTTTATGGCTAAAGACCACTGTGTCATTCACTGTAGGCTAGCGAAATTGCATGTGGGAAGGTCTATGGATTTAGTCCTTCAGATATATACTTACATATTTAACTTTACTCATGAGAGTAAGCCCACAAATTTCTGTTGTACTTGACCCAAATGTAAGGGCAAGCATATCCAAATCCCTCTGAAAGACAGGCCATAAAATTTACATTCTGGAAACTTTTTTTCAATACAATTATGCAAATATTACTATAATGTTATTATGCTTTAAGGATCAATTCTTTAATTATATAAGCATCAATATTCACTTGACAATGGTGATATAATTACAAACAAAAGAAGAGGTAGATATGCTTGGGGAGACTAATTAAGTAAAAGTCTTTTGTGAAGTATTTTGTTTGGAATCTACTCAAATATCTGAACTTTAACAGAAGCCAGAAGAACGATTCTGAGACAAAAATCTTGTACAGGATTGGGCTTTCTGGTTTAAAACAAGACCTGGTATGTGAATACCACTCCCTTTCTGTAAAAGAAGCAATCATGTAAATGCAGTGGGTCCATGCCTTCTCCGTGATCAGTGATCTTGCTTGTAAAAGTTAACAGAGAATAAACCCAAAGCAATGAAGTATATCCTATTAATTTCTACAATATGACCAAGCATTTAGATTACACTAGAAAAGTGGTAACAGGGAAACAAAAATATCTGTTTGGTAGTGATTTTTTGATCTCCGTTTCATTGCACCTCTGGGAACAATACAGAAGCAAAACATAGCATCAACAAACAATTGGCTAAATGTTGGCTAAAACCATCACCGTCCTTTGTAATCAGCTTTATAGTGTGTGGGGGAAACAGAAGCTTCTGTCTGAATCTGTGCAAGGACCTGCTCACACAGAAGTAGAGCAAGACTTCTTGAAGTTTCAAGGGAGAGGAATTTTCCACATACATACAGAGCTCTGCCCCAAATAGATGTACAGCCTGATTCCTGCTACCCATAGGTCATGTAAGTGCTTTACCTATGCCAAAGAGCTATCGCTCTACTGTTTAACAAAAAGCAAGAGTCACAAATAATAGTCATTGGCAATAATAATAACAGCCAAACAAGCATTGAAGGTTCAGTATTCTTTGTAACCCCAATTAATTTCCTGGGTTTGGAGGCAGTTGTTTCTTTGGCAGCAAATCTACCATGGGAGCCGGCTCTGCTTGAGCCTCTGCTGAGAAGCAGCCCCGTCTTCAAGAAACTGAGAGCCCTTGAGCCACTCCTCACCTGTCCCTCGTTGCTGGGGCCCTGACAGGAGAATTATTCTGGGGACAGGCTGTGTGGGAGAACACGAAAACACATTCCATTAAATTAGTTACTCAAGTGTGTAACGCTGCTGCACAATGGAGTCAATTACCCTGATAGCACGGCTCTGCCCCACTCCCTATAACCATATGACTGAAGATCCATTGTATAATAATAGCCTGCAATAAGGTGTCAAGAAAGGACATTAGGGTCTCTGAAGCAATGAGCATTAACTGGGTACAATATTTTCCTAGGTCCATTTTATTGGGAAAATCCTCGAACTATTCAAATACTTGAACTCCCATATGAAATGAATCTCTCTCCATCTGTACAGACTTGGGTACTGATGAACAAGCTGGAAATACACAGGAAGCTGTATTATTTTAAATAACCGTTCCATAAAATAAATAGTAAGCATACAGCTCAGCACTTCAAGAATGGTAAAATAAATCTTCATCAAAAAAGCTTATTTTATGAACCCATAAATCTCCTGAAAATAAACGTTTTCTTCATCTTCCTGTGTTTTAATAAAAAATTTCTTTTTTTACTCACTCAATTACAATATCACTATCAGTTCAAATTACAGGTCAAAGATACGGGGCTTAATGTATGTACAGCCAGTTCTCTTCTCCTAATAACCTGTCATTCCCAGGATTTGAATGTCAGAGCACAGCCTGCCGCAGTAATGCTACTCGGCAGCACAGTGATGAAAACTTTGGACAAATCATGAAGAACATTCCAGATCCAAATCATCCGAAGGTTACTGGGGAGAGCCTTTCATCCCGCTCTGACCCCTTGATCTGACAAGTGACACCTGCAAAATGAACGGCTCTCCAACTTAAATTGTTTAACTGTAGCCTGATCAGTTTTATTATCTTGCTAATCCGGATATCAGCCGTTTCATCAGAATAGAAGATATGCATATCATGAATTATTTTGACACCAAGACCTTTTAATTTTTGCCAGCAATATTTCACTACACCAATCAGGGCCCGCAGTCAGTGATGCTGCTCGCCTCCTGGGATGTCAGAGGACAGTGCACTCCTGACAGCACCAAATCATCTGGGAGCTGTAACGAGCTATTGCTGCAATTATTATTATCTCCTGTAGTCATGCATTTCATTACAGTGCAGGCAGACAGAGGTTTCAGTTTCAGGCCAGTCTTATTTAGGAATCTCTGCCATTTTATGGGCTGCAGGGCTCTGTAGTGTAATTTCTTTTCTCCTCAGTAGACAAGGATAGGTGAATTTCTAATAAAAACAAAACACTAGCTAGGTACTGCAGAAAGAGTGAGCACAATACAGTACATTAACCAGCAGTGAAACAGCTTAAATGGCCCACTTGTAGTTTATGAAAGCAGTGGTTAATCAGCAATATGGTTTGCTGCAGAGAGAAATAAAGAACAGTTTATCTTTAAATACATATATATTATCCCTTTTCCAAACTGCCCACTGCTAAACTTTTCTGTTGGCTAGCACTAAATCCTGAAGGAACAGATTTGTGGTTGTTAGTGTTTTTTTTTTTTTTTTTTGTCTTCCTTTTTTTTTTTTCTGCCACAGCATAAAAATAAACCAAAATAGTTAAGAAAAGATGAATAAAATTGCCTGGTTTGTTTGTTTAAGCAGCTTAGGGGCCCTTGTTTGCCGAAGTGTGTGCATGCAAACAAGCATGTTGGAGAGAAGGAGAAAAGCACTCTCAACTAAAAATGAGTACTGATGAGTATTCCAAGACAGATGTGCACAGGTGGAATACATCAGGAGCCCATAAAGTACCAACAATCACCATTTTAACTCCTTGCTACACCTGACGTTAAATGGTGGCCCAGAAGAGATTGTCCTGCCAGCCATGTATTGGATGTCCTTTGGAGGGTATTGCCAGCTTTCATCACCATTATAAAACAAAAGGAGATAACAAAATGTACATCATTAAAGATGTACATTGATGCAAAAGCAATGTTTTGCAAAGCACCCAACATTTCCTCACCCTGTTCTCCATCTGTCCTTGACATTCACTTTTACCTTGACTGCTGTCCATGTATCATATATCATAGCGTATTTTCATTCTTAGCCTTCTTTTGCTACACTCAGCTGATTTCAAGCCCTTTTCCTCTCTCTTCTCTTCAGGATTTCCTTTCTCTCTTGGCTTTCTTTCTTTTTCAAATCTGTTCCACTTTTTCATGACTTTTAGGTAATCTACTGGATTTTGTAGTAACGAAAGAAGCACCAGAAAAAAAAATCAAATTAGGCAGTTTCAATAATGTTTTTTAATATTTTTTTTAATAATGCTCTGTAATATAATGGGTAAAAAACAAATAGGAATGTTTCTATTAAATGTGGGGAAAAAGATTATCATCTATCTACATTCACATAACAAAACACAGGGAAGTCCACGGCACATCCAGAGAGTCTAATGTTAAAGTACTACTGATGTAACAATCAATCGATGCCATATAAAGAAGAGCATTTGAGGAGATTAATTTAAATGTAAGAAATGAAAGAACCACTTCACGCCATCTTTCACCACGCAAACTGCATGATGCCTTCTTCTGTGCTGAGGTAGTTAATTGCTTTCTGCAATCAGCAGCAATCCCCTCCACGTGTATAGCTTTTTGACAGCAAAACAGACAAAGTTCTGAATATTAAACTTAAAGTAACATATTCTGCCTCATCACTTGTGCAAAGACAGCTGATATTGCCTGAGAGCTTGGCACCAGAGGCCAAGCACCATATTTTCAGCCACCCACACACAAACCTTTTCAATACAATCACTAGCAACTTGACTGTGAAATTTCCAGACATTGATGGCTAGCAAAGACTAATAGCAATGCTCCTGTGATGGACTCCCGTCATGAAAAAGCAATTCTTCAGCTTTTTGATCCCATCTGTGTGATGCAAAGAGAGCAGGAAGACTTTGCCTCAGCAACGATAGGATAGTGTGTCCAAAAAGGAGCAGAGCCGCACACCAGGGTCTGTAGTGTTGTGTTTATTTACAGATGCCATTCAGTTTTACACAACTCCCTTGTTAGCTAAGGGTTGCTGATCCTGCAGACTCTTACACATGTGAGCAGTTCCATCAAAGTCACTGCGACTTGAATGAATTAAGATTCCTCTTTTAAGTAAGGCTTAGCAGGATCAAGGCTAGTCCTCATGGCTGTTGAAATATTTGACTGAGATTGACTTGAAGGAGAAGTGAAACCCACTCAGCATTAAACAAACTGGAAGGACACTCTCACATCTTGTTTTAGTCTCTCCTTGACCCAAAGTGCAGCTAGTGTGTCCGTCATTCAAAGCTCCAAGGGACACACTCTACAGATCAGGGCTCATGGCATGCAGCTATGGAGTAAGACACCTGGATCACATCCCAAGGCTGGCCAATGCTGGCCAGCACGGAACAGCATCAGCTAAGGCACTGCCATGAACATACCACAGGTGGCTGTATTGCTTGAGGATAAGGGTGATCCCTGAGCCCCAGCACCTGAGATCCGTGACTTTCACCCTACAACCTGCCACTGCCCTCAATGCCCCTCACTTTATTTACTTTAATCATTAATAATTTTTGTTCTCAAATGCCTGTTTTCCTAAGTGACTGTGAAATCATTTTTGAAACTCAGCTGAAATCTACTATTACCTCTTTATTATGGATTTATCTAGATAGACTAGAGGAAAAATTCTTTTAGATGTTGAAAAGTTATAATTCTTGCATGTGTGTCAGTAAGAATTCAAAATGCAATACAGTAAGAAAAGAAATACTAAATTTGCCATTCTTTAGAACAAAACTCGTCAAATATATTCACTACTGGCATATAAGGTTAGAGATTTCATACAATTTTTTCTTTAATATATTTTTGAGTTCTGCATAATTGTGACTAAAAAAATAATAATATGTGATAATAATGCCAAAACCAGCTGTACCCTTAGTGTCTTTTGGTGTGTACATGATGGTTTTGTTGTTGTTTTGTGTTTTTTTTTTCTTTTTTACAGAACAAAATAGTACCTGAGAATGAGCAGGTTACACAACAGACTGCAGTCAGTTCATTAGGTCCCTGCAACATTACCAGACAACCGGTCCCATAATTTTCAGAATGATCTTATGACAACATCCACGAGACTGGAATAACATTGCTAACTGTTCTAACACATAGTTACTTATATTTCCAGAGCTTTCAGCATATATGTTATATTAGCATGTTTAAGTTCTATAGTGGTTCTTAATTCTTGTTTACTACATAATATGTTGTCTTAATAATACCTTAACTTGTTGTATTTATCTGCAGAGAGCTTGAGCCAAGACCTCAGGTATTTCATCTACAGTCTAACAAAAGCTCTAGTTTATAACATCAAAATTGTAATCATTTTTAATGACAATAGAGCAGATTTTTACTAAAATAAATATTCAGTACTTCATTAACGTTAGCATGTGCACAGATTTAGCCCTTTCTTTTTTAAGAAATCAAGCATGACAGATCCTTTATGATACTTCTTAAAACAGAGAACATCACTTCCATCTGAATCCTGATGATTAACTCCAAGTACGATATTGGGGGTTTCAGCATTTACCTTCTCAGCTTATAGGCACATATAGGCATCTAAATGATCTGACAATAATTAACAGAAAAACTGAAGGAATTTGTAAAAATCTGGCTCTCAGAAACTTGACATTAAATTCAGGGCAGGAATTCAACAAGTCATAGTTTTCATGTTTGTGCTTAAGTCTGTAATTCATTCTCTATTGTAACTCAGTTAAAATCTTTTTCCTTCCCCTTTTACTCTCCAGTAATGTGTTTTATCTTTAATTCTTATCAGGCTAAAAGGTTAAGGTTAAGTGTACAGCAGTCAGAATACTTTTTACTTGTACACTGGTAACTTCATGTCCATGTATGAAATGTATTACAACCTGCTTAAATTCTAACTGCTTCTACTTTTGGTGAATTTAATATAGAGACTGTAAAATATTTTTCAGTTTATACCACATATAAAAGCAATAAAACAAATTTAGAGAAAGATTTCATAGCTCATGTATCATATATACAGACTTAAGACTTACTTTTAAAAGCACAACCAGAAATCTGCAGTCCAAGCATGACCTGTTAAAGACTGGGACAAAGTTTTCAAACACAGTGCCTGAAAGCACATCCCAAACCCATATCCATCTTACAACTTTCCTCCAAAAAAGAGGGGTTAAGGCACAAAGGAGCCTTAAGCATTTCAGTAGGCACCAAATGTTCCTACCAAAAAGGAGCCAAGCGTAGATAAAAAAAAAAAAAAAAAAAAAAAAAAGGCAGCAGTTCATCCTTAATTTTCTTCACAGGCTTAATTAAAGTTTGGGGAACCCCAAATTCAACACCTTCAGGGGAAACGCCCATTTTCCATTACATAGGATACAGAGAGAAATGGAAATTCTGGTTTTTCTCCACAACTTACAAAAGGCTGTTTGCTGGAGCAGGGGGCAAAGGGCTTTCTTCAGGGAATTAGGACAGGTAGACTTGATCCCCCTCAGGCAGCAGTTTAACCCTGGTCTCCCAGATGATGTGGCAGTCCCTGCCTCACAGACTGAAGCACGAAGTTGCCTCCTCCTGTCCCTGTCCTGTCTCTGACCCTGGCAGTGTCACGGTACAGGCTAGGAAGTGGGCAGGGTTGTGCCAGGAACGAGATTGCTCTCTGCATCCCCAGAAGAGATGTAGACCTTGGGGAGACATTAAGCCCCAGAAGCTAGGTGCTCCAAAGTAACATTCCTCAGCAGGAAACTTTATGGGTATAATCTTGGACAATTAAGACACGACTCTAAATAATTGAGTCAGACTCATATTTGGACCCGATATTTGCACAAACATCGCCTGACTTAAAGTCACTGAGTGCCTGTATTTCCCATTGACTCCAAGAGGTATAGTGGCTTTTTTATGGAAGAGGTAAATCTGGAATTTAAAATTAGTCAGAATATTTGAAAACTTTGGCCTATAAACTTTGTTAGCATTGCCACTCTAAACACAGCTCCTAAATATTTAAAATCTTGTTTCTTTTTTATTGGACATAATTTTGTGATTAGGAAAAAGTAGAAGGGAAATAAAACCTCTTAATTTTGCTCACAGGATTCATTCAGATGACTCCATGAGATCACAGTTAGATACATAAATTAAATTAAACCACACGAAAAAGTGTTCTTAGGCTTGGAAAGACAGTTAGGGAAGGATAAAATGACCTAATTTTTCCCCTTCTGTCTGAGTCATTTTAAATCATTCTACTTTGTGCAAAAAGGGTGCACATCCACTACAGCTCATGCTAAAGAATGAGGGAATTAAGAGAAAGGATGTGTACCACTCTGCTGCATTTACAATGGCTTACTTAATTTTAAACACTGTATGTACAATTTTACACGACCATCTTGAAAACTTGCTTGATACCCTGACCAGCGGTGGGATTCCATTGTTTTTAATTTATCAGTAGGGATACGGGAAGGGTCCAGAGATGAACGACATTTGTGTGTTCCCTTAGAAAACACAAAGTTGTCTGCAAGTTTGAAAAGTATAAAATCAGCCCCTATGTTGGTGCTTACCTGCTGCTAATAGTTAGACATGTTCCAACAAAACCTGTGAGCAAGCTTCAGAATTTCTCTTCCCATGTACTGGGTGTGTTCACACTTTTATTTTAAACCTAAGGCAATCGTACAACCTACCTGTGCTGTTGATAAGTTGTCAAGCTGCTGCACTGGAAAGGGAGGCCACTGCCTTTTGAATTGTTTAGCACAACTACTTTATTCAGAGCTTTGAGTGCAAAGGCTTGTATTTGCGTTCCTTATTCACCCAAGGTAGTTTCTATTGCGAAGTCAGACTGAATTAACTCATACACTGCTGCACAAACACATTCATAATTTTGTTTTATCCTGAACAATATGCTTCTTGTTAATAATTAAAACCCCTATGTGTTTAATGAACCTTGGTTGGTGTAAATGAGTAGTTCAGATTTGCTTGTTCGGTAGTATGTAACCCTCTGAATTGTTTGTAAAAAGAACTTTTCTGAACAGGGGATAAAATCTCTTCAACTAAATCAGAATTATTTTATAACATATATTGGCATCCTGGGTAAAGACTGGTAAAAAGTTTTGTAAAACCATACAATCAAAGTTTGAAACAGCATTGAGAGTTAGCACAACTCAACTTAAATCTTAATGAAAACATTTTACTTTGGCAGTAGATGGGGAATTAGAAAACTCACGTGTGATCAATTACACAGCACAGAGGATGGGCCATCGCTTGTAGAGCTGTTGTAACCTGATGGTGTGATCAGATGTGTAGTTACATTAGTACATACTCGGTGTTTTTCAGAAAGAGATAAAGCTACTTTTAATTACAGCTCTCATATTGAAAGCTAAGCATGTACTGTCTTTGCAGAACTGCGGCCAAGATGACTTTACAAGTCAAAAGACAAGGCTGGACACTCATTTCTCTGGTGAATATTTATGTGCTCCTGTGTAGGTAGGCATAATAATTCTCAGCTGTCAAACTAAAATCAATCATAGTTTGCTTTATTTGGAATCATTCTGCCATGGGAGGCTTGCGGTTTTGTCTTTGTTATTTGTGTTTTTAGACAGCAAAATTAAAATGTGAAACCCTATCAACATGTGAACTCGGCACCCTCTGACATATGGGGCATGCCCCTCATCCAACACAATCTTTGGTTAACAGCTGTGAGGAATTTTACCAGGCTAAACAGCTTTTTATTCTAACCCAGGGGAACTGGCATGTGTTAGCAAAGCTACAGAAGGTCTCTTCAGTCCCTAAATGCAAAAACATATTGAGGATTGCAAAGAAAAAATTACAAGGGGACAGAGTTCAAATAAAATTTGTTCTCTGGTTCATGGCAAGGAATATCTATGTTCACAAGCACATTCAAGGCAGGATCGTTTGCTGCAGGTTTGATTTTGCGAATGCTCTGTATGAAGAGGTTTGAAGCCACTGGGAGCACTGGCACACAGAAACTCCTTCTTCTGTGTCATGGAGACAGTCTGCATCAGCTGAGAATTCAATACAAAGCACTTACAAGTTGGGGCTTGAGAATGGTTTTCCATTATCAGCAAAATGAGAGGCAGTATCACTTCTGTTCTATTTTCCTTTGGTGATCCTTGCCAGTGCAATATCCATAAAACTGATCTTGGTATGTAACAACCCATTGGCATGATGAGGCCTAAATGTAACAATGCAAAACAAGGTTAAAAAAAAGATGTCCAAGGAAAATTATATATATAGTAGCAACGCCCATACAGTTTAACAGTGAGCCTAATGTCCAGCACTCAACAGAGGATCACTGCTCACCCAGTGAAAGAGGTGAAAAGCACTGAGCAGTCTTTATGTTATGTGCCATACTGGGTAATTCCCCACCTGGTCGTTTGTACCAGCTTCAAGGCTGTTTTGTCCTGCTGAGGCAGGAAAAGCCAAGAATCGAGCCCTTTTTAACCCAGTCTGGCTGCAGGACAATCTGTTCTTCACAATCTTGTAAAATGCAACCTACCCCTTCAAACCACCACAGTGCTGTGTGAGGAGGAGACATGAGCACTCCTGTGCTGTGGTCAAGGACTCAGAGAGAGAGGGGTGGTTTTGGCTGTGTAAATGAGAAGTGGCTGTCTCATTATTCTTGCCTTGACTGAGTTACTCCGCCTCTTGCCAAGTTAAACTTCCATTATCGCAGTAATTCTAGGTGATGCTAGAGGCATTTGGTGAAGCATGAGGAAAGCTAATTGACATGGAAAAGGAAAATTCACAGGCCATGTTTTCTCCTGTGGAAATTATGTAAAATGCTTGCTGTTGCGTTACACAAATTGTTTTGATGCATTAACTTGCATTTTACTTGTCTTTAGCCCAGTATCATCCAAATGCTATGTTTTTGAAGTGCCCTTTTTGATTCTCAACTTTCCAGAGAATAATAATGAATAATGCCTCCGGTCAGGGAGGCTTCCCAGAAAACAGAAACAGCTTCCTTTGCATCATCTGAAATGCTGATATACAACAGCAGTTACTCCACTACGTAAGTATTTATTTCAAAAATGTCATTGTCTTTTCAAGTCAACTGAAAGTTCTCTGAAGGAGTTTACTAAGCCAACTTCAGCTAGCCTGCAAGGCTTCTGCCTGGTGAAGGCAAGCCCTTTGTGGCAGCTGTGCCCTATCCTGCTTTTTTGCCCCATTACGATTGTCCACATATGCCACCGCAGGTAAACGCAGACCGAGCCCAGCCTGTTTGAAAGTCACATTCACTGCTCCTGTGGTGACAACTTCATGCAACAACAGGGTCAACATTTTTCCCCATTATAAATAGAAAGAGCATCACAGACAAAATATATATATATATTTTTTTTTTTTGGAAGCAATTTATTCTGCCTTATCTTTTCCTTTGTTCATCGCTTATTCACAGTGACTCTGCCATTATTTTCTAACAATTTAAGACATTCATGTTTTCTGTTTTCTCTTAAGCAACATGCAAGCCTCTAGCAGCCATATCTCACTTCTACTCTCCTGTCATTTAACAAATCTAAATATGGATCATAATCTGACTCCAAAAGGCACTTTATAAATTTTACACCATTTCCACCTACCCATTGGGGTGACAATAACAAGGACTAGTAGTTTTTTATAGTGCAAAAGTATACAGCATTTATAATTCATATATATTTTATAAATATATAAAAGCTTAAGCAATTCGCTTCACTGCAAAGTACTGCAATACCCGCCCACTACATTGTGGCCAAATCTGACGATGGCTACAAATGAGTCCCTCAGAAATTAAAAAACAGCTAAAAAAGAACAAACATTGATGTTAGAATATTTTGAATTATTTAAATCTCTGTTGTTCCACTGTATCTTAGGTATCATTTTAAAAATGAAGCCATATTTTATCTTGATTACTAACACACATAATATCATTATTTTGTTATGGACTTCACACCCCTATCTGTCTTGCTAATGGATATTTTCCTATTTAGAGAAAATGAGAGCAGTTCTATTTTATTTAGAGAACAATAATATTCCTGAATGTTCATCCTCACTGTTCTGGAAGAACAATGAAACAGCACTTACACGAAGGATTTACTGGTGTGTGTGCCAGGACAAAAACAGATGGACAGAACAAGTTTAGACAAGTGAATCTGAAAAATTGGATGACCTTTATCTCACAAATAAAGTTGCAGACATTCAGAAAAAGCCAAAAGTTTTTATATATCTTTCAACAGAGAAATTTGAGTATTTGTGCTTCAGCCAACCACGTACATTAGTAGCAAGCTTTTGCAGCCAATACACATCCTTCCTAAAGCACAAAGTAAATTTCCCCCATATATCAACTAAATATCTCAAAAGCCTGAAAAACGAACAAAACAAAAAACAGCATTGTCTTACCTGAGGGTAAGATCAGACCTAATAAACGAGATGCGTGGGTTGTTTTTTTGTTTGTTTGTTTGTTTGTTTGTTTGTTTTTTGCATTTGGTAACAGGCATGGACTCTGAGCCAAGATTGAGTGACTGGCAGTGACAACGGCAAGTTCTGGTGACAGCTCCTGGCTCACAGAGCTCAGAGGTTAGGGTAAGACAGAAATTCAACAGGCAGAAAAAACAAGAGGTTCAGCAGGTTGTTAAAGAGACAAAAAGTAAAGAGCAAAGCATACATTTGCTAGCAAACGATGAGCACAAGGTTTGGATCTCTAGTTTTACGGCGTACAAAAAGGAAATCATACAAAGGAAGTCTCCCGTTGGTGTTTCTAAGATACTAATGTTTTCTGTTTGCCAGAGACTTAAGAATTGAAGCAGACAAAGCCAAAAGACAAGATATGTTAAGGTCACTGCAAAAAGTAAATTTTAAATCTGTGCGCATATATTTCAGATGTGAAAGAGATCCCCATGATACTAAAATTTTGTGAAGTCTGTTGAACTCAAATACAGAATCCATAAAATTCCCAAATAGATTCACCACACCATTTGAGAACAACACTCCAAACACGTGAAATTATCAAGAAAAGGTGGTTAACATTCTGTCAGCTTTACATATAATGTTCTTTAAGAAGCCGGGGATTCAAATACGATTTGCCATGAGGATGGGCTCATGTGAACAAGTAGGTCCTTGCTCCAGCTCATCGCTCTTATGCATATATGTACTTCAGGAATACATGGCAGAAGTTATAGACCTCATGAGAACATGCCAGGCAACATAATAGAGGGGGGCAGCCTTGCCCCTTAATTTTCAAACCAATGTTTACAATTCTGCTGTGGGAATATGCATCTGTTACATCCTATGTGCTTTTGCACATATTCTATATGTTTCTAAAAAAGAATCATTCAGCAACATGATTTTTCTAAAAAATAATTTTAGGAGAGCATGAGAATATTTACCCTTCATTTGCTGTCTGTCCAGCCACTGTCTTCCCTACAATCTTGCCATACACACAGCACGAACCTCCGCATCTGCTGGGAATGCCTCGTACTTTAAATTTGACACTGTTGTTGCAGAGACAGTAATTTTTAAGTGATTTTTAAGCGACCCCTCTGTCCAGATTCCTGGGTAGCTATGACTTTGTTCTTGACTTAATCCATGTAAGTCCTGACGCCCAAGTTAGGCTCCATTAACTTTAATAGGACTATGCCCTGGCTCAGGAGGCACAGGATCAGGCCCCAGGTACAATCATCTCCCTGCAGCTGCAAGAGAACCAAGTGCTTTTGCTTTCAAGTGAAATAGCTTTTCTGCAGTCCTTTTCCTGACTGCTTGAGTTGTGAGCCAGGAGAGATGCTGAGGCAGACCATATCATACTATGACCTTAAGAATATTTTTTTGGCAGGGAATAAAATTCTCTCTGTTTTTCAGCTCTCAGCAATATCAGCCTTTGTTTCTCAGAGCTGTTCAAAGATCCAAAAAGACAGAATCATCCTGTTCTGCCTTTTGCAAAACAAGCTGCTGTAATCAGAATGAATGCTTTGCTAAGATCCAGCTTTTTATTTTCAGCAATTCCTTTTTATCTCTCTCTTTTTTTTCTTTTTTTTTTTTGTAACACAAAATGGTTTAATTCTGTCTAACAAGCAATTAATATGTTCTTCCAAACAAATCAGAACTGGAGAACCAAATTAACACCCTTCAAGAGTGATATATCAGTGCCTGATTTCACAGAATGCTTTACGACCCTTCCACCTAATCTAATGGATGGGTTTTAAACATGAGAAAGCCCTAACATGGCTTGAATTTGAACGCTTAGAATCCTTATAAGCATGTATCACTAATTACAGCCAGCTTTTATTAAGCCAAATTGTCACCTATGTATTTCAAAGACAAGAAAACCTTTTAAAAAAATGGCACCTGTTAAACATCACATTCACTGTTATTTTTATTGAGCCTTAACCAGCAAGGCAATATTTACCATTTCATTACTGAATGCATATCAAGATTATTTTTAAATCTAAGATCAACTAAATATTAAACATGCAGCAGGATCTAGTCAGAACTAGAGATATCAACTGCTAATCTTTTTCCACTTGTCTTTCACTTCCTTCAGCTCATAAACGGCTTTAACAAAAAAAGAACCGTGGAATCAAAACAACATATTCCTGGGGAGGTATGTTCATTTAAGCAACAGGCTGTTCCAGCATAGCTTTTAATAAGATAGATGAAATTGAGTAAGTGATAATTTACCAATGATAAAAATGTTTTCTCATACACTGCAATAATGCCGAGTTTTGAATCCTTTTTTTAATAAACCCTTGGATCTTAAAATCAGTTAATAGACCAGTAATTTCATTTTTCATCTTGGGGGAGGGTGCAAAAAGGTACAATTCTAGGTGTCATATTTGCAAAAGGTTGTTACAAAGCAAACACTTCAGAAAACAAAAAAAAGGAAAAAGGGAACACAAAGAGCTGGGTTTAGAGCTTCACATTTTTTGTGTCTTATGGTGGACAAAACTGTATTGCACCTGTTTTCACAGCAGCCACACCAATATGTAGCTGCTGGGATTGCAGGTGGTACCAGTGCAGCAGCACCCACAAAGAACATGGGGTAGCCATGTGGCACCATTTTTCCAGACTAATATCCAGCATCAGGCTATGTGGTGCTCACCAGAGTGGCCCAGTGGCACACAGAGTTAAGCATCATGTCGTCAGTGAGGATATAAAAAGGGCAACAGCAGGGCAAACTTCCTGATGATGCCTCACTCACACAGGGTAACCTTGTTTTGAAGAAGAGCCTCTGAAAATAAGATGAATTCAGCCGGCATACCCATACAGATCCTGTGCTGCCAAATCTGGCAGTAGAGGTTTCTGCCAATTATTTTTTGTTAAGGGAATTGGACTGCAGCCTATGATTCATTTTACATATAGTAGAGCAAGAGTTGGCCTACATATGAAAATTCACACTGGTGTAACTGTGTCAGTTTGGGGTGTGATATTTTGCTGACAGTTTTACCTTTAAAAGACCTAAAGGAGATCTGGTTAAATCTGTACCAAGAAACCTTATACTCACTGAGGGATTTTGTTTGTTTGTTTTTTGAGCTAGTATAAACTGCCTATTTATCTGCTCTTACAAAAATTATGTAAGGCTAGGCATATACCAGAGATTGCCCAAACCAGAAAGTATCATTAATTGTCCGTTTATATCAGTCATTTCTTTACAGGGAGAAAAATCACTGAAATGTACAAATGTACAAATATACCAAAACTTTAGAGATGTTAACTGATCAGATATGCATAAGACCCCTATATCTTTGTTCTGAAAATGATATTATGATAGTTTTCTCTATGCTCAGATGATCTTTATGGTCAGTCTTCCTAGAGATGGATATTTTAGACTGAGTAGGGGAATTGACCATGTTTAATCAAAATCTGAGGAGACCTGAAACCCAACCCAAATGTGACCACTATAGACACCAACAAGAGAACTTCTGTGTGAATTTTTAGCAGGTGGAGGGGGAGAAAATTACCTTGAATGGAAGGATTTGATACCCTAAAAACTATTTAAGAATAAAAACAATTTAAGAAACCTTAAAATATCTACTAAATATCCAGATGCCACAAAGTCAAATACTGAGCTTACATAACGTAAACATAGTTGTAATAACAGTATTTGGGAGTAGAGAACAACACTGAGTTAAAATAATATAGCAATGTTTGCTCTCTGCATGCAAAACCCAAGTATATCATTTATACTTATAAAGATTGATAGTATTGAAAATGCAAAACTTAAATTATTTCTTTTGGAGGCAAATTTTCAAAAGTTGGACCATAATTCCCATAGTAATTATATCTTTCATTAAATATATATATATATATATTAATTTAAGAAATGGTAGGGTGGCTCACACAACTGGAGTGGAGCAATGGATGGCTACAAACTCTTCAGAAGGCATAGAATGGGAAGCAGAGGCAGGGGGGGAAGTCCTGTATGTTAGGGAGTGTTTTGATTGTTTGGAGCTGAACAATGGCAATGACAGGGTTGAGTGTTTATAGGTAAGAATCACAGGGAAGACCAATGAGGCAGATGTCCTGGTGGAAGCCCAACCAAGATGAAGAGACAGACAAAATATTCTACAAGCAGCTGGGAGAAGTCTCCCAATTGCTTGCCCTTGTTCTTTTGGGGGGCTTCATCTTACTAGATGTCTGCTGGTGTTGTGGTTTAACCCGGCTGGCAGCTAAACACCACACAGCCGTTCGCTCACCCTCCCCCCTCCCTCTCTGGGATGGGGGAGAGAAACGGGAAAGTGAAGCCTGTGAGTTGAGATAAAGACAGTTTATTAAGACAGAAAAATAATAATAACAATAATAATAATAATAGTGATAATGGTAATAGTATTAACAATAATAATGTGTAAGAAAACAAGTGATGCACAACGCAATTGCTCACCACCCGCTGACTGATGCCCAGCCTATTCCCGAGCAGCCGGCCCCCCCACCCCGGCCAGCCACCCCTATATATTGTTTAGCATGACGTCAGATGGTATGGAATACCCCTTTGGCCAGTTTGGGTCAGCTGTCCTGGGTCTGTCCCCTCCCAGCTCCTGTTGCACCCCCAGCCTGCTCGCTGGCAGGACAGAGCAAGAAGCCGAAAAGTCCTTGGCCTGGTGTAAACACTGCTCTGCAACAATTAAAACATCAGCATGTTATCAGCGCTCTTCTCATCCTAATCCAAAACATAGCACCCTACCAGCTACTATGAGCTACTTAACTCTGTCCTAACTGGAACCAGGACAGCTGGAAATACAACACAGCAGAGAGGAAACAGTCTAGGAGGTTTCTAGAGTGTGTGGAAGATAACTTCCTGACACAGCTGGTGAGTGAGCCAGCTAGGGACGGCTCCCCGCTGGATCTTTTTCTTGTTAACAGAGAAGGATTTGGGGGTGATGTGAAGGTTGGAGGCCATCTTAGGCACAGCGGTCACAAATTAACAGACTTTGAAATTCTTGGAAAAGTAAAGAGGGGTGTGAGCAGAACTGCTGCCCTGGACTTCTGGAGGGCAGACTTTGGCCTGTTAAGGAGAGTGGTTGGTGGAGTCCCTTGTGAGGCAGTCCTGTAGGTCAAAGATGAAAGATGAGCTGGAACGGAAGATGACTGGCGTGGCTGAACAGACAGCTAGGGGTAGACCTCAGGAAGAAAAAGAGGGTTTTTGACCTTTGGAAAAGGGGCAGACCACTCAGGAGGACAACAAAAATGTTGTGGGGTGGGGTAGGACCAAAATTAGAAGGGCCAAAGCCCAACTGGAGCTCAATCTTCCTACTGCTATTAAAGACAATAAAAATGTTTTTATAAATACATAAACAAGAAAAGGAACACTAAGAAGAATCTCCATCCTTTATTGGATGTGGAGGGAAATATAGTGACAAGAGATGAGGAAAAGGCTGAGGAACTTAATCACAGAATCATAGAATCATAGAATATCCCGAGTTGGAAGGGACCCATAAGGATCATCTAGTCCAACTCTTGGCACCGCACAGGTCTGCCCAAAGTTTAGACCATGTGACTAAGTGCACAGTCCAATCGCTTCTTAAATTCAGACAGGCTTGATGCAGTGACTACGTCCCTGGCGAGCCTGTTCCAGTGTGCAACCACCCTCTCGGTGAAGAACCTCTTCCTGATGTCCAGCCTAAACTTCCCTGCCTCAGCTTAACACCATTCCCACAGGTCCTATCACTGGTGTTTACAGAGAATAGGTCACCTGCCTCTCCACTGCCCTTCACGAGGAAGTTGTAGACTGCGATGAGGTCCCCCCTCAGCCTCCTCTTCTCCAGGCTGAACAGGCCCAGTGCCCTCAGCCGCTCCTCATACGTCTTCCCCTCTAGGCCCTTCACCATCTTCGTCGCCCTCCTCTGGACACTCTCCAACAGTTTAATGTCCTTCTTCTACTGTGGTGCCCAGGAACTGCACACAGTACTCCAGGTGAGGCTGGACCAGCACAGAGTAGAGCGGGACAATCCCTTCCCTCGACCGACTAGCGATGCCGTGCTTGATGCACCCCAGGATACGGTTGGCCCTCCTGGCTGCCAGGGCACACTGCTGGCTCATATTCAGCTTGCTGTCAACCACAACCCCCAGATCCCTCTCTGCGGGGCTGCTCCCCAGCGTCTCATCGCCCAGTCTGTACGTATAGCCAGGGTTGCCCTGTCCCAGGTGCAGGACCCGGCACTCGTCTTTGTTAAACTTCATGTGGTTGGTTAATGCCTTCTTTGCCTCAGTCTCTAGCAGCAAGACCAGTTGTTCTCCATATACCCAGTTCCCTGAGCTGGCAGGTAGGGACAAGGAGCAGAATGAAGCCCTCATAATCCACAGGGAAATGGTTAGCAACCTGCAAAACCACTCAGATGTAAGCAAGTATATGGCGCCAGATGGGATCCATCCAAGGGTACTGAGAGAAATGGCGGAAGTGATTGCCAAGCCACTTTCCATCATTTATCAGCAGTCCTGGCTATCAGGGGAGGCCCCAGTCAACTGGTGACTAGCAAATGTGATGCCCATCTACAAGAAGGGCCGGAAGGGGGATCCAGGAAACTACAGGCCTGTCAGTCTGACTTCGGTGCCAGGGAAGCTCATGGAGCAGATTATCTTGAGTGCCATCACGCAACACTTACAAGACAACAAGGTGATCAGGCCCAGTCAGCATGGGTTTATGAAAGGCAGGTCTTGCTTGACAAACCTGATCTCCTTGTAAGACATGATCATAATCACAGAATCATAGAATGGGTTGGGTTGGAAGGGACCTTAAAGATTATTCAATTCCAATCCCCCTGCCATAGGCAGGGATGCCACCAACTAGACCAGGTTGGCCAATGCCCCATCCAACCTGGCCTTGAACTCCTCCAGGGATGGGCCATCCAGAGCTTCTCTGGGCAACCTGTTTCCATGCATCAGTACCCTTAAAATGAAGACTTTCTTCCTAACATCTAATCTAAATCTATCTTCTTTCAGTTTAAGACTTGTCCCCCTTGTCCTAGAATTATCTACCCAAGTAAAGAGTCCCTCTCCATCCTTTTTATAAGACCTTTTTAAGTATTGAAGATGATTTGTTCAATGGACAAGTAATGTCTAGTATGCAATTTGTGAAGTGCTACTGGTAAAGGCTACATCAACCTCAGTCTTGTCAAAAATGCACAACCAAAAAACAAACTTCATTTTTGATGCAAGCCACCCCAGTTTATTACTCTTTTTAGTTGTAGAGAGGGGGGATCATAATGCAACACAAACCTTTTAAGAGTCAAGATTTACATGGGGAAAAATTACTTCATTAGCCAACTATGGCTTGTTTTAATAGCATCATTTAGTTCTAAGTAGACTGAGAAATGGAAAAAGAATTGTTTTTCATTTTTAACATTTCCCTCCCCCATTAATACTCCTCATCAATTGCACTAATAAGTCTCAGTTGGACACACAGAGATTTCAAACCTTGGGGTCCTGAGGGGGAGGGCTGTTTTTTGCACCTTTTCCTTACACTACTTTCTCATACAAAACTAGCTTGGCAACCACATGTCAGGCTTTTGGCAAAGGTTCTGACCTCGCCATTTTAAGCACTGTTTTCTTAATATAATGTTGACATATGGCTATTGTGCTCCTAATCTTGTTATTTTGTGTCTGCTGTGTTGTTGCTATCTCATCTTCTGAATTTTCTTCAGGCAATTACTGTCAGAGGCATTTAATTTCTTCTGCTACATATTAACCAGTTGCCAACGTTCCTCTCTCTTCAGTGTGGAGGGGTTGGTTACGGGGCCAAAGAAATATTATTGCAACGTGTCCTATGTATATCTGCATACCTACAAGGCCATCTATAAATACTATAATCACCCACCGAAGAATAGTGGAGAAGCTTTGGAGGGAATAAAGCTGTTCTTTTGGCCTTCACATGTCATGAAGCCAGAGAAAACACGCTACGTTGCTTTCATCTCTAATATGTTGAATAGTTGCCTGTGGTTAATTGCACGGCATCGTGGAAGGTGCCACAATCAGGCAGCAGGATTAAGCCAGTTGAAAGTGATGTGAGGAAACAGATGGAAAATAACTCAGGTAACCACATAAAGCAAGTACAAAAGCACTAGCGATAAGTGGTCAAAACATCATGTTTAACCGTTTTATGCTGTGCTAAAAAACAAACGCCCCTGCAACAAACAACTGTACAAGCTAACACACATTGTTCACTACCATGTGTTGACAATATTTTGACCTTGAGCAAGCAAGACCAGAGGTGCATATGAGAAACTGAGAAATGCAATAGCTGGCAGGCACAGATTGAATGCAGGGATGGGGGAGAAGTTGTTCTTGTTAACTCTTGCTGACTCACAAAGCACTCCACATGCTATGACAGGGAGAAGCTGTCCTCCTGCAATACTGCCCTACCAACACCAAAGCTGTCTCCAGCCTGACCACCCTGTACTATTATTAAGTGTATGGCTTTGTTCAGTTCTTGACTCTTGCTCCAATGTCCCTTAGTCCTAAACTATGAAAAAGCATCCAACAGCATATGAGGAGGTCAGAAAGTATTTATTCTACCAGGTTTCACAGGGCTGACGCTGAATGGTCCTCTAATGAGCTTGTCTTTTTTCATTGCCTGTAAATAATTCACACCATAGGCACTTAGTCTGAATAGCATGAGCACCCACTCATGAACTTTTTGTTACTGTGCTTTGTCCACTTTCCCAGTGCACCATGAAACTTCATTTCTCTGCTTAGGAAATGGAGATGCCTAGACCTACCTCACAGAGCTGCAAGTATTCCAGCACGTTATCAGATGATTGTCTTTCCCTTTACAGGCATGACTGCTGGTCATAACGTTTGCTTTCATGGAACAAATTGCAGATCTCAAGAAAATCAGTATCTAAATTTGTTCCAGTAGCTCATTTTGAATGCAAGCTAAATTGATGTTTTCAGATTGTACCCCACAAATACTAAAATAAGCCCTTCTTGGAGGCTGGAAAATAAATCCTGAAAAATGCACCCTTGATTTCTCAGGCAAGCAAGAGTAGATATTTGAAGAGAAAGAACAAAAGACGCATGACCCATTCCCATACTTCACAGTTTGTCACATTTTGCACTGAAATTCAACAAGCCATTAAGTCATAGGATAGCATGTGTTATTTGCAAAAACTAAGTATAACCATTGGTTTTATTCACAAACACACATACTTTTATTGATTGATTTCTAAAGGAATTCTGTTGTATGAGTGCAGGTTACGTAGATGGCAGTTAGGCAGACATGATAGGGATATTGGTAATGCCATAAAAGCGGCAGTTATGTTTTACTTGAGCACTTAGATAAAATGGTATCTGTGGCAGCTAATCAGACAACTGGTTAGCAATTTAGAAACCAGTTTATTCATAAAATTAAATGTACCATTAAAAACAATGTGGCAATATGACTAAGCTGTGATCATATAGGTTGGAGCATATTGGACAAGAGACCCGTTTGCGAAGTCCATGAGAACTCGGCTACGCTGCAATATTCTGTCAGCAGTCATCATTATCTTGCACAGATACCTAGCAGACAAAATAACAATCTGAACTAAAGAGAACCTGTTAAAATTCACAGTTCAGTGCAATGCTGATTACAGCAACAGCCCCCTTTTCTTCTCCCTGTCACTCCCACCCTTTTGTTCTCCTCCACTTCGTTTTCCTCTCTTTCCCTCTCTGTGGAACGGTAAAACGGTGTGGGTAACATGTGGTCTATTGGTCTTATTAGCATTCACTTACAGCAAGCCACATAGCTGCACTCTTCCTGAACTCGAGCTGCTCAGTGTTCCCACTGCCAGGGCACACGTTTTCCTCCTCCACCAGACAACACCTGCAAAGAGGATCAGGATCTCTTGCTCTGCTGCCGACTGCCTTCTCCTCCTCTGACCCAGGAAAGCAGAGCTGCCCCCTGCCTCCTTCATGTATTCGAATGTCTCGTTTAAATCACATTGCAAGCTTGCATTCTAGCCAATCCTTTTATCCTCTGAAACCAAGTTTGAATGTACAAAGATATTACAATATTTACCATAAACATTAGTCTCTCCCATGACAGTAATTTTTATCTCCTAGTTGAAATACTTCTTATTTTCCTTGGCACAGCGAGCTATTTTAAGGAATAGTTGAATGTGATTGTGTTGGAAGACACACACAGAATTGTTCAAACAGTTTTTTTTTTTTCCAGGACAGCAAAATATTCAACTTCCTCAGTAAGTTTAAAATTTAATCAACTGATAGGTAACTGACACTGTTAAAATTTAACTTTCCCCCCAGATTACATATACAAGAGATTACAAGGAGAATTCATGAAAAGATAACTAAAAACTACATATATGCGATGTCTGGATGTCCTTGTGTGAGGCCTAACGCAAGCTACATAAATGCATATCCATCAGAAACATCCTTCTGAGACCTGTGTTTCTACTGATGCTTGGAGAAGAGATCCCATTTCTATGGGACTTTATAACACTCTTTAACCCTCAGCCAACCACCTTTTGCTTACCATTTTTACTTCAAAAGTGTAAATAATAATAATAATAATAATAATAAATCTTGATTATCTTAAAATAGGAAGGTATGGAGGAAAAAAGCAAATGTTTTTCAGACAACAGATCAGTTACTGAACGTATTCCTTGATGCCATCCACCAAAGCTGGTTCACAAAATCTCTGGCTCATTGGTCAGGGAAATAGGAAGTCTGTACAATGCCTGATCTATTATTCTGAGCTGCTAAATTTTTCTTTCTACCTTTCCAGACCTAAATCCATGAAGCACGCTGATGGATCTTGGCTAGAACAGTAAGAGTGTGATTAAAAGTGGAAGCCACCTGTGAGACAAGAGAGACATAAAAGCAACAGTCAGACCAAGCTTTGGAGTTTGGGTGGATTTCTCCTTCATCACGCCACAGAACGAGAACTCAGGCATCTGCTTTAGTACAAAAGAAACTTTAAGAAAGACAAATAAAATAAAATAAAATAAAATAAAATAAAAAAATAAAATAAAATAAAATAAAATAAAATAAAATAAAATAAAATAAAATAAAATAAAATAAAATAAAATAAAATAAAATAAAATAAAATAAAATAAAATAATAAAGGAAAAAAGTGCAACTTATAGGTTTCCTTTTGCTTCCTTCTGCTTCCCTGCCTCCCCTCAGTCCCAACAGAGAGATAATAAATGGAAAGACTTGCTGCTGTCAGTGAATTAGGGTCTGGCCTCAATCAGCGTCTAGAATCCAATTTGAAATCATCATGCCATTTTCCAGGTAATAGATATGAAAGTTTTTGTAGGAGACAAAGCACCTGAAGTTGGATCACATCATCAGTTTTGTACTGATGAGACACTGGATGGGTTTTCTATTACATATCCAAAGAGCGAACATCTGTCTTACCAGAAAGCTTATTCAGGCTCAGCCAAAAGCTTTCGTATTCAGGGATACATGTCATAATTTGAGACTAGTGAACTGGAGATATTCTGGGAGAAGAAACATGCCAGCAGGGAATATTTTATCACAGCTGAGATTAGTCTAACATGGAAGGGATACTCAGAGAGAAAAAAAAAGAAAAAAAAAAAAATGAAAAAACAAAAGAGCCGTGGGGTTTTCTATTCTGCTTTAATTCTGAGGGGGAGACGGGGTTGTTTTTGTTTTTATTTTTTTTTTTTCCCTGTAATTCTGGTATGCTAAATACTAATAAATACTAATAACAGGTGATATAGCCACTTTCAAAAAATATATAATTATCTAACAGTAAACATAATAATCATAAATTGGCTTTTTTTTTTTTATGAGGTAACAGGAAAATCCTCCCAAGATAAGCCAGATTTGCCTGAGACTTAGCAAGCACCCAGAAAGCATCTATATAAATAACCAGCAAAAAAACAGACTTTAAGAAATGTACAAAGTAGGAAGTACAGGGGGAAAAGCAGGCTTCTAAATTCCATGGTCCGACTTGACTCGTGGAGGCTGTATAGTGACCAAGCTCTCACTTATGCACCTTGCTGGGGCACCTGAGTCTGGATGGGATAAGTATCGCCCAACATGACCATAAAATAGCACCCTCCTGGAATCACAGTGCAATCACAAATTCATCGGCCAGCTGTAAGTCATCTAGCTGTCACGGAATTTAATTTCCCAAGACTTTCAGAAGACACTCCACTTTGGATGTTTAGATACCCAGGTATAAAATGTCAGGATCCAACCAGGAAAGTTCTTCACGGGAACGGTACTGTCAATCTTACTGTAACTGTTTGCATGAATAAACCTTTTGCAGACTCATGACTTTATTTTGTAAGAATCTTTTATAAAAATGACATCCTAAAGCCCTTAATGGAATTAAATAACACTGTCCACTGTCTTGTGTCTGATATAAATTGCAGAAAACAGCATCATAAAGACATTGTGCAGTGAATAAATTAAACCATTCAGTCATAAGGCCAATGACCGAGGGAGAGAGGAATTAAGAGACATAGGTAAAGGAGAAAAGATATGTTTCAAGATGAGATTTGAAAAGAGGTAGAGTCGATGAGGCAGAGAGATACATTCCTGCAATGGGACTACATACCAAGAAAAACTTTCAGATGTTCTGATACCCAGACAAACCAACCATGGACAAGTTTGACTAGACACATGGTACATGGAGGCTGTCACACATCTTCCTACACAAACAGCAATTCTCACACCTCACAAATTAATTACAGAGAGAAGTCTAGTGCTTGACTGGTCTATAACTTGTTATGTCTCTAGTTTTTCAGTTCACTGCCCTATAAAAGGCACTTATGCTAGCACAAATCCAGCAAGACAGTATGGGAATAGATTCAACCCATAAACCAGAGACATACCTGGTATTTCTTGAAAGGAAGAGGAATATTTGTGAGAGATTCTCCAAAACCTCTTACTGTTATTTACAGAACTTAAGTCACTATATTTTGGACTGGAGATCCAACATGCTAAAGAGGTGGACAGGATTACTGCAGTCACAGTAGTATAGTTGTGGCAGAAACCCCAGTCAGGTAGCACTGGGTTTGGTTTTCACTTGAGCTAAAACTTAAGGGTCATACCCACATTTATATTTTGTTATCCTGTGCCACTAATTTCATTGGAACTTACATACCTAAGTACCTCTGTAAACACAAGTTTTATGCATGTTCTTCAGCAACTCAGTTAACAAGTGTGTGCCTTAAATCCTTCCATGTAAAGAAGGAATATTAGTGGTTGGCAACAATAAATGAAGCTAGTTAAGGGCTCCTGTAATAATACATAGAGCTAGAGCCACAATATCTGCCTGACACTTTCTGTGTTATGATGTCAGTGAAGAAACAAATAACCAAATGCCACAATTAGAGAGATCTGTCAGAGTTCTAGGACTTGCTGCCACTACAGGCAGAGCTAGGCACTGTCTGACCCAGAAGAGATTTTAACTGTCCCTTCAATGAACTTGCTTATACATCAGTACCACCAGAGCTGACGGAGCAAAGCTGGAGCACGTAAGCCCACAGGATGGCAAGGACATACAAGTCCTTTCATCAGATGCACAGACACTTGATCTACAGCTTTGCATGAAGACCCTCTTCCCATGATCAAACTTGCCCTTTTCTTCCTAAGGGGAGTAGAATTGGTTGTACAAAGAGAAAACGCTCCTCACAGGACTTGTATTCCAGGCCCTTCACCAGCTTTGTGGCCCTTCTCTGGACACGTTCCAGGGCCTTGATGTCCGTCTTGTAGTGAGGGGCCCAAAACTGAAGACAGTACTCAAGGTGCGGCCTCACCAGAGCAGAGTACAGGGAGTACACCTCCCTGGTCCTGCTGGCCACACTATTATACCTGATACCTCGATACCTCCTACACCTTGACCTGTCCTGTCAGTGCCTTCTTTCCAAGATAACATTTTTTTCCAAAGGTTGTATTCCATTATTCTGATTTTTCCAATAAGCTGTTTTTGTTTTTGTTTGGTTTTTTTTTGTCTGTCCCCCTCAACCCCCCAAGTATTGCATGTATCCACACACACACACACACACACACACACTGAGTTCATCTGAAAAAATGTTTAAGGAAAGTACAAGATATAACTCTTGTTATTGGCAGACCTGCTTGTCCCCATTCTCAGTGCTCTCCAAACCCCAAGTCAACCCTCAGCCTTTGAGGACCTCAGAGCCACAGACATCTCCTATGGGAGAGGAGATATTCCCACTGCCTCCCTTCCTAGGGGGAGAGAGAAAAGGAGACTGTGTGGGGAACAAAACAGCATGCTCCACATCTGCAACCAGGACTGCAGTAAGCCATGTACATACCTTCTCAGTCTACAGGGACACCTACCCACCTTTCTCTGACCCTCTCACTTTGGACAAGCTGCAGCAGCATCTCCCCCATCAGATTTGTTCTGTGCCACAAGACCTACTAGGGATCAGCAGCCACCACTTCTTTAAATCTGGATGAATGAAGTCACCTCATATTAAAATTCACTATCAGAATTTCAGCTGCTATGCAGCTCTGGCAGGAACAAATATTTCAATTCCACAGCCCTGTTACCATTTCATTATCCTACATAAAGGGCTTTCAGCTCTCACAATTCTTATGTACGGTAAAATCAGTGAATACGTAATTCTTTTTCCTTGGGCTCCCCTGTCCCTTTGTTGGCTGTTCTGCCACTAAGTCAGCTATTTTAAAATTTAAACTAATCCCTTCAATGTGCCTACTATCACTTAGAACTGAAGTTTTTTTATTTTGTTTTTTGTTTTGGAGAAACCATGCCCTCATCCTCTCTCTTTCCCTTTAAAGTTAGTGCACTGCAAACAGTCATTCAGTATATGCCTTACTTAAACTGGGAAAACCCTCAAAACAGACACATTGCTAACTCACTTCTAAACAATCACGCTAACTTTTCAATGCTCTATAAAGACAACTGCTGATAACATCAATATTTCTGGGCTGGGAAATCAGATGCTCTATCTTGCTACGGAAGAAATGACAGAAAAACTAGTAGCATTTTCACTGTCTGAAGACCATATGAAAATAAAACCTTACAGGTATATCTGTAGAATAAGAATGACATTTTAGGCTCTTGGCTTTGGCAAAGATTTTCTACGTTTCCCAAGACAAGTCACACTTGTCAGTATTTTCAATGGTGAAATCTTATTTTACACCTCTAGATCAAGGAACAGAAGCGATCCACCACTACTTTTGAAATCTTGGGTATTAACAACATTTTTGCTTTGTTTTCCCCTCTCCAAAGGGGAAAAAAAAAAAGCACACAAACAAACAAACAACCCAAAAACTGCACCTGCTCAACATACCAGGGCATTATGAAGCTGAAATCAAAGCTTAAATATAATGAGTCTCTTGGAAGAAGATGCCTCAGAGGAAAGACTATTTGGCAAATTCCTCCTTGGAAAGGGAAGGAATATGTGTAATGTCTTTCTGAGCTTGACTGTTGAAGAGAAAGCCCAAAGACTGTATGGCACACAGGAAGGTTATACATTTGCAAAACAGACACATCCTTAATATGCACTTTAAGTCACATGGCTACTCACTAATTCTTCATTAGCCTGCTGATTCCTACGCATGGAGGGACAAAAAAGGCTACAGATTTTCCCATGTAGCCTGGAACCATGAGGTCAGCTTAACTGAATGAATTTATCAATAGAGTTAGAGTTCCAATTTAACTAATATGTTTTACCTAATAAGGCAGTTCCTGCTATAATTGCTGTTGTAGGGATAGGAGGTTAATCTTTTAAGTGATGGCACTGAACACACCTGCTGAGAGATGATCTGGAGCGCTCCAATAAAACATTCATGGCTTCATGCCTCCTCTGTTGCACTTAAATCTATGTTAACAGTTTCAAAAAGCTAAAAAGCCAGGCCTATGCTCTGCAGTGATCAATAGCACCACGGTTAGATATCAGAGTATGCAGCTCAGTGGGATAAATGTTCGGTCTTTGGTACATTTACTAGTGGGTGGAAATGACAGATGGAATTTAAGTCTTTTGTTCAAAGGCTTTGTACTCACCCTTCTTTTCTGTAAAGAATTTCCCTCTGATATTTTGCTTTCTTTCCAAAGACCTGAAGCTCCAATCATTTTGCTCTGTTCCTCCTGGAAAAAAAATAAAGAAAGAAAATACTTACTTCTTAAAGACAGGTCATCAACAAAAAGATTAGGTCAACAGAAACAAGACCCAACATGTCTTGACAGCATACTTTTAAATTTGAAAGTGTACAATTGAATCAAATACAATTTGAAAGTGTTCAATTAGAGTGTGTGATAAATGATCAGGAATAGGAAACCCCCTTTTCCACATTACACTATGATTGGTTTGCAGATATACCCACATTTCCAATGGTTATTTTTTAGTCCTAGATTCAATATGGCAGTTACCTACAACAACAACAAGAAACGTTACATTAAATGTAACTCTTAGGGGTTGTGAAGGATAAAAACTAGCAAATTAGCAAAGTGAAATATGAGGTTGAAGAGAGCAGGTTCTCCTGTTCTCCTGGAACGTTCAACTGCACCTACCTCCTCAGTCTGGAATTTTCTTCAATTACCTATTTTGGGAAAAAGTATATTGTGCAGCTCAAAGCATAATACACTCTGGAAGTATTTCCTCTAGCCAGAGTTTGGACCTTCCCTGCACCCCGATTATTCACATGCAGTTCTCAATGAAGGCTATGTGCCTGTAACTCAGAGCAGAATTCAGCTTCAAAGGTTTGAAGAGCATGTAGATTTATTGAAGTCTTCCTGCCTAGTGCAATAAGTACTCTTCTAGTCCTGGAATCTGTAAGTGCAGTTACATCCATGTTTGTAACATTCCCCTTCTTGCCTTTGTACATTTGATGTGGTACAGAAATACTAGTACAAGTAATTCTGGGAGCAGTAATGTTTTGATTAGAAATTCAAAGCTCGTACAGTCAAAGACTCATACAGTCTTAAATGAAGACATAGAGACAACTAGTGTCTTTCATGACCAATATTTATAATCAGTGTTCACTGAAACTCTTGAATTAATTTTATTCTTGGAGAATAAGCTGACCGAGGATGTCACAGGAAAAAATACTTATTGTGATAATATACTTATGAAGAAATTTCATGCCAATCTCAATATGTTTTATTTTCCAATAATATATTTTTTATAAACGAACTGTGCTTTTTTGTTGGTTGGTTGGGTTGGATTGGGTTTTTTTTTTGGAAGATGGTTTTACTTGACAGCATGCATATACAGTAGATGCTTGTAGAGGCAGCAGAAGTGTGAGTAATTTGGGGGCAATTCTGCAATTTGTAAACTGTACTGCTGTCTGCTAACCAGCATTCAGATCTGAAGAGTCCTTTGAGCTATTTAGGTATGTCATGAATTACTGTGAGGGACCTTCCATCCAAACAGCGCAAAGATTTTCTCTGTTAAGCCCATGAGCTTTGCTGAGGAGTAACCACACAATGCTTGTATTTACTGAGGAGAGTCTGAGGAGGGGGGAGAGAGAAGGAATCAAGTACCGCATACCCACTCTTTCCCTATGAACATAATGCTGGCAAGAGTATATGGGATAATTCAAGGATTTAGAAAAAAAAAAAAAAAAGGACTAGAAATAATGGATAAGGATGGCAGATCTTAACAGGATGACTCAGCCATGTAATAAATGTCGCATTGCAGTTGGGTAGGTTATATTAACTAGTTAAACCATAGTACTAAACTCCATGGTACACAGGCTTTTTTAATCTGTTGATGAAACAGGATCAGGGATAGCCCTAGTCTCAGTACAGCACCCCTTCCCATACAATCTTTTCCTCACTGTGAGGGGGGAAATGTTTCATTCCGTGAATAATGCCAGAAACCTATAATGTAATTACTTCTTAAATCTGAGCTTCTTGTAGTTTTGTCTAAAAGAAAAGGGATCTTTGTCTTTATCATTTCTGCAGCCTGGGTTCCTTGCTCTCAAAGTTAGATAGAAATTCGGGTAACGTTAGACATAGAAAAGAGACCATCAACAGTGAACTCTCCTTGAATCGTTGTTAATTTTTTTTCAGATTTTTCAGATTATTCTCAGAATGAATTCCATTTCTATGTCTTTCACCACTTCTCTGTGATTATGAAATTTCTTTACAACCCCTGACATTTTTTGGTGCAGTCTCAGTCTTTGTACCTCTTGGTACCTGCAATCCCAGCAAATACCAGCTCATTCACAGGGAATCAGTAGACTGCCACCAATGGGATTTTGGCAGAGAGCTCAGAAAAAGGTAGCAAATGCAACATCTGAAGGTTATAGTCCATCTGAAGGTTATATAACAATATAGTTATTATTATATACTAGTTATATTTCCTGTGGCAAGCACAAATGCAGTCCTGGAGAATAATTTCCATGGAAGCTGGAACAAATCCCTCTTGCAAGGCCTTTTTTAAGCCACATTCAGAATAGTTTGCTGTTATGCTGTTCCTGAATACAAATAGTCAGGTACAGTAGTGGAAAACAAGGTTCATCTAGAGAACAAAGATTTCAACAGTGTAATATGGTTTTTGTACTATAGCATAAGGAATATTAATTAAGAAAGAAGTATTATTTCAAACCTTAAAAGGAAGCCCTTTCCTCTCATCAAGACATTTTACTGTTGACAAAATGGAACTTGAAAATCCTTGAAAAATCCTACTGAAAAAAAGGCACCCAAGGGTTACAATAATTTGGAAACTGCAGCATAAGTAGAGCCATACTGAATATGAAGATGAGACACATTTAGTTGAAACCTCAGAAAGGGATTTTCTCAAAGGGGGATGAAACATAATGTTTGCTATATGCAAAATATAAAGATTGCCTTACCATCCTTTTAGATACAGCATATGAACATATCTGCTAAAAGTCAAAAGTGAAAGACTCCAGGAAGCTGCCAGACCTAGGGAAAATGAATATTCTGCAAATATATTTATTTTACATGTAAAGCAAAGCAAAGAAAAATATTGCTAAATATTTACTCATCACCCAGTAGCTTATTAATCTTTGTCACAGCAAATACAGCTGACTCTATGGAGTGTGGGCAGAGATGGTCCTTACCAACAAAATTCCATGACTGAGACTCATAGGTAAGCAAAAGCCCTGACAGGAGCAGTGACTCAGCTGCATGAATAGCAGCTGCACAGGCAAACCTGGCTGCATGGATCCAAAATTGTTGCATTCTCTAGCCTTTTTTTTTTCCCTGTGATTTTCTTCATCTGGCCCCCAGAGTTGCCTTGCACTAGCAAACATCCCATAATTATTACTCACACAACACTAACAGAGGGATGGCATTTGAAAAGTAGGATGGACTATATTCTGACCACCTACTATCGGCACTTAAATTTAAGCATTGCAGCACCTGGAAAATAAATGCCTGGTCCCAGACTATTGATTCAGACTGCCTATGTAGGAGCAAAGGCTCCCTAGCTACTTCATAGGGAATGTGATTCACATTTTCAAATGGCTTTTTCTCCCCTTGGTCCTGTAGGCTTCCTGAATATAGAGCTGGTAGGAAACAATGGTTCCTAACAGGTCTGCACAGGAGTTTGGTTCAAAATAACATGCGCCCAGACAGCAGTCCAAATATTCTTCTAATGGATGTAGAGGCAGCAGTGATGAGCTCCCTTTGCATGGCAACATGGTGGCAGGTTCCCAAACCCAGGAATAGGAGACCTAAAATCCAAACTCTACTTCAGACTGAGGGGAATGGACCCCAAAGCTTCCATTTCCCTAGGGAGTACCCCACTGTGCAGGTTACACACAGGGAGGGGATGTTCCTTGTCTTTGTCGAAACTGTGCCCCCTTGCCTTACTGCCTGCAAGATTCATAGCACCAATGAACAAACAAGGAACCTGCTGGTGCAGTCCAGAATAAGGGGAAGGGTTCTCATTCAAGATGTCCCCAACAATTCAAAGGGAAAACATGAAGCTCACTGGAGCAGCACCAGATTACCTTGAAAAAGTTCACTCCTCATCAGTGGTATAGATAAAGCTCTTTGATTAGCTCTGGTCCAAAAAATTCAAACAAACAACAAAATTAAGCTACACACACTGAAAACACCACAAACTAGTTAACAGACAGTAAAATGTGCTAAGAGTCCTGGTGGACACTTGCACTGGCTGTTTTCCTTGGGGATACACTGGCCTTCAAGTATGAGTTATTTAGGGAACATCAATGGGTCTATATTATGCAGGAAGGCAGACTAGATGGTCAGAGCGGTCCCTACTACTCTTAAGCAACTGATCTCTTATGTGATGCCAGAAGGTTGGTTGATCATAGCCAAAGAAGGCAATTTTCTTGCTGATAAATGAAAAAGTAAACTAATTTTTACTCCAAGGTGATGGAGGAATCCCTCCACTTCCCAGGGGGTCTCTTTCTGTCCACGCACTGACCAGCTGAACAAGGGACTGTTGCACCAAGTGCATAGGAGGGCACGTGCTGGTGCGAGGACCTACATTTTTTTTCCATCTTTCCAGCAAAATGCTGGATTGAAAAGGTCAATTCTGGCCTCTGAAGACACTGATAGATTTAGATGGGGTCTTGGCTTGTAAAGGAGTACAGAATCCTCCATGCTATGCAGCTAAAAAAATTATGGAAGTTGGGGAGACCAAAAAAAAAAGAAAAAGGCTGACCTTTATGGTGCAGGATCATGAGCTGGGAGAAGTACATCTTTGAACTGCACACAGCAGTGGCAGAGCCTTGGACCGATCTTAGCCACTTCACTTTGGTCTGCATTTGCCCCAATAATTTAGTTCTTCAGGTCAAGATCAGACACTGGTAGCCAATTTCCAGAAACTTTTACTACAAGAATTGTGCAGATATTGAGTAACTTAAACCATATCTCAAAGATGTTTAGATGTAGAGTTTAGAGATATGGTTTAGTGGTTTAGTGGAGGACTTGTTAGTGTTAGGTCAGAGGTTGGACTAGGTGATCTTGGAGGTCTCTTCCAACCTAGATGATTCTGTGATTCTGTGATTCTGTAACTTGTTTCCAAATCCCTGAATGGCACCCAGGGCAATGTCCTTCTTATCTCCAGTTCACCAGGCAGGGAAATAAAATGTGAGAGGACATGTCCAAGGGACAAAAATGAAATAAGCAACAGAGAAGGGCTTGAAAGTGGAACAACCCAGCTCCATATGTCATAGTCCTACTCTGAAATCTCACTGCCTCTCAGAATTCACTTTTCCATTTCCAAAATGAACATATCTTAAATTTTTGAAAATTTACATCACCATTTAAATAACTAGCTTTCCTCTCTGTACCAGGATATTGTGAAGAAAGTGAGTAAGTGTGGTCAGAGTCTGCCCTTTTTTTGAGTCAGGAATGGCTGTAAGTCAAGAGTGCAGAGGGAAGCAAAACCACAAAACGAGTTATGGTCATCTACAAGGAATGAAAATAAGTATATTACACTATCTCCCATTACATACCTAATGATACCACTGCCAAGAGGCATTTCTCTACAGGAAATGCAGAGGTAAAGTTTTTGCTAATGTGGTTGTAGAAATAATACATTACTTTTTTTTTTTAATTTCTCATTGGTTCAGTTTAGGTACATAACAGAGAAATAGTGTATATATTTCTAAAGGACTCATACAGAGACAGTACTCGGAAATAGGAAATAATTGGAAGAGGAGACACAGAGCCTTTTTTTTTTTTTTTTTGTATTTGAGGCTTCTTCCCAGTCAATGAACCTCTGTGAAAGATTAATGTAGTTTGAACTTTTATTGTGGAATATCATTCGTGCACTGTCACACTTAGCACAAATGGTGCTTCAGTCACAGTTCGGTAACATTCCAGCATATTATTTCCAAGGCATTTGAGAGTTTAGAGAATTATTGAAGGGCATGCTGTACTCATTTGGTAATAAGGCAGAGTGCAGTTGCAGTCTCCATATGATTTCAACAAATGGAATCAATGTTAATTTCATTGAACGTATCAAAATAGTTGTGATAATAACCCCAGTGAAATATTCCACTAGAGAAAATGGATAGGATATAGTATTCTAGGGTTTTATATTTTCTCCATAAAGGTTTGTAGAAGAAACACAGAAATAGGTGGGAAAAGGTACTTTAAAATAAAATCTTAATTATTTTTTGAAAGATATGTTCATTTTCAAATCAGAAATGCTGTCTTTATACTTTGATCTTAAGAACATTGTGCAGAAGAAGAAATTGAAAAATTAATTGAGATTCACATCCTATTTTCACCAGGTTTAAGGCAGTGTAGATATTTTAATTTGGCGTTACTGTTTGTACAAATACATGTTACACTGATTCTGAAAGTAAACGCTTCCCAAAGCTATGATTTGTTAGCATTGTCTTCACATGTTATAGCCAATCAGTCAATAATTAGTCAAATAATTAAAAATATAATTATCTAACCATGTTGCCTTTTATTTAAATTAAGGACTCATTCATAATCTGATTCTTCTTTCTGATTATCTGTGGTTTTGCTGTTATAGTTTAAGTGAATAAACCTTAGTTGCTTTTTCTCTCCCTTTGAATTAAAACAGGATCCTGTTAATAAATGGTCAAGTGCTTATTAATATGCTAGCACCAGCAAAGAAACAAATATCCAACTAAATACTTACTCAGCTCCCACCAGATGCAAATATATCTGCAAGAACCATCACTGATGTGTTGGAGACCTCTAGAGCTGTAGCTCTTCTCATGAAAGTACACTTGCTGATATTACCAGTTATTAAGGCTACTATTCAGGTATTCAGTATCAGCCTTAAATTAAAATAGATTAAAAATAATAATAATAATAATAATAATAATAATAATAATAATAATAAATGGAGGTTCCTTGCAGAATTGTCAAAATATCTCCTACATTCAATAGTAAAGTGTATAACATCCATACAATCACCATGTTTTCAGTATCTTTAGACACAGAAATACCACCTTTAGTAGGGTCTTAATGCCACCCAGGGGACACAGGACCACTGCCAGAGGAAGTGAAAGTGAAAGCAAAAGAGAAAGGTGTCAACAATGTGTATTGGTACCCAGAAAAGTGACTTCTTCTGTGTAAGACAAAACATCACAGCCACAAGACAACCAAAAACAGAAATTCTAAATGGTTTGAACCACACAACTGGCTCCTGACTATCTATACCAAGGCCATGGGATTACCAGTTTGTAAAGTCTACATGGAGGGATTGACAGGTTGCAAAATACCTGTGGAGAAAGGCACATAATTCACTTCACCCCTCTGAGCTAAATCTATGTTATTAATTTAAAAATAGGAACATATTACATCAATACTGTCCAATGTTGACATTCACACTCTTACCTTTTGTAGCTTAAGGAAACTCTCATATTTTGAGAAGTTCTTTCATCCAGGCACAAAGTTAGCAAAAGGAGTAATAATTCTCCGTTATCACCAGTGATAGGACCCGCAGGAACGGTTTTAAGCTGAGGCAGGGGAAATTTAGGCTGGAATCAGGAAGAGGTTCTTCACCGAGAGTGTGGTCGCACACTGGAACAGGCTCCCCAGTGAAGTAGTCACTGCACCAAGCCTGCCTGAATTTAAGAAGCGATTGGACTGTGCACTTAGTCACATGGTCTAAACTTTTGGGTAGACCTGTGCGGTGCCAGGAGTTGGACTTGATGATCCTTATGAGTCCCTTCCAACTCGGGATATTCTATGATTCTATAATTGTATGTTGCCATCCCTTGCTCCATTTCAGCCACCTCCTTCACATGCATATCTTAGCATTGAGCTCCTGGATGGCTGTGAAGAGACTCTACCTCTCTGCAATGTCATGAAATTATATCTGGTCACACAACCAAACCAAACACAGGCCTGTTCATTGTTGTACAAATCTCGAAGGAGAAAGGGACCTTCTAAAGAATGTCAACTATAGATGGAAATGGAAACTAAAGGCAGAAGAACATTTACAGTTTGAACAAAACTCATGCCAATCATGTCATCTCTTTACAAAGTACAAAATACTACAATTGTACCAGGTGCAAGTTATTGCTGTTAAAAAATCACAAAAGACACATTTCAATTTTATCCCTTAAGGTTGCACAAAATCACCGCTATAGTCCTAACTAGCTCAAATTAAATTGCAGGAACAAATGCACCCTAACATTGGAGGGTTAGGTACTGAAGATATTAGCCTTTCAGACCACCTAGGTGAGCAGGTTTCTTGCCTGTACAAGAACTGAATAAAGAGATGAAGACTTAACAATGGTGATGAAGACAAACGTGATTCCAGTCACGCGTAATTTGAAACTTCCAGACTAAATGCATCCCATACTTTATCTGAAACATTCATTTTGTTATACGGATGCTTTTCCAAGAAAACTCTCGACCATAATTGGTACCAAAATGTGGGTTTGGCAGGTGTATAGAAAACTTCAATTTTTGTCTCTTAATACGTAGTACTAGAGATGGGGAACATTTTTGCCTTCGTAAAGGACCCAGATGGCAAACTGTGAAAGCTTAATTTCAAGAGCATTCAGGCTGACAGCTCTACAAGCAGCAAGCTGAATTTAACTTATGTGATTATGACACATACACAGGACTCTTCAACCAAGTGGTCCAATGCTCCACCTATTAGAGGCATGCCTACAAGATCGTGAAAGCCTTTAACACACAGATCAGGTCTGGATTGCCACACTAGAAACCCCATGCAAACGTGCACAGAATGTATGTAGTTCCGTGGGCTAAGCTGTCAACTAGGATATTAATTCTGCTTCTGTTTTTGCAAGGGGTACCACAGAGTTTCTACATTCTCATAGGCAGGATCTCTTTTGCTCTGTATTTTACCTAAAGGGCTTCACTCATGTGTGTTATGCCTTACTCAATTTCATGCTGGCACACCACCTACTGACAGCCCAGTGCTGCTTTCTGTATCAAGTGTTTCTTAAAATCTTGTCCCTATGTGAGCCCACGAGCTCTGATCTCGAGATGTCTGGCTGTGCACAGTGAGCACAGCAGCATTTGTCAGGACTCTGAAAAGAGAAAGAAGTGAGAAAAAGAGTCTGCAGGCCCCTGGTGATGTATTGACAAAAAATAGTAAGCTCACCTCAGCTTTTCAAGCCAAGCAATGAAAAACAAATTGTCTTCTAACTGACTGAGAAATAAGCAACTGGACAACAGGCAAGTGCCAAAGTTAGTTCAAGATTCTTTTGATTCGACATTATTTTAATATTTGTGTGTTTTAGCAGTTGCAGATTAGCAAAAAAATATTTCTGTTTACAGTATAGAAATACAGTATTTTTTTTTCCTTTCTGACTTGTTGCTATATTGCACAGCTCAATGAGGTTGAACTTTCTGTCCTTATTTTCAGCAGTGTTTGATTTTCTTTCCTATGTACTTAATTTGATACTCCATAGGCAGCACCCTTGCACCTCACAGGTAACTCTAACAAAGAGGAAAGCATTCCAAAAAAAGTTGATCCTTCTAGTGAAACAGTAAATGTGTAAAAACAACTGCTCATAACCCACATTTCTCTGAATTGAAACTGCCTGTGTATCAAGTCAATATGCCTTCTTCGATTTAATAATGCCAAATTTGACATATATGCCCCCTCATCCTGTCATCTTTGGCATTATTTAGGGTACCCTGTTCCACTGACTGCTACCTTCAGCAACCTAGAGGTAGCTAGTTGTCCCTCTCCCACTGTTGTTTGGACTGACATCTCCAGATCTCAGCCTGTCTTCTTTACCCCGATGCAAAAATACCTTTAAAACCCTATTTCTGGAATTGCTGATGCTAGGAGGACACCATTGACAAAACACAAAGGGAGAGCCTGTTACATGTCTGACTGACCTGAACAGCTATCTGACCATCCTCCTTTTCCTCTGCTCATAGCATGAAGTGTACACAGTGGAATTGGTGTTCCTCAGAGCAAAGATCACCATTTGCTTGTTCCTGTTAGACACTACATAGCTATTTAGGATATTTGGCATATTTGCTAGAAGCATCTCTAGGGTTGCAGTCTCTCAAAGAGACTATTATCTACTCTAGAAGTCTCTCGTATGTCTAATCATTTCCAGGGTCAATTGAAAAGAAGGAGATTAAGGCTAGTCTGATCCAATTACAAGGTATTTGAAGAGGAAGCAGGAAAAAGCTATAGATTAATCTTTAACAAGTCTCAAACAAAAGCCGAAGGAATTTATACAAATTCTTCTTATCTGTATAAGGATGTGTGCATTTTATTATGTGTGGTCTTAGTGGACACACCTCTGCAAGGGGCTTTGTGGTCCTATTAACATCTCTCCATTTGGTGTGCATGCAGAGAGTCCATGGCAGAGAATCCACCAAGCCATCCAGCTCCCACTGCCGTCTCAATTAACAGTTGTTAATGCCTACACTCAAAGGAAAACACAACTATGGCTTCTTTTGCCCAGGTTGGAGGTGAAGTATGAAGGGTTTGATGAGTTCCCCAAGTCACACAGGTGCAGCAGGGAAAAGAGCCCTGGGATCACCAGCCAAAAATTACTGCTGTCTGACACCAACCAACTTTTCTACCTAGATAGAGAAGAAACAGTAAGAGTTAATCCTAAAGTAGCACCACAAAGACCAACAGTAAATAAGCTCAGGTTCCTATTGCATGAAGACCTCAGTATTTGCTGGAAAAACACTCTCTTTACTTCAGTTTTAAGTGTCGCTGATAAAATTTCATGAAATCGAACATAACACTTACACTAATGAAGATCCAGCAGATGTTGAATCTGTGATATTTTATAGCATTGTTTTATTTGGGGAAAGAATCCAGTTTTGCTAAAATATTAATGAAAAAAATGTTCATTTTGCTTCTGGATTCACTGAATGCCTGTGTTCAATTGTTCGTTCCTGTTTGCAGTTCCCACTGTTGCTTGTTCATCTTACTAATAGGATAGCAATATCATATATTAGACATAAAAGTACTGCTAGACTATGTGTATTAAACCACTAATTTGGACTGGGAATAGGACAACATAAAGGCTGATGTCTACCAGTCTGCCCAGGAAGCCTGTCCATTTGAAGCCAAATTGAATTCAGTCCCCTCAAATTTCCTTTTGACGTTGTCCATACAAGATGGATATAGGCAAAGGAGACTTTCTGAGTCTTGAACTCCATACTAAAAATCTCATTTTGAACAAAATACCCAAGAGTGCATTCCTTTTGGCAAGGCATCTTGGAGGTTTTCATACAATGTTTGACATACAGGCTAACCATGAAAAGCAAAAAAAAAAAAAAAAAAAAAAAACAAAAAAACAACTAGTACCACACTATTAAACTCATCATAAGTCAATGCTTAGTAATCATCTAACCTTAACATGAGTCCTTCCCGCTTGGGACACTTCTTAAGGATGATTTTTCCTTTCTGCCTGACTGCTGGGAAAAGATCTCTTTTCTGTCCCCACATGAGAAACCTCAACTTCTGTCATCTCCATAACAAGCAATCCTATGCCCGCTTTTTCTGAATCACGCTGCTATACATGCCTCTCTACTGTTATACATCTGTTGTGGCACAAGCTCATATCCCCACTGTCGTTCTCTGAGTCAGTATTTGTACTTCTGTCTCATATTGTGATGAAAACATCTCTAGTGGCACTACACTTTAATTGGTATCAAAATATTTGGTAGCATAGTCAGTAACACCCACAACTTTCATTTATTGCTTCTCTGTATGGAATATTGGTATCTTCAACTACTTGTATATGGCATCATTATATCTCTGGTTTTTATTTTATTGATGGGACTCCTGCTTTTGAGCAGTCCATGCCAGTAGTATGTGTCCAACCCTTCTCAGGGAAGTGTCTAAAGACCTCAGAAGGGTATTTAATCCCTCATCAGTAGCCATTGCACCAACACCTTCAGTTGCACTTACAAGCATGGTCAGCGAGACTGACACAATGCCGGATGGGACCGTAAGAAAAAGGCATTCCAAAAATTACTGTATGGTCGGACTTCTTGGTCAGTGGCTCTGCCTATCCATGAAGCTGACTTATGTTGGAAAAGTCCAAAGACGGAAACAAGGCTAAGCATGATCGTGCATCCCATGTACAGTTATGCTGCTGAAATATTAAAGCATTTACTGCTAAAATAGTTTGATAGAATTTAACTTTTTAACATAGTGTATAGAGCATGGCTGTTGAATAGACACTGGAGGATTGAAATCCATAAACAACTTGATGCCTATTGGGAAAGTCCAGGTAACAAGAGCTCTTTGATCTAATTCCCACAGCATTTCTCTCTCCAACCTGCACATATATCCACATGCACTGAGTCAACTGATTTTTCGGTAAACTGTTTTAAATGGATTCTACAGGAGGAAAAAAAATACTTCTTTCTGTTTTCTCTCTTTTAGAATAAAATAGTTACGAGGCACTAGGAAAAAAAATATTGCATCTCTTCTGGGTGCCAAATTAAAATACCTTTTTGGATCTTTGGATTCTTCTCTAAGAGGGTTGTGAGGCACTGGCACAGGTTGCCCAGAGAAGTTGTGGATGCCCCATCCCTGGGTGTGTTCAAGGCCATGATGGATGTGGCCCTGGGCAACCTGATCTAGTGGGTGGCATCCCCAACCATGGCAGGGGGGTTTGGTACTAGATGATCTTTGAAGTCCTTTCCAACCCAAACCATTCTATGATTCTATTGCCAGCAGAAACATTAGAAGAAGAGGGGCATTTCTCACATTCCTGTATTCTAAAGACAACTAGCAGCAGGGGAACTCCAGGGACGTTGGGTGAAGACCTGTTGCAGAAGACCCAGAGGTGTGCTGTGCAGGTCAGATAGCAGACCACCAACTTCCATGGCTGTTGTACACCTTACCTGCAGTCTTCTGGGCAACAGATGGGGCCTGTGCACAAACGCTGCTCTGGAGGTTGGAGCATAAGGCATGTGTCTTTCTCTGTAACCAAGGCACAACCTGGAAGGCAGCATGGAAGAAAACAAGAAAGCTGCATGTTTTAGAAAATAAGACATATAAGGAGTGGCTGAGGGGACTGGGGTTTTTCAGCCTGGAGAAGGGGAAGCTGAGGAAAGACCTTGTCACTCTCTGCAACTACCTGAATGGAGGGTGCAGTTAGGTGGGTGTCAGTCTGTTTTCTCAGGTGACAGGACATGAGGAAATGGCCTGAAGTTGGACCAGAGGAAGTTTAGATTGGATATAAGGAAGAGTTTATTCATGGAAAGGGTGGTTAGACATTTTAACAGGCTGCCCAGGGAGGTGGTGGAGTCCCCATCCTTGGAGGTATTTAAGAGACTTGTGGTTGTGGAGCTTAGGGATATGGTTTAGTGGTGAACTTGAGAGTGTTAAGTGATGTTTGGACTTGATGATCTTAAGAGACTTTTCCAACCTACATGATTCTGTGATTCTTTGTATTTGCAAATACATAGAAATTGGGCTAAATTCTGACTTCAGACTTATATTCTGAATATATACATATATTCTATATATATTCTTATATTCTTGAATTCTGACTTATACCGGGATCATCTGCATTCAGAGTAAAACTGAGAGAAAATTAGCCTGTGCTTGCACTGCTGTCAGGCAGTTCAGATCAGGACTCCTGTCACTCAAGCAGGTGGTATGTGGAGCATAAATACATGGGTATTTACACATAACCAGACAGTCCCCACTACCAATTCCTTTTGAAGGGTCATTGTCTGTCTAATCAGTTATGGAAAAATAAAATGCAGAAGTAAATACATTTAGCTGGAGACAAAACTTCACTCTTGACAGGAAATTTTGCTCTAAGTAAAAATACGAGCGGATGAGAGGGACACAATGCCACACCCGGCCTCTCACAGCCGCCTAAAACCCCTCAGACAAGTGAAAGGACCGATTATTAAGAATAGCAGGCGTGATAATGGAAAGGAGCGGGGGCCCGAGGGCCGCCCTCCGCCTCGCGCCGAGGCGCTCCCACCGGCACTTCCATGCTGCCATCTAGCGCGCTCTCCCCGCCGCGCTCCGTGCCCGCCGCTGGGCCATCACCGCGAGGGGAGCAAATTGGGCCCACCTTAATTAGCACCGCCTTCACGCTTCGCTCGCAGAGCGGTTGCCGGCAGAATGGTGAAATACCGTCTTTACGCGGATGTCGTGAGCGGCGGACTGGGAGGGAACGGTGGTATTTGATAGCACTGGCGAGACAATGCGGGGTTTGTGTTTGATATAAGAGCGGGCAAAAAAATAACAGCAAGGGGAATGAGCCCGAACCGGAGCAGCCGAGACGAGTGTAAAGACCTGAGGTGTGCTAAACGTACAGTTTCCTTCCATATTGCAGTTGCTCTGCATGGCCAGACTGTCAGTCTATCAAAAGCCATTTTAAAATAAGGGCAAAATAAAACAAAACAAGCAAACAACAACAAAACCACATTAGCATTCCAAAGGCTGAATCAGAAACTCTGAAGTATGTGAAATGGAGACCGAGCCTCCAGTCCAGGCAGCGCTGTGGGTGTCAGAGGCCGGGCGGAGGAGGAAACCACCTTCCCCTCCACAAACCAGGGCAGGAATTTCCCTTTTTCCTCAGAACTCCAGGATTACACCATCAAAAAGTACCCTTAAAAAAGGGCCTAGTTAGAAACCTCATAACATTTAAACAGTCAGAAAGTACTAAGTAGCCACTGGGGGACTAAGGCCAGATCATCAACTACCAAAAATATCTGGATTGATAGTAACACAAGGCACCAGTCCTTACCGTAGGCGCTGGTGGATTACACTAGCAGCCAGCCGCCTGTGTCCCTAGCAGGGGAAGATACCAGTACTTTCAACCAGAATTCAGGGTTTCCTGATATCCCACACTGTAGTTTATTACAAGCATCATCCAGCTGTGGAGGCAATACAGTCTCTCTTCAGATCCTTCACATCTCAGAAACAACTTTTTGCAACTTTATGAAGTGTGTGGGATAAGATTTGCTACCAGACCCCTCCTCATCTAGGTCATAACATCTGTGCTGCTCAGATGGTGTATCTCTGACTCAGATCAGGTACTTCACTTTACCAAATCCCAAATCACTTACTAATCCCCAAAAAAGCAGGGAGAAACTCTGCCTGTTACCCTGCTTTGCCTGACTGAAAAGTAACATGCAGAGTTGCAGAGTTATGGTAAGCAAAGCAAGCAACAAACAAAATACAGAAGACACTAACTGCTTCACAACTCCACCAAGCCAGGGACACAGGAAAAGGTAGCAGGAAACAGCAGCAAGATTGACAAAATAAAACCAGGGCTAGCAAGGAAGAGAGAGGATTAACAAAGTAACAAGAAGGATGGAAAGCTGTTATAATCTTATTACAGTGTTCAGGATTTGGGTTTTTTATTTTGTTTTGTTTTTCAGATGCTTGCTTTTGCAAAGCCCTAATTTGTAAGGGAAGCAATTCGACAAAGTCTCAATTTTCATTAAAAAAAAACAAATATTCCTAATCCGCACAGCTGTGGAGATGATGGGAGAGAAAGCTTGGAATTGCACTCCGGCATACCCAAATGGTTGGAGAAAATGAGTAAGAAAGAAAATGATTGGTTTTAAATCCTTGGGGAGCCTAAATCCTGTTAATGGTAGGAGTTTGTTAACTACAACTCCATGTTTAGTATTGCTGGGACTGAATGAATGAAGGAGTAAGAAAAAAAAAAGCTTTAGAAAGCTCAGTTAGGGGGTAGAGGCCTCTGGTTATGTTGGGGTTCAGTTGTAGTTGTAGCCAAGACCATACTACAAGAAAAAGAAAAGGGAAAACTCCTGTACAGAGGCAAGTAGTGGTCATTTCTGGAAAGAAAAAAAAAAAAAAAAAAAAAAGGAAAAAAAAAAAAGGCTGTTACAAGGAGCAATCACTTAAAACCAGTTTTTTTTTTCTCTAGAATTGCACTCTTTCCCTTGCCAGAATTAAGGTCCAGCCCCAGGAAGGTATGACGGAAATAAGTTCTTGCCAAGTTAACATATTAATAACAGAAAAGATTACTCTTGATACAGCGATTGCTCAGAGGTATTTCTCTGGCACTGCAAAGCGCTACTAACAATTAACGTTAGAAGAACTGAGTCTTAGAAAATGGAGACCAATACCCATGGACAAAATGTATGTTTTCACATTTCTACCAAAGTTTCCCATTAATAGCAGTGGAGATGTTGATCAGCTCACAGACTTCTTTAAAATCAGCTTAAGGACAGCACTGAAATCACAACAGCATTATGTGGGGGCACTTTTGTCAGCATTGACAATTTTTATCCTGTACAAATGGTGGTGTTTAACAAAGACATATGTTTACACAGATGGAGGAGGGAGGTTGTAGTAATGGTGTGATTGAAAGTAAATGGGATTGGTTGAGTAGCTGATGCCAGCTGCCATGTCAGCCTAGGAGTAGGTGGGTACTTGAGATGGGCTGTAGTCCCTTGGACCAGATAGTGAAAGTTTGCTGGGTACCTGTTATCATCCGCTTTGGTGATCCCAGCATCACACTCAGCAGCTGCCATAAGCCCCAGAAGTGCTTCAGTTGCAGCTTTTGCTGCTGCTCCACGTGTCTCTGCGAAGAGGTTTGCCCACGCAGAAAGCAGCTCGGGGCTCAGGATTCCGCAGGGCGTTTGGGGGTTAGTGTTCATACCCTGGAGGAAACAAATATTCATTGATGGCACTTAAGCACAAAACTTTTTAGAGATGGGCACATAGTACATAGGTGAAGGCCAGACTTGTTTCCTTACACCTCTGCAAATGGAGAGTTTGTTTAAAGAACCCCCTCTCTGTCCTCCCCTTGTGCTGGTTGACCATGCCTCAACCCAGATATCCCACAACCCAAACACAAAGCCAACCTTAGCTCTGCTTAACCATAAGAATATGAGATTGACCTTGCACAAGAGATACTAGCGGTAATATTTGGCTGGTCAAAAAGGGGCTTCTAAAGATGAAAGCCCATTTTCAGGATTTGGTTCTTTATGAGCTATCATTATTGGAATATTAAAGTTCTAATAGCTGTAGAGCTAATGGAAATAACACCTGCGGGTCCCACCATTTTTCCCTCAGTGATAGTCTCACATGCACAAAGGGTACGTTCCTTCCCTGCAGACATCCAGCAGCATTTCGCCTCTGTTTGTAGGCCCTGCTGCAGGCTGGTGGCAACAGTGTCAGGACATGGGTTGGAAGAGTGGGGGGAATGTGCTGCATTCGAGCTTTCACTTCATATTGTGGCATTAGTTTCTGTCCTCTCTTCTTCCTACTCCAATTATTATAAATAATGAAGATAACATTTACACATGAAGGGTCTTTTCTTCTCAAGTAATAAGCAGGCCTAGCTCTTGCAGTATTTTCCCAGATACCAATCCACCCTACAGCATCACGATTCCATAGGTTTTATCTTGTGCATTATGAGCAGCATTTCTTTTTAATTTAGGTACATTATAACTTTTAAAAGTTCTAAAACAATTTTTGGTGGTTTTCCTCAATAACTAAAATTTCCCTTTCAGAATTTACAGACCCCCGACTGAATTGTGCCTGTTCAGCTATAGCAAGAGTGATGCCTGAGCCAGAGTTCATTACACTGAGCATGTACATGTACCATGTAAACTGAAGAAAAAAGAAAACAGAGTATTACATTCTCAATTCATCTACCCCAGATACACAAATATAGACTGCAAACATAATGCTAAAGTTGTGACTGTTGAGACATCCCAGGTGAAGGATGAGCCATCGGCAGCTTTAATTTACAGTCTCGTCACCTTGAAATGGGGAGCATGCACCTCTTCAATTGGTAATAAGAAATACTGCAAAATTATGCTTCAAGAAGTTTTCACTGTGAAGGCTTAAATACAGAAGCATGGTTTTATCTACTCTGGTTTTTCATAGTACAAAATTTTACAGGATGGCACAAATTTTCATCGTTGAAACTGCTACAGTGAAAGAAATTCCCAAACCAGTCATTATTTACTTTATTTTTGCTTAGTGTGCTGAAGGGCTGGGGTAAAACTTCCTTTAAACAGCAACAGGAGCCTTCCAGCACACATAATTTACTGTTACAAACAGCAATGCATTTTATACACCAGAACATCTACACATATGGAGAAACAAACCCAGCTCCATTCACTGTAATAATGATTGCTTCAGCAGCGTAAATGACAGAGTTAATGCTCAACTATGTTAAATGACTGCTATTTCCCTATTATAGTCAGCGATACATCTTCATTGTTTCAGTAACGTGGCCAACAATTGAGAGCTAAGTAGTAGCCACTATTCACCTTCAGTAAGCTTTACAGGTATTTTATATGCAAAGAAATAGACTCCTTAAAATATGCCATTTACTACATCCCACTGAATTACAGTGTATAAACAATAATGGTTATTTGCTAAAACATTACAGCACATATTTGTTGTAGTAAAGGGGAAAAGCCATGAAAACCAAGGGCAACGTATAAGCTTTTAGTTTTATACCAAGATAATGAACACGAATGACTTTGTCAACATTAACCATGGGACTTCCACATTAACAGTATAGGTTTTTATAATCAAAAATCTGCTATGGTAGTTTAAGCTTTTATTCAGAAAAAAATTAATCTCACCATAACGCAAGGTAAACCATCGCATTTAAACAGGCTCGTGTACTGTTAAATCAGCACTGCTCCTCTGGCGAAAAGGAGCAGCCTTTTGCAAGTGTACATCTTGGAACATGTTTCCAGCTTCCCCTCTCTTCCGTCCTTCCCCCAAAAAAGGACTCCCTATTCTGGATCTTCTTGCTGACCCTCAAAGCTTAACACAAATCAATGCACTTTGGCTTCTTCCCCAGAGAAAGAAACACAACCAAAAGGTCACACGACAAATGTGACATCGTTTTGTGCTACCATTTTCAACCTGTGACATAAGGGAGGAGAGGAGCTTAAAGAACAGTTCAAACGTTCTCTTGAGAAGTAACTAAGAGGATATGTGTTCTTATGAGCTATATGATAGTGTACTTACAGGAAGTTCATGAAAGTGATCACACCTTTAGAAGCATTTAGGGATTGGAAGCAACTAATCACATTAATTGCTGGAAAGGTTGTAAACACCACTGTCAGGGTGATGCTTCAACATATGTGACCACAGAAAATGCCTAGTGCTGCTGAAATCAGCTTTCTGCAAAGCTTTAGAAGTATACTGTAACATATGTGAAAGTAGCAGAATTATTATTTTTATTTTATTATTTTTAAATCATCTAGAAAGGGTATTTGTTACCAACAGTTATTCCTTACTTGGAATTTCAGTAAATTGTTAAGGGCTACTTTGAGAAGAAAACTAGCCTTCAGTCATGCCTGGTTCATGATGCAATCCTACGATAACTCAATACAGAAAGTTGCCTACAGCACACCCGACTTTTCCGTTCCAGGCCAGACAAAGCAAAGGCCTCTCTTAATGCTGACAGCAGTTCAGCTTCGTTTTGCAGCAAAACATCACTACAACTCAGCCAGCTCGTGAAATACTGCGCTTCTCAGGATTCCTGGCCAGTTTTGGATAAATGGAGTTGTAGAGTCTGTAAAAGGAGGAAAGCATGCAAACATCTTGGTAAAGACCTCCTGTTACGTATGTTCGCGTTACTGCGGGATGCTAGGTGAGAACGGCGCGCCAGCTGCTCCCTGAGAGCTCACCATGTGCTCGCTTGGTAGCTCGCCCTCCCTCCCTGGTCGTGAAGAAGCAGAGGGGCAGGAGCCACAGAGAAGCTGACGGGGCAAGCCCCTTAGCCGTGTGCCAGCACACCCGCAGCCCCCAGGGACCTCAACTGGAAGGGGCTATAAAATAGCAAGGAGTTACTACAGAACAGCTGCACACCCGTATTCTCATCGCTTACATTTAACTCGGTGCTCTGATCAGAAGGAAAGCAACACTCCTACAGTATTGTGGTTAAGTTTTTCATACCTGATATTTAAAAGAACCCTTTCCATACCAACCACACATTTTGCCATACACTGCTGCTTTTTGCATAGTGAACTTGGTTCTAGTCCTGATTTTATTCAGCTCCTTAGGAAGGCCAGGCAGATTAGCACAAGCACAGGAAACTGACTCGAACAGTAGGCACTCAGCAAGCCTTAAGCGCAAGGTTGCACCAACACACCAAAACCAACTCGTACCACAAGTGGCTCAAAAATGTGGTGAGAGTGTGCATCTTCTCTGAGATGTTTCTTTATCACCAGACATTTTAAAATGTTTTAATGGATCTTAATTTATTCCAAAGGGGAAGCTCTAACTCTTCCAGTCACTAACGTGCAACATACACCTAAATGAACAATAACAAAAAATTTAATCATTCAGTTCTGTGGCACCTGCATCAACTTATAAAGGTATACCTTGCCCTCTCTGTTTTAACCAGTACACATGTGAAGTACCAGCAATTTAAATCAGTTTTTCAACCCTGTGTGAAAAGCAGGCAAAACAAGAACATTACCTGCTCCATATAAACTAAAAGAAATCGGACATTTTTTTTTAACAGCTGTATTCTTAAGCTTTAGAGAAGGAATTTGAATAGTAAGTCTTACCCCTGAGGCTAATTACTTACTGTACCTGACTCAAGAAGTCTCCAGTGACCCCATCACAGGCCCCCTTTTGCCAAGTAACAAGAACTCAACTTTTCCTAAAGAATTACAAACAGAATCTGAGATGGGTTGAAAGGCTATTCTCATCCCTACTTTATTTTTTTTTAATCTTAATTTTAGCAAATAGATTTGTTCACATTTTAGGAGCTCAAAATAATTAGATGCAGATGAAGAAACAGGACAGACTATGTGACCCAGCCTTCCGCAAGAGGAATACAGCACAGAACGCTGCTGCTAATTTTTATTAGGCATGCTTTTAAACTCTGCTAGATGACAGCTGGAGAGTTGTTCACAGGCAAAAAGGAGCACCCACATTTTATTTTCCATTGCATGCACTTACAGGAGTACTTCACACCTGCCAGTTTGCATCTGCCTAGGTGCAGAATCCTTCTCCTGATTTAGCCCCACACAGTACTCTTGCCCCCAGCTTAGAAGGCCTGTGGCAGAGCTCAGCAACATCAGCTATTTTTGTACAGAACAAGCCATAGGTGCTTGTGGAGGGGGAAAGTTAGACTATATTGTATTTCACCACACTGCAGAATGTTTACAGTGCTTTGACAGCTGTTCACGGAGGCACAGTTATGAATCCCAATTTTGCCTCTATCTACCCCATCAGCATTTACTCTTATTATGAAGAAACATGGCAGTGATTATTATGTTTTACATTGCTATAACCCTAGGACAATTCAGGATCTTAAACCATAATGCAAGGCAGTGACTCCCTTGGAAAGCAAGGAATAGCTAGCGCAATGTGAGACCAGTGCTCTGTCTCCCAGTTCAACTTTTTTGGAAACCTCTTTTTTTTTTTTTTTGCCATTTTACCCCCATCTCCTTAAGTCAAAGGGATTTCTTATCCTTAATGTGACTTCTGAAAAAAGTGCAAGCAACTGTGTGCTGCCTTTGCTTTTTTTAAAAAAGCTTTTTCAAAATCAGAGATATCTCAACAATGTTGATTCTTGTTTTTTTTAATGAAACATATACTGCAAAGACAACTGATGTTCTACAAAAGCCCTAAGAATGAATGAGATGTCCTTAAGTAGCTTCTACTTACCTATTCTTTACACAAACTTTGTTTAAAATGAAAGTATGCTCAAAGTATACACACAAAAACAGTGATATGCAAAGATCTCACTTTGACTCTTACTTTGCATTTCTCTGTTAAATTCAAAATGTACTTTTAATAACACAAAAAACTTGAATGCCACATTTAAAAAGTCATCAGCAGTCATACATTTAGTTATATTATCCTTTATTATTTTACAATATATTTCAAAAACTTTTACAGATGCCTTAAACTGTTCTACAAGAGCTGCAATACTGTCATAAAAGCACACCTACAGACCGAATGCACAAACAAACTGTAATACCTACTGGTATTGAACCATTAATATCCAAAGGGTGTAGTCTTTTAGTAAATAGATGTGCAGCAATGCAAATGCAAACAGATGTTAATGCAGAAAAGAACAAACTCTGCATTCATGGCTATAGAACAGAGGGCTTTTCAAACACATTTTGTACTGTAACATTCTAGACAGCAATATGAGTAATATTACATATTTAAAGCAATACATGCCCTGAAAAGCCTGTATTTTCAATCTGTGCGTGTAAACCTGAATCAAAAATAAACTAGTTATATTAAAAAACATGAGACACTTAGTCTGCCAACAAGCTTTCATTTCTTTTTTGTCCTAGAATGACAATTAACTTGGGTGGGTGAACTCTGATCTGTGTTATTATTTTACATCACCATTTCCTCTGCATTTCTGTAGTATTTTTCTGTAGTATTATGACAGCCTGTGAATTTTCTTTTATTCCTTGTGCAAAGGCACACGGGAATTAACTTTGATGCATTAAAACTCTTTTTCCCCAAGTCTCCAAAGTGGTAAATATAGTTAATATTACAGCAAATACGTTACCACAAAAAAAGCATCAGATAATGAGGTTTATAATTAAAGTCCTCAGCTGTATTCCTCTAGTGCAACAAAGCAGTGGCACTGCAGTTTTCAAGCACTGTGTGCTGAATACTCTCAGGCACACAGTGTTAACTAACAGCTCAGGTCTATATTATTCTCTACCTACAAAAGTTTTGCTTTTATTATCATTTCTGGTCACAGAAATTATCAAGACATCTTTAAACCTATGCTGTCCGTAAGTAACAAGGTAAAGCCAACTGTTTGCACATGTTTTTAAGCCTGTCCAAGCTGACATACTTTCATGGGAATCTCATGAAAGACATTAGGAGATAACAGTAATTACTTATCAGATCTGTTAGGTAAAAAAAAATAAAAAGGGTTAAAGCCTAAATTTGTGTGGCACTGTGGCAAAAGAGGCATTCAGTTCTGCTTTACTCTTCAAGTTCATAAAGTTTCAGTTACCATTAAATATTTCTTAACAGTGAACACCATTTCTTAATCAAATAGTTTACATTCCTCTATTCTCTTCAGACAGAGCTGCAATGGGCTGTCACTACCTTAGACCAGAGCTTTTTTTGCTACAGTCTTCCCAACTAGCCTCAACAGCAGTCAGTGGTATTTATTACTTATATACATGAGTCAGTCACACCCATCATTACAAATATGTTCTAGTTTATTTACTGTACAATGTATGTACACATATTTGTGTTTATTCAATCCCCTTATTTCTTAATGTCAAGCACTCCGATGGTTAAGGTCAGACTGAAAACAATTTTAATACACATAAAAGGGTTATAAATTTCAAGTCTGTAGTGATTCTAGCTTAATAGCAAAAAAGGGAACATCATGCTCATTCTGTGAACGCAGTTGGCAAAAATGAAGGCAAAAAGAGAGGCAGGCTATTTTTTTTCTCTGGAGTCAAAACCTAGGAATTAAATGAAATTAGTCGAAAGGGATGCAGAAATAAAAAGGGCATTTTATTTCATGTACATCTAGAGCTATTAAGAATTTTCATTCACAGAGGCCCTGAGACTTGAGTTAAATGAATTCTCCCTATCGTGTGTTTCATGTGAAGTCAAACTTAAAGCTCTATACACATAAATGTTTGGTATGTAATAGTGGACCCATTTTAAAAAGTGAAGCAATAAAACCTACATGAAAAACAAATGAAAGAACGACTTGATTGGAGGCCTCTGTCCTCTGACCCCTGCCCTATCAGGCTAAACGTCCAATAAAATGTAAAATGCAGCATACATTTGCGTAATCTAAAATTTCTGTGATAATTTATTGCAAATTGCACTTGGCAGTTCACCACACCAATGGAAAACTGGCCCCCCTGTTGGTTCACACAGTCTTTTAACACCAAATACAAGTCACCAGTAGAAAGATCTGGATAGAAAGTTTGCTGCTGTGCTGAGCCAGCTTGCTGCACCTTCTGGGTGTGACCCAACACGAGACACTGCTTTATCCTGTTCTTTTGTAGGGCTTTCATCTTCTGGTAAATACTCAGGTAGATCTGTATTCTGTTCTACTTCCACTGGAGTATCTTGGAACGGAACTAGCATCTGATAAACCACAAGAGATTAAAATCACGTCAAATGTTGTAACTTAAAATAACAAATGAAAGTTACGTATCAGGATGATAGGCATGCACGCTGTGAGACCCCCCTACTTCCCATCCCTCCCTACAGCAAGTACATCAATGGATACGTCTGGAACCTACCATGCTTAGAAGACACACAAGAAAAACTTTTGCTTAATGTGAAAGAAAAATATAAATTGAAAGGATGTTGCCCTTTTACTATGGTTGTGAAATAAAAACACACTTCACGCTTCAGCAACTGCTGCCAAAAAAGTTTCAGTCTGATTCTTTTCATATCAGGAAAACCTATCATTAAGACAAGAAACAATTACAGTGTTTCTGTCATCCACCCAAACAATTCCATTGTAAATTCTGCAAAACCATTCTACGGATATACGTCCTAACACAGGACACTCTTTATTCACCTTACGCTGTATGGGTAACAGACCCAGTTACAAATTTTGTCTGGCACAGGTGTTACAGACACGGTGCATCAGGTATTAGAGACACAGGCAAACTCAAACAACTGGTGTTTAGAAAGATACAAATCCTACCTCTTCACCACTTTCACTTTTTACAACTTGCTGTGCCTTCATAACTTTGGTTGATGCAATTGCTGTTGCCAAAGCCTAGAACAAGTACAGAGATAAAGCAAGAGCTTAGTATGACGGAAATGCAGTAACGTGAGGATCTTCAGAGTTACTGAGCACTTACCTCTGCTTTCAAGTCTGAGCGAATTCGGACCACACATCTTTGAACAGCCATTTGAAACGTAAAACTAATAACACCTTTAATTTTCAACAAAGCTTCTTCACAAAGATTCCTTCGAGACTAGGGAAAAAAAAGAAGAGTGCCACGAATAAAATACTTGCATAACACACCATGTGAAAATGCTAACAATTAGTTGCTAAGGCATTCCTGTACATCTGAAGGCAGGTGGTTACTCAACAGCAATTTTGTAAAATAAGAACTAAGACTTACATTTTAGTGCATAAATATTAGGCTCTCTTGCAACAAAAAAAAAAAAAAGAAAAAAGCAAATGAAAAAACTGCTTACGCTTTAGAAGTCAAAGAAGGATGGAATCAACTGTAAATAATTAGAGGAAAGTGCTGAAAAGCAAAGAATGTTTTTCTCCGTATGATCAGCTAAACAGTCCCCTCTGGTTAAGTTCTGACTGACTGAAGTGCTCATTGATGAGTAGTTAGTGTTTAAGTTGCTATTTATCAGACACCTTGCATCCATACTGACTGAATGCATCAAAGCAGCTGTTGTATCTTGCAGCTGCTTCATCTGTGGCAGCTCATGGACATCGCCGCACAGCATAAGCTTAACTCCTATTTCAAAGGGAAAACATTTGGCTGATAACCCACGGAATGTTATGTTTAAAGCAAGTGACATCACCTACTGTGCCGTAACATTACATTGACCTATACTAGTTGCACCTTTCTGTATTATCTTAGAATGTTCTCTTTTTTCCTTCCTTTTAGTATTTGCATGACAAGATGCTTGTAGCAAAAGGGAGTAAAATATACTTGGAGAGACTGTTAGCACAGAAAGGGAAAAAAGAAAAGATGCACTGTACTAGGAATACACTGACAACATTACTTAGGTTCAAAATAATGATGTATTTGACTTTCCGTCCAAGTTTCTGCAATATTTTAAATAATAAGTTATTTCAAAGCATATTAATGCTAGTTATCAAATAACTGCTGGTCAGTACCTAGGACAGTTTCATACATTAAAAATAAATTGACTTACTTTAATCTCTGGAAAAACTGACTGAAGCAGTTTGTTGTCAGCAGTTTAACATATGTATTTGAAACAATTAATTGGTGTAAGTTTATGTGCATTGAAACAGTTAACATTTTTGACCATTTAAAAAAACTAACATTGGCAGATAGGCTGCATTTATTATACACAGGAAATATCTGATACAAAGATGACAGGCTGCCTTCTATGAGTGGAAGTCAAAACTACTTTGGACAGAAGAATGAAGTCATTTGTAGTTTGTTAGCCTAAATAAACAAGTCATGACCATATCGGTATATATCAATTTTTAACAGAATTTGGCTGTTTACTCTGAGATCCCAAGATTACTCACAGGCACCTCAGTTCAGTTCGAAACCAGGCTTCAGCGATCAGATAGCTGGTCTTCTTAAAGATACTTCTTAAGGACAGAAAACTTACCAACATCCTTACAGAACCCTTAGAAAGCTGGAAGCTTGGCATCCTCCAGCCTTGCTGCCCAAATGTCTTTTGCAAAGCATGTCTGACTACGGCAATCGGGCACAAACCCCAGCAGTACACAGCAAGCCATCTTTCTGTACGGTACTTCTGATGCATGGGCACAGGGTGGGACAGGTGAAGGTTTTAGAAGGTTATTTTCTTGCAGATACTTTTTACGTTAAGAGACTGGTATAGGGCCAACTTCTGTGTCCAAATAATTTGAGCAACTCTGAACCATGTGGTAATTCTGAAGACTAAGACAAGCCAGCTGACAGGGCAGCGAGATGATCAAAAAGAGAAGACCTTCCCTTGTCCTCCACCCAGACCTAATCTTCTTGAAAAGCTCATCAAATGCTCAGGATCAGTAAAGATTATTGCTTCCAGTTGTGCTAGTCTGCTGAACACTGATTACCACACCCTAACAAATCCCGCTAAAATCTGCAGACTAGAAAACTCGCTGAAGGGGATGCCACAGACTGCTGAAGTACTGCCTCACTTTTTTTCTTTTTAAACTTACAATCAAATACAGTAATTAGATCTTAAAAACATTTTACCCTACACTAAACAACAACAAACCTTTCCCCTCCCTTCCTGAAGTGATGAATATTTACTATGTGAGCTTTCAAAATCCACAAGTAATTGTAGGATTTGCAATCTTTCCTAAGATAAGCTTTTTGCTTCAAATCTAAATGACTAAAGAAACCACGCGGGTAACTGAGAACACAGTATTTACAGTCCTGCATTTATTTACTGTGCCTTCTAACACTCATATGTCCCGCCTAACATTCTTTGCTAGTTAAGTTGGGAATAAACTGCTTTTACTGTTCACATCCTTCATTCTCCAAATCTCAAGTTATTCTGACATTTTAAACAGCACTATAGGGATGTTTAACTGCTGGATGGGCACCTGGAGTATCACTAGCATTTCTTTAATCAACTGATGAAATACAGAGCTATTTACACTAGCTGTCTCCAGCTAGCACACAGTTAGATTTTTCTTTTCTTCAACAGTGAGCTAAGAAAGCATGCTGGTGTGCTCTAGGCAACTACAGAAGCCTGCAGTTTTACTCTCTGGATCTGAATATCTAAATATCCTACATTTTTTCAGAATAGCTGTGAATACCTTTGTCTCAACACTTAAAATATAAAACTCTACAAATCTGGCTAGGTTCCATTTGTAAAAGGGCACACAAAAATGCTTTTAAGATGGAATCGAGCTATAACCAGTATATCTAAACTCACAGTAGAAGCGGATGAAATTTCTTTCTTGGAGAGACCTATGAACAAATAAACCAATTACAAGCTTAAGAACAAAACAAAGAACACAATAAGAGAAAAAGGAAAAAAAAAACTGAGATAACTGATTGGACTGGATTAAAAGAACACTTCAAAGTACAAAAGCCAATGCAGTTGACAAGGCACAGTCTTTCTAGGCAGAGCAAGTGGTAGAAAGACAAAACTGTAAAAAATATTTACTCTGCATAAAGTGAGTTAGAACAGCATGTTATTTCTAAAGGAATTAACTATGGTCTTATGAAAACAGTACGACGGGCATGCTGTTGATAAACTGGGCTTGTGGACACGCTTACTTGGCAAAATGTAAAGCAACAAAGCAAAGGATCAGGTTTGATCATTTAAAATGGGTACAAAACTGAAGATACAGAGTCCGGAGGGCACTTGTGGATAACATGCTTAAACAGCCTACATGCTGTTTGGCAGCCGTAAAAAGGCAAACATGGCCCTGGGGTGTTATCTACAGGGGTACGGTAGATAAATCCGTAGAAGTTATTCTGACATTACATAAAGACTCAGTGAGACCTCATTAACTCAAATGCCATTCTGGTCACTACAGTAGAAAAGATCTCACAGACAATGAAAAGATGTAGCAAAACCAACTCAAAGAAAACATAGTGTTTCCAAACTAAGGGTAATAAAAAAAAGAAAAACCAGCAACTGAAATCTCACATAACTGAAGGGAAACTTTTTTTTTTTAATTTAACAGACTGGTACACCCACAAAATATCATTAAGTGAAACTGCCGAAGGTACCTTGTTTATTCCATTCGTTCTCGAAAAAGAAAAGAAAATTAGGAGAGGTAGAAATAAAATAGTTTTAGGGCAGCTAAACATAAAGGAAACTTGCCTTCAAAATACCATCTTTAGACATTCTGAGTAAACTCAGCTTACGCGAGATTTTATACAAATCTTGTGGTTCAAAACACAATTCACAGAAATTGCTGACAACTGATGATGCCAAACACAAGTAGCCTGAACACATTATTTGTGTGTGCAGAAGACATCTCAGTACAGCATGCCTTATTTACACAAATGCTGAAGGTTTCCTTACCGAGTCATCAAGGCCATCTATATGTAAAACCACCGTCTTGGCACGTTTATTTGTGCTGCCAAGGAAAAACTGTGCTTTCCGTCGACGATAATTCATCTCATTCACATTGTCCATGTCTGACATGTTGGATGACTGAAGGATGTCATAAACTTCAGAAGCCAAAAGTTTAGTCTCTCCTGGTGTAGTGGTTCTGAAAGAAAAGGGGATTAAGATTGGTAAAGAATTATTTTTACGTTAGTGCTCCAGCTACCGCTTATGTACCGCTCCAGCTACAGAAATACAGTTACATAGTCAATACATAGCAAAAAAATTTAACAGGGACTTTTTAAAAGAAAAAAAAAAAAGCAGCACTGGTGTCACCAAATAGAACATTCAACCACCTTCTGCCATTTGTTTCTTGTTGAAAATCAGAGTGTTTGGGCTAGTTTTGAACTCAAGAGTTCCCATTCTCATTCATCTTTTAGTGCTCATATTTTAGCATAATGTTTTCTGTGCTAATCAGAACCCAGTCATGCTTGTTTTCACTCCTTAAAAGGCATCAATGCCAACTGGAGACCCAAAATTACAGTTAAAATTTTACTTGGAATGGGGATTATGGAAAACTATTTAATTAGGCATACTCCAATTTTTAATGCTTTTTTAATTCTAATATAATATAAACTAACCATCCTTCTTAAACTACATACGGTTTACATCGGTTTGACAACTACAAACAAAAAGCAGCAGTAGATGCTCAGTACACTGCTGTTACTTCAGTCATGTCAAGTTTTTTTAAAAAACATCCTCAGTTGCCTTGAGATACATTTCATTTTCCACTTTCCTCATTACATAATAAAAATTATTTCCCTACAGAACCGTAACCTTGACATTTTTTTCTTCTCAAAAGTTACTAAGCAACAGCAGCAAAGCAGAATCACAAATTTTCCTAAAGAATGCAAAGGATATTAGTGACTAGACTAAAATTTGTAGTACGAACTATATGGTAGCATTTTTCAGATAGAAAAAATCCAGGTAGTAAGCTGAACATATATTAATTTTTTATGATTAATGAAAACTAATTTTAACACAGTACTAATATAAATCCATTGTCCAAATTCAACCCTGTATTAATTATACCAGTGATTTAAACCTATGTGCAGAAACAAAATTATTGCTGCATAAGCTCACAATTAATCTTAAAATGATGCATCAGAGCTTTACTGCTTTGTTTAGCAAACACCAAGTAATTATCAAGGATCTTTAGAATTACAGAAACAAGTGCTGAAAACTCACGAAGATTTCAACTTCATCCTTCCATGATTTATTAGATAAAGTAATACAATAGATGATAAAGTTTAATAGCAAAGCCATGCAAGCTGATGTCTTGAGGTGGTAATAGAACAGCTTGTGCAGAAGAAGTGATATCTTATCAAGACACCAAGAAATTTATCCACCCATTAGTTTTGGCAAATTCTTTCAACCAACAAAAAAATCCTGTTGATATCAAGTGAGCTGCAATACAGGGCTTCTATTTTTAACATTAAAAAATAATAACGAACCACAGTTAACTAAGCACATTATTGAAATTTCACTATCCCACCTACAGCACCCACTAACAGTTGGCAACAGTTTTTGTTTGAATACAATTGTGCTATTGCACCCTGGAACTTAAAAAAAAACAAAACATAAAGAAATTAGAAAAATACACCTAATAATACCTATATTATGTATATACACACGCACACAGATTTGCACGCATGCACAAAAAATTAAAGTTGCCAATATGGCAGTAAATATAAAATATTCAAGTGTCTAAAAGTCTAAAATCAACAGTGAATTTCACACATTTTTTACTCCTAACATTATAGTTGGCGTAATTTTTGGAAGAGTAATAACATACAATTAATTGCACTACTTACACAAGTTGTTGATTTGAAAGCACACATTTAAATCCACTCTTATTTGATAGCATTCTAAGTCATTCCTAAAACACCTCTACACAGTTGAATACACGCGTACACACTTATAAACTACTCATATTGTTTCCTGTATTTTAACAGAGGATTAGTACTACTTACCACTAAGTTACAGATGATAACACTAATTATTCCTTTTACATTTAAAAAAAAAAAGGTCCCAAACACAAGACTACTTTTATATAAAAGAGGATCTGTTGAGCTAAATGAGAGACCGGGTAACAGAAGCAGCATGAAAGTTGGACACTATGCTACAAGGGCAAGAACAATCGATGTGACATAAGTGACATAAGAATATCACATTGCAAGACAATCTCAAAAAAAAAAGTTTAAGCCAAAGTTTTATTGTATAGTAAAGTGATACCATACTTCCAGCAACTTAGTTAAATCAAAGATACACAAAATCCCACACAAACCATTTATAATTGTGTACTTGTAAAATGAGTGAATACAAGTTTTGCATCAATCTGTTCTACATTCATTAAAGCAATTTATGCAACAGCTATAAAAAATAGAAACCTTAATATCTCTCAGAAAAACGTCCATCTGTAAATAAACAAGTATAATAAATCCTATTCTAAAGCCAAGTTGATGTTCAACATTGGCTATTTTTATACACTACATTCGTAACAAAACAAAGCTACATGCAAAATTAAAAAAAGTAGCAGAATAGTGGAAATTTCAAGAAAAAAAAAAAAAAAGAGGATAACACTTGGGCTGTGATTTTGTCCCTTGAAATGAGAAATAACTAACCTTAAGAAGTGATTGTTCTTAAGACACTGACACAGGCCCCCCCATCGAGCATGCTTCAGCAGTTTCAGATAGCTCTGCTCATAGCCGCGTGACCCAGCCTCCCACCACTGTCAGAGCAGCAGAAGGGAACTCCTGCTCGTCTTTCCACCACCCCTGTGCACACTTGGGTACAGCACTTCATTCACCAAAGATGGTGCAGGAACCTGCTACGGAGTCACTACGCAGTGACCAGTGCTGTCCTGGCCCTGCTAGGGAAATGGTAGCAGTCTGCAGTTAAAGAAAGACTAAGAGTTGGCTACCACCATTCTCAGAGGCAGTAACATCTTACATTACTTCAGCAAGATTTAGAAGATGCCTGTCAGAAACCCAAACCTTTAACTGTCTTCTTGAATTCCTGTCATCCTAGATTGCTGTCTGTCCTTTCACTACGTTCACTCACGGCTAGCTCTGTAAGTAAGATGGACACAGAATCCAAGTGACATGTGTTATATCTGTGAGAAGAGGATACCAGAAACATTTCTCATTTTCTTTGAAATCAAAAATAACTTTGTAAACATGGTCCAAGTGCTGCAGATGTTTTTAACATAAGACACTTTTATATCAGGACTTAATATTTTTTAAAAGGGCTTAAACAAGATCATTAACAGCCACAACACCAAAGGTATATGCCATGTGCGTATAATATGCACGCTTGGAAAGAATGGCAAGCAGCAGCACAGAGCATTATGGTTGTATCATCAGCATGCGATCTAAGTACACACACAGCATCATAAATGAGAGCAGAATGGCCCCAGCAGCCTTCCTAGTACAGCTGTATCTGATGTAAATGGAAGAAGCGCGACTTTGTTACTTTGGAAGTACAAAGGCTGAGGAAGACTAATATAATAGAGTGGATTTTCCCCTTTTGGAGAAAGACAAGATACAAATATGCTTGTTTATACACTTTTATATATTCATGCGTGTGTGTAAAAGACCACCCTACCCTTTTTAAAGCCATAATTTAGTATATACGTAGTTTATATAATACATACATACATACACATGCACCCCTGAATCAGGGGAAACAGATGCAACCATAACCCTGCTCTAAGTACAGCAGATCCCATGAAAAAGCCATTACACGCACTTCCTTAGTGGCATACATGGTGCTCTAAAGACACATTAGCTAAACAGACAGCAGAAATACTATAATTTCATTAGAATGTTCCTACTGAGTTTGTAACCCAGAGACAGGAGGTTTTCAAATTAAAGAGGGCATCTTTGTTTGCCAGAGATTCAACAACATCCTAGATTCTATCCAAAAAGACTTGTGTCATTTAATTCCAAACATAAAACTCAGTCTCACGTCTACAACGACGCTGCTTTTGGTGCTCAGTTTGTCCACTACCCACAAGACAAAGCTAACAGCTGCACTCATTCATAAGATTTCAAGGCTCTCAACAATCTTTGAATTCTCACTGCAAGTGGGAGAGGTGCCTGAGGACTGAAGTAAATGTCATATCTATCTTTAACAGGGGCAAGCAGGAGGACCCAGGGAACTACAGGTTGGCCAGTATCACCTCATTCCCTGGGAAGTTAACATAGCAACTAATTCTGGAAACCATTTCCAAGCATGTGAAGGAGAAGGTGACCAGGAGCAGTCAGCAGGGGTTCACCAACGGGGAGTTATGCTTGGCCCAGAGGGTGGTGATCAGTGGCTGTGGGCCTGCAAAGTCTGTTTGCAAGCCACTGACTAGCAGTGTACCCCAGGGGTTAATAGTGGGTCTAATCATCAACATCTTCCTTACTTGTCTGGATGATGGGGTAAGTGCACCCTCAGCAAGTCTGCAGATGACACAGAACTGAGGGGAGCAGCTGACCCACCAAATGGTTGTGCTGCTATCCAGAAGGGCCTGGGCAGGCTGGAGAAAGGGGCTGGCAGGAACCCCATGAAGCTCAACAAGGAGATGTGGAGTCCTGCACCTGGGAAGGAACAACTCCAGGCATCAATATATGCTGGGGGCCACCCAGCTGGAAAGCAGCTTGGTAGGAAAGGCCCTGGTGGACACCAACTTGAACAGCAGTCAATGTGTGCTTGCTGCGAAGTACACTAAGGGTGCCCTGGACTGCATTAGGCCAATGTATTGCCAGCATGCTGAGGGAGGTGATCGATCCCCTCTTCTCCGCACTGGTGAGGCCACACCTGGAGTGCGGTGTCCAGCTAGGCCCTGAGCTGGGACCAGAGAAGGCTCAAGGGGTGATTTTATCTATCAATTTAATCAATTGATTTATCAATTTCATCAATTTTAAAATACATTTTAGCAATATATTTTATTAATGTATACAGACATTTGAAGGGAGGACGCAATGAAGATCGAGCCAGGCTCTTTTCAGGGGTGCCCTGTGACAGGACAAGAGGCAATGGGCACAAACTGAAACACAGCAGTGTTTGCCTGAACATCAGGAAACACTTTCACCATGAGGGCGACAGAGCACTGGCACAGGTTGCCCACAGAGGCTGTGGAGTTTCTCTCCATGAAGATCTTCAAAAGCCACCTGACATGGCCCTGGGCAGCCTGCTCTGGGTGGCCCTGCTTGAGCAGGGGTTTGGACCAGATGGCTCCAGAGGTTCCTTCCAACCTCAGCCTGTGACCACATTCACAAAGAGCTCAGCTGAATTCCGTATGAAATGACCTACTCATAAACATCTGAAGTCAGCTGAAGTGAAAACAACTCTCAAGTTTAACTTGTGCTTTTATTACAGAAAAATCTTATGCATGTCAGTGATAATGTAACAAAGGCTTGAACGCAACATTTTTTTCTTCTAAATACTAGTTTGAGAGACTCCAGTTCTCAAATGACCGAAGAACCTTTCCAAAGAGTTCAGGAAAACACATGGTCACATAAAAGTAAATATTTTCCCTGGAATTCTAAGTGATGATAGTAGTTTCAGCCATCACTTCTAAAATAAACCTCATTCACTGCAGTCAATGCAGTATCCTGTATGACAAAAAAAAAGAACACAAGCAAGAATTTAATGGATTGGCAAGAATTCCATCTGAAGTTGTTGAGCATGTGTGGCTGTATTAGAAACCTTCAAGCATACACTTGGAAGAGATCAAGTGATTACATTAGGGTTAAAAATGGCTAAAATTGATATTCAAAACAACTATGCCCTTAAAACCCCTGATGTATTTATTTGCAGGTGATCAATTTTCTTTCAGAGTTTGTTCTTCCTATACTCAAAGACAGAAACACTGTCTTTAGCAACATCTAGAAGGATCAGTAAATTACAAAGGATTGCTATATTCTGTAAGGAGAGAGGAAAAAAAATCACTAATCCTCGATTCTAGAAGTGAGGCACAGTGATTGACATGGTTTTGATGAAAACTTTGAGCATGAATGACAAGCCTAAAGAAAGAGCATGGTATTAGAGAAAAAGCAATCTGTTTCAAGACAGTTATTTGATCTGGCTTTTTTTTCTGGCTGTTCTGCTCCAGTGCCAGGGCAGAATTCCTTCTTATCTCCAAGAATGCTGCTCTTTCTTGTGAGCTTTTAGTGTATCCCATGATATGTTGGTCTCACAGCCATATGGCTGCTCTCCTGACTCGTTCCAGGCAACAGGCAGGCCATTTGAAAACAACTTGAAAAGGAGCATTACTTCAGTGCGCGCTTTCTCACAGCCCCAGGAAGGTGCTATTTCCACGCCACCCGTTACAGTACATCACTTGCTCAGTTTCCTCTAGCCCTAAAACACCCAGTAAAGACCAGATAACATTACACAGCAGCTGACAAGGAGGATTAGGATTACCACCTACTTTCTTAAAAACACATTCTCCAAGAGCAACATCTCAGTACAGCAGCGGGTTAACAATAGGAAATACAAGTTATAGGAAAAACACCAGAACCTGTAGGACTGGGCTAGTTTAAAGCGACCCACTGAGCTGCAGAACTAAGATCCTCTAAATCCAAAAAGCAAGCAGCCATACTGCTTGATGCCTGAGCGCAGTTGTGTTACGTGACTTCACCCCAATGGTATCAATGTGCTAGCTGTGCATCACCTTTATTTACTCCAGAGCTGGCACATCATGGAAACAAGGCAAGGTCAGGCTGACTTTCCTAGAATGCTTTCCAGACCTGCCAGATGCCTGACACTTTGCAGCTCTTCCAGTCCCTACTGGCACTACTGGCCTTGACAATTTGACCAGGAGATACCACACTGGGAAAAGTTTGGTACAGAAAGAAGATACTTGATGTCTTGAAGTTGATTTTGTACTAAACAAGAGGTACATCACTGACACTGGGAATGAGGACTGCATTTCCCAGTGCCACTTCAAGCTCAGTACAAGTGATATGCCTGCTGACCTTAGAAATTTAAAAAGTAATCCTATGTAAACATTGGGATATTCTCAAGACTGCTAAAAAACAAACCCAAACCTCAAGTATTAAATACAAAGTTTAAATCTGGGTAAAATCACAGTACAATTCCATTAGCTAGTCAGTGACTGTGACATAATCTTAAACATTTAGCAGACAGAATAATTATCTAGTGCTTAGACCATTTCCTTGATTCATTCTATTGTTCTCTGATCACAAGAAGAGAACCTTCAAGAATGGAATAACAGATTTGAACATATGCCATATGCTTGACCCAGCTATTCATCCAATTTTGTTTAACTCTTGCTATTTATATGCTAAATGGAAGATCAACTTTTGATCTTCCACAGCTTGCTATCTACCATATGGACATATTCTCCATCTCAAAAAAAAAATCAAGGCCTGTTACTCAACTAAACTCAAAAGGCTTCAGAATAGCATTTGCTAGACAAGAGTCTGCACAACAGACACAAACTCCATGCTGAATTTCACAGTAGCTAGTTCTAACATCTTGCCTGCTAATGAACAGTAATCATTTAATGGATTTATATGGCAGAAATCATGTTCATTATATGGCTTCAGCAAATTGCACTGGGGTTAAAAAAACCTTAAGTGTAACATCGCTTTCTGTTCCTTTCTGGTGTAAGGTATCAGATACTGGAATTAAAAAGGCAATCCCTCCCAGTAATAATGCTGTAGCAATCAGGCAGGAATATCAGTAGTGGTGGCTTTATGCTCTGTAATGAGGATTTTAGGAAGACGAAGAAAGCCAAATACCATTTGTATTATCAACATTTTAATGCCATTAAGTACGTCACAATAATATACAATGATAGTACACCACTATCTGGAAAACACTTAAATACCTTCCAAAAATATTTTAGTAAGCCTCATCTATTTCCTTGAAAACTAAAGGAGAAAGTGGAGAAAAAGCAGGAAGGCTGCAAGCTCATAGATAAAGCTACCCTAAACATAACCTCTATGAACAATGAGAGTTAAAATAGAGCACCAATCTGTAGCAGAGGGAAAAAATAGGTTTAGTCTATACAGGCCTATCTGTACAGAAGTTTTGGTTTTGATATATTTGCCAATATAGTTAAGATGTATCTATTCAGCAGAACCTTGAAGTAGGTAACTCTAGAAAACTCTATAAGCAAATACCATTTAGACATCTTGTTTTCATACTAAAACTACTTGTTTGCAATGGATTTTTTTTTTATTAAAGCAAGCCATTATTAGCAGCTTCACTGCTAGCCAAAAGGACAACACTCATGCAAAACGGTTTGAAGCATTTATCAAGATTAAAAAAATAGTTTTGTTACCTTCATGAGGTACTATGTAACTACAGAATGTGCTAATTTTAATTTATTGCACAGGACTGCACACTTGCAAAAAAAGACAAATACTGCATAAAAAGATACTCTCTAACATGAACTGCAAAACAAGTGCAAAAACACATTCCTGAATAGAAATGCATCTAATTCAGGATAACATACTCACTTTGAATTCATTGTTCCAGAGTAAAATTCCCTTTCTTTCGAAATAGCTCCATTCAAAAACTGCTAATGAGGAATAATTCATAGCAATGTTTTTTTTAATTTCCCTTTGTAATACATGCATGAAACTATACAAGTTCTCATCACACACCACACACTGTGTACGTTGCTTGGATGACATTCAGGAAAAATAAGGTAATCCAAACCTGGTTTAACAGAAAAGTCTGCCTTTTATTTTTTTGAGACACCTTGCACAAAGGTCAAAAACCAGGGACAAGCATCACCTGTGGACATGCTCAATGTAATCCAAAAGCAGACATGATATTGGCAAGATGAGAAACCTTTCACAGTTATCTATGAATTCCCTTTTCAAAGATATATGGCTCTAGCCTACAGTACTGTCAATCCACACCTGCAATAAGTATTAAATACTTCACAACAGTTTGCCATTTTCATTTCAAAGCATCTTTGCTTTTTATTTTAGTGAGCTGTCAGAAAAAGTCAGTGTATCATTGAAGAACCTACCTCAGCACTTTTTCTTGTAAACTCAATGGTAAACAGCGAAGGTCACCGTTTCTGAAATATTTGGACAACAGCTGACTACAAGGTTTGAGTGTAAAGGCACCTTGTGTTGCCACTAGTCCCATCTCTTTTGCCAATTCACATAAAATCTTTTCCCTCCCACCTCAGTATTCAATCCCACCACAAAAAGAGCACATGGTTTTCTTTTGGCATGCCATGCCAGGCAAGTCTTGATGCACCCAATTCAGCATGATTTTTTTCTTGCCACACAGTAAACAATTTGTCAAATGCCCATTCAGATTGCATTAACATATCACAACTATTGCAACACTCTGTAAATCATCCCATTATTTAATATTCAAAGCCATAATGCTTCTCAGAGGCTACTCTTTGTTTTAATATCAAAGTCTGCAGAAAAAAATAGGAATTAAAAACACCTTTAGCTCACACTACTCTAAAATACTTAACTTTTGCTCTGGACAGTTTCTAAATAAAGAAGAAGGTAGCTAAGACATTGAGCACAAAGATTTCAAATATATGTATATATTAAAGTAATTTCTATTTCACACTTTTTTGCAGTGTTTTGAAGTTTTTTTATTCTGCAATATTCTTTACAATATTTCTTGCCTATAAGGAAAAGTTACTAGCTCCTTTTCAAACTTCCCAACTGATTTCTTCACTTCTAAATCCAAAGCACTCAAAGCAGTTATGACTGTTGCCCTCTCTTTGTCAAAGCAATACAGATGTATAATCCCTGAATTACACTGAGACAGAGATCAGATGATGAAAAGGCACACAACCAACAGCCCTGATGCACACACTAGATATCAAGTGGAAGGTTATATGGTAGAGGCTGTAGTTTGGAGAGCAGAAATTCAAACAAAACTGTATTACTAGGTGCAGTCAGTAATAAGAACATCATAATGGGCATTATAGAAAAGCACATGACAGTGAAAAAATACAAACACAAAAAGCCAAGTTTAGGGTTTGACAACAACTGAAGTGATTAGAGTACAGACAGTACTGATCATAGTGTCCACCTAGTAAAAAACAGGTTAGGTACAAGAACAAATGATGACTTCGTAATAACTCTGACTACAGAGAAGTCCAAAAATGAAAGAAACTGAACATTAAAAGCAAAATGATCCAGTGCATCTCACAGGGCACAGAAGAGATCCTTCCATTTGGTCACACTTCTATATTTTTCTCAGTGACCTACTCCACACACACAAAAAAACCCCTTCCCCTCAAACTGTCCCTCTCAGAATCGAGGTTGAGAACAGCTTTTCAAATGACTGCTAACTTCTATTAATCCCCGCAAAACATAACCCCCCTGTAATATTTCAACATTTAAATACATCTGAACTCCTGGCAATCAAGTCTGCTTTTACAAATGATATTCATCTATTCAAGCTTTTACACCTTGTTTTCTTGATGATACAAAAAATACTAAGATTCTCCCAGTAAGTCAATGAGGTCAGGACTAAAGCTCAAGTCAACACTAATACTTTAAAATTAGGATTTTTATGTCATTTCATTACTAAATGCTTTTTGTGTTTTGATACCATTTGTCTCTGTGCCTGCATCTGTGTGTTGAGTTTGTGACTTCCTATGCCTTTCACAATGCTAAATATACTAAAAGAACACAAAAAAGGTCTTCAAACTTTTTAAAAACAATTACTGAACTCTCATTACTTTGTCATGACCCAAAAGCAAAAAGAGCAAGAACTTTCACTGTATACATGCCTTAATGATGTAGGTAGCCTATGACACTGAACCCATCCTCCCCCTCCACCTTGCTACTCCCTCCAAATAATGTAATATATAACACAATCTCCAAACACCAGGAAGCTGTTTGGCAGACAAATGGAGCATTCAGCCACTTAGAACAGGTAATATAGTATATTTAAAGACAACATATTGATGTTGCTTATATTCCCTAATTTTTCATTGCAATTTTGCTGTTTTTTTTGACACTTTTTCAAAAAGAACTTCAGAAAAAAATATTTCTGAAACTTAAGATGAACAAAATATATAATAAAAACTTTCCTCAGGCACAGAGGAGTGGGATATTTAGCCATTTTGCTTAACAATGCTGAATAAAACAGCCTGCAGACACCCTCCTGCCGTGACCATCTATTATTAACAAGCACATTGTTACAGCACTGAATAGACTGGAACCCCACAGCCCAAAGAGATGCCCCAAGTGTAATTTAATAGAAGCGCTCAACTTCTAATAGACAAAATATAACAAAGAAGGTAAAGTAGGCTTGGAAGGATAACAGGGAAGGTAACACAGCATAGAGTGTATCTTCAGGTCAGGAATTTAAGGTCCAGGTGGTACACTTTAAATCATTTCTGAACACAAAATTTTTGTAACCTTATGCTCAAGGAATATTTAAGACATGATAACCATGTCTTCCAGAGAAAAACACAACTTCTCAGCATCAAAAGTATGGTACAGTACAAAAATAACCATGCAACAGAATCAGGTTTCCCATTACCCAATCCTCAGCCATTTCTCCATTTTGATGTTAAAAAAACACAACATACCAAGGACTATAAAACTACTGATTCATGTACAGAAAAATATCTGTACAGTCTGTAAAAAGCTGTTCATCTCATTTTCACATCAGAATTTAAGCATTCCAATCAGTAGTATAAATATATAAGTGTAGTAAATGTGAAAAGTTCAGATTTTTTTAGCCGTATTTTACACAAAGTATTATCTTGTGGCCAGTTATAATATGGCAACATCCCCTCCATCATCAGATATCCCTGTAAATATGTAATTTGCTTTCTTGCAAATTAATATGCGGCCTTTGCCCTGCCTTCCCCCAGTCATTCTTCCTTTTCCACAAAGGAGACAAAGTACGTGAGACAACAAAAATAGCAAAGCTACTGTGACACTACATCCCTACTACTCTCATTTCAGCAAATACTACTCTGTTGGAATTTTTTGTTTGTCAGACACCATAAATTTAAACTTTGCTGGTTTCAACGAATAATTAAATTTTCAAAAAGTCTAAGTAATTAAGACTACCAAAAATTAAAATTGAGTAAGAAGTCAGCAATTATAGACTGCATGTATTTTACCATATCTGCAAGGGACTCTAATTAAGCACATATTAATTGCCCTAATCTTCTTAGGCAAGTAATAAATTGGAAGAGCTGATTAATGCACTGGATTTAGTTCAGCTTGTTAAATCTGACATCCTGGCAAAGGAAGACTATCTTGAAAAGCTCTTTTAGCTAAGTAATTGGAATTTTACTCTCAGTAATTTGCTGTGCCATAATAAGACCTATTCAGTATATTGACTCCTCATCTTTTTTTTAGAATACATGTTAGTTATATTTAAACAGTACCATTATGCTCCTCATAAAGATTATGAAAAATTATGAACTTTGACCTTTACTGTCCATCAAAACTCACTTTCCCTCTGAACACAAATTGGTGTATTTCCTTGTAGGCTATAAACCCTAATTAATTTTAATTCTAGAAGCAGCTAATAACATTTTATAAAGTCCATACGGACACATTAAGTGCTCCATACAATTCATAAAGCCAGCAACTAAACCAGTTTCAGTATAACCTGTTTTCATAACTGCTAACTACTAAAATACATTGAAACACTATCTCCAATGAAACTCAATCTCTTTTTTTATTTACAAAAACACTTATACACTAACAGGTACTCAATCACCTGGCAAGGGAGTGATAAATATTTTTTGATAGCAACAAATCATGATCAGTCACTGAACAAAAAAAGATGATTGGAATACTCCAGGTAGGGATTTTAAAGGTCTGATTTCTCTCCAACACACTTATTACTCTAGATTGAAACACTTGAAAGAAAAGATGCATCAAACTTCACCTAAAACTAAGCAGGTGTGGAAGAACAAATAAGAAATCTTCCCTGATCAGGCAAAAATCAGCGTATACTTGGACAAAGCTTTTCAAAGCATATACTTGAATAGAAAAATTTTTCTTTCTCCAAAGTGTCTTGAACTGCTCCTCATATGTCCTAGAAAATGCAGAAGTGTATAAAGCCTTTCATATGAAGCATCTCAGAGTCATACAAGTTGCAAATCAAGTTCAGTTTGAAAAAACATCTTAATTTATCACTCCCTTCAAGTTTTTATTCTGTACTCCTCAGAGCTGACACTTCATATTTCTGCTCTAGAGTCTATAAGCTCCAGTCTTTAAATCTAAAATCTGTTACTCTTCTGTTCACAAAACCTAGTATTCATACATCTTGAAAAATCGTAGTCATTGTGAGCCTAAAACCTATCCTTTGTTCCTTAAGTGAAATGCGGTCAGCTGACCCTTCATTTTAAGCATCAAAATGATCTTTCACAATTGAGCTATGATAGTTACTGTAAATTAGTATCAAAAAGCTGATCAGAGGGTACTAGGGAACTGGTAAGCCATGAAATGAGACATGAAGGTGCCTCAAAGAATTACAGTTAAACTGGGATGTCTCATAAATATTTCCTGTCTATTTTCTGTGATGCACTACAGATAGTACTTATCACATAAGCAGGTGGCAGTCAATTTCCACTTTCATTCTAAGCAGTCTTTTGAAGGAAATAGTGCTTCATGGTCATGATGAAAAGCCCAAATACATGCTGTGTTTCCCTTCCGTTGGTTGTATATTACTTGCAACAAAAGGTTCTTGGCCTGATTGAGGCTCCACTGTACTTTTACAACAAATTGTAATTAGCAAGCTAGCAATTTTCCAGTTGGTGATATCAACCATTCAAAATCCTCAATCTGTTAGGCTGCCTAAGTTCAGGCAGGTTTACACAGACAGCCGTCAAGAAATTCCACTCCTGACCCTGAGGTCTCAATACCTCCAAGGCTTATAATAAAAAGTCACTCACACATTGAGAGAAGCCCTCAAATTTCAGGAGGAACGTAATAGAAAACAGAAGAGAAGTGGAATTCTAAACAAACTCATGGCTTCCTAAGCACAGTGTTTGTCAGTTCACTGCTGAACTGTATTAGCTTAAGTCTAAAGTATGACACCTACCCTGTTTGTACCTTGCCTCTTTGTGTACGCTGCTCAGAAAGATATAGTAACACCACTCCACCCATGGCAGAATACAGCCACAGTTCAGTATGAAATGTGGAAAGCTACTGCCTATTATTTAGGTAAAAGAAATCAATGAAAGCGAATGGTGAGCGTTAAATGCCCTTGATAAAAGGGCAAAATTCACACCACAGGTTGCTTTTAACCCATCAAGAGCAAAGGGCCAGTGACTACAGGTTCTGGTCTGGAGGATGCAGGGTTCCACCTCAATCAAAAGGGCTGTTTAGTAACTGGAAAAGCATAATGAATTCATATTTCAGTATTAACTGTTTGTATTTTATAACATGTCACAAAAAATATTTAAAATGCAAATTAAATTGTGAAAATAATGAGAAGACTTCAGATGAGAGTGATGAGCTAGATATGCAGATTCTGGAAAGTACGTACAATGGAATGAACCAACTGAAGTCAGTAACAAAGCATTTATTACTGCACTTATTAGTGATTAGTTTCAGTTCAAGCGATTACAATTTCTTCTGCGAAACTGAAATCATATCAGAAAACATTCTCCATTTTGTAGAGCAAATGTGAAGGTAGAGACCTTGCATTCTCCCCTACAGACTTTGTAACAAAGAAAAAACCCCAAACCATTGTTTTTCGTGACACAAATAATTTTCATCTATCTTCTCAGCACTATTTTTTTTTTACCATCTTTCTCCAGGCAATACAAAACTTAGTTTCAGCATTTCCTGTCAACATTACAGCCTAAAATCCTGACAAGTACATGACAAAGTCTTGTGTTTGAAGATGCTATGTATTTAAATTTTCATCATATCACACATTCCAAATGTTACAAGCATACAAATTAAATGTATGTTCTTAATCTTGCCAAAGAGCTTTCTAGAGAAAAAAAGAACCCCTACAAGATTCCCAGTTTTTGACTTATCTCTCTTCTTCTGCAAGTTTCTGAACTTCTGAACACTCTTTTGGTCCTTGAAACATGGAAAAAAATGCTGTTTAAGAAATTTCCAAAAACTTCTTTAAACACAAGTTTTAATTATGACTGTTGCTTGAGTAATACTTGCTGCTAACTACAGAAACTGGTAAATATCATTCCCCTTTCACCATCTTCTTGTGGATTACAGGAAATGCTAAGAAACTGTAGTCTAAATAGACATCTGATCTATACTAAAAGGAAGTTTGGCTGAAACAAACACTTCTAATACTACCTAAATTTTTCAGTTCTTGCTTTTACTATAAAGTAGCAAGCAGAGATTTCCATATATTTTACCTTAATTGTACCTGTCCTTAAAAATGGTCGATATTGTAAGACTTAATTCCATTTTTTAATCTACACTATTAGGAAAGCCAATCATTTCAAAAAAGGTATAATTAATACACTGCACTAAGAAATTGACTAAAATTCAGAAGCAAACAGTTCTCATTCTGTTCATCTTCCTATTTAAGACATTTGTTTTAAATCCTTGTGTTTTGGGTACCTGGTGGATAAGATGACATTTTAGCTGAATTTCATGCCAATACATAATGTTGTTAGCTTCGGTAGAACTACTGAAGTATTAAAGGTAAAGAGTTTAAATCTCTTGTTTTGAATCACACAGGAATTGTAAACAGACCAGGAAATTTTCCCTTCCGATTTTTCAGGTTCAAACCTTCAGACCAGCTGGGTCAAACTGACAATGGGAGGGAAGGAGGACAACAAAACACACACCACCAAAAAACTAATGGGGCTACGGGATGAAGGAACTAACAGAACCTAGCCTTGGGATCTTTCCAAAAGAAACTTCAAGCTTCTAGTATGAGTTTTACACTAGAGATTCAACTAACATATTAAACATTTGAAACCTTTTACTTGAACCTCTAACATACAAGTTCACTTTGTTTCATCCTTTTTTAAGTTGCTTTACACATTCTTCTGAAACATCTCCGTGCAGCAGGTTTTTCTCCTCCCTCCTCACAGTTATGTCTACTTAACTACAACACCATCAAATTGTGTGTAAAATAATCACCTGTTTGATTACTTGACAGTAAATTTACTTTTTGGTATGACAGACTGATCTCTGAAGGAGTCGTTTTTGTTTGGTTTGGCTTTTTTTTGCTAATGATTCATCTTACTTCATCCTAAGTGCACATGTATCATCTCTAGCATGCATGTATCCATACATCATCCAGTATTTAAAAAACTCAATGTTTAGTAACCTTAACAAAACCTAACAATACCATATTTTAAGAGATATAACCCAGCTGACATTTTGTAATTTCCACAAAGAAATTAGAGACCACTACAAACCTCACTAACTTCTACATCACCACCAAGACATGTTTCTGCAACACAGAACTACAGGTACAAACTTTCAAAAACACATCAAAACAAATAAATTGCATATACAATTTCCCTCCCAAAAGTGGGATTCAAAGAACAAATGTGACGGATGCCAACCATTTACATCAAATACACCAGGGGGCATGGCACCCTTATAAAATGATGAAAGAGGTTACAAAAGGACCTAAAGGGAAGAGAACAAATTACTTATTTGTAACAAGAGCAAGAAAACTGTTGTTTGGCAAAGGACTTTCAAATGAGTATTTCCTGTATATTATGATCCAATTACTTTGCTGTACTGCAAAATGAAGACGAGTAATTGTTAGCAGTCACAATTTCAACAAGGAACACTATTAAAAATTCACTATAGAAAATCATGATTGAAATTTTACTTTGCAACAGAATATTACATTTACACAGTCTTTGGATCCAACAACCCATGGTAAACTTACTTTTGTATTACATTCTGTAAGCTGAGCATCATACCCAATTCACTTTTCATCTTTTCTCTGTTGGCACGGCACTCTGCCAAATAGCGGAGAGCCTAAAATAAAGAGGACAAATCAGCAATATTTCCAGTACATTATCATTCATTTTTATCAGTTTGCACCCACAAAACATCCACAATGTCACCTCCAGTAAGAAGAGGCAGAATATTACCACCTACTGTGAACATTAAAAGAGTTGCTTTATTCTCAAATTCACAAAGCATAGACTACCTATCTACAAGAAAAGGTTGAAAGACTGGGTTTTCTCATACTAAGGGAATCTAAGGGACTATCTAACAGCTTCCTACAACTACTAATAGAGCCTTTAGGAAGATGGCTTGAGACAAGCTTTCCTCTACAGCAGCATACAACAGAACAAGGGGAAGCAAACAAATTGCCGTTTGTGAAGCTTAGATCAGAACTTATGATAAGCACTATAAAGGTAGTTCTACACTGGAACGATGACCTAGTGGGACTACAGAATCAGTGAGACAAATCTAGAGCTGACCTGAGTGCTGGTGACAGTCCCACTTCAACCAGGAAGTGGAAGGGAATGGCTTCCAGAAGTCCCTTCCAACCAACACCTTTATGCTCCGAGATCCAATGCAATTCTTTATACACAAAGCATATAACTTCCATCAGTTCTGTGGACTCACCCAGTACTAGAAAATCACCACCAGGAACAGAGCTCTACCCCATTAATAAGTCTCTAAAAACTAATTGCAATACTGGAAACAATAGTGGAAAAAGGTTTATAATGTTTAACATACCTATAATGTTGAAGTTATTCATCACTCCATGCAAGTACAAGAACAAGAACATAGAAGTAGCACTCAGCTGTTTAGGTTACTGTTACCTAAACTGGGAATTAACACTTATTTGTTGCCCATGGATTTTATTTGTCATTAACTCTTTGCAGAACTTCACACTGCTGACCCCAGCCAACTCTATCTTTACTCCTAACATAATACTCTTCCAGTGGAAATTTCAAGTCCTTTTCGTGAGACATCTCTCTACACTCAGTGCTGACAAATTTTTCTTAGAAGGAACTTCCGGAGGTGTATTTTCATTGTGCTTCAATCTGCTTTACTCAAGTAGGTGCAAGAACTGCATACCCAGAATCTTGCAACTCACAAATGTAATAGGTTATAAAATTATTTTTGTGATAGCAAGGTTAAGCAGCACACTAGTGACTTAAATAAAGTCACATAATAGCTATGCTGCTCACTAGCTGGTTTAAAAATAACCTGCCCCTTAATACCTTCAGAGATAGAGAATTAATTACCCATCTTTCTTTCTAAATCATCTTTAGCAGACACTAGATAAAATTCAAGACCATTCTATGGCCTTTTCAGAAAGTCTGGCACGATACTAATTCTAATTGTGATTCCTGCTATTTCCTGATGTGGATCAGTACCTAGTTTATAAATGCTGTGTATTTTCTTGAATACTTTCCAACTACAGGCAAATACCTGAAACAACGGTTTTTAACTCCTAACTTCCATGTTAAGGCAAGTATCTTCAACAGTGGGAAAAGTTTTCCATATTTTTAAGTTTGTGTAGGAAATTTAGCAAGATGCAATGTTTTTATAAAGAAACTCCCCTTAACAGCTAATTAAGAATTAAAACGTAGACAGTCTCTTTTCCATCTGTTACTTACTTATTCTTCGTACACAAATGTAGTTCCCACTAAAACAGGACCAAAGACAAGTTTGTCAGAACAATTTTAGTGACCTGGCATTTCAGCATGAGGAATTCCTCCTACCTGTTTTCCAACTCCACGGGAGATGCAAACGTCTGCACCTTCAAAGAAGTCAGATCATTTACACTTCTAAACTGCAGTCTACTGAAGCATGAGATTACTACCATGGACTTCAGCTCAGCCTCTGTTCAGCAAAATACTCAACCATGTCAGCCTTCAGCTCATAAAGAATTTCAACATAATCAACAGGCTTATCTCCATACTTGAATGGAAGCATACTGTTGTAAATCTTAAAACATCAAAGGTGTCTTTTATCATTACACCTGAAATGTTAATGCAGTTGCTTAACTTCAGAGTCTTGTCTTTGAAAATTGTAGTCCAAATTTTAGAAGGAAGTATGACCTGGGTCACTTCTGATTTTGATTTAAAACATTCAAAGCCTTTTAGCATGTAAAATGTACCACAACAAAAAAGAATCCTGGAATTAAACTAGAGCAGAAAAAATACCACTTCTTGGTCAGATCAAAGAAAGGACTGAGCCAAAACTGGATCTGGGGAAGAAAGCACCCTCCCCTGAAGGATCCCACAACATATCAAAGAGTTAAATAGGGATTTATTATGACTCATTATTTATAATTTCCACTATGGGAATCACAAAACAAAAAAAATGAGCAATTTAATATCAGTGCTGTACATCCTTTTATTGGGTACAATCTTAATGGAAAATCATTACATTTAATGACTCCCATTCAAATGGAAGCACCTTTTGGAACAGATGGCTAGAAAAACAAAAACAAAAGAACTCACATTTCAGAATGCAAAAGTATCAAAAGAAGGAGACTAGATAATAAAAGCTACAGAATCTAAGAGGTTCAAGAACTCATAAACACAAGTAGTCTGGGTAGCAGGCAAAAACTTGTTTTCATAGTAAACTGCTCGATTTCTGACTGCAGCCAGGGCCCTGGAATGTCGGGTGGTCTCCTCTAAATCTCAATTCTTAACTTAATCTACCTGTAGGTTGTTACTAAATGAAAAAACACAACTGTCTCCCATTCCCACCAACTAGATGTCTGTACCACACAATTTCAGCAATATCCAGGGCTGTGGAATCACACTGAACTGCATTAGCCCTCACAGATCTGACAAAGTCACTTCTTTTTATGTAGGGTTAATTCTTGCAACATTATCACAGAATCATTACCAAATCAGGCAGTGAGAACACGAGCAAAGGAAAAAAAAGGACTGAGACACCCAAACAAGATCCTCTTTTAAGACCACAACCTAAGGAACCTACATTTTAATGAAAAAGAATGAAATATATTCCCAAGAACCATAACCTCAACTCAAAACTCCTCTAGTGAAGAAGATTTAGTGTCTGGCAAACACTATGGCAAGGCTAACCTGAAAACCAATCAGCAGGACATGTATCTCCGGGATTATGGGGCCTCCTTCCCTGAACCCTGAAGAGTATCAGAGGCTCTGGAGTCATTCCAAGGAGTTCGTTAATATCCATTGTGAAAGTAAAACAAATGAAAAATAAACAATTTCAGCATGGGTAAGTATTACTGGTATAAAAAATAATGTATAATTTTATGTAAAAGTCAGAGCTCTTTATTTTTTTCTTTAGTTTCACCTCATTTAAGATTCAATAATGATATAAATATGGAAAAAAGCATAACAAGTTTTAATAACTTAATCTGCTTGTGAGAATTACACTTTTAAGGAAACCCTGACTTTTATTTGTCCTGTTTCTAAGCACAAGACACTTTTTATAGTTAGAATTTGGATTTAAGATGAGAAATTAGGACTTGAGTGTTTATGACTTGAAACAAGATGAAATGGACAAAAAGTGGAACAAGCAGGATTTCTTTTTGTTTTAAAAATCCTATGAAGATGGTGAAATGCTGCAACAGGGTGTCTGAGAGGTTACAGAATCTCTAAGTGGACACAACCCTGAGCTGTGATCTAATTAGTCTCAGTTTGAGCATGGGACCAGACTACATAACCTCTGGAAGTCATCTCTATTAATCAATCTAAATTACCCTATAATTTATGATCCTTTTTTTATATGAATGTCAAAACAGTGTGTGTATTTACCAAACTCCACAGCTTTATCTTAAAAAAAAATATATATATATTATGGGTGCTTACCTCCCTCCACAACAAAAGTGAAGTGGCTGTATTAGGGGAAAAATGCAAAGCACATTAACCTCTTCCAACAACCATGGATTCCCCTGGAATGCTTCATTGCTAAGTAATTTTTGAATTGCATGTTTCTCTTTAAAAAGTGTATAAAGAGCACTTAACATAAGGACAGGTTCTAGCTTTTACAGTTTTCATTTTTTAAAGACATAGTAACAAAGTTGCAAAGTGTCCAAATGACAAAAACTTATCTCCAGAATACTTACTAGGAGAGCTGAGTGAACAACGGGAGGGTTGGGGTGGTCCAAAAACAGGATGAGACCTGGCAGACATCCTTGGTCCTGAACGATGGCCCGTCTGTTCAAGGGGTCAGCTGCTAGATCTCGCAGTTGGTTCACTACGGACAGCGCGTCAGGCTCCTCACTCATGGTAGAATTCATTTTTCCTACACCACAAGTACAAAATACCTGTTGAAGAAAATCTGTATTAGTAATGGTTATCAGTTAAATCACAGATGAGAGGCAAGAATACAAGTGCACCAGTTTATTATTGTGTAAGAGTACCAAAAAAGGAACAGTTCATAAGGACATGATCTAAATTTCCCACGTGGAGAACAGACAGGTTTGGTTAATAATATTTTGACTTGTTTCCTTTATATAATTTTAGACTAGTCAACCTTTGAGTACATACATGTGTATAAATAATATATAAAAGTACATTAATATTTTTACAGTACTAACAAAGACTTTGAAGAAACCCATAGTTTTCTCACAGCTAGGCAACCTACAAATCTACAAACACCCTTCTGTATAAACACATGTAAAATCAAAATATGTGTCTTTAGAGTGCCTTTAGCAATAATCTTGTTTTACATCAAAATAAACCAAAAAAGCCTGCAAAAGGTTAACCCTGCATCAAGCAGAGTGATCATTACTTTATCTGTATTTGCCAAGCAACTAGCATAAGACCATACTCACTCAAAGGTGAAAAGGGCTTAGAGCATTTTTCGTAACTTCTCACTGGTTCACCTTCAATAAAAGGGGAACAACCAGGTCACGCCTCGTTCCAATCGAAGTCCAAGCCACCACATCAATTTCAAATGAGACACATTAGCTTGACAGTCTCAGATTCCACAGCTGTTTTAATGAAGAGTAACTACTCAACAGGCAACAAAAGCATATGTTTACTCAGAAGAGAAGGCCTATGCCATGGTGCAAAGGAACAGTTTGCTTCAAAGGGCTGATCACGTGCTTCTGAAACTACTGAACAAGCTGTGGTCCTGGTGTTGCCATACAAACTCACACAACTGAATTTTTTTTTGAAGACTCAGAAGCATGAATAATGGCATATTGTTAGTTTGTGTTCTCCTTTCTCCTCTGCATAAAGAGGAAAGAAATTAAATTTGGATCTGGTCACAACTTTCCACGTAATTTCCCAAACAAATAATATTGTTGAAGCATTATCTGGTTTTCTTACTGAGGGTAGACCTTTCAGCAAGACAAATTAACCATACTCATCAAAAACAACCACAAAGATGCATTTTGCCAGAAATTATCATAACCATTTTCACAAAGCGAAAAAAAATGCTGCTAATTTCCACATCACTGGCCCCACTTTCAGAAGAGTGCAAGTGTGAAAGGTCAGCGGTTAATCTCCAGGTTCTTCTTCTCAATTATCATAACTACAAAAAAGATCCATTGGAAGCTACAATTCCATGCAATAATACTTCATATTTTCAAAACAGACAACCCTAAACGTTTAAAAAGTCTCTACCAAGTTCAGCACTAACTACATCCCACAGCTGCCAAGAGAACTTAAAGCTTAAAACTCAAGTCCATTGTGAGCCTGATGCTAACAAAAGCCTGTGACTTCCAGTTGTGTGCCCTAAGCACTGCCTCCTTCCCACCCCTCTCCTCATGCTAATTAACCCCATTTTGCCTTTATTTTTCCTAACCCCCTGAAAAAAGCACAGAGCTCAGCTTTACCCAAATCTTATGCTGTCAGGCCACGCTCATTTCCTCTCCAGACCCTCCTCTCTCTCTCTACCACAACCGAGACGAAAACCCAAGCTCTTACTTCTCCACCACCTCCAACGCACAATTTAAGAGAGCTGGGAGCCCTACCGTTTTTAAGGGAAAATGTAATTAAGATGCTTAAAAAGTTGTGTGGAGTCACCGATCGCCTGGGGGCCCGCAGAGGAGCCCCCCGGCCTCTCCCTGCCCCCCGGCCCTCACGGGGCGCTGAGGGCGGCAGCGGGGGCGGCCTCCCCCTCCCGCCGGGCCCGTTCCCCGCCCAGGGCCTCGCCGCCCTTCCCCCGAGGGCTCCACGCCGTCCCCCGGAGCCCCCCCGGCCCCGTACCGCCGCAGGGGCTCAGCCCCGGGCCCCCATCGCCCTCCCAGGGCACCGGGCGCCGCACACGGCCCGCTCCGCTCCGCCGCGCACGCACCCCGCGCCGCCGCGCCAGCCCATTGGCGCCCCTCCGGCAGCGCCTCTCAGCCACTCGCGGAGCGCCTTGTTGAATGGTGAGGCGCTATTGGATGGCGGGGGCGCTGCTGTGCGCGCCGGGAGTTGTAGTCCGGAGAGGGCCGCGGGTGAGGGTTAGGAAGCGGCCACGGGCATATCGCGTCTCTACTGCATAGAAACGGAATGGAGCTCACCGCTGAAGTAAAGTGCGAAGTGTACTTCGGTGACACTTTCGTGTTGCTTAAAACCTGAGCTACATGGAGATACAGCACTTACCTGCACTCAAAGCAAGCACAAAGCAGTGAGCCCCCAGCCCACCGGTCCCATTAACGTGAATTTATTAGGAACAGACTTAAAGCTGTTTAGCAAATAAGGTTAAAGTCTGTTTCCTCTTAAGTAAGGAAAGAGGAAAAAACTTGGTGTAAAGTTCTTTCCATTCTCACATTCTACTGCTTCACCCCGCACAGCCGAGCTCTCTGGGATCTGAAGTGTTCGCCCTCAACTTTCAAGTCTCATAATATTTTATGAAAACTTTCAACATTAGGAATACCTTCTAGATCCAGCACCGGGAAAGGCATTGTTTTCCTTCTGAGCCGGCCTACGCCTCGGCAACCCCGTGCCAGGAAGCTATTTCAGCGTGCCCCCTGCAGCTCGCTGTGCACTACCACACCAGCATTTCGCCTAGGCAGGGCGATACTTTTTACCCTTTCTGGGACGTTTTAACGAGACACAAACAGCACTACCACCACAGCCGCGAGGCAGCCGCACTTCGGAGCGCTGTTGACGGGCAGGACGCGCCGGCAGCCCGTGAGGCAGGGCCGAGGCGCCAGGTCAACGCCACAAAACCTCCAGCACACAAACCGAGCGCTCGGCGCTTCCCGCACCGACACCTCCCACACTCCCGAGGAGCCTTGCTCAGGCAGGGCGCGCTACGGGCTCCGTTCACGCCACAAAAAATAGACACAGCCGCCTTCGCTCACTCCCGCAGCGAAACCCACCCCCCAGCCCCTCCTCCCGCCCCCCAGGAAATGGCGGCTGCCCCGCCGCCCCTTTTATAGGCGCCGAAGGGTCACGTGACACTATCTCCCACTGCCTGCCGGGTAAGGTCGCCGCTCGGCGCCTTCCAGAGGGCGTCCGAGGTCCCGCCTCCCGGCGGGCCGACCGGCCTCCTATTGGCTGAGGCGGTGCCGGGGCGGATGCGGATTGGCTGAGCGGAGGGGGGCGGGCGGCGAGCGCGGTGGGAGCAGCGGCTGAGGGAGGCAGCGCTGAGGCGGCGGCGGCTGAGGCGGTGAGGGCCGGGAGCGGGAGGGAGCGGAGCGGAGCGGAGCGCGGCCGTTGCCTGAGGCAGGCTGGGGGGTGGCTTGGTGGTGCCGTGGTGGCCGCCCGGGGCCGAAGGCCTCGCTGGGGAGGGTCCTGAGGGGGCTCTGAGGGGGTTTTAGTGAGGCGGAGGTATCTGGGGGGAGAGGCGCGTAGGGGCTGCGGGGTTGGGTCGGTGTTCTTGTGGCGTCCGCGCCTTCAGCGGTACCGCCGCGGTGCTGGGTTCCGCGGTCACTGCGGTCGTTGAGAGGTAACTCGTGGTGTGCTGGGCGGTGCTCTGTCCAGCCAGCTGTCCAAAGTCCCCAGATCGAGGGCTAGGGGGGGTCTGAATGCTGATATCGACCGCAGTGTGTTCATCTGCCCGAAAGTGGCACCAGGGCTTCGTTAATAGTCCCTCTTCGGGCAGCTGCGAGCACAACGCTTACTAAGCATAAGTGGAAAGGAGATAATCCTGTCTGCTTTTTACCTAGTGCTAAAAAAAAAAAAAAAAAAAAAAAAAAAAAACCAGAAGGGAGGTGAGTGTTCAGCCCATCGCCTCTAAAACTTCCAGTTGCACGTTGCTGAGTCAAAACAATCTTATTCGGTCAGGTCACCAGCTAGCTGCTGCATGTAGGAGCTCAAAGTTGTTACTAATAGAGATTATGGGGAAAAACATGAAACATTTTGATTGCCTTTCCGACAAATACATCCTTTTGTTAATAACATTTGCTTTTTCTTGTTTCTCAAAGCTGTAGCTGAGGGACTGGCATTCACAGCAACAACCAGGGAGCTGAGTCTGGCAGCAGAGTGTAGGTGTGTGGTTATGGCTTAGAAAAGTTGGAACATTTCACTTTTCTACGCTGTATCACTTAGCTATAATCTCTGTCGAGCAAAGGTTTTTGATCAAACCAGTGCTCAAACATGATTTCTTTCTTCTTCTCCATCCTTAGCTGGTAAGGTGTGGTGAAATTGGCAAGATGTGGTAAATATGTTTTTGTCCTTTGAGGTGTGTACAACTAGGTTATATTTCTTTAAAAAAAACTTTAACAACTCCTGTTGAATATATGTGTTGTTTCCAATTCTTGCTTTAGATTTCATGCTGATGTTAGCTTAGATAAGCCCTTGATTGTCTGTGCAGTATCCACTGACTTTTATCTTTCTAGGTCTGTGATTTCAAGCAGGTGCTTCTGAAAGTAACAGGCACTTTGTTAGTTGTGCCTGCCAGGCCAAAAGCAGAATTCCATAGCTGACTGCGTGACCTCTGCCAAATACTTACAGTACTTGTAAGCGGTCTGTGTTGATTTGGGAGAGGGCCCGGTCCTTTATCAGAAGATTCTGCCTGCCTGCTTGGTTTCCTGTGGTAATTTTTTGTTGGCTTTTATCTTTCTTCATTAATTCTTTAATATGTGTCCTTATGGATATAATTTCGTCAGGTGAGCTTGGGTCACGTGTCAGTCATCAAGACTGAAGATATGCGTGGCCTGGTTTCCTGCTGAAGCAAGGAGGAACCTGCTTGTTTTTTTTTAATATAACTTTTGATATGCTTGGTGTTTCTTTGAAACCACACTTTGGAAAAAAAAAAAGTACTTTGTGTTATGCGTACCCTTTCAATTTAGAGACTAGACCTTTCATTTTTCAGATTTTGTGCACTTGTCCTTTGCATATGGCTGATCCTCTGCGTCAGGTGCATCAAACCATTCTCTTTTATTTTTGTGTGGAGTTTACATGAATAAGAGAAACTTCCTTTAGTAATAAAAATATTAATATCTTCTTTTAAAGAGAGAGAATTCATAATTTGGAAGGGACTTGAATAAATACAGCACTGGAAAATATACAGAAATATTTCAATTGGAAAGCAGTTGCATCTAATTTTTCCTTCTTCTCGTCTTTCATGTGTAGCGCTCGCTGGAGAGCCTGGCAGAGGGTTTCATTCCGTATTTGCTGACCAGTATACTTATGTGTACAGCTTCCAGAGCCTTTGTATTTATTTCATTAACATTTTATAATTTATAAGTGGTATTGTCTCTCAGCCTTCTAGACTGATACTTGATACGGAAGTATTGAGTGAAACCTGCAAAAGTGGTTGTAAAAAGTGGGGGCTAAGGAGAGCTCCAGGAGGGGAAAGCGAGAACCTGGAGACTCAGGAGCGCAGACCTGCTCGTTTCTGAATTAGGGAATTTCTGCACATTTCCATATCAGACAGAAAGTTCTCGAGCGTTGTTAATTTCTTTGTAAGTAGAGTTTTATAAACAAAGAACCCATGAAATTCCCACCCTGCCTGCTCTATGCAAATATGTAATTTTTTGTGTTATTACTCCTCTAACCTCTTCTGGGAATCTTGCCTATGACTACTGCTTATCATTGTAATAGTGTTACTTAAGCACAGCAGAAATACTGCATTTCTTAGCAATATTGCTGTCACTTGGGGCATTTTATTGTAGTGATTGAGTTGCGGAAGCTTTAGAGGAATTAAACTGCTATTATTTTTAGTGGAGGAAGCATCAAGAAGATAGAGGATAATCAAGAACATAAAGGATAAATAAAGCAAGCATGAATATTTTAAAAGAGGTGTTATTCTAGGTTACTAGAAGCAATAAATGTTTAACTCCCGCTTCTGAAATTGGCGTGTATGCAAAGCGTGAAAGAAAAATCTGCTAATGCTTTTATTCTTGCTGTCCAGCATTTTCATTAGTTTCATTTCAAACGAACCCTTTCTGTACTTGGGTCACAGAGTAATTGTGAAATAATTGACATTTATGAAGACAAGCGCAGTGCAATATAGTTTGGAAGAAACGAGTATAAAGTTTGTCTGGGGATAATTCTGGAACACTAATCAATCTTGTAAAAATAATGGGATATACTTGTAAATGTTTTCCTTTTAGATATGCCTTTAGATGACTAATTAGCTGGTCTTTATTAAAGCATGGCTGCCCTTAGTGTCAGTCTCCAGGAACTGGGTGGTGCTCTGCGCTTTACAGACAGACCTCTGTCACTTTCTTCAGCAAAAGCAAACAATGGGGCATTGACACGATTGGGAAGCTGATGACTGTGGTTTGGGTACTTGAAGTATTTAGGCTACAGAAGAAACAATGATTTATAATGTGAACTGCAGATAATCATCTTAAGTAAGTCGCTTCTGGCCAAATCACCTTCTGTTATGAACGACTCAGTCCTCCTGGTTGGTCAGAATCCAAGTAGTCAATACCTTTTCTTTGCTTACTGAACAAAACAAAACGTGACTAAAATGACATAAAAGAGGGGAGATTTAGATGGGATGTTGGGAGGAAATTCTTCACTCAGAGGGCGGTGAGGCACGGGCACAGGTTGCCCAGAGAAGCTGTGGTGCCCCATCCCTGGAGGTGTTCAACCCAAACCATTCTGTGATCTCCTTATCGTGCTGTCCCTTGCCTTCACCCGCCCGCCCTGTGCTCTCAGGTGCTCAGCAACACATTCTCTACCTTTTTTTACTCTTCTGTGTGAATGTCTTGACACAGCTTCCATTTTTTCTTCTCTTTGATTTCCACACTACGTGTTCAACAAGTCTGAATTTTGGAATGAGGCAGAGGAGCTCCTTTGGAGAGGCACACTTTCGGAACAGGTTTCCCCTTTTAATACAGTTTTCTCTCTTTTATGTCACCGCATCTCTGCAGTGCCAGATATGATGCCAAATCTAATATGAGGCATGTAGAAACACTTGTATTTCTCCTGCTTTAAAAATACAGCAGGTGCAGTGTGATCAAAGATACAGTCTAGCAGCTTGTCTAAGGGAAGAATTAACAGATGCCTAAAGGAAGACTAGATCAAGTAGATGGTAACGCTTCCCTAAAAGACTTTTCCACCTTTTGGTAGTCCATAGCTTAAGGATTTCTTATTTATTATGTATTAGTGTAGCTTATGTTGGTGGCTGTTTGATAGGTAGCCAATTATTTTTCCCTGTTGTTTTTCTTATAACAACTACATTTTCCATCTAATCTTTTGGTTCACTTTTTTGTTGTGTTTTTTTCTTAATATATTTTTTCCTCTTAGTTTTACATTAGCTTATAGATTAAGTTTTTTTGTAATTTATTCAGCAGTAAAAAACAATGCTGTGTATTTTTCTTTACGTGGTGATGAGAAACTAATATCAAACTCTTGTTTGTTTGTTTTTAAGCCTGTCTAAAAAAAGGTAGCTGTAAAGTTGCGCTCTTCCTGCCAAGTTTCCACAAGAAGTAGGTTATTACTAACGAACTGTTGGGGAAAAAAAAAATGTTTGTAATGGAAACAGTGATGATTTAACCGTAGTGCTTGTGGGCACTTTCAAACTGCCGAGCTTTTCCATCTCCCGACTTTCAAACTGCCGAGCTAACAGTTCCTTGCTGCTCCGTTGCCTTAGTCATCCTTCTGTGTGCAATGGCTTCAGCACCACACTTGTTCATGCTACAAATATGTTGTTCAGGGTGGTTCAGCAGAGTGTTGTTTCTAGTCTGATGCACAAAACAAACGTAAACCTACATCTATGGCTTTTTTTTTTTTTTTGGTGGCACACACATCTCGATGGCATCCAAGTTATGACTGGTGTAGAACATGTTTAGAGGCAAAATACGCTATTTTCGCTAGAGGAGCAATGAAAACATCTTGATTTAAGTGAATGGTAGGATGTATAAATAGACACAATTTGAAATCTGGCCAACTTTACAAGTCACTGGAGGATTTTCAGGTCCCGCAGCTACACTATTTCCTGTCTTTTTCTTCTATTAGTCATTTTTCCACATTTCCAGTCTCTCAGCTGTGGGAAAACGGAGGAAACAGCAAAGCTGTCAGAGAACTTGAAAGAGGAGAGGTGGTCTGCTTTCTGTAGCTTGTTCTTGCATGGAGAAGAGTTTCAGATAGGAGTATGGCCCGTGGATCTTGGTGTTAGTCCCTTGCTGCCGTCATTCCGCAGTTTCCCAGCCTTTTAATCATTAACTTTGCAACAGCTCTGATTTCTTAAAAATCATCCAAAAAAATCTTTGTCACTTCTACCAGGTAACTGCTTTCTGGATGCCTGTACCTTGCAGTACTTGGAATTGGCTCTGAAAGTATCTTGTTGTCAGTAACTGTTTCTAAAGCTTGTTTTTGGAATGCATGGAACAATTTACTCCTGTACATGACCACAGCATGCTTCTAAACCGTTTGTGTTTCTTGTTTCAGAAGGACTATGGAACCTCCGCAGTCCTGCAGATTTGGAAGGCTTAAATCCAGGCTTGGAAAGGCATTTTCCAATCCAGATGATTTGCTGGCTTAAGCGCTTAATTAGGATGGCTTTTGAACAAGTTGGATTAAACATGGAATCAGTAAGTGTTTCAAACTTCATTTGTTTTTTCAGAAAATCAGGCGTGGAAAGCACTTCATGTATTTTAGCTTGTGCATATCCATTCCAGCAGAACACTGTAAATATACCAAATTCTCGTATGATTTTGCATTGGTGGAAAAAATATGGAATTCACTACTTGGACACTGAAGTACTAAGTAATATGTGAATTAAAAATATCATGTAGCTCCTTCTAGCTCCAATAATAAAGTGTTTACAGTGTAAACACTGCTTTTCATGCTGGGCTTCGATGTGTATTTTGAAGCTGAAGGAAAACTTTCAACTGACTTTTGACAATGATACTAATTCTTAAATGTTACTAGTTCTTTGCTTGCATCTTGGAGATGTGCAAAGCTCCATGAAACTGAGACGACAAGAATTGTGCTACATCTGCCTCTCCTCTTCAGAGTGTTACTGTACATGAGAGCAACACGGCTGTGTTCTTTATTGGGGAAACAGAGAAATGCACATGCGTAGGTCTCTACCTAGAGGAAAGTGTATGTAGAGTTTTCTTTCAATGTTTAGCAAAGGGAGATAGGTGTTACACATCGCCTGCTTTATCACTGGGATCTTTAGGAGCTATTTTGAGCTGAATTATTGGCTTCACTGCAATAATCCCAATAATTTTAGTAAGGTGGAATTGCTTACCAGCTATGCAGTACTTACTTAAGGTGGTTCTTCCTCCAGTGATTGTGGTAGAACCTTTTATTAATCTCGGAAATCTACGGAGAGCAAAACTAATATACATTGTAAGTTACCCATCAGAATCAGTATTTTAGGCTTTTATTAGAACTGAAGCCTGAGATTTTATGCAGTGTAACTCTGAAAAATCAAAGCTTGAGAATGAGTTCTACTGTGGTCATGGGCAGTTTGAACAGAGCGGGAAAAACGGGTTTTTAACCTCTGTTACCCCCCATTCTCTACTTGTATCGAGGCTGTGATAATGCAGGTACGTTTCCAGATGTCAGCCATCCTGCAGAACAGCAAAACACTGATGCAATAAGGGGTATGACTAAGTAGTGTTCTGCAGACCTGCTCTGCCAGTGCTTCAAGTCAACAAGAAGTCGTGTGAACAGGGGTGAGACTTCCTAGCTCACCTGGGGGGTGTGCTGGCTTTATTGACGTACCTGGTGGCGCAGCTTGCGTGCGGTTTTCTGAAAGTATCGCCCAGCCATATCTTGACTGAGCTTAGGTAACTCAGAAAACTTTGATGCACCAAACTATTGCAAAAACCTGAAAGGCGTTTGGGCGCCAAACACTTTGGGTATATGGGCCCTAGCCAGCCTCTTGGCTGTGGTCTGAGCAATCTCTAAACAAGCTTTACCACTTGTTTAAATAATGTGCTGCCCGTATGTCGCTAATACAGCACCTAGTCTAGCCTCTTCGCTGTTGGGGAAGTACTACTGTAATTAATCAAGCCTTCCCTTGCCTAATACTATTTTTTTCCGATGTACCGTCGCTTTGAGGCTTTTGTAAACTGTCCTGCTGTTAGCAGCAGAAGCTGCTGTGAATAGTGAGGCTGTATTACTGTGGTACTGCTTGTTGGTGGCTTATTACTGAGGGCTCCAGGTCTACCTGCTCTTTGTTCAGATGTACAGATAAACATTAATGTCGCAAATGTGAGGTCTTTGAGGAATCCAAAATGCAGTACCCATAGAGTACTCTAGAACGCATTTTTTTCCAACGTGTAACTTAACTGCATATTAAGCAAGAGAATTTTGTATTTCATATAATGAAAAAATCGAGTCTGAGTGGATGATTGGCAAAGTTGCAGCTCTGATGTGGAAATCTAGCGTAGCATATGTGCAATGCATATGTGCATTTATTTTATCAAACGTCATACATTCAATTAAAGTCAGGGGAAGGAAAGATGCTTCAGTATAGGACTAAGCAAAATGTTTGTGTGAAGTTTTTGAAATAATATAATCTGGGGATAAATACCACGGAACATATTTTCTTCTGAATAGAACCTTTGAAATCTACGAGTAGTGATCTTTGCTTAGTATATCAAAATGGTTTTCAGCCGTGTGTTGTGAAACTCCCACAGCTTCCCTACACTAATCACGCAGGCGATACAGCCGTGCCACATGAGGGTTGGTTTAATAGTATTAACAGCATGGATTTTATCTAAGTTTTCTGTTTGGGGCAACCTTCTAACAGGATGTTGAGTTTGCTTGAAGTTATGAGCCTTTAAAAACTAAGGTCTGAGTAGTAAATTCGTATCTACAGTCATAAGTAGACACAGCCCAAGTATTTTCAATTATCTGACAGTGTTCTAATTGTTTAGTTATAGTCTTCCTGTTATTGTTTCACTTCTTTGCTTTGTTTCTGTTGCCATTCTCTGTGTTTAAATCTTTCCTACTTCTGTCTCTGTGCTCTTTTCTTTTGTTCTTGATCATTTGTAGTATTGTCCTAGGATAATAGTCTCATTTTATTTCATACAACTACGGTAAACAGTAGAGCAAACATTCTTGACATTAAGTACAACAGAAATTCAGTCCCTACTGAAACAGCGTAGAAGAAATACGAATTGCAGTAGAAACAGTTCAGAATCAGAAGCCAGATGAATTGAGGTGCTATGTGCAATTTTCTCTAGTGCATGTGTATTTTATGACAGTCTCATTTTCAAATATGTCTTTTTTTCACTTTTCCTTTTCTCTACCCTTTAATTCCACAGTTACACTTTGTAGTTTATGCTAGCTATTAGGGGGTGGTTTGTTTGTTCGAAGACTGGTAGACACAGTTCCTGCGTCAGAAGAGCTCGTAATGAAAAAAGAAAATAGACTTTGGGAAATGTAGAGTTACATAACTTTATGGATTTGTCACGATTGAGTTGCTTTTCATGAAACCCTTTAAAAAGTGGTGTATGACTCAATGCAGATTACTCTTTGTTGTTTTAAAAATGGATAAATTATGCTTTTGAAGAAACTACTAAATTTTGAATCCTTCTGTATTACTAGATTTATTGTTTTGAATTTAAACTTAATACAAAGGCTGTCATGAGCCTAAACAGGCATATTCTAATGACCAAAACATTTTTTTTGTTTTACCAAATCAGGTATAAAATGAAAGGAGTTCACTAAATTAAGTGATAGAAATTTGAGTGAATGTGTTATGTTCTCTCTCCTATCATGAAAGCAGTGACTTAGAATTCATGAGTACATTTAGCACAAGCATAGTACAGAAGGGTAAGGGGAAGCTACTTCGATATGATAGAAGAATGAATCATCTAACAGCTGACTTCTTTTTTTCTTCCTTCTAGGTACTTTGGTCAAGCAAACCTTATGGTTCATCTCGAAGTATTGTAAGAAAAATTGGTACTAACCTCTCTCTAATACAGTGTCCAAGAGTCCAGTTTCAGGTAGGCATTCTCAGCAGTTTAAAACACAAGTTTCACTACGCAGATAAAGAGATTTGCTGCTGTGTCAAAAGATTTTAAGCAATTCTACAGTTCATTTTAAAAAAAAAAAAAAAAGACTAGAGGGCTCCTAAAAGCAGAATAAGATAAACCTGGCCCATCAGAGAATTAATTTACCTCAGTTCTTCCCACTTCAAGTTCAGACTTTTACCTAATGTGAATTCTTCAGCTTCTATACTGCCTAAAACACGAATCCATGTTGCTGTAACACACATAATGAAACTTCAGACAAACTTTTTTCCCAAAGAAAATGGAACTTCTAAAATGACACGATACAGTATTAAAAAGTTACTCATGGAAGAAAAATTCTTTCTTAAAAAAGTTTGAAACTGATTTCTGAAAACAGTCCTTAAAGCTAGGTTTAAGAGGCATGTGAAGATGAACAGTGTTACTTAAAAATATCTGGAAAATAAACAGCTTTATCAGAAAGTTAAAAATTAGTTCTAAGATAACATGAGTACTCTTGCTTTTTTTTATACAAGGCTAGCATTGTGTAGGTGAAAGGGGAACATCAGTGCTCTGCAGCTTTCTGATTTGTTTGCTTCTAACTTTGACTGCGTATAGTGGGAGGGTAAAGAGCAAGGGTAAAACTTAAGGAGGAGAAAACCCTTGCTTTTTATAACAAGTTGTTCAGGAACAGATGGAAAAATGGAAGCTGTTACACATAATCTCTTCAACTCTGAGTGTGCTGTGGATTGGGGGTGGGTATAGAGCTAGAGAAATCTTGTGTTTGAAACTCACGCTGAGAAAGGAATATTTCTGGGACTGAACAAGGGAGGGGAACATAAAGATGATGAATGGTGGGTGGGAATCATCACCCACACTAAGACAGGGTAATTGCTACAAAGCTAAATTTTTCACTCTTAAATTCATCTCTTTATCCTCTATGAAACATATGAACAATATTTAAATTTGAAATTACGTTAGTAAAATCAGATAGTTCAGACTGTCATGGAAGCCTTTTTGGTTAATTATTTTGAGAAACTAGGAGGCCAAGCATCTCCCAGTACTGGTGGCTTCATGAAACTTTTATTTTATATATATACATTTATATACATATATATGTATTTATTTATATACATATATATATATGTATGTAAATATATATACATACACATTGCAGGGGAGAAATTTGTGCAGGGGGACAACAAAATGAGATGCTGGATTGGGACTTTTGGGTATATAATTCATAGTAGTTATGCTAGCAGCATGGCTCTGTGTGCCTCAACTTTGAAAGCAAGTGAAGTCCTCCTGTGGTATATCTGAGTTTCCCTTGTAAAGGCTATACAAGGGAAGATAGTGTTCATTTTTAATAATTAGCCAAGTAATGCCTTCTGTCAATACAGTATATGGAAGAATTTAGGTACTTGCAGAGAGCTGTAAGATACGTCTGGGGATTTTTTTCCGAATACTTTTAGTGTTGAAATAAAAAGATAAATATGCATCTTCATCTGAATTCTGTGCTAGAACAAATAAAATACTTGCTTTTTTTTCCTCTTAAAGAGTCAAACGGTCAGCTTTGCTTAGACTTTATGCACAGTAAGGCTAAACATTCATCTTCTGTTAGATGAAAGGAAAGGATCCTAAAAACAGAAGTGCAATTATCATAGTTGATTGAATTTGAAATATTATAACATTGAGCCTTTAGGTATATTAAAGTTTATGTGGTTTATGCAAGGCTTTTTAATACATATTTTATAACTATTTATAAGTTTTTAAATATGTAAACTGCTGAACATGTAAAACTGTGGTGCTAACGTCTATTTTTATGTCTTAACCTGTGTTAAAGATTCTGTACTGAAGTTCAATGCCAGTCTTGATCATTTTTATGCTGTTGCAACTGATGCTTTCCTATAGCTGTCTCTTCCTTTTTCTTTCTTGCCAGCTTTAGCTATATTATGAAAGGACCATGCACTGAACCTTGCTGTAAGTCACTTTATTAAAAAACAAAGCAAACCATACTTGCCTCGTCTGAGGGTGCATGCGTATCATCAGTGTTTCTAACTTTAAGAACAATAAGCTGTCTATAGGCTTTCATTTTCTTTCTGATAAATGGATAAGAGATATTGAAAGCATCTCTCTCTTATGTTCATTCTTTTCTCCTAGCATGCTTTTGTTCTGCTCGTCTAATAAGCAGAGTAATAGCCTAATATTCTGATTTTTGAGGTCTGCAGCTGTTGTAGTACCTCTCTCTGGGCCTTGCCGTAGTCAACATTTAAATTAACTGCTACATGCAGCGGTGACAAAACTTACCTTATCTGTTCTCTATAGCATGAACAAATGAAAATGGTTCATAACGCTCTTCTGTCTGTCATTATTTTAGGTTTATCTGTGGTCTTTAGGAGGAAAAAAATAGTTAAACATCAATATAGCCTAGGTAGATTCAAACAAGCCTACAAAATACTCAGAAGATTGGATTGGTAGCACAGGGAGAGGAAGGCTCTTGTGTCCCCCAGCTACAGCACCTCTGCTCTAGTCCCGTGCTTCTCCTGTTTGTCTGACACAGACCTGGTAACCAAGTACAGGTCTCCGAGGGAATTGGCTTGAATCTAGCAAACATCAGAATTTACTGGGCTAATTTGAAAAATCATAGGAAGTTTGTCTTAGTTGAAGTATTTCAAAATGGTTAACACCTAAATTTATCAGTAATTTGAAATTAGAGATTTTTGTTCTATTCTTAAATGTATAAAAATATTTGTTCCACTTTCTATTTCCTGGAGCAAACAGAAAAATAGAGATCCTGCTTTGACATCAGCTAAAACAGAACAGTGTTTTGTTTTCCAGAAATTCTTTCAGAAATGGATCTGAAAGCCACAGGTGCACGCGCACATGCACAAGTGTATGTGTGAAGCATACACACATAATAAAATAGGAAAAAAAACTATGTTAAGGAAAAATTTGGGGCAACAACTCTATATTTCTTGGAAAAGCAGGCTACTTCCACTCCTTCCATGTCCACCTCTGCTTTCAGCTCTCTGTTCCCCATTTCAGGTGCTGGCAGAGCAGTTGTCCAAGTGTTCTTCAGCCAAGGTTGGCTGCAGGAATAGGGTATTCAGCAGGGCTGTTGAAACATCATTCTATAGACGAGCAAAGGTTTTAAGAGATGGGTGTTGGCTTTGAACCTCTAAATTCAATTAAAAATCCTGCCTCAACTTGAAATTCAAAATCCACTGCTGTGGGAGGCCTTGTCATTTATAGGGATAGAGAAAAGAAACATCTGTATATGGGTAACAAGCAGATTCTGTTTACATGTAAATATGAATAAAAAAGTAAGACGAAACTTGCCTCACAATATAACAGAAGGCTTGCTACTAAATGTTGGATTAGAACTTATTTATCTCACAAAGCAGGAAACCTGGCAATGGGAAATGCATTCCTTACTGCTGATTTATAAGACACTTTTTGATGCAAGTGCTTTTATTTAAATACGCATTCAGTCTTTTCACGGTAATAGTTCCTCACGTGACCATTGCCATCAGGAAAATGTGTATCACCTGCAAGAACTGGCTGACATGCTACAGATGCTTTTAATTGCCACTAACATTAATACAGCTGCTGTGGTCATGAACATTTCTTTTTTTATTTAAAACGGCAACAGCAAAACAAGGAAACCTCAAACAATGGAAATCCTAACGTGCAATATAGTATTCTCTAGACTGTTTTAAAGTGAGGCAGACTGTGATGGTATTAGGCACAACTGTTAATGTGATAAACATATTACCATCTGTGCTGATGCTACCTGGAAAAAACCCTGTTGTTTCCAAATGATCTGATGATGCCAATATGCACTCCTGGGAGCTGTGAGAAAGGCTCGCGCACAAGTTGCAGGAGTACGAGGTGAAGATGAGTAATCTCAATTTCCAAAGCTGTTTGTAACAACTCCTGGGGGAAGGAAAAAAAAAGAACCACAACACACAAAGAACAACAAAAATAAAAATAATAAAAAATAACAACACAATTTCTGTTTCCCTGGAACTTGTGTACCAAAGGTTACAACTGAAATACCTGTGAATGTTCTTCCTAAATGGTTTCACTTAATCAAGACCGCAGTCCTACTGTGCTAGGTCTGCTACGAATTCAGGTTACTGCGACCGTTCCATAGTTGCTGCTACGTTATAGTTGCCTCTTACAGAGGTGAGTTGCCTTGAAATTTGACTTAAGCACTAACAGGACAGATCAAAGCTATCTTTAAGAGATTACTATATGATACCACCTTCTTTGTGAGTGTTACTAGCTTCTTGGCCACAACCAGGTGGCGCGTAAACAGCTGCAACAACTCGTGTGCAAATTTGGCACGTGGATTGTATCTAATACAAGCAAAAGAGGTGGCATAGTTGCGCTGGAGATAAACAACTAAAGACAGCAAACCGAGCAGAGGAAATTACTGAAAGGTATTTCAGTAGCTTTTATTTGCTAAGGTTCTGAGCCCGTGCTGATCGGTAGTCCAGTGACTGAGTACACATGCCCTTGTCTAACCTGGGGAAGCGGCCAATGTTTCCAAGGAGATTGAAAACCATTTTGTATAGCTGTGGTTATGGAACATATACTGATGGTCCAAACAATTTTTCAAATCTTCATTCAGGTCTGACACTTAGGTGTAAATGTAAGAAGGGTTCCAGTCTCTTCAGCCTTGTTCACCTTTGGCTTCAAAAAAGCTGGTGACAGAACTGTGCTGAAAAATAGTCTGTTTGGCATGCTATAAATGAGATTTTTAGCAAGTAGTGCAGTCATTTCCATTCTGATTCCATCCTACCTCTCACTGAAAGTCCGTGTGATTGTGGAGCTAGTAGGAGTGACTTGTTTCCTCTATAATGTTTACGCCTGAACTCTTGTACAGAAATTCTGCAAGGTGTAGAGGAAGGGAAACACTTCAACAGAATTTCACTTTCAAAATATTACTAAATCAGAGTAAAAGTTTAAGAGGTAAGAGTAGTAATTATTGTCTCTTCTAACTATTGGTAATGAATGTAATTAAAAACATTATCTGAGATAATACAGCGCACTATTTAAGAATGTTGATGCTTGTTTGTCATTAAGGTAACAATTTGCATTGGATTTTCAGTGTTAAGGTCATGTGAGAGTGTGTATAGGCAGCCACTGACATAGAGCTAGTCAGTGAAATGCGTTCTGGACCAAGCCCAGGATAGCAACAAGCGTAGTAAGTAAGTAAGATGTGTTTTGTGCATGTATGTGTTAATAGTAATGTGCAGCCTCACTAAAAGCATTGGGTAAAATAACAGTGAAATGGACTGGGAATCATGACTAAAACCTTCAAATTTGTCTTCAAAATTTAGCTTACTTCTCATGGCACAGAAGGAAACCATCCTCATCAATTTAGAGAAGATGCAGTGGCCTCCTTTGCAGATGTCAGATGGGTTGCTCAAGAGGAAGGTGAAGTCTCTACAAGGCTCAGGTATGCTCCTCAGATCTTCTCCTTCAAGTTAGAAGCCAAAAAAAAAACCTAGATTCTGTCTGTTGAGAATATACTGTGCGTTACAGTTAATGGAGAGCACTTGTGTGCTGGGAGAGGGAAGAGTGGTAGAAAAGGTAGGGACCAGAAAAGAATAAGTAGAGATTGGAGTAACGGGATTGTGAATGAAAGGCTGGTTTGAGAACATGTCGGAGTTTGGCTTCATACAAGGAAGATCGTGGCTTTTGTTTACCTATTTATTGCAGAGAATTAGAGTGTGACAGCTTCACACAACCTTGTTCCCACAAAAATGTCCGCTGTGGCATGGCATGATTGCCAGCACTGATTCTTCTCCAGTTCTCCAGAGGCTTTCATTAGTATGGGGCAGGTATTGTAAGGCTTCCTAATTAACAGCAATGGTCATTCTGACAATCTGATACTTGTCGCATTGTTTTTCACCTTTCTGGTTAAGACTCTGCATTCTGCAGCAGAGAATTAAAAAATGATGACATATTTTGTCTTTAATCCTTATAATCAGAACTGGCAGGGAAGCGTGTCGAGCGCCTGTGTCCAGAATCACAGCGCAGGTACCGTTGTGTTGGACCACGAGCGCTACATGGCACGGCAGCTGCATTAAACAGTTGGCTGAAGTGATGGAGTCCTGTGTTGTAGCCTACCCAAACTGCTGCTCAGAGTAGCCTGAAACAAAGGCAGGGTTCTGTAGTGCAGAGGAAGTTTGTCTTCCAACCGACCTTCCAGAGAAAGGCACAGATAGAGATTGCTGGAGGATACGTTGTTAATTCGAAGGCACAAAACAGATTAGTAAGGACCTAGATGCCCTCCAACAAAACTTGCCACAGTGAAGCTTTGCGTGATATCCTGGTACTGCAACATTAGTTTCACAAACTCTGAGGGGAGTCACAGAAATCAAGGCTTGTTTGAGAAAAACTATTTGTAGAGTGTCTGTGGTACAAAGCAAATGAACCAGCCAATACTACTGTTGTTTGCACAGAAATGTTTTGTTTAAGGATTGAACTGTAAAGCTATTAAGTCTAATGGAGACAAGAGGGAGAATGGCTCTTTGTTGCTTCAGAGAACCTCTTATGAAAGATGTAAGACTGGTGTGTTTGCTGAAATGCCTGCATTGTGCAAAGGGGGAGGAGGGGATAATTATAGTGGGCTGGGACTAAAATAATCCTGCAGATAAATAGTGACCTTAGGGCAAACAGCTTGTAATGCAGCATTGTAGGTGGACTACTTAGCAGGTATGAATATTTCAGTATGTACTGGTTATTACATCCATGCACGGTGTTAGGTAGTGTAGCATGTGCCCAGTGTTTTCCGTGCATTTGAAATTCTGTTTCAAGGAGATCCCATAGGTGTTACTGTTAAAATACATACTCGGGATAATTCCCTAAACAGTCTTGCAGACTTTTTTTTTTTTTTTCTGTGATTGCAATTTTATAAATGAAGCAACTAAAGGTCAAGTCATATTTCTCCTACCCCTAGTCAGAGCAGTAGTGACAACTCAGGCATAATATTTTTCCACAGCATTAAATTCTACTGAGGAAATTTGCTTAAAATGCCTTTGCTGCTCAGAGCCGAAAATACCCTTTCTGTTCAGCTGTTCTGCTCCTTTTAAGAGTCTGTAGGAGGTACATTTTAAAGAGAGAAGTGACTGCTGGCCCCTTCCACTTTATTTTTTAGGGAGTGCAGAGAGAGGGCTGCCGTAGGAAGCATCCTGTGATTGTCTTAGTTTTGGTTGCTCTCTATGCCTGCAGAGATAGCACCGCCTAAATTTTAACATCCTTCATAATATTCAGCTGTGCTTAACCGAGTTTTGCAAGTTGTGCTGGTGCTTTCTGTCAGCGTTGTGAAAGATTCAGTTGTGCATCTAAGACCACACAGAGGTGGTCACAGCACAGGGCTTGTTCTAGCCTCGGAGCTTGGCTCTCGTTGTGAGTGTAGCACCATTGCAGATCTCAGGGGATCCCACCCCGAGCAGCTTACCCCATACACCCAGAGCTCTGAAGCTGTATTTAGTCTAGAGCCACTCTACACATTTTGAAAAGACGTATCACCAGACACTGTTCTTACCCTCGTGTTTGAAATAAATAATGGAATCCTGACCGGCCTGAGAAGTTTCAGGAACGAGGTAAGAGTTAGGTAATCACGATCAGCAGTTAGAAAGTATTTCTGTTTATATTAATCTATTATCAGTAATCCTTTTCAGTTCTACCTGAGATAAACTGTTTTATTAATCCTTATCAGTTCTACTTGAGATAAACTGTTTTAAAGTGTTGGCGTCTTCTATAAGCATAACCACTTGTTAGCTGCAGACGCACAATAACCCCTCAGTGTTTAACATAGCTTCAGCTTTAGTGGGTAATAAAGGAAAGCAACAGAGTTGTGTTTTCTTGCTCTTATGAGAGAGAGAAGGGAAGCTTCTAGACTCTTTAAAATTGTATGAAGTTTTATTCTCCATAGCTTTATTTATTGTTAGAAACCTTGAGATAAGATCCCTTCCTATTTACTGATAAGCAGTCTGTGTGCATCACCACTAAACTGTTCCCTGTGTTCCACTCTCCCGCCACTAAAATGGAGGGCTGGAGAAGTGCAGGAACAGTACAAAACATGCCATGGAAATAAGAAACTCTTCCTCCTTCAAGGGAATCAACTACAAATGACTTTTTACAGCCTATGGGGAAAAAAAAATGGTAGCATTTGGGCAAATAAATGTTTTAAATCTTAATTTCAACAAAAACCAAAATATGCATAAGGCAGAGAAAGATTGAGGGCAGGAGGGAATAAATTCCTTTTTCTCTGTAAATCAAGGATTCCATACAAAGCTGGCAAGGCAGAAGGAGAAGAAATACCAGCCAGTGATGCAAACAGAAAGGATGTGAAGTTCTTACTCGCTTGGAGGTGTACAGTGTTTTGGGGGAAGTGATTTGTGTGAAGACAACTTTGAAAGTCACTCCTTTAACTCCTGTTCCTGTTTTGTATGTAACATTGCTTTTGTTTCTATCTATTAGAAAGCCTTTTGAGAAAAAAAATCTTTTGATATTTTTGTTACAGGTCAGAAGTTTGGTCAAAAACGGCCCAGCCCGGTCCGGGTGAAGTACATCAGCGTGGAAGATCCCCATGCAACCAGGGATCCTCACCAAGCCTGTTAGAAGACGAACCAGCGTCCAGGAGCACAGTGACAGCAAACGAAGAAGCTCTGCAGAAGATCAGTGCTCTAGAAAATGAACTAGCCTCTTTGAGAGCACAGATAGCCAAAATTGTAATCTTGCAAGAACAGCAGAATCTGTCCGCAGGTATTCAATTTGCTGTAATCTTAGCACAAATGAGTTAATGAGTTTGTCCTTTTTATGTTCACTACAGTGCTAATTCATTTTTGTGATACACTGCACTTCTCCAGGCTGTTTTGGTTAGTTTGGTAGACAGACGTAGCATACAAACCAAGGAATACAGAATAGTTCTGGAAGACAAGAGACCTGTCAGATTTTCTATATTTTCTAGTATTCTAAAAGTCTTTACATTTCTGTGAAAGCATGCCAGAATTCTGAATCTATGGATAAGTACAGAATATTAACAGCTTTCAGCAAAGCTCTTGATAAACGTGATAGAATAAACCAAGCTAAAAGAGCATAATTTAACTACTAGCACCTAAATCATCCCACCCAGTAATGAAACTGATTCTCTCATATCATGATGTTATCATGTAAGATGCTAGTTATGCTTTTGGCATACATCTCAAGCTTATAAAATAAATTGCAGAAAAGGAGATGAAATTGTTTTCTGTAGTCGTCTCTGGGATCAGACACGTTCATACGGAACCAGAAGCGGTGCACTGTTCCCTGTAGTAAGCAGAGTAACTCTTCGTAGGCTTCTTTCCCCTCCTTCCCTCCCCTCTGACTACCATCCATCCAGGTCTAAGTCTATGATCTGCAAGGATTAGTGGAGCTAGCCCTTGCTCATTGGAGACAATAGCCACTCAGCTTTCATCAGTTCCTGCAGTCACTTAGCAAATACATTGTTTTGTTCATGCATGAAATAATATTCTGATTCTTCAGATGTTGTTCATTTTTTTTCTGTGAATTGATAGCAGTTACTTTATATTTCCTCATCTATTCAAATTCAAAACCGTAAAACAGTTTTAAGGATCACTCAGTTCCATTCTTGAAGTGTAGTTACTTGACAGAAATCCCACCATAACGTACTTTTCCTCATTCTCCCTTTTCCTTTATGTATTGGGAAACTTAAATTTTGATGTGATTTTATCATCTTTACCTCCCTCTTCTGGTAGAATATGGTAACGATTGTGTATGAATGTGTATATGCAGAGCAGACTCCTGTATTATTTACATACCTATTTATACAGACTTTAAGCCTCAGAATTCTGATTTGGTCTGGTCTTGGTGATTTCTTTAAAGGGGCATTCGAACAGAGGTTTCTTCATTTATTTACTGCTATAACATTTTTTACCTAAAGAGCACAGGAAATTTCAATTCAAGATAAACCTAAGAATCTAAACCTAAGAAACATGATTAGCTGTCTACCTCAAAGAGTTGGAATAAGATTTTTTGGAATAAGATCTTTGAACTCTGGAATTTACATTTTAAAATCTTGTATGGTAACTCCTTTATTTCTGAGATGTTGGAAGAACCATTGCTCACGTGACAGACTGGCTATGACTTCTAGCCCAGCACTTGCCTCTCAGAAGAAAGAAATACTGATAATGTTAAAATCAGGATTTAATTAAAAGACATCCTGACATCCATCCCACTGCAGTAAAAACATGAATGCACCCAGAATTTGAACTGGAAATCCAAAGAACTCCTCCTTCAGGAGGACTTTTACGTGCCTTTTCAGTCACGTCTACTTCAGTGGTTTAGGGTTGAAGAAGTTATGTGATAACCTAAAGAAAGCAGAGAGGAAGCAATCAAAGCTATTTTAGTGATGTTCTTACCTGAACACTTGTGACGTATAAGGGCATTTACAAGTAAGCTGACACAGAGTGCATGTTTTATTTGTAGTTGGGTTAAGTCCAGTTGCTTCAGCTGCTGTCCCTGGAGCACCACCGCCACCTCCTCCTCCTCCCCCTCCTCCACCACCACCACCACTCCCTCCCCCAGGCCTGCAACGGAGCGTGTCTGCCATTGAGCTCATTAAAGAACGGAAAAACAAAAAAAATTCTGGACAGATTCCGACAGAAAATGGGCCAAAGAAGTCTGAGATACCAAACATGCTAGAAATCCTCAAGGACATGAACAGCGTGAAGCTACGGTCGGTGAAAAGGTAAGGCATTTATTTATATTTGTTAACTTGAGCATTAATGATTTGTTTTTATGACTCAGAACTACTTTGGGTTAAGACAGGTGGTGATGTAACAAGAAAGCAAAAGCATTCACAACTTCTCCAGCTTTGTTTTGGACTCCGCTAAACTTTCTCGTTGACTTTTCTAGATCACCAGAAGATACAAAAGCCAAAGTAGCTGACCCTACGGATCCTGCTGCATTAATAGCAGAAGCACTCAAAAAGAAATTTGCCTATCGATACCGAAGCGATAGCCAAAGTGAAACTGAAAAAGTGATTCCAAAGACCGAAACAAAGACAAAGACTGAAGTAGTGCTGGTGAGTATTGTGGTTCTCACTGAACACATGCTTGGACTAAATGATAATTGCCTGGTAAGCCCGAGTAAGTCTTTCTGCCAACAGATGCAAATACCTAGGAGTTAACATGGCTGTCCACAAAGCCCTATGAAGTACCACTGACACACTAGGATTTGTGGCAATCATGTTTTGTTTTTAGTATCTGTTCTCAAGATTGTGTCCTGTTTTGACTTGAGCTTTAAAAACCCTTCCTGGAGTTTTCTTTTTCAAACAAAAACCTCGTGTTGCTATGAGAATGTGATATTCTTAACCATTCAGATAGCGCATGTGCAATTTTGAAACAAGATCCTGAAACATCAGCCGTTCCTAGGGGCATAGAAAGCAAATTGCTCAGAACGCCTGCTGGATCTTATTGTAGGGAGTTTCTTCTAATAATTAGCATAAGCTGAGTTAATAGTGAGTTAATAGAGTTTCTTTACAATGCAGGTATGTTAAATTATTTGTAAAATCTATGTCATAGTACAATGGCTGCTAGTGTATTTCAGATTGATTTGAAATTCAAGTAAGGGCTTTTTAAGCAGCAGATGTTCAAGATCTGAGTTTCTAGCAGCATTCACTTACTTACACAACAGGCTACTGTAGATCAGTTTTGTTAGTAAGCAGTCCTTGAAGCCTTGTGCTGTAGAATCAGAACAAAAAAGAGACTCCCTTTGTGAGTTTAGAAAAAAATGCACATAAAAGTCCAAAACTTAAAACAAACAAAAGAGTCGTCTGTACTCTGAATTATTTTCCTAAAAAAAAAAAAAATATTTCTAAGCCACAAATCTCAGGATTTCTGAGTACTTCAGCTTATTAAGGTTGACTTACTTGCCTTTTGGTGTTTAGGCCTTTAATTTCTGTAATATTCAGGCTGTTCTTCACAACTACAAGGCTGTGTATTTCCCCAAAATCAATCACTTGTTTCTAGCAGCAGAGGCTTTAAGAAGAGTTGGCAATGTTTTATTTGCACAAGAGCTTTTCACAAATTTTGCTTCGAAATTTGAAGTCCGTCTTTTGAGACAAAGGATCATTGAATCCTCAAAAACTAAGAAAACTGAAGGTTTTCATTTATGAAATGAGAAAATGTTGATGCATAATGAGCTAATAAATATCTGTCATCGGTTATTTATCAGCATGTAACTTCTTTGCCAAATCAGTCCTTTTATGCTTTCCAAGGACTTGCACAAAAACGCAGGACAAAGAACAGGAATAATCTCAAGAAACTCCTGTTAGAGCACTTGGTTGTCAACTTCTAAAGATAACAGCATCAATCTTTGTATTTTGCTGTGGTAGAGTGAAGGATCTCTAGTCAGAGCTTCTCCGGCAGATGGTTAGCTGCCTAATCTGAGTGATTGCAGCTGATCGCTGACATGTTTCCCTTTACTTTGTGGCTACAACGTGGGTAAAATCTACATGAAGAGAAGCAAGTTGATAAATGAGATTCTCTCTGCTCAGGTTCTAGTTGTACTTAGAGCTTGGATGGATGGATAATGGTTCAGCTAGGTCTCTGTTGAAAGCAACCTGAATGTGTTTCTGGTTTCCTTCTCAGTTTGGACCGCACATGCTGAAGTCTACAGGAAAAATGAAGACTTTAATTGAGAAATCTTAACGTATTGAGATCACTACGTGAAAGACTGTAGAGCTGTTTTGTCTGAAATCTCTGACGTTGCAAATAGCACTAGTACCGAGTGGTCTCGTACAACGCGGAAGAACCTAATGTGAAAATGTTGAATTGAGGAACTAAACAATGCGTCTGAGGTGCGTGTTTGTACGTGATTTATCAAGGGGAGTAAGTTTGACCATTGTACTCAGGTATTAATTTCATATCCAAACCTGGCTTTCTACTCAGACTTAACGGGGTGGTTTTAGTTCATTAACACTAAGTTAGCTCTACAACATTCTTTGCGCATAACTGACCACCTTAAAACATTGTGTACATGTTAATAATGACAGCGATACACCCTTAAGTTAATCAGTCATTTGAGCTCCAATGATGACTTGCACTACAAAGTTTAGTTTGATACTGAATTTTTCGTGTAAAAGTGTTTCTTTTAAACTCAGTTTTAGCAAATTTTTAGCCCAAATTAAAACTGAACACGTTCTGCTCCATGGCGAAACAGTCAAAACATGAACCTGCTGCAAAGGTCACCTGGTATGAGATATTTTAAATAGTAGCACATTCTTGGTGTTTTGTGGTTTTTTTCCCCCAAAAAATGAGTTTGTGAGCTTGCAAAGGTCAGACAACAAAACCGATCTGTATCATCTTGTGGCCAACACGAGCGCATGAAGAGTGAATCATGTGGAGGGAGCCTCTGTGACTAGCTAGTGCAATGAATTTGAAATAACCAGTAGATAGCAGCAGAGTAAAACGATTAGTGTCAGAGTATGTGTTAACTAGCGTAGGAGTGATGTAAAGGAAAAAAAAGGTACAAAGTACTGTGGGGTGCAAGTTGCCAAAAGTATATCGCTCATCTCAGCTGTGCTAGGAGATGCTCATCGACGCCTTTTTATTCCCAGTGGCCTTTGGGTCCCTGGATAGGATTTTAGCAGGTGGGGACTGCACAAGCCCTCACAGTCCTATTGGCAGGGAAGCAGGGGTAGGAGCTGTTGCACATAATCTGATTTCCAGGGGAGGTCCTTTGGGGATTTCCCAGAGCAGCTTCTTGCTGCCAGACCTGTACGGGGCTGGCTCACGGACCAGCCAACCCCCTGAGCTCAGGCCTCTATCCACAAATGTCAGGGGCTCAAACTAAAAATAAAATCCAGATTGAAGAACGCTGCTCAGCAACCAGAGCGCTGTAACTCAGCTGCACGCTCAGGTGAAGCCAAGGTTTGCTCTGACTGTGGATAAACTTAGAAAAGCCAAACCTGGCTAGTTCATGTTCTAAGTTTATCTGGCTACTGGAACAAGTACAAGTGCCTTTTAGAGCTGCTGTTTTCTAGGAAAAGAAAAACGCAGCGTGTTTTACGTAGAGACAGCTGAACGGCTCCAGTTAGGTTACTGAAGATGACTAAAGCTTTGCTGCTTATAACTGGAACGTAGATTGTGTGATCAAGGAAGATGTTTTCTGGTGTGAAACTTGAAATGCTGTTAATATGTACACAATATAAATTCCTTTCAAAATGCTTGGCCATCAGTTTTACTGACAGGCCGTTAAATCTTCATGTTCTTTTAAATGCCTTTAAAACACTTTTTTGAAAGATACTTTTGGGCTCAAGTTTTGTATTTAATGCTCTGTATTGCCACTATGTAAAAATTAAAAGCAGTTAAAATAAACGTGTATGTGATTGATTTATGGTACTCTACAAATGATGTCAGCCCCAACAAAGCGTAGTGTACGTTCTATTATAGTGACCGTAAATGTATTCACAGCTTGCATCCCTTTCATGACTGGACTACTCACCTTGCTGTGCAGCAGGAAGAACAGCAGAACTAGTCCTTGCATTGACTGGGCTGTGCTGTCGTTGTATTCAGATAAATGATCAGAGAGCACAAGCATTTTATGCTTCCCTACAAACTTAACAGGAAGATACTCAAGCCCTCCTCGGACACAAACACTTCCCCTCTCAGTCCCTTGGTATGGCTGAGAAGACCTCTGCCCAAGTCCCATCTGGTGAAAGTGTTTCCACCAGCTTCACCTGAACTCTCTCATTTGCAATAATGGAACTCAGTCCAGTTAATCATTAACCGTAAAGGTCAGGAGATCAATTGGCCTAACTACACTTGTCTAAAATGAGAGAAAAACCCACACTAAAACCTTTCCAGTCTGAAAGGTTGATCTGAGGTGGAGGTGTTCAGCACCCAGGAAAACCAGAAATGTGGCAAGACATGACGTAAAGCCACAGTAACAAAAATGCTGTACAAGAAAAAATAATCACAAAGCTGTCATCAAATAATTTATTTTATGCTTTTCTGTACCTTAATTTGCGTCTTTCTACGTGAAATCTTTTATATACACATGCCACTGCTGACAGAAAAACCTCCCAAGACACAAGTAGTCAAACTGAGGACATTCGCACCGGACAGATACCTCAGACATAAGCTAAGGGCCGTATCTGTCTCTCTGTGTTAGCAAATAGCGTGGCCCAACAGCAGCAGAGTCGCAGCTTAAAACCAATTATGATGGGAAGCTGACATCCATCCCGTAACACATTTCAGGACTCACATGGGCTGTGACTGGCTGTTAGCGGTTGTAACGCGTTAAGTACGCGCCTGGCATATTAATGCTCTCGGTTTATACACAAAACAATTAGCTGCAGGAACGCTGACATCCAGTGTAGATTTTTAGAAGGAATTTCAAGACAGTACTTTCAAGAGAGACATTTTTGTTTTAATTCAGTCAAGTGTCAGAAGCTTCCATGCACATTAATAAATGGGATTAGAACCATTTTTTTTTCAAATCCAATGCTGTAGGAAAAGCCAGAAGCCCCTCCCTAGGAAAGCCGGCATAGAACAAAATTACTCACATTTTACTCCAGGATTTTGACAAGCTGTACTGGTCCCTATCAGAACAGATCAATCTAACACTAAGATTGCAAAATGTTGAAGAATCGCAGGTTGTTTATAAATATTCTATGTAAGTATTGCTATATATGTATTTGTAAGTTCATTAACTTTCATTTCCATTAAAAATTCTTATTAAAATACAAGTATCCTGCAACAATTAGCAAAGTTTAAAGACAGCGCCTCAATGGCAATATAAACTGAGTCACATTTCTGAAAATGTGAGGATCAGGAGACATCAGATTCTGATTTTAATGGTTGTTTCGAAAGTATCTGCAGGCTCAGAACAGGTTTTATTCAAAAAACAGAGGAATCAGTACTTTTCCACACTTAACCCTGCAAATCTGTACAGGCTGTAAGGAAGCTGCGCTGCAGTCTCCACAGTGAATTACTCAAACGCACAGCTACCTCCTCTTTGTTCCGGCAGCTCCGAAGAACTCTGGCAAGTACCACCACCCTCTTAAGGACAAGCTGTTAAAATAAGGCTTTTTTTTTTTCCTCTTACGTCACGTTATAACCCAAACTGGCAGCACATTTGATCCTCTAGTGAAGTCAGACAATAGCAAGAACTTGCACTGGCAGCAAAGGAAGGAAGTCCACGCAGGTTCCAAAAAAAGTGGTTTCATTACAAATTTATTTCTTTAAACATGGCCACTTTGAGATTAATAATATTACTTCAGGGAACATGAAAGAGTAAGAAACAACTTAATTTTAGAAGGGAAACAAACAGGTAAGTCAGAATTTGCTTTTGAAACAGTGAAAGGCCAAGCTCGAAGAGGCGATAAATTTTGGAGTATTAGGAGGACTAGTAGTTTCAAATCCAAAAAATGGGCTTAGTTTTACAGTGGAAGCTCACTGCAACCTCAGCTGTCTTTCCATGACTCGGTCATAACTTAAATGTACAGGAGCATAACGTGAAAAGAACTTTTTTATTAATTAAAAGTTAACAGCAACAGGCACATATTAAAATGAATACAGCAAAGCCTTTACAAATGGCTTTACGCTGAAGCTCTCTCCCAAGAATGGCTGTTGCAACAAACTGTAAACAGAATTAATAAACAGTCTTTTACAATAAGAACAGGGAAATACAAATGAACTAAAAGAAAGCACCAGTTTCTCAAATCAGATTACAGTTGTGCTTACTGTACTTAAAACAATGTAAAACAAATTACAAAAATGGAATGTTTTAAGTTTAAAATTAGTCCTTTAATTTTGTCCTAAAAAACATTTTCTCCTTTTCCCATCAAAACCCCATTAGCGGGTAATGTTTCAGTAGAGGGAGGAATAAGTAAACAATGCACTTTTTTTATTTTTTACCTTTTTTTTTTTTTTCAAATCAAAAACAAATTTGGTCACTTAGCTTTGTGCATAGTTTAAGGCATCTGTAGCAATTTGTTACAGTTTCCTCCCCGATGTGGCTGTTCATGAAATTGTCACATTCTAAAAGAATAAATAAAAAAAAAAAATGTTGCCGTTCAAACCCTTCCCAGCTCCCTCCCGCCCTCCCCCGCCCCAGACATACTCACACACCCACACATACACACACACTGCAGCGAAAGGGGCATTTGTACCCTTGTTCTGAAGGACACGCTTCCCATCCCACTTTATTTCAGATTGGCAAATACCCTGAGCTGATTATGGTGTTTAGACATTCCACCTTTTTCTTGCATGTGCAGTTCAAGTGTACAATGGTGAAAACAACATGCGATGTTTTCACTGCAGAATCGCAATGCAGTTCAGACGCTTCCCCCCCACCCCCACCCCTTCCCTTCCCAAATTCAGAAGTGTTTTCCGCTTTTAAAAAACTGCATTCCCATACAGCACTGGAGTAAAGCTTGGCTGTGCTCTATGATGAATGCTCAGTTCCCAGTGCACAAACAAAATTATGGCAAATGGGAGGCTTTTCTGGCATCCAAAGAAACAAGAGCTGCAGTCTCGGATTTGATCTTTTTCTTTTAAAAAAGCAAAAAACCCAGGTTAGTGGTTCCTTCACAGCCATGCGCAAAGGTTAAGTCTAGAACCAATAGTTTCAGAGTACATTTGTAAACATCAAGTCTTGCCAGAGGCAGCAGAGGATGGGCACTTCACATTTCCGTATTAAAACAGGGACTGAGTGGAAGGTATGCTTTGAACACATTTATGCAAGTCTTGCTAAATTCCAAGAAAGTGGAACGATCCATCTCAAGTCTTAGATTTGAAGACCAGATTTCAGATTTCACAAAAAAAAACAAAACAAAACATGTGGCACAATGAAGCTCTCGTACTGTTCCTTCAAGGCTCAGTCACTGCTGTGCTTTGCATATTCAAGGTTCCAAACGAAAACCAACTGAGGCATATGCATATTGCTCTATGTTCGGATCTTGCAGTTAAAAAAAATCAGGTTCAAATGGTCTGTGTCAAAGGAAAACTTGGAAATAAATAATGCTGGCATCATTTTACCATTTTACCAAAACCTCGGGCAGACAAGTATCTCCTTTAATCCAGCTGTGCAGATACCAAGAGAAGAGGCAGTTTTGTCATGAAGATTGAGGTCAGGACAATCGAGGTTCCTGAGGTAATATGTCTGAGTCCATTTCCTCAAAAGCGGGATCGACGTCATCACCACTGCTAGACTGTTCTCTCTGCACTCCCTTCCAGCTCGCCTTGTTCAGTCCCAGGTGGCCGAGCATCGTCTGCGACAGCCTGGTGTTCGAGAACCGGGCCCACTCCCCAAATAGCGGCTCCACTAAGTAGGTCATAAAACCTTGGAAGACAAACAAACAAACATACCCAAGTGAAAAAACAGGAGAAAACCCACTGAACTTTAATAAAATCCAGTAAGAAATTAAACAATGCATCGGACTATTCAAATACATATTTAAAAAGTCATTTGATATTTAGGGTGTCTTTACTAAACAATCTCTCAAAATACAAAAGATTTCACTGGTCAGTCAAAGGAGCAGCACTATATTGGATTACAAATTAGCCTGCTTTTTTTTCAGAATGACCAAATACAGTAAAATATTAGAAAGGGTTGGGGGGAGGGAATCTAAGCTTCAGTAACTAAGTCACAAAAACTACACAAATCTTTCATTTAGACACGTAGGTTTTCTAAGAAATTGCCCCTTAGATTATCTGAGCTATATTACACAGGGAAAAAAATAAATAAAATGAAAACCTGGGTTCTTTTCACAATATTAAGCTGATTAAAAATACTGAAAAATACAATTAGCCAAATTTTTAAACAAAAAGGACACAAAACACCAACAGATAAACATTTACATTTGTGTTTGTGCATATGTGTATGTGCAGCTATTTATAGTATCTGATTTCTGTGAACCAAAAATTGAATGGTAAGCCTACCAAACTGGGCTTGCTTAGATCTGTCAATTACAAAAACGTATAATTCTCTAACATTATATATCAAAGCAGTGCAGCTGATCAAACGTTTTTTTAATGTTTAATTAACTTCAAGCACTCCTTCACAGTATATTTGTGGTTAAATTTATTGTTCTCTTTACTATTTTTAACTGAGTCCTATTCAATCTACATAAACAACTTCATTAAAACAAATACGAAAAAAAAGTAAGCCCTTCAGCTATTTCAAATTCAGCTAAAGACAGCAAAAAATACCGTAATGGCTTTTCACGTTTCTCCATCAAATCCCTGTCCACCACCCTAGGTAAGGCTGTATTTAAAATGAATGCTGGCATTCCAGAAAGCAAACACCAGAGCGCTGGAATTGTTTTGCAGCAACCTCAAAAGGCACCAGCCACTGCACGGGCAAGGTGAAAAACTCCTCTTCTCAAACTGGCCAGCCCAGATTAGGAAACGACTGGGCAGCAGCACAGGAAAAGTAACAGAGCTGCCTCCCATGCTCTCCCCGTTCGTTCTGTGAGGAAACAGCGACCTCAGTCTCCGGGACTGTACAGAACATTTCGTAAATACTACACTGAAGGGAGAAATGGTATAGCAAATTAAACAAATCAGAAGCAAAAAAAAAAAAAGAAGTTTGTTGTAAAGAAGTGCTGCTACACAGAGAGACCAGGTACAGCTTCCAGGAAACATATGGAAAAGAGATGTTCTTTGATACACATCCTGAAAGGAATCTACTGAAATAAAGTGAATTGCAGTTACCAATCTGGATGTTGGCAATAGTTTCTGTCTGTCGGTCACAAAGTGGACTCACACCCAAGTGATATTTTTTTTCAATATCTCCTAAAGAAGTAAGAGTATAATACAACTGTTAAGTCATCAGGTCCAATACTGTGTATTTTGATCACACAAGCAGTAATTCAAGAAAAACATCAGAGGTTTCCTGACGGATTAACATACTTCCTTGCAAAAACTCCTGCATTGCTGTAGAAACAACAAATTGAGTTTCTCTTGCTTTAGCCTTCACAAATTTCTCACTGAAGAGAATTTATGGTTCTACTTCCACGTAATCTCCATCTAGTAATAAGTTTCACATGCTTAGCACCAAATAAAAGTCAGTTCTCCATTTTTCTTATCTATGCAAACCAGCATTTCTCAAATCAAGGCAGCTAAACTAGCCTTCAAAAAAAAGAAGCTCAGTTTTCATTATTAAAAGAATTCAATAATAATGGGCAAAATTAATTTGTTCCACTTGTCAACTAAAAGCTTTATTAGCTGCTTATCACATAGTTACTGCTACTTACATGACTAAAAATCTCCTTCCTAGTTGTTCCTGCGTACCAACAGGTCCTCACATCCAAATAAATTTTAAATATTGAATATCTGGCAAGAATATATTTCACAATTTACTAGGAACACGTAAATGGAACCTAATTACTTATCTGAAGCACCTTCCCATCTGAAGGATCTATTGGGCCAGTCATTCCACATTCAGATTCTAAGCAGATTTTTCACCAGGTTTTATTTCCACGAACCATTTGCAAGAAATACAACCCAATAAAGAAGAAAATCCCACACTGTACTGTAAATCTCTATTAGTACTAAATATAAATCACTATTTATTTGCAGGCAGCTATGACTCACGATTGCTCTCTCCGCAATATAAATACATTATGAACTAACAGATACTTCTACTGTTACTTGCCTTGATGGAAGAACTCCTCTGTTACTTTTTCACTCCACTGCTTACTCAGCTCCCAAGTCCGACATGGGTTACAAATATCAGCACACTTCAAAGCCATCTAGTAAAGGAATACGCACTGTTAGGTCACCCTGCTTACCCCGTCTCTCCAACAGCAACATCCTTAATTATCTAATTCCTGGCAGCAGATATTTTAAGTTTTGTCAATAACAAACCTACCTACCATTTGTGCTTCCCTCAAGTTTATGTTCCATAATCATACTTAAAAAACACTCAGGAAACTATCAGATCTCATTATCATTTCTGAGCAATAGGAAAATTGAGTCAAGTCAAAGTATTTCAGGGGCACTACACTTAGTTTATTCAGTAATACAGGAGACAGCAACGAATTCAGAAAAAGGAACTTCAGTAAAAGCAAACAGGATTTTGCATTTCTAGCTCTGAAGTTCACATATTTATTAATAGTTTGCACAGGAAAGAACTTCTCATCTGTCCATTTTCTCTTACAGTCCACACAATGAACCTAGTCATAAAATTTTCTATGAAGTTGAAGCTGATGCTATGAAGCTGATTCACAACAATAGTGCTTTTTTTCTTTTTTTTCCCTGAAATACATTCTGACAAAGCATTTCATGGTACTGAGACTACACTAGAGTCACCAGAAGAACTAATTCTCGTCTTGAAGATGTATTTCTCCTTAGTTTAGTACATCCAAGTTACCTACCAACATATGAAATCACTTGGGAGAAGTAATGGGAGAGAGGGAGAGAAGTGGAGGGAACAAGCTTTTTGCAATGAAACAAAATGACTAAGGCTATTTCTACTTCATTTTGAAAGTAAAAATATAGCCTAGAACTAGTAGTATTTACCACTTTATTTTTTTTCTAGTTAAAATCATATTTTCAAAAATATTAGCAAAAAAAGGTCACCTGTAAAATGAAGTGACGATGGTTTGCGTCCTCTAAGCATAGGTCTCCTCTATCCAAGTGGGATCGGAACATGGACAGATACTCATTTTGCTGACTGATGTCTGTGGCAAGAATGAGATCACCTATCTGGCTTTCCATCAGCTGCCTGTAGTAATTAGCGATACCGAGCATTCAGACAGCATAGCAATTAAGAATAGCAGCCATCACTACATTTACATGTCTTCCTTATCATATTCATTATAACACAAATTCAAGTCACAAGCTTACTGATCAGTATTTTCACAGGATGGTTTCTTTTTTTAATTTCTCTTCCTACAACAACCATAGAAATATCAGAACATTTCATCAGCAGCTTTCAGAAAGATGAAAACAGTTTTTAGCTTTTTTGTTTGTTTTTCCTTAAACATGCACAAATTGTTTAATGTGTATTGATTGCTAAAGTAGGTGAAAAAGGTCTATTTTGAACTGCAATTGCAGTGACAGAATGAGAAAAGGCTGCCAGGTTTAATATAAATTAATGTAAACAGGTGCTTGACTACACGAACGCATCTCTATAGTGTGCTCACAGTAGATGTTGTTTTCCAAATCTAACATTGCACCATGAAATCCCCTACTCCAGTAGCATGGTATCTGATAATTCTTAAAATAGATCTGAATGCAAAATGTAAATTATGAACTGCCATGCAATATTTTATTCTTTCTTAAGTGATGGCTTACTTGCATCTTAAACTGATCTATATTATTTTGTATAAACCATACCTGTTTTCCAATGACATATGTGCAAATAAACCAGACTCTCTCAGCAACCCCACTGCTGATCTCCAGTGATGGTTCTCCAGTACTGAGGTATTCTGCAAATGAAAGTGGTATCACAGATGCCAATGACTTTAGGTCTTAAAAGGATTGAATAGCTTCACACTAAGAGCTGTACCACAGAGGGAGGTTTGGTTGGTTGGTTTTGAAGGGGATTAGAACTCTCACATCCTGAATACTTTGATAGCTTGCACATTTTTATCCCAGTGGCATGGAAACACTCTCAAATTCACACCTACAACTAGCTAAAGACATCACAATTTATATTCCTTGTCTCTACTCCTCAGGAACTCTCCAAATCTGTTTTTCACAAAACAACCAATTTTCTCCTTACCTTATACAAAGTTGCTAAGTAATGGTTTGTTTTAATTAGGAAAGGTTGATTAACGCCTGGGTGATCCAAATCATGTGTGGCAGCTGCAATTAAACTGAGCAGAACATCCCATGGAGTTAAGGATTGGGAAAGCTGTAAGATAACAACAAATGTAATTCTGTCAACAGTGCAAGCATAACCCCCTAAAATAGGTGCACAGGTGTCACATTTTTGGTTTTCTTTTTAGTAATTAAAAGCAAATAGGAATTCTGAGGAAATTTAATGATGTAAACCCAAGATTCCACTGATTCCCAAGTATTTTGTAGGGGGAAAAAAGCTACAAAAATTTCAATGGTTTAAGCACTCTTCTTTCTGAATGTCAAGGTTCAGTCAGAAAATGCTGGCACAGAAAACGGTACTTTCTGGTTGGCAATGAATTGCTATTTCTAAACAGATCCTGTTAAAAGCAGCAAATTCTTAAAGCGAGCTTTCTCTCATTTACCCAGTCTGTCTGTATGCACAGAGACTGCTTTAAATACATTCTATATTTTAAAAAAATACTGTCACCTTAGAAAGAAGCAGCTAACACTTTAGAAGCCTTAAGAACCATTCAGAGCAGATTTCTACTCTTTTGCACAATTTTATTTCAAAACCTACTGGGAAAAGAACTGAAGGAAGAAAGTCTGCTGAAGATAAACATTTTCTAGAAGCACGTGCATGTTAATTAATTAACTCAGCATGCGACTGCATGGTCTTCTTTTCACTGTTCTTAGATACTCTTCCCGCTACTACTTCTGGTTGGGAAGTTTGGGTTAAACTCAGTATCAATGTCTAGCTTGCATTCAAACAGAGGATAGTATGACCTGTACAAAAATGAAGTGCAGCAAACCCCCTGCGAGGACAGGAGTTTTTATTCCCTTTTGCATTTGCCGTCTATCACGCCTCATAGGTTTACAATGCATTTGGGTACAACAGAACCAGTAGCTATGTATGTTTCAGAAAAGTCCATACTTCTACCAGAAGCATTACAAAACTTTCATCATGAGTATTAAATAATAAATGCTCACAGACTCCAAACTGCATGCCATAAATATAACTGATACGCATCAGTTCTGTGACCTGTCTCACTGCCCCAACAACTGATCTGAGAGCAACACTGAGAAACAGTGGGAGTGGGTAAAGAGCCTCTAAAAATGTCCCTGGAACCAGCACTTATTTGTTTTTACTTCAGAAACAGAATAAAGAGGCATTGTTTTCAAGAGAATACCAAACTAGTGATAATTGGCATCAAGATAAATACCTTATCTCACTCTGGCTACAGAGTACTACAGTTTGCATTGATTTAATAAAAAGGACAGGATTTATTGCTGAGGATTGCGTACCCTCAGCAAGTTTGCAGATGACACCAAGCTGAGTGGTGCAGTCAATACAACAGAAGGAAGGGATGAAATCCAAAGGGACCTGGACAGGCTGGAGACCTGGGACCCACAAGAACCTAATGAGGTTCAACAAGTCCAAGTGCAAGGTGCTGCACCTGAGTTGGGGCAAGCCTGGACAAGAGCACAGACGGGGAGAAGAACTCACTGAGAGCAGCCCTGCAGAGAAGGACTTGGGGGTTTGGGCAGACAAAAAGTTTGACATGAGCCAGCAGTGTGTGCTTGCAGCCCAGAAGGCCAACTGCATCCTGGGCTGCATCACCAGAGGGGTGGGCAGCAGGGCGAGAGAGAGGATTGTCCCCCTCTGCTCTGCCTTCTTGAGGCCCCACCTTGAGTGCTGCATCCAGGTCTGGGGTCCCAGCACCAGAAGGATGTGGAGCTGTTAGAGCAGGTCCAAGGAGGGCCATGAACACGCTCAGAGGGCTGGAGCACCTCTCCTATGGAGAAAGGCTGAGAAAGCTGGGGCTGTTCTGCCTGGAGAAGAGAAGGCTCTGGGGTGACCTCATTGCAGCTTTTCAATACTTAAAGGAGGCTTATAAAAAGGATGGAGAGGGACTATTTGCTCAGTCAGATAGCGACAGGACAAGGTTGGAAGGTTTTAAACTAAAAGAGGGAATATTTATATTAGAGGTTAGGAGGAAATTCTTCACTCAGAAGGTTGTGAGGCCCTGGAACAGGGTTCCCAGTGAGGTTGTAGATGCCCCATCCCTGGAGGTGTTCAAGGCCAGGTTGGATGAGGCCCTGGGCAACCTGGTCTGGTGTGTGCCATCCCTGCCCATGGCAGGGGTGTTTGGTACTAGATGATCTTTGAGGTCCCTTCCAACCCAAGCCATTCTGTGATTCTATGATTTATCCCTGAAATTGTCTAACTCGTTTACAACAGACTGCCAGCAGACCAAGTAATACGGAGCAAACCCTGAACTAGCTCAGCTCCTTGAGGTCTGTCACACTGCATGTTTTCCTTCTTTGCTTTTCCTAAAAGGAAGCAAAAGCATACTCTTGATATCTTGCTATGATGTGCCTTTAGCAGAAGCATATTATTCATTAACACCAAAGATGAGCCAAACAAGAGTAACAGTAGTTTCTAGAGTGGAAAAAAAAAAAGGTAAAAAAAAAACATGAATACACAGTTTATTATTGCCAGCTCTGACTCAGGCTGCAATTCTATGTAAATGTCTTTGGGCACAGCTCTATGCTAAACAGCTGCAAACTTAATCAATTTGCTCATCTGGTTCACAATGAAGTCACACAAAAGACAATGCCAGCTCAAAAGAAAAAAAAAAAAAGAAAAGCACACTACTAAGTGTGAAAACACAGCCTCAGCAACACGGAGATCTTCCCCTCTGCTCCTTTTGTCCTCCTGTTCCACCACCTGTTCAAAAAGTGGGTTTTGGGTTTGAGGGAAAGAGGCTGTTGTTGCTTTTTTTTTTTTGCTTTAAAAGGAGTGTATGTGCACATGCAATACACGCGTGTATGTGCACACAAACCACTTATACACATGCAGAAATAAATATATTACTATATTTACATGTGATGTAAAATCGAGAATGCTCCCTTACCTTAGGCTCTTGTAAATAACAGTGCATGGCCTGAGTCACATCAGCAGCATGAACTGCATTATGATAAGGATTTTGACTGTGATAATCTTCTTGAACCATAACTGCAGGAAAATAACAAATATCCAAATTTAAATAAAATAGCAATTTTTTCAAGTACCATTTTATGTCCTTGTTAGACACAGAAATATGCAATATCACAGGTTACACATACATAAAAGTGTCAAAGTCAATAAATTGTCAGTTGAACTAACACCTAAGTATAAAAGATTTTTATGTGAGCAAACTGTATTTTCTAAAAGAAATCAACTACATGTAAAGTCATCTCAGAGCAAAAATTATACAACTTGAAGTCAGTATATTATCTGAGATACTTTGACTTTAAGAACTTTCCAGGAAAGTCTCCCTTTGAAAACCTAGCCTGCCTGAATGTTGAGGCAACCTGGAATACAAAATGAAGATACTATTAAATGGAGCATCAGGATGGCTTAATATCATGCCTTCAAAGCAGAGGAATTAGGCAGCGTTTTATTGTCATATTAAGTGCTTTTCTTTCTCCTTCAGGAAGCAGTTGTGGGAAGACACCTCTACATGGTTTAGGCATTTTCTCATACTTTCACTCAAATAAATTTAAGCCTATGTACAGTTTAGAAAATAATTTAATTTAGACCATGGTCTGATTAACCACTCCTAGATTTACTATTTCCTATTTAATTTCTTCCTTGCTTTGCTACTCTCCTCCATCTTCCTGTCTTTCAGCACTGCAAGTAGAATATTTTATGTAGTTAAGCTAATGTGGATGTCCTTTAGAGTACAAGAACTGTAACGTTTAAAGGGATGGAGGGAGAGAAGATCTGAAGTACAGCAATCAAATTATATTCTAAATTGCAGAGTTTTGCCTGATGATGCATTAGTTCTTTCAAGTAAACTTTGAAAGAACATTTTCCTGGCTGACTACAGTCTGCCATTCCCATCCAAATCTCTTTTCCTACTCAGTTTACAAGCCAGCACCGTCCATGTAATTGACTGTAATATTAAAGTATTACTGCCGTGGTATTTCTGAAGATTTGTGGCTCATGAAAAGTTAAAGTACTGTAACCATTGTGTGATCTCAAGAGCATCCAATGCATAGTTGACACCTCATATGGACAATAATAAAGAAAAGCATCTTTGCACTCCATTAACCTGAGGTAGAACTCCCTTTCACGTATTTTTTATGTTCACTGCATGACTGAAGAGGTCCTTGGCTTACTCCTCGAATTTTATGGATTCATAAGCTGGTCCTGTTTACTTATAGTCCACAATTTTCCTAACTTACTTCAAGAAAGTAGACCTAGGATAGTATTTTGATTCTGGTTTGCCAGAATTAGAATGGCACTTCAACCATATGTTTCCAGGCATGTAGTACCTTATATTTTCTCTCTCTGAGTCTGGAATAAGAAATTGAGAACAAACAGAAGATGACAGATCTCCAGGTAACTTTTGGAAATCACAGAAAGACCATGTGTGTATAGATATATACACATATAGATATGTAATATATATATACACACACAGAAATGAAATGTTAAGATCCCATCAAGGACTAAATTTAGATTTCTCTCATTATTAAAAAAATCCCAATAAGTTCTTGAAGTGGATTTAGTGTGGCACCAGGGAACACTTGAACTGTCTTAATCTTCTGGAATTTGACCTTCAGATTCCTTTGGAACAAGGTATAAAAGGTAGCAAAAGAATGATTTAGGTTCATGCTAATGAGCTGTATTTGGAAGAAAGGTTGCTTGATTGCACAGATGGGCAGGGACAGAGCTAAGAAACGTTTTTGTTACTGCTGTTAAGTAGAAGGCATCAACAAAAACAGGAAGGTGGTGAATTTCCATGTTAGAATAAAAATTTGCCTTCTTCCACAGTCTGTTTTAAGTAAAATAATCTTTTGCTAAATCTCAGCTAACCAGGAGGCAAGCAAGGTGACAAAGACAAAACACAGTTACAACGTGAGCAGCTTAAGACCAGATTTCTACAACCGCTTTCTTCACACTGCAATATATCAATTCCCAAGGTCAGCTGCTCTATTTTTTTGGAACTGGGAGGAGTTGAGTCCACTTTAAAACAACAGTAAAGTCATGACAGAACCGATAAAATTTATGAAGTAGAAAGAGAATTCAGCGATGAGAACAAAAGTATTCCCTTACTTGAAAGGGGAGAAAAGCCTTCTGAATGTGGTTTCTCTTCTCGTTAAATGACGAGCTTTGGAACCACAATATTGTTTTCTCTGAAGCCGTGAAAGCCTGCTAAGAGGGACCTGAAACCTCTTTCTCCTGCTCAGTTAAAAATCAGCATCCCACTCCACCAAATTAAATAAAAGTACCATCACACAAGAACCGAGTGAAGGACACCTCACACCAGGGTCTGTGTCTGGGCCATGAGGATGCAAAAAGACAGCTCCTTCAGCTGTCAAGTGGAAGTACCGCTTGGTTTGAATACTCCACTTCGTATTTACAGATCTTCCTACTGAAGCACTGCACTGCCACAGGCCCAAACGTCCTCGTAACGTTGTCTCGTACTCTGTCCCTGGAGGCAGTATGTCTGCAGTACAGTGAATATTTGTACAAGGGCTTGAACAAGCAAGAGACAGCATCGAATTGGCACTGTTAGGTATTGCCAACATGGGTATGATCAGCATTGTTAGGAAACTATATTGAGAACTTCAGAAATGAAGACTAAAACCTGACTGAAGATCAAACCAAAGAAAGGAACAGTCTATCCTTTCTCAATAAAAATGCCACATGAATGAATTCACATATATTCCTGATGATTTAGATTTAACAAATACAACACAGCATCTGCTATGAAGCTACTCAACTTGTCAATACTTGCTTGATTTTAACAGATTTCTATACTCACAGAAACTTTGAGAGATTTTCTCTCAGTCAATGTACTTCAAATGACTGTACAATCTGGACTGGATCAGTACTCTTCAAACCTTATTACTAAACTATAACCAGCACTTCAATTAAAGTATAAAAATGTGGATAAACAGCAATATTCATCATAATAAAAAGCTGTATTTACCCAAAAATCTACGAAGTTTCATCGTATCTAACTGGAAGTGTTCAATTAGTCCATGAAGATTAAACAGATGAAAGGTTAAGCTGACTAGACTGTTTCCTAAAAATAAGATGAAAATACTAATTCATTGGAAGTCATGAAATCAGTGACTTTCACAAGAAATGTATTTCAAACAAATTGGTGACAAAAATTACACAAGCAGATTTCTCTAAACCAACTTAAGGTAAATACTTAAATTTTATTGCATAACAAGATTCCATCAGCTATCTCCTGTAGCAATCACCAAATCAGCTGGTAAGAGGAAAATATTACCAAACATTAAAAAAGCAAAAAATTTCAACGTGCAAATCTGTTAAAGCAGTATTCAGTTTTGTGGTACGTCGCATCACGATTTTTATAAACGGACACACAGGTTTAAAAGGAATACAAGAACAGTCAGGCAAACATAAAAGCCAGTCAACACTGTCAATTCGTGTACACTGCACATATGCAATCTTGTGTCTTTTCTTTTTGTGAAGCTACTCCTTACTCAACCCAAAAACCAAAGAAAAAATGTTTACATTTCTCTAGGAAATGCATACTATTACAAGCTTACAATGTACTTTGCCTACTCATAGCTATAATATTACAATCACTTGCAGTGATAAAACAAACAGAACTGTACGAGCCAGGGAAATAACCTGCATGCTTACTGTTTACTTGAAACAGCTTGCAGATTATTTGTATTTACTCTGCAAACAATACGTAATGATGGATTACCTAGTTCTGGTACACTTACTCTGACAATCTTCATTTAGCAGGAATTAGGGAACGTAGCATGGGCAGAAACTGAGGTACAAAAAGACAAAAATGTCTGCTAAATCTAGCTTATTACTAGGCTTGACACGTGTATGCCACTTCCTCACAGTAAGATAAACAATTCTTCAAAGAACATTTACTGAGTAGCGTAGTTCTCACAGGCTCGTCCAGGGCAGCTCATCCACCGAAGCTTTGCATACAGCATTCTCCTCTTAAAAACTTTCAAGAACAAGACTGCCTGTTCAAAATGTTCTCCTAAAATGACTAAATTAAAATGCAAAGAGGATAATATAGAAAGGCTCCCGCAATAGAAGCTGTACTGACAGTAATTAAAAGGTATCCGAAAAAAAGTGTATTTCAGACAGAGAAGGCCCCATATAGAAAGAAGGACTTTAGTTTATCAGAAGGGAGTAATCTGATCTGAAATAAACTATGCTTATAAACAATTTAGCTTGCGCACCCAACTTTTTTCATTCAGTTAATCAGAGCTTATAATTACCTACATAAACATCCTATCTGTAAGAATCCCCACTGCTTTCATTTTTATATCCGTGCTTTGCATGAAATGAAACTGTGAGGATACTACTTTTACTGTAGGTTAAGCCAAGCGTCCTTTTAACAAAACAGCAGAGAAAATTATCTTTTGGTGCCATGTTTTCCTTTCAGGAACTTCGTTCCTGTTTCCTCCTGCCAAACTTTAAGCACGCTGACTGCATCTCTGCTACCAACTCCTCTTGACTGATGAAAGAACTGCAGCAGCTGCTCTTCATTCACAGCCCAGGCTCCAAGAGCTTTCCACACTGGCACACATGCCTGTCTCCTTGGTGTTGGACTCATCTCCTCCTTCCATTCTATTCAACATCCAGTTTCCATTGCTGCATATTATAATACAAGACTTCTCCCTATCCGCTACAGCAGCCTTTCTCCCTTCCAGCACATTTACAAATCTCTTTTGTAACTGGCTGTCTACTAAAGAGTAGTAATAGTTTCTAAAGTAATTAAAATTGTTCTACCCAACATTCAATTTATCCAAAAAATAATTGCTTAGTGAAACTGACCTTTTGGACACAGACGTAAATTAACAGCATTCCATAATTTTTTTTAAAAAGATTAAATTAGCAAAGTTAATTGTCAATTTACATCAAATTACTACTTATAGTACAAAAAGAGAAAACAGCACCTGCGAAGTACAATGGCCTCTTCTACAAATCAATGATTATTATCAGTACTGACAGTAATGGCATTTTAACGGAGTGACAAGGCAAACTAGAATTTAGATTAAGGGCTATTAAATCAAAATGGTACCTGATGAAATCTGTGTTTTTGAGTGAACAAGCAATCACATCACAACATAAGAGCAATAGCTAAATTATGCTAAGAGATAAAAACACAAGTGAAATAGAAAAACTAAACTCACCATTTGTCAGTCTATCAAAAAGAAAAATATCAAAATTCCAGTTTCCAACCTTCTCCAGCATACACTGAAAGAAAACACAAAAGCTGTAACTTTGTTTTCCTCAGCATATGCCTATCTTCCCATAGCCCAGAGGAAATATTTAAGATTTCAGACTGATATAAATCTTAAGAATCTCAATATAAAAAAAGTACTATTAAAAATGATTGTCTGATTACTGGAAAACTTTAACATGTGCCTCAAATTTTAAAACTGAAATATAAGCAGCGTCTTGACAGTATGGGTTTGAGATCTCCCCTTCATACTCTTAGTCATTTGCTTAAAAGAAGTGACACAATTTTAAAACAATTAGGTTATAAACAGAAGCAGTATGACAGAATAACTCTGTTTAGACAAAAAAAGTTGAGACATCTTAACGAAGGCCCACACTTGACATTTCACGTAATCTTTTTAATAGATGTATGGATCACAAAATACTGTAAGATGACTTCCAATGCTTTGTTTCAGAATCTCTTCCAGATTTTTGCAATGCATTAATAGTTAACCCATGAGTAGCCCTTTATCTTATTTTCTCTCTTTCCCTTTTTGTTCATACAGAAGAAATAGTATCTAGATTTTTTACTAGGAATATAAAACAAGCTTTCTTCCTAATAAACTTGCTTTTCACTTAGCATCTCACTGGAATTGCACTTCACAGCCACTCCACACAAACTATTTTTTCATGAACATGGATGAAGAGCAAAGCACATTCTAGTCCTCAGAGTCCAGCACATTTTAAAATCGATACTTGGTTTCTCATGTTCTCATTAAATTAGTAGCTGTTTTGTGATCCTGTTGCTATGTCCTAGTTTTTCCTCCACCAGCCATTAAAACTGAGCTACCAGAAGAAATAAACAGCATTAACAAGGTATTTCTGCTGTTAAATTACACGTATATTTTTAAATCCATCCTCAAGGTTATCAGATTCTTCTTATACTGCAGCCTGATCACACTGAGTATCAGACATGCTGTATTACAAGGATATTTATTCTTTTCTGCGTCAGGGTTCCTAACAAAAAGTATTATACACAATCAGTAGGAACACACAGCCTTTGGGCTCTCAACAACCTGTAAACTTTGCCTGGTCATTCCCCTTCGGCATCCTCTGTCACCAATTCACTAGCCCTTTATTCTGGTAACAATTTTTTAGTATTGCCTGTCTTCCCAGCATGCTTTACCTGTACTATAGCATGAGTATATTACAGCTATCATACTTTTCTGAAGAACTGCATATAAAAAAAGAGTCATTTTGGTGTAATATTCTTCTGATAACTTCATTTACTACATTTTATTAAGCTTGCAGTAGTAGTCAGTCACTCCTTCAGACGGTCATTAATCAAATCAGACTAAAAAGGAAAAGGGGAGGGAGAGTAAGAAGTTGCCCAAATTGTTCCATTACATTTCTTAAATACAGATACATTCTCCTTCCTTCACTTTTTCTTCAATTATTATGGTGCATCCTTGATTCGCTAGACCTTTTTAAAAAACAAAAAAAAATGCAAGCCACGTAAGCTGTAAAAATTCCCCCAGCAAACACGAAGGAGATGAAGGATTTTGTCAGAAATCACATAACTTTGGCTGGACTTTATATAAAGTATGCACAAAACATACATAAACACAAAAATACATGCTTAAAAACTGTATTTCCTTGCACTGCCTCTTAACATGAGATCATTATATGCAAACAAACATTTTAAAGACAAACTTGATAAAACAGAGATAAAAATTAAGCAACCAACCTTTGCTTGTCCATTATAATCATCATCCAAAATGTTTGAAGAATTTGGAACAGTGATACCACGGAAAAAACGGGAAGATCTCAGGTATCGCTGGAAACTAAGCAATCTTCTCACATTTCTTGCAGACACAGACACTTCAATTTCAGAATTTGCTATTAAAAAAAAACAACAAGAAAATAAATACTCTCTCTAAAAAACCTTTACCAAGAAACACTGTTCAAGGAAGTTTGGTACAACAATTGCACTGCCTTTTTTTTTTTGGTGTATCAAATGTTTCAGCCATGAACAGAGATCACTATGAATAGTAAATACAGAGATATGGCTTAGAAAAGAAAGTTTTCCATTTAAGCATCCTGTGAAGAAAAACAAATATTGAAATCATAGATGAAACGTTTCTTTCTAAGGAACACTGTTACTATTCGAACAGAAATATTACAGAATTGTGCAAAAATACAAATATTGCAAGCAAGTTCCTTTTGGAAAACTGCTGTCACACATGCACATCTAATCCATGCCCCTAGCAAATCATCTTGGACACATATACCATCTAAATAATGTGTTGATGCAGGAGTTAAAAAGCGATTTTGAGCATTTACAAATAACAGATCCACAGATTTTAAAGCTCAGAAATTTTCTTAATTTTACTAGCGAAGTTTTAACACACAAGTATTTTAGGCACTTTTCCTGATAATTTTATCCAGAACCTGTTCTCTAGAAAAAAGAGAAACGATCACACACTGACCTACATTTCTTCTCACAGTGTATCTAATTTCCTCTCTCAGTACAGTGTAACAACTACAGAACGTATTTGTAGTCTCCTTTCAAAGAGTAATCCAACTATTTTGCTTTACTTTTATTAGACTAACCAGCTTAGCTATCCAAAGGACTCATGCTAGCTTATGACTACTTTCCCTTGATACGGTTAAAGGATCCGTTTGTTTCAGAAACCTGAAGATCAAAGTACATATAGCTACCATTTCTTTGCAGTGTTCCAGATATTTCCAATTTGAAATATTTATGGCCAAACTTCACCTTCACTTTCTTTCCAGTATTACTCCAAACAGTAGTTCCGCACAACCAACAGTCAATAATTTTGACGTTCCTTCATTTTGTCCAAAAAGATGTATATTAAAAGGAAAAGAACACATTAAGATAGGAAGTAGAAGTAAATGCACTGTTTTCCAAAAATACAGACCCTCAAAAACGTGAACCCAACTTACATAATAAAGACTTCTTGACCTTCCACAAGCAAGGCATATTAGAAATCAGTGAAATAAACCATTGTAGTATTTGTTGTAACGCCCAGCCTAAAATATGTTAGAGACAAAGGTGTGGCCTTATTAAGGACCTAAATTAAAAGCCTCGATGGTTTGCAGTGAGAGCAGTTTGATTCTATGCAAGATAATATGCAAGATAAAGCTTTAATTGCATAAATTGTTCTCCCTGCAGAAAATACACCGTTCTTTCTGCTCCACATTACCTCCTTGATTTATTTCCAGTCTACACTAATAAAACATCTCTGAACAGAACAGAATTACGCTAACATACAGTATCTGAAGTGCAGTAACGTTTTATATCAATTGTCTGAATTAACAGCAATTTAATGGACAAAAGTGGAATCATCTTTCAGACAGAGCTGAAAAGCATCAGGTAGTTTATCAGGACACTGAAGTTCCCACCATTTTTTAAGAGTACCACAGACAACTTCAAATGAAATATTTTTCTCCAACTCAACACAATTAAGGTCAGGGGCTCTTCCTCTGAAGACACTGATATACGTATAGCCAGGTTACGTAAGCAGGTGTACTACGTATGATAAATTTGCTTATAAAACAGCATTCTCACATACAGAAGGCAAATCGATTCTGTCATGATGCGTTACCATGCCAGTATTTTTAACCGAGTTTGTTAACATCAGGGTACAGTCTGAGGCACCGTCAATCCTGCAGAACACAGAAGCAGGCAGCAATGTAACTGTTCCTGCTAACAGAGCATAGGTTTCCAAGTTCTTCCCTCTTAATCTTGACCTAGTTGCTTAAAATCCAAATTTCAGACCTGAGGTCGTTTGGTTTGAAATAAAACAATATAAAATGGTTACATTTTGGTCACGGAATTATCTAAAATGTCCATAAATCTATATACAAAGTCCAGGAATTTCACTAAATCTCAGTAAAACAACATCCTTCAATAGGAAAAATCTTCCAGAAGTACAAATAGTTTTCTTGGTCATAGGAAGTCTTTTTACAGATCTGTAGTTAACAAAAAGCTACTTCTGATGTCATGCTACAAGTACCTCTTTCATAGATGCCACTCAGTCTTTGCTAGAACAGCAGCACAGTGCAGGTAACACAAGTAAACCAAATTTTTAACAGCAAAGCACAAAACAGAAAACAAAACATGATCATTCAGCTGCCTGTCCCTACGTTCCACCTATTTTCACATTTGTAAGTCATTTGAGGGGATTTGCACAAATTTCAATAGTTTTTCTCACTATGTGGGTACAGAAAAATTAAATTTTCAAAGGAAATGCAGTTTCCTGCGAAGCTGAACAGTCATTACGCTTTACTTTGCAATACACTAGTGAGATTCAACTTCAAAATAATTTTCACCTCTAAATTATGAGTTTGTACAGTTCATAAACCACGACCTGTACATATTATTTTATTCCTCCCCCTTATTTACTAAAAGAAAAAAAGTCCAGCCTCCAACCATTTTGTGGTTCTGGAAAGCACTGCTCCACTTGATGTAACTCAAGCAAGCTACAACAAAGCCCACTTCATTCCAGCTTTCTAGGCAGCAATACTGCTATTACAGCCCCACAAGGTGGCTGGAGGCTGGAAGGGACCTCTGCAGCCATCCGGTCCAACCCCCTGCTCACGTAGGGCCACCCAGAGCAGGCTGCCCAGGCCTATGTCCGGGTGGCTTTGAGGATCTCCAAGGAGGGAGACTCCACAACCTCTCTGGGCAACCTGTGCCAGTGCTCGGTCACCCACACAGCGAAGAAATGCTTCCTGTGCTTGTGCCGGTGCCTTGGGGCTGTTCCTCCTGAGGTGCAGGACCTGGCATTTCCCTTTGAACTACTGTTCATTCCACACGTATATCCCCAGTTCAGCTGAAGGTACTAACAGCTGGACCAACCATCCCACCATTTAGATCTCCAATGATCAGAGTAACTTCGAAATGAGAGAAGAGATTTTGAGCCCTTCCAGATTCTGCACTTCCCGAATACCCGATTCAGGGGGACTACACCAACCCAGCAAGTGAACTGATCTCCCTAAAATAGTTAAACATTTGATAGGGAATGATTTGGGATAGGTGAGTCAGATGTGGAGGTTTGACAGGTAATTAATTTAAAAAGGAGGCTGAAAAAGAAAATAGCTAGCTTTCAAGGAAGAAAAAAAAAGATTTTTAAGCTGCAGTAACACTGATAGCATCCATACTTGCAGCTCCCTTTCTGTCATAAAGTATTATTGTAAAGATAACATAGAAATAAAAATTAAAAAAAAATCCTTTTGTAAGTTCTGGAAGACCAGCAAAGACAAGTTCATGGGAAGGACTGGTAAAGCCTGAATGATGCAACCATGCAATAGAAACTTGTTTTCCCTTTATATATATGATTAACATGTAGTTTTATGACCAATGATAGAAGAGGGTGGTCTGACATTTTTTTCTAATTTCAGATATATTTTAAAATATAAAATATTTATTTTAAAATAAAATAAAAGATAAAATAAAAAAAAACCACAGGGCACCAAAACAGCTTTATTTTCTTTCCATTTGTAATGGAAGAGTGCATTACGTTTGCTCTAGACATGGCATGAAAACATTCCTCCTCCCAGCCCAAACGTCCTTCATTTCATGAGCTTTCCGTGTGCTAAATGCCTTTCTAATGTCTAATCCTGAGCATTTGTTCTTAAGAGATAAAGGACAGTATAAGGATAAATTAGACTGATAAAATAAATAAGTACATGACATGAAAGCAAAGTCAGGATGTTGGAAATGCTAAGAAGGAAGCTACAGCATTCAGAACCAGCTTTGATGCAAGAAACCTGAAGACAGAAACTGTAAGTCTTTGTGCCTAGTCAACAGCAGCTCTCCTATGACGTTCTTCCTTTTTTGGTTCACTCCCCACTTAAAGTTAGAATACCATCCAATATATTTTTTACTTCTAAATTCGTTTATTTATTTATTTATTTAGACAGTCATTCTTGTTTCCAGGCATCTAGAAATGAGATGCGAATAGGACAAAACATCTGAAATACTCTAAAATAAAGAAAAATTAACTGATGTTGGTAAACAATTATTATTTTAGCAAAATGTTATGAATAAACATCAAAAATATTAAGTTATGCAAGTTGCCTTCGTGCAACAGGTTTCATCTGCATTCCAAGATGCAGCGTCTAATCTTTTCCCGCTCTTTTAGGTGTGTTCTACTTCAAGAAAAACTGAAAGAAAATTTATCACATTTCACAGGGATATTAGATTTTTTTTTCTTGTGTTGAAATAAAAATGCAAAATAGGGAAAAAACAATCAAAGTCACCTACAGATTAATATATTTATTCTCAATGTTTGATATATTTATTCTCAATGTTTGCAACTTTTGTACAGTAAGGAAAAAGAATGAAAGGAGTAATGATAACTTAATGGTTTAATTTCTTATTCATAGAAGCCTTAAATCCTAGCAAAACCAATTCTTTCAATGCAAAGATAATGACTCCTAGCCTCTGATGGGGTTTTCGTCAAAACAAGGCAGTCCAGCACATGAACTTTACCTCTACATCTTCCATGCTACAGCCTTAAACATAAATATGAAATTATCCATGATAAAATTTATTTATTTTTACTATTATCAGTAGAAAGAGTTTAACCGAGGATATCTGATATCTCTGCCACTAACAGAAAAAAAAATAAATTTGAGGTGTATAATAAAAGAAGTGAAAGGGTGGATCTTTCTTGTGTGTGAATATTTCTTATGTTTGAATATCAAACTGAAGTTTGAGGTGCACAGGTCCACCAGAGGAGATTCTTCTTCTAAAAAAATGAACTACAGAGAATCTCTTTTCTCTTCATGGAACATCTCACAATTTTGGTATAGTAAAGACAACTACAGATTTACTTAGCTATTCTTTTCATTATTTTTACATAGCAGATATCACAAACCTTGAGATACTAAAAGAAATTTTCCACTACCTGTAAATATATGGGAAAGAAATATTCAATTTCACATGACAACTGTAACTGTATTTCTAAGGCCTTCCAAGATACAAATCATTTTCTATTTATGAACAATTTGAAAGTATTACCTAGCACTTCACACCACTAGAGGGACCCATAAGCATTCTAATTTCACATCTATTCCCATCAAACCGTTAGGAAGTGCATTACATTAGATCTCTCTTTTTTCTTTGAGTCCTGTTTAGCTCTACATTAAGGTTTTCACTGTCACAGTTTGCATTTTTAAGTACTTTTAAGGCATTTGATATCAGAGTCATTAATAAAATCTATGATTTAATTTGTGAGATACAATTTCAGAAGGACTTTAAAGTCTATATATATAGATTACTAGTGTCTAAATTACATTGTTATACTTCCTTAGATCCACTCTTAAGCCCTGTTAGCATCATTGTAAGGCAATAGATCACCTCTTAAAAGAAAGTCAGGTCAAACTGTTTTAAGGTATCCTATGTATGCATTTGTGTACACATTCACACTTTTTTTTTTTTAATTAAATGATCACTGAAAATTATGCTACGGATTAAGGATTAGTGAAAGAAACATGGCTTTGCAAGTGTCATCTGACTGACTGGAATAAAAAAAAGGAATTAACTTTCAAGAAACTCTAGCAGTACTACCAATCTAGTAGAAACGCTAGCAGACAGATATCTCCCAATGACCAAGTACAACCATTAGACACCATGATCGTGGAAGATAATCCCCTCTCTGAAGAATCTTGCAGAATAAAATACTGTTTTAGCAAAGTATAAAAGCCACAGACCATCAGAATACTTCAGGATGGATGAGACTTCTCATAACTCTTTGGACCAACTCTCTGCTCAAAGCAAAGAATTTGAGAGAAATGACTCAAAGTACAGGAATTTTACTACTGCAGTACAAATTAAATGCCAAGTCACCAAAGGTATTGTATTCCTTTAAATAACACAGCACCAAAAGTGTAAAGAAAACACTATGAAAAGATATCTAAAAGGACTCTATCCATATAATTCTTTTGAATTTTGGCTCCTCAATCTTTGTAAATACCACAGGCACAATATAAAATTAAGTGAATTGAGCAATGGAACTCCTGTGCTGGACTGCATAACATTTTATAATTATCTGAGAACTAGGGAACAGTACGCATAAGACATACTCTTCTCCTATCAATATACCGAATCATAACCCCAGCAATCTTGTAGTTACATACTTTCTTTCTTTGACCTGACTCCATCTACAGGGCAAGGCAAATCTGTAGCTCACACCAGTATAGTGTAAACCAATAAACTTCATTGAAGGAAAATATTTAGCTGAGTATCATCAGAATACACTATTATTCCTTGGGGGGGGAAAAAAGTTATACTTAAGTCTCGCCAGTGTTGAGATGTTAATGCTCTTGAAGAAGAAACAAGAACACATGACAACATAATGGTTCAAGTCTTCTCCCAAAACAAGGATAATATACTCCAGACAATAATCACCAGATCTTTTTTTCTAGATGTCTTCCAAGAAAACACCCACTCTTTTGTGTTCTATAATTCTTCAGTTCCGTGACAATGGAATGACAGAACTATCAAGTAATTCTTTTTGGCCTTTCTTCCCCACACACACAAATGAAAGAAGAATTCAAAAAAGAAACATACTGGTTGACAGAAAAAGGAGAATTCCTTTAAAAGGCTGCATGACTGTAAGTAGAAAAGTCACATGGGGAACAGACAAAAACAAAAGAATGCATGCTTTTTTTTTTATGATGGCAAACTTGGCTCTAAGTACGACTTTAAAAATAAACTACCTGGAAAAATGAACACATTAGAGAGGTTCAAAAAGATGTGAAAAAAATAGAATGTGGTTGTGTCTTCTTCTAAGGTCAAACTTACCTCAGCAATAAACACTGCGCTGTACCAGTGCAAGACTCCAGAGCACATGCTGTTTTTCAGAAACTTGAGGAATTTGTAGATAAAATAACCATCTATGATAGCAAAATACATATATATATGTCCTGTATTCTTAACTGGAAGCTTTTACATGGAAATCTTCCTTAACCAAGCTTACAAAAATATACTTGGATTTCAAGTTTAATTTCACTGTTTTATTTTGACCAAAGCTCTTTTTAGATCTTCCCATGACTAGGCTTTTGCAACTTCCCTTGAGTGATTGCACTGTCTACACTAATTTAAAGTAAAAATCTCTCTCATCTGAACGAGAAAAACTATATTCATAATCTGGATTGCTAAAAAAGAGATGCTAATTTCAGAATGTGTCCTGCACAGAAAGGCAGCTTTCAGAGAAATCTCTTGAGTGTGAGCCTTTCAGTCCTTAGTGCTGGTATTTTCACACGGAAATAAAATACTTAAATCAACCTCTCACCACACAGGAATCTCCTCACATGATTTTATTTGTTGGGAAATTTGCCTTTCTTCACAGTAGAACATTTAAGAATAACTTTCTTTCCTGTTCAACAAATTCAGCTCAGTAATTCCTCTATTTTAATGAAATAAAAATGAGCATTCAATTTCTTCTGGGCTGTGCTCATTTTATCTTAGCCTCCAGATGACAGTCAAAAGCATGTTCAGGTACTGTTACGGATCTCCCAAACTCTTTAAGGCAATCAATTTGGACTTGAATTCTTCTTCCTCATTTGACTTCTGGCCTTTCAGCTAAGGTAAGTCTACTTCACTGTCCAAGGTATATCTTTTCAATGATTTGTGAACGAGGCAAGTTCAAAGCAACACTGAAAACAGCCGATGCTGACACTTGCCAGATCTCAAAGTAGCAGATACAACGTTCAGTGTATTTATCCACTCTTATCTTTGTCTGAAAGTTGTACACCAAAGATAAAATCTGGCATTTCTTCATGTCTTTGCACTCAAAGAGAATCAGATTTATACATCGCCAATGCAAGTCACCTGAACTCTTCCTTTCCACTATAAAGAAGGCTCCGAATGCAGCCAGGGAGAAGACATCTATCTATATCTCAGTGATGTCAGCGAGCTCCAATCACGTTTTCTCTCCAGGATGTATCTCTGTACTGTAAGCACCAATTTGATTCAAAACTGAGTCATTCCTAAATGTTTACAGAAACATACTGATTAACTCAAAAATCTTCTCTTACTTCTAAGATATTTTAACTTGCAGATGTGACATACTCAGTTATCTCTGGAACACAAAATAGAGCCGCGTGTTGGCAACATCACCATCATCTTGTACAAATACGCTCAGACTACAGTGGCATGAGAGAGTTGTGATAGTCTTTTGACAAGATCTTATCTGTTCTCATGCAGATACAAAAGGAAAGGCAAGAAGAAAAAAAAAGTTTGCTCTCCACAAGACCAAAGTTTTTTGTTTGTTTGTTTGTTATCTGTTTCTTCCAGACCATACCCAACAACCTTTTCCCAAAAAGGAATTTTATAAGTATTAAGTTGTATCTGCATAAGATGCTTCATGATTTTGTTTGTTATCTTATTCATTTTGGCTTCATTTCCCCACTGTAACATATTGTGCACCTCACTGAGCATATTCACTGATTTTTCTCAGATGAACAGTGATGAGAGTACACAATATATTCTGTTTGTATATGCCAAAGAGTCTTCACAAACACAAAGTATCTATACGCACATATATACATGCATACATTTTAACAAATTCAACTTTACTGATAACCTCTCAATAACCAGAAAACAAAAACCCAAAGCTTTATTGTTGGTTTGCTATTTTTAAAAAGGAAGCATTCACATACTATCATTTACTAATTATTCTAGCACGTATTTCGTTTTGCAGCAGCTTTTATCAATGTAATCTGTTGACATTAAATTGTTCAGAAACAATTCAAAAAGCAACCACTTTAACTGTAGCCTATTCATAAACCACCAGAGAACGAGAATGACCATAACCACTGCAATCACTTTTTCAGTAACTTCCCCGACAATCAAATTGCACATGATGGTAGTCAGACAGTAAAACGTCAAACTTGTTACCTGAGGAGTGCAATGTAGATTCAGTGCTCTACATTCAAATAAGTAAAATACTGTTAAAGTATATGCAGTTTACTGTGTAACTGTGAAAAATGTATATCCACTGAACAAAAATTACATTTAATTTACTTCTGAGGAAGGAAGTTATGTGGCTGCTCTCCCTTCTCCAGAATCCACAGCCTTTAGCTGCTAACTTGCCCACGGTTCCACAGAAACATAATCAACAGATGACAGTAACAGATAAACTACTAATTGCCGTCCCAGTGACAACTGATTACCAACCAACACGTGGGACACAATACTGACTTTTCCCATGTGGCAGGATGTAGTCTTGTTCAAACAAAAACCTGTTTATTGCGCTGTTCTTTCTGATGAGTTCCTGTGAAGAGCTAGCAAAATGTGATTCCTGGAACAGCGTACAGCGTAGAAGAAAAGCTGGCACCCAAAAAATGTAGTTTGACCATCAGTCAAATCTTGCATTCATAATCCGCAGATGTGTCTCCCACATTACTATCTCTAACAACAACAGAAACAAAAACATTTTTCCAGCAGTCACTTTACAACCGGTTTTCCTAGAAAGAAGTTACAGGTAAGAATACTTCTAGCCAATTTAGAGAGTTGAATATTCATATACCAATTACAGAATGCTGGGATGAAGATGCAGACGCTGAGTTTATAATCCTTAAGAAGAAATAGAAGTGATCTTGAGATGTTAACAAGGTTTACTTTGGTATTTGGCAACGCAAGTTGAAGTTGCAAATGAAAATAGTATTAAAAAGAAAAATGATTGATTTTCAACCTCCTCCCCCCAAAAAAAAAAACACCAGTAGCTTTCTGAAAATGCAGTCATGCGTTTAAAATTCTGTACTCTTCAAACCTATCAATAAAAGTTTGGATTAAGAGTCTATTAATAAAACATTGGAAAAACTAATCAGCAGTTTATTGGCTCAACTTTCTGAAAGACTTGGACGTTCTCCACAAAACATCACTGAGAAAAAAAAGAAAATGATGCTAAACAACAAAAATTAGCTAAGCAAAATATAAAACGGCAATAATGCTTCAACACTGTGAATGACAGCCATGATATGTCATCTGTAAAAGAGGTAAGCAATAATCATTGCAAAATTTTGAGAAACACATTGTAGAGTTAGTCAATAACAGATGAAAGTTACAATGAAACTTCACAAACACCACGAAGGAAACATAGCCATGCATTACTGATGTTCGGTATGTAGCTGTTGTGGAGAGGGAAAAAAAGGACAACAACCAGATGCCTTAGTCTGCCTCTGCTGTAGAAGAGACCCATTTCAGCGCAGTTTTTGCTCCAAGCAAAGGAGAACATGTTTTAGCTTGACTGGCTCCTCTCACGGTTGACCATTTTTCAGCCCCACAGCTGAATATGGCAAAATTCTTCTGGAGTTACAAGAGGAAAAAATAAATAAGGATCCCAAGAATCAGGTCTGATCAGGTTCCACAACTCCTCTCTACCTGCAGTCTAGTAGCAAGATATTACAACTTTTGCCTAAAACTATTAGGGAAACACTGATCAGGACTCAATTAGCATTGCAGGGAGAATGAAAACTTTTTTTTTTTTTTTTAATTCTGTAAACGAACAGATAATTTACTGGTACTGTGGGATATGGGGCTGAATTCCTTATGTGCCCTCGTTCACCTGAGAATTCCTTATTCTTTATAGGAAAGAAACTCTACATGAAGTAGCAGGAGTCTGAAGTCTACGATCAACTCTGCAACAGGCCAAAATTCTTAAGTGCAAAATAAATCTGACTATAATATGGCAACTCAGAACTGCCACAGCAGCTGACTCCAGAGGAAAGTTACAGCCGAAGAATTTTTGGGCCTCCTAGCAACATTCCTTGCTGTCATCAGACACCACAGTTGATGTTGCTAAAAGTTGCTGCCTGTGCCTGAACAAGTAGGGGCAAGAAGAAAGGGTGTGAAAATCCTTTTCCTCATCTGCCCAATGCACAATTGTCAGGACGGAAACAGCGTGATGAGTATCATAGAAAATACAGTTAATTTGACAATGGCAATAATATCACACAAGACTAACATGCTGTTCTTTTAGTACTACTGTTAATATTTTCCTGTATCAGCATGAAATGCCACGTATCTTTATATATATGTATATAAAATTCATAAATTGCATGCTATTTTTACAGGTTTTTTTTTTTTAATTCTTGGCAGAATTATCAGGACTTGAGACAGAATCCTTCTCCTCTTTATTTAAACGTTCAATACATCATACTCTTCAAACTTTGTTTTCTCACCTATTTTATGAAACTAACTTTTGAATGAAACTTAGAGTTTAAGAGTTTTAGATTTAAGTAGTGACCTACTTTAAAAATGAGCAACTTCAGGTAAGATCAGACTATTAATTAGCACAGTTTCTGCCACTCGGTTTTTATTAATAAGGTAATTACAACCACACTTGTTGCCATGAAATAGCTTTTCTAAATCTCACCGTTGCACAGACTACTCAGAATTGTGTAGATACAACATTGGTATAGATACTTCATGACAATACGTTAATATTATTTGCATCCTTGAATTAACACATCATCTGCATTCTGCTGCATATTCAGGTATGGTGGTTACTGCAGCTTTGATATTACAAGTACTGATATATTTAGTTATAATATGGATGTAAAGAAAAAAAAGTGAATTTATCCAAAAATATTCTTATTGTAACACTTCTCTGAGAAAAAAAAGTGTTTCCTAAAACCCATAATTAAAAAAATTAGTGTGTTATTTGCTTATAACACTTTAATCTCTATTTTAGATTTGTCTGTCTGTGAAAAATTTAAGGTCTAGCTACCTGTTTGAGAAAATGAAATACTGACTGACTACGATCAGGTCAAGAACAACGTACAATAATTCTTTTCAAGCATCATCCTGCACCGGGCCCTTCTGCTGCTTTATAAAAGCAGGAAAGTATTCTTCTCAACTGATTGTGTCTTCCAAGTAAGTACTCAGCATACACATCAGTATTTTTAGATAAGTCTTTATTTCCATAGGAATTCAGGTCTAAATTCAATAAATACAAGTTTAAGCTATATTTTTAGAAACAGAAATTTAGTGGTGAAGATTTTCTTATTCAATTTTTGGTAATGAAGTAGCATGAAAGATTTTCTTAAGTAATATAAAAAATGGTCTTGCTATATAAGCTGCTAACTATTTTTAGAGGCTCATTAGTTAAACTTAATGGAAGCCTTTGTTTATTTGTCATTAATCTGCTTTTAAATACTTACAGTGAAAAATACGGAAATCAATGTATGGATGAGAACCTCTTCTCTCTGTTTCAAATCCTGCCCGACTTCTTACTCGCACATCTCCTAGAAACAGGGTCAAGAGTGAAATAAAAGTGTGGAAGAGTGGCAGAGATAAAATGCAAATGAACATAGCCTGGAGGGGTAAAGATTCATGTACTTAATGGAGTAGGGTTATTCAAACAATAGGCCTATTTCAATACTTTTCGTTTTAAAGGTGAAATTCAAAACAAAGTTTGAAGACTTGTTAAACATGCAATTGCATGCTTTCTTGTCAAAATCTCTCCTGCCTAAAGCATACGTTGCCAGAAGCATGTGACAAGCATTCAGATGAAATTAAGAACAGCTTGCTACACCAGTATGGTAAAAACGCACCTTGATATGACAGGAAACAATAACATTAAAAGTTGATTTGTTCCTCAGTAACACACACAAAACAATAACATTTCGTATAGTACAAAAAATATTCAGCTTCTAGAAATGGTAGCTTTTAGCAAATAAGCTAGTTACAATATGATTTTATTTTACATAATAGAATGTTTTCCCACTAGCATTTACTTACTTGTGCTCAGCTGTTTGAATATTACACATGAGCCTATTAAAATACCAAAACTCAGTATTAAAATTTTATAAAACTATTTTGCACTGCAATTAGCTTTAACCTGAATTTTAGCATGCTTGTTGATTTCTACTTAGGCATTTTACCAACTGAAAGCTGATCAGTATTCTTTTGTATGGTAGATGTATGCATAAGCAGTTCACTTGGATTAAAAGCTTTCACTTAAAAACCTTTAGCAATTACAAATTTGGGCAAACCAAATGCATTACTATTTCCACGCTGACACTTTAACAAAAAAGTGAAATCTAAGATGTGGAAATTTTCTGGTTTCTAATTATGAAAATCCTTTAAGTGTAGTATGCTCCTCTCCTCAAACACAGTGATTTTCATATTAATCAAAACTATTTAACGCAAGAAATTGAGATTGGTTTAGAGAGAGAGAGAGAGCGCGCTATATAATTTCCAGTAACTAGTAGAATTCTAACTGCTTTTTTCTTTGCCAACTGACTAATTTGTAATGTTGAAGAAGACAGTGTAAGTCAGAAGATACTAAAGTTTTGGTCACTATCTTTAGGTAATATACTTTTAGCACTTAAACATCTGTCCAGAGATATGTATCTACAAACACAGACATATCTATAGTGACACACTTCACATGAATGTTATCCTGTGAAGCACGCTGGAAACACCACAGAAGATAAATATATCCCAAGCTCCCTCTGTAAAGAATCTAAAGTTGTCTTATCAGTAAAAACATAACAAATACTTTTTTTTTTTTAACTGAAAACCTTAACAGAGCTGCAAAGTAAAGTAAGTCCATTGCTATCTACAGAATTATTTTCAGACCACTGACAATATACTGAATTAAAAATTTCAAGCATTTGTCTGAGCAGAGGTGCAAGAGGCTTGCCTTTTTCCAGACAATACAGAGGCAGCAAATTGTAGAACTCTTCTGTTAGGCACAAAGACAGCTGGTGGATTTAAAGAATGAGCAAATAAAAAGGAAAAGAGGAAATTTAGGAAAAGGGGAGGTGAGTACATTAGTAGTTGCGTAAGAAAATATGTTTCCACAAAGGAAAATGTAATCTTCATTATCCATTACGCATATTTATCTGACAAATCAGTCAGATACAGCTGTATAAATTTTCAGTTGAGCTTTTTTTTTTTTAAACAGAAAATATGATGTAACTTTTATGAATGATACTTATTTTTCAAAGTACCCTTAACTTTCAAAATTTACCAGCCTTAACGTGAATTAGCAAATAGTTTCAGGCAGTATACAACTGCTCTTGCAAACAACTTACTTGTTCAAAGTGTCAAGATAAGGAGAAGTTGACAGAAAAATACCTGGAGACTAACATGGAATTCTGCAGACAGAACAAGCAGGTTCATCTGACAAATGATACCTAGAAAATTTCTCTCTGACTTGTTTTTTTGTTTTGTTTTTTAATTATTATTTGCTAGTGCCTACTCCCAACAGCTAGAATAACAGTACCTCTGTTTCTCTAGAAATGCCAACAATGTTGTGGATTTTGAGTAGGACAGCAAGAAAAATGCAGAACTAACTCCATTGCTTTTATCAGGAGTTATAAAACTGCCTAATTAGAGGAATAGTTAATCAAAAGTAGAAGTGGTATACTAAACATAGATATGGCAAAAAAGGATGGTAACAAGATACAGGTTAAATGAGATTATTTAATTGTATACATATTAATTAAATTCTCAGAGGAAAGCAAAAAATTGTCATTAAGTAGCTTTTAAGCAAAATTCTCCCTCTTTGGTTGTGGCATTTGGTTAAGAATCAAGTTCTCAACAACAGTTTTTACAGAATACACTTGAATTTATTCTGGAATTCTGCAGAATGTTATCAGTTCTACAGGACTGGAATTTATTGAAATAACCAAAGTAGAAATTCCTATTGGGTCAAAACAAAAGCCGAAGAGCTGTCTTCATTATTGTTGTATAGTACTAGTGCATTTTTCAAGATTTCAGACCAAAAATGTGATTTGAAAAATTACTTCAAATAGAAAGGTAGTATACATCTGTCTGAAATTCTCACATGTATAGAATAAAAAGGAATAACATGTCACTGACTGCATGTTAGCACATTAAGAAATCATGTGCCTAAGCACAATGAGATTAATCTCTACTGTACATATGTCATTAGTCCCACAACATCCAGAACTACCTGACCATCATTATGTAGTCATTGTTCAGTTGATCTGAGCTCTGAAGATCGACTGATGCCAACTGTGCTAACTTTATTGTGTGTGCTCGGAGCATTCACGTTGATTTGCTTGGAAAATTCTGCACAAGATTTTGTAACCCTATCACTTGGAAATGAATTTAATTTTAAGAAAAATATGTTCATCATCATAGGTAACAAAAAAAAACACACATTTCAGATGACTTTTACCAGACACTAACGTGTAATTCTTTCAAACAGCAACAGAAGTCAACATCAGAGCTGGTTATTATTATAGTAGCTGAAAGATAATTAAATTCAATACCTAAAACAAGATAACTTATGAAAAGTTATGTACTTAGGCCTTTTTAAAAAATATTAAAGTGGTTACAAAATCTTTTGAAACTATCAGATTACACTGCTTATAGGGTAAATTTCCTTGAAGGAGACAAAGTGGTAGCAAGCTGACAGTTTTTAATCTTAAGTGTCACTTTAACCATTTTAACCACTGTGAATTAACTCCTCTGCTTTCTTAAGGAACACATTAAAGTCCAACATCTTAGTGACAGTGGACTTCCAGGAACATTTTTTTTTTCCTGAGAGTTTCTGTGAATCCAAAACATTAAGATTATTTACTTTATGTTTTTCATAAGGGAGGAAAAAAAGTATGAAACCTTTCTTTCAAAATTTGATTTTACACACAGACCTAACACAGTATCTGTTGGCTGTTCAATCAGAACTTTTTCCAGAATAGTTCTACGTGCCCAGGGTGGATTGCTTTTCTTAAGACAAAATCTGTACAGGGAAAAACTGATTTGAAGGCTCAGTAAATAACAGAAGGAGGAATAAGGTGTAAGAGGGAAATTCGCAGGTACAGCTGAAAAGGAATCAGGCCTTTAGCAGAACTTACCTTGAGACAGCTTGTTTAGCTCCTACCCCTCTCTCAGATTCCTGCTTACATTGCAAGGACAGCTCTGACACTCACAAGGCAGCTGAAATGCCATAGTTTACATCCCTGCACGTTAAGGTTACACAGCACATATTTTGTGCTACCCTAATCTTCCAGTCTGAACCAGTAACCACGCAGCAGCTGCTCGGGTAGCCGAGGCCTTCTGGAGAAGGGGCAGAAATCTCAGAGATCACGGAGGACAGCTGGGAGCAGAAGCCACCTCACGGTAAACCACCCACACTCAAGTGAAAGCCATGAAGATGTGAAGAGCAGGATTTCCGGAAAGAATTACTAGCTTCAGAGATTCAAGTTCCTATTAAATTTGCTGGAGAAACAGATGACAGGTCAGCCGAATATGCTGGAATGAAAGCAAAAGCAATACCACATAGCAACTGCTACCACTGAAGAGCATGCACCTGCATTACGCATTGGCTTGCCTCCACTTTTTTTCTACGTCAAGCGATCAGGACCCCTAGAACAGAGACGCAGCTCCAGGTATAGGGGAGAGGTGCATGCTCCCTGACACAAGCACTCAGTGCCCCAATCTTTCCAGCCCATGCACAGTAGCAAAACTTTCAGGCAGTACAAAACAACTACCAAAAAAAAAAAAAAAAAAACAGAAATCAGAAAAGTGAAGAAGAGAAAAATCAGTAAAGTACCAAAGATTACATGGAAGCACTTTTAGGTATTGAGAATTCCTCATAGTTGCTGAGAGAAGTAGCTGACTGAGGTGATGCAGATATATTGGCCCATCTGTCCAAGGTTTTAAAAAGAAAAATTCTACAATGCTGCATCTGTATCTAAATATTAAAATAGCAAATCAGCCACTCGGGGGTGGCCTAGTGTATATTTTGGGAAGGGGGTATGACAGCTGAGTCATTAGAGTCAACGCTGTTTGTTTATATTGACACTGGATGAAGACAGTTGAATTAGTTGCTTGTATCGTGTGCCCCTAAAATTTCACCTTCTAAGTTGAACCTGGAAACACTGTCCTACCACAGGAATTTCTACCTACTTGGTGCTAGTGAATATCCATTGAGTTGCCACTTGAATGGCCTGAAGACATTAAAGGAAGCAACTCTACAGCTAGCTCAACTAAACAGATGCTGAGGGAGGTGTCCTAGATACCCTTGGGTTTATATTTTTGGTCTGCTAAAATATACAGTTTACTGAGGTACAGTCTATTAGTAGACATAGTCTGTTTGGAATAGCAACCAATGAAGTAAAAAGGCAATACCTCCCATGACTTTGCAACTTCCCTTTAAGCTACAGCTAAAGGATTTCTTACAGCTTACTCTGCTAAAGTTAAAAAAAAAAAAATCACAGTTCTGTATGGGAAATGTAACACTTCATTTTTCACAAATATTCTAGTGAATGTTGTGAATGTTTCTACATACCGATGCATCCAACTGTTCAGCTTTCAGGCTGGTCTTTTGTACAATCCATTTATGAATACAACAATAATAAATCTGTAAATAGTTGCTATCTTGCATGGTACGGTGTATTTAACATTTGGGAAAACAAAAAGTGATCACTAACAAGTGAGAAAATAATAAAAATTTAACATACTGATTCAAATATCCAGTGAGCAATTTTGTGTTTGTTGATGTCCTCCAGCAGAAGTTAGAAGAGGTCTATCCTTTAACAGACTTACTAGTTCAGAATAGCTAGCATGCAGCATTATGAAACAGTAATGCCAGCAAAAGTTAATGCTGTTCATAACAAGCACCAATCACATAATCTAATAAATTAATTCACATTAGCTAACAAGTGCAATTCAATTTACTCAACACATTTGCACACATATTCTGAATTTATTCCATGTCTGCCTGTTGGAATGACCAGTGAAGAAAGATTTCAAAAACGTTAAATTTTCCCCTCAGCTATATACAAACACCAGGAACCACAGAAAAACACGCTTTGGTTTCTTCTAGATTTACTTGACCATTAAATAAAACTCTTCTGCAGAAATCATGGGCCTAACTACTAGACGATATAATTAACTTAAACTTCCAGAACAGCTGAAGATAACTCTTGATTTCTGGAGAGAACAATTTTTTTTTTACAAGCTGGACTTCTACCATTAGCAGATTAGTATCAAAAAATAAAAAACAGACATACGCTTACAGTACCTTTAATTCAAGCCTATCAGTGCATTTTTAAACAAAATGAATGCCTATTTCCACTGTTAGGGGATTAAATGTATTCAATTTGTAAGATTTTATAAGCAGAAAATTTTGTATTTTCTAATTATAGCAAAATAAATTTAGTTTAAAACTATGAATCACAAAACCAAGGAAACAAACTACCTCAGGCCTGAATTTACTGTCTTATTCTTATGACTAGAGCAGAAGAAAATCAGATTTCGAAAAATTCTAGTGTTCATCTTGCAAGGATGATTGAAAATAAGTGATTTTAATTTTTTTAAATGAAATAAACCTGCTTCTTCCCCCCCCAAAAAAAGTTAGCACCTTTTTCAATTAGCATTTAGAAACCAGCATCTTCTGTCCTCCTACTTCTCTTAACAAATCTCCATACACATTCTCTCATCAAAAATTCTTTACTAGACAGCCAGTGCTATACTATTAACTTGACAAGCTTAAAAGAAAAAAAACGAACAAAACTTAAAAATAAAAATGTAAGATGCTAAGTCAAAGTTCTATTTATATCTATGCACACATACACATGCATTTGCCTACACATGTAGACTATGACTAGAAATTCATATATATGTACACATGTGTACATACATATACAGCTTGTGACTAAATTCATAGAGAACGCAGTCACGAATTTCTGAGGACTGGAATATGTACAAATTGCAACTGAATTGAAAAGATTCAGGGTGTAAAAATACATGTTCTGGCTGATCTAGTTGAATCAGGTTAAGAATTTATAATCACTAGCTGCTTATGTTCGTCAGGCTGTGCAAGACAGCATGTAAGCGTTTGTAGTCCATTTCAACACAAAATCACAGCTGAAGTTGGCTTAAATTAAGCAGCGTAATTTTGCAGCGAAACAGACTTAGGAGCACATACAGAGTCCATCATGCCATCTGCAAGAGCTTTGCATCTTTCTCCTCGCAACCACTGACCTCAGGTCCATCCTCTGTGCACTCAGTATCATGGAGGGTGTCCCCTGGTGCTTGCTGCTCCCAGTACTGCCCTTTCTCTTTGATTTGGCTTTACCCTTTATCTAGTTGCTACCCTGGAAACATTCTTCAGAAAGCTGACTAAGCCGCTAGTCCTGTCACACATCCCTTCCCTTGAAGTCATCTTCTAGAACTAATAGAAGTGTTGTTTAAAACTGTGTCATTATTTTAAGAACACCTTGAACATTTCACAGCCTCAGCATTGAAATTTTTTGAAGTGTGTGGTAATCCTCACGCACACATATTCTCTAAGCTACAGTTTTAATCAGAAGGATATCACGCAGAGGTGATAAATTCCATCACAGAAATAAAGATCCATCACAGAAATAAATGAGAGTCATTTGGAAAACTAAACTTCTACTAAATGCAAATGCGTTACATTAATTATAAGAACCGTAATTGAGTTTTCTTTAAATACAGGAGTAAGGCATCTGACACAATGGTTAATTCAAAAATAAAAATGCCAAACCACCAAAAAAAAACAAATAAGCATAAAAATGATTTTCTAGAGAAGGTAACCAGAATATTTTCCAGAAGAAAAGTTTAAGGGTACAATACTCATATACATATATATATATATATATATATATATATATATAAAGTGATCATAACTGTAAGGGCTTTGCAATATAGAAATTGGTGTGCTTACCTAGCATACGAATGTACAACGCAGTCTGATCAGAGCTGTCATAGGAAATTGCTCCACGTCTCTGCAAAAAAAAAAAAAGGTGTATTGCACGCATGTTACAACTGATTTTTTTTTTAATTGAAACAAAATACTGATTGTCCATTTCCAATCTACTCCTCAAAATTAATCTTCAAAATTTGAACATGCATCCTTCAAATATATGTTCTGTTTTTGTTTTTGGAGGGGACAAAGGAAGGTCAAGAATTCATGAAGAAACTATGAAAAACAGGACCGGAGTGCAGAAGAAAAATATCCCTCTACATTTCTTTCCAGATGCTTCTCCAACATTTCCTACAATAAATAAGGCACAGAACAAGATTAAAGAGACGCAAAAACTTGTTCCTTATAGACTTCTACAGTGTAATACTTAAAACCAATAGTTGCGGTTCCTAGCTTATTTATCTACCCATGGGTTATTTCCCTCTTTAAAGCTAAAAGTGGTTTTAAAAGAAGTAAAAGAACTTGAATGATACTATTACTGCAGTCTGAAGAATTAAACACATTTTCTGCAAGGACAGGACATGGCTGGCATGTGCCACCTTCCTTCCACCCAGTACTTTCCGTAGACAAATCAAGGTACCGGTGAAGCAGGATGCAACCCATAAAGGCTGAAGAAAGGTCTACAAGAGTCATCAAGCTATCTGCGCAGGACGCAGACTCCCAAACAGGATGTATTTCTTACCTACACAAAGCCGTCTTTATAGCTCCACACACATTGAGCTGATGCGATAACAGTTATAATTCAGGAAGTTATAATTCCTGAAAATGTGGTGAACTACTCCTGCAACAGCTAAAAACTGGGGGAAACGTTCCTGTAGTTACACAACACCGGCATCGTGGAGTCTTTAAAGCTTGGCACAACCTAGCACTCATGCCTTTCCCTTAGTGTATTTTCACCACCTTCTGCCACTTGCTACCCTAAGGCCTTCACCAGTGCTTTCTCAGCCCTAAGATCAGGGGATCACCTTGCAGTTACGGCGATTTTGCCAGTTCACAACACCTTTAACTAAATGGATTTTTATTATTTATTTTTTTTTGTAAGAACTCCTGACTTTTTCTTGTCCAACACACATTGAGAACAGAGAAGTCGCGTGTGCCTAAAAGGTTTATCACATCCCTTCAAGAAGTTCAGGTAAAAGTCAGCCTGGAAGCGAGTGCAGTATCCCATTTTCCCTTCTGTATAGCAAGAAAAACAACACATACCATAGGCACAGGCCTGAAAATGTGCAAGTTCAAAAGACTGGAAACAGCACAGAAAAATACATCTTGGCTACTAAGAATTATGCAAGAAAAAAAGAGAAAAATTATTTGCAAGGGGAAAAGGCAAAGCTGCTTGTAAGCACCTATGAACAGTGCAAACTGAATGCAAAGAAAGACTAGAGATCAATAACCTCCATCAGTATGATTTGTACAGCTGATGTGTTAGGACCCCAAACCCAGAAGTTACATAGGAGTTTTAGTATTTTTCATGTTAAGAGGAGGGGAAAAAAAAAAAACGAAGCGACAACAAAACCCACAAAACCTTATGCTTGAGGTCAGAAAAGTCTTCTTTTTCCAAAGGCAGGCTTAATGTTTAATTACAGAAATGACCAAAGACCTAACTCCAAATCAGGTCTGATTATATTAGCTGTTGTAAAGACTACAAAGAATTCCCTATACAGTGCTTTTATACTGTCTTAGCTTTTGTTCCATACTTCCTTGGAAGACCATAAACGATGCAAATAATCCTTCCTTTGAAATATGTTTGTACAGCATTTCACACAGCGGCGTGCCTGTCCTGATGGGGAAGTTAGCAATCCGACTCATCAGCCAGAAAACGATGCTGATTTCCCACTAACGTGTTCAAATTTCTTCCTGTAACCTGCCTTAGAATTTCAGCACATCTCAGCCAAATGTATTTGCAGTAGCCTGGAACATTTCGTCTCATTGACAAGGCACAATCAGAGAGGTAATTTAGTGCTAACTTGCAATTTGCACCTCTCTATCACGGATTACCCAACATGTCCAGTACAGTTCTGTAATCTAATGCTGGAGAAAACTCAGCACACGTGCAGCTAGAAGAACCATATTAGTCTCTGAGAAGAAAAAAAAATACAAAAATTGATCAAAATAGAAATCCCTTTGATGTACCAATTTTAAAACATTATTTGCTAGCTAACAATCTAAAATCATACTGGCTGGCTAAAATAGCACATCCATGTATGAGATCAAACACATGAATGTGTTTTTAAAAACATAACCCACTTGCTTATACAAACAAGTGATTTGGTTCTGCAAGGACAGTAAGAGATCTCACAGGAATCTTTGAGCAATCAACCCCTTTTAAAGTTACCTTTCAAAGTTTGGTTTCCTAAGGAAAAGAAAAGCAATTTACTGTGTAAACCTCACTAGTAAGACTTAGAGATGTAATTAGACAGTCTCAGCTAATGTTGCTAAAAGGGTAGAGGTACGACAGATATTTCACTCACTGAAATATGTTAAATATAACAGATAAAATGAAATCGTTACCAGCAAGTTCCACCGAGAGGAAGGCAGAGGGTGGGTGCTAAGTGGTCAGACATCAGAGCAGGAGAACAGGTGAGGCACGGAGAGCCAGGAGTGCTGTGGTGTGCGGCCAGAGACCAAGCAGGGAGCTAACAGTAACGGGGTTTTAGCAGCATGTGAGAGGTAGGTTAAGTAATAACACCGTGCTCATCCAGCCACGGACTGCATTGGTGCCTGCTCACGCCCCGTAGAGCCAGCAGACTGTATCAGCCAACATACTGGGGTACATCACTCATCTCACCACTCTAAACTAAACTCTTGGTGTATTTGTTAAACTATACTACCCCCTACACTGCCCTAGAAAAACGCACCATCCTGCAACAGCAAAGAAGTAGAGTCATTTAATCTACCCTGACTGTGGTTCCTTAAGGTACGCTGTCTAGGTTCCGCTTTTAAACCCATCCAAATCCAGCAAACAGAAGGAGCATCAGCTTCCACCAAGAACCATCGTGTGCAGCAAGTCCGTTAAGCAGAAGAAAAAACAAATCCTGAAGAACCAAAGTTTCTGTAAAGCAAGTAACAGCTCAAACGATTTAATCACTGCGCTTCTACCCCTGGTGACCACCAAAAACGACTCCCCCCTCATCACTAATCGAAGGCCCATTATCTGTATCCTACATCAGGACTGCACTTAAAATACAAATTTACTTCACTTGCAGAGTCAAGATAACTAGCATACACTCTATCAACCTACAGAAACCATGGCTAAAGACTTCAAGGACAGAGCCTGACTTCTGATACTTCAAAATACCACGCCAGCACTCCAAGCTGGGCTGGATGGGTCTGAAGAGCAGTCGCACACTTCTGACCAAGAAAGTCTAATTCCTAACTACTGCATTTATAGAAAAAACAACTGCCAAATCCAAACTTATGTCCAATTATTCTACCCAAATTACCTTTTCTTTGTTCTGATCTTGCTCAATTTTATAAATAATTTATAAATAAACATTTAGAGTAAAACTGTATTTCTAGAGCTCTGCTATCTCTTGGGTCCACCTGAAGCATCACGTTTATTACAGACAGTAGAGCACACTGCACTCCTTGATGCTCTGCACACATCTCAAACAAGCAAGCATCACTCCAACAGGCGGACAGCACTGCCCAAACCCAGTGCTCTTCTTGTACTGAGTACGTCGGCACTCAAGATGAAGACAATCCTAATGTGCTAAGGCAGCCCTCCTTTATCAAGCACAAGGACAACTTGGTCCTTTGGGCATACCTGCTGGACTCACTTGGAGTCGAGAAATTCCTCAGATGGTTAGAAGAGGTTCTTCACCACTCCTCTCCAGCCATGAGTACGAGTCCGAACTGGGTGGGCTCTTCTGCTTCAGCAGTACAGATGGATGACAAAAAGACAACTGAGAAGTTGGAGGAATGTTTACACTGGATTTCCACTTTGAAAACCTCATCTTAATCTCCAGTTTCATATTAGGGTGCCACTTCTTCTTCCAAAGAAGAACACAGGAAGAAAAGCTTTCATTTCTCAAATCTTTATGGAAAGGGAATGGAAGAAGTTCAAACTCAAGTGGAAGAACCACTAATGCAAGAATGACAATGATAAAAGGACTCCAGAAAAATGGGGGAAGGGAATATCAATTGAAAGATAGTTGCAAGTCAGTTCTTTCTGAAAATCTTTTCACAAGACTATAGGAAACTATTAAAGGTCACGCTGTGGAAATGACATGCAAAACTAGCGTGTAAATACTACTTCTTCAAAGGGAAGCCACTTCATTGATGCTAGGTAGCACAGCATAAGCAGGTAACAATTGGAAGCAGAGGACCTGCTCTGTTCTAGCCAGATGGAAAAGTTTCCATTGATAGATCAGTTTTATCAAAATGATTTCCTCATCCGGTTCAGAGCAGAGCACCAGAATTAGGCCTAGGTACTTCGTTTGGGCCAATGTTGGCTAGTCAGTGTTCAGACTGTCAGGTGAAGCAACTGCTGGTTTCATTCTGTAACAGCAGAAAGAAACTGATAGCAATGTCAGCTTTCAACATTCAGTACTTCCCATCCAAACAAAGCAATCTACACTTTGTGATGAGGTGTGCAACCTTCATTTTGCAACTGAGTTGTTTATTCAGAAACTGGAAAAGAAAGCTAGAGGACAGCGGCACAGCCACAGATATTTTTTACTTACTTGGCCCAACAACCAGAGAGACTGTTTTCAGCGAGAGACGTTAAGGACAAGTTTGGAGAAGTTACTGTGTTACAGCAACTGCAATTTGCTGCTTATGCTGCCGCAAATATACACCCTTGGAAACAATTTAAGACTCTAAGACTGTTATTCAACTAGAAGTGCCTAGAATGACAAATTAATTAGACTGGATTTCTCCAACTATTACTGGATTTCAAAAGCGAGACTGTCATTTAACATAATTCTTACAATGATGTCAGTAATTAAAATTCCAGTGTCCCACAAGATACCGCCAAGCTTCTACTCAGGAAGGTGCTGGAAATTGCTCCTTTAAAGCACTTACACCGCTGTTAGACAGAGGCAAGCCACTGCAAGGCAGTCCTACTGCTACTTTCCAAATCGTGCACTGAAGTCCAAAACAGTCCTACTGAAAGTTTATCAAACCAGTGATAAGAAAATGGGTTTAATTTCAGGAAGGTGATGCTAACAGCAGTAAGATTAACTTCAGGTATGTATATAGCAAATATCTGAAGGGGGCTACTTTCATATTTTCTTCCATATAAAGCTTTTCATATAGTCATCACCCTGAGATGAAAATGCTCATTGGCAAACTTAGCTATTGTCTGAATAACTGTAGTTACCAACTTCAGTGATACACACATCTAACACCTACCTTTCATGGATTTTCTCTCACCCACCTTAGAAGTATAGCATGTGGCATCATAAAACTTCCCCAAAGTTTTGTTAGCTTAAAAACTTCAAGTTTTAACAAAAAGATACAAAACAAAAGCTTCAAAATTGATCAGAAAAGAAAGCATAGTCAGAAAAAAAACGCATGTAACTGACTGAAGTGGAGACAGAAAGCCTGTAGGAACTAAATCAGGATGGCAGAAGGACACAAAAGCAACAGCGAAGTGGTACGACTGGACAATCACTATATATATATATATATATATACATACATATATACACACACACATTTAAAAGAAATGACCATTCGTGTATTAAGAATGCAGCCACGCTACATCAGCTACCTGGAACTCCTGTTTTTCTCCCCTTAAAAGAATCTTTGAGAAAACTGAACACAGACAAAATCCCTGAGCAGGCTGTGTCAAATTTCAAAAAACCAACAAACCAAGAGTACATAGTGTAGGTGACGCACTGACTAGAATACCAGTTGGTAAAACTTTGCAAATCACAATCTGCCTTCAGATACACCTGAACATTTATTAGTGTATTCTGGTCTTTTTCTTGATGTGACAAAATTATTGCATTTGCTAGCAACTAATCCTGACCACTTGTGCTTTTAGTAAATTGAGAACTGTGTTACTGGTAGTGACTGATGATTTTGGGCACAGATACCTGGCAAAGATAATTTTTACAGCAAATTCAAATTCACATTTGTTGAGACTCTCCTGTAGTTTGCACAAAAATGTTAATATTGTGTGTTAATAAAAATATAAAACAGTATATAAAAATGCAGGAACTCTTCACAACCTGAAGCTTCAATGCTTCCCTCCTTTTGGGATTAAACCCCCAGCTAGGCAGTGAGCTATGCTGACAAGAGCCTGGTCTCCTCTCCATGCACCCGCTCCACCCCGGTTTACTACCATCATCCCCATTATGTGGATAGTTGTGTTCTTTACAACACAGGAGTAGGCACTCCCAACTCGATCTAACATTTGCATGCATTTTTCTCAAACGCAGGCATCAACCGCTGAAAGGCTACAAAGTAAGAGAAGTAGCTGGTATTTCACCTAAGCAAACAAAACTGGTATTTCCACTCCCATAGCCCTGAAACCAACAATACAAAAGGATATCCTGTCCAGGAAGCAAAACACTCGAATTTGTATTATTCTCACTATGTTTAAAAGTGTTTTTGCTTATCTTCACAAAGCCTTTCAAGTGCTATAAGATTGAAGATCTGCTAGTAAAGGCAGCCAACAAAACCCTGCCCTTCAGAAGCCATTTCAGGTCGCTTTTCCCAGTCCCCTAACTGGCATGGCACTGCTAAAAACTCTTCCCACTTCAAGCAAGGAAGCCGAGAGGTATAGAAGGGCGTATGAACACTTAAGAAACGTGATCTTAATTTAAGAATGATGTACTTCCAAAACAGACTAGTGTTAAAAAAGGGGAAAAAATATCAGTCCTCATGGAGTTCTTAGTGACTCGTTTTCTCTCGGGCTACCTGTAAAACCATCTAGTCCAAGCGGAACAATAAAACGGCCTACCTCAGATGTACTCCATTGGATAAGGATCAGAGTGAAAGACCAAATCGGTGCGATTTCCATCGGATCACCCAGAAGACCTACAGCGCAATCCCTTCCCCGATCCCCGCCAGTGCTGGAAGCCCTCGGAGCATTAAGAGGCTGGCAAAAAGAGGGAGCTGGGCTCTGCCTGCAGCTGCAGGAACCACGGTGCCCCACCAGACCCCACAAGGCACCCCACAAGGGGGGCGCTGCCTGAAGTGGATGGCAGGACAGCCGCAGGACGCTCCGAATGGCAAGCACTCATCATCTCCATACGACTGAGTAAAGGAGATGAAGAAACACGACGACGTTTGTGCACGTATTTCAGCGCTGCAAAGCTTGCTAGACTACGGGGTGAAGCTGAAAGCACCCGAGCTCATTCCGGACACTGTCTCGCCCTTGCATTTTATGACGAGCCTGTTTCCAACAGGTTTCACTGTAGCTGACATTCACGAGCCCCTTTTTATCTCCACCACCTGGGGAACTACCATGAACTGAACTTCAAAACTTACCTCAAGGTTGCTATTATGGCAAGCTACTATAAATAATGTTAACGAAAGACAGTTAATGCAGTGAATCCACGCAGGCATTAAAACCAATCTCGGTTCTCTCTAATCTCTTCCTACGTCCATTAAATACCAAGTCATCCTTTGTGGTACCTTTACCTCTACACATACTCAGGCCCGAACTAACACATTTCTGCCATTTATTGCTCAAACGCTTGGACTTGTCTCCAATTTGCCCCCCACCCAGCCACGTCCCAGGGCTGGAGTACACTGATTTCCTCTGAGAGCACCGATCACGCAGCCAAGCAGTTTTATGTCCTCGGAGCAGCTTTGACAGTAAGCCGACAAAAATGTTTAATAAATACAAAGAAATCTCAAGTGGGGGTCGGGAAAAAAAAAAAAGCAGGTAGGGCAGGAACAAAGGATTTCATGGAACAGAGTGCAGGACACCAAGGAGTTAAAAATGATGAAATTGAGTAACCGGAAAGAAAATAAGAAGGTACTGCATCTCCCTAGAATTATTTTTATTGTAAAAAGACCACATCATAAACTCAAGTATGAGCCCAAACTACAAAGTCAGCAGAGAGCTATCAAAGGAATAGCTTCAGCACTGAGAAGAGACTTTCCTCTTATTCACAAGAAATGTTGAGACATGTGGACATTTACTGAATGAAAGATGGGGAAGACTCTACAGAGATAGAGCTCTGCTATTAGGAATCACATTATAAAATATTTGTGCTAGCTTTTAGACTACGATCATGATCTCAGCACAAGCTGAAGGCAACTACAGCACCGTTACATCTCATATCCATATCTTCTGCTCCCTCCTCTCCCATTGCTTCCAAATACCTGTCAAACCAAAACCACAGGCACGAGCACTCCAAATGCACTCTTTGTTACCTCAGTGAATAAATACTAAAGGTTTGTTATCATCCACCCAAACTATAAACCATCATGGATGTAGATTTAAAAGCATTACCATCTCCAAACACTTGATCGAGGTTAAGACACCCCAACAACCAGTAATCACCAGTCTGATGTTACTTTAAATAAATAAAATAAAATCAATAAGTGGCATTAGGCTGTACCTGCATTAGTGATTTGACACAACTGGTCCAGATCAGAATGCAGCAGCTGCTGGTGGCTCTATGAAGCTACACGAAGCTGAGGAAATACTTATATTGAAAGGCTACATCCAGTCAAATTTCCTGAAGCGGACTCCACCACAGGAGGCTAAAAGCTGCCAAAAATGATTGATAATTTGTCATACCGCTATGTCCCCATCATGGATCGGAGTACATTCGGTGCACAGGAGGAGAGGAATGGTTAGCTTCTTCCTAAAGAAGCCTAGCTAGTACAGATCAAAACCATGCTGTAACACAAACAAATGGGCATGGTAAAAAGGGACAATGAGGTGATTTGCTTCAAAGCTCCATTCTCCTGCAACTAAAATTAAGAGAAATACAGCCTTACATTCTTCTCTCTGTCACCACTGTTCTAAATCCCTAATCAATTTTCTGCTTAGCCGTCTCAAAGCACATGAAAACGCTCTTGGAGTGGATTGATGGTTTTATTCCCGACACGTGGAGTGAGCCTTTCTTCCACTGGTACCAGAAACGCGTTATCTTAGAAGACAAACAAAGTAATCACCCTTTGCTCTTTTGTCTTCTACAGTACGTGGTCTGATTAATTAAACTCTACTTACTTGAATCTTTTCTTAGAATGCATAAGTTTAATACCGAAACACAGGAAGAAAAATATTTGCCTGCCTATCTGTTAAATGCTACTACAGCACTATTTGTTTTAACTGTGCCTTGGGAACTGAAAGGCCGTTTCATAAAAAGGGTTCCGAACTTGGGGGCAGGGCAAGTCCAAAAAGTGCAGGTTTGTACGAGATGTGTAAGACATCAACAAAGAGGCTGAGGAGCTTCTCTGTGAGAAAGTACTGCTATGAGTACACCCAGTAACAATTCTAAGATGGAGGAGAGAGAAATGATGTTTCACTTAGATATGAAAGAAATTGTTTGAGGTCATTGGCAGGTCTGGTAAACCCTCAGGTACAAGACTACATAAAAAATAAGGCATTACTAAATCCTCTCTACATAGTAACTATTGTGCTACCGAAGTTGTGGGAGTACGAGCAGCGACACTTGGGCTGCTGACACCAGCAGCCTCAGCTTCTTCTTGAGATGAGGGAGCACACCAGAAAGAACAGTTATCATGTATTACATTTTTTTTTGCTGAGGCTTTTGCTTTTCATTTTCTGCCTTTATCTTCTCAATGCATGCAGAGATAACATCCTTGATAAAGATTTCCAGTACTTAACAAGTATCTCATACAAGCCTGCATCTAGCTCCTCCGTTCTTACCATCAGCTCAAGTAAACAAGTACAATTGGTGTCTCCTACAGTTTTCAAAGGAACAAACATCCCAGTAACTTGAATTTAAACTTAATGATATAAGGCACTGTAGATGCAGCTAAGCAAAGGCATGTTTGGCTACAGTTTTTGCATTTACTGAGTATACATATCTTCCTGCATAATCCCATTTAAAAAAAAATCATTAGCAATAGTGCTGAATCACAGTCGTAGAATATTTTTTACAAAGATTCCAGTAAGGAATTTGCCGTTTAGTTTCAGAATATCAGAGCAGATGTCACTTTGGTTTCCTTTTGAAACTGCCATAATATGGGACCAGCTTCTATCAAAGTAGCTCTCCATTAATATGCCATTGTGATTTGCAAAAAGAGCCTTGCAGATACCTAGGAGTAAAGTATCATGTGCATGATCCCAGTTTTAACCGTAGATTTCTACATACCCATCTGTTCCAATCTTTCTTCTTTATTTTAAAAATGAATGTAAGCCATCCTGAAGAATGACTCATTGTCTTACAAACCTCAGTAACCACTATTATCTACAGATGCTTCTTCAAATGCTCCCCACTGAATAAAAAATAACATTCAACAACACCTACAAGAAACCCAGAGTTGATACAACTGCACCATATCTCACATACACTATCGGGTCTCATACAAGACTCCTGTTTAAATGCAGCAGGGTTTCACTATCTCCATCACATGACGTTTTTTAAATGCAGAATTTTGAGGCCTGTTGCTAATCTCTCCCACTTTCCAGAATGTCCTGATTTCACAAGCATGCACCTGTCCACCTGGCCCAGAAATGATCTCTCTGTGGGGTCTCCCTTGTCCTTCAAATAGCATCTTCCTAAGCATACATGGAACAGTGACTTGTGGCACCTGGATTTCTAGGATACAGCCCTGACTGGTCCATGACTTGTTCTGAGCCAGTCAGGAAACTTAACTGTACTTACATTAACAGCATGTGAAGACAGCTGAGGAATATGTCATTTACCGAGTCATCAGCACATAGCGAAAGACAAAGCTCTAAACTCATTTCCATTTTTTCTTCACTTTTCTCTCTGCCTTATTATCTGTCATTTGATCTCTCTTTCTCTCTAGCAGGCTTCACTAACAAAGAATAATTAAATGATAATATATGAGAAGTATTCTTGTAACTACATGGGTAGCTGTTTGCTGCAGCCCAAACCATCTACTAAACACCGCACTCAAGGAAAATAGGTAGAAAACATCCCATTATTGCTATGGATCTTGAGAATAAGCCTTCTAGAATTACAAAATGCTTATACAGTGACCGACTTCTATAAATGCTACTTCTCTTCTGTCTTAATTTAAAATGTTACCTAAGCTTTATAATTTCAATTGAGGCACATGATTCTGACTGTTCTGTTCATTAATATAGCTTCTTATCAGCTAGTGAGCAATGAGCAAACATAAGTTAAAAAAAAGTTTGCAGAATTCACCTTCATTACCATATGTACACAGCCATTAACTCCGAAGTCATTGCAACTACACTCAAGAAGCTGGCTGATCTTAAAGCAAGGCTTAGGGTTCCAGAACTTCAGCTTCCAAAAAGCCAAGGACAGCTACTGGTCCAGAAGGCAGAACTAAGCAATTTCCTTTAAAAGCATTTAAGTTTTAGACATCTTCCATCTCAGTAGTCCTCAGTGTGATAAAGAAAGAAGAAAAAGAATCCAAGCTGAGTAAATAACAGGGATCTGAAAACCTTAAATTTCTATACTGCCATATTCATTCATCAGCTACTCTAACATAGCAACAGAAATCACCAGGATCATCCTCTGTTCACTTCAGATATTATTTCAAAAAAGGGTATGATGTCTTAAATACTTTGATAAACAAAGCACATAAATCTTTGCCAAAGTAAGCTAGCAAGCTACAAAACGTTACTTTTTTTTTTTTGTTCTGATGGCTGTTTTTAACCTTTCACGTTACTTTCTCAAAATCACGGTTATGCAGGTTAAAAGAAACAGCCTTGTGTGACGACTTGGCATAAATGCATGCGTATCAGTCGGGGGGTGAAGGAGAAAGGGTTTAGTTTCCTTAAGTTAAACACCTAAAAATAAATTACTTCTAAAACACTTCTTTTGCAACACAAATTAGACTAAACTCTTAGTCTCTCTCTCATATAACAAACTATAATTAATCTGCTGGTGGTTTACCTGATCTAGTACATTTCAATTTCTATGAATACAAAGAACACACCATTATAAATTTAGAGCATCTAAACTGGCTCAGCTGTCACACTGTTTGTACCATACAACCTGTGGTCTTGCAAAAACATCTAGCAAAAGAACTGAAATTCTACAACACTATTTCCTTTTTTTTCTGGCTCCCATTTTCTGAGGCTGCTTACTTACAATTGCATTGTAGAGGCATTTACACACATTTAAAAAAAAAGGAAAAGTAATAAAACCAGCACACTCAAGTAAAAGTGAAGAAAGGAAGGATGTTGAAACTAAATTTCCAAACAATTCCAGCATCTGTCTTCCAAAACTAAGACGAAGGATTTGCCTTTTTGAATGAGCAATCTCTATCACTAAAACAACTTTTTTTTTGTGCGTGTGTTTTTGTTGTTCACGTTTTGTTTTGGGGTGGGTTGTTTGTTTGTTTTGAACAGGGGTGTTTTTAATATAACATTCATAACAGAAGATGCTTTAGAAGATTCTCAGCAGAATGTCTATTCATTTCAGTGTCTGAAGCCTCAGTGACCTCTACCTTCACGCTGTAGACTAGAAAAATAAAGTCGCTTATAAGCTTTTGCAAATATCAACCCTTTAGCAAATTGTTCACTTTTATTAGGGATGGTTAGGGTCAGGGGAAAGGTAGAACAGGTTGGAGAGCCATCAGAAAAAGAAACAGGTTAATGTATAATTAACTGTATGTTTATACACACTTCCAAAAGTTTTATTTACGGTGTGCTATTGGATATGAAATACTCAACACTGGTACAGTCTCAAAAAATAAATTTTTTTTTCCATAGCAGAAAATGCAGCATAGCATTAATTTTTTTTTCCATTTACTGCAGACATGTCAGCAAGCATAGCCACATCCATACTCATATTGTTCAGTCCTCATGCGCAAAACTTCCACTGCAAAGTTGCATCCCCAATCAATCAAATCTCCAGCCAGGTGAAGAATCACAGGGTATTTCAATGTTCAGTTAAGATGCTCTCCTGCTTCCTCAAGCTGTAATTCTTTCCTACAAGCTTAGCAAGAGCTGCGTGAAGGAAGCAAAGGCTTTGTTTAAAAGCGAGGAACTTAAAAGTTCTGCTTCTCCCCAGAGAAAAGAGGATGGCAAGAAGCTGTACTCCACTTTCACAGTATCCTCTTGGAAGAAATAAAAGAGTTAAGTCAAAATGTTATTAAGATGACAGTCCACACATACTAATTTTTTCCTAAATAAAATGTGAAAAATATTTTTTTTCAGCTGTCTGCAGGATTTAGGTAAAAACCCTGGACAGAGAACCACTTGAGCATGGTCGTACATGTGCTCAACCAGGTCTGGTCTCCATCAGTTTGTCTCTCTCTACACCTCTGTGTGTGTGCTGGCATCTGCTCACCCTCAAAAGCTCTGTGCCACAGCAAGAAAATAGACTCTTTTCAGAGCCCAAGGTGAACACCTTTGTCTATAAAGTTGGTGAGGGAAAAAGTATGGCTGTTACCAGGCAAAGTGCTGTCAGGGCCTCAGCTCGCCACCCGTTCACTCAGGACAGACTGTGCTGAATGTCAGGTTTTAGCTGCTGTGAGTTACTGTGCTGTACTATCGAATGCATCTTCACACAGACTGAATGGTTTATTGGGAGCAGCTGAAGAACGATTTCAAATCCAACAGGCTTCACATATTGCAAGTAACCTGGCTATGGAAGTGAAAACAGATGAGCAGTAATATGTGACAAGAAAAGCTACCAGTGTTTGAGACTTTGTAATAAAACTGCCCTGTTCTATTGCTAAAGCACATCCTCTGAACAGCGGAAGACTGTAGCACTGCCTGTCTTATCTTTAACTGGAAACCTAAATCCAAATTGCTGAGGTTGCAATCCCACAGAAGGACAACATCAAAAAACTGTCAACCTATCACAACACCAGAAACGGAACATAAGGAACAAACGTAAATCACAGCAGTTACATCTCCCTGTAACCCTTCATAAAGTATCCACGGAAGACACAAAGCTCACAAGGAGTCTGCCATCTAAATTCAATGCCTACACTTTTTGGTTTGGAGCTTTTTTCTTACCCTTGGCTTCCCCAATGATTTGTATGGCTATAGCTGCCCTCGTGAAGGTTACTCGCTCACCTCGCAGCTTCACGGTTCCAGAAGCGTGTGTGGGGCTGGGAAGCAATCAGGGCCTCCACAGACAGCAGCTGTAGGTATGAATTTCCAGACACGTTCATCTATCTCGTGAGCACAAAGAGCAGAGCAATGGAGAGAAACGAGCAAGGGCTAAAAGCCAAGGGGCAGAGTACGGGAGCTGCTGCCCTCCGCTCTTTGACTTCCTCCCTGCCTTCTCATTCAGAGATGAAAAGCAATCAGAAACAAACAGATGGAATTTTTTAAAAAATGATAGCTTCTATTTCTTCTATTTGACTCCCAGGTGATGGGCAATCTCCCATAACTACCAGGGCTCACCTCCCTCTAAGCCTTAGAAACATCTGCCTGCCTGCCTCTGCCTCTTCCCAGCATTTGCTACTCCAGCACTGCACAAGGAGGCACTTCACAACCCGCCCCCAACCCCACGCATGCCTCAACTCACTTTGCAGGGAGTATTTATAGAGTAGTTTACACAAAATTAAAATATTGACATCTACTGAGACTACCCAGCTTTCATTTATTATAGGCAGACATTTATTCAAAAATATTTTAGATACCATTTTCAAGTTCTGTTTAAAAAAATAGCGTTCTTATGGTGGAAAAAAAAAATCAGCATTCCCCTATGCACACAAGTATATATTACACATTAAAAGGGCAGTAATACAATCATCACTGTTTCAGATTCCTTGTTAGTAAAAACACAAACACAAAAGTATTACGTTGTCAAAAAAGATAAAGTTTAAAGGGGAAAGCCGAGAGTTTCAGGTTTAATAAATTAAGCAGAGCTGGCAACAAAATATTCAGGTTCTTTTATTTCAGAATATTTTATTTCAGAATAAATCTAATCTAGCTTTTGTTTCACTATTCTGTGATCATTTCCATTAAAATACCCGAACGACTACACAGAGCAAACACTGAAACTGGTTATACCATCAACTGTCAAATCCACAAGTCAATATAGTATTTTTTAATATTTTTTTCAATATAAAGGCATTACAAATGAAAATAATAATTAACTTAAATAGTCACCACAGAGTGTGTAAAGATTAAAGAGATTCAAAGAAAGATCACGTTGGCCGTGCCCAAACATTCCACAGAAAAAGTAAGGCACTTGAAGAAGTAATACACACTATCAGAAATACAAGAAAGATACGAGAAAGGATAAGAAAAAGTCACATTAGTCAACTGCATTCGATTTGTTTCACCTCAAAAACTTAACATTTTAAGCTTGTGAAAAAAAATACAGTTACAGTTTCTGCTACACCATTCTTTCCCTCTTCTGGAGCCTTTCCCACTAACCGCTTACTTCAGAACTTGCTGATGCACCGTACCCAAAAACGCTCGTAGTCTTCCGTGAGTTTTCCCAAGAACTAATTAAACCTACGCCCATTAAGGCTGAGCTGACCAATTTCAACTGAACTGGTTAAGCAGACCAATTTCAGCCAAACTGGTTAAACTCAGAATGGCTCTAATGAGACCGGGTGCTGAAACCCCTAACCTTCCCCACGCCGGTTCAGCACCTGCCGTTGCAACACCTCGTGCTGCCTCCCAGACTACAAGGCAGTACTGCCAGTTTCCCATCTTCGATTTTACCGAGCCACCTGTCTTTTGTCTCTTTTATTGAGCCACCCTGTCTTGCGTGCTTCCAGGTTCTCCTTCTCTGACCTGTAACAGATGCAAATTTCTTAGAGCGAATGCTTTAAAGACTTGCTAATAAAGTTTAATAATGGTATTTTCATGCAAGACTGATATTTTATAGACATTTACATGTTTGTAAAAGAGTTACTGTACTCCATTAGTATTGTTAGCATGTGGGTGCCAGCAACCACGCAGCCAAAGATCTTTCATCAAAAACAGTCTACTTATTCCAGCATCTCACCCACTATTGATAAGCCATTAACAGAGAGAGCCTTTCAGTAGTGCCTTGGCTTACGCCCGTGAGCCTTAAATTGAAAAGGGGCACTGTGTTAGAGACGCTGAAAAGGTTTGGCATTTTATTATGGAGAGGTTAGCGTAAGATACTTTTGCTGGGATACAGAGAAAGAGGTTTATTTTTTTTGTTTGTTTTTAAAACATCATTAAAGAAAGAGCTGACAAAGTAACAGGAGAATTACACACACTCAATGCTAAACTAACCAAATTCCCAGGGAAAAAAAAATCCATAAGTGCAATCCCAGATTAAGTTAAAGGAGGTATGGAAGCAGGCATACAAAGAAAAGCGGTCTATTAAGAGACTAATTTGTGATGCACCTCACAGCTGACACATTGACATACACGAAAGGTGGAAAGCTAGTAGAAGAAAGTTCAGGGGCTTCTTCAACTGTAACTACTATCCTTCTATGGCCTTCTCAAAAACATGGTAATGCTTGTACATAGTTAGTATTTTACCTGAATGTCCATTTTATCTCATTTACAGTATTCCGAGATCTCCTACAATTAAAAACCACTCATAACTAATCTTTTCAGTGGGATTTCATAGCAGCATACCTCTGAATTTAACATTCCATTCTAGAGGGTAACATGGTACTACTTTCATTGTCAAGCTTTACATTAAATAGAAATCGAATTCAAGAACGTAGAATTAGAAAAGTTATTTCAATGGGATATAAGAGATTTACATTCCAAAAATTCAGTTCCAAACCCGTTTTGCTTAGTTATTCTGCAAGAATATTGGAGGAAAAAAAAAATAAAAAAAATAAAAAGCATACAATTGCCACATTGTTTCTTAAAGAAGCAAGGATTGTGGCAGCAGGGACCAGAATGTTTAGCTGCGAAGCTCCTTGCCACCCACTGGACACCTGTCAGTCTTGGCACTGGCCTTTCCGTGCCCATGTAAAGAAGATTTTGCACGGCATAGCCCTCTCTTGACCAAATTAGGCTAACCTCATCTGCATTGACATCAGTGCCTATAATTTTGGAATCTCATCGACAGAAATAGCTTTATCACAGGGCCCAGCATACAAATTAAGCATCTGTATAGGGCACACTGAACTTGTGGAAGTGATGAAAAGCTGTAGTGGAAAATCTTCGCATACACTTTGAAGCAACATCTAATTACGGCAACAGTTCGCTACTTGGGGTGAATGTATTGTTTGAAGTCTTGATTTTGGTCCACTTGCAGCATTCTTGTTTGCACACAAACCGATGTTAAAATCTGTCGTTTTAACCAAGAGCTCCGAACAACAGCTCAATCTGGCACCTCTGAAAGCCTCTAATGCTTCAGGTACACAGGAATCGCACTCGGTTCTACCGCCAGACCCCAGTTCTGGCCTTCAGATTCAGCTCCATTAGTCACTCCGCTGTTCGGCGAGAAGCCATCTCAACTTGCTGCGGGATTATCTCCAGTATTAAATTCATGCTGTGTGTATGTGACAAGCCAAGATGCAATTAATTTTATAAATATTCGATGTCTTGGCCAGGAAGGGGAAAATTTAGAATACTGGATGATCATTTCCTTTTGACCGCATCGATCTGACTTACAGAGGGACCTCTGGAAAGAAGCAGAATGCCCGGGCAATTGAGCTACGCAAGCAACCTCCGAAACGCCTTTGGGAAACGAGGGAGGAGAAGGAGAAGAGTAACAGGCTCAGAAAGAAGCGGCAGCTCAGCACCTACCCGAAGTGGAAGATGCAACCCGAGGCGTGCAGATCCACAGGCACCATTCTCCAGGGAAAGGAGGATCGGCTGTCAGCTACTGCTCCGAACGCGACAGAAGATAGACGGGAGTCTCTATGTAATTAAAGCCTTTCTCACCTTGTGAGGGAATTTTAAGACTCTTGGAAATACAGATGAGCATGTGGAATTAAAGATCAGAACAAAAGAATAACAGAAAACGTTAAAACCGTTCTTTGCTTTAGTGGTTACTGAATATGGATGTCATTGCTCCTAAAGGGAACAGTACTGGGAGCTCCGAGCCTACCCACAAAGGCTTACCTACAAAAAACAAAAAGAAATGCAATCCAGCCTGTAGCTGAAGATCCTGGAGTTGCATTTTTTTGTGTGTGTATTGTTTTGTTAGTTTGGTTTTTTTTTTTTTTGTGAGAAAAGGGGAGGAACCAACCAGTGACACCTGACGCAGAGCCTTACATCCCGTGCTATAGGTCAGTATACCACCATCACAACTACCCCATTTTTTCTTTACTGTTACCTACACAAAACAAACTGTTCCTTATTTAACCAAAATTTTCGGGTGCAATCATCCTCATCCTGCTGTCCCTTCTTTCGCACCATATTCCAATAGTGTAGGAGAACAGGAAAGGAAAGGCACCGCATATAGCGGCTGACCCATCAGCCTGGTCAAGCCCCACCACATCCCATATCAAGAGAACTTCTCCTGGAAGTCACTGGTGAAAAACCCAGCTCTTGGTCTTTCATTCACTTCTCAAATTGTGAATAGCAAAACACTCTTCAAATCCTGAAAATTACAGATCAATTGATTTTTCAACACTGAACTTTCATTCTGCTTTGAGAGAAATGAGTATTTCTAGGAAGTAATTCTATTCCTTTCAAGAAAATTTCAGACGTCCTTCTAGATGAACGAAATAGATATTTTGGAAAATATCCTGCACTGAAAGGTATTCATGGCAAGAAGTCATTAGCCAACAGTCAGCTGCTTATAATCCATAGTTATGATGTCCTTAATTTTAATCCCCCTCAAAAAAATGAAAGAAAAAAAGAACGCTGGTGCAGCTTAACTCTTATGACATACTTTTTTTTTTTTTCCAGTAGAACAAGAGTAAAATTACATGCTGGTTTTCCACAGTGCTCACAAGTCAATATTTGTACGTAGGTTGGTGCTCCCTACGTTTCTTAAAAAGAGAAGTAAAAGGTCTGAAATGGCAACAGGCTTCGCGTATTGCCAAGTGCTCAAACTCTGAAGGCAGAATTAATTTTCTCAGTGGCTTCTCTAAAGCAATCATCAAAAGTATCAGAGCATTTCACAAGTATTAATCTTCAAAACCCCAGCCCAGCACAAAGATCAGAGCCCAGACACCAGTCCTTCTGGGCACGGAATTTAAGACTACATTTGTATTCTTCCAGTTTTCAAATCACTACGGGCCTCATATAAGCAAATAATGTTAAAATTAAACCTCACAGTGCATTGATGGATGCTAATATGGATTGCACAGGCAATTCCAACATTTCCTAAATGTGCTGCTCCTCTTCAGAATTACATCCATAAGGGATGAAAAATTAGATTTTTTTTTTCCGTTTGATTTAGAAAAAGAGAAGTACTAAGAAAATTCTGTTAGGTCAGAACATACTTTACCCACGGGACTTGCCAACACTGCAAACTCTAGCTTCGTCTCGAAGGCCACATTAGCTGCTCTAAAATACTAACTGAATACATAAGTCCTCATGCTCTATTAACACAAAACTAACAAATTCAAAATCTATTTTAAAAAATAACAAATGAGAAATGTTTCATGAGCAATAAATGCTTACAGAGATATATAAATACATTCAGCATAGAAACTATATTTGGAAGCAAATCCACAAACGCAAAGCAACTATTCTTAACCACTGAGTACCAACTTCTTACTGAAAGCAGTACAATGCAAATTAAATTAGTTACGTACACAGGCTCATTTTTATCCTCCTTGACTTGAACTACTTACACTTTTCCCTGGACAATTTGAAAACTCTGCAGTGGATTTGCTGCTTCTACTATCTATAAACCTAAAAGATAAATAAAAACCTTTAAAACTCCTAGGCTTTGAAGTTGTCCATAGTTGCTTCCTCTAGACAAGTCAGTTCAATATACAAAGCCTACTAAAGTCCCAAGTGGTACAGTAATTGGGGTTAGGCATGGACAGGGCCTAAAGTTATCTGTAAAGCAATCGGTCCTTAGTGAGAGTAAGTTTTCAGAAGTGTGCAGTTCACTCTGAAATGCCTTTGACCCTGAAAAGCTAACATCATACAAAGCTTTGAACAGGTTAGCCACAAGGGCACAGCAGAGCACTTGAGATCCTAAGAACCTCTGCAATAATTACAATGAGACTAAACATCACTATAATTAAGTTTCCTTGTTTAATAAAAGTAATTGCTTGTTTGAAAATCCACAGGCATAGAGCAGTTTATCTGAAAAGCTCACACCTCTCATCATCAGGTTACGGCTTGTGTTTACTGGTACAAGGCTACTACCCTAAGTATTTCAAGATCACCTTAACTGAGGCCGATTTGCCCTCAGTTAGGGTATGTGCACGTGGGGTACTACACATGGCTGGCGCTGGCTTGCACCTCGACGCATCCACATCATTATATCTTTGTTTTATCCCCTGGTTTTTCAAAGCAGGCTTCAGCGTAACACGGCCTGGGAGAAGGACATACATACTGCCAAAAAGCTGAACTGCAGCCCCTCACCGCCATCCAGCTGCACACCTCTCAGCCTTCCACCCAGGCGCAGCTTGCGCTAAGACAACGTAAGGTGTTCTGCTCCTTCCTCCTTCCAGCCGTGACGAGAAGCAGTGGGAGAACCTCATACAGGGCTTCTGAAGAGAAGCACTGGAGACAAAACCTGTCTTTTTTGCAAGTAGGCATCTATTATCATACCTTGAAACGGACCACTGAAAGACAGCTTTGAAGTTGGATTGTACCTTCTTCAGGGCTTAGTACAGCAATTCTATTATTGCATTAGAGAAAAACATGGTTATGTTTAATAAATAGCAAACATCTGTGAAACACTCAGGATAAATTTCAGTTTACATCAAAACAGTGTGTTTTTATTTTAATATGGCAGCATTTTCTTTTCCTCTTTTTTTTTTTTTGTAAAAAAAAGGGCATCTAGAAGCTAAAAGAATGCTTTGTACACAATTATAAAGGTCACGGATATATCCACTACAAACCAGCTGAAGGGACAATAAGCTATTTTCTGCAGGCGGAATGTTGTCACAATATATTCATGGAAATCGTTCCATACAAAATGGAATTCCATATGCAAAATTAATTATATTATCAGCCCCCAACTTCTTCCACCATATAAACTTCATCACAAATCCCTCAGGAGAATAATTTTATTTTTCTTCCCTAGCCAAATAATACAACATACATATTTTACTTATTTTTTTTCCCCCTAGACATTTCATACCTGTATAAAATATATGCTCACAAATTCACTTGATGGACTTCTTAGGCATTTCCCCCCCCCCGATGTCTGACTAACTTTTGTGCAAGACTTTCTTCCGTTAGAAGAATTTGAAAAAGTAATATTTGTATAGCTGACACTATTTTTGTTATTTCCACATAAAAGGAAGGAATTTAAGAAACCCAGTGAACTGGATGAAAACCACCCCTGCTGCTCTTCAAATAATACTAAAACAGGTTAACTCAGCAGCAGAACAACTTATTTTTATTTGTTCTTATCTGACAGCAAAATTGTTTATTACTCAAGAGTGTAAAAAAAAAAAAAAAAGGAGGCTGAGGAAACCCACCGCAGGCTTGTAGCAAGACAGAAGAGCTTCATGATGAAATAACATGAGCAAGCTTTCTGAAGTCAGAAAAGTAACTGAATTCTTTGCAGAACCCAAAAGAAAAGGAGTGACGGATGGAATCCCTCAGTCTGTAAATGTATGCAGCACATGTACCCGAAGAGCAGACAACACCCATGAGCTTTTCCTTAATTGCCACCCCTGACAATTAACTAACTGCAGGGAGGAGCTAAGCCCCCCAATACCCACCACCACCAGATTAATCCAAAAAAAAACTTGGACTCCACAGTTCACACAAACAGGGAACCAGAAGAGAAGCCAGGCATGTTCTTGCCTCCCTCAACAAGCAGCAGGCAGACTATTTATTTCCCCATCCCATTTCCGTTTTGGCACGTATATGCAACAGCACATCTACAAACTTCACCAGTTTGGACAAAGTTCTTAAAAGTAACCCAGCCAACTTCCATACATTTATCAATCTGGACTGCCAGAGATCTGGAAGTCCTTCAGAGAGCACCTGGTACCACACACAGTAACTCAGCACGTTCTGGGCACTGAGCTCATTCGCGATGATAAAGTCTGTTACAAACTCAGGGAGCTACGAATATGGGAACAGCCTACACGTATGCACTAAATCGGTGCGTGTCAAAGCCTGCTGCACATGTGCAGAAGGCTCCTCAGATTCCTAGCCACTTTCTCCAGTAGAAACCAAGGAAAAAAATATATACTAGGTGACTCATGTCCTCAGTGTCTACATGCATCATCAGTGTAGGTAAAAAGACTTCTTTTTTTAAACCGCAGGTGTTGTCATACTCCCATCAGATCAAATCAACATCACGCCAATGGGATCCCATTTAAATGAAAGCAGTCCTGCTAATAAACCCTAACCAAATCTGATACCAATGCACTTTCCTGAAAATTGACTGGAGGGAGGAAATCTGGCCTTTCAAAAAAAGGTGGTTGTACCGATGGACAAGACAGGAAAGCTACCGAAAAGCATCCGGCACTAAAAACATCTTCAGATCAGGAGGGAAAAGAATAACTAGAAACAATGTATGATATCATGTATTACATGGATTCGTATCTCAAACGTCCCAAACAGCCAATAACTGTGATACCTCTAAATGGCATATCAATTCTGTAATAATTATCAATGAAGTAAGAGACCCATTGTATCTGGCGATACAAAATGCTAATTCATTACAGCTTAATCTTTAACTAAATTGATAAAATTGTCTTCAGTATCTTGATTAGATGCTTTCTGGATCTACCACCTCTTCCTTAGGTAAGACATCAAGTTCTTGTTTTTTCCTTCGCATCCCTGTCTAGACCTCTGCAGAATATCAACAGCCTGCAACTTGATTTGCGTGTCACAACAAAGGTCTCTTTCAGATATCATGACCACCAGCCTCTGGATCGGTGTGATGACTATGGAGGAAGATTTCACATTGGCTTCCTTATTGTGCAAGCAAAAGAGCAGTCTCTGTCCGTGGAGGGAGCCACAATCATTAATCCACACAAAAAGTTTGTTGTAAAAGAAATGTAGTCCGTAGTTTGCACAGCTGAAACGTAGCCAGACGTTCATAGTAAGGATCTTTCCTTCCCTCTGCTGTCCCCAAAAGAGCAGACATTTAAATTCTCTTGGAAAGCCCCAGTAAAGAGACTGCTTTCAGGAACAACACGAACCCCTGCCAAAACGCTATCAGAATAATATACTTGGTTATAAGGTAATAGGTAAGACAAAAACTTATTTTGTAAAGCATAAAAACCTGAAAACATAATAATCATCCTTTGTTTTCATGAAGAAACATCTTTTAATGTTTGTAATTTTAAGACACTAAAATAAGTTTCACCTCCCCTTTTTCCAACAACAGAAAAACATTAACTGAAGTTGTTACAGAAATACTAAGAATTTGACCTTAAACCTTAAGAGTAATTGAAAACATGCAATCTTTAAATGAATGCTGAAAACAGGGGGGCTGAATAAAAAATAGAGTGTTCTCCTTAGCTTTAATGCCCTCCGCTAATATGAATAAAAGCCTAGGAATAAAAAAAAAAATATGTATTCCAAGAGCTGTAACTATGACGCTTCACCTATTGTACTTGAATGAAAGCAACAGGATAAAAAAATGATTTTTATTTGCAATGACGCACAAAGCATTTTTAATCTTTGATAATATAATGATGATAATAATAATGATCTAAATCAATACGATCAGCAAATTATAATAAACGTAGCATACTTATATAACATTTCACTTTTAAGGAAAACTTAACCGGCTCATGTGAACTCGGAAACTCTGAGACAGAAAGAAGTATTCGATTGCAATTGGAGCTAGTTACATTTGTTAGTACAGATAAAGCTTCTCGAAGGTTGCTGTATAAGCTTTCAATGCAGAGCTACGCCTATATTCCAGGCAGCACTGAGGCAGCTAGTATTACCCATCACATAATTCATTTTGCTTTAAAGAAAAAAAAAAAAAGGCAAACATCCATCCTAGAAGTTCACTTGAGAGAAAAACAACATCCTATTTTTGCACTTAATCTGCATGCCCTAAAACCAGTTTGCAGACAGAGACACGACATTGAAGACATTCTGTGGGTCCCATCTTCCAGAAGGGAACTTAAGCACCAAGCTCTTCAGTTTCCACTCTTTCTGCTCAGCTTCTTCCAACTGCAATTTCCTTGCCAATAAAAGCGAGGTACCACAAATTCTTAAGTAACTGACATCATTTCCAAAGACAAATCACCTAGATGGCTGGACAAAGCTGATTAAGAAGATACAGCACAGCCATACCAGCTTCATTTGAATGCGTAGGAAGAGCTGACATCGGTGCCAACACGTTTATGTAATGTGGTCCCTGCAGATGTTCAAACGCTTTGAGTTGTCAGCTGGCTTTGGAGATACACATCACAAAGCTGACTGGCAATTTAAAGTAGAACCCTCCAGGTGGTGTTGTGTGGATTTTAACGTGGTGAGACATCTTGAGAAACATGCTGGGATATCTACCTTATAGACCAGAAAGTTTTAAAAACCTCAATGACACATTCCACCATGGGCTAATTAGAATTAATTTGTGCCCCATGGCCTCAAGAGCTGCTCTTAGCATACTCAAAACTCCTTAATCATCTTTCAAGGAGGCATACTTTTGCTATAATTTGATCTATGATTGCAGGACAATTTAAAGCAGTCAACTTAAATTCTTAATTCTGAACTTAGTCCATCCACATTTTTAAATGCATATATTTCTTGTTGAAGCGTGTGCATGAGAAAGAACGATCCAGTTTGTCCATTTACCACTGCCTACAGCAACCAGCAGAAGGTTGCACCTGGGCTGCCCTTTGTACGCTCACAAGGAATAAAAGGACAAGACCAAAGCACGCACATTTTTTAAACACTGCTGCATAGGAACTCCTATCTCAAATACTTGAAAAAAATCTGTTCAAAACCCACATGCATGCAATATTCTAGTTACAGGCACTGCTATGCATTTTTTCTGTCTTTCCTATTGGTTTTAGAAAGTCAAGCAGCTTTTTTTTCCCCCTTCACACTACTGTTGCAGTATTTTACCTATGCGTATTTAATACAGACTCTCAGAACCGTTTGGGTTAGAAGGAACCTCAAAGACCACCCAGTTCCAGCCCCCCCCCTGCCATGGGCAGGGACACCTCCCACCAGACCAGGATGCCCAAAGCCCCATCCAGCCTGGCCTTGAACACCTCCAGGGATGGGGCAGCCACAGCTTCTCTGGGCAGCCTCTGCCAGTGCCTCACCACCCTCTGAGTGAAGAATTTCTTCCTTATATCTAATCTAAATCTCCCCCCTTCTGGTTTAAATTCCCCCTTGTCCTATCACTACACTCCCTGACAGAGTCCCTCCCCAGCCTTCCTGTAGGCCCCTTTAGCTGCTGGAAGGCTGCTGTAAGGTTAAAAAAAGCACAGATCACACACCTAAACACTACATATTTGCTTGTTATTTGCCAGTTATATTGTTTTTGCCAGTTATTAAAGTTGTGAGGGGGAGAAAAAAAATAAGCATTCCTCTTAGATGAGACAGTAGCAGATGCAAGCTTCCACCTATGCCATTTTGCGAGCTGATTATTGGAGTTTGTGCTCTGGGATTGTAACTCAGAGCTACTAAGCACAGCCCCACAGCTCTGCTCACTAGCTAGCTTCATTCAAACACTACTTGAGAAATTTCAAAGCAAGCAGCTTGGCAGTCCCTCAGTCTCCCCTTAGCACAACACCTATTAAAACCAGTCACACTGAATCATCTAACACTTCATACTTGAAGTATACTCACACAGGTGGAACATTCGTGAAAGATGAATCTAACTCCTTTAGCAGGATAACAGCATTTTCACATCCATGCAACCTCTGGTTGGTAGGCTTTAAAAGAATATTATTTCTCCAAGACAAAGAGGTAGATGTCATCACGTTGCTGTCTGCCACACGAAAAACATGCCTAGTAATCAAAATATTCCATGGCTGCTGTTAGAGGCTTAAACAGGTGTTGGATAAATAAGTACAGCATAAATAAATTATTATAAAAAAGAAGTCTGTATCTCACAGTACTATTTTCCACAAATAAACATAAGCATATTAATTTTATTTAGTGAAAAATCACTATGCTACTAGAAGACTGACACTTCTGACTGACTTTTGGTGGAAATACCACCAAAAAATCTCAGCACTAATACTTATTACAGTATCTGCTCCAATAATTTTGTATTTTCAGTCTTGGGCCCCAATTTGTATCATCAGATCTCAATAAATGTTTTCACTCTCCCCCCTTTTTCTGTCCTGTACAGCCCCAGTGCTGAGGAGCAGACACTTTACCCCAATGGTGTGAAGGATGGATGTCTGACCAGATCCTTTTCCCCTAAGCACAAGTCCCTCCTCCTGTGAAAAGTACAGGACCAGAACTGCCATATCCTGTAACAGCCTATCAGGCCTGGAAAGAGAATATATGAGAGAGGAAAACATGCCAAAAAAAGCTAAGTGAAGGGATACACTTCTGTGTGCCTGAGAAGGGCACGAAGACAGTGGAGGAGACACACAGGACACAAGAGGTCTTTGTTGCTAGGTCAAGAATTACCTCACTTACAGTCCTCATACGATTCCTCACCGCTCAAGCAGAGGTTTAACAGTATTTGACTCCTGGCCTTATCATAACATTGCTTCTCCTAGGAGTACTGACAGGTTCAGAATGCTCTTTTTTTTTTTTTGCACATCTCAGCCAAGTAAGATTAACTTACAAGCATGCACACATGTAGTTCAGAACCCAACCTGAAACAAAGTATTTAGAGTAAAATCTACATACTTGCACTTTGCATGCTGCAAAACTAAAGAAAATCATCATTAATACCCATTTTAACTATACAAAATTTTCATTGGCCTTCAGAACTGCAAATCTCCCATCTTTGTTGAACCAAAGCATTACACTGTGAATACATTAATGGATTTTTCCTAATATGCTTCTTTTTTCTGAACTAGAAAGCGTATGACCACGGACTGATAAAACAGTAAAAATCTGCAGAATGCCCTGGATTTAATTTATAAAAGAAGGCATTAAAAAAACACTGCAATGATAGGATGTTAATTCTTCTCACAGAATCACAGAATGGCTGAGGTTGGAAGGGACCTCTGAAGATCACCCAGTCCAACCCCCCTGCCGAGCAGGATCACCCAGAGCACATTGCACAGGATGGCACCCAGGCTGGTCTTGAATATCCCCAGAGAAGGAGACTCCACAACCTCTCTGGGCAACCTGTTCAGTGCTCTGTCACCCTCACAGCACAGAGGTGCCCCCTCACATTCAGCCAGAACCTCCTGTGCTTCAGTTTGTGCACGTTGGCTCTCGTGGCCTCCATAAGCTAGCTGAGGCCTACACTCTCTACTGGTCTGCGTGGATGTACTGTATACTCGCACCTCAAGGGATGGGTACCGTTTCAGAAGAGCTACAGAAACTAGAAACTGTAACCATGCTCTACATCTGATTGCTCAGTAGTATCAGGCTTTCCAAACCCAAGAGCATCTCTTTCACTACGCCTTCCTTCATCTTCCATCACTTCAGCTGTAACCAGCAGCTCCAAGAGATACAGCTGCTTCAAGAGCACAAGCTTTTATACGCTGCACTGTGCTCAAGCCCACACGAAGCCAGCTTGAGACCCAGAGATGAGTCTTACCGCTGAGCCCAGCGGTAAGCCCCGAAACCCCAGCCTCAGGCATGCAGCCCGGGATCTGCTGGAGCTAGGAGGCAAAGCAGCTGTACGTGAGGCCCGAAATGGCATCACGGAAAATAACGGCTGGGAGATGGCACTTCTGACCAGATGGACATGAAGTACATCAAAGCCAAAGCAGAGGCCTCAAGCCAGGCCTAAAATGCCACCAGCAGAACCTGAGAGCTGTGCAACAGCAAAGTATGACCCGCCTCGCTGCTCTGGTGGTGTGGGCAGCCACTATGTGGTATCGCAAGGCCTCTGAGGAGCACGCTTACAGGCGGAAACCATAACTCAGCAACCACTGCCTTTTCCTCCTGTCCTCATTGGAGGCCTCTCCGCATCGTGCCCACGCTGCCCCACTCTCTGCAGCACATTAGTTTGCTCACCCCTGCAGAGGAGGAGTGGCACAGCACAGAGCATCTCCTCACAAGGAGCAAGGATGAAAGTACTCACCACTACGTGGTAACATACACAGCCATAGGTGTCTGTGGAGTCCCAGAAGCCCACAACCTCCTCCTCCTGCCCAGAACTGCTTCCTTCTTTGCCCCTCAAGCAAGGAAATCCGTGGAATTCATGATTTTCTACTTAAAAAACTTTATTACATGTTAATGTAGTTAATACTCCATATTATTCCCATAAATCCATTTCCTTTATTTGCCATACTTATTCTCATTAGCACCTGTGGGGGAAAGGGAAGTTCTGGGTCCCATAAACAAATCTGAAACTTTCACAAAGGGTTTGAGAGGATTTATCTGGGCCTGGGCCTTCATGTGAGGGCTGTGAAGAAAGCAAGGCCACAGAACAGGCAGTAGACACAGAAGATGCAACAGATGAAACAGATGGAGATCAATGTGTGCATTCAACAAAAATGTATTGCTTTCAAAACAATATAATATTCTGCCATCAAGTACTTAGTACAAATTACTTTCACCTTCTCCCAGGTGGGATGAACCCCAGGAAGGAGTGGTGGGGCACGTCTCACACACAGCCCTTCACCAGTCTCAGTCCTCTGCTCTCACAAAGGGAACTTCAGGTAAGACCTTTACGTGGCGTCTCCTGCAGCCAGCAAGACATGAAATGGAAGCCGGTACATTCACTGCTGCAGCTCCTTCTCTGCTGGCACAATGCAGCAGTTTATTTCTTGTTCCCCAGTCTCCCTGGGCAGGGGTGTTCTCCTGGTGCTGCAATGGGGCAGGCCTGCATGTGGCATCCCAGTTCCCTGAAGGCACTTCTCCTAGCAGAGGGGTTGGGACATCGGCACCCAACAACCCACCCACAAGTAATTCACAGAACCGGATGCACTTGAGGCTGGGATTCAAAATCCTGCTGCCAACCAACATAATCAGCATAACGTGTGCGCTACTAAATTCAGCAGAAACGGACGGCTGAACAACTGTGCACACATGGACTCAGTCAATCCAAATTTGTTTGACTTGGCAACTCAGTAACGCAGGGAACAGCTATTATGGTGTGACTGTCCTTGGCCTACGACAAGCGTCAGGGCAACCTCGACAGAGCTTGAAGGAGATATAAAACAGCCAGGAATCTGGAGGGGGAGGAAGAAAAGAGACTAAAAAGAATAATCCCACCTGTCATCTGACATCATCCTGAAGCACTACCTTACAATGGCATAGAACTAACTCGTCTTTACCTATTGTTCATTCCAACCGAGTGCTTCTAAAACGCTACTGTAAGTGATAAAAGACTAGAAATCTAGTTATTTAAACTTCTTAGAAAAAATCAAATGGAAGCAATAGAACCTTCAGAAATTGATACATTTATGATATGATTTTGTCCTGTGACTTGTCAGATGCAAGACAACATCTCAGCAAATGGTAGACTGAATGCTGTTTTCTCCTCTTCTCTTAATCTATGCAGCACCCACCACACCACCATTTAGTTAGCACATTTTACATATTCAGACACACTCGCAAGCCTTTAAGTATTCTAAGCACTTCTCCAAAGAAAAGAAAGGAACGATCCTCATGTTCTGACACATTTCATTTATAAGCTGTAACAACCACAGCTACTTTTCAGTAAAAGGTGCAGATAGGAAAGAAGCTTTCAGTTTCACAAGAAAATAACCTTTCATTTGCACATTATTGTTGCGTTATTTCTAAATGTAGTATTCATACACAGAAGAATGCCCCCCCCCAAATTTTATATTTTGCCAAGTCTATTAAGCCAAATTTCCAAATTGGATGTTTTATTGTTAAAAAAAGGGAGGAAAAAATATATGTTCTTTAGACATCATGGAATCTGTCGAGCATTTGTTTAAAGGTTAACAATAGCCCACCTCTTAAAACATTCTTATTACCAAGCCAAATCTACCCAATATCTGAAAAACACAGGAACATAGACCCACCTAATAAAGACAAAATTACACATTTTCAAGTCACGCAAATACTCATGTATACGAGCCACGGGGTGCCCGCTGCTTTTACAAAAATCCCGAACGGCACAACACAGTGCATTAGCTGATTTGAATAACAAGAGGGGATTCATTATTCAACCTGCTCTCATTTGGGGAGAAACTGAAACAATCGCGCACAGTTGTCAGCTGTGCCGGGCATTCCCACAACTGCCTTGGAGACAAGTCCAACGCGAGCCAGCGTTGCCTCCGGCTGCGGCTCCCATGCCTTGCCTTGCACCAGCACTCCTCACGCCCTGCAGAAAGGCGAGCACAGCTACATCAGCAGAAAACGAGCACGACGAAAAGGAAAGGGATTTCTGCTGCTTTAGCTGCGCAAACCAGCTCTCTGCATGGTCAGAGGAGCGCGACTGTCAGCAAAAGAGTAAAGATATGCAGCTAGAAGTGACACAGTGCAGCCAATACTATGACGACTGCAGTCATTAAATAAAACTGTCCTCTGAAAAAGGAGAAATTCTGTTTAAAGTAACAAAAACTACGGTTCCAGCCGACAGCCATCACCAGCTAAGCGCTAGAGTGTCAAACAGGGCAGAATTACAGAAGCCACCCTCATGTTTTATGACATACTAAATGCAAAAAAATATCGTGCTCAACTTCTACAATCTTATTTTGACGAGTGTCAGAAGAAAAAATCTTCTGTAACACTTCCCCCGTTTCTTTATAAAATGTGCATATGATGTATTCTTTAACTGATCCAACAGTCTCCTTGCCCCCAGTCAGATGCTCTGCCACATTCGGTATAAGAGAGCAATGTGACCTCCCCTCTCCCAAACTGGTTTGAAACTGATTTTTTTAATATGGCCTTTTTCCTATACTCTGTTATAAATAGAGCAATATCCAGGAGAAAGGAAAAAAAAAGTCTTAAACTTCATTAGTCCTAATAGTCTTTCCTACTTATTCAACCAATCATGAATAATAACTTCTTGTCTAATCCTCTCAGATCATCCTTCCTAAAAAGCTCATGAAAATGGATTAGCATTGTAGCGCACAGATTATTTCACTTAAATTCTATTGTATCAAAAGGCAGTAGGGGAAGGGCTTTAATCAAGGGCCTCTTATTAAGACATAAAACATTCCTTCATGCCTCAAGCTGGAGGGCACTGGCAAAAATAATGCCACAATATTACGCGAACAAGAAAAGCACCAAGGTAACCATAGCTTCAACCATTCAACACCCCTAGGGAGACGAAGCCTTTCTTCTCTTTAAAAGAAGTCACCGTGGATTGTCGAGTACAAGTCCAACACATTCCCTGCAAGCAGAGCGTAAGGAATTTAGTACCTGCAATTTGCTATCTTTATTTTCCAGTCTTCACTTAAGGTAGGTTTGCAAATTTATCACGATTTTGTGATAAAGATATAAGCAGGATGTGGCAAGGACAGAAGTAGGATGACCATATTCAGGAGAACTACAGGATCCTCCTTGAAAGGAGGGCAACAAAATTGGGGGAACACTTTTTTTGCAAGTATTTGGGACATTATGCAATTCTCAAAGTAAAAAGCTCAAGTTCACTTCTTTTTTTCTTTTAAATTCAGGCAATAGCTAAAATTATACTGTTTCCTCTGCCAGCTTTGTAGGCTAAATACTCTATGCTTTATCTGGACTGAGATGTAGTCAGTTTACTTTGTCCAAATGAAAACAAGCTAGGAATAGCTGATTAAAGACATCTAAAGTCCAGCGAAAAGCACAGAAATTCCTACCATCACCATGCGAAAAGAAATGCAGCTCAGACTTCACAACAAAAGAAGTGACAGAACAAAACCCCACAGAGCCGTTCTCCCGATCTTCCATAACAAGCAAGAACATCAAAGAAAACTCCCCACGTGTACTTCCACGCGTTGACATTCTGTGCTGAGCAAGTTTCACACCGTGTTTGCAGCCGCAAAACAATTTATGGATGGGATTTTTTCAACAATACTAGAAAAAGAGCTCGATTAATTCAGTTGCTGAAATCTACGGCCTAAAATTCTGCAGTTAACAAAGACATTTAAGCACTCCGGACTTTTTCAGAACCGATTACATGCTCTCAGTGCTCCAAGAGAGAAGCTAAGGCAGGGCACTACTGACAGGTCCCCCACACACACCCGTGCGTATTTCAAGAGACTGCCGATGCACAAGAACTTCGGTATACTGATTTTTTTTTTGCCTTTAAACGGAAGTGCTAATTCACGTCTGACTAAATATGAAACTTCCTCAGTGCATCTTCAGCTGCAACATCAATATATGGACTTCATTAGCCACAAAGCAAGAAATAACCCAGACCAGCGTCACTCCTGCCACAGCAGCTCCGGTCCCCAGAGAGAAACTCCTCTACTGGACTACACTATTAAAATACTACTATTTGTAAGAGCACTCGCTTTTTTTTTTTTGATCTAGATGTATAAACGAGTCCCTCAGGAAGTCACTTGCTTGCCAGCATCCATCCCAACGCAGCATCTCAGTTTCTAAGACAACTAAAGAGAACCACATCAGAAGGAGACTGCACACAGCCGCGCTAAAGGCTGATCCACCTACCCGAGCCCCAAGCTTCCCAGCAAAATCTCTCTCCTCATAGACTTGAAACAAGCTCCTGTATCTTCTCCTGCGTTTTTTGTGCCCTTGGGAAAGAACTGATGGGCATGGGGGTTGTCTTACACGTGTAATAAATACCCCATTTTACCAGTCAGAGTAGCCTCCAGCTGTGTCTGCTACGGGGGTGAGGAGGGGGAAGAAAGGTTCCTCAAAGAGAACAGCCTCCTCCTCTCCACATCCCTCATCTGGCAGCAAGGAGCAGGAGAAACAGTAAAGTCTTCTGCTGACACAAAGCTATCCTCATCACTCTCATTCCAGGATACAGCTTTTTGATGTTGAGGTAGGCCTGCTGCAAATTTTGGCTCCTTCACACTTCCAGCTAGAAGCAGAGAGAAGAATTTGCCCTCTACCTCGTGATGAAAAGCAGACTCCGGGAATCTAATTATAATTATTGTGGGAGTGTGGTCAGGAAGATAATAAATCAGATTGCCCTATCACAGGTGTACAAAGTGGGGGAAAGTGGGAGGAAAACAGGAGTCAGACTGCTGCAACAGAAATAAAACTTCTCAGGGTATGGAGGGGAGGAGGGCAAGGGAGGTGAGGGAACAGCCACAGAAGTTGTTCTAGACCAGAAAGAAAACAAAACATTTGGCTACAAATTCCTTACAGCACACCTAGGATGTAAACATACACACAAACAGTTCCCCAACTAGCCCTTCAATCCAGTTTTCTAGAACTGCATTTTTATAATAAAATACTTGGTCTTTGGCAGGCTGCCTTGCTGGATTATACTGGCTGCTTATTTACACTGCAGTTAGCTGCTAATGGCACAATCAGAACAAACGGAGAACTTCACATCTAACGAAACACAAACTCCTCCAAGCCCTACTACGAGGGGTTTTGTGCACCTTATTTAACAGGAATTTGAGAGGCCAAGGCTCGATTCCTGGTCCCAGACATAGGTGTGTAAGGCCCTACATGCATGTGTACACACAGACAAGGCGCACGCATCTGTATTTGCTCACAAGAATTTTGTCTGCAGTGGAAGCAGGTAAAATTGAGTGTCGCATTTAGCTTTGCGCACAGACAAAGGACTATTCGCGCTACAAGTGCTATTTAGCATGATTTCTGAGATTAAGATTAAACTCTTCAAGTTTTTTAGTGTGTCCACCCTAAGTCTTGCATTTACAAGGAAGGACTACTCTAAATTACAGAGCACGCTACATTCCTAAAATCACAAGACACACGAATTTTACATCCTGGGCATCCAACAGCATAAATTCACATGTGGAAAGCATCGGTGTGTTCACAAAGGTTTACACAGTAAAGGACTGCTAAATTACTTGAGATTTTTCCCCCCAGAAGTGTGAAAGCACCCTGAGCAGCCAAATGACTTACTGTTTGCACACGGCCTCAGTGAATTTTTAAGCAAGCCAGTACAACATGCTCAGTCTCACCCAGGTGTTTCTGAAACAGGAGCCGTAACCTAGCAGGACACAGAAACGGTCCTGCTATTGAAATGAATCAGAGATCCACCATGCTAGAAAGTGACCGAGCGCACTCGGAAACTTACAGCTTTGCAGAAAACAAGTGGAAACTTGTAGACACAGAGCGATGAGCAAAACGCAAGAAAGCAAAAAGCCAGCGGTCACCAGCGTGACGGGGAAACGCTCTGAAGAACCACATTCTGCTACCAGGGCTCCCCTCCACCCCCCTGCAGGCTTTGCAGAAAATAGAAGAACTGAAGAAATACCAAGGATTCGATTGCAGATGGCCCCAACATCATTTTCCACACAGCAAAGCAGTAACGCAACAGAAACGTCTGAAATTACGTGACTTTTATGAGAGCTTTATTACCATACCGAGTCAAAGTTAACCCATCTTGGATCTTTTCTCAAGGAACCTGAAAGAGATTTACTTAGCAAATGCAGGTTTTTAAAGAAAAGCTGCTGCAAAGGACATCCCATACAAAGCACTTCTAATTCTGACAACCTGTACTTGCATTGCATTACTACGTCATTAGCTCATCATTCATCTCGATTATCCACAGACCAAAGCAGAATCCTTGCAAAATTATTTTATGGTTCAATATTCAACACTTCAAAACTTCAGGGGCACATGGTTACAATCTCTCTTTTCAAAGCAATTTCTTTTTAAAGATAGCATCAGAAAGCTGAGGTTCATGCAAAGCACAAAATATACTGTTACACAATCTGGACAAAGAAGTAATAAAAAATTGACTTGTGGTGATTTAAGACAAACTAATTAATGAGGACTTTAAACTATTATTCTGCTTAGATCTTCCACAGGCAATTACAGGCCATGAAATAAGCTGCTGTGACCTTTTGCAGAATGAAGGTACCGATGCCGCTTTATACCCCGATGTATGAAAACGTTAATTGGTCATAAAACTCTGAAAGCGTTTTAAAAAGGAACAGCCCCAGAAAATTACTGTTGTGCATAAAAACCCCAATCAGAACTTGTCCACGCTGAGCGGAGTCAGAGTCAGTCTCTGCCTCTCATATGAATAGATGCAATCTCAGCAACCAGACACAATAAATACAAGATGAAGGGAATGGCAAGCGGAGCAGCAACCCGCAGAATTAATTCCAGAGGCTAGGAATCGCATCATGAAAATTATTTCATTATTTTAACTTGTTAATTATTCAGGCGGTAGAGATATGGGAAACGGCAGGAGAAAGCTAATGAAAGAGCACGCAACTGAGGACTACCGATGGAGAGGACTGGAACGGTATAAAAGAAAAGTCACAGAAAGCAGAGAATGGGTAAAGAAAGGAGCTTAGGGTAAATTCCCCGTTCAATAGCGGGCCCAACATGAGGCATTCCTTCTGTCTCCCCGCTGCTCATTACTCCTGGTCTGGCATGCTGCTTCCTCGTTACTAGCAGGCACGGCCATTTGTGGAACTACACTATGAATCAGCCAGGGCTGAGAAATAACCCGATCAAAAACAAAGAAGTTGACACAACTAAGAGGAAAATGCAGAAATGAGCAGCTCTAAGGGAAAAATAGGTCACGCCAACACTTCTCCGAGCAAGAAGGTGCAACTGTGGGATTAACAACCAATGCCCATGCTCAGGCCTTAAAAACACACCGCTCAACTCTCTCTTCTAAGGCTACACGCAGAACGAAACATGTTCGGATCGCACCTGGTGCAATGGGCAAACACTGGCAAGAGGAGTTGTACAGCAAAAGGTGGCCAAAGCAGCTAGCTGATGCTCGGGAACACATTTTTCAGAGGAAACGTTCCCTTCACTGAAGGTTTCACCAGCATCGTGCACTTCCAGCTGCTCTTTGTGACTTTTTTTCCCTGCTGTGTATTCTTAAAGTCTTCGGATGCGACACGCATGACCTGCAGCCTACTGTTCAGATGTACGCAGCGTCACAGAGCACAACGCTATGCTGCTTAAACGCGTGAAATTAAGATGCAATAACGAAGGCTCGTGAGTTGGGTTATCAAATAGCAGACAGTGAGTGCATGGTACTACTGCCTGGTACGCAGGAATACCTCGTACTGCAGGTAGACTTGGTGCCTGCATTTCTGACACTCAGATCGAGTTTTTTTATTACCTCAGATTGATTTAGGTTGGAAGGGACCTTAAAGATGACCCAGTTCCAACCCCCTGCCATAGGCAGGGACACCTCCCACCAGACCAGGTTGCCCAAAGCCCCATCCAGCCTGGCCTTCAACACCTCCAGGGATGGGGCATCCACAGCTTCTCTGGGCAACCTGGTCCAGTGCCTCACTACCCACAGATACAGAATTTCTTCCTTTTATCTAATCTAAATCTCCTGTCTTTCAGTTTATAAAGCCATTCCCCCTTGTCCTATCACTATGCTCCCTGACAAAGAGTCCCTCCCCAGCTTTCCTGTAGGCCCCTTTAGGTACTGTAAGGTCTCCCCAGAACCTTCTCCAGGCTGAATGACCCCAACTTGCCCCATTCCCTCTTCACAGAAACTCATCCTTAGAAGACTTCTTTCTTTTCCATCATCGAGTTCAAGCACTTAAGGACAGAAAGGCCAGAACTAGATCTTTACTTCCATTCAGACTCTACTATCACACATCACTGATGCAATTTTTGGAGACACTGCAACAAGAGCGGAACACAAGGCAGAATGAAAGCAAGAAGTCAAAAGTGACGGGCTAGGCCAAAGTTCTCTCTTACTCACGTATGATATGTTTATATGGCATAAAAAGCAATCGCAGAAACATGTGCTGACCTCTCAATTCAAGGGTTTGTTGGTTTTTTTTAGTGGATTGCAACGCAGGACACGTAATCTAGAAGCGCTCACAGCTATGTTTCTAAAGTGGTTTTCATTATAAACCCTTATTCATTAAAGAGAGACTAAAAAATTCACACTAAATAAGCACAGGCACAGTTTTAGAAACTTTTTAACTAATATTAACAACAGAAGTTAAAAACCAGACAAGGCAAAGAATCCAAAATTATCCTCCGAAAGCTCAGCCTTAATTTAAAAAGCATCGTTTTGTAACAGTTGGAGTGGACACCCTAAAGGCACGATCCAAGGTACTATTTAACATCCACCTGACCTCGCAGTGAACCTCAAGTCCAACTCACCGCTGTGAAATGCCCTGACCATCTCTATAGTCACCGGTTCAGGTGCCCTTAAAAGCAGCTTATAACACCAGCATTTAAGATTATTTCACGTTCAAAGAAAATTATCTCAAGAAAGATGTACAAACCCATACAATAGCAGCTCTTCATTTGGCTCGACTCGAGCAGTATCACAAATAACCTCCAGCTAACAGATGTCACTTGCTATTTTCATTATTGATACTTTGAACTTGAAGAAAAAGACAACCATAAGGAAATAATTCATTCATAAGAGAAAAGAGAAAATGCATAAGGTTTTTTCTGCGTTTGCTGGGGATAGGAACAGGTTTAAATTGCCACAAGGAAGATCTAAATTCAGTATTTTGAAAGAACTCTTGACTGACAGGAACAGTTAAGCACTGTTAACAACAGTTAAGTTGTCTGAAGAGATTGCGTAATTTCTATTATTTGAGGCTTTTATGGATTTGGTTTCAAAAGCCTAATGGGACCATCCTTCCCTTTAAATCAGGCTTAGCGAAGACTGTCACAACTGTTTCATGCGAGGAGCTGGCAGGTAGCTACCCCGTGTTCCCAGCTGCGTGAGTTTTCTGCTCTTTTAGCCAGCTCCTGACAAGCATCAGAGATGGTATAAAGGAAGTAATAATCATACGCGCCCAACGTCAGGACTTTAACCTTCAGCAATAATGAGTTATGTCAGCTCACCGCATCTCATAAGACTCTATCTTAAAAAACAGATTAGGCAAACAGATTAGACAAACATCTGCTAATAATATCGCCAGCACAATTCATCCTTCCTGGGGCTGACAAGAGTAGACCACAACTCTTGAGGTCATTTCCAGCAGCGCTTTATTCATGCTGCAACAAAGCAATGCACGGCCCATTTTGAACCCACTGAGTGAAATTTTAACAAAATATTAAACCGAAATCACGCTTAATTAAAAGACAGAAATACTTGCAGGCTTAGCATTGTCAGAATTAAATGCTACATGCGTGTTCTTACCATTGTTTCCCATACCTCCTTGCTGAAAGGCTAAGCCTAAAATGTCTTATGCCTAAATAATTTCACTTTTTAAGTGGGAATTCATTTTCAAGACCTCCCGTTTTTAAAGAAAACCCACCAAATGTGCATTAAACGTGAAATGCTGGTTGTACACACTGGCTTCTTGAGTATGCTAGTACACATCTCCAGCTCTACTCTTGTTGCTCCAACCTAGCCCAAACAGAAAGCTGAAAGTGACAGACCAGTAAGGATCCAGACCTCTTCGAAAAGAAATGGAGTGGAATACTAGGAGTCTTCCAGGAGACTTCAAAGGTGAAGTGAAGTTCATAAGTTACACAATCATTAACCTCACCGGGTGATGCTTCTTAGCCCATCATTTACACCAGCCTATGATGGGTTTGGTAGACGTTCATATCCTATTAGCCCTAAGAGGTTCCTAAGTGGGGGGAAGGTAATCTAAAGACAACAAAATATAGCTGTACTCTAATCGGCTGGCTGGTACTTGCAAGGACTCCCTCACTTCAATATCCTAGTTCTCTTACTTAGGCATAAAACATATTCCTCTGGCTTACTCAAAGGAAATGCTACTTGGTCCCATAGGTCCTAAGCATAGCTGTAGTTTCCAGTTTTTTACACGTTATTCAATCACCTCTCCCTGTGACTCGCTCTAAAATACCTGCAGCATTTTGGTCAAGATAAAAGGAATAGATGGAGAAGCTTCAAGGTTGGGAAAAAAAGTACTGAAATGCCAGTACCATATTTCATTTTATAAACCTGTGTCTACTTCACGCATCACCTGTGCTGGAGACCACACAGAAGAGGAATAAAGACAATGTATCACCTTGACTGCTTTGTCTGTTCCTTTTTCCAGAGGACCATCAACTCTTCTTCAAACGAGAGAGACTCTTCCCTCATTTGCACAGGATAACATGTGCTAAATTGGACTGGTTTTCAAGAAGACTTGTACATACGGAAAATTCATCATCACCACGTAAAACTCGAATCAAATGGTACAAATGGAAAGCATCCTAACCCATTTGCTACATGGAAAATTAATTTGTCATAAAAACAAAGTTTTCATCAAGTATTACATTCACACTTGGGGTTGGGACAGTCACCAACATATGTTCGTTTTCGTTTCCTTACTAATACCTCACTATGCATTCAAATTCCTGGTCATTAAGCAGTATTTTAATGGTTCTTCCCTCCCAAAGATACACACACCTAATGCTCATACCCACACAGAGCTTCACCGCTGCCTGAGGAGGGACAAAGCCAAGAGGCTGGGTGCTCTCCATGTTCTATTTATGCATTTATGAAGCAGAGCAAGGCACGAAAGAGCAGGACAACTCAATAAGACAGCCAAAAAGGTGAACAACAAGAACTGGCCATCACATGCGTAAAGCGCAAAGATGGCATCTTCCGTAAGGACAATGCAAGCCAGTCCTGAAACAAACCTTTCAGGAAATCCTTGGAAGCCAAAAGCATCTGACTTGCCACCAAAGCACATGCTTTCCTCTGCAATCCCAAATTTTCTCCAGAGACTTCCACCAGAATATAATTTTATTGGCGTTTGCTAGGAAACCATACGAGCACAGATTGAGAAATTCAGGACAGTGTTCTCAGGAAAAACCTCCCTTTTGTTCTGACAGCCGTAATGACCATTCCTGTAACATTTCCAACGAGATCAGATGCTACAAAGTACCATAGAGTTCATCTTGCGACTGATGTAATGCGGGCAGGGAACAATACCATGGAAATGAAGAAGCCGAGGATCTTTGTCTCTTCCTAGACGGATTGCCAAGTCCTAGGAGTTGGAGGGCGGCACAGCTTTGCATCCCAGATAAAACACCGCAGTGCCCGTTCATTATTCCAGTTAAACCACTGCAGCTTTGGGCAAGGCCACAGGCAGCTCAGCCCTTCGAAAGACACCCGCAGACGAAAAGCTGGAAAGCGGCACGGGCTCTGAAATGACGGAGGAACCCCACAGCCCAGCACCACTGGAAGCAACCCCGGAGGAGCTCCCCGCTCGCCCTACGGCCTCGCAGAGCCACCCCGGGCAGCAGCCAGGCAGCGGTGCCGCATTTCCCCGAGAGCAACCCGCTGGGGACCCCCTTAACCTCCCCCCCCCGAGGGTTCCTACCTGCGAGAGCTGCCGGGGGTTGGGGCAGCCGAAGAGCGCGGAGCTGGAGCTGAAGCTGATGGCCCCCCTGCGGCTGAGGACGTGCTGCGGCACCGGCCTGTCGAGGGGCAGCACGGGCAGCTGGCAGCATACTTCCATCGAAGAAGCCTCCGGGCGCCGACCGGCCGCGGGGCAGCGGCCCGGCCACCCCCCCCCCGCCGCCGCCGCCGCACCTGCCCCGCCGGGGCTCGCCGCGGGGACGGGTCAGCCCCCGGCACAGGGCCCGCGGGGGGCCCGGCGCCTCCTCAGCGCCCCCGCACCTCCCCGCGGCGCCGGGCCCCGGGCAGCGGAGCGGGGAGAAGGGAGAGGGGAGGGGAGGGGGGGGGGAGCGGCGCTGGCAGCGCCCGAGGCGGCGAGGCCCGGCCGGGAGCGCGGAGCCCGCGGCCGCTCCCTGGGCCTGGGAGCCGCTGTCAGCCCCGCCGCCCGCCGCCGCGCATGGGAGCGGGGCCGGGGCCCTATTGTCCGGCACCAGGAGGAGGGGAGGGGACGGGAGGGAAGGGGAGGGGAGGGGAGGCGCCGCTCCGCCGGGGGAAGGGGCCGGGCCCGCCGAGAGGGGCCCGAGGGGAAGGAGGAGGAGGAGGAGGAGGATGAAGGGGGGGGGGAGCCCTCGCCCCGCCCGCCCGCCGCCCGCCGCCGCTGCCGCCGCTCGGCGCAGCCCCGGGAGGAGGCACGAGCCCGGCGGGCCGTGCGTGGGTCGCGCGCCTGGCGACACGCAGCGCGTCATCACGTACCCACCCCCCCCCCCCCCCCCGCACCACACGGAGACAGCGGGAGGGCTCGGCGCCGCCGGCGGGCCCCGCGCGCATGCGCGCTGCCTTTTCGCGCCTTCGGCGGGGCAACGGGGAGGGAGGGGGGAGGAGGGCCCCGCCCCGGCACGTGCCGCGCGCGGCGAGGCCCCCCGGGGGACGGGGCCTGGTGTGAGGGGAGCCGGGCATGGGCGGCCGCCCGCAGGCCCTGCCCCAATCCGAGCGCCTGGAGGCAGCTCTGTGTAAAATAAAGAAGCGTTAAATCCCCGGAAACATTAAAACCTCATAAAAAGTTGGACATGGAGGTGTCCGTGCCTGCAGTCCGATCCCTACATCCTTTAGGCGGTACCCCCTTACCGGGGGGTACAGGATTATTCTTTCCCCTACAACATGCAGAAGTAAAATCACATAATTTTTAACAGAAAACACCAAATTTTGTGGCAAATCTCACCGTTCCAGCAGTCGGGCTTTTGAGGAAGAAGTGGAATAATTCATGAGGTCATCCGGTCCATAGCTACACACACCATGTTCAATAAGACAGAACTATACTTCGTTGTTTTTTTTAGGAATAATTCTCCCTTTGTTTCTCCCTGCAGCTGCTTTTTTTTTTCTTCATCCTTTCATCTCTTTATTTCTCCATCATAAAAAAAAAAAAGCCCTATATATAGCATGATAGGCAAGGGAATGCTGCTGTTCTTTGAAGCGCATGTACCCACTTAGAAATCAAATTTTGCAAAATGATTCATATGACTTAATTTTGCATAATACATCGCTCTTCTAAGTGCTTGCTTACTGGCAGAAAGGTTTAGATTTCACATGATAATGGTTATTTATAGGCAATGACATGGCTCTGGAGGAGCCCAGTTAGGAAGAATAGTCGCTTTGTTTAGAAGGTTTTCGTGTGTTTGAACTAGTTGGAGGAGCAAGAAGTTTTGTAGGTGTGGGCTGGTGGCTATTTCACTGCGAGCTACCAAGTTAACAAATGCACCTCCTTCTTCTGCAGAACTGCAATACCATGTTGTATCATGGATATACACGGACATGCGGGTGCATGGGAGACAACAGTGGGCCAACTGCCTCATCTTAAAAGCTTTTTCCAACTGTTTTTATCCCGTTTCTTCAAATAAAAATATAGCAAGCATTTTCAGCATATAACATTATAATGTATGCAGTAGTTCACAATTTATAATAAGCCTGTAATTCCCAGTAAAATAATGTACTCAGCTTTTTTTATTATTATTATTTAATTCAGGTATGTCAAGTTTTCTTCCGCATTCTTAGACATTTTACTCATATTTGGCCTACTTGCATTAAATCATGCCTGCATTTGAATCCATAGCAGATCTCCACAAATTTCACTGGAGTCAAGATTCTCCCACCCCCACCCCAATTCATTTTTCAAAATTCCTTCTGGTTCTCCTACACTGATAACAATTTTGCTTTCTATACCTGGGTAAGTTGAATTTTTACTGTAGCCCATCTAAAATTCATTTATCAGCAATATGTTGTGTAGAAGAATAAAAGCATATTCCTACTTTCACTGAATATACATAGCGTATACTTCAATCTTACAAGGTCAAGCTATACATGAGGATTGTTGATAATGTATTTTTTTTAATGCTTCCTATCAACTGCATATTCTTTCCATCAGACTAGTTGAAACTGGTTCTTTAAGGTTGTATTTGCGCTGAGTCTGAGCCAGTATATCCTTAAATAACATAATCAGCATTTTCTTTTCTTCTCCCTCACTAACAATCCAATTATCTTTGATCTCTAATTAACATTATATAAACACCTTTAAGGAATCTGAAATGCATTCTTATGAAGTAAGCGTACATTTTCCAGACAGTGAATGATTCCATAAGTGTTTTGTTTTCAGGACACAAATTACTATTTTTCATAAATACAAAAGTTACTAATATTACTTGCGCTGTGGTTTCCTGTACGAGTTTACTGAGTAGAATCCCGCCCCTGGACGATAGACAGTCTTTGATTTATGGCGTAAGTTACACATTTTCAGCCTAAAAAGAATGCACAAACTGTGCTTTATATCTTGCCTAAAGAGCACAGCAAAGAGGGTTTTATTTATTTTCTTCCTTATACAGGTATACCAACAACAAAATGTTTTTGTTTGAATTAAATTGCTTCTCTTGTGAACCACAGAGTTCTTGGAGCACCACAGTGCCGCACTTCTTAGAAGCATCATATGATGTTATCAGGTGCCACAGTTTATCTGAGTAAGCCCCGTGTGGTGTGGCTTCTTTATCATGGCAGATACAGCCTTCAGTACAGAGTACATATCTGAATGTATTCAAATTTAGGGAGTGTTAATAAAGTTTCAATGATTCCTTTCACTTTTGCAGTTAATGTCTTGTACATTAGGCGTACTCAGGGGTGCTGTCTAGCAGGGAAGAAGCGTTACTGACGGACAGTTTTGTCACAAAGCAGGGCACTCTTACAAAGCCAGGGAAATGGAAGATCACAAAAACGTAATTAGTTCAGTTTCACAGTTCCTAGGAGAAGAGGCTCGGATCACACAGGTACTTCAGCAAGACATCCTGCTGGACCAGCCGCGCTGCACGGAGCGTCGCTTCGGGGCACTGCCAGCGCACGCCGGCAGAACTGAACAGTCTGCACAGAACAGGAGGCTTCAGTCGTGTTCTTGTACGAAACAGAAAATAGGGATCCTCAAAGGCATAGCACGGTTGTACTTTGAAAACAGCAGAGGAGCACAAAAAATACTTACTTGTAAAGATACATGATCAAGACATGCAGAAGTTTGTCTCTTTTCTTCTTACCTGAGGAAGTTACATGGTTTATTTCTGTAGACAGGAAGAAACGTCTTTTCAAGTTGTGTTCTCAGTGGCTGCATTGTTACACTTTGGTTTTGGCTTGTGCCGTTTCTCCGGCACATGCTCAGATACGTCCTTTGTTTCTACCCAGTTATTGTCTGAGTGAATGCTATACATTTCCATAGGACTTCCAAACTTGTGGCAGCCCCGCTGGAGGACACCCCTGTCCCTGCTTGGTGCGTCCCTTTCTTCATCTCCTGTCATCTGTCTCCTGCTTTGCCCTGAGTCTGCATCAGGCACGTTTGAATGTTGTGGTGATGCTACGTCCTTGGCTCCTGTTCAGTTTGCTGTCCACTGCAGCCCCCAGATCTTCTGCAGAGCCGATAGCTGTCCTGTTAGTCTGGCAGCCCTTCCTGGCTGTGGTAATTTGCACTGGCCTTTACTGGACAAACCGTCCTGGGGGCTGGTCAAGACCATTTTGAATGCTAGTCTTGTCCTTCCTAGATCTCTCTCACCTGCAAATTTAGTGAACACACTCTCAAAGACAGTCAGGTCAACAGTGAAATTCCTGTGAATGATTAAATCCGATATCTGGAAGAGACCTCCTGAGGAATGCTGTTTAATCTAATCTGTCAACCACTGCTAACGACTCTGAGGATGTTTTCCAATCACTTTTGCACCCACATTATAGCAGCTTTGTGTATGGTATGGCCAAGGTTTATCTTTCGTAACTTTAGACACTTAACCCAGAGAGTAATTGCCTAAGGCTACTTTTGGAGTCAATAATTAAGAGAAAGACAGCAGGCCATTCAGGTTGTGTTCGCAGGAGCCTTTCCTTTCCCTGGAAGGAAGGAAGGAACACAGCGCTGCCTTTCTCCCAACTGAGACACTTTGGTTTGCTTCCACAGAGTTAATCAGATGAACTGGGGTACACGGCTTTGTTCGTGACGGTAGGTAGGCAGCGTGGAAGGGCAGTGTCGGTGAAGATACGCTCTGTCAGGTGTGCCATGCTACCATTAGCTGCGGGTTTTGTCCCTCTGCTGGAGAGGCAAAGTCCTTTTGACTTGCCTTGGCAGTCCATTTGTTTGCTTTTGCCCCGGCTTCCAGTATTTTGAATATTATATTGAGAAGTATTTAGAATCTTTTCCACATTTTTAACAACCTCAATTTCACTGAACTGAACTTGCCTACTGGCCACATACCACTTCTGCGCTAACACCAGCAAGCTGCAGCAGAAATTGAAAAAGACTGATCCCAGAGGACTTCCATTTTTCCTTTGCTCACAGCCCCGAGAATCACACCCTATGGTTCGTTTAAGAGTGGAGTTTTAATGACAAGTTATAGCCTCCAGAAACAGGGACTGACTGCTGAAACAGGGTAAGAAAAGTCAGTTATGAACACAGCTGCAGACTGTCAAAAATTTAATGTAGTTTCAAAGACATATTTTTGTAACTCCAGTGCCGATATTATTGGCAATAACAGTGTGAGAAAGTGATTCTTTTCTACAGTTACTACTTCTTAAATGCATTTCTAGAAAACTTGATAGAGTGCACGCAGCTTAAATGGTCTCAGCCACCGAAGTTATGGTTTTCTCAGTAATTATGGCTGTCTGGACACAAATCCTCATATTACGATAGTGTCAAAATGACTATGAGTGTTGGTGTCAACAGAAGCCTGTAGAGAAAGCTTCTCTTTGTGTCATTTGTACATGCGTAACAGCTGATGTGAAGTACATTTTTAATATCAGAGTGGGAGGATATGAGAAGCCCAGGTGCAGTTTCAGAGGTGCAGCTCGCAAGTTTACCAGTGTGATTACAAGCTGAAAATTCATCGCTTTTGGTGTTGGTAATGGAAGGGGTTTTGGACCCCTATCAATGGACAGAATGAATGAGGCATTTCTGAGGACCTTCGTCAACATACAGTATCTGTTAGCTTCCATGATAATTATTAATGCATCAATTGCCCATTTTGTCTGCAGAAAATTTAGTGGTTTATTTGGATTTTGTTTTGTAACCTTTTGTTTGTTTGTTTTTGTTTTACATTGTTCCAAGACTTCATTAAAAGTGCACGTCCTTTCTCGATTTCTGTACATGAAGGTGGAATTAGTGTTTTCAGCAGTCTCAGCAAAGGATTTTTTAAAGCCATTTTGACTTGTAAAAAAAAAAAAAAAAGTTAAGCAGTCCCATAGTTAGGGGACAGTCCCCCATAATTAGGGACTGCTAGTTAATTTTGGATTTGGAAGTTGCATTTAGGTTCAAAAGATTCCTGGTGTTCCATCTGATTCTTCATTAGCCTATTGGCAGTTGGTAAAGATGCCTTGTAATATTAAAACTGGTAATATCAAATACTGCTAGAAGTGAAATAACAAGCTAAAGTTCCTGCATACCAACCTTAGTGAAGCACCAGTCTTATTAATCTCACTATGCTGCATTGTCAAAAACTAAAGGCAAGCAGTTTGTTGTCATTTAAAGCTCAAAAGTGAGACATTGCTTAGTAACACCAGATTTTTTCAAACTAGAGTTTAACTCATTTTATTTCTGATTATATTAAAGATGAGCACACTCCCTTGTTGCAGAAGCTTATTTGTATGAGAATTTAGAATAGTTAGAATAGCTTTCTTATAGGTGCTAAAATTATTTGGTAATTACTGAAAAAGGACAAATTAACAATGTTCTCCCCCCGGTGTGTGAAGTAAATCAGAAATGGGAGCTAACATAATTTGCGGCACTTGCACATCTGGTAATTCAGGTGACTACATCCAGGAACCTAGTAGTCTTTCTCTTATACTCACCTTCCTCTTGCACTTTGACTTTTTTACTATTCACTTTTATTTTTAAGTGCCATTTTATGCGATTAGTCCCTCATGAAAAGAATTAAGTAAAAATGAATATGATTAGAAACAACAGGTACATTCAGGGGATCAGTTAGTATTAAAAATGTATACTAATTAGTATTCTGATTAGTCTGCTTTATATTTCAATTAATTATTTTTTTCCATCTTCTTCAAAGATGCTCAAATGTACTACTTCAGTTTCTCCATTACTTACGAGCTTACATCAAAAATCAGGCATTTAATCATTTTATGCTTCCTTTTTAGCTCATTGGCGGTACCATTTTCTATCAAAACCCATAGAAACAGAAGGTAAACCTATTCAGATGAATAGAAATGAGAGGATTAAATATTTTCAATAACTCGTGTTTTTCCACCATGTAGCATCCTGACATTTATTTCCCTGTGAAGGAAAGGATGCGTCAGGGTTAGCATTAGCATGACTTCTCCCTGAAAGTCTGGAAAAACATGTGTCATTCTGCCCGTCCCCCCATTAACCACCTGAACAAATGCCGCGAGCAGATTTCATTAATTTCAAGAGACTACCTCTGGTTTTACTTAGTTTTATTCTTTGCTAGACCTTTTGTGCTTAACAATGGCAAAAACGTATCTGCAATCCTGTCTGATTTACAACTCACTGAATACCGATGGGCTTAATCCAATTAAAACTGGAAGGAATGTTGCCAATATGTCAACAAAAGTGCAACAAAGGGAGGGGAGGGTTAGTTTACAGAAATTCCTGAATTCCTTTGTCTTGACCAAATGAAAGAAATTTGTTCTTGTAAGACAAGTGCATACTAAAAGGATTAACTCTTGATAAACCGACTTTTATGTTCAAAGATGCCCTGAGTTCTAGGCGAACATTTTTCAATCAATTTCTTGAAAGCAGCTTTGCATTTAATTAGTGTGCCTTGTTTAAAAGCTGGGCGAGGGGGTCAAAGCGCTAAGCCACAGAGGTTGGGCCTTGCAATAGTGTGGAGTGCACTGGAAACGTGGTTTTAAAATACATCGATGCTGAGGTAGATGCTGCTGTGAAGAGGGGCTGCGCCACCCCATCCCACTCCTCCCGGCTGCTTGCTCCTGCTATTGATACTCATCTCTGCGGCAAGCCCAAAGTGTTTAGGGTGTTACACTGGTAGAAAGTGGACCATCCCAAAAATAAATAAGTAAACAAACAAAAAGTGGGACCAGACAAGAGCACAACTGGTAAAATAAAACTAGGGACAGAGTGCACCTTTGGGAGTCAGCCCACAGTTCCACCAAATCGTCTGTGCCATAAAAACCCACATAAATGGTGTAAGTCAGGATTCTCTAAGGGATTTCTGGGCTGCTGTATAATTCAAAAAGTAGTTCATTTTAGAAAACCTAGCTTTAAAATCTCACATAGTTAGAGATACTCTTTGGACTGCATATATGACATGTATGATACGAGACAGGCCTAGCAGAATTTGCAGTGAAAATATGGGTTAACTGAAGTAAAGTACTAGTGGTACAAAGTGTATACTTGATGTTATGCATGTTCTTACATGCTTTGCTGAGTTGGAGTTATGGAGAACACCCTCTAGTCATGTGTCAGAACATCATTTGAATCTACATAAATCAATACCACGTCAGCGTTTTTCTAGGTTAAATTACATGACTAGAAGTCTGTAGACTACTCTTTTCAAGTATAGGCCTAACCAAATAAGCAACTTTTGTAGTATTTAATCTCACCTCAGACTCTGAATATTTAATATAATTCTTTATTAAGCATTTTCAGCCTAAAACATATAAACAGAGTAATTATACTAATACTCAAATTGTTCAAAATGTGGCAAACCAGCATGTTTTATAGAATAACTAAAATGGGGGAAGCCATGACATCTGCTCAGGTGTATGAGTAAAACCTAAGGTTTTACTTATATGGTGAACTGATGATTACAAAAAAAAAAAAATAAGTAGTAGAAATCAGTAGAAAAAAACACATCCTAAAATACCTGTAATTTTTCTAAAAGGACAAAAATAGCATAATAAACCTAACGAACGATCCTGATACTTTATTGCAAAGCACAAAGATTCAAGAACCAAAAGGTCCAAATAGCTTAATTTGGTGAAATATTTGTTCTATTGCTACCGACCTTGAACAGGATGATCTGTGGGCATACTGTATGTCATTGTGTCTGTAGCCAAGATAATCAATTCCCAGATAATGGGAGAATTGTCTTTCATTTGTTAGAAGTCATAAGTAACACTAACACATTGCAAGTCAATATAATTTGCATTACAAGTGAAAGCTTTATTGCAAGATATGGGAAAAAATGCACAGCCTGGAGTCATGCTCCTGAACATGACAGCTGTATGAATGCAAATACTTGCTTTGTCATTCAATTTTCAGATATATTTTTATTTTCTTGTCACTTCATCATGTCTATACGCATGAATGTCCATCTGCAGAAATATTTGATGAAGTTCTAAAAACAAGCTGGAAAAAAAGAAAAAATGTTTGTTCTGCAAACTTATTTATGGGAATAAACATTGCTCTGTATACAATTGTAACAGTAAATTAATTAAAATTGCATGTTACTTTTAAACACTCTGCTAATAGGAAAAGGAAGAATTGTTGAAATCTGTTATTTGCACGTTGTGTATTTGGAATTGTGACATCCACATTTTGTGATGCAAGATGACAAAGTCGGGTGCCTTGCACCAGCAGAGGATGGTACGATATGAACAAACATTAACAGCATATACTGAACATTAAGACTATTAGCAAGAGTCTTATAATACATAACATGGATTCTGTCCGGGTCAGACACAACATGCATCCTGCAGCAAAGCATTTCCCAGTTCTATGCCAGAGACTGTGCACACGCTGGGAGCCAGAGGGTGCTGGTGGCTAACATCAACTTGCTGTAAAGAGAAGGCTTCTGCTTAGCTACCCAGGAAGGCTTGCTCGTTTAGAATAGAGTAAGCATGTAACAGTGCAAAGTTGGAGAGAGAGCCGTTATTCACAGCACAGAGATCATCTCACTTTCATCTGAGAGGTTTTTATGAAGCTTCGTGTACAGGGCTCACCTTGGCTAGGGACGGGTGCTATGCAAAGGGCAGCAGGACTGCGCCAGTTCCCAAAGACGCCTTCCAAACTAGCTTACCTGCTCAAGTGCCACACATCACCTTTGGGAATTCCTACTACTTGTGAAGTCTTTTGAAATAATGGTTTGAAATAACATGTAGAAGTTTGCAGAGCTGTTTTATTTTTTTCTAACGAAAGAAAGAAAATAAAGAACCTCGCCTCCCTTAGAGTGAGTCATCCTCCCCCACTTTCGGAAAAAAAAAAAGAAAAAAAATGTAGAATTTGTGAGTAAAACCCATTAGGCTCCCCAGTCACGTATAGTAACTTATAGAAAAAATATATAAATAAGAGCTGCAAATGGTTGGGTGCTTATTTTCTGTCTATCTCAGTTGGGAGCTGTGCCACTGATTTACACAGGGCTGGGATCTCACCAAAATATGCAAAAAGGATTCTTCTGAATCAAAGGTAAATGGAAAAAAAAAAGATCACCTTCTGAATCAAAGTTATTTTGTAGGTGTCATATCAGCCATAAAGGTCTTTACTGAATTCTGTATGATTCTTCCATGAAGTCCACGGGACTTTTCGATATAATAAATTCCCTTGCCTGAACTAAGAAATATGAGTTATGCTAAGGGCTGTGAATATTTACGGCCAAAGTTTGTTTTCTGGTAAAGCATAGTTCTTCATTTATTGATAGCTATTACCAATGAGTCCCGCAGCCTGTATTTTCTCTTGCCATCAACAGGCAAGTTGCAAAGTTGAACAGAGTGGGACATTCTTAAGCAAGGGAAGAAATGCCAACACTCTGTACCTGTGTGACGGTGCTGACCTTATTACAGGTAAATCATCAGACTCAGAAAAAAGCATCTGTGGAGCAAAGGCCGTGGCTCTGGAGCTGGCTTCGTGCTGCACGGAGATACAGCATGGCCTGATCAGCCGTGGGCTGCTGGCACGGCGTGGCCACGCTCTGGCAGATGCCCCGCAGCGCTGGCCACTCACCCCTGCTACCCTCGCGTTTTGTTTCTCAATCATAATCCAATTAAAACAGGCAGCTGCAAAATAATCAATAGGCGAAATTCATTAGCTTTTCACGGTATGAAATAAATAGGAAAATGAAGCTCTCCTTGGTCTTAATTAGTTCTTATAAAAGTTGGCAGGAAAACAAAGACACTTGTACACTCCTTTATTTTCATAAGAGACTTGCCTGAAAGAAAAACCTCAGACATATAATTTCCTTTTCTTTTTTTTTTTTTTTTCCCCTGCCTAACTCTCTCAGTCAGAGCCTAACCCAGCAGCTCCTCTGAGGGCAGAAAGAAAGGTGGTTTGGCAGCGTGCTCGGGTACGCCGCTGCCGTGCGGATCGGGGCAGGTCCCGGAGATCCTCCACGAGCTGCTTGCACGGCGATAGGCCGCAGCCGCCTCCCGCGCGGGTAATTCTCCTGCCAGAGCGGCCCCAGACGGGCGCTGTGGTTCCGCCATCATTACCGCTGGAGCGGCGCCATGCCACATCACCCAGCAGTACAAATTTGATCTGGATCGGGTGTGGGCACGCGATTACGTTTTTGTCAAATTAGCAGAGCGCTCCGTGAGGGTTTTAGGTTGCCTGCGTGCTTTCGCGCCGGCTGCGGAGGAAGACGCAGCGCCTGAGCCACGAGGGGTTAGGGCCGTGTGGGCGAACGAGGCCTGGCCTAGGAGTCAACCCGCTGGTGCCCGAGTTCTGCCTGAGCAAACTGAAGGGGCAGAGAGCATTGCAGCTGGAGCAGCACTTGGTGTCACACTCCCACAGCACTGTAAATTTGCCAGCAGAAGCCCTGAAAGTATTGGCCTATAGTGTAGCCGCAGGCTAGCTGGGAGGAGTATCCATTCTCACAACTCCTGTGATTTAATTAAACAGCACTTACTCACGCTTCACACTTGTGTGGCATTCGGGCCCGTATATAATTTTTACGGGGCGTTTTTGTGGTGACCTGGAGACACACTGTTGCCGAGAAGGTGTGAGGTCACCACTTCCATTGCATCACCTCTAGCAACGATGCCAGCCGTGCAATGAGTCAGATTAGCAAGCTGATTTAACTGAATACTAAGAGAAAAAAAAAAATGAAAAAATATTCAGTGCAAGTTTGGACCACTTCTTTGTTGGTAGCCAGTTAAGCCAACTGTAAGCATACAGCTTCATACTCTAAGCTTCAGCTCTGAGTATTTTCCAGATGAAAAATGTTGTCATAATAAGGGGGAAAAAATCCCTAAGAACAGTTGTGATAGATGGTTAACAAACTACTAATTTCCTGAAATGTTAGTCTGCTGAGTTACTAGGAAATATTTCCAGTTGCTCTTTTTCTACACTGACTATGCTGAGAACAGCATTCATATTTATGTTTTTGCTTATTTACTTTATTGGTGAAATATTTATGCTAATTGAATTAATTTTAGGAAACCTTTACTTTCACCAGAAAAGTGAAAAGGGAAAAAAAAAATCTGAGACTTCATCTTCTCATCCATTAGTCTGTAATTCCGCTAGTCCTGGGACTGCATATTGCTTTAATTTTTGATTTTTAACTCAGCCACTCAATAGACATTCCTTTCTGGATCCAGATAGCAGCATTTTAAGACAGTTACTCATCAGCACTTTAAAAAGAATATACCTTTGTCAGCCATCAGTTAAGTGAGCATTTCCATGACAGGGTAATAAATCCTGTGTGCGGATTAATGAAGCTTCAAAAAGAGATGACTACTGACTGCCATCTCCCCCGCTGCATTCCTTCCTCCTGGGAATTATTTACGTGAGGAGCCAGCGTGAAGGAATTGGGAGAGAATAGTTAGAAAACAGGTACCAGGAGAGAACCGAGGACTATGCTGGGGATTTCAGGAATGAGCTTGGGTAGACAAAAACTATGGGAGGTGTCGCAAGGGTGGCTGTTTAAGAGAACTGTGTGAAGTAGGAAGAAGTGGAGAGAGAAGTCAGGTGCTGGAGAAAGGTGGTGCGTGGTGGGGAGGACTGAAAGCAGCTGCGAATTCCTAAGGAGCAGGTACTGAGATGCGGTACTGCAGCTTCTGCATTTGGTCCTGGTAAAATGATCTCAAAAGTAGGTCAAAGCACTCACTCACACTCTTCAAGCTAATCTTCCTGATCCCTAGCTGTAGCTAAAATGTATTAATTTTCCTTGCTACCAAAACTGTGGGATTGTTAACTTAAAATAAACAGTAGTAGAATAATGCCTTAATATGCTTGCAAAGAAAATTAGAAACTCTTTCTAAATAAGGCATTAGAAGACTCTCTTACTTCACTTTTACTTGAAGTCCCAGATAACTTATCTCTGAGTTGTCAAAGTTATATAAACTAGGGACATCCTATCCTTTGATTTTCAGAAAGAAATCTGACTTGACATCAGACAGATTGATATGATTCACGTCTTAGTTGCTTGTGTCTTCTTTAGCAATAAACCACAATAACTTTGTTGGTTATGGCTATCTCCATTTTAAACTAGGGAACTCTCTCCTAAACTTCAGATGAAAACAAAATTCCCAGCACTCCACTGAGTATCTTGTTGAAAAACTTTAGTATATTACTATTACTTAAAACTTCATTTTTAAGCCTTTAATTTTTTTCTAGGAGGAAAAAAAAAGTGTTTATATGCACATCACTTAGGTAGTCCACCAAACCTTTGAACAGGTTTTACTTGCATGAGCCAGGAAGTTTCATCTCTGGATTACTTCTCTGTGTCAAACTGACCAGGTAAAGGCATGAGTAATGTGCATATACAACAGACTGTTCATTTGAGGTTTTCTTTAATTTGCTACTTTTTCAAATAGTGCAGTTGTTGAAAAATATTAAAAACCCAAAATACATTTAAAGTGAGATATTCTATGTGAATAGTAACAGAAGGTCACAATATGTTCATAGAATTCAAATATATGGATGTTCTCTTATGAATACTTACTTCTTGAATAGAGATGCAGATGGTTTACCAGATGGAATACCTTACTTCCAATATAGCAATATATATTTAAAAATGGATGTAATGCAATCATATTATTTAAATCAGTTCTGTTATTTCTTTTGAAGCCGTAATGACAGTAACTATTCAGTAACAAAGAAATGTGGTAAGAAGAATGTAATTTCTTGCTGTAGGGTTGTTGGGCTTGTCTAAGACCTTAAAAGGCTCATTCCTCAGAAAGGTGCTTAAAATGATTCTCTCTTTTTTAGGAGACTGAATATCTAACAGGTAGCATACAGAACAATTCAGGTAGGGCATATGAAACAGAACTGGCTGAAAAGAAATGACAAGAACATTTGGGGACATAGCTGCCTCATAAGTACTCTTCCCTTGTTAACAAAAATCAGTCCCCATGCCTGAGCCAGAGACCCAGCACATCCTGTCAGAAGCATCCTTTTCCACTTAGTCACTTGTCTTCTGATTAGGTTGTTCAGTTGGGTGTTATTAAAACTAATATCACCACAGCACAATATTCAAATATAGAAGAAAAGGTACATCCTGCCAAAAGAGTGAAAAAATTGCACATATTACCACTGTATGCACCCTTTCTCAGGATACACATTCTCTCATCTTACTAGCCTACCATATTTGACTTAAGTAAAGCATCTTTGAGCTTTACTTGTTTTAGGTTTTTTTTTTTCAGGCTGCCACCCATTCACCTGAGAAAAGTGATCTACTAGCAAGAGCTTCTGTTTCAGGCTCATCTTTGTTCTTTATCTTGTCTCTTCTGGTCAGTTACCAATATAAATCCAAACATCCTTGCCAGTGTTCCACCTTTCAGGCAGAACAAGGCACAGAAATAAGTGATAAAAGTAATCACATCAGGAAAGTTTTGAGGAAAGGAAGTACTTGCATGTTTACATCAGGAGTGGAAAGTAAATGAGAACATGTGCTCAGTTTCACATGTTGTATAAGACAGTAAAAGTTAAAACAAACCTGATTAAAAATCAAAAAGGCCAAGGGGAAGTGAAAAGTTTATGCTGATGTCATTTTATACAGCTGGGAAAAGCAAGGTTCTCCACATTAAGGGAAGTTTCATTTTCTTATCCCTGTATCTTTCCCTTTATTCCACAAATTCCACTGAAAGCAAAAGTGTTTAAAACATTTTTACCACTTGCATTGGCTTGCTGGTATTAAACTTTCTCAGTAAATCTTCCTAGTAATTTTTCCCAGTTTTCATAGCACTTAATTTCATTAAGAGTAATCATAATCTTGCCTGGTCTTTATCTGCATGAAAGGTCTCTAAAAATGATAAACAATGAACCTAAAGGCCACTAAAAGAAAAATATGGGCAGCCAACGTTAAACCATCCTTTTACTGCCATACAAGACTGTTCAGATTCAAAAGGAGAATATGGTTAACGTTACCAACAGCAGCTATAAATCTAAGAGAATTAATATAGAGATGTCTTCACCCACCATGAGTGTAAAGAAAGCATTAAGAAAAGTTTGAACTAATTCCAGTTGAAATAGTTTCAGTTACTTACTTGGTCATATTAGCCTTTCAATATTCAAACTGAAACAAAAGCACAGAAATTGTGGCTTCTAGAAAGAGCCCAGCTCCCCATGCTGTGCTTTGCACACTGTTAAGCCAGACAAACAAAAACAACACAGCTGCTGCTCATCCTGCTTGATTTCTACTTTTTTTTTTGACTTTGCCCTGCCCCTTTCCCAGTTGATTGGTTGGGTGCCAGGTGGGCCTAATGGTATACGAAGCCACAGGTGTCCTATTAGAGAGTTCTTTCTGCCTGAGCTGCTCTTTGGCAGTAAGTGCTTTGTTTTCCCTTCAGCCAGTTGCAGGGTTCTTTAGGTGGGTCAGAGTGTATGGGCTGATGTGTTCCCAAGTTGAGAGAGGTAAGCGTGTCTTTTTGAGGTAACAACTAGTAGGATCTTTCAGAGTAAAGCAAGCTATATAGTGGTAGGTGCCTTTACTGCATGTAGCTCTTCTTCAGGTGAGTAATTTTTAGAGCATGCTTATGGATAGGAAGATGATGTTATTTTGCGTGTTTGCTTTATGGTTCTAGGTTTCTTGTGATTTTTGCAGAATTCTGGGGCTTACTGTGAATGTGACCTTATGCCTTCACCTGTATGTCAAATATTACCAAAGTTGCAACCTTGGTGTTAAAGTGATGGAGCAGGGTTTAGGGGAAGTGTATCATCCAAGTTCCCTGTGCCAGTACCTGAAAACAGGGGAAGTAGGCATGTAAGGTGTAGTCTTTTTCAGGGTTAGGGACAGTTTCTTATATTTCTGGAGCTTTTTCTGCTGTTTTGCTGGCTGTAGAGTCTTTAGATTTTGTAGCTTTCTACATTTTAAGTGCTTGGAATTCCCTTAATGGAGGGATATTTAGGAAAAAAAAAAAAAAAAAAAAAAACATGGCCAACATGGGTTCATGAAGGGTAGGTCCTGCCTAGCAAATTTGATTTCCTTTTATGATAAGATCACCCATCTAGTCGATCAAGGGAAACCAGCTGATGTGATCTTTTTGGACTTCAGCAAAGCTTTTGACACAGTTTCCCATAGGATCCTACTGGACAAAATGTCCAGCATACAGCTAAACAAAAACATCATACGATGGGTGAGCAATTGGCTGACGGGCAGGGCTCAAAGGGTTGTGGTAAATGGGACCACATCTGGCTGGCGGATGGTCACTAGTGGGGTCCCTCAACGCTCCATTTTAGGGCCGGTCCCCTTCAATGTTTTTATAAGTGATTTGGATGTAGGACTAGAAGGTGTTCTGAGCAAATTTGCAGATGACACTAAACGTGGAGGAGTTGTGGATTCAGATGAGGGTGGAAAGGTGTTGCAGAGAGATCTGGACAGACTGGAGAGCTGGGTGATCACCAACCACATGAAGTTTAACAAAAGCAAGTGCCAGGTCCTGGACCTGGGACAGGGCAACCCTGGCTATACGTACAGACTGGGCGATGAGACGCTGGAGAACAGCCCCGCAGAGAGGGATCTGGGGGTTGTGGTTGGCAGCAAGTTGAATATGAGCCAGCAGTGTGCCCTGGCAGCCAGGAGGGCCAACCGTATCCTGGGGTGTATCAAGCACAGCATTGCTAGTCGGTTGAGGGAAGTGATTGTCCCGCTCTACTCTGCGCTGGTGCGGCCTCACCTCGAGTACTGTGTGCAGTTCTGGGCACCACTGTACAAAAAGGACATTAAACTGTTGGAGAATGTCCAGAGGAGGGTGACGAAGATGTTGAAGGGCCTAGAGGGTAAGACGTATGAGGAGCAGCTGAGGTCACTTGGCCTGTTCAGCCTGGAGAAGAGGAGGCTGAGGGGGAACCTCATCGCAGTCTACAACTTCCTTGTGAGGGGGAGTGGAGAGGCAGGCGCTGACCTATTCATAATCACCAGTGATAGGACCAGTGATAGGATGGGAATGGTGTCAAGCTGAGGCAGGAGAGGTTCAGGCTGTGGACATCAGGAAGAGGTTCTTCACCGAGAGGGTGGTCGCACACTGGAACAGGCTCCCCAGTGAAGTAGTCACTGCACCAAGCCTGTCTGAATTTAAGAAGCGATTGGACTGTGCACTTAGTCACATGGTCTGAACTTTTGGGTAGACCTGTGCGGTGCCAGGAGTTGGACTTGATGATCCTTATGGGTCCCTTCCAACGTGGAATATTCTATGGTTCTATGACATTCTAGAAATTGTCAAACAGTGCCATGAAACAGGATATGGACAGTAATAAAATACAACCTGAATTCACAGAATGGTTGAGGTTGGAAGGGACCTCTAGAGGCCATCTGGTCCAACTCCCTTTCTCAAACAGGGCCACCCAGAGCTGGCTGCCCAAGACCATGTCCAGGTGGCTTTTGAAGGTCTCCAGTGAGGAACGCTCTCCAGCCTCTCTGGGCAATTTGTGCCAGTACTCTGTCACCCTCACAGTAAAGAAGTGCTTCTTGATGTTCAGAGGGAACCTCCTGTGCTCCAGTTTTTGCCCGTTGCTTCTTGTCCTGGCACTGGGCACAGCCTGGTAAAGAGCCTGGCTCCGACCCCTTTGTACCCTCCCTTCATGTATTTATAGACAATGATGATCTCCCCACTGAGCCTTCTCTCCTCTAGGCTGAAGGCTCCCAGCTCTATCAACCTTTTCAGGTAGGAGAGGTGCACCAGTCCCTTTGTAATCTTTGTGGCCCTTTGCTGGACTCTTTCTAGGAACCCCATGTCTGTCTTGTACTGGGGAGCCCAAAACTGGACACAGTACTCCAGGTGTGGCCTCACCAGTGCTGAAGTACAGGGGAAGGATCACTTCCCTTCAGCTGCTGACTTTACTAAAGCATGTCATCAGGTTAATTTATTTCACTCCCCAAATTCCTCTGACTAAAATCAGAGATTTTCTTTCCCTATCTCTGTTAGAAGAAAGAGTCAGAAGCTGTAGGTTCTTCATGGAGGTTAGGAGTGGCCTATTTGACCACTTATATCTCCTATGTGCTTTTTGATGTCAATATTATCAACACCAGATTCAGCAAACCGACAAAACAGTTCAGCTTTTAAAAGTTGCCTTTCCTTGTCTTGGAAGCTAAAAATGCACACCATTGTTGAGCAATGGTGCCAGTCCTTTCATGCATGTATGTGTACCTACCAGTCTTTCAACTCCAGGCTCTTAGCTTCTGAACTTGCTGTGAGCCAGGAAAAGGAGGGAGCAGTGGGTGGAAGGACTGGAGTGACTCAGAGTTCTTCAACCCCCTAGCTCTGTGCAGCTGTAGGCTTCTGAAGCAACCCTGGACCTCCTGCTCAGTCTGGGCCATGTTTCAAATTTTTTATAGGCTGATATGCAGCTTTGCATTTCCAGACATGTTATGATTTGTCTGTTTTGAAATGCATGCAGCATACAAATGAAATGTAAAATGTAAGTAAGACTTATTTAGCTACAGGTCTTTTGGGACAAGGACTGTCTCAGTTTTTCATTGTCTGCCACAGTGGTGTCATGGCATACTATTACGTAGCCAGGTGTTATGATACAAAAAATAATAACGAATGAGAGAAGTGAATAGGTATTGAATGTTATGTTTTATTCTTCTAAATTATATAGCTGATCTGAAGAAAGAGTTATGGCAATTCATTAAGGTTTGGATCTTTTAAACAAGCTTTAGAGTGCATGTAGGATATGTACCTATGATCCGCAAGGGGAAAAAAATAGATTTGCAGATAGAGCATTCAATTCCTTCAAACAAAACAAGAATGCTTATGAGAAAAACAGTACAGGTTACAAAGCAATATTAACACACCAGAGGGAGCTGTATTCACGCACAATAGCACATGAGAAAAGACTTCAGAACAGTGCTGGTTTCTTTTGATAATAGGATGTATATAGGTACGGAGAATTTGGGTAACCTCAAAGTGACTTTATTTTCTTCCTTTTCTGTTTTTTTCTCCCAATTTTGTCTTACCATTATAAAGTCTTTTTGTTCTGTTTTGATTTGCAATAAAGATAAAGTTATTTCAAAGTTTGAGATCAAGTATAAGGATTGTAATCTTGTATTGCGTTCTTTCAATGTAATAGAATTAGCTGTACCTACTCTGTTCTTAGTGTCCTGGAAAATATATGCTATGTTTATTTCTCATAACTATGAAGAACTTATTTCCGATTGAAACGTGCCTTGCTTTTTCCTTGTACAAAGCTGAAATTTGAGGAATAAACACTCTTAGCAATTGAGAATGCGGCTTCATGGTACAGCTAAGAACAAAAGAAATGTCAAAATCTCATGCTTCACATTAAAAAACATACACTTTTTTTGATCAACTGTCACATTGATGCTTCTCTTTTCAAAAATAGTCTTTTCATATGTTCATAATTAATTGTTTTTAAAAATCTATTGATAGTTCAAGTCTTGCAGGAGAATCCAAGCACAAACTCACTGAATCTTGCCAAAGCAGACTTCACTGGGCTATGGGGCTCCATGAATCCATTTTCAGAACTTTATTCAAAATTGTACTGGGTGTCTGTGGAAAGGTTTTGGTAGTGGGTGGCTGCAGGGAGGCCCCTGTGGGAAGAGAACTCTGCAATGGACCTGCTGCAGGACACAGATGAGCTGATTAGTCAAGCTGGTGACGCCTGTGGGAAAACATATTCAAGAAAGAAGAAAATACTGCAAGGCAGGGAGGACTGAGGGGGGGAAAAAATAGTGTGAAAAACATCCCTGCAACCACCAAGTTCAGAGAAGGAGGGGGTGGAGGAGGTGCTACAGATGACAGGGCAGGTATTTTCCTGCAGCCTATGGTGGACGCCATACTGGTATTTACAATTGTCTCTATTCCAAATAGAAAGGAATGGCTCTCCAGACTTTTTAATAATGTAAGTTTGAGGAAAAGCTATATCAGAATAAAAGAGAACCCCCCACATCTTCTGCTTTAATATAAAATATTGCAAGAACTCAGTTCTAAAGGGTCGTCTTCAGTTAATTTTGTTCTGAAAGGGACCACATAATAAACTGAAGCCATGGCTGATCTCAGAGAAGTGAAATTTAGGGCAAGACTGTTGTATTGTTAAACAAATTTAATATATTTGGCTGGGAAAAAGAAAAAAATAAAAGGACAAACTCAAGTCCATGTCAAGAGTAAAGAGAACAGCTAACTAAATATATGGACATACTATATTTCTGGTCTCAGATATATCAGCCTTTAGGTTCATGAATGTTTTATTCATTCTTTCATAGTCTTCCTGAGAGAGAACCAATTGGATACTGAGCAAACAAACAAAAAGAGTAATCAGACTCCACTGACCTGTTTAACCCTGCATGTGAAGGATGAAAAGCAGCAGCCGTTTTAAGTGGAACAGGGCTTCTGGTGGCACTTCTTTCTCTTTGGGTTGTATTGGCATAAAGACATCAAGATAGTGAATTGATAATGTTGTGACTTTACACACGCCAGACTGTTCCGTCACTTTTTGAAGCAGGTATGTTACTTGAATCACCTTGCCTTATTTTTCAGCCCAAATCCAAATGAATTATGGGTGCGGTAGAAAAAGGGCATGTTATTAGGAGCCCTGTGTAAGACAGTTAGTCCTGGATGGTATAAGATTTGCACAGAAAAAGTTGAAGTTAGCTGGGCTTCCATCCTCTTAGGATGTGGAATTATTATCAGAATTTTAATATATCGTATTTTTGTTCAAGGAAATAAACAAGATGCTCTTGTCTGTGTTCTACTGGAACAAAAATATATAGCCTGAAAACAGGATTCTAATATAATTTTAGATATCAGAAATCTAGTACTAAAATTGTAACTGCTTTATCTTCCTTAATTCAGAGGGCATATTTTTTTCTAGAGTAGTGTCATCTTCTTGTTCTTTTAGTATTTTATAGGACTGCTTTAAATAAGTAAGCAATAACTTTGAGTAGCTAGACCTTCAAGGGGATTAATCGCTAAAAGACTGAGTAGGCTAGTGAGTTTAAATTTCCGTAGCTGACTGGTTATTAAAATTATTTTATGAGAAAGTATAAATTACATGACTTTTTTGTTCTTCTGAATAAAATTCATAATAACTTTGACTTTGTTTTATGCTTTGGGGTTGCCATGTAGCTAATCATCGTTATGTAAGGGAATTTTAAAATAATCCTGTATAGCTGTGGCTTCACATGGTTACCTAGCATTACCTTGTGCATTATCAGGCTTAATGTGCCTTGTACAATTCCAGTGTGATCAGGATAGATCCCAGGATTATGTTAAATACGTTTTGGGCATGCCATTATTAAAAATTGTACCTATAAGCTTGAACTTAGTTTCATTCTTAATTATTAATTTAAAAACAAAAGTTCAGTCCATTATTTGATAGTTTTTGTATGACACTTAAAAGTAGAAAAGATTTTTTTCAGCTGATCATGAGATCCTAAATTGTGTGTTAGCTTATTAGAAAAAGAAAACATCGAAGTAAATATGAATAAATTTAAGTTGCTCAGTAAATTGCTTACTCGTTACCTGAATTACTCAGTTTATTATATGCCTGTGTGCACTTACCTGGTATTTGATTTCCTTTTTGGTAGTGAACGTAGCTAAAGAGCTTAAAAGTGTTACATGGCTTTTTCTAAACCAAAATGTGGCCTAGTAAATAATATATAAATAACAGCAAGATAGTGTTTCTAGCTCAGCAGTGAGAAGGGTGAAAGAGCAGAGTGGGTAATCTTACCTCACAAAGCAGGTTTTTAGAAATTCTTCTTATGACTGGGGCTACTACTTATTTTTAGGCTTTTTCTGTAATCACTTGTCAACATTTAGAGAAAGGTGCAACATTCAAATAAGAGGTTATGGTGAGAGTTTTGTTGTAGCAAGTCTGCAAGTCAAAGAGCTGCAGCTTTCTCTTTATGAATTTTCGGTATCTGTACTGGGTGTTTTAGATTACGGTGTATCTGAGTTTCTTCATGTCATTACCTGGCATTATCAAGGTTTGCTTTAAAATTTTTGGAACTTCAAATTCAGAAGGACAAACTATGAATGGTAAATAGGTGGTAGAGCCATTCAGTTGTGAATCGCTTGTTTGTTTTCTTTATCTCTGAGATACCTGAAGGAATGAATGATAGATCTAAGGGAACTAAATCTGTTAGCCTGTGCTTAGCCTTTACTTACATTATAAAGTAACATCACAATGGTAAATATATCAGCAGCTCACAAACTCTGTCCAAATTTTTGTACTATAAACCACACTCCAAATACCGATTGATATAAGTATTTCCCATACATAAGATTACAATAAATAATACACCATAAAACAGAGGTCATTCTCCCACTTGCCTAGATCCAGATTCATTCCATCTATCCTTAGGCACATGAGCTGGGATTGCAGCCATCCTAAGCAGCCCGCAGGGGTAATAGGGAGAAAGAGCTTGGTAAATTGTCCTCCAAGCATGTTCTCTGTTGACTGTACAGGGAGCCTTGCTTGACCAAGCTTCAAATTTAATCACTCAAATTAGGCACCTATAATTAGTTAAACTGAATCTGACTTAGAGAAAAATAAACACAAAATTAGGTGGAAATACTACATGCAGACATTAGTGCTGTGGAAAATTTAGCCACTGAATTCAGTGACAAAAACACCAAATCTTTATTATGAGCAGTGATATATATAATGTAAGAGCTTCTCTTTTTTTTTTTTTTTTTGCTTTTCCACTTTTTAAAACCCCTTTAAAATCTCTTAAGGAATGGAGGGCAATTTAAAGGAGATTTTATTTTAGCTTTACTTTCATGTAAATCATATAAGTAATTTTAACCTCTACTAAGAAATATTATCCATATATACATGCAGCCAGTACTATTTTAAATTCTGTTCTACATTAGCAGCTTTGGTAATGCACTGCTAACATGGCTGAACAAAGGCAACGTGCTTTGTCAACATCAGGGGAAGCATTATATGGAATCCTGGCCCTAGAGAAGGGAGCAACACATGATGAGATTAAGAAGTCCTACAGGTATGTAAGATGTGCTTGTGTCTAAAACACAGGAAACTTTTTAAAAATCTTATCGCAATAGATAGTTACAGATCCATACTGTTGTGCAAAGACACTGTATGAATTCTCCACAGAGCTTGTGCTGTATACAGCAGCCAGTCTGTGTGGTTCAAGAAGCAACCCTCCCTAGAAGTTACAGAGCTATGACGCTGAAGGTGTTTCCTAACATTGTTATATTCACCACCTTGCAGTGGCAAAACAAATTTATTCTTAAGATTGTTCCTTATTTCTTTTTGCTTATTTTACTCTTTCTGATTCTTTTCTTCATACTTCTTTCTGAATTTTCTTGTTTTGTTGTAGTTGTTGTTGTTTGGTTGGTTGTTCGTTTTTTTTTTGGTGTTTAATTTAGCTTCTGCCGTTGTGAGATTCAGTGCTCTGCCATGCTTCAAAATACTAAAATAGTCAGAAGTTGAATAGTTAATATTGATATTATGTCATCATTAAGTTGAACCTGAAATTGCCAACCAGTTAAATCAATGGTGAACAGAGGAGTTTGCATCTACGAATCATTGTCTCAAACTGCAAAACCAGAAATTATCCACACTCAGAAAAATTGCTTCTTAAGTTAAGCCAACATACATACTCCTCAATATTGTATTTTTATGCAAGTACTTACCACGGAATAGTTTAATCTAATTTAGTGAAGCAACACAATATTCTAACAGTAGGTACTTAGTACCGGTATAACTATTTACTTTTTTTTCTTGTTGCCACAACTCTTAGCAAAAATTGTTTATGGGCCTGGCGTCCTCATGATAGTAAAACCTCTTGAGTAACCTGCATTTTAGGCATTTGTTGTTACAATTTCTTTTTGGTCTGTGAGACTGAAAAGATTCAGAGATGATCCTGATGATTCTGTGTGAATCCATTAACTTAATCCCACATGTAATTTGTGCACTTAATCTAAAATGTTTTAATTCAGCCAAACAAGAGGTCAGAGTGTTATGATAAAGAATGCAGACCACACTTCTGAAGTGCAGTCTTAGAATATTACATCCAGTTTCTGTGTTAACATCTTTTCCTGATATTAAAAATTGCACAAAGGGGATGATTCAAGGATAAGAGTAAGAGACAGGACTTCAATCAGTTTGTCTTGTCATAAAATAAATAAATAGATTTGATTACAGTGTGTAATGTCCTTAAAATGAATAATGTTAGGTGTGAGAGGGGTCTTCGGTTTATGAAGAGAGGCATAACCAAAACCAGTGGATGGACTCTGAAATCGATTCAAGCTTAAAATAAGGTACTTGGTTTTAACAGTGAGTGTAATCAACTGTTGAAACATACTGGCAAAGGAATTGGCAGATGCTCTTTTGAAAAAGAAGGTAGGAAGACTTTAAATAAGTTTTACTCAAACACAACTTATCAACATGATGACATGTAACAAGACCTAGAAGTAAGACTAGAAGACTTTATTGGTCTTTTTGCTCTTAAATCTGTACTGCTGTTATTAAAAAGAGAAAGGACATTAAATGTCATGAGTGAAATAGATGTTCTTGACAGCAAAACACGCCAGGCATGTATTTACAGGTTTAATAAATATAGTAAAACTTTTATTACAGCATCATTATGGATGTTGTTGGTTGCACTGTATTAGCAGTTTCTTTTCAACACACCTTGCTATCAAATGTAAAAATATATTTAAACTGGAAAAGATGTTAGGAAATAAATATCTTCATATCATTGTTTAGCTTGATTTTTGTTGGGACTCTGTCTTTTTGAATAAATTGCATCTCTCCCTCCTTCTGATCCCAAAAGGCATATGACCAATGGAGGCGGTAGCAGTAATGAACGGTCCAACTATTAACGCAACAGGAACAAAACTATTGATATTGCATAGTTCTGTGTTGCATAACTACAGCATTAGAGGATAAATTTATTACAGTATCACATTCACTCATGACTTGCACCTTCTGTGTCCCTGTAGTATAGCCTGGCTGCAGAAACCATCTGTATCAAAACTCATGTTTTCTTGTTGCTTTTACATTTAAGTTTCTGGAAAGGAAGCCTTCTTTAGTCCCCAAAGGAGAGAGTTGTCATGGAAGAATGTAAAATGAAATTAACTTTATTTAATGCTGAACATGAATACAGATGATTTACACAACGATCTATGGTAAAACTGACAGTGGTGCTTTATCCATCTTTATTAGTAATTATAGTAAAAAAAAAAAGACTGCTTCTAACTAAAGTGGAAATGTCAAAGGGATTCACTTTTAATGGAATAGCTGTAAATATTTGCAAGATAAAATGATGAGTCAGTCTCACAGATTTGCTTTAATTATCATTTAATTTATGCTAATCCACAAATCTGCTGCTGAACGGGTAATCTTCAGTACAAGGTATAAAACCAGCAATACCTGATTCTGAGTTTCATGCCATTATTAATTAAGTCAGTATTAATCATACTACCACAGCCCAGGGCAAAATTTACTTTTTAATAAACATGACAGAGGTACCTCTCTGTGTTTTTATTTGGAGTTTGGCACAATCAAATTTTCAAGGAGATAGAGCTAACAGGCTTTTAATCAGCAGAATTTCAAAGGAGATCTGTTTACCTTCAATTTCCTACAAAAATACTCTTTAGAACAATTTTTGTCATAATAACTTAAACTGCATATTGACTTCTGCTTTCCAGACTGACAGTGAAGTACTATGCAGAAAGCATATTTCCTGTCTTCCTCAGAAGTACGAAAAGACCCATTTTTGATAGACAAAATCATAAGTACCTCAGAAATTTTGCTTCAATGAATGGAGATAATTCGTGTATGAGACTACATATTAGTGAAATACAATTTTGTTAAAATGATAAAAACTTACAGTACATAATCATTAAGGGGGTTCTCTACATATTAATGTCCATAGTCAGAAAATTTCTAAATAAACAAAACAAATGAATCTGTTGTACTGATTATCCTCTCAAAAAATTCTTCTCATTGAAAACATCATAGTGAAGGGAATATCAAGTTGAAATACAATGCATCTAAAAACACATAAATATAAAAAAAATTAATGTCTTCTTAGGCACACGAAAACTAGGGCCTGTACTACTCATAAAACTATGGATGATAAAATTATATTAAAAAATGAACCAACAGACATGGAAAACAAGAAAGACATCTCCTCTCCAGCTTATGACAGATAAACTCACTGAGGACCACAATCCTGGTGGTAGCCTTTTTCTCACCCTGCTGCATTTGCTCAACGTCATTCTTGAAAAAAGAGAACGAACATGGGCACGCACACATTGATAAATTCAATTGCATACAAAGACAAAATAACTTCCCTCCTGCTACAGCCCGTGCTGCCCTTGGCCTGCATGCTGACTGGATGCCGTCGTGGTCCGCAGCAGCCCAGACGCTGCCCAGGTTCTCCAGAGCCCCACAGTAGGGACGACACGCGTCCCCAGTGCCGCAGGCCTGATGTCCAGGCAAGGGGACGGAAAAGCATTGGAGAATGCGGGCATCGATCCCGCTGCCTCTCACATGCTAAGCGAGCGCTCTACCACTTGAGCTAATTCCCCAGCCCACGGCCGGCCCCTGAGCAGCCGTCTGCTCGCAGTCTCCCAGCCCGCCCCCTGGACAAGAGCCAAAAGGGCGCTCCTTCGAGCCGGAGTTGAACCAGCGACCTAAGGATGGCCGTGCATGGGAGCCTACAGTCCTCCGCTCTACCAGCTGAGCTATCGAAGGAATCACAGATGCCTGCCCGGCAACACGCCCTTCACACGCCCCTCACACACCTCTCCCGCTTCCAGAAATAAGCCGCACCACTCTGCTACATCTCCTCCTCCATACACACTTCCCTACAGCACCAACACACCTCCACGCACACCTCAGGCGCTTCCCTCACTAAAGGCACGTACACAAAAACACAGAAACCCTTTCCTTGCCCTCTCCGCAGACACACAGACAACCAGAACGCCACCACCTCAAACCGCTCGCCTGAAGCTTCTGCCCTCCTCTCACTTCACCTCTGATCAACGCGCTCACAAAACAACGCCCATCGGCCGTCTTCTCAGTAACCTCCTCCTCACTTCCGCAACACCCCAAACAACCCCTCACAGCTTCGCCTTTTGCACAAGGGCAACAGACACCCTGTCCTCAGCATGCGCAGAGTGCAGCCGCTACCTCCAACAGCTCCCACCTTCGGACGATAACACCGCCTGCGGCAGGGCTTTAGCACCTCCACCTCACGACCACTCACACGCAGGGGGACCGCACAGAGCCCCTGCCCACCCTCATCCACTGTCTGAACATCCCCAGGATGAAAGACAATTTCATGTAACCTCGGGGCTCCTCTCCTGCTTCAACGGGGCTCCATTGTTCCGCGCCCTTCTGCCAACGGCCAGACAAAAAGGCCGAGCTCTACTGCATCGATAACGAGCCAAGATGCGATCCCGAGAAGGGGGGCTGCTTTGCTCCCCACAAAGCCCTCTCCTCTCCTGGCTCAGGATAGGCCCCCTTCATTGAGCCGTCCTCGCAGAGCACGTGTTCCCAAGTCACGCCGTCCCGGTGGTGGCCTTCTTCTCAGCCTGCAGCACTTGCTCAACGTCTTCCTCGCACACAGAGGCCTACACAAGGACATGCTTCTCTTGATGCCGTCGATCGTGTGCCCATCTATGGCGGAGGAGCATCACTTCCCTCCTGCTACAGCCCGTGCTGCCCTTGGCCTGCATGCTGACTGGATGCCGTCGTGGTCCGCAGCAGCCCAGACACTGCCCAGGTTCTCCAGAGCCCCACAGTAGGGACGACACGCGTCCCCAGTGCCGCAGGCCTGATGTCCAGGCAAGGGGACGGAAAAGCATTGGAGAATGCGGGCATCGATCCCGCTGCCTCTCACATGCTAAGCGAGCGCTCTACCACTTGAGCTAATTCCCCAGCCCACGGCCGGCCCCTGAGCAGCCGTCTGCTCGCAGTCTCCCAGCCCGCCCCCTGGACAAGAGCCAAAAGGGCGCTCCTTCGAGCCGGAGTTGAACCAGCGACCTAAGGATGGCCGTGCATGGGAGCCTACAGTCCTCCGCTCTACCAGCTGAGCTATCGAAGGAATCACAGATGCCTGCCCGGCAACACGCCCTTCACACGCCCCTCACACACCTCTCCCGCTTCCAGAAATAAGCCGCACCACTCTGCTACATCTCCTCCTCCATACACACTTCCCTACAGCACCAACACACCTCCACGCACACCTCAGGCGCTTCCCTCACTAAAGGCACGTACACAAAAACACAGAAACCCTTTACTTGCCCTCTCCGCAGACACACAGACAACCAGAACGCCACCACCTCCAACCGCTCGCCTGAAGCTTCTGCCCTCCTCTCACTTCACCTCTGATCAACGCGCTCACAAAACAACGCCCATCGGCCGTCTTCTCAGTAACCTCCTCCTCACTTCCGCAACACCCCAAACAACCCCTCACAGCTTCGCCTTTTGCACAAGGGCAACAGACACCCTGTCCTCAGCATGCGCAGAGTGCAGCCGCTACCTCCAACAGCTCCCACCTTCGGACGATAACACCGCCTGCGGCAGGGCTTTAGCACCTCCACCTCACGACCACTCACACGCAGGGGGACCGCACAGAGCCCCTGCCCACCCTCATCCACTGTCTGAACATCCCCAGGATGAAAGACAATTTCATGTAACCTCGGGGCTCCTCTCCTGCTTCAACGGGGCTCCATTGTTCCGCGCCCTTCTGCCAACGGCCAGACAAAAAGGCCGAGCTCTACTGCATCGATAACGAGCCAAGATGCGATCCCGAGAAGGGGGGCTGCTTTGCTCCCCACAAAGCCCTCTCCTCTCCTGGCTCAGGATAGGCCCCCTTCATTGAGCCGTCCTCGCAGAGCACGTGTTCCCAAGTCACGCCGTCCCGGTGGTGGCCTTCTTCTCAGCCTGCAGCACTTGCTCAACGTCTTCCTCGCACACAGAGGCCTACACAAGGACGTGCTTCTCTTGATGCCGTCGATCGCGTGCCCATCTATGGCGGAGGAGCATCACTTCCCTCCTGCTACAGCCCGTGCTGCCCTTGGCCTGCATGCTGACTGGATGCCGTCGTGGTCCGCAGCAGCCCAGACGCTGCCCAGGTTCTCCAGAGCCCCACAGTAGGGACGACACGCGTCCCCAGTGCCGCAGGCCTGATGTCCAGGCAAGGGGACGGAAAAGCATTGGAGAATGCGGGCATCGATCCCGCTGCCTCTCACATGCTAAGCGAGCGCTCTACCACTTGAGCTAATTCCCCAGCCCACGGCCGGCCCCTGAGCAGCCGTCTGCTCGCAGTCTCCCAGCCCGCCCCCTGGACAAGAGCCAAAAGGGCGCTCCTTCGAGCCGGAGTTGAACCAGCGACCTAAGGATGGCCGTGCATGGGAGCCTACAGTCCTCCGCTCTACCAGCTGAGCTATCGAAGGAATCACAGACGCCTGCCCGGCAACACGCCCTTCACACGCCCCTCACACACCTCTCCCGCTTCCAGAAATAAGCCGCACCACTCTGCTACAACTCCTCCTCCATACACACTTCCCTACAGCACCAACACACCTCCACGCACACCTCAGGCGCTTCCCTCACTAAAGGCACGTACACAAAAACACAGAAACCCTTTCCTTGCCCTCTCCGCAGACACACAGACAACCAGAACGCCACCACCTCCAACCGCTCGCCTGAAGCTTCTGCCCTCCTCTCACTTCACCTCTGATCAACGCGCTCACAAAACAACGCCCATCGGCCGTCTTCTCAGTAACCTCCTCCTCACTTCCGCAACACCCCAAACAACCCCTCACAGCTTCGCCTTTTGCACAAGGGCAACAGACACCCTGTCCTCAGCATGCGCAGAGTGCAACCGCTACCTCCAACAGCTCCCACCTTCGGACGATAACACCGCCTGCGGCAGGGCTTTAGCACCTCCACCTCACGACCACTCACACGCAGGGGGACCGCACAGAGCCCCTGCCCACCCTCATCCACTGTCTGAACATCCCCAGGATGAAAGACAATTTCATGTAACCTCGGGGCTCCTCTCCTGCTTCAACGGGGCTCCATTGTTCCGCGCCCTTCTGCCAACGGCCAGACAAAAAGGCCGAGCTCTACTGCATCGATAACGAGCCAAGATGCGATCCCGAGAAGGGGGGCTGCTTTGCTCCCCACAAAGCCCTCTCCTCTCCTGGCTCAGGATAGGCCCCCTTCATTGAGCCGTCCTCGCAGAGCACGTGTTCCCAAGTCACGCCGTCCCGGTGGTGGCCTTCTTCTCAGCCTGCAGCACTTGCTCAACGTCTTCCTCGCACACAGAGGCCTACACAAGGACATGCTTCTCTTGATGCCGTCGATCGCGTGCCCATCTATGGCGGAGGAGCATCACTTCCCTCCTGCTACAGCCCGTGCTGCCCTTGGCCTGCATGCTGACTGGATGCCGTCGTGGTCCGCAGCAGCCCAGACGCTGCCCAGGTTCTCCAGAGCCCCACAGTAGGGACGACACGCGTCCCCAGTGCCGCAGGCCTGATGTCCAGGCAAGGGGACGGAAAAGCATTGGAGAATGCGGGCATCGATCCCGCTGCCTCTCACATGCTAAGCGAGCGCTCTACCACTTGAGCTAATTCCCCAGCCCACGGCCGGCCCCTGAGCAGCCGTCTGCTCGCAGTCTCCCAGCCCACCCCCTGGACAAGAGCCAAAAGGGCGCTCCTTCGAGCCGGAGTTGAACCAGCGACCTAAGGATGGCCGTGCATGGGAGCCTACAGTCCTCCGCTCTACCAGCTGAGCTATCGAAGGAATCACAGACGCCTGCCCGGCAACACGCCCTTCACACGCCCCTCACACACCTCTCCCGCTTCCAGAAATAAGCCGCACCACTCTGCTACATCTCCTCCTCCATACACACTTCCCTACAGCACCAACACACCTCCACGCACACCTCAGGCGCTTCCCTCACTAAAGGCACGTACACAAAAACACAGAAACCCTTTCCTTGCCCTCTCCGCAGACACACAGACAACCAGAACGCCACCACCTCCAACCGCTCGCCTGAAGCTTCTGCCCTCCTCTCACTTCACCTCTGATCAACGCGCTCACAAAACAACGCCCATCGGCCGTCTTCTCAGTAACCTCCTCCTCACTTCCGCAACACCCCAAACAACCCCTCACAGCTTCGCCTTTTGCACAAGGGCAACAGACACCCTGTCCTCAGCATGCGCAGAGTGCAACCGCTACCTCCAACAGCTCCCACCTTCGGACGATAACACCGCCTGCGGCAGGGCTTTAGCACCTCCACCTCACGACCACTCACACGCAGGGGGACCGCACAGAGCCCCTGCCCACCCTCATCCACTGTCTGAACATCCCCAGGATGAAAGACAATTTCATGTAACCTCGGAGCTCCTCTCCTGCTTCAACGGGGCTCCATTGTTCCGCAGCCTTCTGCCAACGGCCAGACAAAAAGGCCGAGCTCTACTGCATCGATAACGAGCCAAGATGCGATCCCGAGAAGGGGGGCTGCTTTGCTCCCCACAAAGCCCTCTCCTCTCCTGGCTCAGGATAGGCCCCCTTCATTGAGCCGTCCTCGCAGAGCACGTGTTCCCAAGTCACGCCGTCCCGGTGGTGGCCTTCTTCTCAGCCTGCAGCACTTGCTCAACGTCTTCCTCGCACACAGAGGCCTACACAAGGACGTGCTTCTCTTGATGCCGTCGATTGCGTGCCCATCTATGGCGGAGGAGCATCACTTCCCTCCTGCTACAGCCCGTGCTGCCCTTGGCCTGCATGCTGACTGGATGCCGTCGTGGTCCGCAGCAGCCCAGACGCTGCCCAGGTTCTCCAGAGCCCCACAGTAGGGACGACACGCGTCCCCAGTGCCGCAGGCCTGATGTCCAGGCAAGGGGACGGAAAAGCATTGGAGAATGCGGGCATCGATCCCGCTGCCTCTCACATGCTAAGCGAGCGCTCTACCACTTGAGCTAATTCCCCAGCCCACGGCCGGCCCCTGAGCAGCCGTCTGCTCGCAGTCTCCCAGCCCGCCCCCTGGACAAGAGCCAAAAGGGCGCTCCTTCGAGCCGGAGTTGAACCAGCGACCTAAGGATGGCCGTGCATGGGAGCCTACAGTCCTCCGCTCTACCAGCTGAGCTATCGAAGGAATCACAGACGCCTGCCCGGCAACACGCCCTTCACACGCCCCTCACACACCTCTCCCGCTTCCAGAAATAAGCCGCACCACTCTGCTACATCTCCTCCTCCATACACACTTCCCTACAGCACCAACACACCTCCACGCACACCTCAGGCGCTTCCCTCACTAAAGGCACGTACACAAAAACACAGAAACCCTTTCCTTGCCCTCTCCGCAGACACACAGACAACCAGAACGCCACCACCTCAAACCGCTCGCCTGAAGCTTCTGCCCTCCTCTCACTTCACCTCTGATCAACGCGCTCACAAAACAACGCCCATCGGCCGTCTTCTCAGTAACCTCCTCCTCACTTCCGCAACACCCCAAACAACCCCTCACAGCTTCGCCTTTTGCACAAGGGCAACAGACACCCTGTCCTCAGCATGCGCAGAGTGCAACCGCTACCTCCAACAGCTCCCACCTTCGGACGATAACACCGCCTGCGGCAGGGCTTTAGCACCTCCACCTCACGACCACTCACACGCAGGGGGACCGCACAGAGCCCCTGCCCACCCTCATCCACTGTCTGAACATCCCCAGGATGAAAGACAATTTCATGTAACCTCGGGGCTCCTCTCCTGCTTCAACGGGGCTCCATTGTTCCGCGCCCTTCTGCCAACGGCCAGACAAAAAGGCCGAGCTCTACTGCATCGATAACGAGCCAAGATGCGATCCCGAGAAGGGGGGCTGCTTTGCTCCCCACAAAGCCCTCTCCTCTCCTGGCTCAGGATAGGCCCCCTTCATTGAGCCGTCCTCGCAGAGCACGTGTTCCCAAGTCACGCCGTCCCGGTGGTGGCCTTCTTCTCAGCCTGCAGCACTTGCTCAACGTCTTCCTCGCACACAGAGGCCTACACAAGGACGTGCTTCTCTTGATGCCGTCGATCGCGTGCCCATCTATGGCGGAGGAGCATCACTTCCCTCCTGCTACAGCCCGTGCTGCCCTTGGCCTGCATGCTGACTGGATGCCGTCGTGGTCCGCAGCAGCCCAGACGCTGCCCAGGTTCTCCAGAGCCCCACAGTAGGGACGACACGCGTCCCCAGTGCCGCAGGCCTGATGTCCAGGCAAGGGGACGGAAAAGCATTGGAGAATGCGGGCATCGATCCCGCTGCCTCTCACATGCTAAGCGAGCGCTCTACCACTTGAGCTAATTCCCCAGCCCACGGCCGGCCCCTGAGCAGCCGTCTGCTCGCAGTCTCCCAGCCCGCCCCCTGGACAAGAGCCAAAAGGGCGCTCCTTCGAGCCGGAGTTGAACCAGCGACCTAAGGATGGCCGTGCATGGGAGCCTACAGTCCTCCGCTCTACCAGCTGAGCTATCGAAGGAATCACAGATGCCTGCCCGGCAACACGCCCTTCACACGCCCCTCACACACCTCTCCCGCTTCCAGAAATAAGCTGCACCACTCTGCTACATCTCCTCCTCCATACACACTTCCCTACAGCACCAACACACCTCCACGCACACCTCAGGCGCTTCCCTCACTAAAGGCACGTACACAAAAACACAGAAACCCTTTCCTTGCCCTCTCCGCAGACACACAGACAACCAGAACGCCACCACCTCCAACCGCTCGCCTGAAGCTTCTGCCCTCCTCTCACTTCACCTCTGATCAACGCGCTCACAAAACAACGCCCATCGGCCGTCTTCTCAGTAACCTCCTCCTCACTTCCGCAACACCCCAAACAACCCCTCACAGCTTCGCCTTTTGCACAAGGGCAACAGACACCCTGTCCTCAGCATGCGCAGAGTGCAACCGCTACCTCCAACAGCTCCCACCTTCGGACGATAACACCGCCTGCGGCAGGGCTTTAGCACCTCCACCTCACGACCACTCACACGCAGGGGGACCGCACAGAGCCCCTGCCCACCCTCATCCACTGTCTGAACATCCCCAGGATGAAAGACAATTTCATGTAACCTCGGGGCTCCTCTCCTGCTTCAACGGGGCTCCATTGTTCCGCGCCCTTCTGCCAACGGCCAGACAAAAAGGCCGAGCTCTACTGCATCGATAACGAGCCAAGATGCGATCCCGAGAAGGGGGGCTGCTTTGCTCCCCACAAAGCCCTCTCCTCTCCTGGCTCAGGATAGGCCCCCTTCATTGAGCCGTCCTCGCAGAGCACGTGTTCCCAAGTCACGCCGTCCCGGTGGTGGCCTTCTTCTCAGCCTGCAGCACTTGCTCAACGTCTTCCTCGCACACAGAGGCCTACACAAGGACGTGCTTCTCTTGATGCCGTCGATCGCGTGCCCATCTATGGCGGAGGAGCATCACTTCCCTCCTGCTACAGCCCGTGCTGCCCTTGGCCTGCATGCTGACTGGATGCCGTCGTGGTCCGCAGCAGCCCAGACGCTGCCCAGGTTCTCCAGAGCCCCACAGTAGGGACGACACGCGTCCCCAGTGCCGCAGGCCTGATGTCCAGGCAAGGGGACGGAAAAGCATTGGAGAATGCGGGCATCGATCCCGCTGCCTCTCACATGCTAAGCGAGCGCTCTACCACTTGAGCTAATTCCCCAGCCCACGGCCGGCCCCTGAGCAGCCGTCTGCTCGCAGTCTCCCAGCCCGCCCCCTGGACAAGAGCCAAAAGGGCGCTCCTTCGAGCCGGAGTTGAACCAGCGACCTAAGGATGGCCGTGCATGGGAGCCTACAGTCCTCCGCTCTACCAGCTGAGCTATCGAAGGAATCACAGACGCCTGCCCGGCAACACGCCCTTCACACGCCCCTCACACACCTCTCCCGCTTCCAGAAATAAGCCGCACCACTCTGCTACAACTCCTCCTCCATACACACTTCCCTACAGCACCAACACACCTCCACGCACACCTCAGGCGCTTCCCTCACTAAAGGCACGTACACAAAAACACAGAAACCCTTTCCTTGCCCTCTCCGCAGACACACAGACAACCAGAACGCCACCACCTCCAACCGCTCGCCTGAAGCTTCTGCCCTCCTCTCACTTCACCTCTGATCAACGCGCTCACAAAACAACGCCCATCGGCCGTCTTCTCAGTAACCTCCTCCTCACTTCCGCAACACCCCAAACAACCCCTCACAGCTTCGCCTTTTGCACAAGGGCAACAGACACCCTGTCCTCAGCATGCGCAGAGTGCAACCGCTACCTCCAACAGCTCCCACCTTCGGACGATAACACCGCCTGCGGCAGGGCTTTAGCACCTCCACCTCACGACCACTCACACGCAGGGGGACCGCACAGAGCCCCTGCCCACCCTCATCCACTGTCTGAACATCCCCAGGATGAAAGACAATTTCATGTAACCTCGGGGCTCCTCTCCTGCTTCAACGGGGCTCCATTGTTCCGCGCCCTTCTGCCAACGGCCAGACAAAAAGGCCGAGCTCTACTGCATCGATAACGAGCCAAGATGCGATCCCGAGAAGGGGGGCTGCTTTGCTCCCCACAAAGCCCTCTCCTCTCCTGGCTCAGGATAGGCCCCCTTCATTGAGCCGTCCTCGCAGAGCACGTGTTCCCAAGTCACGCCGTCCCGGTGGTGGCCTTCTTCTCAGCCTGCAGCACTTGCTCAACGTCTTCCTCGCACACAGAGGCCTACACAAGGACGTGCTTCTCTTGATGCCGTCGATCGCGTGCCCATCTATGGCGGAGGAGCATCACTTCCCTCCTGCTACAGCCCGTGCTGCCCTTGGCCTGCATGCTGACTGGATGCCATCGTGGTCCGCAGCAGCCCAGACGCTGCCCAGGTTCTCCAGAGCCCCACAGTAGGGACGACACGCGTCCCCAGTGCCGCAGGCCTGATGTCCAGGCAAGGGGACGGAAAAGCATTGGAGAATGCGGGCATCGATCCCGCTGCCTCTCACATGCTAAGCGAGCGCTCTACCACTTGAGCTAATTCCCCAGCCCACGGCCGGCCCCTGAGCAGCCGTCTGCTCGCAGTCTCCCAGCCCGCCCCCTGGACAAGAGCCAAAAGGGCGCTCCTTCGAGCCGGAGTTGAACCAGCGACCTAAGGATGGCCGTGCATGGGAGCCTACAGTCCTCCGCTCTACCAGCTGAGCTATCGAAGGAATCACAGACGCCTGCCCGGCAACACGCCCTTCACACGCCCCTCACACACCTCTCCCGCTTCCAGAAATAAGCCGCACCACTCTGCTACAACTCCTCCTCCATACACACTTCCCTACAGCACCAACACACCTCCACGCACACCTCAGGCGCTTCCCTCACTAAAGGCACGTACACAAAAACACAGAAACCCTTTCCTTGCCCTCTCCGCAGACACACAGACAACCAGAACACCACCACCTCCAACCGCTCGCCTGAAGCTTCTGCCCTCCTCTCACTTCACCTCTGATCAACGCGCTCACAAAACAACGCCCATCGGCCGTCTTCTCAGTAACCTCCTCCTCACTTCCGCAACACCCCAAACAACCCCTCACAGCTTCGCCTTTTGCACAAGGGCAACAGACACCCTGTCCTCAGCATGCGCAGAGTGCAACCGCTACCTCCAACAGCTCCCACCTTCGGACGATAACACCGCCTGCGGCAGGGCTTTAGCACCTCCACCTCACGACCACTCACACGCAGGGGGACCGCACAGAGCCCCTGCCCACCCTCATCCACTGTCTGAACATCCCCAGGATGAAAGACAATTTCATGTAACCTCGGGGCTCCTCTCCTGCTTCAACGGGGCTCCATTGTTCCGCGCCCTTCTGCCAACGGCCAGACAAAAAGGCCGAGCTCTACTGCATCGATAACGAGCCAAGATGCGATCCCGAGAAGGGGGGCTGCTTTGCTCCCCACAAAGCCCTCTCCTCTCCTGGCTCAGGATAGGCCCCCTTCATTGAGCCGTCCTCGCAGAGCACGTGTTCCCAAGTCACGCCGTCCCGGTGGTGGCCTTCTTCTCAGCCTGCAGCACTTGCTCAACGTCTTCCTCGCACACAGAGGCCTACACAAGGACATGCTTCTCTTGATGCCGTCGATCGTGTGCCCATCTATGGCGGAGGAGCATCACTTCCCTCCTGCTACAGCCCGTGCTGCCCTTGGCCTGCATGCTGACTGGATGCCGTCGTGGTCCGCAGCAGCCCAGACGCTGCCCAGGTTCTCCAGAGCCCCACAGTAGGGACGACACGCGTCCCCAGTGCCGCAGGCCTGATGTCCAGGCAAGGGGACGGAAAAGCATTGGAGAATGCGGGCATCGATCCCGCTGCCTCTCACATGCTAAGCGAGCGCTCTACCACTTGAGCTAATTCCCCAGCCCACGGCCGGCCCCTGAGCAGCCGTCTGCTCGCAGTCTCCCAGCCCGCCCCCTGGACAAGAGCCAAAAGGGCGCTCCTTCGAGCCGGAGTTGAACCAGCGACCTAAGGATGGCCGTGCATGGGAGCCTACAGTCCTCCGCTCTACCAGCTGAGCTATCGAAGGAATCACAGACGCCTGCCCGGCAACACGCCCTTCACACGCCCCTCACACACCTCTCCCGCTTCCAGAAATAAGCCGCACCACTCTGCTACATCTCCTCCTCCATACACACTTCCCTACAGCACCAACACACCTCCACGCACACCTCAGGCGCTTCCCTCACTAAAGGCACGTACACAAAAACACAGAAACCCTTTCCTTGCCCTCTCCGCAGACACACAGACAACCAGAACGCCACCACCTCCAACCGCTCGCCTGAAGCTTCTGCCCTCCTCTCACTTCACCTCTGATCAACGCGCTCACAAAACAACGCCCATCGGCCGTCTTCTCAGTAACCTCCTCCTCACTTCCGCAACACCCCAAACAACCCCTCACAGCTTCGCCTTTTGCACAAGGGCAACAGACACCCTGTCCTCAGCATGCGCAGAGTGCAACCGCTACCTCCAACAGCTCCCACCTTCGGACGATAACACCGCCTGCGGCAGGGCTTTAGCACCTCCACCTCACGACCACTCACACGCAGGGGGACCGCACAGAGCCCCTGCCCACCCTCATCCACTGTCTGAACATCCCCAGGATGAAAGACAATTTCATGTAACCTCGGGGCTCCTCTCCTGCTTCAACGGGGCTCCATTGTTCCGCGCCCTTCTGCCAACGGCCAGACAAAAAGGCCGAGCTCTACTGCATCGATAACGAGCCAAGATGCGATCCCGAGAAGGGGGGCTGCTTTGCTCCCCACAAAGCCCTCTCCTCTCCTGGCTCAGGATAGGCCCCCTTCATTGAGCCGTCCTCGCAGAGCACGTGTTCCCAAGTCACGCCGTCCCGGTGGTGGCCTTCTTCTCAGCCTGCAGCACTTGCTCAACGTCTTTCTCGCACACAGAGGCCTACACAAGGACGTGCTTCTCTTGATGCCGTCGATCGCGTGCCCATCTATGGCGGAGGAGCATCACTTCCCTCCTGCTACAGCCCGTGCTGCCCTTGGCCTGCATGCTGACTGGATGCCGTCGTGGTCCGCAGCAGCCCAGACGCTGCCCAGGTTCTCCAGAGCCCCACAGTAGGGACGACACGCGTCCCCAGTGCCGCAGGCCTGATGTCCAGGCAAGGGGACGGAAAAGCATTGGAGAATGCGGGCATCGATCCCGCTGCCTCTCACATGCTAAGCGAGCGCTCTACCACTTGAGCTAATTCCCCAGCCCACGGCCGGCCCCTGAGCAGCCGTCTGCTCGCAGTCTCCCAGCCCGCCCCCTGGACAAGAGCCAAAAGGGCGCTCCTTCGAGCCGGAGTTGAACCAGCGACCTAAGGATGGCCGTGCATGGGAGCCTACAGTCCTCCGCTCTACCAGCTGAGCTATCGAAGGAATCACAGATGCCTGCCCGGCAACACGCCCTTCACACGCCCCTCACACACCTCTCCCGCTTCCAGAAATAAGCCGCACCACTCTGCTACATCTCCTCCTCCATACACACTTCCCTACAGCACCAACACACCTCCACGCACACCTCAGGCGCTTCCCTCACTAAAGGCACGTACACAAAAACACAGAAACCCTTTCCTTGCCCTCTCCGCAGACACACAGACAACCAGAACGCCACCACCTCCAACCGCTCGCCTGAAGCTTCTGCCCTCCTCTCACTTCACCTCTGATCAACGCGCTCACAAAACAACGCCCATCGGCCGTCTTCTCAGTAACCTCCTCCTCACTTCCGCAACACCCCAAACAACCCCTCACAGCTTCGCCTTTTGCACAAGGGCAACAGACACCCTGTCCTCAGCATGCGCAGAGTGCAACCGCTACCTCCAACAGCTCCCACCTTCGGACGATAACACCGCCTGCGGCAGGGCTTTAGCACCTCCACCTCACGACCACTCACACGCAGGGGGACCGCACAGAGCCCCTGCCCACCCTCATCCACTGTCTGAACATCCCCAGGATGAAAGACAATTTCATGTAACCTCGGAGCTCCTCTCCTGCTTCAACGGGGCTCCATTGTTCCGCGCCCTTCTGCCAACGGCCAGACAAAAAGGCCGAGCTCTACTGCATCGATAACGAGCCAAGATGCGATCCCGAGAAGGGGGGCTGCTTTGCTCCCCACAAAGCCCTCTCCTCTCCTGGCTCAGGATAGGCCCCCTTCATTGAGCCGTCCTCGCAGAGCACGTGTTCCCAAGTCACGCCGTCCCGGTGGTGGCCTTCTTCTCAGCCTGCAGCACTTGCTCAACGTCTTCCTCGCACACAGAGGCCTACACAAGGACGTGCTTCTCTTGATGCCGTCGATCGCGTGCCCATCTATGGCGGAGGAGCATCACTTCCCTCCTGCTACAGCCCGTGCTGCCCTTGGCCTGCATGCTGACTGGATGCCGTCGTGGTCCGCAGCAGCCCAGACGCTGCCCAGGTTCTCCAGAGCCCCACAGTAGGGACGACACGCGTCCCCAGTGCCGCAGGCCTGATGTCCAGGCAAGGGGACGGAAAAGCATTGGAGAATGCGGGCATCGATCCCGCTGCCTCTCACATGCTAAGCGAGCGCTCTACCACTTGAGCTAATTCCCCAGCCCACGGCCGGCCCCTGAGCAGCCGTCTGCTCGCAGTCTCCCAGCCCGCCCCCTGGACAAGAGCCAAAAGGGCGCTCCTTCGAGCCGGAGTTGAACCAGCGACCTAAGGATGGCCGTGCATGGGAGCCTACAGTCCTCCGCTCTACCAGCTGAGCTATCGAAGGAATCACAGACGCCTGCCCGGCAACACGCCCTTCACACGCCCCTCACACACCTCTCCCGCTTCCAGAAATAAGCCGCACCACTCTGCTACATCTCCTCCTCCATACACACTTCCCTACAGCACCAACACACCTCCACGCACACCTCAGGCGCTTCCCTCACTAAAGGCACGTACACAAAAACACAGAAACCCTTTCCTTGCCCTCTCCGCAGACACACAGACAACCAGAACGCCACCACCTCCAACCGCTCGCCTGAAGCTTCTGCCCTCCTCTCACTTCACCTCTGATCAACGCGCTCACAAAACAACGCCCATCGGCCGTCTTCTCAGTAACCTCCTCCTCACTTCCGCAACACCCCAAACAACCCCTCACAGCTTCGCCTTTTGCACAAGGGCAACAGACACCCTGTCCTCAGCATGCGCAGAGTGCAACCGCTACCTCCAACAGCTCCCACCTTCGGACGATAACACCGCCTGCGGCAGGGCTTTAGCACCTCCACCTCACGACCACTCACACGCAGGGGGACCGCACAGAGCCCCTGCCCACCCTCATCCACTGTCTGAACATCCCCAGGATGAAAGACAATTTCATGTAACCTCGGGGCTCCTCTCCTGCTTCAACGGGGCTCCATTGTTCCGCGCCCTTCTGCCAACGGCCAGACAAAAAGGCCGAGCTCTACTGCATCGATAACGAGCCAAGATGCGATCCCGAGAAGGGGGGCTGCTTTGCTCCCCACAAAGCCCTCTCCTCTCCTGGCTCAGGATAGGCCCCCTTCATTGAGCCGTCCTCGCAGAGCACGTGTTCCCAAGTCACGCCGTCCCGGTGGTGGCCTTCTTCTCAGCCTGCAGCACTTGCTCAACGTCTTCCTCGCACACAGAGGCCTACACAAGGACGTGCTTCTCTTGATGCCGTCGATCGCGTGCCCATCTATGGCGGAGGAGCATCACTTCCCTCCTGCTACAGCCCGTGCTGCCCTTGGCCTGCATGCTGACTGGATGCCGTCGTGGTCCGCAGCAGCCCAGACGCTGCCCAGGTTCTCCAGAGCCCCACAGTAGGGACGACACGCGTCCCCAGTGCCGCAGGCCTGATGTCCAGGCAAGGGGACGGAAAAGCATTGGAGAATGCGGGCATCGATCCCGCTGCCTCTCACATGCTAAGCGAGCGCTCTACCACTTGAGCTAATTCCCCAGCCCACGGCCGGCCCCTGAGCAGCCGTCTGCTCGCAGTCTCCCAGCCCGCCCCCTGGACAAGAGCCAAAAGGGCGCTCCTTCGAGCCGGAGTTGAACCAGCGACCTAAGGATGGCCGTGCATGGGAGCCTACAGTCCTCCGCTCTACCAGCTGAGCTATCGAAGGAATCACAGACGCCTGCCCGGCAACACGCCCTTCACACGCCCCTCACACACCTCTCCCGCTTCCAGAAATAAGCCGCACCACTCTGCTACATCTCCTCCTCCATACACACTTCCCTACAGCACCAACACACCTCCACGCACACCTCAGGCGCTTCCCTCACTAAAGGCACGTACACAAAAACACAGAAACCCTTTCCTTGCCCTCTCCGCAGACACACAGACAACCAGAACGCCACCACCTCCAACCGCTCGCCTGAAGCTTCTGCCCTCCTCTCACTTCACCTCTGATCAACGCGCTCACAAAACAACGCCCATCGGCCGTCTTCTCAGTAACCTCCTCCTCACTTCCGCAACACCCCAAACAACCCCTCACAGCTTCGCCTTTTGCACAAGGGCAACAGACACCCTGTCCTCAGCATGCGCAGAGTGCAACCGCTACCTCCAACAGCTCCCACCTTCGGACGATAACACCGCCTGTGGCAGGGCTTTAGCACCTCCACCTCACGACCACTCACACGCAGGGGGACCGCACAGAGCCCCTGCCCACCCTCATCCACTGTCTGAACATCCCCAGGATGAAAGACAATTTCATGTAACCTCGGGGCTCCTCTCCTGCTTCAACGGGGCTCCATTGTTCCGCGCCCTTCTGCCAACGGCCAGACAAAAAGGCCGAGCTCTACTGCATCGATAACGAGCCAAGATGCGATCCCGAGAAGGGGGGCTGCTTTGCTCCCCACAAAGCCCTCTCCTCTCCTGGCTCAGGATAGGCCCCCTTCATTGAGCCGTCCTCGCAGAGCACGTGTTCCCAAGTCACGCCGTCCCGGTGGTGGCCTTCTTCTCAGCCTGCAGCACTTGCTCAACGTCTTCCTCGCACACAGAGGCCTACACAAGGACGTGCTTCTCTTGATGCCGTCGATCGCGTGCCCATCTATGGCGGAGGAGCATCACTTCCCTCCTGCTACAGCCCGTGCTGCCCTTGGCCTGCATGCTGACTGGATGCCGTCGTGGTCCGCAGCAGCCCAGACGCTGCCCAGGTTCTCCAGAGCCCCACAGTAGGGACGACACGCGTCCCCAGTGCCGCAGGCCTGATGTCCAGGCAAGGGGACGGAAAAGCATTGGAGAATGCGGGCATCGATCCCGCTGCCTCTCACATGCTAAGCGAGCGCTCTACCACTTGAGCTAATTCCCCAGCCCACGGCCGGCCCCTGAGCAGCCGTCTGCTCGCAGTCTCCCAGCCCGCCCCCTGGACAAGAGCCAAAAGGGCGCTCCTTCGAGCCGGAGTTGAACCAGCAACCTAAGGATGGCCGTGCATGGGAGCCTACAGTCCTCCGCTCTACCAGCTGAGCTATCGAAGGAATCACAGACGCCTGCCCGGCAACACGCCCTTCACACACCCCTCACACACCTCTCCCGCTTCCAGAAATAAGCCGCACCACTCTGCTACAACTCCTCCTCCATACACACTTCCCTACAGCACCAACACACCTCCACGCACACCTCAGGCGCTTCCCTCACTAAAGGCACGTACACAAAAACACAGAAACCCTTTCCTTGCCCTCTCCGCAGACACACAGACAACCAGAACACCACCACCTCCAACCGCTCGCCTGAAGCTTCTGCCCTCCTCTCACTTCACCTCTGATCAACGCGCTCACAAAACAACGCCCATCGGCCGTCTTCTCAGTAACCTCCTCCTCACTTCCGCAACACCCCAAACAACCCCTCACAGCTTCGCCTTTTGCACAAGGGCAACAGACACCCTGTCCTCAGCATGCGCAGAGTGCAACCGCTACCTCCAACAGCTCCCACCTTCGGACGATAACACCGCCTGCGGCAGGGCTTTAGCACCTCCACCTCACGACCACTCACACGCAGGGGGACCGCACAGAGCCCCTGCCCACCCTCATCCACTGTCTGAACATCCCCAGGATGAAAGACAATTTCATGTAACCTCGGGGCTCCTCTCCTGCTTCAACGGGGCTCCATTGTTCCGCGCCCTTCTGCCAACGGCCAGACAAAAAGGCCGAGCTCTACTGCATCGATAACGAGCCAAGATGCGATCCCGAGAAGGGGGGCTGCTTTGCTCCCCACAAAGCCCTCTCCTCTCCTGGCTCAGGATAGGCCCCCTTCATTGAGCCGTCCTCGCAGAGCACGTGTTCCCAAGTCACGCCGTCCCGGTGGTGGCCTTCTTCTCAGCCTGCAGCACTTGCTCAACGTCTTCCTCGCACACAGAGGCCTACACAAGGACATGCTTCTCTTGATGCCGTCGATCGTGTGCCCATCTATGGCGGAGGAGCATCACTTCCCTCCTGCTACAGCCCGTGCTGCCCTTGGCCTGCATGCTGACTGGATGCCGTCGTGGTCCGCAGCAGCCCAGACGCTGCCCAGGTTCTCCAGAGCCCCACAGTAGGGACGACACGCGTCCCCAGTGCCGCAGGCCTGATGTCCAGGCAAGGGGACGGAAAAGCATTGGAGAATGCGGGCATCGATCCCGCTGCCTCTCACATGCTAAGCGAGCGCTCTACCACTTGAGCTAATTCCCCAGCCCACGGCCGGCCCCTGAGCAGCCGTCTGCTCGCAGTCTCCCAGCCCGCCCCCTGGACAAGAGCCAAAAGGGCGCTCCTTCGAGCCGGAGTTGAACCAGCGACCTAAGGATGGCCGTGCATGGGAGCCTACAGTCCTCCGCTCTACCAGCTGAGCTATCGAAGGAATCACAGACGCCTGCCCGGCAACACGCCCTTCACACGCCCCTCACACACCTCTCCCGCTTCCAGAAATAAGCCGCACCACTCTGCTACATCTCCTCCTCCATACACACTTCCCTACAGCACCAACACACCTCCACGCACACCTCAGGCGCTTCCCTCACTAAAGGCACGTACACAAAAACACAGAAACCCTTTCCTTGCCCTCTCCGCAGACACACAGACAACCAGAACGCCACCACCTCCAACCGCTCGCCTGAAGCTTCTGCCCTCCTCTCACTTCACCTCTGATCAACGCGCTCACAAAACAACGCCCATCGGCCGTCTTCTCAGTAACCTCCTCCTCACTTCCGCAACACCCCAAACAACCCCTCACAGCTTCGCCTTTTGCACAAGGGCAACAGACACCCTGTCCTCAGCATGCGCAGAGTGCAACCGCTACCTCCAACAGCTCCCACCTTCGGACGATAACACCGCCTGCGGCAGGGCTTTAGCACCTCCACCTCACGACCACTCACACGCAGGGGGACCGCACAGAGCCCCTGCCCACCCTCATCCACTGTCTGAACATCCCCAGGATGAAAGACAATTTCATGTAACCTCGGGGCTCCTCTCCTGCTTCAACGGGGCTCCATTGTTCCGCGCCCTTCTGCCAACGGCCAGACAAAAAGGCCGAGCTCTACTGCATCGATAACGAGCCAAGATGCGATCCCGAGAAGGGGGGCTGCTTTGCTCCCCACAAAGCCCTCTCCTCTCCTGGCTCAGGATAGGCCCCCTTCATTGAGCCGTCCTCGCAGAGCACGTGTTCCCAAGTCACGCCGTCCCGGTGGTGGCCTTCTTCTCAGCCTGCAGCACTTGCTCAACGTCTTTCTCGCACACAGAGGCCTACACAAGGACGTGCTTCTCTTGATGCCGTCGATCGCGTGCCCATCTATGGCGGAGGAGCATCACTTCCCTCCTGCTACAGCCCGTGCTGCCCTTGGCCTGCATGCTGACTGGATGCCGTCGTGGTCCGCAGCAGCCCAGACGCTGCCCAGGTTCTCCAGAGCCCCACAGTAGGGACGACACGCGTCCCCAGTGCCGCAGGCCTGATGTCCAGGCAAGGGGACGGAAAAGCATTGGAGAATGCGGGCATCGATCCCGCTGCCTCTCACATGCTAAGCGAGCGCTCTACCACTTGAGCTAATTCCCCAGCCCACGGCCGGCCCCTGAGCAGCCGTCTGCTCGCAGTCTCCCAGCCCGCCCCCTGGACAAGAGCCAAAAGGGCGCTCCTTCGAGCCGGAGTTGAACCAGCGACCTAAGGATGGCCGTGCATGGGAGCCTACAGTCCTCCGCTCTACCAGCTGAGCTATCGAAGGAATCACAGATGCCTGCCCGGCAACACGCCCTTCACACGCCCCTCACACACCTCTCCCGCTTCCAGAAATAAGCCGCACCACTCTGCTACATCTCCTCCTCCATACACACTTCCCTACAGCACCAACACACCTCCACGCACACCTCAGGCGCTTCCCTCACTAAAGGCACGTACACAAAAACACAGAAACCCTTTCCTTGCCCTCTCCGCAGACACACAGACAACCAGAACGCCACCACCTCCAACCGCTCGCCTGAAGCTTCTGCCCTCCTCTCACTTCACCTCTGATCAACGCGCTCACAAAACAACGCCCATCGGCCGTCTTCTCAGTAACCTCCTCCTCACTTCCGCAACACCCCAAACAACCCCTCACAGCTTCGCCTTTTGCACAAGGGCAACAGACACCCTGTCCTCAGCATGCGCAGAGTGCAACCGCTACCTCCAACAGCTCCCACCTTCGGACGATAACACCGCCTGCGGCAGGGCTTTAGCACCTCCACCTCACGACCACTCACACGCAGGGGGACCGCACAGAGCCCCTGCCCACCCTCATCCACTGTCTGAACATCCCCAGGATGAAAGACAATTTCATGTAACCTCGGAGCTCCTCTCCTGCTTCAACGGGGCTCCATTGTTCCGCGCCCTTCTGCCAACGGCCAGACAAAAAGGCCGAGCTCTACTGCATCGATAACGAGCCAAGATGCGATCCCGAGAAGGGGGGCTGCTTTGCTCCCCACAAAGCCCTCTCCTCTCCTGGCTCAGGATAGGCCCCCTTCATTGAGCCGTCCTCGCAGAGCACGTGTTCCCAAGTCACGCCGTCCCGGTGGTGGCCTTCTTCTCAGCCTGCAGCACTTGCTCAACGTCTTCCTCGCACACAGAGGCCTACACAAGGACGTGCTTCTCTTGATGCCGTCGATCGCGTGCCCATCTATGGCGGAGGAGCATCACTTCCCTCCTGCTACAGCCCGTGCTGCCCTTGGCCTGCATGCTGACTGGATGCCGTCGTGGTCCGCAGCAGCCCAGACGCTGCCCAGGTTCTCCAGAGCCCCACAGTAGGGACGACACGCGTCCCCAGTGCCGCAGGCCTGATGTCCAGGCAAGGGGACGGAAAAGCATTGGAGAATGCGGGCATCGATCCCGCTGCCTCTCACATGCTAAGCGAGCGCTCTACCACTTGAGCTAATTCCCCAGCCCACGGCCGGCCCCTGAGCAGCCGTCTGCTCGCAGTCTCCCAGCCCGCCCCCTGGACAAGAGCCAAAAGGGCGCTCCTTCGAGCCGGAGTTGAACCAGCGACCTAAGGATGGCCGTGCATGGGAGCCTACAGTCCTCCGCTCTACCAGCTGAGCTATCGAAGGAATCACAGACGCCTGCCCGGCAACACGCCCTTCACACGCCCCTCACACACCTCTCCCGCTTCCAGAAATAAGCCGCACCACTCTGCTACATCTCCTCCTCCATACACACTTCCCTACAGCACCAACACACCTCCACGCACACCTCAGGCGCTTCCCTCACTAAAGGCACGTACACAAAAACACAGAAACCCTTTCCTTGCCCTCTCCGCAGACACACAGACAACCAGAACGCCACCACCTCCAACCGCTCGCCTGAAGCTTCTGCCCTCCTCTCACTTCACCTCTGATCAACGCGCTCACAAAACAACGCCCATCGGCCGTCTTCTCAGTAACCTCCTCCTCACTTCCGCAACACCCCAAACAACCCCTCACAGCTTCGCCTTTTGCACAAGGGCAACAGACACCCTGTCCTCAGCATGCGCAGAGTGCAACCGCTACCTCCAACAGCTCCCACCTTCGGACGATAACACCGCCTGCGGCAGGGCTTTAGCACCTCCACCTCACGACCACTCACACGCAGGGGGACCGCACAGAGCCCCTGCCCACCCTCATCCACTGTCTGAACATCCCCAGGATGAAAGACAATTTCATGTAACCTCGGGGCTCCTCTCCTGCTTCAACGGGGCTCCATTGTTCCGCGCCCTTCTGCCAACGGCCAGACAAAAAGGCCGAGCTCTACTGCATCGATAACGAGCCAAGATGCGATCCCGAGAAGGGGGGCTGCTTTGCTCCCCACAAAGCCCTCTCCTCTCCTGGCTCAGGATAGGCCCCCTTCATTGAGCCGTCCTCGCAGAGCACGTGTTCCCAAGTCACGCCGTCCCGGTGGTGGCCTTCTTCTCAGCCTGCAGCACTTGCTCAACGTCTTCCTCGCACACAGAGGCCTACACAAGGACGTGCTTCTCTTGATGCCGTCGATCGCGTGCCCATCTATGGCGGAGGAGCATCACTTCCCTCCTGCTACAGCCCGTGCTGCCCTTGGCCTGCATGCTGACTGGATGCCGTCGTGGTCCGCAGCAGCCCAGACGCTGCCCAGGTTCTCCAGAGCCCCACAGTAGGGACGACACGCGTCCCCAGTGCCGCAGGCCTGATGTCCAGGCAAGGGGACGGAAAAGCATTGGAGAATGCGGGCATCGATCCCGCTGCCTCTCACATGCTAAGCGAGCGCTCTACCACTTGAGCTAATTCCCCAGCCCACGGCCGGCCCCTGAGCAGCCGTCTGCTCGCAGTCTCCCAGCCCGCCCCCTGGACAAGAGCCAAAAGGGCGCTCCTTCGAGCCGGAGTTGAACCAGCGACCTAAGGATGGCCGTGCATGGGAGCCTACAGTCCTCCGCTCTACCAGCTGAGCTATCGAAGGAATCACAGACGCCTGCCCGGCAACACGCCCTTCACACGCCCCTCACACACCTCTCCCGCTTCCAGAAATAAGCCGCACCACTCTGCTACATCTCCTCCTCCATACACACTTCCCTACAGCACCAACACACCTCCACGCACACCTCAGGCGCTTCCCTCACTAAAGGCACGTACACAAAAACACAGAAACCCTTTCCTTGCCCTCTCCGCAGACACACAGACAACCAGAACGCCACCACCTCCAACCGCTCGCCTGAAGCTTCTGCCCTCCTCTCACTTCACCTCTGATCAACGCGCTCACAAAACAACGCCCATCGGCCGTCTTCTCAGTAACCTCCTCCTCACTTCCGCAACACCCCAAACAACCCCTCACAGCTTCGCCTTTTGCACAAGGGCAACAGACACCCTGTCCTCAGCATGCGCAGAGTGCAACCGCTACCTCCAACAGCTCCCACCTTCGGACGATAACACCGCCTGCGGCAGGGCTTTAGCACCTCCACCTCACGACCACTCACACGCAGGGGGACCGCACAGAGCCCCTGCCCACCCTCATCCACTGTCTGAACATCCCCAGGATGAAAGACAATTTCATGTAACCTCGGGGCTCCTCTCCTGCTTCAACGGGGCTCCATTGTTCCGCGCCCTTCTGCCAACGGCCAGACAAAAAGGCCGAGCTCTACTGCATCGATAACGAGCCAAGATGCGATCCCGAGAAGGGGGGCTGCTTTGCTCCCCACAAAGCCCTCTCCTCTCCTGGCTCAGGATAGGCCCCCTTCATTGAGCCGTCCTCGCAGAGCACGTGTTCCCAAGTCACGCCGTCCCGGTGGTGGCCTTCTTCTCAGCCTGCAGCACTTGCTCAACGTCTTCCTCGCACACAGAGGCCTACACAAGGACGTGCTTCTCTTGATGCCGTCGATCGCGTGCCCATCTATGGCGGAGGAGCATCACTTCCCTCCTGCTACAGCCCGTGCTGCCCTTGGCCTGCATGCTGACTGGATGCCGTCGTGGTCCGCAGCAGCCCAGACGCTGCCCAGGTTCTCCAGAGCCCCACAGTAGGGACGACACGCGTCCCCAGTGCCGCAGGCCTGATGTCCAGGCAAGGGGACGGAAAAGCATTGGAGAATGCGGGCATCGATCCCGCTGCCTCTCACATGCTAAGCGAGCGCTCTACCACTTGAGCTAATTCCCCAGCCCACGGCCGGCCCCTGAGCAGCCGTCTGCTCGCAGTCTCCCAGCCCGCCCCCTGGACAAGAGCCAAAAGGGCGCTCCTTCGAGCCGGAGTTGAACCAGCAACCTAAGGATGGCCGTGCATGGGAGCCTACAGTCCTCCGCTCTACCAGCTGAGCTATCGAAGGAATCACAGACGCCTGCCCGGCAACACGCCCTTCACACACCCCTCACACACCTCTCCCGCTTCCAGAAATAAGCCGCACCACTCTGCTACAACTCCTCCTCCATACACACTTCCCTACAGCACCAACACACCTCCACGCACACCTCAGGCGCTTCCCTCACTAAAGGCACGTACACAAAAACACAGAAACCCTTTCCTTGCCCTCTCCGCAGACACACAGACAACCAGAACGCCACCACCTCCAACCGCTCGCCTGAAGCTTCTGCCCTCCTCTCACTTCACCTCTGATCAACGCGCTCACAAAACAACGCCCATCGGCCATCTTCTCAGTAACCTCCTCCTCACTTCCGCAACACCCCAAACAACCCCTCACAGCTTCGCCTTTTGCACAAGGGCAACAGACACCCTGTCCTCAGCATGCGCAGAGTGCAACCGCTACCTCCAACAGCTCCCACCTTCGGACGATAACACCGCCTGCGGCAGGGCTTTAGCACCTCCACCTCACGACCACTCACACGCAGGGGGACCGCACAGAGCCCCTGCCCACCCTCATCCACTGTCTGAACATCCCCAGGATGAAAGACAATTTCATGTAACCTCGGGGCTCCTCTCCTGCTTCAACGGGGCTCCATTGTTCCGCGCCCTTCTGCCAACGGCCAGACAAAATGCCGAGCTCTACTGCATCGATAACGAGCCAAGATGCGATCCCGAGAAGGGGGGCTGCTTTGCTCCCCACAAAGCCCTCTCCTCTCCTGGCTCAGGATAGGCCCCCTTCATTGAGCCGTCCTCGCAGAGCACGTGTTCCCAAGTCACGCCGTCCCGGTGGTGGCCTTCTTCTCAGCCTGCAGCACTTGCTCAACGTCTTCCTCGCACACAGAGGCCTACACAAGGACGTGCTTCTCTTGATGCCGTCGATCGCGTGCCCATCTATGGCGGAGGAGCATCACTTCCCTCCTGCTACAGCCCGTGCTGCCCTTGGCCTGCATGCTGACTGGATGCCGTCGTGGTCCGCAGCAGCCCAGACGCTGCCCAGGTTCTCCAGAGCCCCACAGTAGGGACGACACGCGTCCCCAGTGCCGCAGGCCTGATGTCCAGGCAAGGGGACGGAAAAGCATTGGAGAATGCGGGCATCGATCCCGCTGCCTCTCACATGCTAAGCGAGCGCTCTACCACTTGAGCTAATTCCCCAGCCCACGGCCGGCCCCTGAGCAGCCGTCTGCTCGCAGTCTCCCAGCCCGCCCCCTGGACAAGAGCCAAAAGGGCGCTCCTTCGAGCCGGAGTTGAACCAGCGACCTAAGGATGGCCGTGCATGGGAGCCTACAGTCCTCCGCTCTACCAGCTGAGCTATCGAAGGAATCACAGACGCCTGCCCGGCAACACGCCCTTCACACGCCCCTCACACACCTCTCCCGCTTCCAGAAATAAGCCGCACCACTCTGCTACAACTCCTCCTCCATACACACTTCCCTACAGCACCAACACACCTCCACGCACACCTCAGGCGCTTCCCTCACTAAAGGCACGTACACAAAAACACAGAAACCCTTTCCTTGCCCTCTCCGCAGACACACAGACAACCAGAACGCCACCACCTCCAACCGCTCGCCTGAAGCTTCTGCCCTCCTCTCACTTCACCTCTGATCAACGCGCTCACAAAACAACGCCCATCGGCCGTCTTCTCAGTAACCTCCTCCTCACTTCCGCAACACCCCAAACAACCCCTCACAGCTTCGCCTTTTGCACAAGGGCAACAGACACCCTGTCCTCAGCATGCGCAGAGTGCAACCGCTACCTCCAACAGCTCCCACCTTCGGACGATAACACCGCCTGCGGCAGGGCTTTAGCACCTCCACCTCACGACCACTCACACGCAGGGGGACCGCACAGAGCCCCTGCCCACCCTCATCCACTGTCTGAACATCCCCAGGATGAAAGACAATTTCATGTAACCTCGGGGCTCCTCTCCTGCTTCAACGGGGCTCCATTGTTCCGCGCCCTTCTGCCAACGGCCAGACAAAAAGGCCGAGCTCTACTGCATCGATAACGAGCCAAGATGCGATCCCGAGAAGGGGGGCTGCTTTGCTCCCCACAAAGCCCTCTCCTCTCCTGGCTCAGGATAGGCCCCCTTCATTGAGCCGTCCTCGCAGAGCACGTGTTCCCAAGTCACGCCGTCCCGGTGGTGGCCTTCTTCTCAGCCTGCAGCACTTGCTCAACGTCTTCCTCGCACACAGAGGCCTACACAAGGACATGCTTCTCTTGATGCCGTCGATCGTGTGCCCATCTATGGCGGAGGAGCATCACTTCCCTCCTGCTACAGCCCGTGCTGCCCTTGGCCTGCATGCTGACTGGATGCCGTCGTGGTCCGCAGCAGCCCAGACGCTGCCCAGGTTCTCCAGAGCCCCACAGTAGGGACGACACGCGTCCCCAGTGCCGCAGGCCTGATGTCCAGGCAAGGGGACGGAAAAGCATTGGAGAATGCGGGCATCGATCCCGCTGCCTCTCACATGCTAAGCGAGCGCTCTACCACTTGAGCTAATTCCCCAGCCCACGGCCGGCCCCTGAGCAGCCGTCTGCTCGCAGTCTCCCAGCCCGCCCCCTGGACAAGAGCCAAAAGGGCGCTCCTTCGAGCCGGAGTTGAACCAGCGACCTAAGGATGGCCGTGCATGGGAGCCTACAGTCCTCCGCTCTACCAGCTGAGCTATCGAAGGAATCACAGACGCCTGCCCGGCAACACGCCCTTCACACGCCCCTCACACACCTCTCCCGCTTCCAGAAATAAGCCGCACCACTCTGCTACATCTCCTCCTCCATACACACTTCCCTACAGCACCAACACACCTCCACGCACACCTCAGGCGCTTCCCTCACTAAAGGCACGTACACAAAAACACAGAAACCCTTTCCTTGCCCTCTCCGCAGACACACAGACAACCAGAACGCCACCACCTCCAACCGCTCGCCTGAAGCTTCTGCCCTCCTCTCACTTCACCTCTGATCAACGCGCTCACAAAACAACGCCCATCGGCCGTCTTCTCAGTAACCTCCTCCTCACTTCCGCAACACCCCAAACAACCCCTCACAGCTTCGCCTTTTGCACAAGGGCAACAGACACCCTGTCCTCAGCATGCGCAGAGTGCAACCGCTACCTCCAACAGCTCCCACCTTCGGACGATAACACCGCCTGCGGCAGGGCTTTAGCACCTCCACCTCACGACCACTCACACGCAGGGGGACCGCACAGAGCCCCTGCCCACCCTCATCCACTGTCTGAACATCCCCAGGATGAAAGACAATTTCATGTAACCTCGGGGCTCCTCTCCTGCTTCAACGGGGCTCCATTGTTCCGCGCCCTTCTGCCAACGGCCAGACAAAAAGGCCGAGCTCTACTGCATCGATAACGAGCCAAGATGCGATCCCGAGAAGGGGGGCTGCTTTGCTCCCCACAAAGCCCTCTCCTCTCCTGGCTCAGGATAGGCCCCCTTCATTGAGCCGTCCTCGCAGAGCACGTGTTCCCAAGTCACGCCGTCCCGGTGGTGGCCTTCTTCTCAGCCTGCAGCACTTGCTCAACGTCTTTCTCGCACACAGAGGCCTACACAAGGACGTGCTTCTCTTGATGCCGTCGATCGCGTGCCCATCTATGGCGGAGGAGCATCACTTCCCTCCTGCTACAGCCCGTGCTGCCCTTGGCCTGCATGCTGACTGGATGCCGTCGTGGTCCGCAGCAGCCCAGACGCTGCCCAGGTTCTCCAGAGCCCCACAGTAGGGACGACACGCGTCCCCAGTGCCGCAGGCCTGATGTCCAGGCAAGGGGACGGAAAAGCATTGGAGAATGCGGGCATCGATCCCGCTGCCTCTCACATGCTAAGCGAGCGCTCTACCACTTGAGCTAATTCCCCAGCCCACGGCCGGCCCCTGAGCAGCCGTCTGCTCGCAGTCTCCCAGCCCGCCCCCTGGACAAGAGCCAAAAGGGCGCTCCTTCGAGCCGGAGTTGAACCAGCGACCTAAGGATGGCCGTGCATGGGAGCCTACAGTCCTCCGCTCTACCAGCTGAGCTATCGAAGGAATCACAGATGCCTGCCCGGCAACACGCCCTTCACACGCCCCTCACACACCTCTCCCGCTTCCAGAAATAAGCCGCACCACTCTGCTACATCTCCTCCTCCATACACACTTCCCTACAGCACCAACACACCTCCACGCACACCTCAGGCGCTTCCCTCACTAAAGGCACGTACACAAAAACACAGAAACCCTTTCCTTGCCCTCTCCGCAGACACACAGACAACCAGAACGCCACCACCTCCAACCGCTCGCCTGAAGCTTCTGCCCTCCTCTCACTTCACCTCTGATCAACGCGCTCACAAAACAACGCCCATCGGCCGTCTTCTCAGTAACCTCCTCCTCACTTCCGCAACACCCCAAACAACCCCTCACAGCTTCGCCTTTTGCACAAGGGCAACAGACACCCTGTCCTCAGCATGCGCAGAGTGCAACCGCTACCTCCAACAGCTCCCACCTTCGGACGATAACACCGCCTGCGGCAGGGCTTTAGCACCTCCACCTCACGACCACTCACACGCAGGGGGACCGCACAGAGCCCCTGCCCACCCTCATCCACTGTCTGAACATCCCCAGGATGAAAGACAATTTCATGTAACCTCGGAGCTCCTCTCCTGCTTCAACGGGGCTCCATTGTTCCGCGCCCTTCTGCCAACGGCCAGACAAAAAGGCCGAGCTCTACTGCATCGATAACGAGCCAAGATGCGATCCCGAGAAGGGGGGCTGCTTTGCTCCCCACAAAGCCCTCTCCTCTCCTGGCTCAGGATAGGCCCCCTTCATTGAGCCGTCCTCGCAGAGCACGTGTTCCCAAGTCACGCCGTCCCGGTGGTGGCCTTCTTCTCAGCCTGCAGCACTTGCTCAACGTCTTCCTCGCACACAGAGGCCTACACAAGGACGTGCTTCTCTTGATGCCGTCGATCGCGTGCCCATCTATGGCGGAGGAGCATCACTTCCCTCCTGCTACAGCCCGTGCTGCCCTTGGCCTGCATGCTGACTGGATGCCGTCGTGGTCCGCAGCAGCCCAGACGCTGCCCAGGTTCTCCAGAGCCCCACAGTAGGGACGACACGCGTCCCCAGTGCCGCAGGCCTGATGTCCAGGCAAGGGGACGGAAAAGCATTGGAGAATGCGGGCATCGATCCCGCTGCCTCTCACATGCTAAGCGAGCGCTCTACCACTTGAGCTAATTCCCCAGCCCACGGCCGGCCCCTGAGCAGCCGTCTGCTCGCAGTCTCCCAGCCCGCCCCCTGGACAAGAGCCAAAAGGGTGCTCCTTCGAGCCGGAGTTGAACCAGCGACCTAAGGATGGCCGTGCATGGGAGCTTACAGTCCTCCGCTCTACCAGCTGAGCTATCGAAGGAATCACAGACGCCTGCCCGGCAACACGCCCTTCACACGCCCCTCACACACCTCTCCCGCTTCCAGAAATAAGCCGCACCACTCTGCTACATCTCCTCCTCCATACACACTTCCCTACAGCACCAACACACCTCCACGCACACCTCAGGCGCTTCCCTCACTAAAGGCACGTACACAAAAACACAGAAACCCTTTCCTTGCCCTCTCCGCAGACACACAGACAACCAGAACGCCACCACCTCCAACCGCTCGCCTGAAGCTTCTGCCCTCCTCTCACTTCACCTCTGATCAACGCGCTCACAAAACAACGCCCATCGGCCGTCTTCTCAGTAACCTCCTCCTCACTTCCGCAACACCCCAAACAACCCCTCACAGCTTCGCCTTTTGCACAAGGGCAACAGACACCCTGTCCTCAGCATGCGCAGAGTGCAACCGCTACCTCCAACAGCTCCCACCTTCGGACGATAACACCGCCTGCGGCAGGGCTTTAGCACCTCCACCTCACGACCACTCACACGCAGGGGGACCGCACAGAGCCCCTGCCCACCCTCATCCACTGTCTGAACATCCCCAGGATGAAAGACAATTTCATGTAACCTCGGGGCTCCTCTCCTGCTTCAACGGGGCTCCATTGTTCCGCGCCCTTCTGCCAACGGCCAGACAAAAAGGCCGAGCTCTACTGCATCGATAACGAGCCAAGATGCGATCCCGAGAAGGGGGGCTGCTTTGCTCCCCACAAAGCCCTCTCCTCTCCTGGCTCAGGATAGGCCCCCTTCATTGAGCCGTCCTCGCAGAGCACGTGTTCCCAAGTCACGCCGTCCCGGTGGTGGCCTTCTTCTCAGCCTGCAGCACTTGCTCAACGTCTTCCTCGCACACAGAGGCCTACACAAGGACGTGCTTCTCTTGATGCCGTCGATCGCGTGCCCATCTATGGCGGAGGAGCATCACTTCCCTCCTGCTACAGCCCGTGCTGCCCTTGGCCTGCATGCTGACTGGATGCCGTCGTGGTCCGCAGCAGCCCAGACGCTGCCCAGGTTCTCCAGAGCCCCACAGTAGGGACGACACGCGTCCCCAGTGCCGCAGGCCTGATGTCCAGGCAAGGGGACGGAAAAGCATTGGAGAATGCGGGCATCGATCCCGCTGCCTCTCACATGCTAAGCGAGCGCTCTACCACTTGAGCTAATTCCCCAGCCCACGGCCGGCCCCTGAGCAGCCGTCTGCTCGCAGTCTCCCAGCCCGCCCCCTGGACAAGAGCCAAAAGGGCGCTCCTTCGAGCCGGAGTTGAACCAGCAACCTAAGGATGGCCGTGCATGGGAGCCTACAGTCCTCCGCTCTACCAGCTGAGCTATCGAAGGAATCACAGACGCCTGCCCGGCAACACGCCCTTCACACGCCCCTCACACACCTCTCCCGCTTCCAGAAATAAGCCGCACCACTCTGCTACAACTCCTCCTCCATACACACTTCCCTACAGCACCAACACACCTCCACGCACACCTCAGGCGCTTCCCTCACTAAAGGCACGTACACAAAAACACAGAAACCCTTTCCTTGCCCTCTCCGCAGACACACAGACAACCAGAACGCCACCACCTCCAACCGCTCGCCTGAAGCTTCTGCCCTCCTCTCACTTCACCTCTGATCAACGCGCTCACAAAACAACGCCCATCGGCCGTCTTCTCAGTAACCTCCTCCTCACTTCCGCAACACCCCAAACAACCCCTCACAGCTTCGCCTTTTGCACAAGGGCAACAGACACCCTGTCCTCAGCATGCGCAGAGTGCAACCGCTACCTCCAACAGCTCCCACCTTCGGACGATAACACCGCCTGCGGCAGGGCTTTAGCACCTCCACCTCACGACCACTCACACGCAGGGGGACCGCACAGAGCCCCTGCCCACCCTCATCCACTGTCTGAACATCCCCAGGATGAAAGACAATTTCATGTAACCTCGGGGCTCCTCTCCTGCTTCAACGGGGCTCCATTGTTCCGCGCCCTTCTGCCAACGGCCAGACAAAATGCCGAGCTCTACTGCATCGATAACGAGCCAAGATGCGATCCCGAGAAGGGGGGCTGCTTTGCTCCCCACAAAGCCCTCTCCTCTCCTGGCTCAGGATAGGCCCCCTTCATTGAGCCGTCCTCGCAGAGCACGTGTTCCCAAGTCACGCCGTCCCGGTGGTGGCCTTCTTCTCAGCCTGCAGCACTTGCTCAACGTCTTCCTCGCACACAGAGGCCTACACAAGGACGTGCTTCTCTTGATGCCGTCGATCGCGTGCCCATCTATGGCGGAGGAGCATCACTTCCCTCCTGCTACAGCCCGTGCTGCCCTTGGCCTGCATGCTGACTGGATGCCGTCGTGGTCCGCAGCAGCCCAGACGCTGCCCAGGTTCTCCAGAGCCCCACAGTAGGGACGACACGCGTCCCCAGTGCCGCAGGCCTGATGTCCAGGCAAGGGGACGGAAAAGCATTGGAGAATGCGGGCATCGATCCCGCTGCCTCTCACATGCTAAGCGAGCGCTCTACCACTTGAGCTAATTCCCCAGCCCACGGCCGGCCCCTGAGCAGCCGTCTGCTCGCAGTCTCCCAGCCCGCCCCCTGGACAAGAGCCAAAAGGGCGCTCCTTCGAGCCGGAGTTGAACCAGCGACCTAAGGATGGCCGTGCATGGGAGCCTACAGTCCTCCGCTCTACCAGCTGAGCTATCGAAGGAATCACAGACGCCTGCCCGGCAACACGCCCTTCACACGCCCCTCACACACCTCTCCCGCTTCCAGAAATAAGCCGCACCACTCTGCTACATCTCCTCCTCCATACACACTTCCCTACAGCACCAACACACCTCCACGCACACCTCAGGCGCTTCCCTCACTAAAGGCACGTACACAAAAACACAGAAACCCTTTCCTTGCCCTCTCCGCAGACACACAGACAACCAGAACGCCACCACCTCCAACCGCTCGCCTGAAGCTTCTGCCCTCCTCTCACTTCACCTCTGATCAACGCGCTCACAAAACAACGCCCATCGGCCGTCTTCTCAGTAACCTCCTCCTCACTTCCGCAACACCCCAAACAACCCCTCACAGCTTCGCCTTTTGCACAAGGGCAACAGACACCCTGTCCTCAGCATGCGCAGAGTGCAACCGCTACCTCCAACAGCTCCCACCTTCGGACGATAACACCGCCTGCGGCAGGGCTTTAGCACCTCCACCTCACGACCACTCACACGCAGGGGGACCGCACAGAGCCCCTGCCCACCCTCATCCACTGTCTGAACATCCCCAGGATGAAAGACAATTTCATGTAACCTCGGGGCTCCTCTCCTGCTTCAACGGGGCTCCATTGTTCCGCGCCCTTCTGCCAACGGCCAGACAAAAAGGCCGAGCTCTACTGCATCGATAACGAGCCAAGATGCGATCCCGAGAAGGGGGGCTGCTTTGCTCCCCACAAAGCCCTCTCCTCTCCTGGCTCAGGATAGGCCCCCTTCATTGAGCCGTCCTCGCAGAGCACGTGTTCCCAAGTCACGCCGTCCCGGTGGTGGCCTTCTTCTCAGCCTGCAGCACTTGCTCAACGTCTTCCTCGCACACAGAGGCCTACACAAGGACGTGCTTCTCTTGATGCCGTCGATCGCGTGCCCATCTATGGCGGAGGAGCATCACTTCCCTCCTGCTACAGCCCGTGCTGCCCTTGGCCTGCATGCTGACTGGATGCCGTCGTGGTCCGCAGCAGCCCAGACGCTGCCCAGGTTCTCCAGAGCCCCACAGTAGGGACGACACGCGTCCCCAGTGCCGCAGGCCTGATGTCCAGGCAAGGGGACGGAAAAGCATTGGAGAATGCGGGCATCGATCCCGCTGCCTCTCACATGCTAAGCGAGCGCTCTACCACTTGAGCTAATTCCCCAGCCCACGGCCGGCCCCTGAGCAGCCGTCTGCTCGCAGTCTCCCAGCCCGCCCCCTGGACAAGAGCCAAAAGGGCGCTCCTTCGAGCCGGAGTTGAACCAGCGACCTAAGGATGGCCGTGCATGGGAGCCTACAGTCCTCCGCTCTACCAGCTGAGCTATCGAAGGAATCACAGACGCCTGCCCGGCAACACGCCCTTCACACGCCCCTCACACACCTCTCCCGCTTCCAGAAATAAGCCGCACCACTCTGCTACAACTCCTCCTCCATACACACTTCCCTACAGCACCAACACACCTCCACGCACACCTCAGGCGCTTCCCTCACTAAAGGCACGTACACAAAAACACAGAAACCCTTTCCTTGCCCTCTCCGCAGACACACAGACAACCAGAACGCCACCACCTCCAACCGCTCGCCTGAAGCTTCTGCCCTCCTCTCACTTCACCTCTGATCAACGCGCTCACAAAACAACGCCCATCGGCCGTCTTCTCAGTAACCTCCTCCTCACTTCCGCAACACCCCAAACAACCCCTCACAGCTTCGCCTTTTGCACAAGGGCAACAGACACCCTGTCCTCAGCATGCGCAGAGTGCAACCGCTACCTCCAACAGCTCCCACCTTCGGACGATAACACCGCCTGCGGCAGGGCTTTAGCACCTCCACCTCACGACCACTCACACGCAGGGGGACCGCACAGAGCCCCTGCCCACCCTCATCCACTGTCTGAACATCCCCAGGATGAAAGACAATTTCATGTAACCTCGGGGCTCCTCTCCTGCTTCAACGGGGCTCCATTGTTCCGCGCCCTTCTGCCAACGGCCAGACAAAATGCCGAGCTCTACTGCATCGATAACGAGCCAAGATGCGATCCCGAGAAGGGGGGCTGCTTTGCTCCCCACAAAGCCCTCTCCTCTCCTGGCTCAGGATAGGCCCCCTTCATTGAGCCGTCCTCGCAGAGCACGTGTTCCCAAGTCACGCCGTCCCGGTGGTGGCCTTCTTCTCAGCCTGCAGCACTTGCTCAACGTCTTCCTCGCACACAGAGGCCTACACAAGGACGTGCTTCTCTTGATGCCGTCGATCGCGTGCCCATCTATGGCGGAGGAGCATCACTTCCCTCCTGCTACAGCCCGTGCTGCCCTTGGCCTGCATGCTGACTGGATGCCGTCGTGGTCCGCAGCAGCCCAGACGCTGCCCAGGTTCTCCAGAGCCCCACAGTAGGGACGACACGCGTCCCCAGTGCCGCAGGCCTGATGTCCAGGCAAGGGGACGGAAAAGCATTGGAGAATGCGGGCATCGATCCCGCTGCCTCTCACATGCTAAGCGAGCGCTCTACCACTTGAGCTAATTCCCCAGCCCACGGCCGGCCCCTGAGCAGCCGTCTGCTCGCAGTCTCCCAGCCCGCCCCCTGGACAAGAGCCAAAAGGGCGCTCCTTCGAGCCGGAGTTGAACCAGCGACCTAAGGATGGCCGTGCATGGGAGCCTACAGTCCTCCGCTCTACCAGCTGAGCTATCGAAGGAATCAGAAACATATGACTGGCAACATTTCCTTCACTTGTCCCTCTCACAGTTATGCAATTTTTAGAAGACTGTATAACCATTCAGCTACATGTCATCCACCATGCACAATCATCCCTTGTAAAACCAGAGATGTTGAGTAAACACTCAAATACCACGCCAACCATCCCTCCCACCCTCTTTCTTGATGGACGATCTACCCAAATAGTGTATTTCTCTTGACCTCATCATTTGTTTCACTGAAGTTTTCATTAGCTCTCTAAGAATTTGGCTCTCTGATATCTTAATCTACTTTATGTTTAAAAACATGGCCTTGATAATAAGATCTTTGGGCAGCTTTTCTATGTCCTGCTTTCTTCTGCAATGGAGAATCTTTGAAATGAATTCTTTTGTCCTTTCTGCTTTTTCTGAGCTGTGTTGAAGCATGTTTTCTACCATTTCTTTGCATTTCTACTTGCCCTACTTGTTGTGAATCTGGGCCTGGCCCTTAGACTCAAGTAGCCTACCTCAGATATTCTGCATGCACACCACCACCGAGTTGTCTTTCCGTTGTAGATCTGTGTCTGAATCTTGTCCCATCTTCACTCTTGACCACAAGCAGCCCTCTTACCTCAGCCTCCCTTTTCTGACCTCACAATTGCCTTGTAGGTGTGGATGTTTGAAATGGCAAAGGTGTCACGGTGTCTGCGCAAGAGCCAAAAAGGCACTTCTTCAAGATGGAATTGAACAAACAAGCAAAGGATAGCCATGCAAGAGTACCTACAATCTCCTGCTCTACCAGCTATGCTATTGATGGAGTGGCTGGAGTATGAGTTATACCACTCCATTTTCCACTGCGCTGTTTTTACACCCACTTTCCTGCCTCCACTATGCCACTCTCTCTATCCAGATGTACCTCCAGCAGACAATGTGTGTAGCACAGTCTGGGCCTGAGTTCAGCTTGCACTCTAAGCCTACCACTAACAGAAGTGCTGAGAGTGTTCGTCCAAATTCCTTTCCCTGAATGCCCCAGCCATCTTGTGGAATAGTTGTTTTTTTTCCTTTTTCTCACTTATCTCTCCCAAAAGTGTCACATTTCTTTCTGCTGTCAAGGGCTGCAGTGGTCAGTGGGGAAGAAGAGGGCCATTCATCATGAGAAAAATCTGAATTGACTTAAAGTTGTGTGTTTGGTATAGGAAGGAGGCCAGAATTCATTTTACTCTCTCTCTCTTTTTTTTTTTTTTTTGGCTTTCTTCCCTTTTTGTATTCGTAATGAACAACTATTACTACCTAGGTAGACATTTCACTTCCAAGAGACTCACAGGGAAACTTCTGTATAGCTGACACCTTCTCTTATTTCACAGAATCATAGAATGTTTTGGGGGAGCAAAGGGGGGAGAGTCACATCCCTTGACCTGCTAGATACACTTCTTTTGATGCAGCCCAGGATACAATTGTCTTTCTGGGTTGCAAATTGGCTCACGTCAAGCTTTTAATCCACTGGTACATTCAATGTCCTTCTCCTCATGGCTGCTCTTTATCCGCTCATTGCCCAGCCTGTGTTCTTCTTTGGGATTGCCCCAACCCAGTTGTAGGACCTTGCACTCAGCCTTGTTGAACCGCCTGTTGTTCACACAGGACCCCCTCTCAAGCCTGTCAAAGTTGCTTTGGATGGCAACCCTTCCATCCAGCATGTCTGCCACACCATTCATCTTGGTGTCATCTGCAAATTTGCTGAGGGTGCATTCAATCCCACTGTCCCTGCCACCAACAAGGATGTTAAACAATTAAATAGGACCCTTGACAAACACCACTCATCACTGATCTCCACCCTGGAGGTCTTTAAAAGACGTTTAGATTTAGAGCTTAGTGATATGGTTTAGTGGAGGACTTGTTAGTGTTAGGTCAGAGGTTGGGCTAGGTGATCTTGGAGGTCTCTTCCAACCTAGATGATTCTGTGATTCTGTGGATATTAAGCCATTGACCGCAAGTCTTTGAGTGCAACCATCCAGCCAATTCCTTACCCACTGAGTGGTCTGTCCATCAAGCCCTGTCTTTCCAACTTGGAGACAAGGATGTCATGCAGGACAGTGACAAATTCTTTGCACAAGTCCAGGTATATGATGTTACTTTCTCTTCTCTTATCCACCAATGCTGTAACCCTATCACAGAAGGCTACCATGTCATGTTCTTGTCCTTATTTTTGTTCTTGTCCTTATTTTTGTTCTTGTCCTTATTTTTACTGTTTCTTGGGCTGAACCTAATGGAGTCCTTTCTCTCACTCATATGAATCACGCTGGCAGTATATAGATCTCTGACCCACTACTAAATCATCAACAATTAGTATACAACATCTTGTTGTGCAGGGAGTTGTTAGCATAATATTTTTATTGAGTTTTCCCAAAACTAAAGAATATATCTCATATTTTATTAACAGTACTATGTTGTAAGTAAGGCTGTTAGCATTGCAAAACAATACTAAGCTAAAGTAAGTATGTAACTAATATTTTTTCACCTCTTTGAAATGACATTGTGTTCAAGTTCTTTTGAGATTTTTGGGAAAGTGAAGAAGGCAGAAGAAGTCTTTGGGGCTGTTAGTTGTGGGAAAAGGAAGAAAGGTCAGAGATCGAGTGTCTGATGCCTCCAGCCAAGCATAAGTTTTGAAAGTAATGCCTTTCCAATTTTTCATTCTAATTGCTAGGTTTTGTTTTCAGCTAAGAAAAGGAATAGATTGCATAAGCTACTTAAATACTTGAACGGCACATTATGTCATTAATCATGCAAGAATTAGCTTGTTTTTCCAGTTCTATTTCATCTTTTATTATATTTAAGGTACCATATGCAAAATATATTAACTATGACTGAACATGAAGCTACTGATGCTATTAGAGACATGTTTAAGGAGTTAGCTATGATCTATGAGAAGGTGATTTGAGTTCGGTGTATAGAACTGAAGATATTGTTGTCAGAGGCTATTCTCAGGCTCATATCAGTCTTGATACTGGCAGAATGTCTCCAAGACAGGAACTGTCATAAAGGGAAAAGCACTTACATTTTGCTGGGAGAATAACCAGTACTGGGACTTCAGTAGAAAGTCAAGCAGTATCCCACTCAGAGGATAAATTTGTTAAAGCAAGTGTGGGCACACTGCCTTCACACCACAATTAGTTTATTTGTTTACTTACTTACTTATTTTGGCATAATGGTCATGACTAGCTTCTGAAACACTCAGAGAGAACATTTAAAAATACAACATAGCTTGACTTATGTGAGGATGACAGAATTGAATACACTATTAAATCACTTTTAATGCCACTAGAGGTCAGCACTAGTCATTAAATAAATGTCCTCGGAAAATTTTATTGCCACTTCTTCAAAGGGAGTGGAGATTTTCAAAAAGCTACACTTATGTCTATGCTTGCTTTGCAGGTACGTGTGAGCTCACACTGCTCCAACATGGCTGGAAGCAAACCCTTTATTCCCCAAATCTGATTCCCCAGTGCTGTCTGTGAGCCAACAGTCCCACATGGTTGTTTTCAAGTTGTAACTGTACTCAGAGGCTGTAGCAGTGAGTACAGTCAGAGAAAACAGACGGTACTGAGCCCTGTCCCGGCAAAGGCTTTCCACCAGCGCAAACAGCCCCAAACAGTCAACAGTCCGCTTCCACTACCTTAGGAACGGCATTGAGTGTGGCAGTGGTGAACTAGGCTCAGACAGGCATTAGAAACTGGGGCTAACTCGCTATGCTTTTCCATCTTGTGCTTCAGAAATATGCTTCCTTTCTCTTGCAACTCCTAAATTTGTTTTTCATCATCACTGTCTGGGCTTCTGCAAACATAGACACTGTTTACTATATTTTAATATAGCTACTATTGATAGACAATCAAGTACTGAATTTCCTTTGCTATAAAGATCATTTTGATGGGATAAACATGTTTTTAAACATCCTTTACAAAATCTTTATCTTTGTTGAAACCTGCTAAATGATGCAAATCAGCTGGCAAACATAATGCAACAAATGTTTGTGATTTATTACCAGGCTAAAATCTGTGCTTTCAGCATGTATCGCTTTCTCCCTTAATTTGATAGCTGATGAGGTATCAAGGCAAAATGTTCATGCCTAGTGTAACCAGCACATCTCTTTCACAAAAACTTTCATTTTCACTTACTTTGTGTCACTTTCCTTCCACTGAACGTTCTGTGTGTATTAGAACTGGAAATAAGAAGGTCCAGGCTGAACGTACTGTTCAGAATAATTATGTCTCTGCTAGAGTATTTTGTAATGTTTTATTCGTGTCCGTATACATACACTATATGCACACTCTACCGATGTTTATTTTCCCTGGTTTTTTTTCTTTTTATGTTGAAGAAAATTGGCTCTGAAATATCATCCTGACAAGAACCCTGACAATCCAGAGGCTGCAGAAAAATTTAAAGAGATAAACAATGCTCATGCAACGCTGACTGATCTGTCCAAGCGAAACATATATGACAAGTATGGATCCTTAGGGCTCTATGTGGCAGAACAGTTTGGTGAGGAAAATGTTAACACATACTTCATGCTCTCAAGCTGGTGGGCAAAGGTAAGCTGTTATTTTCTGTTGAAAAGCAGGCATTATAATGCACAAAGATACTTATATACACAAGGAAACCCCTGAAAAACACAGTGTTCATACAGGCTTAACAAAGATCAGGATGTAAAACACTACTAAAATCTTAATTAAACAATAATGTATCGGGGAAAATCGACAGTGGCAGATGTAGCATCAGCTCAGAAGAGGGCTAATATAGAATGTTTTCTTTTTCTTTCTAACTTGGTAAATAAAGTGCATGTTTTGTAACACTTCCAGACATTAATTAGATTTGAATCTGGTGCTCCAGGTTAATTTTGACTTTCTTTTCAGTAGTGACTAAATAAAAGTGACTCATTGTTCAAAAATGAGAAGTCCCACTTATGTGACAACCAGTTAATAAGTTATTACAGTACAAATTTAGCTGTGTTCTTTGCTATATATAGCACACAGCATAAGTAAGCAATAATAATACATAACACTGTGGGATTATGGTGTCATATATGTGCCCTGTCAGCTCTTGGTGAGGGGGTGAGAGAAGGGAAGTGGAAGAAAAGGTGAGAACTGGGGAGTGGAGGAAGAGATCAGGAAAAGAAGAGAATGATGCATCAAAAACTGGCATATTGCTCAAGGAAAAACACATCATGGAGTGCTCTTGTGATAAAAGAGTTGTGTTCATGTGCTTGCTTATGTCACTGTTATCCTCTGATGTTTCTATATGTCAAATTCTGGTGTTTCAGCGGATATTGAAATGTTACAGAAATGTAACAAACCAACAGAACTGCAAATATGCAAAACCAATGCTCTCCCCACCTGTTTCCAACAATAAAATAACAGGAAAGAAAGGTCTCTGCTGGAACAAATGGGAAATGGTCTGTACTGCATGAAGCAAACGTGCTGTGACAGCTTTGATCTCAGAACGATGGAACGTGCATTCTTGCATTTGTGACGGATCAGGGCAGTATTTCACTGCCCTCACAGCCCCCTCACTGCAGATTTGTGGGTTTAGGAAGCCACAATCTGTAGGCTGAATCAGTATGAGATGGAAGCTGCTCAAATGCCAAACTGCAAATGAAACTAATGAACAAAAAACACCGGTGTTGAAATGACACCTGCACGGTTGGGATGGCATCCTCAGAAACAGCCTGGAGGCTGCCTGCCGGCGGCTGGGCTCCTGGCCACAGCTGCTTTCTGTTCCTGCTGGGTCCGTCCCTGTTCTCTTTGCTGTCTTTTTACCCTCCTCTTTGGCCTCTTTGTCACGGCTCAGGTGCCTGGAAGCATTCCCTTAGAGCTGAGAGGGCAACTGTATTGGCTCCTCTAACAGTCTTGATAATTAAAGTTTTCTTCACATTTAACTTTTATTTCCTCTTCTGCTTGCTGATTGTTAATGGAGGCTTTATGAAGTATAAAATACTCTGTGGTCAGAAAATCAGGAACGGAAATAGCTGCTGTGGCTTTGACTCATAAGGAGAGCAGCGGAGAGTACAGAGAGAAGCTAGTAAGTCCCTAACACATACAGGAGGAACGTGTGGATTGTTTCAGAAGAGATGTATCCTGGAGGTGAGAAGAGAGATGCTGAAAGTCCAAGCAAAATTAATCACTGCTTCCTGAGTTTTAAGAATTCTGTGCAGAATAGCCAGGAAAAATCCAAAATATGCAAATGGTCAGCACCTGAGGATTGTTACAGGTGGTCTCTCTCTCTCTCTCTCCCCCAGTTCCAAACCTTGCCACCTCCGAAGCACAAACAGGTGACCAAATGTTTTTTTTCAAGCTGAGGTCACTAATCCTCATCTCTTTTTTTCTCATGCACAAATGCCAGGCCAGCTTCAGATTTTTATATTATCTATCATAATACTATTTAAGTCTGACTGTGGATGATCTTAGGACCCCTAATTTTCTCCATTTTGGTCTGAAGAAGGTAGGGACCACAGCTTTTGCTTATTATCTTCTTCTTCAGCTACCAAAATTCCTGGTAAATCCTCTTCCCTAACACACTCATACTGAGAAAATCTGACCATCAAGAGGAGGTGTATCATTAGAAGTAAAGAAAGTCAAATGAAAGAAGAAATGCAAAGTGAAAATTACTTTTTTGGAACTGCCAGACTTCTTAGCAGGCATATTAAACGTGGAACATATTAACATGGGTAGTGGGTACTTGAACTGCTTATCCACTGGCAGACATTGGAGTTGTTCATGCAACTATTATTGCAAAAAGCAATTCTCCCTCTCCCATGAAGACAGTTTAATGATCACATCAGTGTTCTTCTGATTCCTGATTTACCATCTACGATATTTGAAATATAAGAATCATGAATCATTAATTTATCATGAATAGATACATGTATATATTTCACTTGATAAACTTTTGTACTTCTTTTCATTCTATCCATTGTGCTGATTTTTTTCTCCATTATGGCATAAACGATAAACAGACGGATAACTTATTTTAGAGGTTCTGAGATTTCTAACAGTTTCAGATGTTAGTTGGAAGGAAAACATTTTTAAAAGAAATGTCTGAGTCCTCCTTGTCTTTTAAGAAGCATCTTGTTCACTCTTGATATATCTGTGGGTAGAATAGATTATCATTGGCCTCGAGCCTGCAAACACATAAACGGTAAATATTACACATGTAAATATCATATTACCTTCAAAGCCCGTGCTAACATTGCCTGAGACATGCATACATAACTGAGTGTTATTTACATAGCTTCATTGTCAAATTTGACAATATCCTGGCATTTATGCTTCCTTTCTTCTTCACCAGCATGTTTACTTATGAACTTAAGAAGTAACTGCAAGAGCACATAAGTGAAACTGCATTTAGTAAAGGGCAGCCTGGATACCTATAATACTAGAGCCTGGCTCTGCTGAAGCATCTGCACTTGGCGTGACAGGGGCAGGAGTGAGCAGGGGCAATGCTGGTGGGAGCTTCTTGATGCCTAAGTCCCCAGACGTAGAAACCACAGCCCAAGGTGTCTAACCCAGGAGTTGTCACCTCTGTGCTCCTGCACAGGCTAAAGAAGAGAAAGAGACGCCTCCAAAGGGCAATGCAAATTCTCCTGGGACTGATTCACCCTCTGGAAGGTCTTTTAGCTTCCTATCACCTACGTGGGGAGCCCACAGAGACTGCGGGCCTAATTTACCTGCCTTAGTTCAGTGACTGTAGTTGTGTGGATGCATCTGAGTCTTCGCTTCTTTTTGTCTTGGCTTTGTTATTGACAAGAACCTGCCAGTAAATAAGTGTTTGCAAAAAAAAAGTTCTTGGGCAAATGAGTCATTTTTAAGATGGAAATGAGTCATTTTAAGGTGGGTGGGGTTCTGCATACTGCCTGGAGGTTTTTTCTGAGGGCCGTCAGCTGAAGACAGGCTTTCGGGAGTTGGGCATGCGGGGGCCTGTTGTTTGGTGGCTTCTTTGTGGCTGTGGTCCCGAGCGTCAAGCAGGAGCTGGTGGGTGAGGAGGACCCTGGAAGGTCTGGTCCTTATTTAGGCACTCGTCTGGTGGTTGGACTCCTCTGAGAACCAAGCATGTGGGAGCCCGAGTCCCTTTGAAGAGCCTCTTTGAAGAGGCTGCCGTGAGTTTCAGGAAGGTCACTGCTCATGGGGTTTTCCTCTCGCTGTCTTTAACCCAGGGCTTGTTTGCAGTCTGCGGCCTCCTGACGGGCTGCTACCTCTGCTGCTGCCTCTGCTGCTGTTTCAACTGCTGCTGCGGAAAGTGCAAACCCAAAGCACCTGAAGGGGAGGAGTATGAGTTCTGTGTGTCTCCGGAAGATTTGGAAGAGCAAATTAAGAATGACATGGAAAGAGGTGTGTATTATAGGGGCTCACTGGGTAGCAAAGCTGTTCAAAGCGGCCCGTAGAGCCTGTAGGCCAGATGTTGTGCTCGCAATGCTGAGGCTGATTCCAGACATCCGTGGAGATGTGCCAATTCTCTCCAGCTAACACCGTGACCTAATGAACTTCCCATGTAGCATGATAATGAAAAACTAAACTTATGGGACTAATAACTAAATATCTCCTCTATCTCTTATTAGACGCAAACATTAGAAGTCTTAGGGCTCATCTGAAGAGAAGATGCTCGCCTTTTAGCCCCCATACCCCTGTTGCTTCATATCCTAGGTCCTGTACATACATAGCAGGCTCCAGCTGGACTGGTGCTTGCCACATCTCACCTGCCTGAAAAAGTACATTCAGTTCTTACTCAGGTAAAATCCATCAGTTGTGATGGGCCAACCGTGCCCATGCAAGAAAAGGCTTTAAGAAAAGATGCAGAGCTTCCAGCTGTAAGGTTGTGCAGTAACCTAAGGCATTCAGAATGGGAGCTGCCATGGTCCTGCCCCTTTCCCATCCACCCTCAAGCTGCTCGCTCCTTCTCTACTGCTTTGGACATAGCAATTGTGCTGCCTCACCAGGAGCCAAACCTTGGACAGGACTCAGATGAAAAGTTATCTCCCCAAAAGAGCGAGCAGCTCCCTGCCAGTTTAACTCCCTGGTGTGCCTGACAGCGGGACAGGACAAGTGCTAATCCAGCTCAAGGAAGGGATCACAGGCTGGGGACAGCAGGACCCCTTCACAGCAGGTCACCCTCTTGGCTTGGCTTGTTATACTTAAACCAGCAGTGCCAAATTGCAAATGTCACATTCCCGTAGCAGGAAGAGTTTTTTCTCCTCTTTACACACAAATATACCCTTTCATAAATATGCAACAAAACACCTGTAGTAGCTGAAACAAATGCTATTCATATAACTGATATGCAAATGAGTGTTGTTTTTAAATTGTTTTTGCCTAGAAGCATTTCAAGGTAAATACAGTCGGCTTAGAAATTGATCATATTTGGTCAGTCAGTGCAAAGGTAACAAAAAAAAATGTTAGTGAAAGCTTTATAACCACAGTGCATTATTTGAAATAAATGTAATATACCGTAAGACATTAAGCACCTGAAAAGTGCAAATAAAAAACGGGTTTTGATGCTTATGGGTCTATGACACCGAAGTCTGAAATACAAAGGTGTAACTTGGAAGGATAAAAAATGTTTAATTTAGCATTTCCCTGTCTCTTTTTGTAAATTGGCAGGCATTTTGCTGTCTCTCAAAATCCAGGACAAATTTCTGCAGAGGCAGGAAAAAAACCTGTGCTCCCTCCTTCCAGCACTAGAAGTGCTTCTTGACATGAGTTCAGTAACTTTAGGCCATCTTCCCATCCCTTTACTCCCACCAAGTCTCAACTAGATAGCCTATAAATAAATAAACAAATAAATAAATTGCATGTTCAGCAAAGTACCAGTATGTTTTAGGTACTCTGAAGACAATGTTAATCAGGTAGGGCCTGAGGAAAACTAGCTATTTCTACCTTTCCTAGCCTTCTCTTCCATCCTGCTACATTTTCTTGCCAATCAAAACCAGCTTGCTTAAGCAGAGTAGAACTCTCTACATCTTAAAAGCAGATGAAAAGAAAAATAAAAAAATAAAAGGAAAAACTTCATGACAGAGGATGGTGGGAGCATCTTTTCTGCAACTGAAAGGAAAATAGGCACTGCATTTAGAGAAACGAATGGTAACCAGCTCAAACTGCAGTTACCTTCCCTCTTCTCCTCACCAGATTTTAGGGATTCTGGTCAAAAAGAATCAGATGACCTGGAATAGAAAAGATTGGGCTTTTCCACCAGACATTTTCAAATGCTGGGCCAGATAAATGAATGCTCATGCCTTCCTTTGTGTAAATAATAGAAATGCTCTTGTAGGTAATTCAGAAACAAACTGTAATCAGTCCTGCATCAGACTACATTTTGGAAGAGAAAATCATATCAGGTTCCAAATTCTTTGCATGCCCTCTGCCCACAGACTGAGCATTCTAGCTGGTAATTAATTTCTTTGCTTCCTGCTGTCCCAAGTTTATATATTGTTGCTAGCCAGAACTTTTTTTTACTGAGGTCAAAATGTAGATTCCCAAACTAAGGCCATACTTTTATTTATCCAAATATTTTATAATCAGCCCTTGCTTTTCTGAGGAATGCAACAGCGATAAAACATCACAATCCCTGATGCTAAACAATCTCTGAGAGCAAGTCTCCACCAGTTCTTGCTGCGCTCACGGGGAGCTGCTTGGAGCCAGTCATACTGTGAGAAAAGGCAGTGCGCGTGTTGTGGGAGCAGGGACTTAGACTTTCCTTTTTTGAAAGGGCACAACAGTAGTAATTTTTGAAATCCCTCACATTTCTCCTTAACAAAACTCAAGGTGCTACACAGTTTATTTGATTCCCCAATTTAACATACCATAAAACAAATGTATTAGTAAATAAAGATATATGAGGCCAAAAATTCTGTGATCCATTCCCTAAAATGGAAAAGCAATGTGAGTTGTCACAATCATTTCAAAACCTTCAAGTCTGAAAAAAAAAGTCATATTCCTCTAGAAGAAAGTTTTATTGAAATTTATTTGACTAGTTCAAGTGCTTGGCTAGCTGAGTATCTACTGTGGGAGACTTGTTTTACAGCTTTTACTTCCATGGGTAGTATCACCAAGAAGAACTAAGAGAATTTAGGGATTCGTAAGATCTGGTCTGTGCTTAGGTTACAGTGATTTCTTCCCGTGACTATTGATTTGAATCACAAGAGGACTCTTTCTGTCACACAATGCACAATAGAAGATCAATTTCCAAAATAAATCTTGTATTTGGATTATTACTTTTTAAATGTGACATTTTTTAGCATTTCAGGAAAGAAAAAAAAAAAAGTGACATTAAAAATGCATAAAGGCCGGTAACCTGTAATATCATGCCATAATGCCACAGATGACCTGAGAAAATACACTAACAGAGGGGAGCATCACACACCTCTCTGCAGCACAGATGTGCAGTAGTTCATTGTTTTCGCTTGCACACAGTGCAGGCTGACAGATTTTGCTTTCACTGAGGTCCATGGCAAACCTTCTGTTGACTTCTGTGGTCCCAGGTGAGATGATTGAGTTTGGATTGCCCTCAACGATGCACTCAAACAGTTTGTCTGGTTTGCTCTCCTCTCCTGTTTGGTTATTCTCACAAGAACAAAGCAAGACATTTCTAGACTAACTTTCATTTTACAGAAAATGAAATACAGGAGAAAAAGAAAGAAGAAAAAAAGAAAGAAGAAAGAGAAAAAAGTGAAAAGAAAAAAGAAAGAAAACAAAAAAAGTAAAAGAAAAAAGAACCAGAATAACAAAATACTTTCCTAACTCAGAAGCAGTAAGTTTTTAGCACTTCATTGTCTCCTCCACACTCCATATGATATCAATGTAGGCGAACAGTGAGCAGGAGCTATCTATAGAAAGCAGTTTAAGCTGTGAATCCTGCCGCACCTCCATTCTGCAGCTCTCCATTAACAGTCTATATTTGTACAGTTTATTATACCAGAGGTCCCTGCTTTGATAAAAAGCATCATACATCTCAGAAGGGTGCAGGCAGCACAGGACCTGGGGAAGGTGTCAGCTCAGAACTGTGCGTAGATCAGCCGGGAGCAACGTGACAGATTTTCAGTGGGTCTCTTGTTGCACATCTGGGTAGCACAGCAAAATTAACTGCTAGGCTCTGCCCTCCATAAACGAGCTTCCAAAAAATGAACAACTTGGAGGCAGCAGAGGGTGGGAGGGAATGCTGCTCAGAGATCTGGAAAATACATAGCAACTTAAAAATGGATTGAAACTGCCAAGCTAATGCGAAACCACACCAAGCTCAAGGCATTAATTACTCATATACTTTTAGAAGTTATGAAACATGTCTGTCTTTGACCTTGCGTCTAAATTAGGAATTGCCCATACAGAGAAGCTGCTCAGCATTTATCATCCTTGCCTTTCACCTTGACAGAGTCGAAGCGGTTCTGCCCCCAGCGAGGGGAAGCCGTATGGCACGCAGTTAGATTCCTGCTCTGGGTTAAGTTACTCCTATACGTTACATCTTTTGCCCATGATTCATCCCATCGACTGGCATGTAAACAGGAGGAAATGTCAGATGATTTTTTTTTTCTAAACATTCTGTCATTTGGAAAAAAAATGCAATTTGTATTCAATTACTCTGAAAACTGTTATTTTCAAGGTGGATAGTCGAAAGATTTTCGTATGAAAGCACCTTCACGGAGATTGCTGAACCTTTAAAATTCATTCTCTTGGACTCGAGTGCCCTCCTCCCCCCCCAAAAATGGTGGCTTGGAAGGAGGCCCGGGAGAAGGGCAGCCAAACCCTGTTCATTATCAGAGTGAACACAACAGCCAGCGGGGAGCTCCGTAAGGACTCAACTTTTCTCCGCTCTACAACAAATATATTTTTTTACAGATATACTGGGAAACCAAGCGTACAACCGAATGGAATGAGAAAGTACGAAGTAGTGAGCAGCTATATAGTGACACTATGGGGTTTGGGCAGTTCCAAACTCATCAAAATAATAGTCCTCAAAACTCTATTGAAAATAAATTATGTAGGACTTCAGAACGCAATTTGACATTTTTATGTAGCTTGCTGGCTTTCAGGATGCCTGTGCTTTCTTCACTCTCAAAGGTTTTACCGCTCACACGTTGCTTTCCTTTTAACTCTCTTCTTTCTTTCCTGCTAACTTTGCCTTCTCCAAGACTCATTTCTGGCCCACTCAGACACTGCCAAGGTCAGTGCTTGCTGAGTCACAGCGGCGCTCGTAGTGTGCCGACGTCTGCAGGAGCAAGCACTTGTGCCTGGAGCAGGCAGGGACCGCTACCCTGCAATCCCCACAGGGCACCAGGTAAAGCTATTGTCCGGTTCAGCAACAATAGCAATAGTCACCCTGAAATCTGTCGTTACGCGTGGACGAGGTGTCAGAGCATTTGTAGACTCGGCGTGAACGTTGCTGCCTCTTCAGCAGGCACACAGCTGTCTCCGAAACCGAGATTAAGGCGTAAGCCAGGGCAGCAGATGACACGCTGTGGTGCCAACAAGGAGCCTGGCTTTGGCAGCAAGTGAAGGATGCTTAAAGTATTTTTGTCTCCCTCCCCGATTTAGATGGAGAAACTCCTATTGTGCTTCAGCCGACAAACGCAACCGAGAAGACGCAGCTCATAGGGGACAGCCACCGGAGCTACCGCACGGACTCCTAGAGCGGGCAAACGCGGCCTGAGGGTGCCTCCCAGTGAGCGTCACGGCAAGGAAGAACACGCGGAAAGCTCTGCAGTCTGTATTTGTAGTTGTCTCTAAGCTAATCAAGACTAACCTGAGAGTAATTTCCTGTTGAGGCAGAATCTCTCTTTAGGCCACCTCATGTAGGTTCCCATCTGCACTCTACAAGGAGCTGCCTACAGCCGGTACAGAGCTCTCGCTGCTTCAAGCTGCCCTGCTCGGCGTGGTCTTTCCTCTGCAATACTCCCTTTGGTGTGATTGCTCTTCTCCCCTGTCCTCAGCTGGGGTTACACCTCCCAGACATGGTCCTGAGCCCCTCTCTGGACACACCAGCTCCTTTTCTCCATGTCCCAGGGAAGATTTCCCTCAAAGAGAAGGTCGGTGGCAAGGCAGCTGGGGCTGTCCTTCCCAAGGAGGAAAGCAGCTATCACCTTTCTGGTGCCCAGCCCCAGAAACTGTAAATCTGAGCCAGGGTGAGGTGCTCTAGGGTCATTGTGGTGGTGTTGACAAGGCAGATGACTCCAAATCTAGGAGCTTCGTCCAGCACCAGATACACACACAGGCTCTGCGTACTCCTGCACACACACAGGACAGCGCCTGCACCAGCTGCAAACACCCCATGGAGGGGGATGCTGGCCCTGGGCTGTCCCAGAGCTGCTCTCCTCTCCCTGCCACCACCACAAAGCTCCCCCGTTCCTCCGTGGATGGGTCTGCCGTCCACGCCGGGCAGCCCCAACTTTTCCATCTGCAGCTGCAGTGTGCTGGGAGTTGATCCCCAGCCAACTGCTTTCTGCCAGATCTCTTACTCCACGGTGCCCCTGGCCGCCGTCCCCACCACCCCGCTGGCACCGGGACGGCATCCATCGCTTCCACACCGCCTCGCGGGGCAGCAAGGACTTGGCAGGGCAGGGAGGCAGCAGAGGAGTGAGCATCCTGCCCACAGCCCTCGTCCTCAGGTGAGCCTGGGTCCTCCCCTCGGCCCCAGGCTTTAGGAGCATGTTGCGTGGCTTTAAATAAAGAGGTAGGGATGAGAAGCATGCTGACAATTATATCCCCAAACTCACAAAATGCTCAGTTTTGAGCAAAACCACAGTGCTTGTGTATTTCTGAAAAATGAACCAGGGGTACCGCTGCACAGATCAGTGGAGTTATGTGTGGGTACAGCTAAAGCAAGCATAAAGAAATTAGGCCCCGAATTTGTAAGAGATAAAGAAGTAACTCTGGGATCTTAAACTTAGCACTTGTCTCATTTGACAGAGCAGTTTAAGCCTTAGACAGATGAATTTCACTCTATTGATCATGTTACATCAATCACTGTCAGTTCTGTACATTTGCTATTTTTGTTCCTCTAATCACAGTGCTGCGGTCCAAAGGGGGAAGTAATGTACCACTGAATTACAGAGACCGGTGAATGTGTAGCTAGTCAAAAGTCTTATTCTCTTCTTTAAAATTGGATTCTGTGGTTGTGAAACATTATTGTCTTCCTTCCATTCTCACCTTTCACTTCAAATGTCATTTAGTGGCAGCTAAATATACGGGAATACAGTGTGTTTCATAGCACCAGCTATCGCTCCAAAGTCAAGAAATACTACTTTGAACATTTCTTTAAAGTTCCCACAACACATGGATATTTTAAAAGCCATTTATTCTAGTTCAGATTATCTACCTGTTCTCCAAGCGCAGGCACTGGGGACAGCTGACGCTCACATTGTCCTCAGAAACAGTCCTGTTTTTTTTTTTTTTGCTGCAGAGAGGAGGGGAAGTCCCAGCACGACTAGGGCTGTGTGTGGGCAGAGGGCAGTTATCCCCTCCTACCCATGGGCTGCAGACAAGGTCCCCATGGAGGGGTCGCTCACATGTGCACAAATCCAGACCGCTGCCCTGCCCGCCCGGCTGGCACTGGGGGGGTGAGCCCATCCCTGTGGTCCCAGGGCCGGGCTGGTGACAACATCCCGTGGCGGAGGAGATGTGACCCCAGACGGCAGACAGGTGCCACAAACCTTCCCGCTGGGCAGCCAGACCTGACCACGTGTGTGTCGGGGCACCAGTGCCGTGCACTGGCGGCAGTTTTGTGGGCCCATGGGGAACAGGCAGCGAGACATCGGCACCCTAATGTACTCGTACACACACACACACTTTGTCCTTCTTCGCTGTTCCCTTGTGCACAGCACGTGCTCTGCTGTAAGCCATCACCACAGGAAGAGAGGGAGCACATAGTGAGTACATCGTAAGCACGAAAGTTAAGTGATTTCCTAAGTTTTACTCTCAGATAAAGAAATTTTCTTTGAAAGCGTGCGAATGCTGTGTAGTGACTATTTCCAGCAGAGAGAAGGGAATTTCATCCAGACTTAAGTCTACCTTAAAGCTACATGTTATATAAGAAATCCTTCTACATGTGACGTCCCTCATCCTGCTCCCAGGGAAGTTCCCTTGATTTCCCTGAAACTAGGAAGGGAGAGTTAAATCCTAGATCAGTAAAAGCATTTTGGCAATTTTATTCACACGCAACACCTTCAGTGTCCCTCAGGACCCCAGTGTATGAGCCAGATCCAAGGTTTACTGAAATCAAGGAAGTGATTTCCATGGGCTGGAGATGTACCGTAAGTCATGTGGTTCTTATTCACTCTTTCTAAATGAGAGATTTTCCTTGGGAAAGATTCATGACTCGATCTTGCGGGGTGATGCAAATAAGGACAAGCTGCCACATGCATGTAAAGCCCTTTTACTGACATGTGGCTCTCTACAGAGAAACCACCATGTATTATCTCAGTCAGCCAAAAACCCCCAAAAAAAACAATGACCAAGCCTTTGAGTGGGTTCTCCAGGATTTGCAGCTTAAAAATCTGTGTGTCTGAACCCACAGTTTGATTCCAAAGAGGCAACTCGGTTTTCAGGGTACCAGAACATTTGCCTCTCTCACCATCATCAGGATTGGCTGCTTTGAGAAGGAATGAATAAGGACTTCAGGACTTAGCTCTTCCGTGTGATTTTATTGTTTGTTTTGCTTTTCGAAAAAGTTGCTAAAGTGAACACAGCAGTGTTTATATGACCTGTTTCTATGTAAGGTTCAGTCACACACCCATTAATCTTCTCATAATGTACAGTTGCTCAAACTGTTGTTCTATTTTGCTGCATTTGTTTAAGATGTAAATTACCGTACATTCCAAGCTACATTTACCATCAAGCACTCTGACTAATAAAGCCTGCATGTACGAATTGTAGCACTCCCTTCATTTTTGCCATACCATCAACAACTTCATTGCAGTAACAGCTACAGAAGCTGTCTCAACAGCTGTCCAGGATGATGGCTTTGCACCCTGACGAGCAGCAAGCAGCAGCTCAGGATTTCCCCAAAGACGAACTCACTCTTGGATTGCGGCAGATGAACCTATCTATGCAGAGCAGCCAGGGGTACAGCCACACATTGCAAATGCGTCCTTTACATAAAGCAGGATGCTTGTCTACGTAGGAAAATTCAGCAGTGGGTTGAAGTGATGTAACATGGTAGTTTTACTGGCCTAAATACCTGTATGGAACGATTCCCCTAGCACAGGGCCTGTGCAGAGTACTCATGCCACTACTGAGGACAACCAGCAGACCTCACATGAGCTTCCCTTGGGCCAGGATCTCACTCAGGGATTTTGCATCTGTCCGAGAGCCAGCACAGAGTGCCAGATAATCTGGGCTGCTACAAGAGAGGAGTATTTCTCACTATGATGGTATCCAGCCTCTATGACCGCAGAAGCCCAAGCATTCGAAAAATGGATAAGGGGCAACAGTTTTGGCTGGCTGTAATCTCTAAGATCTGTCCTTTTGAGTGCTTGAGTATTAACATATATCCAGATTCACTCAAAATACAGAATGGAAGAAACATCTTAGAAGATTTAGGACTACCATCAACATGGCAGCTACTTCCTACTTAGGTGGCCGGTGCACTTTTCTCCCCACAATAAGATTATACAATAAACCACTTTGCTTAATCCAAGACACATCAAACAGAGTAGTATGCTGTTTGATTTCATTGTTTAACTTCCCTAAGAATTAATACCCAGAGTACGGGTATGAGTTCAGTCAGAAAAGAATTACATTTTTGCTGGTTTTTTAGAACAAAATTGTTAAAGAAAAAAATAACGAAGCACACAAAACTAAGCACAGTTCAGAAAATTGATTTTTGTTTTCTATACTATTTCCTGTGGAAAAGAAAATGTTTGTTGGATTGCTAGAAAGCAGGGAGAAAGACTTGCAAAGCAGCCCCTTCCTTCCCTCCATGAACTAGGAGAGGCCCGTCCATTGAATCATCGCACCCCACGTGTCCTTTCAGGCTGAGAGGGGATGAACAGCTGGGATAACAGCTCAGCGGGCTTACGCAGCACGGTGCCAGCCCAGCGTCACGGGGCAGTCTGGCCCCGTTTCGTGACCACCCAGCAGACAAAACTGCTTGCACCAACGCCACGCGTTCGTGTTTCTGGAGGATCCTCACAGGGCAGGGTGGGAGAAGCGGTGAGCACAGGAGTGTGGTAGGAGAGGGCCTGGACCTTCATGCCAGGGCCAGAAGGATGCTGGTGGTTAGCAGGGAGCCCGGAAAATTGTGTCTAGACGTTTGGGGAGAGGAGAGGTGGTTCTGGAAAAAGCCCTTGGCGTTTCAACACCCTAATCAGCCGGGACGATCCCAGCAGGCATTCTCCTGCAGTGACTTGCTTCGTGAGGGCTTGAGGTGGCCCGGAGCGGGAGCAACATGCCTCTTGTTTTCCCTCACAACATAACCGGGTCTTGGCACTCGTGCAGCAGGCCCCGTGTCCCCCGTGACGGCAGCACGGCTCCTGCTGCCTGTCGGCGAGTCGCAGCGAAGCCTTCGGGTGTTTCAGAGGCTGGGGCTGCGGCGCGGGGGTGCCTCAGAGAGAAAAGGGAAAAAAAAAAGTGGCTGCAGATGCGTAAGGAGAAATGATGTGGGAGGACATTTTGGCGAGGTGTGGAACTGTAGCAGCGGTGTGGGAGCTGGTTCTGTGATTTGTGAGGCGATAGCAGCTGCGAGCACCCACTGCCAACAAAAACGTATGTCGTCTCCTTCGAGCCGGAATCGAACCAGCGACCTAAGGATTCCCGCGAGGAACGCCCCTACAGTCCTCCGCTCTACCAGCTGAGCTATCGAAGGGACCTGCCTCACGGCCTGCCGCCACGGCCCAAGAGCGCACCGCGCGCCGCCCGGCGCATGCGCGCACCGCGCACGGCTCCGAGGCGGGAAGCGGCCGGGCCCGGGGCTCGCTGCGGGGTGGGGGCTGCGGGGGGAGGGGGGGCACGGGGTGGGGGGGGCGCTGCGGGGCGCGGCGGCAGCCTCTAAGGGAGGGCGAGGAAACCTTGTTGCTGTGCGGGGCCAGTGGCGCAATGGATAACGCGTCTGACTACGGATCAGAAGATTGTAGGTTCGACTCCTGCCTGGCTCGCTCTGTTTTTCCCGCTGCGCTCCATCTCCTGCACGTGGTGACACGCAAATACACACCTACAGAGCGCTGTTTGTCTTTTACTTAGCTCTTTCTTCTTAAACCTGCACTCGTAATTCCACGCCACTTACATGCCTGGCACATCATTGGATTATCACGTCTCCCAAAACGAGAAGAAAAAACATCTTAACACATAAAATATAAAAACCAGCATCTACGCTTAAACTTTTCAAACCACTTAAATATCCACCCAGTCAAACACATTCCCTGTGGCAACAAATAACACAGTTAACAGGCCAAAGGAGTTGCACAGGCCAAATCATAGAAGCATATAATATCCCGAGTTGGGAGGGACCCACAAGGATCATCGAGTCCAACTCCTGGCACCACACAGGTCTACCCAAAAATTCAGACCATGTGACTAAGTGCACAATCCAAGCACTTCTTAAACTCTAGTAGGCTCGGTGCTGTGACCACTTCCCCTGGGGAGCCTGTCCCAGTGCCCGACCCCCCTCTGGGTGCAGAACCTTTCCCTAACCCCCAGCCTGACCCTCCCCTGTCCCAGCCCCATGCCGTTCCCTCGGGTCCTGTCGCTGTCCCCAGAGAGCAGAGCTCAGCGCCTGCCCCTCCTTAGGCTACCGCCGAGGGACAGTGCTTGCCCAGTACAGCACAGTGAGCAGGGCACATAGGACTGTGCCAAGGAGCAGAGGAACCAGCAACACTGCTGCGATGGGCAGTATTACCACAGCGAGTGTGCACAATCAATAGAGGCAAGCCAGTAATGCCCGGTAATCAGACCTGGGAACAGCCCACACCGACATGATCGCAGATTCAACGCAAGGTAAGGACGAAACGGGTTCACGTGGAGCAAGAACCACCGTTGCGAGTCACGGGGCGATGCAGCAGGTTAGCAGGGCTCCTGCTGGCCTCCCGTCCTCTCAGCTCCAGCTGCGAAGGGCACCCGCAGCAGGACACGACACGAGGCCTGGCGCCACAGGCGGAGGCGGCACACCGCCATGTTGTGCGTGCTCCTTTGTCACTGCCAAACATGGCTGGCCAGGACGTAATGTGGGACATCTGTGTTTAACAGGGGAAAAAAAACGGTATTTTTTTTACACAAAGAGCGTATAACGGCTCTGTGCTCCAAAAGTTCCGTGCAAGTAAGTCTTCGGTAGGTTAGGCCGGCCGCCACCCGGCGCAGCCAAAAATGCCATGCGAGCCAGGCAGGAGTCGAACCTACAATCTTCTGATCCGTAGTCAGACGCGTTATCCATTGCGCCACTGGCCCCGCACACGAGCAGCGCCCCGGCCGACGCCCCCTCAGCGAGCCCCTTTCGGGGGGGGCGGGGCCGTACGGCGGACTGCTGGGAGCTGGGGGGGGGACGCGAGGGCGGCGGCAAGCCCGCCGTGCGCATGCGCCGCCCCCGCTCCAACCGGCTGCCCGTGGAGGGCGCATGCGCAGAGCGACGCGCGGGGTGGGGCGGGAGCTTGGCCGGCCGCGGCGCGGCGGCGGGCAGGTCCCTTCGATAGCTCAGCTGGTAGAGCGGAGGACTGTAGAGGCGCCGCCCGCGGGAATCCTTAGGTCGCTGGTTCGATTCCGGCTCGAAGGAGACGGCATGATTTTTTATTTTTTTTTTTAATTCTCTCCTGCAAACTGGCTTCAGTGAGCTGCCACAGCTCGTGGTTGGAGGGACACGCTGCCCTGCCGTGTGGGAGCAGATCCCATCTCGTCTCTGTCAAAGGTGCGGCCGGGGAAAAACAACAAAACTGCCGCGTCCAGGTGCCAGCTGTGCGGTACGCATTGACCTCTGTGCTGCAGCTGCACTGGTGGAGTATGCGTTTGTTTCCAGTAGTAAACGTGCATACATTTGACATTATTCTATGTGAAACCCCAAAATAGGCGTGTTTAAATCACTCTTGGCCGGTTTTATAAGATCAGCCGGTGGCACGGCAGGGCCGTGGGTCTCCTTCCCACAGGGGCCTTCAGGCTGCGGTTCAGCTCCCCCCAAAGGTGCCAGGTAATCCTCAGCAACCAGAGCTCTGCTCCGGGCACCCTGGCCGGTGGCAGTGGATAAAAGTGTCCCATGGTCATTTGTCTGGTGGTAGTGGGCCTGAGACTCTTCCCTGGCCTCTGGTCACCTTGCAAAGGGAGGCACGGGATGAGCTGCAGCAAGGTGGAGCAGTGGGAGAGGGCACAGGTGTCCTTTATACAGAAGGGATTTAATGCACATGGTCACAGGCTTGCTTGGCATGTGGTAACTAATAAAGCCAGCACTCATACTCTGCTTTTTGTCCCCTGTCTTATGTTCTATTGTAGTGCTATCTTCTTTTTCCTTCATGTCATCTTTTTCATTACAGGTGCTACATGGTGTGCGGAAAAAAACACACTTGGCAATGGCTCCTGGCTTGGAAAAAAGTAAACATGTCTCAAGGCAGCAAAGTCTGTCTGCATTGTAGGGGAAGAAAGGAGGTTTTCTCCTTCAAAAGAACCTAGAATTAGTGTTCTCTGTGTGAGGGTGTGCTTTTCAGATATAACTGCAAGTAAGGCCTACTATCTGTGTGAATAAGAAAGGTAAGAAAATTGTCCATCAGTGGGCAAGAAGATTTATCAGGCTCAGCCACAGTCAAACCTACAGGCTTCTGGTATGTAGTTACACACTTCATGCATTGAATCACTGGCCCCAGCTAAGCGTTCTGTTATTCAGTACATTTTAATGTATGCTTATGTACACTTGTGCCACCTTTTCTTGTTTTTCTTCAAGCGTGATGCAGTGCACCCCTCTTAGGAAGTATGTAGGAGGAAATCCAGGGAACAGGAGCACCCTGGAAAGCAGAGAATGAGCAAAGACAACCATTTCCTTCTGTGTCCATTACCTTAAATGTTCACACGCTAGCAGTCAAATCTGAATTCACAGTCCAGAAACACCCCTTTGATACTCTCTGGTGTAGGAGAGCGTACCAATTCCATCCAGGGCCACAAGACTAATTTTTCTTAGTCAAGTTTCATTTTGTATATATTTCTATTTGTATATAAATGCCTTTGCTCCTACCTTTTGCAGAAGTTCATGGAAAATCCTGCATTCCTTTTTACTTATTTAGTGGATCCTCTTTTTCATCTTCCTAGAGGATAGTTCACAAAATGAAAGCGCACCCAGCATCTCCTATGGAGAAGGGACTATCTTCTTTCTTCCTCCATCTTGCAAGCTGACTTCTTGCCCAGCTTGAAACAAGATGTTTTTTCTCTCTCACCCACAGGGTGAGACGTGCCATTCTGCATAAATGCACGTTACCTGTAATGAAAAGGAAGACAGAGGAAAAGAAAAAGAAAATACAACAGAATGAAAGCCAGGAAAGACAGAGAGAGAGAAGAGAAGAGAAAGGGAAAGTAAAGGTGAAAAGAAAAAATGCAGGCAGTGATCTCAGGGCTTACTGTGTGCCTCTGGAGCTATGTCCTTATTACATTAATGCATCAATGTAGTTGTTTGGCTCAGCTTTCCACTTGTCTAGGACATGTTAAGGTTTATAAATATATTAAGTGCTTTTTATTGCAATAAGAGTATATGTGGTGCTTGGATGGCAGAGTAGCTTGCGAAGTACTTAATTTAGGTGCCAACTGTCAGTGACAAGCCGTCTGCAAGTGCTTAATTATTTCTGTACCTGGCCTCCAGTTAGGGCCAATAAAGAGCTGTGTGCTCATATCCTATTTAATCATTTGTATCAGATTTCTCAATAACAGAAATGTGCCAGAGATTAGGTATTTTCACTCCGAAACTCTGAAGTGTGAGGTGGGCTGGCAGAGGGCTGAGGTGCTGCTGTTAAACAGCTGTCAGGGACAAGAGGGGACAGCTGCTCCAACAGAAAGGGTCCTTCAGCTCCAGTGCTGTAGGAAAAGGTTTGTCTGTGTTTCAAGCAAAGGCTCTCTCTTCTACTGCAGGAAGGGGAAATATATAAAATCTCAGGGAAGTTAGATTATGAGGTTAAAAGTCCCCAGGCTGCCTGGAGTTGTTCACAGGAGAGGTGGTGAAAATGGCCCTTCGTGGGGAGGTGCTGGCTGCACTTTAAGATTTGTGGCACGTGCACAGACAAGACGTCCCGCTGCTCACCAGCTGGGAAACCTGGTGCATCACCACTGGAAGTGTGAGCATATCCTTGCTGAGTGAGTTAGTACATTAAACTTTTCTATTATTTTTTCTTGACTTGGGTAAGTGACCTCTACTGAGGCCCTGGGCAGGTAGGCGCGACTTTTAGCGTCCCAGGAAGTTTCCCAGCAATTCCAGCAGCTGGCCAGTAGCCGAGACAGGGCTGCTTGGGTCGGGAGGGGGAAAAAAAAAAACAAAAAGACAAGCGAGCCAGGCAGGAGTCGAACCTACAATCTTCTGATCCGTAGTCAGACGCGTTATCCATTGCGCCACTGGCCCCGGGTGGGGATGGCCGCACGGGCCGTGTTGGGCGGTGGCGGGGGGGGGCTGGGGGGCTGCAGGCCTGTGGTGCCAGCCCTCATCACCCCCAGCTCCTGTTCTTGAGGGGAAAGCGGAGTTCTGCAGCCACAGGTGGTGGCTGAACGGTGGGACCCCCTGTGCCCCCAGGGAGCCGTGTCCCGGAGCCATGTCCAATGTTGCCACGATGAACGATGTTGCCACAAAGAGCTCTGCAGCTGTGAGCAGGGAACAAGTCGCCTCACATTACCTGCATGCCCAAAATGAGGCAAAATGTCGTTCAGTCGGCAAATTCAGGGAGCTGTGTCATGCCTCCTTGCTCACAAACTCAGCTCCCCAGCTTGCTCCGGGCAGGGATCCCTCCTGCTGGCAGGGGAGGTGGGATCTGGCTCCATGTCCCCAGCACAGTGGCAGCAGAGGAGCCTTGGGGCCATCGCCCCATGCTTGAACCTGCGCCACAAGTGGGTACAAGACAGCCTGGGCAACTTGTCTTCTAGATAACCCCAGCTCCACCATCATACCGACACCTCTCCCGTTGCAACATGCCAGAGTCGCATCTGCATGTTAGTTCCTGCCCCAAGCTCCAAGTTGCTCTTGGTCCATACCCCTCATTTTCTTCCTGTGGCTCAGCTGTCAGAGACAACTCTTTTCAGACTGTCAAAGCAGGTTTTACCTTTGAATCCACACAACGCACCGTGTTGGTGCTCTGGAAAGGACATCAGTGGCTGTGGTCTTGATCACTTGGCATGCTCCACATAGGCAGCAGCACCCCAGAACTTGTTTTCCTTGTCAGTCAATCCAAAGTGTGTTTTGCTTCTCCAGAGAGAGCTGGAGAAAACCTAACAGTTTAATGATACTTGGGATTCAGCCTCAGAACTTCTTGGCAATGCTTGCTGCCTGTTTTTATGAGCCCTTTGCTAATCTTACCACAGCCACACGTGTTAAGCCAGTACTGATAACAACCCAGGTGTCACTGGGCTGCTGGCTTCTCTCCTGTGATAGTCTTTGGTTGTTCTTTGATTTCTGGCTTGACGGTTGTCCAACCATGCTTTCATAAACAGGTCTGTACTGAACAGAGCCCAGCTAACGAAAAACAAACTGCATGATATTTAGCCTTAGCTTAATTAGACAAACAACAAAAGAATTAGCAAGCCCTGTACCTTTTGGAACATGGGAGAACAGGAATGGCTCTTCTTTCCATTCCATAGGAGCAGGACGAGATTCACATCATCTGCTGCCAGAGAAAATGTCAGGAGCTGCTGGAGACGGACGTTAGTCACCACAACCCTATCTGAACGTGCATTGCTACCTCCTTTGGCAATGATGGTTTTGCCTGACTACTGGGTATTAACAGGGCGCTGTTATAACTGAGCAATAACTGAGCGTTGTATTTCTGTGCGTTGCATGGTGCCACATCAAGGTTAGACGAAGCAAGGACCTATCCCTGTTCATAAGGAAAAGCTGATTTAGTTTCATCCTTCATAAGCAAAATGTTAATTTGTTATTGTTCTTTTCCCCAAACCAGTCTGACATGTTGATCTTCTAGGTCTTTTTGTTGTTGTTGTTGTTTTATCTTTTGTTATTACTTTGGATAATTCCTCAACAGGCTCCAGTGCAGGCAGGTGTTTTTGGGCACTGGCTGCATTGTCACCCTGGCAGTGGTCTGCTCTTCCTGCACAAGCAGCCGTGCAGCTGCTGTCTGGCAGGTCTCAAGCCAGAGGTATGACAGTGTCACAACAGGGGCCTATCTGACATCAGGAATGCATTCAGCTAAAACCACCTTGTACCTATTGCTCCATGAGGCCAGGTCCTATCAGTCAGACCTCTTTCCTTCACAGTTCATGCATCCTGTGAATCTGGTGAGGCCTGACAGACAAACATTGCTCTGGCCACTACGAGTGAACGCAGATGAAGGCCTTCTGCACAGCCTCCTCTGCTCAGCCAGAGGTCCTCTCCTTCTCATGGATGCACAAGCAGACGGGATGAGGCTGAGCAGCTGTAGCTCCCCTGCAGAGAAGGCCTGACTTGGTTGTGAGTGCTCCTTCAAGTCAGGGACCATCTTGTTGGGTACCACGGGTATTATGTTCTGGATAACAAAGAGGACATCGAGAGTGAAGTTTGAAGAGGACGAGCCACTCTAGCTGCTCCTTGATCCAAAATAAGGAGATCTTGCTTCACCTCCCCTGCACTAAGCCACACAACTCAACTTGTCCCTGCTCTGGTAGTCTGTGGACCCTCAATTTGATAATCCAGGAAAATGTTTCATTTCCTGTAGGTCAGAGAGGTGAATCAGCACAGTCAGTGCAAACAGTGGGATAAGACCTTGCTGCCAGGGGCAGTGCAAAAAGGAGAGGCACAGGCTGCCCCATCCCGTTTGCTAGAGCAGGTCAGCCACTTTCAGTGCCTTGTGAAGGAGGAGGGTCATCCTGAGATCACAAAGCAGAAAACGTGGAGTGGGAATAAGGCAGTGGGACAGCCTGTCAAATCAGTGGAAAAAGTGAAGAAGGAATCCAGTAGGTAAGAGGTAGAGCTGCTGCCTGCCTCCATGGACACCTCACTTTTGATCTGTTATTTCCGTCCTCTTTTTGCTCTCCTTCTTGCTCTCCTTATTTTTTGCAGGTGCTAGTAAGGTGGGTGGTGAAGATGAGGCCAGATTCCTCTTGATTTGCCTCAGGCCAGTGCAGGGGGGTGAGCACTGAGGGGAGCAGCCCCTTCATAAGCAGAGACTTGCAAATAGCTCCTCTTCTGCAAGGGGATTTTATTATTCTCTTCTAGATTAATCATGAAGAACCACAAAGTGAATGAAAGAGTGTGAGCGTGTCCAAATGGCTGGTGGGCATTTAATAACAGGAAAACTGTAATTGCAAACAGAAGAGCGCAGGGGTTGGAGTAGCGCCTTTTCCCAGTTGGGCAGCTGGGACTGGCACTTATTCCTCCAGTTGGCAGTCAGACATCCTCCACCGCATGCCCAGGACAGGCAGGACATCAGGGTCCCATGGATTTGGGCAGGGCCACAGCCAAGAATAATGGTTTCAGGCAAAAGCTTGGTCAAGCAGAGAACAGTCCTCCTGCCTGGAGGAAGCTGGAGTCAGAGGTGGGAACTCAGGCTAGGGAATGAGTGCAGGCAAGAGCTAGAAATGAGAAGGGGTGCTACAAGGGGGTGTGCAGGTAGGAAAAGACACGCGCCTGACAGTATGCTGCCAACCCTACATTTTGGTGTCTTCTCCTAATGTGCTGTGTCGGCTCACCTGGCAGCAAGGCAGACTCTAGGAACACAATTTTTACACTTTTTAAGCTCCGGGTTCAATTCTGTCCGAAGGAGGGTTTCTCTGCTTTCTTCTTTCTCAGACCATGAAGCAAGAACGTGTTCTTCCACCAAGAGCCATAAAACCTCCAACAACCCCCCAGAAGCCTTTGAGATTCAGGTCTGCACCAGTTCTTTGTGCCAGATGGCCTTCCTTGTTGCTCCTGTCTCTAGAGTACACTTCTCCCACCCTGGCCTCTCCAGAGGGTTCTGCAGCTGACGAAGGCACATGCAGTAATGCTTTGGGTACTGTGGAGAACAAGCTGGCAACCTAGAGAGCTTGTGAGGTGCCCCAAGCTCTACGTGGAGATTTACCACATCCTTTGGCAAGGAACGAGTCATTAGTATCCAATTACACTGAAATCATCCTTAATTCAAGACAGGTTAAGACAAAATGCAAATAAAAACACTTACTCGCAGCTGCCAAGAGAGATAAACTCATAAAAGAGGTAGGTGGAGAAATGAGGGAAAACCAGGCTTCAGTGAGTTGCTTTGAAGATTAAATCAGCAAGGCCATTCCCTCATATCCAGGCATTTTGCCGCAGGCTGTCCTGACACAGTGAGTAGCATGCTATCTTCCTCCACACCTTATACCTCAGGCTGTGTTGACCAAGAAATATTTCCTCATGGGAGAACAAAGCGCCTCTCATGTCTAATTTCCTCCTTTAAAAAAAAAAAAATCCCTTCCAGGGAGGTCCCCTGATTTAACATGGAGCTCCTCCGACTTCTTCCTTACCCAGAAGGCACACTGACCCTTCTCAGCAAAAATAAAAATGATTTCATTCCCTTAGCTTTACCTTGCCAGCCAACAAAACAATACCCTGGCCCAAATGCCAAGTGAGAGTGCTGTCACGGGAAAGGCATTGGGTTGATGCCTGAAAGCCACCGTTTTCTATGTTCTTATTTTTATTATTATTTTTCTGTAACAATGTAAACATCCCTCCTTTGCCTTGCCTGCCATCACTACTCCTACGGGCATAAGGCAAAGTGTGTGTGCCTCATCAGCCTTGTTTTGGAGGGGATGTCTTGATCCAAGCTAGTTCTGGGGTCAGGATCGAGGGGAGCTGTTTCTGCCTGAGCAGGGACTGCTCTTTTCTTCATGGGACTTGTATTTGCAGGGAGAGGGTGAGATGGTCTGCTGTGTTCATGGAAGAGGATAAGGGGAGCTGACAGTTGATGTGGGAAGGATGAAAAGTGGGTTGCTGAGATGCTGCAAAGTAGAAGAGGAGGTGGAGGAGTCGTGCAGGGTTTTAGGATAGCAATTCAAAGGGAGCAGTGCTTATTCAGCGTCTAGGACACCCTGGGACTTACAGCTGTGCCCGCCTGCTCTCTCCTTTCTTACCGTGACTTTCTGTCTTTTCCCCTGCACACCTTCCACTTGGCTCTGTAGGCTTTCTTCCCCCAGTTTTACAAAGGGGCCTCACAAAGACCAGGCAGAGATATCCATTAGATGGGTAAGGGTTGGAGATTGTTTTCGTTTGTTTGTTTGTTTGTTTGTTGTTTTCTTTAAGTATCCAAAAAAAAAATCATCTATCTTGAATGTCATGGATAAATGATTTTATTTACATTTTTGCTTTCTCTGGCCTGATCTGAGTGGGATTTCAGTGTTACTGGTTGCTCATAGGCATTGCTTGCAAAAGGTTATGGTGAACTGCTACGCTGTGGCCACCTAACGCCTGTCAGGCTCCTGGAATGTTCTCCAAAGGACAGCGATAGCCATGCCTGCCCCATTTTGGCTGCAAGACCAAGGAGTTTGGCAGGTACCTGGAGGTCAGGAGTGGCAGAGACGTCTTCTGCTGACAGAGGTGACTGGGGATGCTGTTTGGCATAGAACAGGAGATCGGCCCCCGGGCTCAATTCCTGAGGTTCCTCAAGGTGTTGGTCCAGGGAGCCAGGTAAAAAGACTAGTGATGAGCAAGGGGCCTCCTCCCACCACAAAACTCCCTCTCCTGGGAGCTGGACTTGAACCAGTGGCTAAGGGTTGCTCTGAAAGCACCACAGCTCTTCAAAGCTGCCCTTTTGGTGACAAGGTCAAAGCTTTTGAAGAGGCACCAGAAACGTGCGGTGTGGTGGCAGAGGGGGACCCAACGCCACACGTGTGGATGCAGGCTGATGTGCTTGAGATGGTTCCTGCAGTGATAATTCAAAACAACGTTAATCTAATACACTGCTGCCTGGTACAATGAACGCAATGTCACAATCGATGGCATCCCCGATCAGAGCTTGAGTCGTGCTTGTTCGGTTCCTGACTGGTTTGAATGTACTTCTTCCAGCTGCTGTTGTCTCTCTGCTCGTGTGAGCCTCACGTGAGGGAGGGGGGGGAAGGAACTTGGCTGGTAAATGTCCAGCAGAGGAGCTTGCTCTTCTAAGCTGACTTTCAAAAGAAAAAAGGCGTAGGCACTCAGATGTGAATAGTCACGCTGGTTTTGCTATACACCTAAAGAGCATTTGCAGGACAAAGGAAGACATAAAAGGAAAGCAGAGATAAATTTGAAATACATCGGAAAATAAGGCTAACAGACAGAGGTACCACCCCTGTCACCGGGCACATGCCAAACAAGTGCTTTAACAGGCCTGATGATGCCTTGCTGTCTGAAAACCTTCCTTCCTCTACACCCCGAATTTTAGTTTAACTGTAACAGCACAAAGCTCAGTCCTTTGTCTTCCAGCACTCAGTTTTTACTCTGTCCTGAAGGAATGACCCTCAGGAAGAGGAGGGATGAAAACACAAAGTAAACCAGTCTGGGGGCCTGGGACAGTAAAGTCGTGCTGAGTATAACTTTAAGACAGTCTCTCCTTTGAATTACAGACCTAAGCATTGTCCTGGAGAAAAAATACCCGCACTCCTCTGCTCTGCCAGCTGAGCCATGGAGGCTACAGACTGAAATAGCATCACGAGTGGCTGACGTTGGGCGGACCAGGGCTGGGGAGAAACGTGACCCTGGGCCAAGGCTGTATCTCTGCGAAGCGATGAGCTGACACCAGCTGGGAAGCCTGAGCTGGATCTGTGCTGCAAAACACAAATCACTTCTCCACTGGACATCGCTGTTGTTTCCTGATGATAGAGCTGGGGGTTTGGAGGGGAGCACTATGGGTTGTCAAGGATAAAGCAGAAATGAGATCTGTTCCCTGGTCAAAATTCCTCCTGCTAAAACTCTGCTATCATTTTTTCCTTAAATTCTGGTTGGCCTGGGAGGCCCCCCTGCTGCTGCCGTCTGGGCTACCTGCGTCCAGCCCCACCATCACAGCACCAATTCATCCTCCGTTAACCCAGCGCTAAGTTACCATGTTATTCCATGAAATGCAAGAACGATTCAGGGAAAAAACAGTCATGCCTTCCCCTCTGGTAACAGGGGAGGCATTTAGTGATGATCCACAGGCTCCCATGAGATGCTGTGCTCTTAGCATAGCAAAGTGGAGGGGAAAGGGTCAGGGCTAGACGTGCTAAAAGAGTGAAGCATTTGGTCACTTACTCTCTGAGAGGATGAAGGATTCCTGCTTGTATTCTTCCATTTTCTTTTTTTTTTTTTTAAATATTTATTTATAACCTTTCCCTTTGTGTCTCACTCTCAAGGCATATTTCCGCAGCACATATTTCAGTGTGTGGAAAATCAAGCCTGTTATCTCTGAAATTCGTCCCTAGCCCTGGAGAGGGCCTATTTTTAGGTGGTCAGTCATGTGGGCCAGTTTCTTCCCCATGCAGCAGTTAGGACATACTTTTATGCCTTGCAAGTGAAGTGTAGATCTCTTTCTATCAGTAATATGTCGAGAGTCCAAAGTACACAAACGGGAATGAGGGTTTGGGAACCTTTGGGCTTGTAAAGTTGCATGTGGCTGAGGGAGAAGCTGAATCTGTAATCTTCTGTTTGTTGTTCCACTGCTTGGGCAGCCTGCCTTTTCGGGCTCACTCGTTTTGAGATTTTTGAGAATACAGATAATTACAGAGATGATTAATGCCTCGTCTTGATCACAGTTCAGGTTCGCCCTGCCTCACTGATGGGCACGGCCTGACCACCTTTTCTAATCCTGATCTGAAGGACTTTGAGTAAACCGGGACTTTCTGCAGGAGGCAGAGCTCGTGTCCTCTAAGGCCAGGTGATGTTCGGGTTTATTCTGGCCTGCTGGTGTTGCTGGGTGGCAGCAGGAAGGCGTGGGACCTTCCTTCTGGAAGCCTGCAGACAGCCAGGGGCAGCAACACCACGGCTTGGCGTCCTGCCGGCAGCAGAGCCGCGGCACGTGGAGGTGACTTCCCCTTGGAGCTCATCCATGGACTATCCCCATTTCAGGGTCTTTTAATCCAAGTCTCTGAAAATTGCCTGCTGGCATTTATGTTGGTACTGCTTATGAATCTGGAACAAAAATGATGATTTATTTCACCTACCCTTCTATCCCATGTTTCTGTCTGTTTGCTGCAAACCATGGAAGCTTCTTGAGCGTGGATAAGCCCAGAGGAAAAGGCTTCTTTCTGGCACAATTCAGTTCAGATGGGTGTCCATCCCCTACTCAAAAGAAAAGGACAGAAATCAACTCTCTGGCTACTGTTTTTTTTCTAGCTTGTCCCTGAAATCCTGTGCCCCTGCACATTTCATGTGCTTCCAGTGAATCACCCGTAGAAATGCTTTGAGCTTGCCTCTGCTGCTGTGATTTCAAATGTAGAAAGAAACTTTTGGAAGATGTCATTATCTTCTGTGCTGGACTGTCTTTCCCTGGAGACCTGAAACCATCTCCCAGATTGTTTCTAGAAGGTCATATTGCATATAGGCGTATTGCCTATATTATGTATAAGGTACGCAAAGATGAATATATATGTTGAATGGAAAAATGTCCATCTCAAAAGGCAGCTGTTTTTGAAAGCTCTTGTCCCTGTTGCAAAGGCTCTCTGTTGCAGCACTGAGTCATGTACCTCAAAGGGTAGGTTTAGTATTTATTGTGGGATGTGTAGTGATCACAATAAAATCACGAAATACAAGATGCTGTTTGCAGTTTTCACTTACATAGGTAGGAGGGCTTCATCTTATAGTAAGCTCATCCGCTTAATACCTTGTTGCAACTGTAAGTGGAATTTGAGTTTCTGCAACAGGCCTGCTGTAGGTGGGAGTGCCAGTATTCACCACCCACTGCAAAGGGGCTGCTGACTGAGGGGTAAATGGGCACGGATGGAGGTGAGATGGGTGAAGAGCACCCCTCATCCTCACCAGGCTCATCCTCACCCAGGCAAGGAGCCTGCTGCTTGCAGAGTGAGCCTTGTCCCTGCTGAGCTTTGTGGCAAGGTAAGTCACGTGGGAGTTACCCTGCAGTGAAAACACGCTTGTCCCTTTGTTTTCCAGTCATGCAAGAGAGCAACAGGGCAGATTTCCTATGACTGACAGATGAGAGCTTCACGCCGCTGATACAAGGTAAGAGGTTGCAAAGGGGAATTCTCTGAATGCAAAACCCAGGGATGTCATTATGGTATTGAAACCTGAACCTGGACATCACTCAACCTCTCCTTCCGCCTTCAAATCCCTCTCCTAAACCCACTGCTTTGCAGCCAGCCTTCCAGGCTCTCCTGGCCCTCAGTCCACAGACCGCAAGCTGTGATACGCTGCAAAAATAGAGGAGTTAGAAGTGATGTCTAGAAAAGCAAGCATATCTCTAGGAGCTAGTTTTCTGGTTGTCAGCAAAGCCAGGTAACGCTCCCAGGCAAACTATGCTGTAAAAAGATGCAATAAAAAAACACCCTTGCAACCTTTGTGATGGCTGGCAGGTATCCAGATTTTCTGTGCAGGAGCAGACCTAAGGCAGGTCCCCTTGCCCCGTGTTGCTCCATTGAGAGATGGCTTGGTGGCTCTTTCAGGAGAGAGAGCCGTCAGGGCTGGTGGGTGCAGAGGCCATCAGATGTCCTCTGCGTATGCATCAGATGGCACTTTCAGCCAGTTAACTGAAGACTTTTGTGGGCCACCACAGGTAAGTATAATTTTCCCAGAATTACGTCCCAGGTACACATTGCACCTTCAGAGGTGCCTTAGTTCATTGACCTAAGCGCCCCTGGGTTTTTCTGTCTTGAATGCCCCCTGCTACACACATCGCTGTACGCAGATGTTTCTACACAGTGGCATTTCTAACCTTCAGCTTTTCCTCACAGAGTTTCAGTGTGCTGTCGGGTGGAAGCATCTGCCTCGCCGTGCGAGGAAAGCCTTCCTCACCCAGCATAAAGCTCCTTACTCACGCAGGTTTTGATGTGCAAGGGGCAGCTGAGGCAGGGTCAGCATGAGGCCTTCAAATTCCTCCAGACACCAAAGTCACCTCTGACCTGGCCACAGAGGGGAGGGAGAGAAGAGAAATACCGTCTTGCTGCTGCCAGGAACGAGTCCCCTCCACCCCTGCCAAAAGCCCCAGCTGTCCGCCGCTCGGCTGCCAGCGCAGCTTTCCCCGTGCAGCTCCCAAGGTCTTGCCTACAGCGGGGAGCTGAACCAAAGGTGTGACTTCAAACCAGTTTAACTAAACTGCTACAAATTTCTCATCGAAGCAAGATTTCAGAAAAAGTTACTTGTTTTTATGTGACTGCTGGCAAGTTTGTATTTTTACGTAGGTGAAATTCTGCCTTGGTGGGCTGCATATGGGTCCAGGATTTCACCCGAATGCTTAGAAATTATGCAAGGCATTGAAAATAAAAACTAATCAGTAATACACTGAATTTAATGTGATTCACTGTCATTTCATGCAGAGAATACGAATCATTTTCATGTGGAAATCAATGAAAACCCTCACTTTTCTATCTCCCTGAACTGCCCAGTTTGCAGACTGGTGCGGCATACAGATAAAGGGAGCTGGGGTCTGCCCCAGGACGGGTTCAGCTGCTGTATAGCATGTGTCATATCCAAGCACTCCAGGGTTAGGAGTCAACATAAACATGAGAGTTTTCCACAAGACACTTGGTGGAGAAAGTATTAAAGTTATTGATTAAAAGAGCAGACAATATACTGACTGCACATACAGTACAGTTGCAAAGTGATTTTATACAGTACATGTGGGAACTTTGGCTTAAATTGAGGACAAGGTATTTATTACTTGTACAGTTGTGTGATAAATTATTGGCAAGTAGAAGCACAGATGGCTTTCCCTTAAGATCAGGCATCACATGCCACAGATTATCTGGGAAATTGTCATTTTAAAAATAACTCCAGAGCAAGTGCCAAGCTGAGAGGGATATCAGTGTCTAATAAACAGACACAAACACAGCAGTGCCCAAAACTAAAATGTATTCGAATTAAACTATGCACAGAGAGAGAGAGAGAGAGACTGTACAATTAGTACATATTCTCTAGCAGTGCAAATTAAAGCTTTTCATACTGTATTTCTTCTGACTCGTTCCCATTGGGAAGTTCAAATAATGCTTTTTGGGGCATATTTGAGCTGCTGTGGAATTAATGTGTTGAACAGTCCTGTTAGATTCTAATGTTACAGCTCCTAAAAAAAAATCATACTGGAAGTTAAGTGCAGATATAGGCAGGCAATTTTTCTAAGCTGTTTTTCAAGGTGGTGACAGGTTTACACCCCGAATTAACCGAGCCCGAGAGCAGCCATTGCTTCTATTGCCTTCTCCGGGGACTTCATGTGCTCCACACCTTGGGAAGGCCAGCTCCCGGAGCCTGCCGAAACACGCGGCCCAAACTGCGGGCTGCACATCGCCTCCTGGGCGTTCGTTGTATCGCTGGCCTGAGTGGCGGCGAAGATAAGGGGGGAGCAGATGGCGCTTGCTTATCGCTCGGCCTCCTCCCGGGGGGGGTGAAGGCTGCCATGTGCGAGTGAGGAGAGCCAGGGCCCTGCGGCCGCCCCCCCAGTCCCCCGGGAGCCGTCACCTGTCCCAGCCTGTCCTCCTCTCACGCGCTTATATGGGCACGGCTGAATGGCATCTCGTGACGCCGCGCTGCTAAAAACAGCCCCGGCTCCCCTCGGCCCCCCGTTTAAACAATGTCCTCCAGTGAGCACAGCCCAGAGAGCCTCTGATCGCAGCGGAGCCTTGGATTTATTTCAAGGGAAATTAACCCGGAAACCGACCTGCGACGCCGTGATCCGGAGCGTATGCCCCTGGAAAAGCTAGGGATGAGCACCTCCCTGAACTACAAGTCCTTCTCCAAAGAGCAGCAGACCATGGATAACCTGGAGAAGCAGCTGATTTGCCCCATCTGTTTGGAGATGTTCACCAAGCCGGTGGTCATCCTGCCCTGCCAGCACAACCTGTGTAGGAAGTGCGCCAGCGACATTTTCCAGGTAGGTTCGCTCCCGCGGAAAGCGCTGCTTCTGCAGGGACAAGCGGCACTTGCTGAATGAATGGAAAAGCCGAATATCACACGGCTCAGTTGGTTGATTTTAGTAGTTGGTAAGACTGGGGGGGGATGATTTAAAACAGAACGTGAGCTGGGGAAATGTCCCCAGGGCCCAGCTTCCTCAGGGCTGGGGCTGAGCTTGCACCAGCCTGAATTGCCCCCCGTGAGCTCAGGGAGGTGGCAGCACGCAAGAGCCAAGGAGCCAGCCCTACATCCTGCAGTCTCTGCGTGTTCTCCTGGGCTCCTCTGTGCAGCTGCCCTCGCCTCGGGCATACCTACAAATGGATTGCTACACACAGGGTTTTGCCCTGGCACTTTTGGAAGAGCTGTGCTATCTCTAGCACAGGTCGTTGCAGCGCCGTGAGCCTGATCTGAACAGCTTCAGCTGCTTCTCCCAGTAATTTTTTTTAATGTGGGCTTTGAATGGCTTGGCCCAGAGCTCCTTGGGCTGGTAGGGATGAAGAGGGGAGAGAGAGGGATGTGGCCTTGGTTTCAGTGGGCTCTGGTCCATCATGAAACAGCCTCTGCGTGCTCCAAGAACAATGTCTTTTTGTCAAAACACATTTTGGTGAAGGTGTGCATGGCCTTACTCACCTCTTCTTGGGCTGCTTGGCAAGAACAGGCCTCGAACCCCTACCTGCCCACCAGGGGAGGCACGACCGTGGCTTCAGGAGGCCGGTTTCGCTGCCCCTCATGCAGGCATGAAGTGGTCCTCGACCGGCACGGCGTGTACGGGCTGCAGAGGAACCTGCTGGTGGAGAACATCATCGACATATACAAGCAGGAGTCCACAAGGTAAGCGGTGAATTTGTACCCTTCATAGAATATCTGTCACAAAAGCAGACACTGCTTAGGTGACCGTTCTGGTCTTTCTATTTGTCAGAAGTGAGGTTTATTTAGTTATTTTCTCTCTTGGAAATACGGAAATGGGTTGTGCTGCTGTGCATGCCTGCCTGTTTGCGGTACAATGATGTCAGCTCTCACTGAGCTCAGAAAACAGTATCCAAATAGATGCTGAGTTTCCTCGCTACCACTTATAGAAGACGACTATGCCATGCTTATTCACATGAGCAATACTTGCCTGCGCAAGCGAAGACCTTGAAGTCAGAGTGGGTATTCATATGGATAAGAGAAAAGTAGCTAGGTTCATGTTGCTTATTTTATAAACTGTTCAAAAGAACATCTTTCTCTTTATCCTGTATGTTCTCATGCTAAAGAAAGGAAAAGAATTTCAAATTTTGTTAGAAAGTCCTGAGGGACAGGCAACACAAACAAGGAGATGGGTCAATTGCACAGAGAGGATGCCCCGCATCATAAGATCAAATCAAAACTCAATAAAAAATCTCCACTCCTGTCAGCTTGGGATGTGAATGCTTGGGATGAAATCAAGCCTTATTCAGGACTCTGTAAAAGTGAAGGAACAGCCAGAAATAATATATATGAGTGCTATGTGGTTGTGTACAAAAATCAGGATCCCACTATAGAGGAATAGATTAATCCTGACAATTAAGATTACGCCTAATGTTAATTGCCTGTAATGGATGTGTAACAGATCCAGCAGTAGAACGATATTGCATTCTTCTCTCTCTCTTGCCCTGGGATGGGCAGTACACATGCTACCACCCTGGGGAATGTAGTAAAGGGGAAGCTAATCCTGGTCCCAGGCCACCAAGCAAGCAGCTCTGACCCAGAGACTCAGCCTGTTGTCACCAGCGTGCACCCGTAGGGCCGGTTTTGTATGGCAAGGTGTTTTGTACACCTGAAGGAAGGTGTAATCCTAGCCACGCTCCGTGATAGTCATCCCATCCTGCTCCCACAAGAGCTTTGCAGGGATAACAGAGGCAATACTGGGGGAGCAGGTGGGCACAGGCACTGGACCCCAGCTCCGGGCACTTCTACCCTTCTCCAGCAGAGGAGGTCAGTTACTAGCAGAGAGGACGTTTTGGAGCCCGGCAGTGGCTTTGGCTATTCTTGGCTGTTTGAATTCCTTCAGGGACTGTTGTAGCTGGGCATAGCTTCGAGCTCCAAAACGCCGGAGAGCACGAAGTTGGCTTAAAATTGTCCTTTCTGCTGCCCTTAGCACTCCGAGCCCAGGGAAGGTCAGCTACCCTCGTGTGTGTCATTGATATCCAAATATTATTTGAGTCAGGAAAATCTTGGAGGAAATGAATCAGCAGAGCTATGGTGGTGGACTTTGCTCTCAACAAAATTAGCTGGACATGTGTGGCCTCATGTCTTTTTTCTTTCTTTCTTTTTTTTTTTTTCTACTCAAGAGTTGTATTTAACTTTAAAAATATGGAAATGCAGTTCCTTTTTCCCATGTAGTTCATGGGCAAATTGAACAAAATTCAGTTAAATAGAAATGTAAGAGATTTAGTAGATTATTTTTTAAAATTCTACTAAAGTACAATGCAACAAGGAGAATAAAAGGGGAGAAGAGAAAAAATATAAATATGAACATATAGTTGCTTAGCTACCTATCCAAAATATTCGTTTGTTTAATCTGTTCAGGTGTTTATTTAACCTTCATGTATGTCCTTAGATTTAAAATAATTATCAGGGTTACGTAGCAGCAGCAGTGCATAACAGCATTATCTAAACTATTTGGCACTTTGTAGGCTTCAGCTGCTTATCTCCCTCTGCCTAACGTTCCTCCGGCTCCCATGGTGTGTGAGCAAGATTTGCCACTGCTTTACCCTCTGCTGTCCTGCTGAAACAAGAAAGTCAAGGGAAATCAAGTCTCCTCTCCTTTCTTTTGTACCAGTCTCCTTCAAACGGAGGGCTGGGTTTGGCAGAGGTACATAGGAGGGGTGAGATGTCACCTTTGCATCTTTGAGTGTTCCCAAGACAATCCTTCAAGACAGCAGCTCCTGTGACTTCCAGAGGGGAACCTCTTCCCCCAGGTCTTTCTGTGGGTATAATTCACCATAACTGCATGCCAGGATGATGCCAGTTCCCAGCTGCTTTTGCATGAGCTGAGGAGAGTGAGGAAAATCCAGATAAGAGCAAGTTTTGTTTCCTGCTTAGAAAAAAATAATTGATTTCAAACTTATTTTTTTTTCTATTTTGAGTTTCTATTTGAGTTAAGGCATTGTTCTTTCAAAAATAAAAGCTGGGGCAGAAGCTGCCATGAGGTTGGGAAGCTCTGCCCAAGCCCTCACATGCAGCCCTTCTTATTAATAACAATCACATCATTTTTTTATCTTCTATCACATTGCTCATCAAACTCCAGCCGATGACAGCGTAGCCTGTTGCCCAATTTAGAACCTATTAGCAACACAAGGAAAAAAATTTTCAAGCAGGATGTGGCTCCTGCAAAGCTTTAAAGGAGGGCAAAGTGCCGAACCGAGTGGAAATAGAGTTGACTAAAATATTACACCGATGTTTGAAAGTCTGTGGGCCACTGATTACCCAAACTTTCTGAGGAGCATCAGGGGGCCTGCTGCTGCCAGGAAAGGGTAGCTGCAGGAAGCTGGGACTTCTCACATGCTCTGGCAGCCTCTAACGAGCTCAGCCGGCTATTCCTGATCAAAGGGTGCTCTGGGCTTTGTTCCAGCTGAATCCTGCTCAGCGAGGGTCGAGTGCCCCTTCTCCCTTACACCTACTAGGTGAAGGCTGGCCCTGCAGCCCTGTGCGTGGACGGAGCAGCACGTGCAGCAGCGACCAGGCACCATGCTGAGAGCAGCGTGCACGGGCTCTGCGACAGTGGTGGCAGGGTACCCAGCACCGCCACGACCAACTATTCCTGACACCTCAGTGGTCTCATACTGAGCTCCCAAAGGGAGGTTGTGGCTCTCCAGGATGGGCTGCAGAGATGCCTGGGCTCTCAGATGGCTGGACCAGGGAGATGGGCAGGTGGTGGGCACCGGTAGGGTTGTGACACAAACCGGTGCTGCAGGAGGAGCCCCACAGACTACACAGCACGAGAAACGAGGAGAGAGATCACCTGGATATTCTCCAAGTCCCCATGGAGACAAAGCCCAAGCCTTACCTGTGCCAAAGGTTTTCTTGGGTCAGGCATTCACAGTGGTGGTGTGTATGTATGGAACTGCAGGAATCCCAAAGTTCTTTTTTTTTCATTTTTTTGGTCTTCTCATTTTTCAAGCCCCACTTCTGCCCTGAGTATTGATGGACTTTTTGCCGCTTTTGGGAGAGTCCATCATTGTGGCTGATTTCCAAGGACCATCTCCTCCAAGTTTCATCCAACGTGCAGTTGTCCATTCCCGTGTGAAAACACTCAAGCAACAGTGGCAGGAGACCTGCGTGGATTCACAAAGAACTCCTGATAAAACTAAAAAATGTAAAAAAAAAAAAAAAAAAGACAGATAGATTACCCAGGAATATTTTGAGATATTTTCCAAGCTTGTAGAGATGGAGTTAGGAAAGCCAAAACCCACCTGGTGCTGAATGTAGTGAGAGATGTGAAGGGTAAAAAGAGCTTCTACAAGTACATCAGCAGCAAGAGGAAGGCTAGGGAAAATGTGGGTCCACTGCTAAATGGGACACAGGAGAAGCCAAGGTACTCAATGCCTTCTTCATCTCAGTCTTTAATGGTAAGTTTGGCCTTCAGGAATCCCAGGTTCCTGAGACCAGTGGGAAAGTCTAGAGCAAAGAAGACTTACCTTCAGTGGGGAGGATGAGGTTAGGGAATATTTTTTAAAAGGTGGACATCCTGATGGGATGCACACATGAGTGGTGAGCAAACTGGTCAATGTAATTGCAAAACCACTCTCCATAATCTTTGAAAAGTCATGGGAAATGTTATAGATTCCTAAGGACCATAAGAAAGCAGATGTCACTGTGTAACAACTACAGGCTGGTCAGCCTCATGCCGATCCCTGGAAAGGTATTGGAGCAAGCTCTCCTAGACAGGTATTGGACTCTCCTAGAACGCATGTCCAAACATATAAAAACCAAGGTGGTGATTGGAAGTAGTTAGCATCAATTTACGAAGGGGAAATGATGCTTGACCAACCTGATAGCCTTTTACAATGAGATGACTAACTTGGTGAACAAGAGAACAGTGGATGTTGTTTAGCTAGACTTTCAACTCTGCCTCTCGTAATAACCTCATTGACAAACTGATGAAACAATGTCGAGAGTGGATAGCAGACAGTGAGGTGGACTGAAAGCTGGCTGAACTGCCAGGCTCAACAGGTTACGATGAGCAGCACAAAGTCAGGTGGTGGCCAGTCATTACTGGTGTAGGTAGAGGTTGATACTGGGGTACAATGCAGTTTAATATCTTCATTAATGACTCAGATGATGGGACAAGAGTCTACCCTTATCAAGTCTGCAGGTGATACCAAACATTGAGGAGTGGCTGGTACACCAATTCAGAAGGGGAAATGGCTGGAGAAATGGGACAGTAGGAGTTTCATGAAGTTCAACAAAGGGAAATGCCAAGTCATGCCCTTAGGGAGGAATAAGCCCAAGTACATGCTGGAGGCTAACTGGCTGAGAGGCTGACTCACAGGAGAATATCTAGAAGTTCTGGTGGACAACGTCACCATGAGATAGCAATGTGTCCTCACAGCAAAGGCAGACAACAGTCTCCTGGCTGCATTAGGCAGAGCATTGCCAGCCTGCCGAGGGTGGTGATCCTTCCCCTTTACTCAGCACTAGTAGGACATCTGGAGCGCTGTGCCAAGTTCTGAGACCCCCAGTACAAGAGAGTCCAACAAAGGGTCAAGATGACAGCTAAGGGACTGCAGCATCTCTCCTGTGAGGAAAGGCTGAGGGAGCTGGGATTGTTCAGCCTGGAGAAGAGAAGGCTCAGGGAGGATGTCATCAACGTCTACTGGGGATCCCAGGACTTGGCACAACACTCTAGATGTGGCCTCACCAGTGCCAAGAGTCCTCCTCTGCATAAAGCATACACAACACTCTGCACATTAAGGTCCTTATCCAGTTTCAGTGGGAAAAAAGATAAGCCTGTAGTAGTCAAATGCAGGCTGAATATCTCAAAGAGCAGAGACAAAGAATCGTAGAATCATTATTGGGGTATTTCAGCTGCCTGCCCATTCTTTGGTCACAACAACATCTGTGATGAATCTTTTCTCCTAGTAAAGCCATGCTGTTGTTGTCCTACTGGCTACTCTCTAATCTTCCATTTCAGGAGCAGCCACTGTTTTACACTTAGGAGCTGTGTTTCAGCCTTTGCTACACCAGCGTAAACCTAGAGGATCTCCTCTGAAGTCAGGGAATGTTCTGCAAAAAATCTCTCCTTTAGCAAAGCCTAGGAAGGAGACCGTAAGTCTGTTTACTTCTGGTCTTCTGTCACTGCCTTCAGGGCCCCGCTAGTTCAGGGAGTTCTGCCAGGTTTCTTCCAGCTCCTTGCGGCACCTTTGAAGGTTGGCTACTTCTGGCTGAACTTGCTCGACACCATCGCCTTTTTGCCCTGTGCTGTGTGTCTTTCATGCTAGTGGCACAGCTCCAGTGTCAAATAACATTCTCGTAGTTTCTGGTCCTGTAAATATTTTCAGGAAGAGCAGCTATTTCAGGCTTAATTAATCACTTCGATATTCATTGTCTGTTATTGCCCCGGCAGGTGGGCCCACCCACTGGCGCACCATAACATAGCAGGGGCTGTTAGCAGTCAGCTGCAAACAATGTAAAGCATCCTTCACAGTGGGGACACACCTCTTTTGGCTGGCCTTGAAATGGTGTTCAGTTTGACACATTGAGGGCCTTGTGTAAATGTATGCTGGAGATCTGACCCAAATAATGCAGGCTTCCTTCAGAAATGTTCTTCTGAATGTTCAGAAATGTTCTTATTTTTGTAAAGCATGTTATATCGAAGATCACAGGTTTTCCTTATAAACACTTTTAATTCTAGTGCCTTCTTGAATTTAAAAAACAAAGGCATAAGACATTTTCTTTATTGCTCAATCTTTTTTACATGCATTTAATTGATCACATTCCATTCCTCTTTTTTAAGGTCAGAAGAGAAAACCTGTACTTTGTCATTAAAAAATTTGCACTCTGCCAAGCTGTATGGAAAGTTCTACTGTAGTACAATATAAAATAATGATCTTTACAGAATGTTTTAAAATTGTAATAGAAAGAACGACTCATTGCCTCCTTGCTATAGAGCTCTATAGAATGGTTTTAAAAAAAAAGTTTCCATTTAATGCCATTAAATTCTATAGTTTGGGGAAATATTTTATATCCAATGATGACGACATATTTCTGTGATGTTGTTGTCCCATTTGCTACAGGTAAGTCATAGTTCTCCCTCCAGATAGTAGCATAAGGCTATAATGAGTTATACTGGAAAGATTTTGCACACCACAGTAGGAGTGGCAGCCTTTGGAGGCTGGAACCCCCAGGCACACTCCCTACACCACTCCACTAACCCTGTGCTCCAGTGCCACGTTGTCACATGCTCCTGTGCTTGTCACAGATGTTCTTAGGGTGCTAAGCATGGAGCACAGGCTCAGAAAATCATCATCCTGCCCATACAGATAGGACCAGAGCTTTCACTTACACTGGGTATGTCAATTAGGTGGCTCATTAAAGGAAGTTTCAACTAAATTGGTTCCTAAAATGGCAGGGGTTGACTAGTGTATATACGGCTGAATCATTTTGGTGAAATGAAATCAGGACTGGGCTAGTGAAGCTAATGATAGATCCTGGCTTAGCATAGGTGAGGTTACACACTTCTTGTGTAACCATACCCTTGGTGGTTGGTACAATCGAATTAGCTGCTCTTAAAAAGCTTGACACTGTACAAGCTATAGAGTCACAGAATCATCTGGGTTGGAAAAGACCTTCAGGGTCACCAAGTCCAACCAGCTAGACACGTGCCACCCAGCTAAAATTAGTTTGTGTGAGACCTTATTTTGTTACTGGCATGGTGTAAAGGCCGCAAGGACTTGGTCCAGTTTGATATCAACAGGCCTGACCTGGACCTCAGGGCACATCAGCAGAGATGATAGAGTTAAAGGCATGAAGGCCCATTGATACCTACAACTCTTACTTCAAATTTACGTAGAAGCTTTGCTGCATCAAGGCCAATCACCCAACATTTTGCATGATGAACCCTAAAGGAATTACATACGTTTCCTATTTCAGGTCGATGATGGACAACATGCTAATTAAAGTACACAGGTAGTCTCAGACCAATCTTAGTGAGGTTATTTACATTTTTAAACATGAGTGAGGGTTCAGTCACACTCCCAGTTGGAATCACAATATGAAATCATGTTTCTATATTCTCATCACATCCTATCATGTCAGAATATTAAATGATCCTTCTGTCTATTTAGTCAGCCTGTGTGACAGGTTTAAATCTACAGTGAGTATTCAGCTCAACCTCGGACACTGCTATATGATTGTACTGTTTCATGTTGATACTCTGAGTACTGTCATCAGAAATTTATGAGACCGAGTCTATTTTAAACTTATTTTCTTTTGCAGGCCTGAAAGGAAATGTGACCAGCCAATGTGTGAAGAGCATGAAGATGAGAGAATTAATATCTATTGTTTGAACTGTGAAATGCCCACCTGCTCCTTGTGCAAAGTCTTTGGTGCCCACAAAGACTGCCAGGTTGCTCCTCTCACAAACGTTTACCAGAGACAGAAGGTAAATAATTTTTTGTATCTCATAGTCCTCCCAGCAATTGGAAGGACCATCAACAGGAAAGTATTCCCATGAGCTTCCTGTGAGTTTCCAAAGGGGTCTCGGAGGACATTCTCCATTCCTGTATGGGAATGAAGGGCTCACACAGATGTGTTGAAACTGTTTCAGAACACAGAGAAATAAATTTATGAGAAATCACACAGAAAGATATTAAAGTGTCTCAGTTTTTGTTAGGACAGTAAGGAAACATTTTAGACCAAGATTTGATGTGAAGATGAGGATCTCCCTTTTGAGGTTCCTAATCTATTTTTTTCAATGCTTTCAGATCACAAAAAGAAGTGGAAGCGGGATTTACAGAACATGATAAAAAGAGAACAGGCCGTTACAAATCAAAGAGTTATCTATCAGGCACTTTTGCCTTTAAGCATCCCATTTTTAAGAAAATTTAAGTGAAAAACCTCCTGCAAGTAAATGCAGGAATATTCAATAGTTGGCAGCACAGGATGTACCTAACATCCTCTGCCCTTGCTGTCACCAGTAAAAGACTTGTTTATTTTTAATACAGTATTAATTTAAAACCTGACTCACTGGGTTATCCTCATGAGATAAACAGCTCATTTTTCTGGAGGGCCCCAGTGGGCCTAGCAATCAGACAGGACAAGTTTGCAATCCCAGCCTCCAACTTTGTCACACAGATGCTTGTGTGTGAAAACTACAAATGAGAAGTCAGTTTAGAAAAGTAGTTACAAGCATCCTTTTTGATCAAAAAAGGAGAGAAAAGGGGGAGAAGTTTCTTGGACTGAATCCATGCCCTCAATCACTCCCTTTCTGTGGAGACTTGCAAGCAGTGGTTTCCTCCCCAGTGTGCCTGTGGAAAGGGGCTTTCATGCCCAAGAATGGATGTCTAATCCAGAGCCTGTGGGTTGCACGCTTCAAAGGATCCTTTACAAAGCTGTAGAGGCCACAGACATGGATGTCTCTGTAGACAGATCACTACAGCAGTATGCCAAGGGCTCCTTGCCCTCCTCTGCACCCTCACCAAGTTCCCTATGGAGTATCTTCTCTGACTTTCCTCTTCTAAGGACATTTCCCATTCACGTTTAGGGTGCTTCATGCTTCCTCCATGCAGAGGTCCCTGCCTCAACATCTCCAGCTCCTTCCTCCCTGCATGTTTTTTTCCCTTCTATCACACAGCAGGGTCCTCCATGTTCCCACTAGTTTGGTCCCTGAGAGAGTGTTCACCTGTTTCCCTTGAAATTACTGTCTCCATCCTTTTCCCCTCTTTTCTCCCTCCCTTTCTCACCACAGCCCCTAACCACACTGCCCTCATAGCAGGGGCTCTGTGATGCCCACAGTCCCTCCAGGTCTATGGACCCTCTTTTCCTCTCCAGAAACTAGAAGAAAAAACAGCCCCTCAAGAGACAAAGCCTTTCCTGTCAATGAACCCAAATGGAATATTTTGAGGCTGTTGAAACATAGTGTTTTAGGCTATTTTGTGGCTGTTTTAGACAAAAGCATCTAGAAGAAACTTCTAGAAGAAAGTGCTTCCTCCTTTCCAAACCATGGCTTCTTCTCCATGAAAATTTTCAAAATGTCAATCTTCTCATAGTGTTTTGGGAGAGGAAAAAAAATGTCAAAACACTAGCAGGCAACTCGTGAGCAGGTAATGCTTCAGTTTGCCATGGTTCTGGTGAAAAGAGCAGCTAATACCCTGGTATGGCTTATTCATCCCCCTGCTCCCCACTGTTAGATGGGCCACTGTGAGGTGGGACGGTGGGTGGCTGGCTGGCAGTGCCCCCCAAGTGTCTAACACCCTCTCACGTGCTCTCCCTTTGCTGACCAGTCCGAGCTGAGTGACGGCATCGCAGTCCTGGTGGGGAGCAACGACAGAGTGCAAGGGATAGTCACGCAGCTGGAGGAGACCTGCAAGACAGTTGAGGTAAGTAGCATGCCTTCCCGTCCAGTTATGGCAGAGTGGAGTTGCATCTTTTAAACTGGTGGTAACGATCACTCTTTTCTAGACCTCACTTTACCGAATGGATTCCCACATCATTCTGCTAAATCTGTGGCTTTTTGTAGTACTAGCTGTAGCGCCTCATCCAAAGGATATATCCTGCTCAGCACCCTGCCTCTGGCACTGACCACGTGACTGAGGACAAAGAGTAAAATAATCCATATCAACATGTCTTGTTCAGCATTCTTAGTTGCATGGGTTATAACTGAAGATAAAAGCAGAAATGCCATCAACTCTCAGTTCATTTAACACCTAAGCTCAGGAGCTAGAGCTGCAGAAGACCAGAATTAGTCCTGACTGATTCTGAGTAGAACCTCAGTCTCAGACACATGGTAGCCTCAGCTTAGCTCCCAAGCATGTCGATTAACTCTTTATTTGGTTACTTTGCCTCCTGTGCAGTAGATTTCTAATATACTCATGTTGTCCTTTAAGGAATCCTGTTGTGTTGCTCATGGGTGTGTCGAGTTTGGGTTCCTACTGTGAGTTTGGATTTTCTGGTAAAGGTCTTTCTCTGACAGAGCTGGAATTGGTTTTGTGTCATTCAATAGCAGAAGTGGCTTTCATTTCCTCCAAGAGGTTTGCACCAACAAAGCAAATATAAATTTCAGCTCTGACCAATTTGAGCATCACAGAGTAATAGGCTGAAAGCAGCTCATATGAATTGATTTTATGATCGGAGTTTGATGAAGCATCTAGTGAAGAAGTCACATCCCTCTCAGCCCAATTAGAATTCTATTGACCCTTCAGAGCTGGAGCAGAAAAGGGAGACTGCAGTGAAAAAGAAGTTAATCCAAGATGTATAGATTCTAAATGGGAGGAAAAATTGATTCCACTATCTATGTACACAATTAATGAAGGCTCCTATTTCCTTAGAGCAAGAAAGAGCAGAAAATGTCCAAGTTTGATTCAAAGAACATAAAACCATTAGCCCAAATAAATGAGAGAGTGTTAGCAGTAGAGTCAGAACTTTGTAGTCAGGAAGCCTTCATATTGCAAGGATGAAATTGGCTGCTATCAGGACTTTGCAGACAGAAACAAGCCTTTCAAGTAGGTTAACTGCAGAAATTTGAATGATACAAAAGTAAGAGCTTATACTCATTTAAGTTGAACTAGCTGATATAGAAACGAAACTTCAAACATCATCTGAAGTATGGAGAAAACACTGTGCTAAAAATACTTTAAAAAATACAACAGTTTCTGAAACTAGCTTCCTCAGAGTCATCCACTCAGTTTAAAGCCTAACCTTTAAACTTGAAGCCCAGAGAAAGTGCAGCCATTTTACCTTCAGATGTTTTAACAGGCTTTTCACCTTTAAAGTCAAAGACTGCAGAAAATAGATCTTAGAGCTTACCTTGGCACTTCCATGTTACGTTTCAAGCAAATCACATTTCCTACCATACAACAGCTTTGTCTGAATTGACATCAGTTTGTCCTTGAAGATGAAAAGCTACAGCTGGAGCTGAGAAATGTGCACACGTGGAAGTAGTGCTCATAATCCAGGATTGTCTCTTCTCTCTTTACTTAACGCTTTGAGGAGAACAATAAGTGTCTGCTCCAGCAGAAAATACATGATCATTTTTCTTTTAGCTGGAGTATGCAATAGCCTACAGTTCTATATTTAGCTATTGCTCCTATCCAAGACTAAAAAAGTGAAGAAACAAACAAAAAAAACCACCTGATTAGTAATAGTATATCTTTAACTGATTGAAAGGTATACCAAGTCCACATATCATACTGAAAACAAACAAACAAGATAAAACAGAAGAATATAAAATGGTAAATACTGAAAAACAGCAACAAATAAATAATGTTTAGTCCTGTAAAAACAAGAGTCAGATAATGAAGGAAAAATTACAGTGTCTTTTTCAAATGCTAATAGCATAGACCAGGCAATACAGATACATTAGAACAAGCAGTGCAACTCATGTTCTTTCTTTCTCTTGTAGTAGTGTTTAAAAAAAAAAAAAAGGCTAAGATTTTTTTTAGAACAGAAAGTCATGTATTTATTAACCTTTTTTATTACTCAGAATCTGATTAGGATAATTCTATCACACAGAGACTTAGTAAGGGTACATTTTATACAGAAAAGATAGTACTCAGAAATATTTCAGCATTTGCAGTTAGGAACCAGCTTTGTACTCTCTCACTTGAAGTTCACAACTCTGTAATATCTGCTGGCAGGAAATATTATGTATTGGAGGTTAGAGATTGGGAAGGACTTCTCAGGGCACCCTGCTATCACTCTGTCTCTCTTCTTCCCCTAATACTTGTCCTATATCAAATCTCACAAATAGCACACACCTGTCCTGAAATTAAGGCTGTTTTAAAAGTGATCTGAGTGACATTTCAGAGGAGGTCGTTGTAGACTAAAATGGAGTGTGCAGCAAGAGGAAGTGCAGGAAACAGAGGGAGAAAGTGAGGAAAGGAGTGAAAGAGGAGAGGAAGGTTATCTGAGGTCTGAACAATAGAACGACACCTAGAAATTGTGTCTCACTTGGTTCAAAAGGTCCTTATCCCCAACCTATAATTCACTCATCAGAGGAATTTCTGGGAAACGCCAAGGACCTCCAGGACAGGACATGGCTGGATCCACCATGAGTTTTAGATTAGGAGTGCCTGTTTAGCCTACTCTTCCTCATTGGGAAGCAGAGGTGGATACTTGGGCCAATGCAACAAGACTTGTATTTGCTCCTCACCCTGCAACCCAGGCTGTGATGTTTGGCCATATATCCATCTTCGAAAGGCCTTCTCCTTTGAACAATACAGGGTAGACTGTCTCTAACTCTTAGGAAAGAGCACTGGCTGAAAGTCAAGGAAAAAAGTGGCCAAATACTGTGAATAATACCAGTTCCAAAAGTACTGTGCGGTTGTTAATAACCCTGTGCTGCCAGGATCTCAGCTCTGTGCCTCAAGGGATGAAGAAGAGGAATTGATTCAGCCTCAGTTCCCGAGAAAGAGATTAAAATAACCACCCCCATCCACAATCAGATATAACCACAATAAGGATATGCCCATCTACATGCCCCAGGGCACTGAGATGAGTCAAGTGCTTCTTCTTGGTAGGCCTCAGACATTGCTGATAACCTGTCTCCACTTTCCTCCCCGTAAATCCTCCCTTGCAAGTGCAGTGTGTTCTTGTTAGAGAGCGTACAATGAAGCAGTCATCAAACCCACCTTCCTTACTTGGTGAAATACACTGTGTTGTCTGGGTAGGACAGTAAAAGTGTCTCAGAAAATGATGTGAAAATCAATGCTTGAAGGTAGGGTTGGGACCTGGCTCCTCCTCCTTGTCTTTGTGCTTTTGTCGCACACCATTTTCTTCGTGGTACCTCTACCCCATTCAGTGCACAGTAAATGGAATATAATGGACACCTGCTGTCAAAACAGAGTCTAAAAGGGCTTATGTAAAAATCAGGCCTAAGCAAGAAAGTTCCAGGTAGAAAAAGAAAATTCTCCAGAACTGCTTTGAGATGATCTCTCCTTTCAAAAACATTCTGTTCGTGCAAATGAACCCAGCTGCTACTATGGTGATGTTTTTTACTTTTTCTTCAGGCTTTGAAGTATCACTGCAGACATCATAAATACCTTTCACAGTTTTTTTAGAAGGCTGACAAGTTATACAATAACCTGTTTGGGGGCTTTCAGTGGTTTGAAATCCAGAGTTTGAGAACAGTTTTAAAACTTTTGTTCCAATAGCTTGAACTTTGAAAATTATAAAAGTCTCTGGGGTCATTCGGAATCCTTTGCACTGTTCAGAAAGAGGAATTTCTTTGATGAAAATGCTTCCAAGTAACTGTAAAAATAGAAACTCTTTTAAGAACATAACATGTTTAACATAAACCAAATGATTCACAGGAATGCTGCAGACGACAGAAAGAACAGCTGTGTGAAAAATTTGATTATCTCTATTCTGTACTGGAAGAAAGAAAAAACGAGATGACACAAATAATCACTAGAACCCAAGAGGAGAAACTGGAACACGTCCGCTCCCTGATGAAGAAGTATGCGGATCATTTGGAAGCTGTGTCAAAGCTGGTGGAATCAGGAATCCAGTTCATGGAAGAACCAGAAATGGCTGTGTTTTTGCAGGTACAAAGTCTATAAGTAGAAGCAGAAATGGAGTGTTGGGTTTGCTGAAATACAATTTAAGCATTTCTCAATTTTAGGAGCATTCAGAATTTGGTCATGTCTGAGTGAACACTTATACAAACTCATTCTTTGAAAACTTGCATCAACACAAAAAAAAAAAAAGACTAGTCCTCTTGTGAATAATATTCAAACCAAAAACGATTTTGAGTTCCCCCAAGAGAAAGCATAAATTTTATTATTTTCCTACATATTCTTATTGTCCCACCACTAAAACATACATATATATGTAATTCTGTGATTTACAGCTTTCGTTTGCATATTGACAGTGTGATTAACTTTCCAAGATTAAATATGGGTGTTCTAAGTCACATTTTTATGCCTTTACTTCAAAACTTGTTTGTTTTCGTTACTATAAACTTAGAATAGCTGATTAGGAAACCACTAGTAGCCTGTTCACTAAACTTACTGGTGTAGAATTTCTGTCCCGCAATGTTACAGTTTCTCTATATTAAAGGTTGAAAATATCTTTTTTAAACAGAAAGCAAAAACAAAAACAGCAAAGAATTGCTGTTCAAGAGTACAATATTCTTTCCAAACAAATAAAATTTTGTGACTCCAGAAATATGCTGTCATGCATAGTCAAAGATATAGTTATTGTGACTAGAAGTGGTAACAGAACAATTGCTTTTCACTGTACACACATACAAAAAAAGAGTATAAATATCTCCATTTCATTTTTGTAGAGATTGTTGGTATTTGCTGTCATATTCAGATTTTAACTAAAACATCTTCAATGAACTAAGAGGATTACTCAGCTGTATACTAATCACTATTCAAATCTGATCTCAGTTGTAGATGTTGTGGTTGTCATTTATGAGATCCATAGTAGTGCACTTAGAAGCAGCCAGTGTAAGAATTAGATCTCAATGCATAAAGTCTCTCAAAAAATGGAACCATTTAAGAAGTCAGTTATTTCCTTTTTGTTTTCACAGAATGCCAAAACATTGCTACAAAAGTAAGTATTTAAACTTACGACATTTGATCTTTATAATTAATTACAAATTGGAAATTTATCTGCAAATCCAAATGCAAATAACCAATCTCTCTGTTTTAGAATTACTGAAGCATCTAAAGGATTTCAAATGGAAAAAATAGAGGATGGGTATGAAAATATGAACCAGTTCACTGTGAACCTCAGTAGAGAAGAAAAGATAATAAGAGAAATTGATTTTGACAGAGGTAAGTCATTTATTTCACCTAAATTGCTTTCTTACATAGCAATTGTGTGTAATTTACATGATGATACAGAGCAGGAAAACTTGAATCAGATATTTCTGTCCATCTCAAGGTTAATTAGACCATTTTGTTTCAATTATAATCAAAACCAAATATCCATCACAGTTAAAAATCGCATAACCTGTCAACATCCTTAATTTTACCTATTATGGAGCCTCAAGACTTTCCTGAGGCTCCTGTGATCTTTACTGATTCCTCCTGTGAAGGGACCACAAAATTAAGCTTTTATTTCAGTCTATAAAGTACCTTTCCCCCCCAAAGGATGCCCTTGTTGTATGGCCTGTCTGTTATAGAAATTCATTAAAGAAATAGAAAGTTTACTACTAAACATACTCCTTTCTTTAGAAAAGACATCCTTTTTTTCTTTTATAGTAATAGAGAAATGTAACAGAAATGTAATCAAAATTCAAAAACACAGTTATAGAAGTAAGCAAAGATTGTCATCATCTTTCATACGTTTAACAGTTTGTGATGTCGTTTGTTGTGACATCATGACATGCTACGTGCTTTTGCAAAGTTGCAATTCTTCATTTGCCCTGGCAGCCTGCAATCTAGGCTCATCTATGCTTTACCTTACAGAGTAAGCCACAAGAAATTAATGGACATGAGTGTTTCAAATAAGCAGACCTCTCCTATTAAAAGAGGAGATGTCTCATCTCTTCTACTAATGGCCATCTGGATATCTCTGGTTTTCATGATGGCTCAGGGTTCTGCTAATACACCCACATTTACCCGTATAAGCCCAGTTAAATCTCATGCAAATGCCTGACACTCGTTCCGCTGGCACCCATCACTTGCTCCCATGCCACAACTCACACTAACTTCAGAGGATGTGGCTGGTCCCTACGAGGGATCCTACATGCCTGCTGCAGGTCTTGGTCTGTAAGATGGGCCCCATGGACTAGCTCTACTTGGCACCCAGGTCCATATAGCAGGACACCAGCTATGGCACCAGTTAGCAGCAGGGGATCAAATGCCATCTCACAGGGCCGCGAACCTGCAGGTATTTGTGCTGTGAGGGGCAGTCTCTGCTCACAGCCTCATGCCCAGTTTGTCCCTGTGATCAGCCACAGATGCGTGCACTTGCCACCTGCATGCACTTGCCAAGATTATGACCTCCTGCACCCTACCACGAGACTGGGAATGTGACACCCACCACCTGGGGACAAGGCATTAGTAAAGCCTCGGCAATCAGGACTTCAGTCCTGCTACAGTCAGTGAAGTTCTCTGCACGCAGGGGGTGTGGAAGCAGAGATTTAGCACTCTGCTTATAGGAGAGTGTTTGCCTGCAGACATATTTCTCCATTACGAGAGTGTTATTTGATTTGCAGATCTGCATTCCTTCTACAGTCTCAGGCAGAACCACAACCTGTGCAAAAAGTGCAGTCAATTTGTAGGTTAATGCATCCATCTAGGTTTATTTCTCTGAAGTACCAGGATGGCTCTGAACAGTATCTGATGTTTGTCTGGATGAATACCATGATTATGCAAAACAAAATGCATTGTTAGAGAGCTCCTTCTGGAAATGAGGGAGCAACCACGAATGCTGAAAATAGGATGTGTTGTAGGATGTACAAGCTCTGGTTTGACCAAGTTTGACAGTCTGGTTTTAGGGAGGTTGGTACCCTAAGTCTCCACAGTCAAGTATTGCAAAACACTGACCTGGTAAAATTCACTATGACTTCAACGTGTTTAAAGCAAATAAAATTGCAAGAGAGACTTTTTGCCTGGTAGATTGTGCCAGACCAGTTATCCCCTCACGAAAGACCGCAGGTCCGTACTGCAAATCCCTCATGAGGATAACTGAGGAGAACAGGCCTTTCTGCCCTCCCTCCCATGGGAAGGGCTAATTTAAGACTTTTAAAAGTGTGTGTTTGGTGTCCTCCCTGCTGTGAGGCTCCTGCTCGTGCCCCGTGCAGGCTCCTCATGTCTGCCAGGGAGGTGGATCATCAGTAGTTCTGCTGTGCAACTGTAAATGGCCTTTTCATTACACAAAGACTGTAGTCATCTTCTCGTGGTGCTCCTTTTACACTTGTCCCTTAGAGGAGGAGGTGGAAGAGGAAGAGGAGGAGACAGTGGATGGGGAAGATTTGGATGAAGTCCACACAGAGTCGTCAGGAGAGGAAGAGGAGGAAGAAGAGAAGGAGGAGGAGGAAGGGGCTGAGAGAGCATCACAGCCGCCTCAGCAGGACCCTGAACCACAGAGTGCAGCAGGCGAGCCCCCAGCCGAACCTGCCCCAGCACCACAGCCTGCCCCCCCAGCTGGCCAGGTAACTGCCCCCGCTGCCCCGCTGCCCTGCCAGCTCTGCTGAGCAGTCTGGCAGAGCCAGAAAACCCTCTCCTGCAGCCTGTGGGCACTGTGTCTCAGGAGCACGGCTAAGGGAGTCCAGGCACTGGAGAGCAAAGCTGCTTATTGCCCTTTCACAGATGTACATGACTGTACCCTGTCCTGCGTAAAGATTGCTTGATGGGCAAAAAATTGCCTCGCTATATAAACCAGGATATATGTGGGATACGTAAGATATAAATAAAAGAGATTCAATTTGGGAGTTAAGCACATAATAATGGATGTTCTGCTTGCTGTGTCCTGTGTTTTAACTCAGACTAACTGTTATAAATGAAATGGTTGTTAAAATATTTATACTAAGAGAATTTGGCATCCCCAGTGGATTCAGTGAGCTTTCCACCAGCAGTTTTTAGATCGTACCTCTAATCTTGTTTACTGGGACTGGCACTTACCTTCTTCTGGTCTGGTCATCCTAGTGCTATTATCTAGGTGGATGCAGGGATATCACACACCAAACAGAAGAGGGAACTGCTTTTAACCTATCAACGTTACAACCTGGCAGCAAACAGATTCAGTGTGTGAATAATTTAGGCCAGCACTTTTACTTAAGGAATGTGATTAGAATGAGGCTATAATTGCTGCATATTCTAAAAGACTATATAAAAAATATACTTCATATGCTACTTTAGCTGCCCATAGATACAACTAATTTAGCAGATTCTGCCCTTGTGCAATTTGCCCAGTGAAGTTGCTGAGTGGCTGAAGACAGCTCTGATGGTATTTGGAGAGGTCAGTGTGAAAACAACAGAGCAACTGGTGAATTGTTAACTACTGCAAGCTTTCCACATAAAACAAAGGAAAATAAATAATATAGATTGATTCTTGCTTTGATTTAAGAGCATACATGGGTTTGCACCAGTTGTGTGAAGATGCTCTTAAGTCAGGTTTTATTGATTTTTTTTAAGTTTGTCTTCTGAAGATTTGCACCAATTCAGCTAAACTTCTGTAGCATAACTGATGTACTTTTACATTCAGACAAGAATTAGACTTAAGAAAGCCGGACCACTAATGTCAAGTCCCTCACTTGTTTCTAAGGCTAAAATGGAAAATGTGTTGCATGCTGCTGCAGCAATTGTGAAATGCCATTATGACTTGGTCAGATGTGCATTACACCATGGCATGTGGTGTTGCAGGGTGTGGGATACCTGTATCTCAGCTTTTGCCTTCCGGTGTGAGAAAGGCAAAGTAGAAATGGAGCGGTGATAGCAGATACCGTGCGGGTGAGCCCGAGAGCTTGGTGCAAGTAGAGAGGTGCAGTTCAGCCAACTGCTCCTCTTCCCAGCAAAGTGTGACTGAGGTTGGTTAGCGTATTGATAGCAAGGCTGGTGGGCAAATGTTTCTGTCCAGTGTCTTTGTATTCTCCTTATCTGACTGTTCATATCAACAGTTTTGTTGGCAAATGCATTGCTCTTGACCCAAAACACCATTCAAAGGCACCTAACCTGTTCCTCATGGCTGGTGACAGTTCATGAGGCTCTTATGCAAGATTTCTTATATTTTGGGGGTTTAATTGTGTCTTTATCTGTGTATGTAATGAAATACAGTAACTAATCAAGAACCTGTAATTTGGCAGGCAACACTATCCCTGTACTGGAGTTTCCCTGGACAGTATATTTGAAACGCGGGGCCTCCTTCTCCTCCGGTGCCCATTATTAACACCGCGTGCCTCAGCTGACTTCCAGAGAGTTATTTCTGATTTAGAAATGGGTTTAAAATGAGGCCCAAAATGTACAACAATATGGATTAAGGAACAGCTTGCCCACTCCTTTCTCAGTCAGGGTCCCCTTCCCTGCTAATTCTGCCCTCCTGTTTTATTTTTCAGATATTCTTTGCCATATCCGTGTTACTCAAATGTTAGTTACTTTTGCTGTGCATTTTGACTGTAATTCTTTTGGACCTTATATTAGGACAAATACATTCCTTGCAGTGAGATATAACAAACACGGCATGCAGAGAAACGTTGGCTACGGCAGGAAGGTAACGCGGTGCACTCTGCTTCTTCTTCTTCTTTTTATCTGTCCTGATTAAGGATGAGGTTGTGACACCAAGTGGCTCTCAACAGACTGCAGAGCCTGACAGTCCAGTGCCACCCGCGGCAGAAACCGTCGACCCCTTGTTTTACCCTAGCTGGTATAAGGCTCAGCCGCGGCAAGCAAGCAGCCCGAGCTCAACCCCCGGGAGCGGGCTGGGGAAAGTAGGGGCTCCCGTTTCTCTGGAAACAAGTGCAAAGAAGGCAGAAGCCCCGGAAGCGGCAGCAGTGGAGGAGAGCGCGCCAGGGAGCGGTAAGGAAAGTAATGCCACTGCAGCGACGTCCAAGGTCAGTGCCACCACGCTCACCCCAGAGGGTTGTGGCGTGCAGCAGTTGTTGAGGAAAACCTGACTTAATTTTCCTCTGCATGCTAAAGAATAATCTGAGAAATATCGAAACAGCCTAAATTGTCGTTTTGGCCAGTCCCCTGGGTTTACAGATGACTGGAATACGTGACAGGCTGATTGTCAGCTTCAGAGGAGCATGCCAGCAGTCGTTTGTGCTTAGCTGCCAGCGCACCTAACCTGAGTTGCTTGCACACGCTCTCAGGAGCTGTCAGAAAGGCTGTGATGCCTCTGCCCATCAGAAGTTTGCATGTGTTAGCGGCAGACAGATCCCATGCATGAGATTATTCTCATCACCTGTTGATAGCCTGTGCACATCATGTGTACACCACTGGCTAAGCAGCTGCAGCTTGGCTTTGCCTTTTGCAGCTTGGTGGCTGCAACTGGAGTGTACAGCTTTTCCCTGTGAACACAAAACCATGCAAGTACCTGGTGCTTCCTTGTGTGTTTGGTGGCCAAGCAGTAAGCAGCACGATTTACTGGGTTCAGATCTGTTGCAGAGGGTTTCCTCCTTGTGACTTGATTAAAGGAGAGCATGACAATAACATATTCCAGTTCTGTGCTGGACTGCCAGCAGCATGATGAGATTTCAGAAGTTCATGTGCTAAACTATAAGAGGTTGTTTCTCTTAAAATGACAATGTTAGAGTTTTGATAACCTGAATTTAAATATTGTTTCTTCTGCATATGTGTGTAAACTTTGCATGGGTCAAGGACTCAAGAAACAGAGCTGAGGGGGCTGTGTGTGAAGTATTTGCGCATCACACCTGCTCCTGCTCTAGTGGGTGACAACCAGCCCATTAGCAGCACTCCAAATCAGACTGTCCTGATTTGCAGAAGTCAGGCTCAAGCTGTCTGACTTAAAAAGATATTACCTGTACATATGTGACGGGAGGAGAGTATGTGTCTGCATGTGGAAAAGCACAAGTGGGTAGTAAAAATTTCGGTGCTGTTTCCTCAAAAGTTAAAGTTGACCATTCAGCATACATGAGCAGCTCTTCGATAATAAATCGTCATGTGGTGGGCAAAAAATTAGAAGAAGGGCTTCATACAGATGTGATAAAAAGGGCATTTAACTGTCGGCTGAAGGCTTTATGCAGTGACACTTGAATTTGGTGGGAGGATTCTCAGTGACTTCAGTCATAACAAGAGAAAACTTTGACCCACAAATTCCAGCAGTTATTTTTCAAGTCAGGGTTTGATGCGAATATGGAATAAATATATATATATATTTAAACATTATCAAATCCTCTATGACTTTGTCTTCTTAAGTATATTCCAAGTATATTCTGAATGAACTGGGAAAAGCAGGTAAATTCACAATGAAATCTGTTGCTGCTGTTTCTTTATATCAGTTCCACTAATGAATGGGCACCCAAGCCCATAGGCAGGTAAAATCCTTACTGGGTTTGCCTGATTCTGGTCTGCTTCCTTGGGTCCCAATTTACCAGCAACAAGAAGAGGAGCAAAACTAATGTTTGGTGTGGCCAAACTTCTGAAACGTGGTTTCCAGTCACATCGTAGCTGCTTTGTGGTACCCAGCTCTCTTCATGGCCAGGTACGGGGAGTGAAAACAAGCGAGTGGGAAAGATGCCAGTGCCTGGGGTTGTGTGGATCTGTGGGTGCTGTGTCTTGATATTTTCTAGGATCAGGAGTGACACTGATATTTTGGGAGGAGCAGGAGGTTGAGAAGAGTAGCGCGTGGTTCTGGGGATAGGGGGAAGAAAGAGCTGGGGATGGGATTGCCCCTGGGCTGGAGGCAAGGGGAGGAATGGGAAAGCACGGGGAGCTGGAGGGTGCAGAGTGTGCTGAAGAACAGGAAAACTGGAGTGACCAAGCTAGGCAGGGTGGAGGAATGATGCCATATCAGAGCTGTGGATCTGAGCTGAAATGAGTCTGCATCGTGAGCAAAATGGCCTCTGTCGCGTGCCACTGGTCATTTTTCAGTATGTGAACTTCAGCTTTGTTTCCTTCCTGCATGTGACTTTGACACAACCCACTCTCAAATGACAAACAGGTTGATTTTTCAAAAATCCTGGCTGATGTTCCTTACACTGCTGTTTTTACTCCCTTGCTCCATTTAAAGAATGTCATGGAAAAGTGTTGTGGAAACAGAGCTTTTTCTCCGAGCTTAGTGGTAACGACGAGTTCGTGTTATGACAATGCTGGTGAAGCATTCTTCTTATTTTCTCACAGGAGTTAGCATTCTGCATATCACTTTTGGCATTTCTTATCATACTACATCATCTTTGGAATCTGATTCAATACATTTGTTCTTTCATGGGTAGGAAATATTTCATTTTACCGTTAACTAACAGTTCAAATAGTGTCTCTGGTGATGTTCCTATATGGTCTTAAAGGAAGTTTTCCCTTTTTCCCCCCTCCCCCCCATCCAAAAACATCATGCTGGTTCACAAGTCAAGCTGCCTAAAGCATTTCTTCCTCTCACCTTCAGAACTCCACCCTTCAGCTTACTCCTGCATGGTTAAACATTGCATCCCCGTGGTTCAAAATGGACAGGGAAATTTACTTCCTCAGGTCCATGGGCTTTTATTTCAGTTGCTGTTCAGTTGACCAGCAGGATGGAGACGCTGAGGTTTGACGGGAGGTGTGACGAGCTGAGCTTGTTAAATCCAACAAATCAGGGAGGAAAATCTGGAGGGTGATGGTTTTCATCAGAGGGGTAAACATCAGGAAGAAAATTCCACCGAATAACCCTACACCGGGAGGCAGCCTGTCCCCTCCGAGGAGAAGAGCCCAAGCCATCCAACGTGGCCCTGAAACACATCCCCACGCTGTGCGGGATGAGCCCAACCCTCTCGAAGCATCCAGGGTTGTTTGGTTACAAACACTCCCGATAACTGCCCCTAAAGGATGCAGAGACATAGCTGTGGGCTCGAGAGCACTGCTTATGAGCAGTGCTTTCGTCAGTGAATCACAACAACATAGCAGCTTCCTCTCCTAGAAAAAGCACCAAAAATGAGCATAGTGGTGCCCACAGCAGGGCTCACTAGAAGGAAGGAGGTGCCCCAAGCCTGCGGTGACACGGGGTGGAAGATGACAGCACTGCTAAATCTCACCAGACACACTAGATGGGACTGCCATTGCACAGATACCACCCAAGGCTGTGCGTGTGCTTTTAAGCATCTGCGCTTAAAAAAATTGTCTTGAAAAGGGGCTTTTCGTAGCAATAAGGCTGAGCAAGCTAGGGCTGGATTTTGCATCCCCCGGTTTTTAGTGGGCATGTCCTAAATTGAGGGGCTGCTTCCAAAACATGGATCCCAGTGCAGGCTGTGAATACTCTTTTTCTTCTTTTCTTCCCCTTTTTTGCCCCCAAGTAGATCCAAACTGAGAAGGCCCAGTCTATACTGAGGCACAGCAAAAAGCATGATTAGTACACGGTTTTCTGTAGGCAAAGGCTTTTTTCCTTACATCACACTAATTACAGCTGAAATATCTACAAGATCAAGGACTAGGAGCTTCACTACACAGTGAAGTTGTCCTGAAAACAGAACAACTGTAGGTTAGACCTTAACTGTTCCTTTAACTTCTATTCTGGAGTAGCTCCTTTTTTGTAGACAAGGTCCATGATTTAGTTCCTCCAGCTCCAAATTCACACCCTCTGTAGGTAAGCTATATATTTATATTCAATTTCCAAAGTGATATGGCTGATCTGCAGAGAATTATGTTATCACTGGAGCATTTAATCTTATTTACCAAAGACCAAAGACCTCTGACAGAAAGCAACAGTAGTTACCTTTGAGCGTTCACTCTAATGACAGGAAAAAAAAACGTTTTGGTCTATTATTCAATACAAAAACGCTTGTTTTTCCCTGCTCATTTTATGTACTGCTCTCTAAGCACTGTACAACACGATATGGTGCTTCTGTGAAAAATGGTAAATTACTATTCAGCTTTTACGTGCAAAAATTCCACCACTAGGACTGAAGTCTATCTCTCCTTAAAAAAATAAAAAATAAAAAAAATAGAGAAAAAGAAGCTATCATCTATGCTTTATCTGCATAAGTTATGCAAAAGGCTGCGCTGTCTGGTGGTAATTTGAATTTGAAAAGCATCGGACACTGTGAATCTCAATTAAATTTACGGAGCACCGTTTAATTTTCATTCATTTGTGTTTGGTTTTGAAAATTTGTTGTGTTATTACAAGAGGACATAGAGCTTGCTTGTACTCCTGGGAAATCAGGCATGCGAATAGCATCACGCTCTTTTTTCCCCTCTCTTTCTTTTTTAATTCAAAATACCTTTTGAAATTAAAAATAGACCAATGCAGAAGGCTCTCATTTCAACCATTTGAGACCTCCTTTTGTGTGGTCTCTAGTGACAGCTTTATGATTTATTTAATCATGAAATAGAAGGGAGGTGAGGAAGAAAGACATTTTGGTCGCAGACTCTATTTGCATGAAAATGATTTGCTTCCCCATGTGTAGTGAGGTGGCTGTTTAGACACTTTATGTGTCTTTATCTGTCATGTGAAATATCAGGTCACTGCCCTTTTCTCTTTTTGTTTGAAAGCCAAATAACAAAACTACTGGAAATAAAAACGGTAATAATAATTTAGAATAATGATGATGATAATAATAACATAAAGCTGCACAACTGTCATAAAAGCAGCGTACGATTTATTTTCAGGCTATTTCAGTCGAATGCACCGATAGGGATTTCCTTGTGTTTGAGCAGCAAGAAGTCAGTTCTCCCTATTAATACCCCCAATTACTTTACTGAAGGGTCACTTCACTTCGCTGTGAGCCGTGGTATCGGCGACATTCCCTCTGGCACACAGAAGGGCGGATCAGTCAGGACGGGCAGCAGGAGGTGCAGCCCACGGGTTTACAGCCTGCTTGGTCTAAGGGGCAGCATGAGGTGATTCACACAAAGGGACCTCCGCACTACAGACACATCCCACTCCAGGGAGCGAGGAATTTAGGGGCATAGTCACCGCAAGCGGCTTCTGCAGCTGATGGAGGGAGAGGGGCATCTCTCTAACAGTGGCTGCTGCGCTCTTGGCACCCTCTTCACATCCACCTGCTGAGTTTGAGGTGACATCGCTCTTACCCCAGGTGCCTCTGCTCAGCATCTGAAGTTAGGGAGATGTTGCGCAGTGAATCCGAGCCTCTGCGGCTGACAGCCAGGGGTGAATGATTGGAACACCGGGAGCAGGAATAGATCCGTGCGCTGCCTCGCCCCGGCGGGGAGCCCTGTGTTAGTGGAGGATGGCACCGGCATTAACAAGCAGCCCATCCCAGCGCACAGGAGAAACAGATCTCGGAGTCCAAAACAAAAACAAGAAAGCTTAGCGATGGTGTGTGTGACAAGTTACAGAGGGAGGTGAAGCAAGCCTCTACCCAGTCTGAAACTGTCTTCATGTGTTCGGTCTCAGAAGACAGGCTAAGTGGGATAGGAAGAAAAGTGCATGTTTTGTGCGTTAGATTTAAGAAACTCATTCAACTGCTTGGCATTTCAGGACTCAGGCATGTGTCCTTGTGCTCATTATACTTGGAGGATGCTTCTAATGGCATATAGTTTTGAAGCTTTAGACACATGAAGAACAGTGTGTATGCTTTATAAATGCTCATGACATCCAACCCTTGGACTGGGGCACCTGGAGGAGATATGGACCTTCAGTCTCATGTAAATCTGCCTTCCAGATATACATTGAGTCACTCTTAGCAGTAAGACAGTTTTTTAGGACTGCTGAATATCTGTCTCTTCTACAAATGCAAATGCTCAATACTCCCAGCTGTCAAGCCCATCTTGCGGCCCAGCTTCAGGCAACCAAACTTGAAAAGCTAGCCCTCAGTTCTGCCCTTTAGTTCACTTGTGCAGCCCTCTGACAGCTGGAGAAAGCCGTGCACATCAAGAACAGTAGGAGAACTTTCCAGGCATGTGTAATCCTTAAAATTGCCTTCACTTTTGGAACCACTCTGTCCCTCAGCTTGTAATAGAGGAATTCCAGAATCAGTAGGGATGGATATTGTATAGCAAAACCTTCTTGTGTTGTCACTGGCAGAGGGCAGATCCCACAAGACTTTATATCTGCTCAAATTACTTAAGTCTGATTAAATAGAAGGCAGTGGATACATAAATAAGGAAGAGTTTGTTCATTTTTTCCTACTCCAAATTTTGTAGGCAACATCTCTCACGCAGTGACATCATGTACATTTGTGAGAGTTTATGAAAGCCTTGTATTCACCTAGGTCTCTGGTTATCCAGTTTATTTCACCCAAAGAAAGTGCTGGACCCCATAGGCTGTTGCTCAGATCTCCCATCGAGAAGTGTCTGTCTGTGGTTCCGGAGGACTCAGGCACACACAAACAGTTTGAAAGGAAATGCAAGTTAATCATACACAAACAATATTCTGATCTAATTTCCCTTTGCTGCCAGTAAGTACAGTGCTTTAATTCCATGAGGATATAAAATATAATCAGGACTGAGCTGTTTGGGAGGAGAAATACTAATAGAGTGGCCTATGTTAATCTTGTTTCATTAGTTTTAAAATTTTCTATTACTTGCTTGCAACCTTATGCCATCTGCCAAAATTACCATAGGGACGGACCTCTCTGTATTCACGTACCGTAGCTGTCTTTGCCCTGCTGCTGAACGCTTCAGTTTCAGCTGGTGATCCTTCATACTTTTTTCCACAAGACAGCTTTAAATCACATGCCAGGGGGGTCAGTATTTAGCTAAGCTTTAGCCAATTGGTTGTCATGTCAATATGCAGGCAACGTGGACGAAATAAGACAATTTAAAATGAAAATAAGCCTAAGATCAGGCTGTGTTCATTGCTCATGTGCCTCTGCTCCTCCATCGCTCTTTAAGAGGTGTGGCTCTACATTTTAGAGCAGTGCTGCTCTGGAATGACTGCCTGGCTGTGCAAATAACCATTTCCTTTCTCTTCTGTGAAACGGAAACTCAGTCTTGCCAGTCTGCTCAGGTAAGCAAGCTATGTCACCCTCCTAAAGCCAACAGCCCCCACAGAGGGGATGGCTTGCTTGAGAGAAGACAGCCTCACAAGGCTGGATTTTGGGGGAGTGATGCTGAGCAAGGCATCTCCCTCTCCCCTCTGGCCCACCCAACACAGCCTCCCCACAGCTTGTCCCCAGAGCAGGACCAGAAGTGTGTCAGCAGCAGAGGTAGCCCAGGCAGTGCTCCCCAGGAAGCCAGCTGCTGCTCCAAAAGCTCTCTGCTCCCTTCAACAACTGTACTTGGTGTTAGTGGAAGGCCTGGGAGTTCAGAGAGCAAAATGCTACTAGATGTTTAACATCTACCTCTGGATATACTTGGACTGTATCTTAGGTAGAAGACTGGATGGGTTCATGCTTGTACACTTAAAAAATCTGCCCAATTTGACTGAATGAAAAATGGGTCATCTACTGTCAGTAAAGCTGAGCCTTTTGCAGAAGACCCCTGAACCGGTTAGCCTGCAAGCCCTAGCTGAATTCTCTTTGAAGCTTCTTCCTAAACGTCTCTTAAATTTCACCATGTGAAAAAAAAAGTGTTCAACCTGTAGCTAAAATATAGGGCAGACCTTAGATGCAAAACCCTCAGTTAACATTTTCAAAATTCTGCTTGTGCTTCTTCATAAGCTGGCTAACCGAGCTGGGACTCGGGCATAATGTTCAGGTCTGACGCCAGTCAGGCTGGTATTTAGTTGGTAGCAAATTCTGCTTGTAAATTTCCATTTTGCATCTTGACTTTGTGCTTAAGGTGAGATGTTTTTTTCCTTAATTTAGTGAACACATGCAGAGAAAATCAGGAAAGTCTTGATTGCTCCTCTTTTAACACCTCACTTTCCCTTGCTTCTGAGAATTATCTGAGTGATTCAGTGATGAGTCGTAAGGGCAATGTATTAGGGCCAGCTTTCAGACAACAGTTTCTCATAATTAATATGAGTGGCAAATATTTCACCTGAAGTTTTACCTTGAATAGTCTGGTCTGCGATTTGTCTGGTGAGTCATAGGTACCATCTGATTTATGTATATTTCATTTTTCAGTCCATTACTAGCAATAGGACTCAACAATGACAGCATGGGCAAAATTATTTCTGCTGTTTAAGTTAATACAAAGCCAGGCTCACCTAGATGCTGTCTTTCAGCAACTAGCTCATTTAAATACCGAATTCAACCTCCACTAAGCCTCTTCCTCAAGGCATTGCTCACTCTGTTCGCTGTTAAGGCATTCTGAAAGGAAAATGGAGTGTAAACAAAAAGTATTTCTTAATCATGGATGAGCAGTTGCTGGTTTACATCATGTTGTGGTCGATTTGTGTCACAACAACACAAGCCGCCTGTTTGTAAAATATTTGGTCGGTCGTCATCCCGCTACCTGGAGACAGTTCAGGCTTTCGGTGTAGCTGTGAACTCAGCCACGTAAAGCAGTGCCTGTTGTCTCTGAACCCTCCCAGCTGGATCAGTATTTAAACACCAGCCTATCCGACTAGCTACAGTGAAAGTCCTACTGGCAGTAATTAGAAGTTAACTAGAGCTGGGCCCTTGTGTTTGAATACTGCATCCTGCCACTTCTAGGCTTTGCTGGCTGCAGAACAGGCGAGGGGCTGGAGCACGGGTCCCTGCAGCACCCACCCACCCACCCGGCGGTGACATGGAGAGGCAGGGTGGATGGCTGGTGTACATCCAAAAAGAAACAAAGAGAAGGAGAGGGCCATATCAAACACAGCACTCATTCAGTCTTAGATCCCTTCTCAGGTGGTTTTTATTCCTGGCATCTTTAGAATAATCTTCAGGTCATTAAGTAAGAGACTAGTGACTAATTCAGACAGCCTGTTATCCCGGATTTCTGTCCAATGGAGATAGATTGGTGCCATGATATCCAAACGAGGCTTTAGATGTCCCACATAGATGTCACGCCTACTTCTCCTTTCACTGAACAGAGAATGAGGATCTCACAGTGCTGGAGAATAAGCAATCTGAATTTCCTATTGTTCTCTTTCATTTAGAGAGCACCCTATAAAATCTGCCTGAGCCTATCTCCACCGCCAGAGGTGGTGATTGATAAACAGACCTGGTCTCTTAGAGCACTCCTGGCTCAGCACTTCTGCTCACAGAAGAAATGGCTATTTTTCATGATGAAACACACTTGCTGCTTGATTTGCTCTATTACAAAATGCCTTACTGAGGAAAGGTGGCTGTTGTTTCCTCCCTCAGTAAGGGTGAGCTTTTCAATGACTGGCAGCAGATTTACTTTTTCAAATGCATTCGTCTTTATGTGCAATTTTATAATTTCATTTTATAAAATAAATAGATTTTTTTAATGCAATATGTGTCCGCCCAGGTGCAGGTAAGTTCCAAGCTTGATGACAGCTGCCTGTGGTCTGTACTCCACACCAATAATAACCAGGTCAATAACCGTGACTGAATCCGAGGCTTTAAGAGCAGTATTTATCACAGCTTCCTCAGACTTCACCTGGGAGCAGTGCGAGATGGGCAGAAGGAAGCTTGATTTAATACCTCGCACACAAGTTGGCCAAGCAGTGTGCGAGCAGGCCAGCATTGCTAATAATGGGTGAGCACAGACTGTGATGTGAGACGTGATGCCACAGACATCTGCCCAGGCAGTCACAGTGCTGCTAGCGGAGCAATGCATTATTACTGGAGTAGAGATATTTCTTGGCTACCAGGTTCAATTGCTGTGGTTGAATTAAGGAGAAGATCTGGGCAACCGAACACACGGAAAAACAAGCACACAGAAGAAAAGGGGCAGAAGCAACAGGCGAGGAAGGAGACGTGTTTTAACTGTGGCAAAGACTTTCTGTTTCTGCTACACGGTGACTTTATGGAATGGCAACCAGTTGCTTGAGCTGACGTTGCAGCTTTTCTTCCTGCATCCCCATTAGTGTAATTTTGTCTCTCAGAGAATGTGAGCTGTGGACAGCTCACCCCACACTCACTCACACCAACCCGATGAAGTCAGCCACTCGTGATGTGAGAATAAGCAGTGCTCCAACCTCCAAAGCATGCTATGTGTCTACACACCTCGCCGCTATGCTGGCTCTGTTATCTGATCCGGTGAATGGAGCTCTGGTGTGAGTCAGTCTGAACTGGCACTGTGTCTCATTCATTGGCTCTACAAAAATGCCATTTGCAGAGGAAGAAAAAGCTTTAATTTACAACAATCCACATTACTCAAAGGAAAGAATATACGAGAGAGACAAACATGACGTTAAACCATTACTAGATCTGCTCCTTTTCCCTGAAAGTTAATAGCAAAGTTTCTCTAACATGGCTTAGATGGGTTAGTACCACAGAGACATTCTTGGAAGGTCTTTACTTCATGATTAATTTGTTGGTGTGAAGTAATATCTGCTTATCTGATGAAGCAGAAGTAGGAGGAAGAGGGGAGAGCTGGTAGCCATGAGTAGCTTTCTGGCACTGGTGGCCAGTGCTTGCCACTTATTCCTGCAGCCTCTCAAGATGATTCTTCCTTTGCTAGACAGTTGTCCAGCAGGACTGGAAACACAGCAGAAATTATGTGTTTAGAATAGATGGCTCATTGATATGTTTAGAATAGATGACTCATTGATCAGGAGGTCCTCAAAAACTTCTCCATCAGAGCAACAAAGAATGATGTGTGGATAAATCCAGGAAAGACTGAGCCTTAACATTCATGTCTGTAAGGCTCCCCTCTTGGGTTTTCTTCATTTTCCTGGTCAGTAGTGACACTACTTTTTATGCAGATCAGTAGTTAATTAGTCTCAAGAAAAAGTAATTCCAGTACGGTGCAGCAATGAGTGAAATATTGAAAATGTGTCTTATTTCTGGCTTTTTTTGTTGTTCGAGTCGTGAAAAAGATTGGTTACAGAGAGAAGGGAATTCATTTTTCCCAACTGCCAGCTAGAAGAAAGCCACCCTCTCACACCGTTCTCTAAAACTGTTTTCACTACTCTCTCAAGTGCCTGGACCTTGGTATCCTATGGGAGATGTGCAAACCCTACACCAAAATAAGCTATGTGGGCTGTTTTCCTCTGAACTACATTTGTTGTCTTTAAAGACATCAAATCACCAGGTCATTATGCAAGAGACATTGCAATACACATTAGCCACATCCTGATAATTGTAATATAAGGAAAATCTATTGAAGTAAAGCATTTGCTCCCAATATACTTTTAAAATTCATTGTCAACCACTATTAAGAAAGTGACATAGCTAGTATTGTGATTGATGGAGTTTGTCTCCATTGATAATATGCAATATGTCTTTGCATATTATTTAGACTGCCACCATATGTGTTCTTGTAGCAGGTAATCGTAGCAATTATTTAGAGAATATTCTGTTGGTTCCTACTAATAAAAAGAAAAGATCCATGCAAAATAAGCAGCCTCTTAGCTTGAAAGAGTATTGTTGTGATATATGTGACAGCTGCCAGGTGTTTTGCTGAAGGAGCTAGACTGCATTAAAAATATGAAAACAAAATGCTTGAACTAAAGTTTAAACCATTTAAAAATAACCTGTTGTGCTCCCTTTGTTTCCGCTGCCTGGAAGTGTTGAGTGCCAGAAGTGTAACACTTGACATTTGAGGCAGACAAACATAGCCTACAGATTCTGTGATGGCTTTGCGACCAGCTAGCATTTTTTAATCATGCCTCTTCTTGTCAACACTGGGGGTTGTTTCTAAACAAGCTAGAAAAAATATGGGAATTAACTTTAATTTCTCACTCCTTTTCTGAGGCTACAGAAACCGTAGAATTAAGAAGTTTGTATTTTCACTGCTTCTCCCTCCAAGAGCCATATTTTCTTACAAATTCACTCTTGCGATTGTGCTGTATCAAAAGGAGTCAGTGAAGGCATTGCGTAGCTCATATACCTCTAAGGGTGTAGATCCTTTTTTTTTGTTTTTTGTTTTTGTTTTTTTTTATTTTATTATTTTTTGGCATCAAAGGTAGTTTAGGAGTACAGGAGTTTTTTGCCAAATGACCCTGCCTCTTATTCCTGCCTAGATGCCACCACTGGCATGGCAGTTGTGCTGATGCAGCTGCTTGTTGGGCTGTGTTGGAATCAAATCATTCAAATGGTCCAGGTTAAAAATATCACTCTTCAACTCAAAAACAACAACAACAACAAATTGATGTCATTCCAGTGGCATTCCCATTCTTAGCGCTGCCCTGCAAACAGCTGCAGCAGTGCAAATGGACAGTGAGACATGGAGGGAAAGCAGGAGGTGGTGGGTGGGAGCCAAAGGGCAGAACCTTCTTCGGTTTGTGCTGTTGCTCCAGCAAACTTTGATATAGCTGTGTGAGAGGGCTCTTTGTAACCAACTAGTGTGGCCATGTACGTGGTTCTAAGAAATAAACCCCCTTCCTAGGGCATATTGGATTATAATAAGCCACATCCATTCTCTCCTCGTGAATTTCAGTGTAAATGTAGACCTTTCTCATTGGGAATGTCAAAACTGAGACCAGGGTTCCACAAGATGGCAAATACAGTTTTGGAGAATTCAACGCTAAGTCAGAAATATCATACTCAGGTGGCACAAAGTCTTCGACTAGTAGTAGTCTTCAACTTCAAAATCACTATGAAGGACCATATTTGTTCAAAAAATGTAAGAATTTTTGAAAAGGTGTGTAATGTTTGCTTTGCTGGCAAAGGCATAATCTATTCTCCTGTGACCGGCATAATAAAGCCAGTAACCATTTTTTAGTTTTTTGGACTGATTAGACAAAATTCTGATCATTTAGTCATGTTCAAGCCAGATAAAAGGTACTGCTGGGTGATCTGCAGCACTGGAGGAAACAACTATTCCAGCTATCATTGCTCTCACATCTCCTTGCAAGCTGATGTGACACAACCTCTGAGAGGTCCATTATAAAATTGGTTTCTCCAGATCCTGCCTTATCAGAAATCATCAAAAATAAGTAAAAAAGAAATTGTCAAAACAAAATTCAAACTGAAGAAGACTACAAAGACCCTGCACCTTTCATCCCTACTTCATAAATTTAAGAGGCACTGATCTTGTAGAAAGAAATGGTGCCATCAAAGTTCGTCGTTTCTATCAGTTTTCTGATATTCTGAGGTGTTTGGGTGGAATCTTTCTTGTGTAATTATTTGAAAGGCAGACCTAGTCTAACCTGGTCACCAAGAGTGACTCTGGAGTCAGCAGGGAGAACCGGGCGCCTTCAGAAGGCAACCCACGCTATAGACACTTCTTTTAGGAGGGGACAAATCACCCTCTGGTGGTGCCTTTCTCTCATCACTCCCACTAGAGAGAATGAATACAGTTTGCCTGACCAGATATCTCACTTCTGGATGACTAAAGCTTGGTAATATGGGTCCCAGTCTTTGTACCTAAAGGCTATGGAGATTAGCAGTGGCACAGCAGAAAACAGCGGGTGGACTTCATTATGTTTCAAATACCTACAAGGCCCGGACTGCCTGTTTTTCCCACACCATAAATAGGATAACTGCTGGGCCCTAATCAATAAAAAGGCTGTGATAAAGTCAGTCTACTCACTCTTCTCCTCCCTCCACACCCTTTGCTCGAACCCTATGCGGATTTAACTAGTGCTTGTGCTTAAGGAAGCAAATGCTGAAAGTGCTGAACACCTACGACTCATCTGCTAAACCCCGAGATCCTTATACTGTTTATCCACGCAAATTCCAGCGTGCCAGCTGCTGAGGGGTGCTAAATGGATTTTTCAGTGGGAGTTGTGGTTGCTCAGCACCTCCACAGAGCTGGCATGTAAACCCCAGCCTGGACTTCGCTTAGGCGGAAAACAAATCCAACCATCAGTCATGCAGGGTGTGCTTCCCTCCCCGCTTCATGAGCTGGCCTGGTGAAAATTCCTGGTGCTTATTAAAAGCATCATCTGATGTCACTCGACACCACAAGGGAAAATATAAATCAAAGTGTAAGTATTCAGCACTCTCTCAGCATTGGCCTAATGTGATTAATGTAATCTGAGGTAAACACTTCAGTTATTCTTTATTGCTGTTAGGGACCCAAATAGAGGGCTGGGACTTGTTATTCTAGGTAAAGTGAAAAACAAGCCCTACCCATGAGATCTCCAAGACTAAGATAAAGCTCAGGTAGCAGCTTAACAGCAGTTACCTAACAGCAATGGACAAACACGTTGAAGTGTTGAATCTGAAACCTCTGAAAGGCATGTGGCAAGGGCTGAGCCACGCTCAGCAGAAAGCTCTTCCCTGGCAGTGGAGAGCGACTGCAGGAACAGGGGAAGGGAGCTGATCCGGGATGAGATGCAAGAACTCATGGGAAGATCGGATGCCCAAACCCTGTTGATGCTGAGGGGACCTGCTTCTGCTTTCTGCCTTGCAGAATCAGCTCCTAGTTTAAAAATAAATAAATAATATTTACAAAGATGAAATCTTTGTAAAAGATTTGTAAAATCTTTGGGAAAAAAAAAATCCAACACACTGTATTACTCCATGTTGTGTGAGCTGCCACTGGAAGGGGAAAATGGATTTAGTAACGTGGAAAGAGTCTCTCCTGGCACCCTGTGATGGTTTCTTGCCTCACATGAGGATAGCATACCTCAGTGACTGCGTGACTCAGAGCACAAATACTAAAGTGTCACAGGTGTGAAAACACAAGCCTAAAAGCCAAGGAATAGCCCCGTTGTCAGTTCTGCACTTGCTTCACTCCCGGCTGGGCGTGATGGTGGGTTATTGCTCTTGGAAAGGCGCATCGAGGTATTGCAGCCTGGCAGCCTGCTGAGTCCAGCGAGGTGCAGGGAGAGAATGCTTCACCCAGCCAAGCCCAGTGGGAACGTACCGGAGCTCCGGCGCTGTTTTGCTGACACAGGAAGATGCCATCTCAGCAGCGTATGAAGGAGTTAACACGTTATGAAACACGGTTTTGTCAGTGATGTAGACAAAGATTGTTTTGTTTGAAATGCAGCACCAGCAATGCTGGTTAACAAGGGAATGCAGTCACTTTTCCCGACCAAGGCTTTATTTCTTCTAATGTGCTACCTCCAAAGTCTATGAAAAAAGCTGCTTAACTTTAAGCCCATAGATCGTTCTTTGCTTCAAAGTTGAGCTTAGTTTAATACGTATTTCTGGCTAATGGATTATTGGAATAGCAAGTGGAAGTGGTATAGAAAGCCCATCTTGCACAAGAAGACAAATGGCAAGGTACAATTGTGGTTTTAAGTAAAAAAAAAAAATATGAAATTGCAGGAAATGATGTCCTAAACCTCTCACCAGTCCTATTCCTCTGCAGGCTGAGGGGGAGTGACAGGGGTCAGCCCCATGCCTGGTCACACACGCTGCTGAGGGCTTGGTGCGCAAAATTGCACAACCAATTTCAAAACTACTTTTAGCTACTCCAGGTGTCCTTCCAAAAATAAAAGGCAAAATTTTCAACACCACGGAGGACTAATAACCCACCTACGCTCCCGCATTTACTGAGATCTGGAGAGCACACAACCCCTTATGACTCTGAAAGTCTAGCCATGTATTTACTGCTGATACCTGACTTTTGTAATCTGGGTTGGAACATTTCAGCTGAAAGGTTTGCATTCAGCACTTTCCAGGTCTGAGAGTCACATCTCCATAATCGGGACTCAATCAGCTACGTGCTTTTCCAGCTGAGGATCTGGCCTCATGGGCCCGATTCTTTGCAATACTTTCGCATAAGCCTGGGAAACAACCGTTCTCACCAGCACTGCTGAAAAAGGAATTTTGTGTTCAAGTAGGCAGCTGTTCCTCCCAGATTTTTCACCCCACTTGTATTTTCATTAGGGCGCATTAAAAAGTTAGCATGGAAAAATAATGTTCTTTTGAAGGATACCTGTCTGTAAAAATCCTTTCTGAGCCCTGTATTTTGCAGTGAGTAGCAGAGGTGCCTTTCTTGGCAAATATGAGTCTAAGTCAAAGATCAGTGCGTATTACCAGCATTAAATCAGATTTTCAGATAGTATTTCACTGTAAAAAATAAGGCTATTCCAGTCCAGACCACCTGAGGATCTAGGTCTAAAAAAGGAGCTATGAAATCTAATCAGATACAAGTAAAGAAATGGGGAGCTACTTTTCCATACCTCCATTCTGTCTCGTCTGTTGGTGTCACGACGCTCAAACAGGTAGTAACTGGAATGAAGCCCAGTAGCCAATCTATACGTAACACGCCACCACTTCTCACTAATTCCTATGGTACACTTTAACACTGAGTACTTACAAAAATGCTAAGGAAAACTATCATCCCGTGCTTCCATTCCTCATAAGCATCCCTGCTTCCTTGTTCATTCCTGGATATGTATGTTAGCATCACTGCTTTGGTAACTTTCTGTTTTAGGGGAGTAGTATAGAAGACTGAAATGTGTTAAAATTCAGAGAGCACTACTCAGGCATTTTGCCTCTCCTGAGTAATATCTCGACACCAAACGGTTCTCCTGAGATCATGCTGAACTTCCCAGAGTAAGGTGAAATCCTGCATAGAGAAGGCTGGCAGCATTGGCCCGAAGCTCATACAACTATTTGAATATTAAGAATGTGCAATAATATATGTACATATATAGGAGTATAGAGAAAAAAATTCCTCTATATTTCTTGTTAAATTGTGGTTACAACGATGGAGACAGAAGGCATCCCTTAGCTACCAAATCAGGTTACCCTCACAAAGCTGGTGTTCGTTCTCTGCCAGAGGAATCTGAAAACGTTGGAACTAGTAAAAATATTTCAGTATGTTATACTGGCCTGTTAAATGTCCATCTAATTTTAAAATATAACAACAATTATTGGCAGGTACAGCACATGCAGTCCAGATTTCTTTTTTTTACTGCAAGTGTGGGATAGCTGTGCAAATAAAAGGCAAATTTTTCCCCGGGGCTTTCTTTATTCTACACTGGGGAGTAGAATCAGAAGCTTATATTTCTCTCTTATTTATTTTCTGTTCTTGGTCTGACTGAAATTGAAGTGAAATTGTTATTAAAAGACTTTAAAGAAAAAAAAATAAAATAAAGCACATCCAAGGCAGATTTCATGACAGCAGAACAAGGATCACTTTGAGTGGCAGAGCACTGACAATAACTTTTGGCTTAGGTCCACATCAATCTGGAGACCCAGCTACACAAGCCAAGCTGGCTCAGGATCCCTTCTAAGCAGGCAGTTATCACCTTCGTTGCGATAATATTCCAGAGGTCCAAACCAGGGCTCAGCCCTTTGCACGAGCGCGACGCTCACACAGCGCAATCCTTCCTCTACCGCTGTCTGTGGCAAAAGTCCCTCTGCCTTCTCTGGCATTAGAAGTCTGGCTGGCCTTCCCAAATTTCCATGCTCCCTGCCTTACCCCCTTTCCCACCTCACTCTGTTTTTTCTGCCTGTTGTGAGATCGGACGTATTTTAATGCAGCCCATCTTTTCCTCTTCCATTTGCCAACCTCTCCTTCCTTTACAGACCGGCTCTGAACCGTCCCCTCAAGGACGAGCGGAGGAAACTCCCGTGAGCAATGAGAGGGGTGGCGAGCCGGCTCGTCATGTCTTCTCCTTCTCCTGGTTGAACTCACTGAATGAATGATGACTCACTCCGGCTGGCTTCTGGTGTGCTCCTCGGAAGGACCGCAAGCGCAGGCAGCCTGGCTGGAATCGACAAAGAAGCTGGCCTGGAAAGGGACATCCGAGCAGGTTTCATTCCCGGGAACTCAGCTGACCTCCACGTCGTGCCCGGCCCTTGAGACGACGGAGTCGCGACAGGGGTGGGAGCATGGGGACAAATTGCTGTACTTCAGTGTATCAGAGTGTTTTCCAGTTTCTGGTTTCCAAGGGAAAAGCAGCATCGCTACAGCTGCAGGATGAGCACTGCTACTGTTTTGTTATTCACTCACTTTTTGGCACGTCCCCGTGTAGGTGTAACTGCTTCACTGATGTTAGCTAAAACGCTGCTGTGATATTCACCAGGAGCATCCTGTGCCAGCGCAGCATTTCCCCTCGGTGCCCTCCCGTGTCCAGCCTGCGGGGTGACCTCGGTGTCACCGCCACCCCCTTGGCGCCCCAAAGTCACGTTTGGGTTACATTTGGGCACCACCCGTGGTCCCCGGTCCCCGAGATGCATCAGCACATCCCGTGCTGCAGAGGCTGAGCGCAGGAGGGGTGAGGGAAGCCGCTGCTTCTTCCTTCTCCCCTTGCGCTCGCTTTCCCTGCCGAGCCGCAGCGGGCGATGCTCACCTGCACAGATTTCGGGCGGGGAGGGACGAGGAAGGCGTGTGCGCGTCTGGCACCCGTGCGGGGCAGCCCTGAGCGCGTGGGGCCGATGCTAGGGAGCGCCTCGGGTGCGGTGAGGCGGTGCAGAGCTGCGCCGTCAGGTTTGTCACCCGAAGGCCCCGGGAAGGGCGAACGCCGGCCTGCAGGGCAGGAGAGGAGCCGTGCGGCCACACCAGGCTGGCGCACGGGAGACCCGCGCTGAAGGTGACACCGTGCCTTTTGTCACCCAGCCCTCGGCAGCCCTTAAGGGACGCCGGGCGGCCGCCGGGGGGACCGAGCGCCGCGGGGACCAGGCGCCGGGCTCCGGGCAGGGGCTGAAGGAGCCGAGCCCGAGGCCCCGGGCACGCAGCGCCCCGCAGGGGGGACACCGTCGGGGACGGGGCTGAGCAGCCCCCGGGGGGCACGGGGGAGCCTGGCGGGGCCACCCCCGCTCCCTGCCTCTTTGGGACTGCAGCCTCGCTTTGTGGCCGTTTCCCCCCCCAAAATGCCCCGTGAGGTCCGGGCAGGGCCACGGGGACCGGGGCCGTTTGCAGCTGCTGGGGGGGTGCTAATTGCAATTAATCGTAATTAGGGCTAAAGCAGAGCCCGTGCGGGACCACGCTGCGCTCTGCTCCCCTCGCACCCCGCACGGCGGGGGCGGTTTTGGGGCTCGCCCCGGGGTGCCTAGGCAAGAAAGTCTAGCCAGCCATGGTTATTTGCAGCTTTTATTAAAAATATAAATATTAAACATTCTCTTACACAACAAAATTGACCGAGCGCTGAAAAGATGTTTTATTGTGAAAATGTTTACAGGAAAAAGTGGATTTAAAGTAGCTTACAGAGATTCCCCCTCCCACCTCCCTGCCCCCGCCAGGAAAGTTATCTGGCTTCTCGGCGACATTTCTTCCAATGCTCACACATCCCTACGCAGCGATGCCACTAGAAATACTGGGAAATGGAGAAATAAATAAAGGTAGGGGAGGTTACGGACGACACTCGTGTTTCTGCACTTGGTACGCGGCCGTGCATGCTAGTCAAGGGACAGAGGCTGTTCGGAGTACACCCTTCTAGGTTTAAAGCTATATAAAAATAAAGAGATGACATCAGAGCAGCACTATGGTACATCGGAGTGTGGAATTATTCTTGTGCTAACCGCGGATTCTCTTTGGCAAGGCGGGGAGGGGCCGCTTCACTTCCCGATGATCTCCATCAGTTTCCTGTTGCTGTGGGCTTGCTGCGCCAACTGCTCGGCTCGGGCCATCTCCAAGACCTCTCGGAGGAGGTGGAAAGTCAGATCCAGAGAAATGGGGGGCTCCTCGGACCGCTTCTCCCTCTCCACGGCCTCCCCCTCGCCTTCGCCCTCCTCGGGCCCCCCCAGCGAGCGCTCGGGCAGCTGCTGCAGCTGTTGCACCGCCGCCCGGAAAAAGTTGGTGGCGGAGGCTTGGGGCTGTGGGTGGCTGCTGCTGCTGCTGGAAGAGGCGGAGAAAGAGCCGGCGGGTCTCTTGTTGAGGTTGCCCAGGCGCAGGAAATACTCTTCTCCCATGCGGAGCAGGACGGGCAGAGTTTGCTGCTGCTGCTGCTGCTGCTGCGGGAAGAAATCCGGCTGGTGCAGAGCCCCGTGGGCGGCTCCGGGGCTCTTGCTGAGCGCCCTGCACTCCTGGCAGGGCAGGAGGGCGACCAGCAGCAGCAGCAGTCCCGTGCACACCAGCACCTGGAGCTTCATGGTCGGCGCCCGGACCTGCAGCGGGGACGGAATCGGGGCGAGGGGTTACGCGGCCGGCGGGGGGCGCGCAGCGCGGCCGCTGTCCCGGTGCTGATGCGCGCCCCTCTGATCCCCTCCGAGCCCCTCCGAGCCCCTGCGATCCCCTCCGAGCCCCTCCGAGCCCCCCCGAGCCCCTCCGAGCCCCCCCGAGCCCCGCAGCCCTCCCTCGCTCAGCCCCGGCCCGTCCCGACCGCTGCCGTCGGGGCGCGGAGGATGCGCGGGGGGCTCAAAATTGCGCCCGGTTCCCCCGCGCATCCCCGCCGCCTGCCCCCGGGGATGCGCGGCCGGGGCTGCGCCCGCCCCAGCCCCCGCGCAGCGCAGCGCAAGCGGCTCCGCACCGCTCCGCACCGCTCCGCACCTACCCGGGGCGGCGGCGGCAGGGCAGGAGGCGGCGGGGCTCGGCGGTGCCCGGCGTCCCTTTCCTCTCGCTCTCTCTCCCTCGGAAGCCGGTTCGTGGCGAACTTGGGATCAGATTTGGTCCTAATCAGAGCCGGGGCGCGGGATTTTTATAGCTTAGACCCTCTCCTGGAATCACGCAGAACTTGCCTAATAAGCTGACGCTCTCCTGACAGCCCGATTGCGTGCCCCGATCCACTGCTGAATAAATCATGGGGGCCCGTCGGAGCGCCGATGGGCCGAGTTTCGCTATCGCAACCCCAAATCTCACGGCCAATTATATCAACAGATATTTATCGCCTCTGCGGTGACGTCAGCCGGGCCGGGGGACGGGGAGCGGGGTGCCCCCCCCCCTTTTCTCTCCCCCCCCCCCCCAACCCCATTGACAAAAATACTTGAATGAGATTTCCTAGCGGGCGCCTACTATGCGAGGTCACTCCGGGAAAACTTTCCACTCGCCGGCCGGCTGCGGGCAGGGACCCGGCCCGATCCGACCCGCACCGGGGCTGCCACCCCGGGCAGCCTTCGACGACCCCCCCCCCCCCGCCCCTTACGACCACCACCCCCTCCCCGGTCCTTTTCATCCCGTCCGGGGGCTCCGCGGGGCTGCCGAGGAAGCCGGCAGTGCCAGCGCTTCCCTGCGCCCGCCGTGAGGCTGCCGGGGGGCGGGCAGAGCAGGTGGCCCCCCGGCCTCCTCCCCGCCTGGCTTCTGGCCCTTCTTCCCCTCCATCCTCCCCTCTCGCCGAGGTGGAGAGCGAGAAAACCCTTGGGTTTTCCCTCGCACCCATCTTCCCCACCTCTTCGCCCTCCCGGTCACCGGTCTCCCTGCTTGCCCCCCTCCGTGGGTGACTGCACGCCTTGAGGTCCCTTTGCAGTGCTCTCCCGTCACCACTCGGTCTCCATTCCACCAGTATCTCCAGCCAGGTCGCTCACCATCCCGTCCTCTCTTCAGGAGGTGGCACTGCTTGTGGCAAGAACTTCTGCCCAGTGCCCATTCCACACCCAACGTGCCTTCTTCAGCCTTTGCATCCCACCAGCTACGCCACTGCAGCTCGGTCCCGCGCCGCCACCACCTCACTTGCAACAGTCATCATGTCCTTCCCTTTAAATCGGAAAATTGCACTGAAAACCCTACCGGTTTTACCCTGCACAGACTGCAAATGCCTGGGGCCATGCACTTGTGCGTGTCCCACCATGGTGAGGAGACTGAACAGACCGCGGAAGGTGGTCGTGTGTTATTGACACTACATCAGTGACGAATCTGAAATCCATTTCCTTAACAAAATAACGAAGTTCAAACCACTTAATATATGAGGTTGGCCACAGCCCAGTTCTGAGCATCTCCTTAGGGACGCTATACACTTTAATTTTTGTTATACCTACCTCTAGCCTCAGACGTCGTTGGTGAAGTGCCAGAGAATCCGATCTTGTGCATCATAAACACACAAATGGAAAAACAAGTAGTAATACCAGAGATTTGTCTCTGCATTACCTCCGTTAGCTCAGGCATTCATGAACTGAAAAGCATATTACAACAAAAACAGAGCAGAATATGTTGTGGAGATAGTCACAGCAGACGCTATTTGTATGCTTTTAAAGCGTGTCAGCACAGCTTTCTGTGAGAACAACAAGGGGTTCAAAGAAGCAGGAACTAAGTTCAATCAGTTGAATGTAAGAGGCACTTATTAAACTCAAACCCTCCAGATGTGCTCCAGGGTGGGTTTTATCACAGTGCCTCCATTTATAGGTTTAATATACCCTTAAAGACCACAAAACCTCTTAAAATAATGAGATCATAAACATAAAGAAGGAAACATTCTGATCCAAACACATTTTTCTTAGTATTGTGGGTGAGATCTGAATAAGTTACAGAGTCTCATGTCTCCAAAAGATTGATGCCAGTTAGAATTGGCTCAGATTATTTTATGTTTTTCATCATTTTCAATATTACTGAAGTCCCTTTAGGCAGACAGTTTCATCCCTTGAAGAATTACAGTGACAGAAAATACAGCAAAGGAGTGGGCTAGGATAGCTCCTGCAATTTTCATAAGGGCTGTGTAACCTGCCAGGTTCTTCTTACCTTTTTCCCAACCCCTGGCCCTGAGCAGGGTCTGTATTTCTCATGCACGCTTGCTTCTAATCCAACATTGTCACATTAGCCCACGGTTTCCCCATGGACCCTGAATGATGTGTTAGAGGGCTCGCAACAATTTCAATGCAGGAAGACTATGAGATAGATAGTTGGATGCCTTGATAACAAGGGTTACAAAACAAGACAGATACCTGAACTGAAAAGTGCTTCCCTCAGTACTTCACATGCAGAACTGACTTCCTGTGAACAGAGAACTCATTTCTCCAACAAGGAACCAGTTTCAAGGCAAAATCTCAGCTGTTGCTCCTGAAGAAGATTACAACAGAAGAAATCCTGGATTCTCACTGGAGGGGTGAAGAAGAGAAACAAGGCAGATATGGGGTAATTCTGGAGTAGAGTTTTACATTTAGTGACACAGTTTGAGATTGGCAGGCTCTTCATATAAAAAGTACTCATATTTGACTCATTCTGCAAACATCAGGCGCAAACATAATTTTTGCACAATAACATTGTCTCAGAACAAAAAGCGTTACCAAGGTCCATCTCCTCTATACTAACATGGGTTGGGTGGCACCTGCACTTTAGCCTAAGCAATCTCAAACTCAGGCACCTACTGAAAGGCAATTTATAGCCACTCTGCTGTAGCTAATGGAAAGCAAGAGCATGCCCAGTGCATGATACAACCCATCGCAAAATAATATCTTGAGGCTTCTGGAGAAGCTCACCTCGTTCCCTTGTCTATAAAGGGAGTGCAGAGAGCTACCTTAGTCTAGTCACTGAATTTTTAAATAGCTAATGTTAGGAGAGAAGAATCCCGTCCTCATTGATTGACCATAGCAGAGAGCTCATGCGATTCTAAAAATAACAATATAGAAGTGATGATGTTAAACGGAGGGTATGGCTCTTACCCCAGGTATTTTTGAAGATGTCCATCTACAAACATGGAAGAACACACACCAGATGTAGATTAGCTTTCTACAATAGTGTAGTATTTCATTATAGTTCTAGCTTTTGTCAGAAGATAGTAAGGTGTTCTGGTCTTGTTGCATTCAGCAAATATTTCCATGTCCTCTCACTTAACCACTTCATGTATCACCATCATTACTTGGTGCCTCTGATCAGGTCTCCAACACACGATCTTTTATTCTGTGACTATTTCAGCACATCTTGCCCACTCTGCAGTGCCAGCAGTCACACAGTGACTCCTGTATACATTACATTTTCATTTGACCCTACTTCTGACACTAAGAAATCTAAATCCTGTGGTCATAAATATTATGGATTCCAAGGCAATCTAGAGAAAAGGAAGAAAAATTCAAGGTATCTTGAAGGTAATAAGTCATCTTAAGAACAAAATACTATTCCTATTATTCCTGTTATGCCTATTATTCCTCATCAGACTGAATTTGTTAGACTAATCATAGAGAACCACAATTAAAGTGAATTATGAAATTCAATAAAAATAAATCAACAAAATAATAATTTTTAAAAGTATGTTCTAGGTCAGGATAAGAAAAAATACACTAATAAGGACTTCAGCTTTTTGTCATTTCTTCTGAACCCAAAAGTCTTCAAAACTTTCTCATTCAGTTTTAATTTCTCTTTCAGACAATTTTTAAATGATTTCACTCCAGGAAGGGGGTCATGTGCTCATGTCACGGGGATTTTCCAACCTGACTCGTTCTATGATTCTATGATTTTCTGTGGTATGGCTTACCAACATAGATTCATAGGATCATAGAGCAGCTTGGGTTGGAAGGGACCCTTAAGATCTTTTGATTCCAACACCCCTGCCATGGGCAGGAACACCTCTCACTAGACCAGGATGCCCAAAGCCCCATCCAACCTGGCTTTGAATACCTCCAGGGGTGGGGCATCCACAGCTTCTCTGGGCAACCTGTGCCAGTGCCTCAGCACCCTCAGAGGAGAATTTCTTCCTAAAATGTGCTTAATGCCTTGTGCCCCCAGGAGGATTTATTCGAGTGGCACAGGCAGGAGCTGTGCATGTACCATCTTGGACGTCACCAAAAAGTGCTTGTGCCTCATAGCCACGCTCTCTCGTTGCAGTTGGTGAAGGGACTTGTAGAAGCAGGCCGGGAGGATTGTGCATGCTAAGAGCTGTGCCTTTCTCCTCCTGACAGCCCTCATCTAGGGAGGCAACAGCTGACCTTTATATTTACCTCACAAGACTTGTCAGTTGCTATTCTTGCACTCAAATAACGGATGGAGAAGGCTGCTTGGGTACGCATGCGAGCTCTCTACACTGTTAATGATAATTCTGCAGGAACTAATCTCACAATTATTGTTAGCAACAAGGAAATCCATCAAACGATCACCCTGTGAAAGCACCGAGCAATTTGTATTCCCGGTTGCCTCGGTGTCTGGGTACATTTCGCCACAAGAGAAACTTTGCTGTGCACTCGCCCGGCCTGTCTGCCCGTGTTTGGCAAACACAGCTGCCGGGCCCGGGGCAAGGCCGAGGGACTGGGCTGGAATCTCATGCACGCCTCCGGCAGCCCGCTGACAGGCTGGGTTCAGCCTGGTGGGCAGGGAGGCGAGTGAGGACAGCCCCAGGCCCTCTGGGAGCAGTGTACGGACTGGGGTGGGCAGGGGGGGCAGAGGCCTGAGCAGAGGAGGGCAGGCGCCGGGGCTGGCGTGGGCCCGGAGGGCAAGCGGGAATTTTCAAGTCGCCTCTCCTCAGACACATCCCTGCCACAGCGAGGTTCGAGCATGGAGCTGTCCCTTTGTTCGACACTGGGTGTGGAGCAGAGGGGAGCCCACAGAGCTCAGACCACGTTGCTGGTGGTTTCTGGCGTCCTCGCTCCAGGAAGTCCATGAGGAATCGCATACTGAAGGCCAGGAACAGAGGAGAGCCTGTCTGTCCAGCTCGGACACTCCAACAGAAAGGGTCTCTGAGCCACTGGCAGCTTCAGCCAACAGCTACATCAGGGACCTTGCCTTGTTGCCACTCCATGCAGCGCCAGGCCTCCATTAGCCATCAGAATCACCAGCCCTGAAGTCGTAGCCATCATACAAGCGTGGGGAAACCATGCTGCTGGGGTGATGGATCCGGGGGTCACTTTGAAAATAAAGAAACATGTCTGTGCTGGTGTTGTATTTTCCAGCACCCAGGCAGCAGGAATTTGAGCAAACTGCTGCGTCTGTGATTTTTCGGTGGCCAATCTGCTGCTGTCCCACCAGAGGCGAAGAGAACAGGAGAAAAGTTAGAGTTTGAATTTGCAGAAAGTGAAACCCTCGCTCACTTCCACTGTGTTTGTTTCTTGTTAACTGGGGTTTCCTTCGTAATGTAAGTACACGTGATACTTCTATATTTAAAAGCATACACTATATGAGAAGGAGACAGAGAAATGAAACTGAGTACAGAAGGAAAATAACCAGTGTGATTTAGAGAAGGTTTGTGATACTAAGAGCAACTCCTGCTCCTCCAATCCTGTTACAACCTCAACTGTTGCTAAAAAAAAAAATAGATTTTAGCCTTCTAGCTTAAAAACACAACCCAACTACACCATCAAGGCTGAGAATCCCCAAATAAGCACAGGAAGAGCTCAAAATGTCATCTTCTTTAAAAATCTCATGATCCTGAGCACAATCTCAATATTTTGGGGGAGGAAGAGATGGGAGCAGCACAGTTTTTGGAATACTTGAGGCTAGAGATGCAACAACTGCCTTCTCACTTCCTTCAAGTGAGGAGGTATGGGAAGAAATACAAACGCTATCTGTCTTGAATGGCTGGGCAACAGACTATATATAGAATCTGCTCTGTCCTACTTAAGTTATGACTAATGCTAAACAATTAGAAATTCAGATGTCTGCATATTTGAAGGAGCAAACATCTCTAATGCACCATTTGTTGTTCATTAAAAAATGGAAGAGTCAAAGTCTTTCTTAGCTCCGACTAGGCTGCACTTACCAACAGGTGTGTGTTGCTGGAAGAGGAGCCCCATGAGACTAATTGCGAAGGATAATGAACAAGATGAGGCGTTTCTTGGAAAAAAAGATTGTTATCTTTATAATGACCATGCCCATGCCAAAGACTGCAAATTCTTAAGGGAAGGGACTTTCTTTTTTGTTCCATGCCTGCCTGGTGTCTAGCACAGCGGCGCCCTAGTCTGTGACTAGGAATCCTAAGTGCTACTGCAATTCAAGCGGTACATCATAGTAAATAGTAGTATTAAATTAGCTGGGAACATGAAGGTAGTTTTCATCAGCATCTCAGGATCAAACAACATTTCTCTAAGCCAGTGGTTAATGGAGTTTTATTTGACATCACGTTATTTTTATGAGGAGAAGACAATGCTAATTCCAAAACACAGTCTACTCTTGGGAATTTGGCAGGACTTTTTGTCTGGTTCTTCTAATTCAGAGCTGCAGTGTCTGAGAACACTGGAGTGAGTTTTGATATGGACAAGATGAAAGACCGGGTGATGGAATCAAAGTACAGAACAAAACCACAAATCATGCCAGTTAATAAATGGAGGAAATGGTCAGTCTCCACAGGACAAAATCTCCAGATTCCTCAACCATTCCATTCTCACTATGGCTTACTGATACTGCAAGGCATATGCTTAATGAATTTACTTACTGGATGGCTTCTTTCATCTCTCTTCTGCTTTGTCATCTTTCAGATGTAAACATAGGGGCCACCGATGGCACAGCCACACATGTTGCCATATACTATTCTTTTAGCAAATGAGGAAGATTTTAGCCTGGAAGAAAATACTGGCTTTATTCTTAACTTCTGGTGCTGGGAGAGCAAAGGCAAGCAGCACCAGAAGTGTTGTAGCTGCTTCTCTATGACTAGGAGCATCCAGGTAACTAAGAAGCAGATATGTCTTCAGCCTGGGGTCCCTGAATGGTGGGATGTCATTACAAACCCCTCTATTTCAGGCTGGTGGATATGCACATCAAGTAAGATGGATGTGTATTCCTAGCCACTACATTTCTGATTTCTCCTTCACCAGGACGCACCAGTGTCAGTGGCTTGACATCAGGCCACTTGAAGCTCTCAAACAGATCTGCAAGAAGCAGATCTCAAACTGCTTTGCAAATATTACCTCTGAAATTAATGAGGTTAACGAGTAGCTGTAGAGAATTAATGTCCTTTAGCAGTGAAATGCATTCTGTACTGAGTGAAATACAGCAGCTTTGCAACTCCCAAGCCTACTGCCAAGCCTCCTCCATTCCCCAGAAGGCTGAGATGGTCCAACACCACCCGCAATTAAGGCCCACAGACTGGGCTAGAGCGAGTGCCAGGAAATGTGCGTGGAAACGGCACCCAGGCAAGGCTGCAGGACGGGGCCTACCTCATGTAACGGGCATGGAGGTGCTTGGACTACCCCAGCCTGTATCGCGTGATGCTCTGGCAGTGCAATGCTGCATCTCATATAAAAGTCTTGTCGAGAGCTCGCAGCTCCTTGTTTTTCTGTGCAAGAGCAGGCACGTGGGCTTGGAGCAGCAGCAGCGCAGTGTGTTCTCACTTTGCTCTGCTCTACGTGCCCTTGGATCAACAATTAAACCAAACCTTGGCTGCAGACATCTAGGTAAATGCCAAGAGCTCGTCAGCACCCATCTCTGACATAACCTGGCTCGTACAGATGAATTTTTTACTAAATGACAAGGGGAGGCTGAGAATTTAGGAGACAAGAACTAAAGCTAAAAGCCATAGGGTGGCATCACAGGCATTAGGAGCTCCCTGTTCACAGCTCCTCCTAGGATGCTTTCAAATGCGAGAAGATGGCTGCAACCAGAGTGGCCAAAGTTTTATTTTTAGGTTTTTTAACTTAAAAAAATAATGTCAGAAAAGTAATCAGTGCCTCTATTTTAATAAGTCTCATCTCAAGTAATACTTGAGTTGATAGCATCTCTTTTGAGGCAGCTACATTTACGGACATACAAAGGTTGGGAATGTCCTGATAAAGCTTTTCCAGTTCCCTTAGTGAAGTCTGTGTGAAAAATAATTATAGAGCAGCCAAATTTAAGGTGTTAACAGTGAGTGTCACTGACCTTTGGGTGTTGCTGTAAGACAGCAGTGTGAAGTGCTGGCAAATACACTCACTGAGGTTGTCTCTCTTCAGTTTTCTCTGAGTGTCTTGGGCTCAGGGAAGATTTTAAAAATCCTTGGCTCAACAGGCAGCTCCCCGGAACATCCAAGGGATGCCACCCCAGGCAGACTGCTCAGCTAGACCTCTACTATGAGAGAATGATTCAGAGGAACCTGGAAATACACGCAGTAAAAGCTTTGACACAAAAGCACTTACAGCTTAGTCAGAATTGCTCCTGAGCTTGAAACTGAGCTTTGAAACTGTCTCTTCCTCTGCAAGTAGGAGAAGGAGGAAGGCCCCTGGGTGTAGTGTGGGAACTACACCCCAGTCCCTCACTTATCCTATCTGTATTAATGCTCCTGACGAGGAGAAGGTAGGGTTTTCAACTCAGTGGGGATAAAAAAATGTGCATCCTGAAGTCTAGGGTTCTGACACTGACTGCAATTAAACTTGTTTTGGCCCCAAACTGAAGCGCACACACACTTTCCTCCTATTTGTCTTGGCACAGCTTTTGGCAGAGCTGTGTGATGGAGGCTGGCTGACTGTTGCAAAACAGGAATGGAAAGGAGATGTCAGCAGCAGGCAACCGGTGAACTGCAAAAGAAGGGCAGTGGTAAGCGAATTGGCTTCCACGTGGCAATAGGTGATTGAATGGCATTATAATGTCTTTATTATGTCAGCAAGAACTATGACAACAGATAAATAAATGTGACTCAAGATGCCGTCCAGTTTCACTACTACAGGGATTGTGCCTACGACTTGGATTTGTTCTCTGGGTCTATTTACTATTCCTGGTAAGAAACAAACCCCAAATTAAAGAGATGAGCAAGAAGCAATGTTGTACATTTCACAACCAACCAACGCTTCCAGCACAGCTCTATTTAGAGCAAGGAAACACTCAAGTAGCTCCTGCAGGGAGCAAGGGTATAAGGTATTAATCCATCCTGAGAGCAAAGGAAATGCAGCACGTATTTTTTGTGATAGTTGGGAACTGTGTCTCTTGCCTCAGGCACGGGGCTATCCTTGCTCCTTCATCTGCTTGGCTACATCTGAGGACAAACTTCTAATAAACTCCACACCGTAGATAACTATCAGGGGATAAAGATCCTAGTTCGGGCCCCTCAGAACGGTTCTTCATTTCAAAAATGAGCTCCACAATGATCCCTTTATAAAATCCATAAGAGTCAACGCAAAGCAGGGTCAAAATCTGCTGACAGAAGATGTTATTTGACTCTTTCTTTGCAGAGAATGAAAACAAAATCCCTGTTTTGGATCAAGGCCAGATTTCAAATCTTGAGCACTGTCCTAAGCATAACCTTGTCTCTCTGCATGGTTCTGTTTGAGCTGCCACTCGGAGCTTGAGGCAGAGCCACCTCATGCTCCAAAGAATGAATGCCACAGCTTAAATAACTCTACATGCTACCTGTCAACATGACTGGAGCCACAAGGAACGAGTTTTCCATGTATAATTCCAACACAGCATCACAGAGGTCCTATTCAGTTTGAGTTTTGTCTTCTAAGTATCAGACATGAAACACGCCAATTGCAGAGAAGTCACAGAAAACACTGGTGAATCTCTTCGTGCTCATTGACACCTACTGATAACCAAGCCCTGTTCATTACCAAAACACAAATAGTATACTTCTCCTTCAGCCTTCAGTTATGGCTAGGATGTAGCTTGAGACAGACTAAGTTGTTTTCAAGAATGCAAACTGAAGTAAATCTTCCAGTGGCTTGCCTCTTCTGGGGGTGACTGAACTGACTTGTGGTGAACTCAAGGCATGTATAACTCCTGGTGCTTTTGGAGAAAGAAAGCAGTTTTTTGTTATTTTGATAGCAAGACTTCAGTTAGGCCACATGCAGATTTTATATTCTAAATAACCTGGCTTTCCTCCATTCGCCAAGCACAACATCAGTATGATACCTCCACCCAGGACACCAGTCCCAGGCTGCGTCTCCCACCTGCACTCATCCTGAGTTTATACAGAAACTCACGGGTGCTTCACTTACTAGCCATAAAACTAGCTGTGTCTTCAACTGTGCTACCCTGCTGAGGGTTAAAGATGTAACTAACATTATGGTGCTTACTATACTTCATTAATATGGCGCATGTCTCTCATTCTGTCAGCATCCAGTCAAATAGGGCTCTTTGCCCTTGTGTTGCTCTGTCTGCAGGGGCTCTGGTGGGAAGTGATCTGCGGCTCAGGGACTTTGTGATCCAGAGACAGGGTTTGTGTTTGACAGAATAGAATTTTGATAGAATAATATCGAATTTTCTTTCAGGAATCTGTCTGAACAAGGATTGATTGAGAAGTGTTTTATCTGTAAATGACATCTGCAATAAAAAAATAAACAAGCCCTATAACAGATCCTAACATATAATGTGACCGTGATAAGAAAAAGAGAACTTCAGTTATACAACCCATCTGTAAAACTGGCAAGATCCTTCTTTTCCCGGGAAAGATGTCTATGCATCTGACATCACTGCCCTTACGTTGGAAAAGGAAGGAAATTATTTTCAAACTGTTGTAGAATTACGATTCTTCCACAATATAAACAAGGCAGATGATCAATCACAGCTCAGATTTCCAGTGGAAATATCAGAAATCCCATCAGTGCTCTGTGGTACTGGTGTATTGCTTGCTGTGGGCCTCTAGCTGAGGAAATAACGTCTCTCCATGAAGAGAAGAATCGAGTGATCTTTATCAAAAAAGGCAAAGATTCCTGAGTCCCCAGCATTCATTTATTTAGCTTGAATACATTGTCCCATACCTACAGGTGGGAGCCAAGAGGTGGTGCTAGAACTCAGCTATCTCACACCTAGCAAACGTCTGCTCCAGCTGGGTTTCAGGTGGAAAGATGCAAAAGATGGCTGCGCTCACTATGCTTTATGATGTTTCCGACCCCCGTCGTTTAGTCTCTCAGCTGTCTGTGCTGTTAGAAGGACTGTAACCTGGGTTTTAGTTTTGGGGATTAACTGTTCTGGAAAGCAATCATCCTCAATTCTTACTGCTCGCTTCCTAGAGTTCTTGAAACTGTTCGCTCCCAGCTACAGCCAGAAGCACTCATTATCAATATAATGAGAACAACTACCTCGGATGCAAATATTCATGAGTTAATCTTGTCTCATTGTCCCTAAATTGAACACTAGAGCAACACACTACAAAATACGCATGAGTCAAATCATGCTTAAAACTAACACCGGGCCTTTCATCAGTGACAAGCGCCCTGCGCTGCGAATGAATTACCAGAAGCTCTTTCAGTGGCAGCGAAACACTTCAGATAAGAACTCACGTCACATTTCTGATTGACCAGGGGCCTTGAGTAAGAAAGCAGGAAGAGCACCGGAGATGTTCACTTACAGCATCACTGGCAGGAGCATCTGTAGTGTCTGAGGTTTTTCTTGTCCTACTGGTGCGTGGCCGAACTGGAAAATCAGTCCCATGGCAATTGTGCCCTCCTTGTGGCCATCCTCAAAGGGAAATCCTGGTGATACCAGTGGAAACTGGAGTGTTGTTGGGCAGATTGGTATGTCTCTGCTGAGAGAATCACGCAGTGAGGTTTTTGAGGTGGTTTTGCAGAGCAGACCTTTTCAAATCAAACTGAGCAGAGACCTCAACAAGAGTGGTGAATAACCAGTTTTCTTATCAACCTAACAGCATTTATCATTTGTTACCTGCACCATCCTTTAGCAACTGATTTCAAAGTCACCCAAAAGAACCCTCCACTTACAGCTTCCAGTGTGTTTTCTATATTTATTCCCATTAAAATTTGGATGCTTAAGCCTTCTTCATTAAGTTCATTTATTCTATGAAAAAAGACCACTAAAGATTTTACTTTATAATCAACAAGAGGAAGCTAATAAATTGTAGCGTTTTGACCAATGGTTAGGGAATTTCTTGAAGAGCTCCTAAATAAGTAGCTGATATAGCAATTTAAAGGAAATTTTCATAAGCTGCTTAGACATAAACTTGTTTTTACTTAATCATATAAAAGAGCATACTGAGATAAGAAATCCAAATGCTAGGATATTACCTATTTTAAATTTGTCATTATTATATTCTTACATAATTTGTATAACATTTTATTGTTATGGACTAGACCAATTTTCTTTGGAACAAATCAGTGCAACGGCCACCTTCCATTTTGGGATAGATGCAAGTATCAATTATAGTACTCCAGGGAATCAGACAATAAGTGATACTCTTTTTTGTCCCCAGAATGCACACATGTCACCAGTAAAGCCATACATCAGCATAAATAGCAGGGGAAGTTTATTGGACATTGTTTTTGGAAGGCTATACATCTGAACGAAGCTGAGAAGACTAAAGCTGCTGAGAAAGGAAAGCAGAAAAGCTCATGACATGATCAGAGCAAGCTCTGGGCACACAGCTCTGAGTACTCAGCACTGCAAATCTGACCAGGCGCCTGCCAGTATTGGATCAAAAGTACTGCAGCCACCTGGTGCAAAGAGCTGCTGGATAGGAATTCTTCAAAAGCAAGTTAATTTTGTACCAGCGGGGTTTGTGCTGCTCTGGGTATATCATCTGTTCCCCCTAGAGCTGGCACACAAGATGGAGGCAGCAAAAATACCACAGCACGTGACCTGAGTAATTTGACAGGAATGGGAGTGTATATTCGTGCTCCAGCTGGATCAGTGGGTGATCTGGTGGTGAGCTGCTCTACCAGCAATGAATGTGGCACCACCAACAAAAAACAGAGGGGACTCTCAGGCTAAGAACTGACTGAAAAAGGGAATCCAAACTAGGAACAATTATCCTTTGTCGCGTGATTCTTTCACCAAGGTTTTGACAAAGAAACACCATTTTGTGAGCTTTTATGTTTCAGTGGCTACAGACACATGTCCAAATAGGGAACAATAGTACATTTAGACTACAACAGAATATTTTGCTTAAAATAGCCCATTTGGCAGCATATATCCAAGTTTCCTAATAAAACAGCAATAGCGTAGTTATTTAGTATTTTTAATGAACTGAGAAGACCAAGAAGACCAATGAATTTCAAATAAGATGCAAGCCAGCAGATAAAGTGTTTTGATCTCTCATGGTCCATCTCCCTGACAAAGAACAGGTGAATAAAACTAAGTCACAAGATCAGAGATTATTTCTTCCCCATTTTTTCCTACATCAGTTCTGTCACTGAGCCATGTGCTAGAGGCAGGTATTATTTACTTCAGTAGAATGCCCTTTTCCACTTAGTGTTTGCCCCTGACTAAGTGGAGGTAACCAGCAAATGTCTTTGTACCACAGGAAATACCTAAAGCAAGTATTTCCAGGTGTGTTATTTCATCAGTGGTTGAAGAACACATGCTAAAGCAGTATCACAAGAATTCACACCACCAGAAAGAGCACTTGGGGTGATCTATAGACAGGGTTGTTGTTCCTGATCTTTCCAAAACTGTGTGCTCATTATCATCTTTTCTGAGAAGTTTTATTTCCCACCTGGCTGTGGACAGCCAATTCCACCTTTGTATGAGAGCTAGAGTTAGGCTAAGACTTGGACAACCGGTGCTTGGTTCCTTTCTCTGCTTCTGTCATCCTAGGTGACTTTGAATAAGTCCCATACTGTTTTAGTGCCTGACTTCCTTACCCTTGAAATAGTCTTTCTGGAGATTGTTACAGCACAGAATATAGGGCACACAGACATTACAGTCCTGGAAGCCCTATCACCCTACAGGAGATATGCATGGCCCAATAGCTTCCTAGGTCATCTCAAGCAAACCAGCCCCTCTGTGCTGCTATCTCTCCTCTGCTTCCACCAGGTTTATTTCAGAGCTCACAGATGGATGTCTCAGTAGAATGCCTCTAATCAGGCACAATATTTTGCATGTAGTTAATCATTCATATGGGACTCTACATTTCAAACAGTTCAGATTTTCCTAATTAATGTTTTGCATCATGATCGTATTTACAGTAATTGGGACTGATATTTGAAGTACAGTAAAAGCTGTCATCTCATTCCCTCCTAAAGAACCCAATTACCTTCATTTGTTAGCAAATTCATGCTAACATTTGGGTTTATTATACTTGACAACATAAAGCCAGCTCCTTCAGTGACGCGGTTCAGCAGGGTGCCATCAGAGCCCAGGCCTAGAAGATGCTGCAGACCTAACCTTGGAGGCTAGAGCTGGTGTGCCTTCCTGACTTATATCCCAGCAGTGAAATCAATCAGAGTGTCTCAAGGACAAGAATTTCCCTTGTGCCTGAGATAGGCCTCAGCCCGTGACTACTGGGGACGATGACAGCTTTTGTAATCAGCCATTTCTGTGATGTTCATATGAGACAGAAGGAAGCTTGTGCCTGGGTTCGCTCAGCTCTACTTCCACCTCATTCTTTATGACTAGTGTTTTCAGTCAGCGCTTCTGAAGGCCAAGAGCCAGCCAAGAGGAAATATTAGGTGCAGAAACTGGGGTAAAAGTCAGGCCACCTGAATCAAAGCATTAGTCTTTTTGGGCTCTCCCATCCCTACATTACAGTCCTAAAGGATGGCTGCAGTGTGGCGTACGCTACTCATGTCACTAAAAGCGATAGCTGTCGTGGCATCCAAAAGTTAATTTCATGATCAGGTGTTAAAACGCACCTGTGTATATGACCACACCAGGTATGCACCTCAGAGGGGTGTTTACAAGCATGCCATGCACGCACCTCAGAGCCAATTGGTCATTCCTCAGATGGGAAAGAGGATGGAAGAGTGCCAGACTTCTTTCTTATTCTGGGAAGTCCGATTTCAGCTACTGATTATTACCTAATAACCTAATCAGCAGTAATAGCAATATTTGGCACTTAAAAACACTTTATATTCAAAGAGCTTCACCAGCAGCTTAGGTGGAAAATTAATCCCTAAATAATCAGCAAAGGAAGCAAGAAAAACAAATTTTTAACATGAGAAAATGGAGCTACAGAAGCAAGGTCAGATAGAGCACAGTCATTCTTTTGTTGTGGCTTTCTGCAGGCAAACAGGTGTTTTTTTAATAAGTAAATACGGTAAACTATGATTTTAACAGATGTTAGTGGGTCCAGATCAAGCCTAGTGGGAAGCTTTGAGTTGCCTAACTAATAAACATGTAAACAAGATAAAAAATGTTTCAATTTCACTGACCTCACCTACAGCAGAGGTTTAAGATGGGCTTGTTAGAGGGTATTAATGAGCACCAAAGGCACCCCCCCAACTGGGGTAAGCAAGATGTGAAAGAGAAACAGAAATTGAGAGGTCCCACCCTTCCCACCTGCCTACTGAGAAAGCCAAATTTGTCTCTGCACGAAATCTCAGCAAAAAGTTTTTCAACTGAAATCAGTTCCATGATTCAACAGTTCAATAAGCAGATACCTCTCTCTCTTCTTGGCAGTTTTCCCAAGAGCTTCCTCCAACTATTTTAGCTCTTAATTTCTCTCTCTCTCTCTCTGTCTTTCTTTTTTTGCTACAAGTAACTTCTTCCCCAAGCACCTATCTACAATTGAATCCTACTCTAAATTCATGTCAAGATCAGCTTATGTATTCATTGCCGAATGAATTTCAAATATGTGCTCCTTGTGTTCCTTTCCCAACAGGATAGAGAGGCCTCTTGAGTTGCTTTAAATGTCTCATTACAAATGCTTCATTAGAAACTACGTCACAGATTGTGTCAATCTGGTCCACACTTTCATGCCAAAAAGTAAAGACTTTCAAGCTGTGCCTTTCTTACCATTAAGTTTCCAATCTGTTTTTAGAATCTCAATCAGTTCTTTAAGGAATGCAAATGTTACTTCTCCCTTCAGTGCTGAAACTAGCCATTGGGAAATGCACATGCATAATGCTTTCCTGCTCCTGCATGTATTGAAACAATAATCAATGCTGGAAGGGCAGACTACTTTCTATATATTTTCTGAAGGACGCACAGACCTTCTAAGCTCATAGGGACAGTCCGCCTCCTTCACATTGTGTGAATAGAAATAATTTAGTAGAAATCAATATTACATGTGACAAGAGTTTAATCAAAATCAGTGTGGGAAGCTTGTCTATTGAGGATGAAGCTGATCTTATGATAATGTAACATGAGTCAAGTTTCTTTGAGCCTGTTTTTCTTCTCAGCTAGACTTGGTTTGCACCACCATAACTGTACTTACTTTAAGGGATTACTCTTAGCTGCTACTTTCTACATAGTGCAACTCAGTTCCATTATTGTTTCCTACGTACTCAGGAGCCCTACCTGCTTTGCAGACATGGTGAAACTCAGTTTTGACAGTAATTCTTACTATGTCCTCTAATAGTGCTTCTGTGGCTTCTGAAACATGTAGAGAAATATGGATTATTTTGTTTCCTACTGAGTAACTCATTTGGTGTGAAGCCAGAAAGAACTAGTACAGAAACGCGTTCTCTTGCAGATGATCAGCAGTTAAAATAGAGGCAACCAGTGAAAGTGTGAGATGGAAAACCCAGCACCTTGGATATGGGAAGCTCAACACAAGTAAAAATAGGAGGTAGCATATATGAAATACACCACAAATTATTTCTTGTTGACTGTGACAGAGCAGAAGGCAGATAGGACACATATGCTGATGGCAGCTGTGCATCCAGACAACCTCACTCGTCTGATGGTCCTGTCTGAGACGCACCAAACCATTGTCTTGCCTCAAGGTAGGATCACAGAGACTCCACATCCTCCCCTATCAGTCTTTCCTGACCATTAGCAAGTTTTCCTATCATCCGACCTCAATATCCACATTGCCCATGAGTTCTCATCCTAGAAAACCCAACATTATTTGAAGACTGCAACTGTCTCACTCAATCTTCTCTGTAAACACCCTTCCCAGTTGCTTTCCTCAACCCACATACACTTTGTTTCCTAGGACTGCAGCACCCATACCTAGTCTCCTCTCAATTCAATACACTTCTTGCAGGATAATGCCGGAAGCTGGGCACAGTGTTAAAGTGAAGCCTCCTCAGTAGTGAGTAAATCAAATAGCATTCCTCTTCACACACCTTAGTGCATTGTTTTATCCGGATAATGTGACATGGTTGATGTAAGTTCAGGCTGTGATCTGCTATAATCCCTAGAAGCTTTTCAGAAAATATGTCTACTGAAACCCCCCATTTTAAGTTTGTGCATTTTTCTTCCTAAGAATAGAATTTTGCTTGTTGAGCTGCAGCTTTTTAGCCAAGCCAGATAATTGTTGTGTTTTTTTTCCAGTTTGTCAAGAACATTCCTTCTCCATTCACGCTGCCCCTCCCAGCTGAGTGTTATGTGCCTGTCTAACAGGTATAGTCTCTACTCTATCATCCAAACCATTAATCAAATGCTGAATATTAAATCCACATTATAACTCCTTGGACACATCTTCTCAGCTGGAAAGATTATCATAACTACTCTCTGAACAATTATTTTAAACCAGATTTACACTAGTTCTGCTGTATTTTCATCTAGAACATTCTTCTTCAACTCCATTCAACAAGAACCACTCAATCCTTTTGAAAAAGAAAAAAAAAAAAGAGAGAGAAAAAGAATCCACGGACCACCTTTTGCAATGTTACCGTATGAGAATTAGGTGTGGTGAAAAGTAGATGAAAGTTTAATTCCCTTCCGTCTTTGTTTTGCCTTCCCAATTTGTGAAGAAGTGCACATACATTTCTATTTAACTGTTGTTAGTAACTACTTTGAAACTCACCTCTGATGTCTTACAAAAAACTAGAGGGAAGCCCACAGACTACCAGAAAGAAACTTGGTCTAGACTGAGGTCCCCTAGACTGCTTAAGACAAATACCCCTGAGACAGTGTCAAAATTCTACTGAGACAAGTTTCATCTGTTGCTTCTTGGTTAACCTCCCCAGGTTCTGGAGAAAAGAGAGAGTTCATACATTTTATGTCACAGCATCACACTACTTTGGCTAAGAGGCAGTGGGATCATGACATCAGTACGCTTTCTTATGTTTATATGATTCCAGGGTTGTTAGGAAAAAAACAAAGTAGCTCAAGGAGTGGTCTTAAAAATTGTTAAATGCTGGAAACTTTAGGGTGTTCTTCCCAAAGATGGGAACACTGTCCTGTATCGCTCTGGAGAGTAATCTCCTGTAGCATTTAAAGCTCAGGCATGCTCTGCATTACAATGGTACTGGCTGTAAAAATCCATCTCACTTTCAGAGATTAAGTTTATCACAAATGCTCAGAACCTCAGACCTTTAACATATATGTCTGCAGCCTGATCACCTTCTTTGGCTGGAAGTTAATCCTGATGTTGTGACCACAGATTACATATTATGTTACGCATCATGCTGTCACAGATGTTTTAGCACTTTTGTGTGCCTGACATGAGTAGGAGGATCCTCAAGGGAAATTTTAACCAGAAATATATTACATTTAATCTTGGAGGAGAGGCCATGCAATGTCTAATTAAATTTTCTTCATTTCTTCCTCACATTTGGCCAGTTGGGATCATAGAGTTTCACAACATCTTCACTGAAAGCAAGGACTGTTTTCGGTTGGTGTTGTTTTCTTCCTAGCTGACTAAATGTCAATTAGGTAGTGGAAGAAATTTAATTGAGTTGTGCTGAGTTCTTCAGTGACTAACAAGTCTGCTCCTGAGCTGTGGATGAAAACATTATATCACCTGTGACATGTGTCATCCCAAGGATGAGGCAGTGGAGCTGAAGGATCAGTGGAACATGTGCAGCTGGATTTCTTCTCTTCCAGATGAAGCCTGGTCACCACAGTCCATGTATACACCAACATAAAGAGAACAAGGTAGTAAAGGCCTCTAGATTGACACATCCAGATCTCAGCACAGAAACTATGGACTGCTAATATTTACAGGTCCTAAAGTGTGAGCACAGTGTCTTGGACATCTTGACACAAATGCTTTGCTGAAGGTATGTAGACCCCTGGGTTAGTGTTTACTGAGCTCAGTTAGGAACCAGTAGCAGTCTGACTGCACAGGTTATGTGTCACACCTTCCAACCTTGCTGAGGAATGGGACTTCATGGCTCCTACAGAGGACCCAAGATAGCACCTCCTCACAGGACTGTCCTGTACATTGTTGATGTTACTACACAGTTGTTTCAGGGAACTTGATTAATGAATTTCTGCATTTTGTTCCTTTGCATAGCGTAGATGTAGCCTCCAAAAATTTCAGTTTGCACCTTAATATGGTCTCCTTTTGCTACTTTGGCAATAAAATAATCCCTTTAATTGAACATAAAATAAAACTATTATATATTGTAAGGCACCTCTACCTTGCTACAACAGCATTGAAGAACCTTTATGTTGCTGAAGAGAAGTGGTTTGGCTGTACAACCCAGACCTAGCCACGTTTTACACTTGTCACTAAGCTGTGGGTGAATCCTGTCCTTAGTTGCAGGGCAGAGGGTGGGGGAGCAGTCAGTAGTCAGTAGAAGTCCATGGACAGGGTGGAGAGCACACTATTCTCCCTGAGGTACTGGATTCTAAAAAGCTGAATCACCTTTGCATAATTTCGGTTTTACAGCTGTGGAGGGTAATTAATACAGGCTTCCAGGAACAGAAGAGCAAGCTTCGGCTACAGCGCAGCCCTTGCATGCAAGGCAGTACTCTCAGTGCTCCAGCGAGGCTAAGGAATTGCAAAGCTCCTTTCCTGGATCATTCATATCGCTGACATTGTAATTAAGACATCTGACTGACTGAAAAGTGGCTGACTGCTGCTCTGCTCCATTGAGCTCTCTAATCTGGTGGGGAAAGGCATAAGAAGACATGAGTGCTGGAGGGAAACATGTGCCGCACAGATCCAAAACAGAGAAAAGATAGACCATTTTTATCATGAAACTGGGCAACTGTCTGCCTAGTCTGCATAGGCTCTCCAGTTCTCAGTGTTTTCAAAACAGGACCAGGTGCTTTTCTGGGAGATCTGTCATCAAATACAGAATCATAGAAGCACAGAATATCCTGAGTTGGAAGGGACCCACAAGGCTCATTGAGTCCAACTCCTGGTTCCGGACAGGACCACCCAAAAACCAGACCATGTGTTTGAGAGCATTGTCCAAACGCTTTTTGAACTCTTGGCAGCTAGGTGCCATGACCACTGCCCTGGGGAGCCCGTCCCAGTGCCCGACCACCCTCTGGGTGCAGAACCTTTCCCTAACCCCCAGCCTGACCCTCCCCTGTCCCAGCTCCATGCCGTTCCCTCGGGTCCTGTCGCTGTCCCCAGAGAGCAGAGCTCAGCACCTGTCCCTGATGTTACTGAATTCGGCTTAGAGGTGATGCTGAACTGTATATATGTGATGCACAAAGGATTTAAGGCTAGATGATCTAAAGATGCTTTCTGGCCTGAAATACCATCCATCTTCATATCTACTTTGTCCTTGACAGTGTAGAACCAGCAGCAGAAACCAACCTTGCAAAATGCATCTACTACTACTCTTCTTTCTAGAAACATTTTTTTTTAATGATACACTCTTTGCCTTAAATGTTTTCTCATGAAGGCTCATAAGCAAGTATGTGCCCATTCACATCCTTTTCAAACCTGCAGCCATTGTTAATTCAGATTTTGTTTGTGTTTAAAAAATAATGTATTGATGCACTGAATTTTTGAGTGACTCATCTAATTCTCTGAGTAGGTGGATTGTATGCCTTCACACAGTGAAAGTATACTTTAATCTTAACCATTGAATTCTTTTAATCTTCAAAGGCAAAATGATGCAATCCAGTAATGCACTTGACTGCTGCTTGAATTTCCAGGGAAGATCTCTGGTCCTGGACCTAAGTTATAAAAAAGACTGCCAGTTACATTAAAGCTTACCTGAATGGCTTCAGTGGGCTTCAGGCTCCAAAGGAATGATTGACACCATGGCATATTTCAGGCCAGTCTTGAAGCTGCTCTGAGTTCTTCTGGGCTCAATGTCCCTCTAGGGCTGCAGAAGCTGATGAGGCCAGTGGCGTGTGGCATCATCTGTCCATGCTCCTCTTCTCCCTGGCTTAGACTGTATGATTCCCAGCATCGACAGCTATGACTCCGGCTCCACTTCGTGGCACCAACTCAACACCTCAGAAAAAGAACTTGAGGTGCATGTGCACATGAAGTTGTGTATGGCCTTTGGACCATAAAGTTGGAGGCTGACAAGTGGCAAATATCTATGGACAGTCAAGCGATCTAAAATAAACCAAATGGAAAGTTTCCTGCTTCCTAGGTATGGCAAGCAGACAGTGAAGACTACAGGCAAAGAAGAACTCAATTAGGTCTCATTTGTCTTTTTAAAAAGGGCAGAATATGAAGATGGATATTTCCGCCCTAATCCCAGTTTGTGCACAATGGTAGTCTCTGCTGCAGGTTGCTCAGAGCTTTCTGTTAACTACTACAATTCAATAAAACCCAGCCTCAGAGCAGGGACATGAAACAATCTGTGTATTGAAGTTTTATTTGAGCTGCCTTGGACAGCTAACCCACCAGCTGCTCTCTGTGCCAACATACCCGCCTGATTTAAAAATATATAATAATAATCTTCCATTAAATTTGCAAACAAAACAGAGTAGACGGAATAGCTCCCCTTGCCCAGCCTATGTGTAGTTACCGGCCCTTTGGCTGAGTGTCAGGTTTTTTAAGCACATTTATTAAAGAGGAGTGAAGGTATTGTCTGTACCAGAGGTGCTGGACTGGGTGTCTAATAACTGCCCTCAATGTGGGATAAATTACACACAATCAGCAGCCCCAGCTTCAGAAAATAAATCAAAAGGAGTAAGAAAGTGATATTAAATCAGTTAAATCAACGTGGCACAGGTAAATACAAGTCCTACATGTGGCTTTTGACCGATTTACAATTACTTGATTCCCCGAAATTAAAGAAAAATAAACTGCCTGATTGATTTCATAATCCAGGGGCCACAAACTGCTCTTGTTAATAGAAGACCTGCTGGTTTGGATAATAGATGGAATTGCTAATTTAGTTGCTATTCACTATGCTATAATTTTTTCCTCTAAACTGAATTGTTAAAAATAAACAATTTATTTTCCTTCCCAAATAAGAAAGAGAGAGAGAGAGAATTTATTACCAATAGTGTTTTGTGGCTTTAGGACGAAAGTTAAATTTAGAACTTAGACTAGTTGCACAAAGAGGATTATGAATATTTTAAGGAAACAGCTTCCACTTTCTTCTGAATATAGATAGGAAAGGGAATAAATTGAAACAAGGGTTTGGGGAATAAACTGAAACAAGGATTTTGGTGTTATTCTTGGAGGCTGATGTGCCCCTGAAGATGAGTGAATGCACTGTGCCTGGTATTTAACTTTTCTTGACTCAATATATTGCCTCTGTAAAATCGTGAAGCCTGTGGTAGCCAGGCTGGTCAGCCAGGAATTTGTCCTTGACTCAGTCTGTAGCCCAGGAGCTCCCCGCTTCCTGCCCAGATGTGCCTGCACTGGTCCTTCCTCAGCTGCAAACTGGGCTACAGCCTGCCCGGCTTTGGTCCCAGCAGAGGGATGCCACCAGCGCTAGCCCTGTGAGCAACACTTTCCTGGTACAGTAACAAGCCAAGATGGTTCATTTTGCCCTTATGTGGCTGGACCAAAGCTGCATGGCGTTGCAGTGACACAGAGCCAGGACACCTCCTTCTCACCTCAGCAAGCAGGAGGCAACTTGAGGTGAAGGAAAGCCCATCTCACTTCCCCTGGGAAACATTTCTGCCTATGTTCACCCCTAGGGACACAGGCTGGGGTGGCTGATATGCCGACAGGTTCTCCCATGAACTAGCCCTTCAAGTGTCTCTGTTTAAGGAGGCTTTAAGGACTCTGGGACATATTCCTGTAACTCCTTAGCACTGAACTCTCTTTGAACCGATGCAACAGAAGGGAAGCAAAGACACGTGCATGGATTGTGTGCAGTAAAAAACAAAAGCTTGGCCAGACCAGAGGTTTGGATCCAAGCCTGGATCTGGGATCTGGGCACACTTTGCAGTGTATATACAGTATGAGTGAAGAGTGACATTTTAGAAGAGTTTAGGAGAAGAAGAAATGATGACTTGCATCTCCCCAAACGTAACTCCAATGGCAGTACTAGAAAAGAGCAATCAGCCCTTTTTAACTGCATTTGTTCTCACAGAAGAGTCAGGAAATTAAAGATTTTTTTTAGGCAAAGACATCAAATGAATTTTGGTCCCGTACTTCACAAAAACTGGCGCTTTTACCAAATAATGAAGTTTTTCAATGGAAAGGACAATTAATTACCCCAAAGAGGTTGCTAAATGTATAGAAGAAGTACGAAACTTAAAGATAATCATTTTCATCTGGCAGCTATTCCCATTAACAGTGTTGTGTTCAGGAATATTTAGAAATCTTGACTGAAACTTTTAAACATAAAGACACTAGTCCAATATAGATCTATTAGTTGACAGTCTTATGGCATGGACACAGTACACAATTTTCTTTGCTTTAGTGCAAGTAAAGAGGAAAAAAATTGCACCAATGCAACAAAACTGAGAGAAAAATGAGATGCAATGTTTTTGTTTTTTTTTTTTTAAAATTATAAAGCATTCATTACTACATACAGAAAACAGTCTGCATCATGCAACAGGGAAGGCCTGGACTCAAGCAAAAACAAACGTTCAAACTTTTGAACAAATCTGGTCAAAGACTTATAAAAATGTAATGTAAAATGGATTTCTCTTTTTTGCAAGAGAATTTGGGACTAAATATTAAACATAAATTCTCAGTGAGATGATAACTGTGCCCACTTTCATAAAATGTATTACAAAAAGTGAAGTGTTACAGTTCAGAAGAATAAAACTCATTTTGTATTAATTCATAAAATGCACATATACACGTGTTCATGCCTTCACATTTAGAATCATTTAAGTATTGTAAATGACAGGTTATTTTAACCAAAATCTCTTCCTTATCATTGGTGCTACCCTGTACAAAATCAACTTGAAAGCAGATAAACACATTACTCAAAGCAGTCGGCTATCTGATTATGGTATTTAATTGGCCCAACCATTGCATCGGGCTGGTGGTCATCACAGAGAGTCTAAATCTTAAAAAAGTGCACTTATTTATGGACTCAGTGCATTTGTAGCTCTGGGTCAATGTACTGCTGATGATTCTGTAGGCGGTAGCTTTCTTTTCATGTTATTGCTGAAGCAACAGTCTATGTGTGACAATACCATGTCAAGTGAAATCAAAATTGTAAACCTAAGGGCCTCAGTCTCTCAGGAGATTTTATGTTTTAGCACAAATCCGGGTGGGTCCACATCAAATCCAGGGAGAGGGAGGGAGGGAGGGAGGAGAAAGAAGATAGGAAAGAGGAAGGAAGGAAGGAAGGAAGGAAGGAAGGAAGGAAGGAAGGAAGGAAGGAAGGAAGGAAGGAAGGAAGGAAGGAAGGAAGGAAGGAAGGAAGGAAGAAGAAGGAAAGAAAGAAAGAAAGAAAGAAAGAAAGAAAGAAAGAAAGAAAGAAAGAAAGAAAGAAAGAAAGAAAGAAAGAAAGAAAGAAAGAAAGAAAGAAAGAAAGAAAGAAAGAAAGAAAGAGAAAGAAAGAAAAAAGAAAGAAAGAAAGAAAAAGAAAGAGAAAGAAAAAGAAAGAAAGAAAGAAAAAGAAAGAAAGAAAGGAAGGAAGGAAGGAAGGAAGGAAGGAAGGAAGAAAAGAAGAAAGAGAAAGAAAGAAAAAGTCATCCTTTTAAGCCATATTTGAAACACAAGATGATTTCTTTGTTCAAGATGGTCACATTTTAGGATTAAAGGTACTATAGAAAAACATATGAGTTAATACTATTAACATCATGAGACAGCTTTATCTAGCAGTTTGCTGTTTGTCCCTAGATTTTAAGTGAATCTGAGAACAGCTTCTGTCACATTTCAGGCATGACCTCTCATGTGCTCTGACACATCACATTGGGCCGCATACGTGACATCATGTTTTCCTTAAAGAAAGAAGTTTGATGTGACCTATACAACCGCACTCCATGAGTCACAGCATGATGCACTGGACAGAAAATTTAAAAAGACACTTTTGCAAAATCCACCATTAAAAATGTTAGTTTTTCAGGGAAACAAAAATGTTTAAAAAAAAATTAAAATACTTCCAAAAATGCCAAATTATACTCCATACAATGTTTTAATCTGGATTGGTGGTCGTAATATACCATTAACTTTTAAAGACTTGAATTAAAGGACAGATAGCGAGGGAGGTAGATAGATAGACATGAAAATGTTCTTTTCAAGTTGTTTTTCCTCTTGATAACAGACATCCTTGGTATGTTTTTATTCTCTAGATAGATGAGATAAAGGTGAAATGAGCAAATGATGCAACATGCAATGAAACAATGAGCGCTTCTCCTTGTCCTCAAATTGCAAAGAGAGCAATTTTGTGCTGGGTCTGCCAAGCTGTATTGTTTTTAATTTCACAGAGTCATAGAATCATAGAATGGTTTGGGTTGAAAGGGACCTTAAAGACCATCTGGTTCCAACCCTCTGCCATGGGCAGGGACACCTCCCACTAGACCAGGTTGCCCAAAGCCCCTTCCAACCAGCAAATTCAGTTTTAACTTGTTCATTTCCACTGAAGTGGGTTTGGGAGCACTCAGACATGTAGTTGAGTGAGCAGATCAGAGCAGCAACACTCTCTAAGAGTGGGCAGCAATGAAAAGTTGAGGCAAGACATCTTCTACTGGCACAGCCACATCTGCAAGAGATTGCCTGCCTACAGCCTGTTTTACCCCAAGTGCTGCACTGCTGTCGCTAGGCTTTTTCTGGAACTAGTACTAGTTTACTGAAGTTTTGAAGTTTCACCAGGTTACAGTGCACCCTGTGAGAGCAGACAACCCCACAAATGAAATCCTTATCCTTATCCAGGAAGGTCACAGCTGCATTATCCCCTGAAGAGATTTTTGTCCTTGTCTTCCCAGCAGCGTGAGGTGTTTTAATGCAAGGAAAGAACAGCTAAGGCCAGTCTGTGATGCTCATATGTTGTGAGCAACCCTGCACGCTGATGGAGCAAGGTGGCATGAGCAAGGGCCACAGATGTTATTGGAAAAAATGGTATAAATCAGGATGCAGCAAATCCTACCCATTGCCAGTTCAGTCCAGTAAGTCTTCTGGCAGTGAGCCTGCCGTGGATAATCTTAGCCAGTTAAGCTGGACATATAAAATTAAATGCTGCAGATACTCTCACACCCTCCTCTGTGTTTGAATTTTCAGATTCTTACTGGGATGATGGAATATTTTTCTGTATATACATTTCCCTAGCTTGCTTCCTCCCTTGCTACGGACAGTGATAAACAGGCGAGAGCCTCTCTTCTCCGCCTCCCTGAGAGCTCAATGGTGGCTAAAATTGTCATCCACGTAGAGACTCTTCTCTGATTCTCCGGGGATCTGAAGTGCTCCTCCACTTCAGCAGTGTTCACTTGTTCCTTGCTGCTGCAATAGTCCTCTCAGATCTGCTTGCTTCAGAAGGAACGTGTTCAAATGAACTGAAGATCAGTAAAAATTAAACTTGCCATGGTCTCTAAGCAAACAGCCCTGCTTGTTAATTTTTTTGTTTGTTTAGCTCAGGCAGCACCTATAGTTAATTTTCCATGAAGTTTTTTGACTTACCAGTGAGCCAGAGCAATGCAAATAATTAATTCACTTGAACACATTCAAATTTGAGTTATAAAAACAACCACTGCTGGGTGGGCAGCTGGATTTAATTATACATGCGTGTGAATAAAGAAACCTAAACATGTATCTGTAATAATTTCTCATCAGCTTTGCAATTTAGTTTTACACTGGAAGTGATCTTCTGAATAGGAATAAAATAAATCTGCCCAGTAATTAATTTTCAGTGGAAGAAAGCTTGTAGATATACTGTTAAAATAAACTGGTCTGCTCACAGTTCTGTACATTTTGACTCAAGTTAAAAGTACAAAACTATCTTCTGCTGTGCACTTATGCATCTGCACGGAGAATAGTTTTGTCCCTCATTCAATCACCTCCTTAAATTAGATGAATGTTAGTTATTTCTTGTTATAAACTGTACCTCTCCATAAGGAATCCATACAGAAAATACTGACAGAATGACATTCCCATTCATATTTACCTACTGTAAGTTTGCATTAAGCAAGTATTTCCTTGAATGATTATTTAGAAATCAATTGAAAACTATGTTTGAAAATTTCATTGCGTGATATAGCCAACTGGAATCACTAATTTGTGCATAACATTAATGCAAGATTTATTCAGAGTCTTCTGCTTGAGGGGAAGGGGAAATGTGGTTTGTTTACAGCAATAATGATGCAAGATATTCTCAAGATGTTTGTAGGATGTGTAATATAATTAGAAGAACGGAATTTGAGTTCCTCCAAAAGCAAACACAATGGAATAGAAAATTAAATACAGAACATTTTTCTTCTGAGACAGCAGTGGACAAAGGAGCCACCTCCCATACCTCTGGTTTCAGGGCTAGAGACGTGCTTTCTGTAATGACAGCAGGGAACAGCTCAGTGATTTATATCGGAAGCTTTCTAGAAAGGCTGAGCCAAACTTTGAAGACAAATGGAGTAACTCAGCTTTACGCTGTTGCAACTTTAAGCAAAATTTGCTTGTCAGTAGTAGAGGAAATAAAGGGCTTATAACTATGTCACAAAAGTCCTTTGTAAGGTAGACGATTGGATTTTTTTCAATAGGTATAATGTAAGTACTTAGCAGAGTGTCTTTCTCTGGCCCCCTGACATTTAAACAGGAATCTATTAGTCAACTGATGTCATTAGCCAAAGTACATTCTTTCTAAGGATGACACTGATGATCTAATCGATCATCATTATTAAGCTAACATCAATCAACTGCAGGTAGACTACAGCAGCTGTCGGATAGATAAAGTTCCTCTCCCAAAGTTGGAAACAATGGGCTTCATTTCAATTCCTTGCTGTTATAAAACTCACAAAATGTTGATGGGCCAAAATCTGCCACTAATTTCAAAGGTGGTGTTATTCTAGATCTATGCTGGTGTAACAAAGTAAGAAAAAACTGTGCATTCCTTGTTTCAGCAATGGGGAGACTACAAGTGTCATGGTTGTGGCACAACAGTTCAGAAAAACAAGTTGAGATAGTTGCCCGTTAGGTGCCAAAGGCAAATTTTATCACGAAGTCTCATCTTTAAAGAACAGTTTAGATCAGTTTAATACTGTAAAATAAATGATTAGGAATTCCTAGTCCTTTTCACAGCAAGATTTGGAAAAAAATGAAAGGACTTCCTAGAAAGACATATGCCAACCTAGGCATTCGTCCACCCACTCTTCTCCCCTGGTCTGATGGAGTTATTTTATAGGCAATCTTGTATACATGGCACATAGTTAGGAACTATTATAATCATATAAATTGTGATGAAGGAACAGGATGGCACCAGCTTTTGAGCTGGTTCTTTTCCCTGTTTGCTGATGGGAAGGGAGTGAATCACCACAGACTGGGTGTGGATGGAGGATGACCAAGGTGATGACTTCCAGCAGTAAACAAGTGTGAGGAAAGAGGTGAGGTTTACCGGGAAAGGGACAGGTAGACATTACCATCTTCAAGGAAGGAAAAAGAAGCAGAAGATAAAACACTTATTTAGTCATTATGTAGTTATTCATCTTCTCCTGTAACACTGTAGGGCTAACCAGCTCAAAGACTGCACGCTCTTCACAGAAGAGACCTGGCAGCCATCTTGGTTGACAGGGATCACTGTGTTCTGGGGCTGCTAAATTTATGTGGCAGCAGCAATCCCTACTACCAAGGCCACATTCAGGAAGGATCCCACACTGCTGTGTTTTTAAAGGGTACCCAGAGAGAAAAGTATCCCTGAGCATGAGCAAACAGAATGTGCATACGCCCTGACTGAAATGGGTGTCTGCTCTCTGAGGAACTACATACCCACCTCAAAGGCCCATGTCCCTGGCGACTATCAGGACAGCAGGGAGGACGTGAAGCCATCCCATAAAGTCACATTTCCCTCTAGCAACACTGTGACTGGGGCACCATGGGGATGAGATGTCTGCCAGCCTTTACAAGACAGGAATGAAAGGGAGGGGAAAAGCAAGCCAAGATGGGGGTGCCTGTCAGGTCTGCTTCATCCCTGTCAGATGTCAGCTGCCTCCACTGCTTCTAACTATAAATGTGACAGATAGGTGCCTCATGACAGTGAGTGATTATAATCATGCATGATGAAAGGATCTCAGATTATGGTTGCTGTCAGTGGATTTTGTGTCAAACTGGAAATATATATTTAGTATTTACTTCACTTGAAGTCACTTAAGTTATTAATACAGTTCTCGGCCAATTTTGCACCCCACTCTCTCCACCCTTACATCTGACTGAGAAGTTATGGAAGTGATATTCAAAAGAGCAGAGCCTTTGGGAGGCAGATGTCCAACTTCTAAAGAAAGGTAGGATTTAGTTATCTCAAAGCTTCTTCAGAATCTGTGCTCACTGAGTGCCAAAATAAGTGCAAAATGCTTTGCCTTACCCCAATCCCTCACCATAGTTTTAAGTGATTATAGAAAGTGCAAGGTGCCAAACATTTGGGCAGATTAAAGAGGTCAGCAGCAAACTGTGGGGTATCCATTAAGTGACATGAATCAACATGAACCCATCAGCTTCTGTGGAGCTGCGTCAATTTGCACCCACTAAAAGCTTGACCACATTCCACTTAGCAAACTGAGCTTTATGCCATCTGTATTGACCAATCCCACAGCTTAACAGAATGGGATATTCTAAAATAGTGCCAGCAGTAATGTTCTTTGAGCTGCTTTACCCTGTACGTATGCAGATAACAAGGTTTTATTTTTGGGGGTGGGTTTTGGAGTATAGTCTCATGACCATCCCATTCTCACACATGGATGCAGGTTTGCCACACTCATAATACCTGGTGCAAGTGTGAGCTACCTCTGTTCCAGATTTAGAGCAAGGTCTGCCACTATCAGCACTTCTCCACCAGCCCCACTGTATCTACTCTAGGATAACCTCGTCACTGTAACTATACTGGGATGGCACAAGCGCTACAGTTTGCTAAGGTGGATGAGAATGAATCTCGTACCAGAATAACTGCCTTTGGAGGAACTGTGATAGCAGCTCTGGTCATCATTCATTCAGGGGTTGTATTAGTCTGAAGGAAAAAGAATGAAATGACAAAAAGGAAGCTTGGCTTTAATGAAATCAACTCCGCTGAGACAAGAAGCAGATCATAAAACAGCCAAATATGTCTGCGTATATTTTTGCAGGCAGATAGAAGTTTGTTTGCTGTTCTTCCCCTTAAAAGTCATAAATAGTCTAGTTCTGGGTTGGTCTTGAAATACCCTGATGATCAGCAAACCTTAGAGTCTCTCTCAATTGTCCATATCATCAGAAATGGTGTATTTCAACCCAAGACAAACAGCTGGGTTGTCTGTCTCAACAATCTTGCCAGTGATAACAGCTCACTGTTTTACTCCTTAATGGTTGACTATGGCAGCAGGCTATGGGGCCAGCACAGAGGCTCAGGACAAGAGAAGCCAGGCAAGAGACAATCTGGAGCACAGGAAAAATTTGGTGATAATTATCAATGGCAAACTGTCCCTACCCAAGTGAAAATTAGTTGGAACCTTTCACTCTATTCCTGAAATTATTCTTGGATTTGCCAAACACTCCACAGTTACCCAGCAAATGAGGTCTGATATGTTCACAACCTACTGGGGCATGACTATAAGTTATGTGCCTGACAGTTTTTAAATTTGGACTTAAATGATGTATGTATTTAGATATTTAGTCAACACCAACTAGCCCACAACACTCAGTTTTGTATGCTGTGTGCAAAATTTCTTAATCTATATAGGTTTCCAGATACACTTCTTTTGAAATTATTCCTCTACTTCTGTATCACATTCTCATAATTTTTGCATCTGCATATTCTGGACCACGGGCATATTTCCAGTTTACCATTTTAATGTCCCTCATTATTTTTAATGTCACAAAATGGCAGTACTGGAATTATGACTTTAAATAATCAGAGTAACCATTGACATGCAAAGTACTCCATACTTCATGAACTGTGCTTATAAATATTTATTTAGTCAACAGGAACAGTAGAACTCTTCTAAGCACATCAAATTGACTATACCCTGCACTGTTAATTCTTAATTTGTGTGGCTCCATCTAAATTATAAAAAAAAAAGAAAAAAAAATCTAGGATGTTTCACATTCATTTACTGGTGGAAAAATAAATGTAACCATAGCTCATAATCCTATTATGCTCTCAATTTAAAATGGTTTATAGATCTGGTTTATCATCAGATGGTTCTTGTCTAACAGACTGGCTGACATATCTTTAAAACACCTGAAAGACTGAGAATTTTCCTGTAAGAAAATATGTTCTGCTTACATGTGAAAATAGTTTGCTCAAAGTCTAGGCAGAACTTTGCAGAGCAAGTCTTAATAAAAAACATTTTGTCTCTTGGCTCCTTTCAAGAAGAGAAGCTGCTGCTTGGTCTGACCTTTCTCAGAGTGATGCACTGTACCTACACCTGAAAGGCTCAAGCTGGCTTTTGCAATACATATTTCTGGAAGAGAAGGTGCTTATTACTCAACAGAAGTAAATCAAATCAGTGACCTTTACTTTAAATACATCTGTAACATCTTCCAGTGAGCTAATGGTTTTCTCTTTCCCATCTAGGGTTGGAGGTGTGAAGACCTGACCTATCTTTTGTAGTCTGCAGAAGCCCTTGCTGTTCTTCTCCCCTCCCAAATACAGTTTCCCAGATCCATTGGGCATATTCAGCACTTATCTGTCTTTTAAGATACTGGAGAGACTTTGCTCTCACTTATACCCATGGCAATTTGGCAATTCTGAGTAAATGAAGCGGGTGAATATATGTGTCCTGAAGTTAATAAATCTTCTGCAACACCCTCCTGAGTTGACTCCTTATTCAGACTCAGCTTCACATTTCTCATACATCATCACAATGTTCAGGAATGCTTCCTGATATCTGAACAACAGCATTTTATTAACTAGCTCCCACCACACAGCGCTTGTGATTTGCTGCCTATTCAGTGTAAAGGCATGCAAGGGATGGGAAAGGCCACACCAGCTTTTTTTTTTTTTTTTTTAGATATATGTGGGAAAGCAGCAAATTAAAACAACAACAAAGATTGCCTTATGGAATACTAGAGCCTAACTTTGCTCACAGGGACCAGTTTCTCCTAATGTGGGAAACGTTATTAGAAAGCTGATTTAACATTCCAAGCTTTTTCAAAGCTTGCAAAATAGAATCACAGAATCACAGAATATCCCGAGTTGGAAGGGACCCATAAGGATCATCTAGTCCAACTCCTGGCACCGCACAGGTCTGCCCAAAGTTTAGACCATGTGACTAAGTGCACAGTCCAATCGCTTCTTAAATTCAGGCAGGCTTGGTGCAGTGACTATGTCCCTGGGGAGCCTGTTCCAGTGTGCGACCACCCTCTTGGTGAAGAACCTCTTCCTGATGTCCAGCCTAAACCTCCCCTGCCTCAGCTTCATACCATTCCCACAGGTCCTGTCACTGGTGATAACGGAGAATAGGTCACCTGCCTCTCCACTCCCTCTCGCGAGGAAGTTGTAGGCTGCGATGTGGTTCCCCCTCAGCCTCCTCCAGGCTGAACAGGCCCAGTGACCTCAGCCGCTCCTCATACGTCTTACCCTCTAGGCCCTTCACCATCTTCATTGCCCTCCTCTGGACACTCTCCAACAGTTTAATGTCCTTTTTGTACAGTGGTGCCCAGAACTGCACACAGTACTTGAGGTGAGGCCGCACCAGCGCAGAGTAGAGCGGGACAATCATTTCCCTCGACCGACTAGCGATGCCGTGCTTGATGCACCCCAGGATACGGTTGGCCCTCCTGGCTGCCAGGGCACACTACTGGCTCATATTCAACTCGCTGTCAACCACAACCCCCAGATCCCTCTCTGCGGGGCTGCTCTCCAGCATCTTGTCGCCCAGTCTGTACGTATAGCCAGGGTTGCCCCGTCCAAGGTGCAGGACCCAGCACTTGCTTTTGTTAAACTTCATGTGGTTGGTGATTGCCCAGCTCTCCAATCTGTCCAGATCTCTCTGCAAGGCCTTTCCACCCTCATCTGAGTCCACAACTCCTCCAAGTTTAGTGTCATCGGCAAATTTGCTCAAAACACCTTCTAGTCCTACATCCAAATCATTTATAAAAACATTGAAGAGGACTGGCCCTAAAACGGAGCCTTGAGGGACCCCACTAGTGACCATCCGCCAGCCAGATGTAGCCCCATTTACCACAACCCTTTGAGCCCTGCCCGTCATCCAATTGCTCACCCATCGTATGATGTTTTTGTTAAGTTGTATGCTGGACATTTTGTCCAGTAGGATCCTATGGGAAACCATGTCAAAAGCTTTGCTGAAGTCCAAAAAGATCACATCAGCTGGTTTCCCTTGATCGACTAGATGGGTGATCTTATCATAAAAGGAAATCAAATTTGTTAGGCAGGACCTACCCCTCATGAACCCATGTTGGCTGGGACCAATGACTGCATTGTCCCCCAGGTGCGCTTCAATAACTTCAAGGATCATCCTCTCCATAATTTTACCAGGCACTGACGTGAGACTGACAGGCCTGTAATTGCTAGGGTCTTCTTTCTTACCCTTCTTGAAAATTGGCACATTTGCCAGCTTCCAGTCCAATGGGACCTCACCAGATTCCCAAGACCGTTGAAAAATAATTGAGAGAGGTCCCGCGATTACGTCAGCCAGCTCTTTAAACACCCTGGGATAAATCCCATCTGGACCCATGGACTTGTATGGATCCAGGCGGAGCAGCAAATCCCACACATGTTCAGGGTCGGTTGGGAGTTTGTCATTCCCATTGTCATGGTCCTCCAGCTCAGTGACAGGATAAAATAAATATAAATAGTGACAAAAATAAAATAAATAATGACAGGAAACTGTGTTTTGAAAAAAAAAAAAAGACAATGCTAAGACTTTGATTGGTATTTAGAAACTGCAATTCAAGGTACAGCTCTTAAGATCATATTACTTGACCTCTCTTTGGGAATCCTCACTCATCCTACTAGCATTTCTGAGTTGCACCCAGGTGAAGCTTCCTGCAATCCTGATGGCCCAGATCATTTAGCACATGTTTTAGCTCTTCACTACCACCCTTCTTAACTTTGTGCTTGCACACTATTACTCCAACAGTGCCTAAGAAACTCAGACCAAGTCCCTGTTGCCCTGAGCACCAAGCACGAACTTTTGTGGGTGCTGTCTGTCAGCTCCAAGACTTACAATGCCTGCATCTTCTGGGGGTTTCACTCTAAAGCACTCTACTTGAAAAACAGACAGATTGAATCACAGAAGGAAAACAGGAAGGGAAACAAAGACAGCAACAGCAAAGTAACGCAGAGTAGATTTAAGCCAGCAGCACCAAGCATCTCACTGCTTTGCCCTTAATATATATACATATATATATATTATTTTCAGGATAAAGACTTCTACCTTTGTGTTTGGCAAGACACAGATAGAATCATAACATAGAATCATCGAATGGCTCGAGTTGGAAGGGACCTTAAAGATCATCTAACTCCAACCCCCCTGCCATAGGCAGGAAAGCCACCCAGTTTGGCCAAGGCTTCATCCAGCCTGGCCTTAAACACCTCCAGAGATGGGGCAGCAACAGCTTCTCTTGGCAACCTGTTCCAGTGCCTCACCACCCTTACAGTGAAGAATTTCCTCCTAATGTCTAGTCTAAATCTATTGTCTTTTAGTTTAAGACCATTCCCCATTGTCCTATCATTATCTACCCGAGTAAAGAGTCCCTCTCCATAGAGACTTGTACACTAGATTTTCATCAACAAGAATGGGATTTTTAAATGAGATTCTTCTTTCACTGGATATTGAAACCTGATTTCAGTTATCTCCTCTACCTGACAGGAGCTGAATCCAGACAGCGTGCTAAATATCAGGTTCTGTTTTGATGGGGAAAGTGGGAAAACTCTTAATGACTTAACTCTTTAGTGCCCTTAATTGCTTGGCATTGTATTTTTTATTTTTTTTTGGGGGGCGGGGTGGCGAAGAGGAAGGGAAGTCCTAAAATTTTCACTGTCCAAATGAGCCTAGACTTTAGTCACTTTCTCCATATGTTTGCTTAGTATCCTATACAGCTCCCCAGCTGAGATTGTACCACCTGGATGCTGACTACTGGAGGTAGCTGGGGTGCCCATTCAGAGATGGGGGAGCTTTGTTTGACATCCCCACCCTGAATAAAACCACCAGTGGATATGAACTTCCTTCAGCTGCACTCTTCTCAAATGTCCTAACATGTAAGCAAGGAGTATCCACTTAGTTTTTCATTTTTCAGGCTGGTCTATTTTGTGGTAAATATTCAGAGACAGAGAGTGCATAGTAGTCTGATTCTTGGGGAGCTCCTCTGGTAGGCAGTCAAGTGAAGGTTTGTCCCAACGGAGTGACAGGACATCTCGGTTTGGCTCCTGCTTGAGTGGGTATTGAATTATTTGTACAAAGCAGGATAATACGAACTGGAGTGACTGAGAACCTTTTTTCTACCCACGTTGTGCTGCCTGCCCCTCCATCTTACAAAATCACAGAGTCGTAGAATGGCTTGGGTTGGAGGGGACTTTAAAGATCATAGAGTCATAGAATCATAGAATCATTAAGTTTGGAAAAGACCTTCAATATCATCTGGTCCAAACAACACCCTACCACCACTATCACCCACTAAACCATGTCCCTAAGCACCACGTCCAACCTTTTCTTAAACACCCCGCAAGGACTGTGACTCCACCACCTCCCTGGGCAACCCATTCCAATGCCTGACTAAACACCACTGGTGACTGGTCATCAGCTGGTTTTTACTCCTTTCACCACCATTCTCTGGGCCTGGCCATCCAGCCTATTTTTAACCCAGCAAAGAGTGTACCTGTCCAAGCCATGGGCTGCCAGCTTCTCCAGCAGAATACTGTGGGAGACCATGTCAAAGGCCTTGCTGAAGTCTAAGCAGGCTATGTCAACAGGCTTTCCCTCATCCACCAGGCGGGTCACCTGGTCACAGAAGGAGATGAGGTCGGTCAGGCAGGACTTGCCTTTCATTAACCCATGCTGACGGGGCCTGATCCCCAAGTTGTTCCACATACATTATGTGATTGCATTCAAGATGAGCTGTTCCATCACCTTTCCTGGCAGCAAGGTCAGGCTGACAGGCCTGTAGTTCCCTGGGTCCTCCTTATAGTTCCCTGGGTCCTCCATCTTATAGATGGGTATCACATTAGCAAGTCTCCAGTCATCCAAGACCTCTCCGTATGACCATGACCACTGATAGATGATGGAAAGCAGCCCAGCATTCACATCCATCACCTCCCCCAGCACCCGTGGGTGGATCCTATCTGGCCTCATGGACTTGTGACAGTCCAGGTGGAGCAGCAGGTCTCTGACTGTTTCCACCTGAACTGTGGGTGGTTTCTTCTGCTCCTTGTCCCAGATTTCCAGGTTGGGAGGCTGAGTACTCTGAGGATAAGTGGTCCGACTAGTAAAGACAAATGTAAAGAAGGCATTAAGAACTTCAGCCTTTTCCTTATCCTCAGTAGTCATGTTCCCCCCTGTGTCCTGTAAAGGATTCCATTCTCTCCCCAGCCTGTATTTGTGCTTGGGATTGCCCTGGCCCAGATGCAGGACCTTGCACTTGGCCTTGTTGAACCTCATGAGGTTCACACAGGCCCACATCTCAAGCCTGCCCAGGTCCCTCTGGATTGCATCCTTTCCCTCCAACGTGTTGACCGCACCACTCAGCTTGGTGTCATCAGTAAATTTGTTGAGGGTGCACTCAATAATCTCCAAGACAGTGATAGATGTGGGTTTGAATCTACTTTGCAGGGGTTAGAACTCACCCAGTGTCTCCCACACCATGGTAGGGAGTGCTCTAGCTCCTAGGTTACTGGCCAAAACAGGAACTACTGCCACCAAAATGCTTAGGATTTACAGTTCAGTGAAAAGAAAAGGACAATTACACATGGTTCAAGCTGAACACAGTTCATTCCCCATTTTGCCAGCCATCAATTAGTCACACAGCCCTAATTTTGAACATTAGCAAACACCTCTATTTTTAGAGTGTCCTTATTCAAAAACCCTGAGTCCACGTAAGACAATAAAGACATCTGGAAGCAAGAAACTAGGAAAAATATTTATTCAATGTCACCTTTGATATCGCTTTATAAAATGTGGTAGAAGGATTAATTCTTAGCTCTTGAAAAGGTTTGCTTGTTCAAAGTGCTGTGTTAATATTGACTTAGTAAAACTAGTTGTGATTTATTACTAAGCACACATCAGCAGAACACCGGTATAGAAAAAAAAGTGTGTAAATTCCCTAGCCTGTGCATAAAGTTTCTACCTCTTTGGTGTCCCACGCAAGCCAATGCTAAGAGCATAAGCTCTACATTCAGAATAGAAGAAGGTAAAATTCTCATATTTGATCTGACCTTTGACATCCTCAATACTACCAGCTGCTAAACTCTGTAAGAAAAAGTTGCCAAGAGGAAAAATACCATGGTGTCAGAGAGAGAAGGACTTTCTTTCAGCATAACTGAGGGGAAAAGGTGGTGGACAGCATGATGGAAAGATCATCCTTTGCCATTGCAGAATAAAACAAAGCAAGGACCCAAGGGGAAGCTCTCTTCTGAAAGATATCTAATCTCTCCCAGGAGTACACTTGAAGTCTGTCCAACGTCCTCCTGGATGGACAGTCTTGTTGAAGGCTGCTCCTGACCTTTATCTTCAGCCAGTTGTAACTCCCCTTCCGGACCAAATGTATTTAGAGCATCTATGTTTACTTTGTTTCTGCAATTCAGCAAAGATTGCAATGACCACAGAGCATTCAGAAACTGATGTGGCTACTGATGGGGCTGAGTTCTACTTCTGTACCCGAGTACGGATGGGGGCTGGACTGGCTGGCAGGAAGCTGGCAGCAGAATGTAGTGTTACAGCTGGTAGAAAGTGCCATTACTGAAGTGAGAAGTTTGTTTATTTATTTATGTGTTTTGATTTGATGTACAAAAATGCCCCTAAGCACTCTGACAGTAATTAAATTTGCAGTCCTCCTGGGAACACCACCCATAGGATTACTCTGTGAATGATGCCAACGTAGGTATTGACAAGGTGCCCGTAAAAACCGCAGTGCTCCAGCACACAAAATGAACATATGTGTCATGCTGAAGGAGTAGTGCTGTTGTTGGTGTACGCTCACCTCCCACATGAAATGCCATCATACCTGTTAAATGACACTTGAAAATGTGTTAGCACTTAACCAGAAATATTTTCAAAATAACACTTGAACATAAGAACCCTTAACTGCTGGAAACTTTCCCCTAATTTCCTGCTCACATTTACTTGCTGAGAATACTCGCTTCCCAAACAGATTGCAAGAAAAATTTAGGGGACTCACTGGATGAGATGAATGCCCAGACTATGAATGTTTTTTTAATAAGATCTTGATGTTTCTCACTCTGACCCTGGTTAGCACAACGGTCTTCAATTTTGCTTCCTGGAAATATATTTTATTGGGGGGAAAAGAGAGAGAGAGAGAGAGAAATAAAGAACATAAAAACCTCTTACAAATATCTTTAAATCCCCCCCACTGTGTTAAAGAGAAACTGCTGAGAGCATTAATGTTGCAAAGGCAAGCACTTAAGGAAATGCTGGAATTAAAGTTGTCTGTGGAAAAAGTGGTGTATGACTGTGGAGCTGAAGACAGCCATAGGGCAAATGAATGAGGTGTGATAATCTCCTGTTGTAGAATCACAAAGGTAACCTAATCATGTAATTTTGTATCTTTACAGTGCTTGAAGCTTTCAGATGTAGCATTCTTCTCAGTTTTATGTGTAATTTCCTAGCTTTGTGTTTTGTTTTTTTAAAGCAAATGAAAATTCCTGTGTGCTGTTTCGCAATGACATTCACCATAAGCAGCACCACAGCCCCTCCAGAGTCAGCAAGCCAGGAACAAACATGACTTCTAGAAACCTCATCCTCTCCAGGCCTGTCTTGGCTGCAGCTTCTGGTCAAGCTGTGACTTGGCCCTGCAACGGGAGAGCTGAAGGTGAATGAGAATCTCAGTCCAGGTATTTCACAAGCCAGCACCGATATGAAATTGCACCACATTGGCCGGGATGGAACTGACTTTCTTCATAGCAGCCCGTATGGTGCCATGTTTTGGATTTGTGACTAAACCCATGTCAATAAGGCACCAATGCTTTGGCTATTGCTGAAACAGTGCTGGCACAGGGTCAAGACTTTCTGGTTTTCACTCTGCTCCCCAGCAGGCATGCTGGAGGTGGGCGAGAGGCTGGGAAGGGCCAAGAGAGGTGACTCAAATTAAGCAAAGGGATGGTCCTTATACATTATATGGTGACATTATATGGCTCCTTATACGTTATATGGTGACGTATAGAACATCATAAGCTTCATTTTCCTGTTGCTGGCAGTGGCTAGTGTGTGCCAGTGTTGTATACAATAAGGTCACCCCTCATGTACACCACAATGAGAATGGTGTTGAGAAAAAACACGCTGTTTGTAGTGTAAAGTCAGCAGGGAGAATCCACCTTGCCAACTTCTACTCAGACAAGTTGCTCAGTGCTGAGTCTGATCAAGTAATGCTTCTCTGGCCAGTACAGAAAAACAAATGGCCCTGTGGTATGTGAATCTGGGAACCTGAGCAACCAGAAAGTATGGTAGTCACCAGCTAAAGAAAATCCTGCTCCTGCCTTCAAACCTGTACATTTGATTCAAAGGTTTAAATGTCAGTGCTTGTCATACCCACTTTTGTCTGCTGCAGGCTGGTCCTGCGATAGAAATGTCTTCATATTCTTTTGTGCTTGGAAATGATTTTGAGTGGACCTGACATTTTCCTGACCACTGACTGTGATGACTAACAATGGTATATTTGTCATGTTCTAACTTGCGGTTTGACAACAGTCAAAAAATTCAAGACCCATAGTGCTTCAAAATGCAGGATGTTCAGAGCCCTGAGACAATGCCTTAGTCACACCACTACCCTGCGATACGAGTTCCCACAAGGATTAGAAGGTGATTCGATTTGTTTGTTTCCAAGAATGTTATTAAAGCTTCTGATTTATTTGAAACAGTGCATAATTTTGTCTGTACCTGTTTTGCAGTTTACTTGAAGTTTCAAAACAGTTAATTAAAGGGTTTTGTGAAGACCTTCCACAGCAGTGGCCTGTAGCCACAACTCAACAACAGGGTTAGAGATATCTACACCATCACAGGCAGGTACAGCCATCAATCTCAGGTTGTCTTTGACCTGGCGATCTCAGGGTACAGGCATTGATACAAACCATAACCAGCATTGCTCATTATTGACGTAGCAACAATAAGAAAACAACTCGGGAAGTTTATGGAAGCAGTGAGGAATTCTGATTAACAGAAAAATGGCTATTACCCCTGCCTTCTTCTTTGTCTGAGGTAAGATGGCCTGTCATTTGCTGAAGTTGGGTAGATTTTTTTATTAGTCTTAATATGCATAAAAATTATGTAGCCACCTTTTGAATGTCTGGGGTGTTTTGAATACGATTTAATGGCAAGTGTGAAAAACAAATGAGTGTCATAAGTAGTCCCCAGCGATTTCCAAATGCCATAAGCAGACAGAGAGTTATTGATTGTTGCTTAACATGCCTGTAGAAAATAATGGGGTTACAGCATCTGTGCTGTAGCAAATGAAGTTATTCCATCTGTTGTGCCAGCACCAATATTTGAACATGTCCAAAGCTGAAGCCTCATTATTTGTAATGCCAGCTCCACTGTAACCAGAATGGATAGCAAGCAGGCTCCCAAGCCTTTGTGCTTTTGCTGTCTCACACCAAAATTGTGAAGTGGTTCAAGGAAGAAAAGGCAAATCAATAAGTAATTATTTTACAGCCCTCACCACTCTTCACCCATGTCAACTAATTGAACTAATAAATAATTCATGGCTTTCTTGACACCGTGCTGGAGACAGGCAGCAGTTTCCTCAAATGTGTCATCCCTTTTGATAAGGAGGGGAAACCAAGGATCTTTCCCCATCTCATTTAAGTCACAAGTGGCCTGGTGAGCTGAACAGTGGTAGTTCACTGTCCCGCTGCCAAGAAGAACGGGGTTGGCGGGGGAAGAGGAGAGGTCCAGTGCACACAGGCTGCCTAATAACAGTGTGTAGCTTTTATTTATTTTCCAAAATAAGTGGGTCAAGACACTCACGTACGTGTTCCCCACTCCTGCGTATCTCTGATGGAGCTCACAGGAGAGACACCAGGAGTGCCAGGGTGCTGCAGGGGCTGTGGGCTCCTGTGGGCAGTGACAGACCTCCACGGGGACATCAGGGCAGGGCCCAGCAGGCCTTCCCATCCCACTGCCCCAACTGGGAAGCCGGGGGCAGTGGGGCAGCCCCAGCCCCAGGCACTTCCCTGGGAATGGCAATGGGCTGAGGTCAGCCCATGGGTGGTGGCCAGGATCAGGCCTGGTGAGGAGAACCAGGGTCAGACACAGCCCGGGATGGCCGGGGTCAGCTCTGGCCACGTCCTCCCTGCATGGCCTCCAGGAGCCTCTCCCCAGGGGCTCAGGGGCTGGCGACTTCCTAGGAGGTGCAGAAAGGGGGCGAGCTGTGGGGACACAGCCCCTTCACAGCTCTCTACCTGTCTGTCTACCTGTCTGTCTGCTACCAAGACTACGCAATTCATTTAGGCAATGTACAGTTTAAAACAAGCTGGTGGTATTTCTACAGTCTTCAGATCTTTATTAATGGTCTTTAGATATTTATTAACATTGTTTTTTGGTGTTTTTTTTTTCAGAGACTAATTACAAGCACTACCATTTTATGTCTGCGTTTTAAATTCAACACTGCGTCCTCCATGATTGTTTTTCCCTTGCCCACCAGCAAAGAAGGACCATTTAGACTAACTGGTGGGTCTGATAAAGTCTGATTCGGCTTCTTTTTGGTTTCTTAGATGAGTAAGATTTCTTGCCAGCTTTCAAAAACTGTATCATCTTCTATATCCAGGTCTTCATGCATGAGCTTTTGGATTTACCAAAATTATAAGCTTCGCAATACATATAAGGGAGCTGAAAGGTTAATTTTATGAGTAGGTAGTAATTTACTGTTTGATCAGGAAACAACATGTTGTAATGTATAATCAACTTGGAAGTTCAGAATCTGAACAGAGAAATCTGATGGGATCATTACCAGAGGATGTTTCCCAGAAACCTATTTTAAGAGCTTAATGCTTTAAATGCCTCTCTCTTTAACAGACTTCACCTTCTTGACTCATATTTTCCACAGGTATCTGCTTTACACTGATAATTTATCCTAAATACAGCAAATATATTTTAGGTGGTTTTGAGAGAGTAATCTTCGGGAAAAGCTATTGTTTTGATCAAGTTGAAAGAAATCTTGCACTGAGAAACTCAAGAGTCCTGGCTTGAAGCTGAAATTTTGTCCTGATAACAGAGATGTGAGTTTTGCTACTTTGATAAATTTACAAACTCTCAATAATATTTATTCATACATGGCCTTTAAAGATTTCATAGAATAGCATCATAGAATGGGTTGGAAAGGACCTTAAAGATCACCTGGTTCCAACCCCCCTGCCATGGGCAGGGATGCCACCCACTAGACCAGGTTGCCTGGGGCCTCATCCAACCTGGTCCTGAACACCTCCAGGGATGGGGCATCTACAACCTCACTGGGCAGTTACTTAGTATTGGTTAGTGTTTGGTACCTAAATTCTCTAAAGACATCGTGGCACTGAATATCTCCAGCCCAGGCCATAGAAGTCGAATATGGTTTTTCCTGTACTTGGTTTCCCGGACTGTCAGGGACCAACATGTTGTCACTGTCACTTGTCTCCATTTTGAGACACCTTCCTCCTCTGTCTCACCATAGGTTCATCTACCAGTATTTGGAGAAGGACTGCACTCCTGAAGCAAATCCCCTGCCTGCCCACCGCTTAACATGCTTTGCTTCATTTTGTGGACTGGTTTCAAAGTGCATGCATTGCGCAAAATGAAACTACAAGGGAAACTGAGGTCCTGTCCTAATGTAAATGAGGGTCCTGGCCATAAAAACTTGCTCAAAAAGAAATCCTCTGAAGTGCTTATGGGGTGTACACAAGGTCCTGAGCTTGCACTGTTTCACTGCACACATCTGCTCCCATTGGGCTACAGTATTTGCTAATGCAGACATAGCCTCTGTGTAGCATAAAGGAGTAGGAATTTTCTGCCTGAAATGCAGCAGACAAGGATGGGACCAGGAGAAATGAAGGAGCAAGGAACCTGCTTGGATATAAAAACGGGGCTTTTTAGCAGGTGCTATGAAGTTACTGAGACTTAGTGAGCCTCAAACCAAGATAAGGAAGCCAGACAAACGAGACAGATGTGGGAGCCAACCGCACGTGGTAAGTGGAATGGGATAAGTAGCTGGGAGGAGGGCAGCAGAATAACAGGCAGCAGCACCCAAATTGTAATGCAATGAATATGTCGTGGGTAAAACCCACAGGTTTTGCCATTCACCTCTTTCAGCTCCAGACTGCTTTAGGTCAATCAGCATGAGCACGGTGTAACTTTGGGTCTGTTACAAGTGCAGCTGAACTTTCAAATTAAATCTTGCCTCTGGCCCCACTAACAGCTCGCTTCCTGATTTCTTCTCATGCTGTGCCTGTGCCCATAGCTATAAGCTAACATGGCCAGTCACTCAATAGGAATAAGTTGTCACCAATCTACTGGCTTAAATAGCAGTTCCTCAGATTTATACCTGTCTGAGATCCCAGTCTCAGGATTTGGCAGTGAGATGAATAAAGAGCTAATTCTGAAATCTTTCCTATTTTATAATGAAAATATCTTTGTAGCCTAAATCTAAGTGTGTATTATTAAACCTATTACCAGCTATAGTTTACCAGCAAGACAATAGGACACGTGAAAATAAAGAACAGGATGAAATTTAAGTAAATCAGAAATCTCTACAGGATTGATAATACTCAGGGCTTCTACTTCCTGCAGTAGTATGCAATGGCAAGTTTATTAATCAGCAGAGGAAATGCACAGGATTTCCATAAATTATTTAATTCAGAAGTGACAGGAAAAGATTATTAATGTGTGACACCACAATATAATGACCTCATGTTGAGAACACCTGTAGTTTAATGAATTAACATTATTACAAGAATATTTGCTTAAGACTTATACATTTAATTTGGTTGTGTTAAACATGCCGCTTATTTATCATTGTTAATAGGATTTCTATTTTTAGGTATTGGTCGCAACATGAGCAATGGGACAATACAATCAAAAGCAGCTTTCATGATATAGTCTCTGTACAGGAAGATTTTACAGTATTTCTCGGTGTGTTTCCTCCATTATCTAATTTTTTGTCTGGTCCTTCTGCAGCTACATGCATACACCATGACAGGGTCAGCACCTAAAGAGCAGCAGACTATGGAGACTAATTAGTCAGGTCATGCAGGATGCTCAATTTATTAAGCAGCTTTTACATTAACTTCAGGTAGTATTTCTTATTAATGAAAATTAATAAAATTAATAAAATTAAGAGCAGTGCAATGTCATATATAAAGCCTAACCCTGCTCTGAGCACATCTGCATCTCTCTTCTACCAACAGTTTATCCTGTGCTTGCAGTCACACAGAAATGCTGTCCATTTCATTTTGCTTATCTAATTTCTTCATCGTCTGCCCCTTCCACTGAAGACTTCTGGCCCTTCTTCAAAGGGAATACAGTGAAACTGTGATTCATACAGAGGTCAAGGTGGGAAAGGTCCTCTGGAGACCTCCTGGTCCAATCTCCCTTTGAAAGCAGGGCCTCACATCGGGTTATCAAGGGCCCTGCCAAGCCAAGGCATGCGTATTTCTAGTGAGAGAAATGCCATACTTTCTCTGGGCAGCCTCTTCCAACGTTTAGTCATTCTCCTGCTGAAGAATGTATTTTTACATTCAGACAGAAGTTCCCCTGAGATAACTTGTGTCCATTGCTTCTTGTCCTGTCACCATGCATATCTTTCCCCAGCTTACAGGGCACCAGATTATCAAGTACTGAAAATCAGCACAGTTCTGCTAATCCTTATCATCTGCAGATGTGATTCACTACCAGCAGGGATCTATGCTTTCTCTACCCAGATGTGGTATCAGAACAAGTTTCCTTGGGAGTCCCAACATGCGTGACTGCAGTCAGGGACCAGGGGTTGTGAATACGGCTATCAAACTGCCAATTTGATCTCCTGAGACTCTCTGCAGATGGTGTGTAGCAGGGGCACTTAACCTCTAGTCTTTGGGTTAGAACCAGCCAGCCTGACGACTAATCCATCTTTTGCCAAAGACCCAGAAACCTTAGCAGGAGCAGGTTGGGAGACAAGTTGTTCTAGCAGCCTGCTTCCTGCTGCCTCCTTCCCATTACATCCAATGCCATGACCCAGTTCACATGCGTGCTTTTGTCAAATGACACCAAATGCATCTGTGCTGTGATGGGGCATCTGCATTTTGTTGATGTGATAGAGCATGTTGGATTACATGACAAAGAAACTGCCACCACACACAGTCCACCAGAGCTTCTACGAGAGGCTACACAGCATCTCAAAGCCAGCCCTACTTTCTCCTAACATTCCCCTAGCCTATGTGACTGAGTGAGTAGTTAGAGCTTGGGTTAAGAACAAATATCTTTGATTATTAATTGAATTCCAGTTTAACACAGCAGGACAAGTAGAAATGTCTTTTAGCATAGGGAAAAAAAAAAAAGTTGGGTGGGTTTTTTTCTTGCTATTGTTTTTTTGTATGTGTGTTTGTTTTTTGGTTGGTTGGTTGGTTTTTTCCGCTTGCAAAGAATACAGAGAAGGAAGCAGGAGGCAAAGGAGCTGCCAGAGCAATGCATAGCCATGCCATAGCCATAGCCATAGCGGTGCCTCAAAGGTTGTGATCTAGCTGCAGAAGAGCAAAACTGGAAATCAGGAAAAGAAGAGGCTAGGAAAACTGATTTTGGAGACTCACTCATAAGTAACACTATCCTTCAAAACCCACCCACCCTAGACATAGAAAGTAATTACTTGTGGAGTGTAACAGAGAACTGGATGTAGATTACTGTTTTATTGAAGAGCTGTGGCATGGATCTGATTCCCATTGCTCTACAGATGTGAAAACAAATGAGTTCAACTTAGGTAATAGGAAGAGCAAACACATAAAACTATACCTAAGGCTAGTTAGAGAAAATTCAGTTGGAATTAAACCTAGATAGCATGTTTGAACATGACTGCTACATATCAGTGACAAGCACACAGGAAAATCAACTTTTTTAAAACATGACCTACACCAGCAAACAGGAAATACCACGCTCAGGAAGCGATAAATTCTCATTTACCTGAAACTACAAATCTCAGGTCTCTCCAGACTTTAAAAGAGTATGACTATGAACAGAATAATAAACAGTATATTTAAGTCTACATAACTATCAAGATTTTTTCTTTCCATCTGCCCTGAAGGATTTAAAAGAAGTTAACAATTGTATAGGATAGTTTATACATCATATACACAGCTTTTTAGGCTCATATTTGAAAATGAAGAAAATAAGAAGGCTAGAACATTGATCGGTTAATTAAAATGAACAGAAAAAAAAAAGGAAAAAGAATAAAAGCAAGAAAACAAAAATGTAATTCTTTATGCAAGGCGAGGAGGAGCTTCAAAAATTTGAGTTCTCACTCTCTGTTGCATCCTCCTGGAGCTGAAAGTGCAACAGAGGACATGGCATCAGATGGGGTCACTCCCCATCATTCATGGGCTTTCTGAGGGTGCAGTGGACACCAGCCAGAGACGTTCTCATTTCCTCTACCCTTACTTCCCCCATGTGGCCAAACTAGAGGTTTCTCCATCTTTTACTTAACTCTTAACACTTCACTTACTGCCATCTTGCAAATCCTTTTTCATAACAAGGTGCAAGACCTTGTTGAAAATGTGAAGCCTTTAAGACTAAATAAAGACACGTACCTAAACTGAAGAGAGTATCAACTTAGAAAAATCCCATTTAAGCCGGCAACTGTAAAAGAATGAACTCCTCAACAGAAAACACTATTATAAACCATTTTTGAAGATCAGTTTTGACGCAGTCTCATTATTGTTAAATGATTTCAAAAAACACTATGCAGTCTTCAATATGGAAAATTCTACAAAAGAAAAAAAAACTTCTGAAAAAAACATCTAGAACAGGTGAATCACTTACTCAAAAGACCATTCATAATGAAAAGATCAGTGTGAAAGTTTTTATTACTTTCTCCTCAGCTGATCTAAAACCAAGCAAATGACCTTATTCTTCTTACAAAATCAGCTGTTACCATTTAACTGCCCTATTCTGAAACAGAGCTAAAGATCACATTACCTTTCAGAATCTACATCCTGAATGAAAATCAAGGATACTACATTATAAATACAGCTTAAGATTTATACATCTACATAAAATATTGAAATTACCTCCTGTCCAAATATTTCAATTAATTTTCTTATTTCTTGATGTATATTGAAGATTTCCTCTATTTTCCTTTCTATTCTTCTATTTTCCTTTTGAAAAGGAGGAAGTTATCAGGATCCTAAGGTAGAGAAAATGTTTTAATGACAAAGGAAAAGGTATATTTTCTCCATGTACAAGAATGAGAAAATAAACTACTCATGGACAAGCAAGCGCCTTTTGTGGGTATCATGATATTTTCTTCAATGCCACTATCTAGTTTGTAATGTAAGACCATCACAACTCATAGACTTGTAGAATCACAGAATGGCTTGGGTCGGAAGGGACCTTAAATATCACCTAGTTCCAACCCCCCTGCCATGGGCAGGGAAGCCACCGTCTAGGTAAGGTTGCCTGGGGCCTCATCTAACCTGGTCTTGAACACCTCCAGGGATGTTAAATATTAAATATGAAAGTCTAAACACATTAGAATTGTTATATTCTTGCAAATAACAAACATAGTTCCCTCTACACAAAGGTGGCTTTGTTGACACCTCCTACACGTCCCTTGATGTGGCTGTGGACTGGATGCAGGATCCATGCAGTTATTTTAGGAACATCTTCATACAAAGAACTGTTACAAAACCTCACTAATGACGCAGAAATGTACAATGGGAAATTATGTAGTCTGACGATGGTTTCAAACTGAGCGGGTTTTTGCACTCTTTTTGCATATTAAACCAAAAATCTTCATGCAGCAGAATTCAGATTCTATGCACCACTTTACACACAGAGCATGAAATAATTACATGCTCATATAATATGGTCATTTTTATCAATAAAAACAAAATGTGCCTAAAACAAGTTTATAATCTGAAAAATCAGATTCTACGAATTTGATCTTTACTGAATTCTGCTTAAGCTAACTGTCTGCATTCCCTCTGCCATCAGCAGTGAGGCAGAAGCAGCTCCATGGGCAGTTCAGTTCACTTTAGGGAAATTGGATAAATCTCTCTTTAGAGGTGCCGTGCTATCTCTGTTCCCTGCAGATGAATCTAGATGACCGATCAGATGAGGTAACTATCTAATACCTGTCTCTAAGGTTGCATGAGATATGCCCCAGCCTTTGTTTTTAGAGATATGTTGTGCAAGAGATACTAATTGAAGACTTCATCCCACGATCCTGCATGGCCAAATTCTGCACCTCAGCCCTGACAGCTCCTTGGATCCTGTCTACATCTTCTCAGGGCGTATAAACTGAAAGTTCTGTTTTGCTTATGTTGAGTGAACTGTTGAAGGAATGTTGTGAGTGCTCTGATACATCAAGGTCCATGAAAAAACAGCAGGAAGGGGCAATTTCCTCATTTTTATCTGGTAATGTAGTTGGAGCAACACTCGGTCAGCAGGACAGAGACCTGGGCTGAGTGATCTGCTCTTGGCTCCACATACCACTTCTTCAGAGCTCTCCCTGAAGGCTGAAGGAAACCTCAGACAGAGGGAATACATGAGGGCATCTACTTAGACGTGTTGAACACACATGTGAGAGAAAAGAAATCAGCACTTCACTTTCTGCATCAGTGATTATTCGTTTCATCAAATGGCTGCCTGACATAAACCACAAATATTAATTGGCACAGAGAGTTGTGGTACAAAAGTTCTTTGGGACATTTAGCTTTTGATTCCTATTTCTCATAACAGTATTATGTCGTGCAAAATAAAGGGGGTAAATATTTATGAAATAATTTTTTATTACTTAACATGAAAATTCACAGTCACACTGCTGGAAGAATTGAAAATAACATTGGTAATGATAGAAATCAGGTCTATGGCTCTGGCTCGTGCCAGCTGTAGTTCATATACCCCAAGTAACTATGGATCCCAGCAAAAAATTAGTAAAAAATACATAATTCATTGTCTCTTTACACATCAATTTATCCAAAGGCTATTCAAAGCCCTCAAGCAGGCTGGGTGGCCCTGCCTGAGCAGGTTGGTGAAGATGGCCCCCAGAGGTCCCTTCCAGCCCCAACCAGTCTGCCACTCGCTGCATATTGCATTTGCTCGGCTTGGTGGAGCACTGGTTGCTTTGTGACAGTATGGTTATCTAAGCGCTTCAAGGCTTCCTCTTGAGCTGTGATCAAGAGGACTCAGGCACCAAAGTTTGGAGGATGTTGAAAAGCACAGCAGGAGAGAGACCCTTGTAAAAAGAAAACAGATTACTTAGGCACATGGCGCATTCTGCTTTGCCCTGGGGAAAACTACTAGAAAAGGTCACTGATTCAATTTATTTTTGACCCACTTTAAACTTGTGTATAAAGGACATGATTTGGTGAGCTCATTTACACTGACTGAACAGCACAGTTAATATGCCTAGGGTGCTAATCATTTCAATTAACAAAAACTAATAATTTTGACTGAAAAATGTAAGCAGACTCATATTCTTCCTCACAGCCAAGCGCACGGGGTCTCTATTAATTTCTGTCAATCCATAAAGCACAATTAGGATTGTCTCCTCTCTTTGAGGCCAAATTCAGTATTTGGCTGCAACCTGCCTTCTTACAAAGTCTCACCTGTCACTCAGTGGGAAATCTACTTTCCTGGTGGTTGTTTCAGGACATAATTCGTCCTTCCAACAAAGAACATCCTTTTTTTCTTTGTTACCTGGCCTTCCTTTCCACAACAGCTATAACAACAACAACAGCCAAACCTTGCATAATTAAAACTGTAGCTCCATTTCAAGGTGTTTTAAAGAAAGTCTGAAGGAATCTGTTAAGAGCAATGCATGTAGCAATGTGAGTATGAAATTGTATGCAGACTCTCCCTTAAACAATGAGGAACAGTGACAAACAAATTGTGGTTTGAAAATGCACTGTGCATCAGAACCAAATTTAAAACAAGCATTCAGAGGGTAAAATGAGATTTTTCGGGAAAATTAAAAATATAATCAATGCCACAGAGTTAAAAATGGCTTTAATAGTAGAAGTCTATTTAAAATGTTTGCAGACTCACTTTTCTTTAGCTCCCTCTAGCTTGGTAGCTGGACCAAAATATTACTAAGTTTAGACACATGAAAATGCAGTCTAAATATAGGATATAGAACAACACTTTATGAAAACAAAAATCCAATATTTTCAGCTGTGAGTGTCTTTGGTAAGAGGTTCATTTGTAGTTGACAGGATGCAGATCTTACTCATTTCAGTGGGAGCTGTGGGACTAGGCATTTCTAAGCTCAAGGACACTTTTGTCGTGCTGTGTCAATGTACATGAAGGAGTTTTGAATCTGCTTTTCATTCTCCCAAATCATTTATTTTCAGCTTCTTTATTCTCTCTGTTTCCCTATCTAAACCTTTTTTTTTTTTTCTTTTTCCTCTTTTTTCTCTCGATCTAACAAGGAAAGAAAAACATCGCTTTATTGAATCCCACACATCTCCAGGCTGGAGACTGGCTGTTCTTGCTACACTATCACTTTGACGAGACCTGGAGGAATAATATTCCCCTCTAGCAATAGTAGGAAATACCATGAGATGTTGTTCAGTGAAGTATTGACTTTTGTCATTTCTCTCTCATCTCATCTTTCAGTAACATATGGAATGTAAATTCACAACAAAACGGGAGGGAACAAGCACTACAGACACAGACTCCTTCAAAAACTGGGAATGTTATCGTGCTGCTCTGTCATCACAAGGCTCCCAGAAGGCCAAGGGCTAGCTCGGCTATTACCAGGCAGAGTCCACCTTCATCTGTGAAGATATTCCCCTTCTCCAGCTCCATCCATTATGCACGTCCTGCAGAATTTAAATGTCATTATTGGGGAGACTCTGGTTAATCCTGTCTAATAAGGAGAAGACATTTCAGTATATACAGAAAGCACAAAACTATGATAAAGTTAATTGGGGAACATTTTGCCATCATGACCAAAGTCAATCTCATGTGTAGAAAGTAACGGTAATCACAGAATAAGCATCAGACAACAATGTTCTTTCTGGCTCAAATCCAGAAAGCTCATTTCAAAGTTGGAGCAGTTACTCATTTCCATTTAATCTGTAACCTTTCTTTGATGAAAGTTGACCCCTTGGAAGCAGAACAAGAGGTATCCTCCTTTAAGAAAACAACACGTGACTACTCTTCCCTTCTATCTATGACTAACCCCAATTAGAAGTTAGTCTGTTTTTAAATATCCAGGCATCAACTGACGCATTTTTGAAGGAAGATAAATCTGGATGAGGAAGAATCACAAAGATCATTCACAGGAGGCAAATACACTCATCTGTGAGAAATGGGAGGTGAAAGCTCTACAAGGATGGAGCACTCTCAAACTATCTGAAACACTTGATGGATCTTTTCCCACCCCCTGTGATTAATAGTATGCATAAGCTATTCAGTCTCCAAGCATTTTGCTTGAGGAAGCTTTGATTTGAAAAATGAGACAAGTGCTTCCAAAGCTGTCATTGATAGGAAATTAGGTGATAAAAGAGAGCACATTCAAACAGCTCTTAAATATTCATAATTAGAGCTGTCAAACCGCTATACTATCCCCTCTCTCTTCTTGCACTTACCCAAACGTTCTGTCAGGAGTAATGAAAACAGCAAAACCAGGGGGATGTGACAGTGCTAAAGTACATCAGAAGTAATCACAGGAGGACAAACAGGTTTTTTTTTGGTCCAGACCGCAGCACAGATATAATCATCAAGTCAGGTGTACCTAATAGTTCATTTGCTATGTTGTGAGGTTTTGAGCTGCTTTACTTTTGGTGAGTGGTACTCTTGTACTACTACGTCCCACTCCCCCATTCCTTCAGTGTGTTAACAGAGCATTTCACTTATAAACTTTTGATTTTTTCCTCCAAATACATTCCAGGATGGTTTTTCTCATGGATCTGAAAAAAAAAAAAAAAAAGAAAAAAAAAAAGAGAGAGAGAAAACTATAATAAGAAACAAAAATAGCTAATTTATTTGAATATTATGGAATAATATTTAATTATGTGTTTTTTGTAAAGCACCATGCTGACAAAGTGGTTCTCACACCAGCATATACCAAATGTGAAAGTAAGTACACTCAAAAGATGAGCAATTCAAACTGATGTGAACTTCATTAGCTTGTGTTTTAGCACTCTTTTCATTTAGAAGAACTCCAACTCAGCTCTGTTTCTTTGGTCAGTTCTGTAAGCAGTGCAGTAAGAAACCCCTGAACTTTTTAAGCTGGGCTGGGCAAAAATAATCGAGTCACAAGCTATATTGATTATACGGAAATTAATTTTGCAAAATGAAAAAATATATATTTTACTGGGAATTTTGCATCCACCTCTATCAATTACAGCCTACCTTGCAGTCCTGATCCGTGTATAATAAAAGATCTGGCAGACTGAAAGAAAGTGGCCCCTGCTGGGGAAGTAAGTTTCTGGATCTTTATCCCTGAACATGTGCACTCAGGTCATCTGTCAAAAACTAGGCAGACAGAAAGGATTTTTTAATGAAAGAAAGTGCATACTGAATGCATATTCTCTATTCATCTATATCTGCAAACAAGTTAATTAAATGTGCATGTAGTTTTTTTATACTGCATAAGAAAATTATTATTTAAGCAGGCAAGTATAATAACATTTTCCCTTGTTTTTGTGCTAGTCCACTTCTGCAAAGGTTTTGTGCTCAGTGCACCATCAGAGGAGGGCAGGAACCACAGTCCTTTCCCTTCTGACTGAACTGACTGAACCGGATTGCATCCTCCTTCACAATTGTAGGGAAAAAACAAGCATTATGACTTGCAAAATAGTAAAGGGTTCAAAGGGAGTAGAGACTGGACTTTAAAGCATGTTAGGAAGGATCACTGTGATAGTCTTTCTGGAAGAAGCAAGACACTATTCCTCATTTCCTTGTGCAAGTGGTGGGTGGATACTGAACCATTTCTGCTGTCACATTTTGATTTTATGTTATGTGTCTTCATGTTGAGCCTTAATTTGCTGCTTTTTATAGCTCAAGTGTAATGAATACAGTTGAACAAATGTTACTGTGGTCCCCCCCAAAAAAAGCTGCTGTGAATAATCATTTGCATTTTTGAACAGACTCACTGGGATTACACTCCTAGTTCATCTCCAGCAAATAATCCAGTGAATTCTCTAATGAAAAGCAGTGGCAACCATGAGCACAGAGAGATGTGCTTTGAACACGTGGCAGGCTCAGGTCTACCAGAGGCAAGTGAAGGGGCTGTAGCCAAGCCAACCTTAATGTTGGCCCTCTCCCGTAACACAACCTGGCGAAGGCTATGTGAAAAATGCTGTGCTGTGGTTTCCCCTGTCATGCAGGTCGGGATAGTACTGCCCCTGTGGGATGTCATGTACTTGGATAACAGCAAGGAACCTGGCGCTGCCACTTACCTGGCTGCTTCTGCACCTGCTAGCCTGCACCTCTGCAGCACAGCAGCATCAAGGGAGACCACAGGGAGCTTCTTCCTCAAAGGCTACAGGATAAGGAAGCAAAAGATATTTGAGATCTCATTTTTTCCCCATTCCCTTCATTGCTGGATCCTGAGACATGACTTACAAATGTTTTGGGAATCACTCCTGAATTTTGCCATCATGATCAAAAGTAGCGTAGCCTGGTGTAAAACCAATACATAAAGCGTAGCTACATAAGGGCTTTCCAGCACTGGAAGCCCCTTGCTTGAATGTTGTACTGAAATATTTACAGTATCTTTACCTTTGACCATGCAGAATAACAAGAGAATATTGACAGCAGTACAGAAATATAGCAGTGAGTAAATAGACTGAAATCCTGAAGCACTGAAGCCAAAAGGAAGTTCCAGAGGGGGAGCTGCACTGGATCATTATGTACTATTTCTTCACAGACATTTTAAAGACGTGTATATTGCGTTTATACCATACCTCAGAGCATAGCGCTGCTGTACCTGAAAGCTTGCAGTTTCAAAGAAAAAAAAAAAAAGGCAGAAATCTCCACCTCACCTCTTCCCCTGAGGAGAAAAAACTCTTTCCTTTTTAATGTAATTTTCTGCTGGTACCATTCCCTGAGCTGACTCACTCCAAGGTCAGACAACTGCCAGCAGCACGCAGGAACAGGCAGGAGTCCGTGGCCAGGGAGGCAGGGGCAGAAAACAGCCCCACCACCCACCCTCTTTTGGCAGGACCCAGCCCCTAGAGCAGTTAGCTGTATCGCCGTGAGAGGCTCCGGGTAAGACAGAGGATGGTTCTGAGCACAGGGTCCACTGGATAACAGCAGCTCCAGTGTTGGGCACAACAGCTTCTCCAGGTGACGGGTCAGACCACCACTGGCTGCATCCAGTACCTGAGGTCAAGGTCTCAGTAAAGGTCTCAGTAAAGATTTTCAAGGAGTTTCTTAAGTAGTTTGCTTGCCAAACTTGTTTATGTAGAACCATCATCATCTCGAAGCAACAAAGCGTAGATGACAAACAGACTGAGTAAAAATATAAGCACGAGAACACAAGAAACAATACATGAGAGTGGAGGAGAAAAAATAGCTTCTTCAGAGTAGTTAAGAAGAAGGAAACAAGAAGAAAAAAAGATTCTGGATATGCAATATATATAAAAATACATTAAGTTGTTTCTACCTGTCGAGGTCCTACACAGGAAAGATAGGATCATCTCACCTGTCTGTGACACCTACATAATGAGGGCTATATTTGAGTTGCTCAGGTTGTCAGTGAGCTTACTGAAAAGAAGCACTTGTAGGGCAAGCTTTATCTTGTCTCCAAGAAGTCATCCAGAACATCTCAGCATTCCTCATTTCTCTCCACGGGCTCTAACAGGAGCCTAAACCACCATCTCTTTGCAGATTCCTACAGTGTAGATACCTAAAACTAGTTGATTTAATGCTACAGTAACGTCCCCCACACTCCTACATGGCCTCTTCTATCCTGACGTTCTCTGGGACTCTTGAGCTACATTTCACACTTCTCAGAGAGAGGTGCCCATCACAAAAGCTGTCATAGAACCAAGACAGAGATCTGCTGAATGCTTGGGAAAGCAGGACTTGACACACCACGACACACGTAAGGGGTAGGCATAGATGCCTTACAGCATCACTGAAATACACTGTATTTCTAGACACGAAGCCAGTGCCTGGCCAAGTAGCAACCAGTGTATTCATCCTACTGTGAAGACTTTGGTAAATCTTGTAGAAATAGCAACGATGTCCACTTCAGATTTGTCAAATAAAATTGTTTGTCCTTCACAGGTTAGGTTCTGCTCTTCTATAAACCTGCTGAAGTCAGTGAGAGTCATAACAGGAACAGGACGCGAGTCCTAGTAGAATGACAATAGCAGGCACGTTCAGCAGCATCCTAATTCAGTTCACTAAACTGGGCACTTTCCCACTTTAGTTAAATAATTATAGTGAAAGAGATGCTTATAGAATGAAAAGTTTGGAACAAAGTTCAGTTTAAACAAAACTGAATGAAATAAAAAGGTACATTTTCAGTTGGCAGAAAGAAATAGGCTATATTTGGATTTTGGTCAGAAATTCAAGGACTGTTTTTATCGCCTCTAAATGTGGCAGCAGAATTCTGAGGTTCTTGGTACTGGAAGTGATTCTGGAGGCACATCCTCTTTGGAAGAAGATTAGGGTAATTTTCTACACATTTATGTTTATTAATAGAGGGGGGAAGAAAGATTTAGCTGTCTCCAAATTGATGAAACCTTGCAAAGGCCTCAATGCTGGGAAAAGCTTTAGTCCAGAGCTTGTACTTGCTGCTCTATCAGACGTTTTTTACCAAAGTATTACTGCATTCAGCCATTCACCTCTTTATCCCAAGAAAAGCTGACAAGTTTTCAGGAGCTCCTGATTCATTTGAGAGCTTACGCTTTGACCTGTTTTCAGGGAGGTATTCAAGTAAAATCCTCTACTCAGAGTTGGTGAGGCCGAACCTGGAGGACTGTGTCCAGTTCTGGGCTCCCCGCTACAGGAGAGACCTGGACATACTGGAAAGAGTCCAATGAAGACCTACGAGGATGATGAAGGTATTGGAGCATCTCTCCTGTGTGCGGAGTGCTGGGACTCTTCAGCTGGGAGAAGAGAAAGCTCAGGAGGGATCTTATCAATGTATATAGATACCTGAAGGGAGAACGTAAAGAAGATGAAGCCAAGCCAATTTCAGTGGTGCCCAGTGACAGGACAAGAGGCAATGGGCACAAACTGGAACACAGGAGGTTCTGTCTGACCATCGGGAACCACTTCTTACTGTGCAAGTGACTAACCACTAGCACACGTTGCTCAGAGAATTTATGGAGTCTCCCTCCTTGGAGATCTTCAAAAGCCGCCTGGACATGGTCCTGGACAAACTGCTCTGGGTGGCCCTGCTTGAGCAGGGGGGTAGGACCAGACGGTCTCCTGAGGTCCCTTCCAACTCAGCCATTCTGTAAAATGACTTTTGGTTCAATTCAAACTGATGCCATAAACCATGTCAGTCCCAGTTTACATCCATGGTGGCCTTCAAAAGGATGCTAAGCAGAATCTTCAGATTCTTAATCAACAATGTCATGTCTCAGCTTTTTTCTTGTTTGTTTGTTTGTTTGTTTGTTTGTTTTTGAGGGGGGGGTAGAAAGAAGGGGTCTGACTAGTTGCTGGCTTTCAGTATTTTTAATGGATTTGGGCCAACAGCCAAGTGACCTTGAGCTCATGCTCTGCCAGCTGCTTTGCAATGCTATTTTGCCTGCTTCTCAGGTCCCCTGCCTTTCTCACCTGCAGAGCCATGGGTGTCATTTTGTCCCAATGGGACAATTTTCCTTTCCACCCCTCCTCTCTCCAGAAGAGAGCTGTCTTCAGAAGGACAAGACCATATTTCTTAAACTCTTTGACTACCGTGCAATAACTGCAGGCTTTACCAGCATAACAGACAGAAGAGTCAAACCCACAGCTGCACCCACTCAAACTGAGCAGAGCCCCCTGTAAAAGCTGCAAAGCATCTTCCTGCTATTAAGAAACAGGTGATGCAGCCACTGTATGACCCACAGAGTAACACAGGTGAGGATGTGCAGTGAAGACTACTGACTTACTAATGGGGAGCTCTGCAGTGACATAGCTCTTTTAACACTTTTGTGCAATCTTGTGCCCTCCGCAACACCTCTGACCTCCACAGTTTCAGCAGAAGGCACTTGCCAGGTCCTGAGAAGCATTGAAAAAGGGAATACTACCATGATCCAGAGGTGTGACTGCAGTTGTTATAGGCACACCTGAGTCACCTTCAGCTGCCCAGCATTGGTGCTGACAGCAAGGATTTCTGCACAGACTGTGCAGATCTCCCCAGGACCCTGGGCGAGTGCTTGGCTGCTGATGTCCACAGCGTCACTGCTCCCCTGTTGTCTGTACCCAAGCCAGGAAAGTTCAGGTGAGCTTAGGATGGAAAGGCAAGCCACAGTCCACCCCTTGAATTGCATGGCAGCGTAGGTGTAAACTGAAATGCTGAGTACATCGGACCTCTTAAGCACCTTGGAAATATAAGTGGATTTCTTGGCACGGTGGATGGAAGGGTCATAAACAGACTACGCATCTGTTCTGAAAGCCTCTTGTGTAGCTACACATGCCCCAATCTCCCTGTGAAATGGCATCAGGTTAACTACATACATTCAGAGGCTTTTAAATCTTGTGATCTCACTGGAAGAGGAAAGCTGAAAGCAGTGCACTTATTTATAATGAAGGCATTTACAGAAGCAAGACTCTTGTACCTGTTTACTGTGTGGTACTTGGAAGAGAGGATTCTGTGAGCATGTGCATTAGATAATTGTGAAAAAAAAATGTATCTGCATTATCTGTATTAAATATCTCACTAATGTGAAAGAAAGACTAAAGGTCACCTGTCAAATGTAGTTGTGAGGCAGGAAAAAATCTCTCGTGTTGGATATCTTGAAACCTTTAGGCTCATGATATTTTTGTTGAACAGAGAAAATGTGATCAATGAATCATTAGGAGTCCTGTGCCTGATAATGGAGGTCAAGAGTGCCTTTTGATGATGAGTTTAAGATGCTTTTATTAACCTGTCTCAAGATGGCTGATTGCTTTCTAATGTGATGAGACCCTCTCCAGCACTTGAATTCTAAAATATTTAGAGATCTTCACTGGAAAATGTTTCTCAATAACACTTCACAATAAATGAATTATTGTGTAAATGAAACTCAAGGTAGGTTTTACTAAAATCAAAAGCATTTTAGTATTCTGTAAAGAATACTTGTGTTTTACAAAGCACTTGCTATAATAAGGATAACTAAAAGGAAGACATCCTGAAATTAATGACTTTGAAACTAGACGGACCTCATTTTCTTTTCACACTAACCTTCTGTGTATGTAAATACATTAATTTCTAATTCTAACTGCTTTCAATTAAATTATGGCTGATTATAACAGCGCATACATGAGAAGAAATGAATTCATCTATGCTCAGGTCCTAAGGAGCAAAGTTGCTTTCAGCCTTGATGCTTTCTGATACAAAATCTATTTTGCATCTCATTGGCTATATAGGTTATATTCACATTCACCTCACAATTCTGTTGCACAGTTAGAGGAGTGCGAAGTGATGTCTGATTAAATAGAATCAGGCCTTCACAAAGAACTTTCACTCCTGCTTTATGATCCTGATTCCTATTTCATGTACACCAAAGTAAATCACAAGTAAATCCATTTAAATCCACCGTTGTATACAAATGGGAGAACACGATAAGGAAGACCTTAATGAGAGATGAACAGCAGTGCTCTGTATTTAAATGGCCTCATGCTTTGTAAAGTTAGAATATATAGGATTTTGCTCATGCACTCTTTTTTATCCTGTGACAGCTTAGGCCTTCTTCCTGAAAGACAGCTCCAATATCAGCTCTAAATTTACGACAAAGGAGCAGAGCAGTTTTCCAGTAGGCCCTGCCAACCAGAAGCACTCAGGATAGATCAGTTTCGTGTACAGTGCTTTCACCTGGCTACATGTTAGAAGGCAGATTATTAAATCACTAATGAGGCTGGTAGCAGTTCGCATTCACGTGACTTGGCTTTGTTATGCGGCGATGTGACAGAATGCTCAATTGTCTCATCCGCCATCTGGTTCGGTGTCAGGATGCGCTTTTTTCCAAGTGACATTCTGTTGTCAATTGCAACATTCTTGACATTTCTAAATGTCTTTGTTGAGAAGTTTGTGGTCTACTTCATGTTTCCACAAGAAAGTGTTGTTGATCACCCCCAGCACTATAGGACTTGCTGTCTGTGGCAGCGGGAGGGATCGCACACCCTGTCATTTCTACACGGCACCCTAGAAAACCCTGAAGCTTTGCAATCATTCCTCCCATTTTCCTGCCAGTTTCACTTCTGAGTGAAGGATTCAGATGGCTTCACTTGCTCTATTTTCTATTTCTATTTCACTCCTCACTTGCTCTGCGCGTTCAATATTCTTCCGACACTATGTACAAGTATGGCATCAAAACAACGAATGTTGGTCATGAGGCCTTAGTCATCTCATGTAGGTCAGGACTGCAAAGAGTTACTATGTTATTGAGGTGCTTGGCTTAAAATGCTCCATTTAATTTAATATGGACTGGTTGTGCATTGTCACATATTACACTGTGTATCACACTGTATTATGTAAGGGGGAACCCCTCATTAAGCAGCAGTTGTGCAGAAAATGAGTTTTACTGATTCATGAGCTGAATATGAACCAGTAGTGTATGATGTTGCATTAAAAATAACATTAAAAAAAAAAAAAAAAGCCAGAGGGAAGCTACAGTCATATATGAAAACTTTCATGGGACAGCAACAAGAATAAAAAGTTTGGAGAACCACTAACAGACAAGGGTAGTTTAGAGACACAGTTATCATCTGTACAATTTCTAGAAGTCCTTCCCATTTGCCGTGCTGTGAGTGATTTTTGACTTTTGACTCAACCCTTCCAGCCCACAAGCACCAAGATGTTCTCTTAGGGAAACTTTTAAAGATGCCAGGGAAATGGAGGGAAAGCTGGGAAAAGCTACCTTGCTCAGGACTCTGGGCATCCATGCGGTACGTAATGCAAGTTACAGGGATGTTAATAATTGTCTGAGTATCTGCAATATTTTTTCCTCCTACACACCCTTTTCAACAGCTTAGCTTAACTGTACCCACCAAGGGTACCTAGCTGTGTCTTGCAGGTACTCAGACAATTATTCACATTCTTGAACCTAGCTAATCATACCCTAACTGTACCCTCAGAAACAAAAACAGAGCAATGCTTTGGCTCAATGCTGTAAAGCTGTGCCCCTCTAATTAGTCCCACTATTCATCTGTGCACCAAAGCAGGTTCAGATTTCTGGCACAGCTGAAATAACCCAAGGCAATGCCAAGCCCTACCTGTCAAGGATCAGCCTGTAGACCTGCAACGTAGCAAGGGGAAAATTTTGTTAGCAGAAGCTTTCAAGGATCAGGCCCTGCATGGTTTTCATAATACAGTTAAATAACTTCTCTTAGACACACACAAAAAAAAAAAGTAGTTTATACTGTGCAGAAAAAGGTCACAACAGCACTTACATTTCAACAAGAGGTAATTAACAAATTATTTGGCCTTTCATTTGTCAGTTCTTATAAAGTGATCTACATGGCCAGCAGTTACACAAGTACACTGCTGTACTCATGCTAGCAGATAAGAATTTCATTAGGAAACCCTAAAAGTTGCATGGAGGGGTTAGTAATACAGAAATTATTTGCAAACTTCCAGATTTCTTCTTTAAGCTTCACACAGAGAATGAATACACAAAGTTTCATCGTGGGGCATTTGCCATAGGATACCCGTGCTTAAACAAAATATACTTTCAAAAGTCAAGTGTCCTATTGGAGCTATTCTCCTTTTTTTTTTTTTATTGCAGGTGAGAATGGAGGGCCTTCAGATTTTCTGCTCAGTGAGACACACTATTGGAGGATTTTGCATTCAACATGTGCAGTTTAAACACATACCTCGCTTCAAACCCTGAAATAAGTAGGACTGCTCATGTGCCTGAATACCTTCCTGAAACAGACTGGAAACCAGAGGAATTTTTTCAGCTAGATAAGTTACAAAGGAAGCTGACAGAAGAAGCAAGGTAGCAGCCGACATATTTTTAATTTGTCTAACAGCTCTCACTTAGCATTGGCTCTCATTTTCTTGGCAAGTCCCACATATATGTATGTACATATATATATATATCGATATATATATATGACGTTACAAAAACATGGATTTCAAAGAGAAAGGGCTTAAAGACCAGTTCACAAGATTCGTGCTTAATGCATGCTTATTTTTATCTGCCTGGGTTTAAACTTCAATATCCAAAGAAAGGAAAACACAGGTGGTTAGTTTTCAGAACAGAAGTGCCTAGCTCAATTGGGTAGGAGGATGGGTTTACAAGTGTATTTTATTTCTCTATATATGTATTTTTATAATAGTGTAATAGTGTACTTTATGTGGAAAATGCAAATTCAAATGTAAAGGTATAAAAGCAAGATTTTTTTTCTAGAGAACAACAATCAATATCGCAGTCAAAGTGTATTTTTCCTTTATGTAAAACAAACACCTGCCACCATGAAGGCTGCTGCTGAATCCATTGAGATGATAAACACAAATCTTTTTACTTCCGATCCTTAGCTAGACTTTTTAGCAAATAGTAAGTTTGATAGTATCCATCTACTTTTATTTTTGTTCAAATTCTTTGACTCTAGATTTATTTACAAGTCACAAGCTTAGTGTCAGATGTTTTCATCATAATAACCCTTAGCCTGATCAAGAGCACATCCCAAGACCCATGAATATTCTCAGTCCAGTCCTAAGTCATCTACAGTTGTGTTTTTTTTTCTCTACTTCTTTCCCTAATCAGTGAAGACATAATGAGAATATACTTTATCTAGAGCTGTTTTGCACAGCTTGAGTAAATTGGAGTGAAGGAAAAGCTGCAATCATTCAAACAATTCATTTAAAGAGATGTTGATCTCCTCCTTCTTCCCTACTGATCCTCTAAAACTCATTTATGAGGTATTTTTCCACTGAGCTTCCCCCTTCTTTCCTCTACTCTCACAACTGTAGATGCCTGTGTTTTCACTGATGCAGGATACAAAGCCCAGGAAAGGCCTTTCTGAGTGAGTGAAAGGCAATTGTGTTCCAGTACGTAACGCTGCCCACACTAAATGTACAGCTGAGAGTTTCCATGATCCTCTAATTGACTGGTAACATCAATAAGGGTTGAGTCATAAGCTTAATTCACAACTCTGCTATTTCTCAAACTTACCGTCAACTGTTTCTCAAACTTACCATCGACTGTTTCCCAAACTCACCACCGACTGTTTCTCAGCCTTGCCACACCATCCGTACTTGTCACGCCATTTATATCAGAGCATTAGAGGAAAGCTAAGCCTGGCTTACTCACACAATTTAGTAGGTACTTTTTCCAGGTACCCAGAAGCAGACATGCACTACAAACGCCAGGTCTGACACACCTCTGCACAGCAGGCAGCTGTTCTGTCTGCAAACTAGTCCAGAGACATACTGCAGACTGGAGCAAGGCTGCCCCATGAGTCAGGTGAATTTTAGCTCAGTGCTTCACAGAAAGAATCAGAAATACAACGGGACATGACTGGGGTAAGGCAGAGACTATGGAGAATAGCCTCAAAAACCAGGAACAGATAAATAAACACAGTAGAATTAACAGTCTTGGAGATGAAGCTGAGATGTCTGCATTAATGTTGTAAATAAGGAGGAATTAGTGAAGGGAACGAAAGGGATGGCAGGAAAAGAAAGCTGTGGCTGATGGATTACGAGGAGCATCTTGGAGGTACTCAGAATGGGTCTGTAGGGAATGTGGCAAGTTTTCAGAAGCCCAGAGAGGAGGCAGGTGCAGGATCAGCTTCAAGAGAAAAGGAAGGTGTCCTTTGTCAGAATTTGAGGTATGTGGACAGGTAGAGAATGTGAATGCCTGGCTCTGTAAATCACAGAATCACAGAATCGTCTAGGTTGGAAGAGACCTCTAAGATCATCTAGTCCAACCCCTGTCCTAACACTAACAAGTCCTACACTAAACCATATCACTAAGGGCTACATCTAAACGTCTTTTAAAGACCTCCAGGGATGGCAACTCCACCACCTCCCTGGGCAGTCCATTCCAATGCCTAACAACCCTTTCAGTAAAGAAGTTCTTCCTAACATCCAACCTAAAACTCCCCTGGCGCAACTTTCGCCCATTCCCCCTCGTCCTGTCACCAGGGATGTGGGAGAATAGACCAACCCCCACCTCTCTACAGCCTCCTTTAAGGTACCTGTAGAGAGTGATAAGGTCACCCCTGAGCCTCCTCTTCTCCAGGCTGAACAAGCCCAGCTCCCTCAGCCGCTCCTCGTAAGACTTGTTCTCCAGACCCCTCACCAGCTTCGTTGCCCTTCTCTGGACTCTCTCAAGCACCTCCATGTCCTTCTTGTAGCGAGGGGCTTCTTGTAGCCCCTTCCCCCCAGCAGAAGGCTTTTCTGACCTTGCCATGCAAGTTATGACCTCTCCGTTCAAGAACTACATACTGTCTGTGATCACGGTTGGCATCTGTGTACTCTTCCTGATCGGCCTGATGTGTGGACGCATCACCAAGCGGGTGACAAGAGAGCTCAAGGACAGGTAGCGCCTGGATTGCCTGCTGAAGAAATGCCTGCCCAGTGCCCAGTTCTGTACAGCCCTCCTCTGTATAGTCTACCCACCCCCTCTTGTGAGAGGAGAATTAAAAAAAAAAAAAAATACTGCAGGGAAAGGAGTGACAAGGAGCAGCACCACAGCCCGGCAAACACTTCTGTTTCTATTCAAAGCCTATGACGATAAGATTGGAACTTTTCTTGCACTGGAAGTACGAGGCAGTCCCACAAGCAAAGACGGAACATGAGTTTTATGAGATATCTCCAGGTTTGAAACCAGGAGTTAACAACACTGTAGATTAAGCTATTCATGCATCCTTGGCCAAAAAAGCAAAACTTTTCTGTTGTCCCTTTCATTTACTATATGAAAATATTTAACAATTTTCATTTTATCACCTGACTACTGCTACATACACAGTTGTCCTACCCTTCCCTGAATATTTCCTCAGTAACTGAGGATAATTACAGGCTGACCAATTCCTACAGTGCCTGTATAAAGGTATTGGAAACTGAGATCCTATTCCATTTTACAGCTTTGCTGCTGTATGTGTAGTACAGCAGCTGATGAACAGAAGGATGCTGCATAAAATTAAAAAATAAGGACGCACTGTATAGAATAGCTGATTTGATTATGCACAAGGGAGACACTGAACAGCTCAGAAACTCACTCATCCCCTCCAAGGACCCAGGAGCTCTGACTGCAAATTTAGGACAAGGAATTTCCTTCCCCAGATCTGAGGGATCTGATTCAGCAGCAGCAGCAGCAGGGAGGTTACCTTGGGATGGCCAATGTCGTTCCTGCTCCCAGCTATCCCCCCCACCTCTCCGAGGTGCTCCCAAACCCTCTGCGGGAATGACTGAGCAACCCATGTAGCAACTGATCTTGTTTATAGTATGTTATATTAAGGTAATCCCAAACTGCTGCCAGCTTACCTTAATGCACCAGGCTGTGAGCTCGGGTTGCTGCAGGAGCAGTTATGGGAGATCTCAGCGACTACCTGAGCAGTTATGCCACCTTTACAGGAGTGACATCTTCAAAAAGAGGTTAGGTAGGCTGCTGTAGGCATGGACCACAACTGCTCCTCCGAGGGAAGCCATCCCCACTTGTGAGTCAAGCTGTGGCTAATGCCCCCATGGACAAAGCCTGTTTGGGAGGCTGCTCTTCCCTCTCAAATGCCTAGCTGCTCCCACTCCAGAAGCTACTTAAATCAGCTATGCTGATTCAGCTACCTTCTGACCATGGTCTAAAACCAGACTCTGTTAACCTCTAGGACTTCATTTTCAGTGCAAGAACAGTTTCAGACAAATCTATTGCCACTGGGTAGTGACGTAGAGTAACAGCCTTAGGTTGTATGACATTTAAAATGAAAAATATTTGTTTAACAGAAATTGTCCTAATTTACTCTGAGCCACAACATATATCCTAGATACAAGCTCATACAAGCTTAAAGATGATTCTGGTCTTACATGAGTCACCTGTGGTTACATGTGGTTGAAAACCTCCCTAATATCTTAGATTGAGCCTATAAAGTGCCATTTTCCTGTATGTAAAAAGATCTAAACCAAGACTTCTTTCCCCTTTCATTGATAATTGTCAACTGAAAATGTATTAGCAAGACCTTGACGTGACTGCAACCAAAGTAATTGAAACATCAGATTTGAAGCACAGCACTTAGGATCTTACTTGGACACCTACAGCACACATCATCAAAGTACCTTGTAGGAGGCACAGTTGCACACGCAAATGCTTTTTCTGCTTTGTGGCAGGACGTGCGTGCATATTCCCCATTCCTGATCACACATCTTCAGTGTGTATTTCATCACGCTGGTGTCAACAGGAGCTTTGGGAACAACACAGTCTGAAAACAAACAGAAAACAAAACTCCATCCTGACTGATCAGCCTCACTGATGGATGGAAATGTGGAGGACAAGGTTATAAGCTGTGCATGGGAAGCCTTTTCCTTGCTGAGGACCAAGTAGTGCCAAGGCTGTGCAGACATCTTTGAGACGCAGCATTTCAGCACACATCTCCACATCATCCTGCAAGGATTGGGATCCAGGTGTTTGTGCTGTGTGAAATGGCTGTGTTGTGTGTATGAAATGATGCTGGGATTTACATCTAGCCCCAAGGCGAACATTCCCTGATAAGTCACTGAAGAATTGTGATCCTAAGTACATTGCATTGTTTTGCTTTGAGATCAGATCTCGGCCTTTTTCCTTTGGCAAAAGTCAACATTCAAATCTCTTTTGCCCACATGAATGCTGGTATCTTCATAGGCTTAATAACATGCATGCAGTATTTGTACATACACATAAAAGGCTGAGACTTCCTATTGAAAATGTGGCCCAATAAGTCTCTCCTTAGGCCACTGTCAGAAAATAAGGCTTTTGTGGGTACACCTTTTGTATCTCAGATGAAGACTGTCACATATTCCATATCACTCCCAACACTGGGGACATTTCTAACCACGAACCCCGCCCAAGAACAAAAGAACCTTTTTTCTTTGCTGCTTGCAAGTATAGACTTAATCCAGGGCAGATCTCTGTGCATGACAGGTTTCTTGTAAAAGAAGGAAATCTGTTCAGTGTTTAAAAAAAACAAACTTGCAGAAGCAATCTTATGCCAAAGAGTAGGCATACTCTAGAAAGGTGATAAGAAGGAGTGACCCTGGAAGAAGAAGACGTTACTACATTGCCATTCTTTTCATCACTGTCTGATAAAGGTCCCACTCTGTGTTTTGAATTCTCCTAAAAAAACATCTAACAAAAGCAAGCCACACCATTGCTGGGATTTCTCATATTAAGACCATGCTACAAGGAAAGTTTTTCAGAAAATCAGGTCACTGTCAAGCTCATAAAAAAGTAAAACACATTGCAATCAGATTTTAGCCCAATTCCCTAATGCATAGCAAGATAGGCATCGTGCACTTGGGAAGGCCTCAAATTAGCTTAGCTTGTGTTTTGTTTACCCAAAGTCAGGTCAATGAAACCACACAGTCGCAGCCAGTCAACTGATCAAAACAGATTATGGTCTACCAGTCGCTTTCCACAAAGGCCTATAGGCATCCAAATCTGCATGCTATCGCACCAGCTATCTATGTTCTGGCTTCTGAACCAAAAATTTGACTCTGCGGGGTATCCACTTGTAACTGCATTTCCAATTACTTGGTTTTAGGTTTTAGAACTATAGCTACAGCCTCCTGAGTGTCACGTCCATGGTTTCCCACAAATCCAGCCTTCTGCTAATACTACGTTACATTTTCAGACAGGGAGACTTCCTGCTCGCTTACAAACAGGCCAGAAAAGCTTTTAATCGTGTGAGCACAGGTAATACCTTCAACATCAACAAAACGATCCACATGCTTAGAATTTAGCACGTCCCTTAATGCATTTCTAGCTTAAGGCCTTACATCAGTGAAACCACAAGAAGGAACTACGCTTTATTTGTAATGGGTAACATAACTCTTTCTTAAATACCAAAAACTTTAACCATAAGGCTTTTTTTTTTATTTTTTTTCAGGCCTTTGCAATTTGCTTATTCCTGACAGACAACTTTTTCCACATTATATGGACTAGGGAATAGAAAAGTGTCTTTATTTAGCCAAGTTGTTTTCATTTCTATGCTTTATTACTTGGACTGCAAAAGCACTTACATATCCCAGGAAATAATATACATTTTGAAAGACATCAGGATTTTAAAAATAATAATTGGGAAGCAGAATTAGGTCTACGAACTGTTGATCTTAATTTAGCTTCGGTGAGCTAACTTCCCTCTTACAGGAAGAAATCCTGCAATTTACATTTCACTTTAAAGTGTACTGAACAAAATCAGTGGAAAGAAGTGATTTGGAGATATCGTGGGTAATTTAAGGGCACTTTCTACTATTTGCCAAAATTACCAGCACTTTGAGTTTTCCTGATAAAAGTGTTCTTCATAATGATCCTCGCAGCAGGTTAAAGAATTGGTTGAATCATCTTGCAACTACATCTACTGCCATCCAGAGGTAATTGGCAAAAGTTTGAAGAGTAAATCTAAGCTAATTGTATCGCTAACAGTAAGACCTGAATGCTGTATATTGGAGCAGTTCTGATGAAACACAAACATAAAGTTGTAGCCCAGCTGAACAGCAACTACAAAAATAAAAGCTAGGCAGGATAGTTCCTTATTCTTTTTCAACAGGAAAAAAAATAGTATAATATGGATGTTGTTCATTTGGTGCATTGCATATATCCTTCATTATGGTTTCTATTAATGTTTCAGACAAGTGCTTCTGCAAATTGCACTCTGCCACCTCATGTTGTTCGTATAAACCACTATTATGGTAAAAAACACCAAACAAACACAGCAACAAAGCAAAACTGCAGCTTTTCTCACCACAAAGAAAGTCTGCACTTTATCACAGCATCCAACTTCTATCTGATCATCTCACTGTACAGAAAGTAAGCAATCACTGAGGAATTAAGCATGCACACAGACACATGCACACACACTATGAGTTACTTATTTCTATCACTCATACTGAAGAGACAGAGAACCTCATGAAAGAAGAGGGAGGGTAAGACTGAAATTGGTCAAGCATCTATGGATTGCGAAGGCCTGCAGTTAAGGGCAATTGATTTCAAGTACTTTGAGTGAGTGCTGAGCACTCACAAATCCAGACACATTTGGAGAAATGTGATATATGCGATTCTAAAACTCGGTACCCAAAAGAGGAGAATCTAAAAATTCATCCTTAAAAAAATTGCTGTAAAAGCCTGTTATGAAAGCTGGAGCAAGCATAAGATAAAATAATAAGATATTTATTTCCTAAATGTAATTTCCATAATTCAACATTGATATCATTCTTTTGTCTTTTCAAAACCCCAAAATTTCAGCAGTACACACGTCTATTCACTTCTTGGAAGCTGTGTGCCTGCTTGTAATTCTCAGCTATAAACTGAGCGTTATAAGGTCAAAGTGGGGCTCTGATGTGATGCTCAGTGAGCATCTAAGAAACCACTTCCACAATGGGATAGTTTCCCAAAATATCCATGACTCCATTTAAAAATCCTGTTGGGTTTACAAATCCATTCAAACATTCTTCAAACTACCACTGTACCAACCACACCGTGAAATCGCAAGCTCAGAGATGTCCTGTCCATCACCCTGTACAGCAGCACGTGGGTGCCATCACTGTGTACAGCTGTAATAATTTTGTAGTCAGACCTCAGTAACACAACATCGCGCTGAGGAAACTTGAAGCACAGTAGAGTGAAGCTCATTACTCAGTTATGTCTGTTTTTCAGTGCTTACAGGACCAAAAAAAAATGGTGTTGTCAGTAAACTAAGCATATATTTCTTTCTTCTACACAACAGAAGGAGGTCTATACAAAGACTATGAAATTTCTGCTCAAGATAAATTAAAACTGACATTGCCAAGGACTAGAGCAAAACCATCAAAGACTTCAGCTTGAAGGTTTTCACCCATGTTCTTTAAAAGTCTGATTCTTTAAAAAGATGCAATAATTTTTTCAGGCTTATTCTCTAAACAGGGATTTAAATGATTTGTTTGTGTTTTTTGAAACGCTTTAAGAATGTGTTGTAACATCTACTTGTGATTAGTTTCAAAGACTTACCTAGTCTGCTGAAAGTGTGATTTTCAGGATTTTCATAAAGAGCAAATAAACAAACAAACAATTTAAAGCATTTACAGATTTCCTCTGTTGATTATAATTGCTACTGTTCAATCATGTACATAGAGGCTAAATGATTCATTGCTTTCAGCAATGAAACACGCAAGGAAGATCAGCAAAAGGAGAAAAAAGGCCATTATATAAAATCACATTTGAACTCAGTCTGAGATCCCGTGTAGAGCTGCCTACCAATAACCATAAGGGCGCCCTGGTTAGGTTATGACTGCAAAGCAACACTGAAGCCATGTAGCAAATCAATAGTTCTGTTTACTGCTTTGTAAGCACTCACATAGCAAGTTACAATTTCTGGAATACATAAGAAGGCTGGAATTCAGTTCTAAACAGCAGTTGCCAGGAAGCGAATTTTTACCTTCTGAGCTTCTGATTTTTTCTTCCTTAACAGGTGCAGGCTGTCAGGTAAAACAGACCAATGCGGAGTATGTGCTCCTTCTGCTGTTATAGTGATACACAGTAATCACAAACTCTCAAGGCATGTCTGGAAGTGTAATAAATACTAACGGTTAAATCCTTCTATAACTAGTCATTTACCTGAAGGCTTTTGGGTTCTGTGCAAATACAAACTGAAGAACTCAAAGAGCTAACTGCTTAAGAATAACACTCAGGATAGTGCAGGGATCAGTGTAAAGATATTGACCAGACTTCCAAAACGATGGACCTTATGCTTCTCAAAAGTATAAATATACGCCTAAATCCAATCTCATAGTGCATGTACATCTCTTCGAAGACCTGTCTTTAAAGTTGTGGGGTTTTTTTTTGTATTTCCACGTGAAAGCATGAGCCGTCCAGGAAAGAACGAAATAGTTTCCAGTGCGATGCCATCTTGTGGTAAATGGGGAAACGGTCTATGCCATCGGATCTGCCTTGAAACGCATAGAGAACCTGCTGTTCCATGGTATATGAATCATACTCGTAACTGTTGACTCAGGGAAAAAAAAAAAGTAAGACTTTATCATAGTTATAAAGATGTTCATCTCCGTTTACAAGCCAAGCAATTTATTTTCATCCCAAAAACACTACTGTGCCAGAACTGTTTCCATCACTCTGGACATAATGTAAAGGTAGAGATGTGATTTAACTTAGCAGAAAATTGTCTCTCATATAAAAACTCCCACCACTTTCCCTGGCTGCAGTTCAATGCTACCATGAGCTTGTTTTCAGGGCACCCGGGATCAGCTCGAAATGTCATGGCCGCAGAAGCCAAATCACCGTATAGCTATAAAAGGATTCCTCCATGGCTCATTTGTTTAAAAATAGTATGGAGGTATCTTTGACCCAGCTGACCTTTGGGTGTATGCAGTATCATCCGATCACCTCACTTATCATGATGCCTGAGGAGACATCTGCCAGGTGATACTGCTGTCCTAACGCTGTCCTCTCCTCCCTCCTCTAACACGGAGACTTGCCCACAGGGCACGTGTCGGTCTGAGCAGAACTGGTAGAGGTCTTGAATTTTGGTACAGCTGCTAGCACTTACAGACACGGCTCTGCAGAGGCAACTTTCAGCTATAAACAACATGCTATGATGTGTATATATGTGTTTATGACGCTTAAACCAATAGGAACAATGTGTTATGATATGTATATTCGTGTTCATGAGGCTTAAACCTGCTTGCTGTTGGAATGCGAGCACACCACGTGCAGTGGCAGGGAGGGCTGTGAGGCCCCCTTTGCTCGCCCTGGCACCATGCACATGGCAGTGGCCATGGCCCTACGTGCTGCAGACAGCAGGCGAGCACGCTTTTGGCTTTGCCCCCTCAGCGCCATCCCCTTCCAGCACTGCTGCCTCAGCCCTGCGCATGTTCTACAGGTACCTTAAAGGAAGCTGTAGTGAGGTGGGGGTTGGTCTATTCTCCCACGTGCCTGGTGACAGGACGAGGGGGAATGGGATAAAGTTGCGCCAGGGGGTGGTTTAGGTTGGATATTGGGAGAACTACTTTACGGAAAGGGTTGTTAGGCATTGGAATGGGCTGCCCAGGGAGGTGGTGGAGTCACCATCCCTGAAGGTCTTTAAAAGACGTTTAGATGTAGAGCTTAGTGATATGGTTTAGTGTAGGACTTGTTAGTGTTAGGTCAGAGGTTGGACTCGGTGATCTTGGAGGTCTCTTCCAACCTAGATGATGATTCTGTGATTCTGTGTGTTTATGAGGCTTAAACCAATATGAACAATGTGTTAAGATATATATATTTGTGTTCATGAGGCTTAAACCTGCTTGCTGTTGGAATGCCAGCACACCACGTGCAGTGGCAGGGAGAGCTGCGAGGCCCCGTTTGCTCGCCCTGGGCACCCTGTACATGGCAGCAGCAGCAGCCCTACGTGCTGCAGACAGCAGGCAAGCACGCTTTGGCTTTGCCCCTTCCACGCCGTGCCCTTCCAGCGCTGCTGCCTCAGCCCTGTGCATGATGGCGGGCAAGGGGTTTGGGCGGAGGAGCGTGGGGCAGCTCGCTGGGGATTTCGCAGGCCTCACTGGGAAGCCTGCACGCCTGAGGTGTTCACTGAGGGAGCCCAACGCCATTACAGCGTGCTGCTGATTAAACAACGGTAAATAACGGGCACAAGTGGTGCAGGCGCCCTGCAGGGAGTAACGCCCCCCCACACCCCCCCGGGAGGCCAAGGCCAGCCGCGCAGACTACACTTCCCAGCATGCCCCGCTCCCCACCCCTCCCAGCTAGTCTACAGGACTACAACCTCTCAGGACTACAACTCCCGGCAGGCAGCGGGGCGGGGCACTTCCGTCGCACTGACGTTTAGTGGCTTCTCTTCCGTTTCCAGGGCACAAAATGGCGGCGGCGGTGCGCGTGGAGGAGCTGCTGGCGGCGGCAGCGGCGGGGGAGCGGGAGGCGCCGCCGGGGGAGCCGCAGCCGCCGCCGCAGCCCCGGGGCGTGTCGGTGGAGAAGGAGCTGGAGCTGGAGTTCGACCTGGGCAACCTGCTGGCGCTCGACCCCAACCCTCCGCCGGCGGCGGGGCTGCGCGGGGCCGGGCCGCGGCGGGAGGCGGTGCTGCGGGCGCTGGCCCGCGACAACGTGCAGCTGCTGGTGGCGCGGCTCTGGGCGCTGCCGGCCGAGCGGGCCGGCGGGGCGGCGGGGCCGCTGGTGGCCCGCCTGCCCGAGCCCTCCTGCCGCCTGCCCCGCGAGAAGCCGCCGCCGCGCCCGCGGCCGCCGACCCGCTGGGAGCAGTTCGCCCGCCTCAAGGGCATCCGGCGGCGCAAGCGGAGCTCGCTGGTATGGGACGAGCAGGCCAAGGAGTGGCGGAGGCGCTGGGGGTACCGGCGGGCGGGCGGAGACCCGGCCCGCTCCTGGCTGGTGGAGGTGCCGGCGGGCGCCGACCCGGAGGAGGACCAGTTCGCCAAGAAGCGGCAGGAGAAGCGGGAGCGGGTGGCTCGCAACGAGTTCAACCGCCTGCGCAACCTGGCCCGCGCTCACCGCGCCGCCACCGCCGTCCCCGCCCCGCCGCTGCACCCCACCGGCCACCAGAGCCGCGAGGAGCTGGGCCTGGCCGCCCGTGTCGCCCGCGTCTCCACCGCCTCGCTCGGCCGCTTCCAGCCCCGACTGCCCAAGGAGCCGGTGGAGCTGCCCCCCCGAGGTCGCGGCGGCAAGAAGCGGCGCTTCCAGCCGGTGCTGGGCGACCTGGCAGCCGAGCGCGGGAGGCAGCTGGAGCTGCTGCGGGCCATGAACAGCAAGAAGCCAGCCCTCGACATCACCCGCGCTGTCAACAAGCAGCTCCGCGAGGAGGACGCCGAGGCCGCCTCTGCCAAGGGCAAGAAGCGGGGGCAGCGTGGGAAGCGCGGCCGCCGGCAGCAGCAGCGGCCTGGCCGTGGTGGCAAGAAGAGCGGGGCCCGGCGGCAGCAGCGCCCTGCAGGTGGCAGTGCTGGAGGCGGCAAGAGGAAGAAGGCTTGAGGCAGGGACCGGGGGACTGTGTGTGTCACAGGCTGGGGGCGCCTGCTGAGGGGCACGAAGGGACTGCTGGTGCCAGCCACCTGCCCTGTGTGCTGCTCCCACACCTCGTTGTCAATAAACGTGCTCCGTTTTTTCTAAAATGGCCTGCGTTTGGCTCTCAGGTGGCAGTTGAGGAGGACGGTGTGCTCCATCCAGGGGGAGCTTGTGGGGGTGGGGGCTTCAGGGGGTGGCCAGGTACCAGCTTTGTGGCTGGCTGGCTGCCGCAGCATCCCCTGGCAGGGAGAGCCTTCAGCTAGCTAGGGTGGGGGGTGGGCCCAGCTGCAGGGCTGTAACCTGTGTTGTGATTGAGGAATGGTGTGTGCAGACAGGTACAGTTAAAAGACAAAGCTCTCCATTCTGGGTAAGTGGCCCAGCGGGAGCTCTTGCTCTGTAAGGGAACTGCTGCTCAACTTGTATTCAGGCTCACTTACAAGAGGAACATGAAAACTTCCTGGAAGACTCATTGTGGAGCCTAAGAAATTGCAGAGACTTCATAGAGTTCTGTTTATTTAAAAAGTCCTACTTTTTGAATAATAGGCTAAAACCTTATAAATTCCTACTTCTATTAGCTTTAATAGTAATAGATCATTTTATAAAAATAGTTTTTATTTAGTTTCACTAGTTTTTTTCTTTATTTTTCCTTCTGTTTTTCTTTACCAAACACATCATTTACTAGAAATTATCTAGGACTTCCGTTTCTCTTGAACTTTGTAGTGTCTCCCATACATTTGAACTAAAAAATAAAACTTGTTGTCCCAGTATGTGGCCTAGCTCCAAGAAGGAAGACATTTTATGGAGCCCTTCCTGGCATGAGAGGGAGTAAAATGAGTTCCAGTAATCTCAAGTAGATGAAGTTTTCAAGCTTTCAAGTGGTAAACTTGTAAGTTGTTAATAATACTGTTTTGCTGCAAGGTTTTTGAAAAAGCTAGATAATTAGCAATTATTTTCTCATTCTCTAGAAGTTCAGTAAGATGGCGACATGACAAAAAAAGTAAAGCTCAATGTGTTAAGACTACTGAGGAGGACAGAAGGAGTAAGTGCTGGAGGAATTTGAGTGGCATTAATGGATCAAGTACAGTGCTGAATTTATCAACTTTGCAAAGGATGCATTCTTCACCTCCCATGCATCCTGTAGCTCACATGGACACAGAAATCAGGTGTTCAGCAAAAGTAGCTAGGCATAGCAGTGCAAAAAGCACTTGGAAATGGCAGGAAATGTTCCAGGCCTCCAATTTTCCTGGCATTTCCATAGGCTGTCTTGTACCTGCTCAACTAGGTGGCACTGTTCTCTCCACCCTGTGACTTCCCGTTAAGTATTTCATGCTGCTGTGTTAGTGGTGAGCTTTCTGAACCTAAGGATTTCTTCATTAAAATTCTGGAAAGTATGAGTTTTCAGAAGTGGTTATGTATTCACAACAGAGATGCAGACAGCTTGCTGGGTGCTCTCACTTCCTGAAACTCCAACATGACTGTATACAGACTTAAAAACTTTGAGAGGGTGCAGGTTTTTAAGCAGTTAGCACTGGCTGCATGGGCACCAACTTCACCCCACCTGTGCAGGGAGCTGAGCTTGCCTGGGTTTGGAAGGGCTGTGCTAACATCAGCCACTTGTAGCAAAGAGTCTTTACTGGCTCAGTGTCTTCCATGTAATTTTTAAGTCCCTTTCATCTGCTGATGCTCTCAAAGCAAGTATCAGTTGAATGTTGCAGTTACGCACCAGATGTTTAAGAGCATTCATTGAGGGAGCTGAATTAGGACAGTGTGAAGCCTGTGTTTATTAAAGCATACAGTCCTTAAGGCAATTCTGTTCTCTGATGCAGGGACCGGCACAAGAGCTCTGTGGACCCCGGGTTATCTCGTCCTTCTGATGCGTGCGGCCCGAAGCTGTGTCGCGCAGGTTTCACGATTTCTATGCCAGTACCTCACATAGTTTTCACCTACAGGAAACAAGAATTACCCGAAATCGTGTTTCTGCGGGCCTGACTGTCGCCGACAGACGTCATTTTTAAGTGCTCTGCGATGAGCAGACCTCCCCCCCGCCTCAGGCCCCGCGGCTGGAGCAGGGCAGGGCCCGGCCCGGCCCGGCCCCCCCGGCCGGCCCCGCAGCCATGGCGGCCGGGCGGGAGCGGGCCGCCCGCCTCCTGCGGCAGCTCCAGCGGGCCGCGTGAGTCGGGGACGGGCCCCGGCGGGGCCTCCCCGCCCGGCCCCGCCGCTTGCCCCGGCCTTCCCCCGGTCTCCCCCCCTGGTGCCAGGCTGCTGGTGGGGCCGCTTCGCCCCCCGAGGCTCGGTCCCGCCGCGGCCGCACGGTGGCGGCCTCCGCCCGCGGGTTCTGAGGGAGCGGGCGGGAGGCTCCCGGGCAGGGAAACATCGGAGTTTGGCCTTTTAAACCTGACTTTTTTCTCTTCTCTTTTATCTAGGTGTCGGTGCCCGAGTCACTGCCACACGTATTCCCGAGGTAAGGCTTAATTCGTGTCTCTGACATAGTTAGGGGCAGCGTGTACCAGGTAGCAAACAGTTCAAAGCATAAGGTAAGCAGCCTGTTATTTTGCAACTGTAAGTGTATAAACACAATAATAAAGGTATAATAATAAAGATTTTTGTTGGAGAGATCCTGTCTCCCCGTCAGCCACAGCTAGCACATCCTGGCCTTCCCTCCCCTCACTGACAGGGGTGGTTTCTGCTGGTCCTGCCATCACCCAAACCATCTCCACATCTGCATCAGTGGGGAAAAACATGTATCTGTTACACTAGAAAAGAAACAGAAGTGCTGTGAATAAAAAGGGGCCATGCACAAAGGCGTTTTATCTCGGGGAGTGGAATCTCCTCAGGCTTTTTGTGCAGCCAGCCCAGAGGATGTGGCTTGCTTTGGTCAGGGTTTGAGAGTGAGTAGAGGAGCTCTGCTGGTGACGGAGGTGCCCTTGGAGGAGCTTCTGATTGCTTTGACTGTAGGGTGTCCAGCAGAATAGTTTACAGATGCTCTTAATCTTTTAATACGTCCCACATGTTTCACTCCTAATACTGCAAAGGTACCTAAGAGATACAATAAGGATAGTTTCTATAAAAATGGGTATTCAGGGCCATAATTTCAGTAATGAGTGGTTTTGAGAGTCTTAGTTTCATCTGCTTTACTGAAGACACTTTTTAAAGAATTATCATTTCCATCTTAGCTGTGGAAAATCTAATGTATGTTCAGATATTTATTTTGCTCACGACCATCATACAGCACAACAATAGCACAGCTGAGAAATCGAATCTCATTTTTCTGGTTGTCTGCTTGATGACCTCCTCAGTCAATTCAAAATAAGACCCTGTAACTAGAAATCTTAATTAAGAATACCCTATAAGTTTTAAGCAGAAATTGATTGTATAAAGTAGCAAGATGATAGTAGTTCTGTAGGTCTCTAAATAATGGGAATTGGCTTAACAGTTAGCAAAAAAAAAAAAAAAACAAAAAACAAAAAACAAAAAAAAAATTTATTCTGTTTCTTGACAGTGTTGTAGTAAATAATGCAGGTTTTGAACTCAGTAAAATTCTTCCTGTAAGTTAATTTTGGCTCAAGAAAATAACAGCGGGGCACCTATTATTTCATCAGAAAGCAAGAGAGTAAATCGCTTGGACATGTTTTTAGCCTGTCAAATTAATGACTGAGTGTACAGCAGACTCAGACTCCAGGAGAGGTCAAACATGTACAGCCTGGCAAGAGATGACAATGAAAGAGCTGATAGCAGCTGGCCTGGGCTTGAATAGAAAGCACATAAAGGATTTTAATACATCTATCTGTTACTGTCGTGGGTCAGTGCTTCAGTGCACCCCAGAGTGTCTGTAAGACTCATTATCATGGCTTCACTCATTGGATCTGAATCCAAATCACATTTTTTCAATTAATATAACAGACAGAAGGCATGACTTCAGCAGGAAGAGCAGAATGCCTCATCTGATCCTTTCTTGGAGAACAATGGGCTGTTTCAGTTGATGCTGTTTGTTTCACTTTGTGACAAAATCAGGATATGCAAGAACTAGAGATCTGTGAAAATTCATGCAAGAATGACGTGGCAAAGAGAAGATATGACTGAAGTACTATCCTTACAAGTATTTTCTTCTACTAAATAAAGTTGATAGCATCATCAGTTCTTGTTAATGCCCTGTTTGTTATTAGCAATGCATGCAGTTTCTTAATTTTCAAGCAAGCAGTTCGGATACACCTGCAAGTTCAGGACTAGTCAGAAGTAAAAAGCAGCATAAGCATCTGCCAGAATTATTTTTACATGTACAAAAGGTGTTTGCAATCCTGATACATAGAGAATATCTCTTGTTTTTGACATGAAATTTGTTGTTCTGAAGGTTATCATGTAGCCTCTACACATTTGTAACAACTCCCAAATGATATGGAGTATCCTGCATGCTCTGCAGATACTCAGTTCTATGTATTTATTGTATATACATAAATATTTTTATACATTGTAAGTTCTCATGCGAATTTCCTGTTAACTTACTCAGTTTTTATAGGAAAGAATTACTGAATGAAGGAAAAAACACCATTTTTTGCTGAATCATACGAATCAAAATAAGTATTTAGGTAATTTAATCACAAACAACTCACAAACAACTGAAGACAAAAATGGTAAGTGTTACCCAGACAAGCCAAGATGACTTGTGCAGTTAGTGATGTGTTAGTGATTTTAAAAGCAAAGAAATGTGTCATCTGTAATATTGTGATAGAGAATGAAGTCACTTTTTATTCCCTAATTTTACTGTTTAATTTTTATTCCAGTTCCTGAACATGCTACCCTGGGAAATACAGACTATGCATTTGAGGTAGATTTAATAATAAACTTTATATGATTTTTTTCAAAGTAATATATTCTTTCAAATATGGCATCTAACAAGTGCTTACATTAGTAAATATTTAAGTTCCACTGTGGCTGTTTGGGACTTGATGCCATTTCTTCATTTTTTTCCAGAAGAATGTGTTCTTTATTTTGCAGATGGCCGTTTCAAACATCCGCTATGGAGAAGGAGTTACTAAAGAGATTGGCATGGTAAGCTTCTGTAATGTAAATCCCTCACTGGTGAAAACTTACTTTCTAAAGGACTGCTGGTGCTATCAATCTGTTTAAAATAGGAAAGCTTTTATATAGTGTGTCTGAACCTCCGCTGCTTTGCTGTCTGTCTAGTCGTACACAGCAGTGTGAAAAGGTTGGAAAATACTGTTGGGTACAGAACAGAAGCGTGTTACATCAGCGTTGCTGTGGTGTAAGTGACCGCATGACATGTAGCACTGGATAATTAGATCATTGATGATTTGCTATGATTACGCAGCGATACTTGACAGGGAATTGAATTCAAAAAATTTTGAATCACAGTGACTCAACAGGATTTTTTCAGTATCATGTCTCTTCCAGCGCTTATTAAAACGGATCAAAGACTTTCCATTAAATTAGATGGATATTAGTTGAGCTCTGAGTTTGGTCTGTGAAGGCATGGAATTTGTGTTTCAGCAGTGTGGGGTGATTCATCTGAGTACATTGTTCTAGTTTGCCTTTATCTTTTTTTTTGTATGTTTTGTGGCTGCTTAGCATTTATGGAGTTAATAGTTCTCTTTATTTGCATATGTGTGGAGCAGATTAATGGTCAGATAGTAAATGAAAAGTTAGAACTTCTGCCTTTAAACAATAGAGATTATTTAAATTACACCTTTAGCTATTACAACAATTAATTTAGCAAAGATTAGGATGTAATATTATTTGTCTTCTTTTTGCTACCTTATTTTAAATATTTTTCTTTTTTTCAACGACAAATTAATATTCAGTGTTACATTTTCTAGTTATTAATGCTGTGCTTTGGCAGGCAGCTAGGGAAGGCCTAATATGGAAAGGCCTTTTTATGTCACAGGAATTGTGTAGGGGAAAAAAATAGCCCAAAAATATTTTACATTTTAATGCAGTCTTAGGCAGTTCCACGTGGTTGTCACTTGACATCTTTATCATTAGTTTTCTGCTTGTGGTGGTTTCACCCTGCTGGGCAGCTAAACTCCACCACAACCGTGCTCTCACTCCCTCCCCTCAAAGGAAGAAGGGGGAAAATACAATGGGAAGGGCTCAAGGGCTGAAGAACAGGGAGATCGCTCAACAATTACTGTCATAGGCAAAACATACTTCAATGTAGGGAGATTAATGAAATTTATTGCCTATTACTTACTAACAGACTAGAGCAGTGAGAAACTAAAAGCAAATTAAAAACACCTCCCCCCCATCCACTCTCTTCCACCTCCTCCCCCGAGCAGTGCAGGGGAGCAGGGAATGGGGGCTGTGGTCAGTCCCTGATGATTCGTCTCCGCAGCCCCTTCACGGTCCCTCTCTGCCCCTGCTCCCCGTGGGGTCCCTCCCACGGGATGCCGTCCTGCCCGAACTGAGCCTGCGGGGGCTGCCCACAGGCAGCAGCTCCTCAAGAACTGCTCCCACACGGCTCCGTACCACGGGGTCCATCCCCCAGGAGCAAACTGCTCCAGCACGGGTCCCCTGGCCCTGATCTGCCATGGGGCAGCTGCTGGGCTCTGCTCCCAGGGGCCGCCCCTGCAGCCCTCCTGCTACCAAACCCTCGCCAGGTAAACTCAATACACTTCTATTATAAGGCTTCAGCTATAGACGTTTGACAGCTTTATAGTTTATGCTATTGTCTGTGTCCTGTACGTATGTGTGAACCCTCTTTTTTCTTTAGCTGATACTGTTTCAAAAGTCTTATAGTACAAAACTTTTTAGTTTTTTTTATTAAATAATTCAGTTGATTGGGATTAGAATTTAAATAGTTAAGCATATGATTTTACACCAGTTGTTTGTGTTGTAATTTAATTGTTATTGTAGGACCTGAAGAATCTGGGTGCTCAAAGAGTTTGTCTGATGACAGATAAAAACCTCTCCCAACTCCCTCCTGTAAATGCAGTATTGAATTCCTTGGCAAAATATGGTGTAAACTTTCAGATGTATGATGAAGTCCGGGTGGAGCCGACAGACCAAAGGTACAACTTCTGACAGCACATTTCTCAAAGTGGCACGCAGGCTCTATGGCTGTATAAACACCTCTTTGCCTGTGACCTATACACTGGTCTTAATAGTAATTTCTCTATGTGCTGTTTTTCTCCTGAGTGATTGAAAAGCTTTTCCTGTTTTCCAAGTTTCCTGCATGCCATTGAATTTGCTAAAAAGGGAGAGTTTGATGCCTATGTTGCTGTTGGAGGCGGGTCTGTAATAGACACCTGCAAAGCTGCCAACCTGTACGCCTCCAGCCCCACGTCAGACTTCTTGGATTATGTCAACGCTCCCATTGGGAAAGGGAAGCCTGTCACCGTGCCCCTTAAGCCACACATTGCAGGTAAAGCAGCAGAGGTGTGTGTAGGGAGTGAGGGGCGGGAGGAGAAGAGTCAGAGTTTACCCTGACCTTTTCACCTTCCTTTTGGGCTTACTTTTCCTCTAGTTGTATTCGGCAGCAAGTTTGCTGCTTACTTCACAGGTTTTGTCATTAGTTTGTCTTTTTTAGCCAAGTTGGACTCCTTTTGCTGCGAAAAACAGTCAAAGGGACTGTTTCTTTTGACCTGTTGGCTTTGGATCAGGGATACCTCCAAGATTTCCCAGATCCTGTATTTCTGGTGCCATTATTATTGTTTTTTTCTTTATTCTGTGTTATTATATATTACTTATTATTTGTTATTATCCCCATTCTTCTTTTTAAGTTCCCACAACAGCTGGAACTGGAAGCGAAACCACTGGTGTTGCCATTTTTGACTTCAAAGAACTAAAAGTAAAAACTGGTGAGATTTTTTGTCTTCTATTCAAGATATTTTTTTCCCCCAATGTCTTCATTATTTTCCTGCCCTGAAAAAAGGAATACTGCGGCCATTGCAGATGTCAATTCATTTGATTCAACTGCCACAGACAAATTTGAAGAGCTTAAAGGTTTCCTCCTCAAATTAAATTTATAGCATATTAACATAATGAAATGCCTATGTAATATAGTGGATTATAGTTTGAAGGCAAAACAGGAAACTAAAATCTTTCAAGTCCTTAAATGGCAGAAAATGTTAATGGCAAAGGAAATTTCTACTTACATTCAGGGTCAACCAACTGTTCCTTATTTCCTCTGTATTTTTCTTTCTGTTTTTAAGAATTATGTTTCTTTGTTGTGTAATTGCAACCAAATGTTCCTTTTCCTGACTTCTGAAACCTCAGGCCTGAGATGCTGTGCAAGTGAGGGGCACTGTCTTCCTCTGACCTTTTCATCCCTGGACAATAAGGATTACAGCTAAAATGTCATCTTAAGCTTCGTAGCTATTTTGAGGTTTTACTTCAGATTGGGTGGATTTTATATGTTATGCAGTCTACGGTAGTTGTGACTGTAGCTCAGAGTTTTGTGGTCTCTATATAGTCAATCTGTCTGTCTGTATCTCTCTCTCTCTCAAGGCTACATCTGTGCCACCTTAACTACGTATGAAGGCACAGTTGTTATAGATGCTGAAGACAGCAATTAGCAACAGTAATTTGTTGTAGAAACAAACCACTCTTGTCCTCTGATTCACAGAGATGTCCGCACGAGATGCAAATTTAAGAATGGCGTTGCAAATGCCATTCAGCACAGACATTTTGAAAGGCAGGCTGCTCGGGGAGAGTGACAGCCAGAGGGAGAACGTGGTCTGGTGGAATTCACTCCAGGCCAACAGTCTCAAATCCAAAAATTCTGTTACAGGGACTTCATCAATAAGAGTTAGATTCATAGATACTTACTATCCCTTCTCTCCCTTTGCAGTTCTCTTCCTATTTTCAAATCATTTGTGTTCCTTACCTATTGAACATTAGGCTTTTGCTGTCCAATTTTGTTGCAGAAAAAATTAAACTCATTTTCTTCCCATATTTTGCAGGTATTGCTTCAAGAGCCATTAAGCCAACACTGGGCATCATTGATCCTTTACATACGCTGTCTATGCCAGAGCGAATAGTGGCCAACAGTGGCTTTGATGTGCTTTGGTGAGTTCTCTGTGTAGGCTACTGCTTGATTTTATTATAGTTCTTGCATTTTTACTATAATGACTGTAGAAAAAAATATATTTTAGGAGTAGAAAACGATCTTTTCTCCTCCTCTCCTGTTCTTGTTAAGGTGATCTCTGTTCTACATTCCTCTTACTTAATTGCATTACCTCCCTCAGAAAGCATGGGCAAAAATCACTCATTTGCAGACATTTTAATGTTCTTGCAGAACTGGAGAAATCATTTGCTTCCAAAATGGTTGCTGTCAGGGAAGAGAGTCCGGGTGTCCTTTTTTTGAGAGATCAAGTAGATGATTAATCACAACTGTGACAGCATTTATCACAGTTGTCAGCCATGGCAGGGAATAGAGGACAAGGATTTTCTAATAAAAGCCATGATCTGTCAAACAAACCTTTTGAAGACCTGTGGGCTGCTGACAGGTTTTAGCCCAAATACGACCATCTTCAGTACCTCTCTTTTAATGTGTTTTTCACTTGGCACAAAATTTTCAGCTTTAACCTACAGCTTTTACCTGCACAAAATGCATGGAAATTTCTATTCTGAGGGCCAGAGCTTGCTTTCCTTCTGGGTGCTGTGTGTGTTAGAGTAGTAGATGCATAATGAAACTGTGCAGTTTCTCAAGCTTGGTGAATTATTCTGAAACACAATGTTTGTAATGGAATTTAGACATTTGTTTATAAATGAAAATGGTTTGTGGACAAACATCAAAGCGTAGCAGTGTAGGCAGTGCTCCTGCTCTATGTAGCCAGGTTTGTGAGTATCTGGGAGATAAGGTTGTTGGCACTTCCACTTAGCTTGAATATCCCACTCATAACTTTTGAAAGGTCCATACTTTTAAAAGGAGGGTGTCTTACTGTGCATCTAGTGCTAGAGCCTCTTAAGGTTCATGTCCTACGGAGAAGAAACGCACCCACTGCAGATGCACAGTGCTCTTCGTTGAAAAGCATTGCAGACCAAAATGCCAATTCATCCAACCTAATTTTAGGCATGGCATGATAGATTGTGGCTGTTGGAGATGTGGCATGTTGGATTGTGGCATTCTGTGTGTCTGTTGGAGGGCTAAGCGCTCTGGAGGTGTCCCCCCAGCATTCTCCCAATTGCCTATGAGATTGTGTTTCTCTTTTTGGCTAAACACCAGAAGTAAATAAGGAGAACCTTTACTCAAAGGATAGCAGAGCAGCAAATTGGAGCTCTCCCACTTAAATAATTCATTTTTCATCTTTCTTTTAGCCATGCTCTCGAGTCATACACCGCTCTTCCTTACAAGATGCGCAGTCCCTGCCCTTCCAATCCAATCAACAGGCCAGCTTACCAAGGCAGCAACCCCATCAGCGACATCTGGGCTCTTCATGCTCTGCGCATTGTGGCTAAATATTTGAAAAGGTAATATATTTAACAGCCGCCCCCCTCCCAGTATGGTCAGTCTTCAGTGCCCCAAAAGAATTTAGAACCTGAGTTTTAGGTTGAAGCAATGCATTAAGCTTTCATTTTCTACCCTGAATTTCTCTTGAATAAAACAAAATGTTTATCAAATAAAATTGAAAGTAGGATTAGGATTACTGGGTTGTCTTGTAGAGGTATCTTTTTAATGCCTCTGTGGATCTACTTTAGAAGTCCTCAGTTAAAAGAATTTCAAGCTGATCAGTTAATATGGGAGCAGCACTCATATTTTTGAAGAATGGTCTTTCTATGACAGTATAAGAGGAATATGCAACAAATTGTATGAAATATTGCTGGTGTCATTTCTGTGTCTTTCATTGCAAACAAATATGCAAATAGCTCCATCAAGAAGATGACCACAATCACTTAAAGATGTGTGAAGTTATACTTTTGCTGAAAACTAGTTAATACTTAGAAGACTTTCAATTTAGATTAAATTTTGGCTTAACTGGGAGTTGACTTTGATCCTTACCAGTTACGTTTTTGTCTGTATACAGGTTTTGTATACCATGTGCACTTATGTTAAAGATCAATATATTACTTTCTTAAAGACTTTTTACAGTACCTAGCCAGTCCAAGTAGTTTTTTTTGTTGTTCTGTGGAATCTGTTCCTGAGACTTTTTCTCCATGTTGTAAAACTACATAAGCAGCCTGACGTGCAGGACGGCAAGGAAGCCCAGCCTATCCTCTTCCTACACGGGTGGGGGGGGTTCAGACCAGCTTTCTCATGAATCTCAATGTGTGCTGGAGTGATCTAGGATCTGCTTGTGAGGTTGCCAAAGCTCATTAGTAGAATTAGTAGGGACACCTCCCACCAGACCAGGCTGCTGAAAGCCCCATCCAGCCTGGCCTTGAACACCTCCAGGGATGGGGCATCCACGGCTTCTCTGGGCATCCTGTGCCAGTGCCTCACCACCCTCAGTGAAGAATTTCCTCCTAACCTCTAATCTAAACCTCCCCTCTTTTAGTTTAAAGCTGTTATCCCTTGTCCTATCATTATCTGCCCAACTAAAAAGTTGTTCTCCCTTCTCCCTTCTCCATCGTGAATTTGCTGGTACTGTTGTCTCCATGCTGTGCAGAGCCATCAGAAACCCTGAAGACCGTGAAGCAAGAGCCAACATGCACCTAGCAAGTGCTTTTGCTGGTATTGGCTTTGGCAACGCTGGTGTTCATCTCTGGTGAGTACAGGAAAATGTTAATCCCTTCTGAGGTCAGCCTCTAGCCCAGTGCTTGTTTCGGATTGTCAAAGGCATTGCTGACTCCTTTCCTGGGTACAGGACAGTGTAGCCTGACCTGCGTTGCCCCTTAACACAGGGAGGGCCATATGTTGTGAGAAATTAATAGGCTCTTGGCATTTACGTGTATGAAGATTGTGTATTCTGGCCTGGGATACTCAAATCAAATCCCATGAAAATTCCAAAACGTGGCCTTCTTTACCTTCCTTGACCATACAAGTAAAAACCATAATTGGAAAAAGAAGCATCAAGGGCAGTTAAAATGTTGAATTCCGTGCCAGCTGTTCTGCAGTCAGACAGCACTGAGGTAATCTTGTGCCATTCCTGAACCAAGGCAATTGGCAGTGAGTCTGCCTGTGGGGTGGGCATTCAGCAGGTTGAAATGAGCTGTAATTCATATTACAATCCAATCTATCTTCATAGGGGTGAAAGTCTCAGAAAAGCAAAGCTGAAGCCCGCATTATGTGGGAAAGTTATTAGCAGTCATTCTCTTCAGAGACCTTCCTTTCATTTCTTTTGTTTGAGCAAATCCACTCTTTAATTATACTTTAAAATTACTGTTTATTTTTCTCATGCAGCGTGATCAGGTGGGAATGCAGATTTTGTTATTTTTGGCACGTCTGCATTACTTTAGTATCGGAGCATCTTTCAGTCCAGTCAGTAGAGTATATAACTTCACACTCTCGAAGTAAGGAGCTGCTTACTCTTGCTGTTTTTACAGCGAGGTCACTAATGTGCAGAGGATGAGAGTTGTCTGTCCCCAGTACCCGTGCTGTATCTGTACCTAAATACTTTTTGTGTTTCTGTATCCAAGAGACTTGCCCAGAGAAGGCTGACCACACAGGGGATCGAACACACATTTTCCAAATACCAGGCGAGTTGCCCTAACCACTTTCTCTTTACTCTCTGTTCCAGCCATGGAATGTCCTACCCTATTTCTGGTTTGGTGAAAACTTATAAACCAAAGGATTATAACGTGGATCACTCTTTAGTGGTAAAACTTGGTTTATCTTTGTTTCCCTATCATACGCCTCAGTTCTCTGTTCTCTCACATTGCTGAGCATTAAAGCACATTGAAGTTACAAGTAGATGTGCTGTTAATGTGGTTTTTTTTTGTTTGTTTGTCTGTTTTTTTCCAGCCACATGGCCTTTCTGTGGTGCTGACATCCCCAGCAGTGTTTGCTTTCACAGCACAGGTACATCCTGAGCGGCACTTGGAAGCTGCAGAGATACTAGGTAGGAATCTCTATGAATATTGCTCATGTATACTGAATTTGTTCCAAAATGTCTTTTGGGGAGGGGAAGAAACGTGTGGAAGCAATCATAGTTGTTGCAGAGGTTTTAAATTTAAAAAAAATAGTTAAAAAAGACTATGTAATTAAAGAAGCAAGCTGGAGAATTGTGCTTCTTGACTAGAAAACTGGAAAGATGAAATTAACTAAATACCTTACAAATCAGGAGAGCGTAACTGTGATTAAAATCTCTTGGTGCTTTGTGGAGCGATGTTACTTTAAAGCGGATACCATAAAATAAACCAATGCTCAGTTGCATCTGTTTGCAGAAAGAAAGCATTTCGCCTAACAAATCCCCTGCTGTTGCAATGAATTAGGACAGAGTGATGTTCTGGATCACTCCTGCCCCTTTTCCAAGGCAAACAATAACTGTGGCTTTCCGTCCTTCTAATGTAGGCTTAAAATAGTGGATTAGATAATCTAGGTGATGGAATTTCTCAGTGGCTGATACCAAGGGAAAGCAGAGTAGCTGTTCCGTGGACACATCTGCGATGGCTCAGAAGCAGCCTTTTCTGCTCCTTACCAGAATGAAAGTACGTGCTGCAAGCTGACAACGCATTCAAAGATTACCATTTCGTACAGTGGCTTGTAAATCTGTGCAGCCCTTTGCTGGAAGATGTCCTGGAGATAGGATACATCCTACTGCACCCCCAGCACGGCTATGTATAGCAAACTAGCTCTCAGTGACGTAGTCCTGGAGCTGTTAGCAGTCTAGCTGTGACAGCATGGCTCTCCTGTGGGCTGATTTATTTATATCTAAGGCCAGCTTTTCTGCCTGCACTCGATTCCGTGTTGCAGCTAAACTGCCGCTAATACCCGTGCTCTCTATCTTGAGGAGTGAGCAATCACAGTCACGTGCACAGCAGCGTAGACAGCACAGAGCAAGTGGGTAGAGCAACTCTCCTGGTATTTGGAAAATTTGTACTCAATCCCTTGTATGGTCAGCCTTCTGCCTGCAAGTCACAGCAGTCCAGCCACGTGTATGGCTTCCCTGTGTATGTGGTCTGAAAGCGCTGTGCTTTTCAGCAAAGACTCCTGTATAGACAGTGAAAATGTCACAGTTGTACTGCAGAGGATGTAAAACAACATGCTCAGGAAAAAAACAGATTGGGGGAGAGTTCGGATTATTTTATTATTTTTGGTTTTGAGATTTGTTCAGCCGTCCTCCTGCAGTCCTGCCTGTGGTCACAAACAGAACACAACCTAGCTGGAGAGATAGACTAAGCTACAAAATGTCTGTGTTCCTGCAGCAATAGCATACAGCTCACAGAAAGTAGGCTGTCGTCAGATAACTGGCCTGCATAGCATATCGGAGAGTTTGATCTCTGGCTCCCTGATTTTAAAACTCGTTGTTGAAAAGTAGTTCCTTTAGGTTTTGTGGTTTGAACAGCTGCCATAAATTCTGCTTCTAAAAGCTCCATTAATATTCTCAATAGAAATTTAAGCTATGTTAGTGTCTGCCTTGCTATAAAGTGTCCCTGCTGAAAAGGTGTCACATGGAAATGAACTTATTAATTCCCACCTGGGGTGTTTGCTCTTGATTCAAGTCTGTAATCCAACTGACTCCAGTAGCTGATTCAAAGCTGTCATGTTGCCAGATGCAGTGACTGAGGAGCTATTTTATAATGTGGAGAAGATTACTAAATAGTTATGTTGTGTGTATGTACAGCTGTGAATTTGGGTACAGCCAGAAAAAGCTTAATACCTCCTCGGGTGGATTCTTTAACAGTTGAAATAGGTGTGTGTGTGGCCAGAAATGTTCTGAGTGCAATCCGTGACTAATTTGTCCTTTAGGCTGAGCAAAAAGAAAGTAACAGAACCTTTTTTTGTCCTTTTTTTTCCCCCACTCCCTTTCCCTTTTCACTTTACTATCTGAAGATACTGGATCACCTTTATGTCCCACTTACTCTTCTACAATTAAACTCAGGTAGCATGTCATAATCCCCCACAGCATCAGTCTGCGTACAGTACTCGGTCGTGTTATTTATCAGTTACTCCCTGACAGTCTCTGCCACAGTACTGCCCCTCTTACTACACAAATATCCGAGCTCCTCAAATGAGTTTGTTGGTCTCCTGTTTGCTTAGTCACCCGTGCATGCTACGCTGAACCGCAGGAGGATCACAGAAAATATTTCTCCCGTAGCTGTGTTGTGCTCTTACTCATCTCTCAGTATGGTTCTTGGGCCCAGCATAGTTCTTGTGTAACATCACTGAGGTTATGCAGAGAACAAATTTGGCTCAGCTTGCTTTGCAGAGAAATCACAGGGAGGAAGCTTCATCTTCTATATGGATGTGCAGGTTTTTTTATTTTTTTTTTAATAAAGTCTTGACCATTCATTGAGGAAGGAGGAGCAAGCTATTCTGTAAGGAATACTGATAATCTTTCATTTTATATTGAAGCTTTCATTGCTGTTCAGTGGATGTTTCAAAGATACCAATTCCTCCTCTTCAGTTCTGCATTGTCCTACACAAGCAAGCACATATTCAGACAGAATTAACTGTAGGATTTATTTAACCCACTAAACCACTGCCCTGCCAGCTCCTGTCTTTCTCAGCCTCTGCACTCTAGTCCTCTCTTTGAACGTGTATTTAAACAGAGTAAGTAGAAAATTATTTGGTCGCTGGTTTCCATGTCCTCTAGATGTCAGCAAACTCAAGGCCTTAAAATAAAGGTAGCATCTGGCACGCTGTCCATAAAAAATAACTAACACTGACGTTCATGTGTTAGCTTCTTTCCTCCCAGCAGTTAGTCAGACTGAGAAGTGCTTCTCCCTGGAAGCACAGAGGGAGAGGAAGTTAACTCCATGTGGCAGTTAGTATTTCTGGCAGTGGTTACCTGCTTCTCCTGATCTTGTTTTATTTTACCTTTTACAAATTACCCCAACTGTAAAATGAAGACTGATTCCTCTTTTTACTTCATGTTGCTTTTAGGGCAGTGACTGTTATGTATGGATATGTATTCAGCTGATATTATGATTAAATTAAGTCCAGAACAGGCTTCCTCCTCTCTCTCCACCCTACAGTCAAGGCATTATGTCTTATTTTAGGAGCTGACATCCGCACTGCCAGAATCAAAGATGCGGGGTTTATTTTGGCAGACACGCTCCGGAAATTCCTATTTGATCTGAATGTTGATGATGGCTTAGCTGCAATTGGTTATTCTAAAGCAGACATCCCTGCATTAGTCAAAGGCACTCTGCCTCAGGTAAGACAGAAAGTAAAAGTTTTCCTTGTCGAATAAAATCGAGCAGATTTTTTAAAGAACAGGAGGCTTTCTTTTCAAGCAAATGGTATTTATAGTCCTACATGAAAACACAATGGAGAAAGTAAGGTATAGTCAACTGTTCTTCTCGCTACACGGTTTAAGTTTTTATTTTCAGTGAGATGGCGTGCATGCTGCAGTCTGTTCTTTGCATGGGTCCAGAAAGAATGGCTAGGTTGGGGGCATTTTTTAAGCTTCAAGTTTTTAAAAAAGGGGATGGTTTTCACAGAGCTTTGATGTTGGTAGAATAAACTGTTTTCTCTTAAATATCTCTGTTAGTTGTACGTGCAGGATGGGTTAAAGATAAAGCCTTAATACCAAGCACTATTTGGTGAGAATGGTGAAGCTGACTTTGCAATAAACTTTTCCATACTGAGAAGTTGCATTTTTTTTCCACAGATGGCTTTTTTGTTCCATTGACCCCCATCAGAATTTGAAATAAGGTCCCCTGGGACGGTGTAGTTTAAACTTGTAATACCCTTTATTGTTTCAGCGCTCACAAAGACACTGCAAAAAGCAACACGCCACACCAAAAGCAAAATCCGGTGTCTTCCTTGTAAAAAGACAGCTCAATTCATATGCTATGGAGTGCTCTGTCTATTCAGGATTTATTTCCACCAAATAGCAAGGGAAATAAACAATATGGTGAAAATTAAAATTTTGCAGGCTGAAAAGTTAATCACTTCTTACAGCAGTATCTCTTATCATGTCTAGTTCTCGTGGATAAATCTCAGAGCTACTTACAATAGAAGGTAAATAATAATATTCCTATTTTACACCTGAGAAAATGAGACCCAAAATGCAACTACTTGGGATCAAGTGGTAAAGCCAGGAAGAAGTAGTGTCAGAGTATGCATCAAATAGGTTATGCACATGAATTGTTATGGGGCATTTTGGAGGTTTGTTTTCATAGAATGTTCTCTTTAAAACATTTATTTTGGGGCAACACAAGCACAACATCTCATTGAAGGCATGTTTTGTGTAGCTAAGAGGGGGGGAAGTTTCTTTAGCTAGACATTGAAGGTTTTATTTGTTGGTTGTTTTTTTTGTTAGCTTATCTCAAATGGACTTTTAATTCATTTACTGTCATCTCACTGCATTGGTGATTAATTGTACTGCGTAAAATGAGATGACTTGGTAGTTTCTCAAACCTCATTTTGTACATGAGATGTACCATACTGGGAACGTATTCGTATTCCTTAACAGTCCATTACCTACAGAGGTAGTCCATACAGGTCAGCCTTTGATATATTTATGTTCTTTTCAACTTTCAGTAAGTTTTCTTCAGAACACAGCAGCCACCCATTCGTGTCGGCAAGGCCGTGTGCTGCAGGCTGATGCTGCTAATACAATAAATCAGCAAGGTGTACGTCACGCTGCAGGGTTGGAGCTATGCTGGGACAAACCTTCGTACCTGAAGTTAGAATAGGATTTTGGTTTCCTTTGTAAATGAGTCTGTTGAAATTGATTCTATTCACAACCGAGTAGTGGGTCTAGCAAAGATCATGTCCCGAGGCCAAAAAGGTGGCTGGCCCTGCATGGGTTTCAGGGGGGAGATGAGGAAGGCTGACAATGAGCGATGGCAGCAGGCCGGCTCTCCGGCCCACCCACCCCCTGCCACCGTACCAGAGGCAGTCGCAGTGTGGCTGAAGCACCGATGAGCACAGAGTTGCTCATCCTTGGCATTACACCAGGCCTCACTGAGTCAGACCGGAGGAGCCAGGGCCTTGCTGTCTGGGCATCAGCACATAACGGCAGGCTTGTGTGGGGGCAGCGCTGGTGCCTCTGTGTCGAGCTGCCATGTGGAGGGAGCATCCTGCTGCTGTTGCTGGGAAATGCTGTGGTCTGTCAGGGTGATGGTCGTCCCCCGCCACCCCGTGGGACTTTACAGGTAACACAGGGTTGCAAAACTGCAGTTTGGCCCAAAGCGTCCTGGTTTAAGCCTGATGAATTATTTACTGGGTGTTTGAGCTCTGAGTTTTGTGTATTGCGAGTCTGAAAAAAGCAACACACTTTTTTTGTCCTGGTGCTGTTTGAATTCTCCGTTTGTTTTCAAAACTGCACAGAAGAATCTGAGCCGTTTCCTTGGCTGGATCTGTGCGCACAGCCGTGCTGATCAGAGATGAGGAAAGGTTTCATTCAGTTGTTGCAGCTGGTACCTGCAAAGTCCCTATTGCACACGAAGCTGTCTGCACAAAGCTGCGCTTCTCGGACTCACGGCAGGCCGTGCTAGTCGTGCTGGTTATGAACTGTGAATGTCTCTGAGGTGACTTCCTCTCCGTGCCCGCCCGATATCCACAGATGAACTTCACAGCGTGGTGCTCTCGCTTTGCAGCCACATCCGGCTGCTCGGCAAATCACAGCCCTGTGGGCGCAGGGGGAAGCGGAGCAGCTGCGGCAGCGGTGTGAGCTCTGCCTTTTGCTTTTGCTGAGCCTCCTCCAGATGCTGGGGGCTGGAGGCACTCCCTCCCTGGCGTCCGACCCCGTGTGCGAGGCAAGCCCGGTAGCAAATGACGTCCGCTGTCTCACAGGTGTAAAAAAGGGAAAAACAGATCAGAGCGTTTACAGGGACAGCCTCGTCCACCAGGGAGATGTAGAAACAGGTTGTAGGAGGGGAAGCTGTCTTGCCAAAGTAACAGCAGTCACGTAGAGGCTGCTTTGCCGAGGCACAGTGCGTTCCCAGTGTGGGCATCTGTCTTTGCAGGTGTTTGTAAATCTCCCCAATACTTCAGTAAATGGTGAATTCATTGGTTGTTGAAAGCATGAAGTTACTGATCGTAACACTACAGGTGCATTCATGTTAGGCTGTTTCAGCTAAGTGGAGCCATGTCATATTTCTGCGATAACTGAATCCGTACACAATCACAGCTCCCCACCCTGAACAGCGTGGGGGCTTTTCGCAATTGCAATCCCTGCCTCTGTAGTTATTTCTGTCAAACAGAACGGTGAGGCGTACAGCTGAGTTTCATTTCAGTCAGTGGGACTTACACATCTGAAAACTCTGGTGAATCACATGCCAGATTAAAACCAAACCTAATTATTTTCTGTTCTTGTTCCAAGGCGTCCAGCTATATATCAAGCAGCTTCACTACCTTGCTTTGGTGTGTCTCTTCTCTGGAGCCTGAGCTGCACACACTGTTTATTCTCCCCATCTACTGGGCTTCCCGGCCTTTGAGAGATGTTGTATTTTGAAAATCTCAGTGCCTAAAAATTATGTTCCTAGTTCCAATGCTGGCAAATGAATTTAAAACGGACTGTATTCCCAGAACGCTTCCCCCAGCGTACCTACATCTGTGTCTGGCAAGACCCATGTTTGAAGTACTCGACTTTGCAAGTGAACAGCTTTTTAATCTTTCTTCTGTGTGTTTAATTATAAGCTGTTTCAGCTAGTATATTATTGAAAGTACAGTACAGTTGATGATGCTTCAACCTTAATGACTTGATTACTTATTTGCAAAACCTTGTTATTCTCTGTGAAGGACATTAGCACGCAGTTGAGCTGCACAGTTAGCTGCTCTTTGATTCAATTTATTGGCAACCTTCTCTAATCTGGTTTTTCTTTGATCTTGCAGGAGAGAGTGACTAAACTGTCACCACGTCCCCAAACAGAAGAAGACTTATCTGCCCTCTTTGAGGCTTCCATGAAGCTTTATTAGCTTAAACATTTTGCTCAGAAAAGTGTGCCCTTTTATAACACAAAGGTAATTTCTTACAGACAGCGGGGTTGAATATGTTTAGAGAATGGAAGAACTTGGGTGTCCTCCACTTCTGTACCATTGTGCACTGCCAAAAGATCAAGTAATTCATCGTTAACTAACTACTTTGAAGTGAAGACTTGATTGTGTTTTTCCTTGCTCAGTAGCCAGTAGTATTACTTGCATGAAAGCTGAATCAGACATCTAGCTTTACTGAAGGCTTGCTGGTGCTTTAGAGATGGTCAAAAGTGAAAACTGTTTTTTGCAGGGCATTTTACAAAACATGCTTTTTGTTTAAATTGTTTATGATTTTGTTAATAAGTCTTGCTATTTAAGAAATAGCTGGGGTCATTTTTAATTAGGGAGGGGGAGTTCCCTTGTGGAAAATGTCAATCTGCTGTATTGTATTCCACTTTGTCATCTTCTTACCCTCTTGCTTCACCAAGAAGGCTATTGAAGGGAGGTCGTTTGTTGTTGTTTGATTAAAAAACAAACAAAAGAAACTATGTTTGGACAAGGCTTTCTGAGGTTTTGCTTTAGGTTAAATTTTTGAAATGTTTTTTCCAATATTTGTCTTTCCTTTCAAGGTATATATGAAGTATTCATAGGAGGAGCAAACCAGAGTAAAGCATGGTTGCACCCTCAACAGGAACCACGTAACAGCAACATATCATCCATCACGGTCATTTTGTCTCCGTGGAGAAAACCGCTCCCTTTTCCTGCTGTGTTCTGTGGAAGGAAGCTATCAACTACATGTGTGAAGTGATCGCTTCTGCTGAACTCCTGCAGGTGCTGTCGCTCCGAGCACAGCCGCCAGCCTCATGAAGTGGCAGTAGGCTGTGGTTCAGTATGAAAAAGTGGTGGTGTAGCATATGGCTGCGCTGTGCCCTGCTGGGAGGGCTGGTTAGACGTGGGAATGAGTGTGCACGTTCGGAGCAGTTAACCAGCTGGTCGACTGTCAACTGAGAAGGGGAAGTGGGAAAGGGAGAAATGAAACTAAAATTTTAATACTATTTTTCTTTATTTTTTTTTAAAAAAGTGCACACGGTTGCGTGTGCAGTTCATTTAAATCAGATTCTGCTTCATGTTGGACCCTTTCAGCACCAGATTCATGCAGTGAGCACAGCACAAGACAAATGCAAGAAGAACCCCGTAACCTGCTGGGAAGGGAGCAGTTCTGCAGTCACCCAGCCGAAGCAGAAGGCTCTGTATGCACACCTTTGTGCTTTTGTGTTGGTCTGATAAGATTAATGCTAACCTGGAATCTAAAAAGATCTATCTAAAAATACAGATGTGTCCCAGATGCTGGCATTGGGTCTGGTTTAATGTTAAATTGAAGCAGGTGGATGGATACTGATTGGATACCAGAGATTTTCTTCTTTACCATAGAGTGGGTTTGGTGGCCATAGGGACTGCACTGCCAAAATGCCTCAGCCTGTTCTGGAAAGCACATCTATTTTCCATGTCCTTAATCTTGTCCTGTGCTGAAATTGCCCAGAGGAACCTCTATCATGAAGAGTGCCTTCATAATAGCAAGGGGTGAGGGATTCATTTTATTTTATTATGCAAAGTTGCCATATTTGGGGAAAAAAACTTCTTGTCAAACCCTTTTGTGTATAATATTTTGCTCTGTTTCATCTTTTCGCTCCTACCTTTCTCCAGACTGTGGCAGCAATCCTGAAGAGAGATTTTTTTTTTCTAGGAGCCTAATTCATGGCAGCAGTGCTGCGTTTGGAAAGTTCTGGGGAACTGAGCAGCACATGGGTTTCATTACTGCACCAGAGCACTTTGATGGGCTACTTAGGAATGTAGGATATTTCACTCCAGCACACTTTTTATTTGCTGTTTATGCTGCTGTGGCAGTTACTAGCAGGCTGCATTTTCAGCTGATAGAACCTCACACTAAACTTCATATACTCGGGTAACCCAGAGCTCTTGCTAATTTCTAAACTAAGCCTTACAACCCGTTCTGATGTAATAGGTTTTCTCCATGCTTTGTGGATGAGACAAAGGCTCTGATACTACACCTAACCCAGCTTAAGCACCTGGTACTGTAAGAGGGGGACATTTCTTTTCCTGGCAGTTTTCTGAGCAAAATCAAAGGAGTTCAAGCCACCCTGCAGAGCTGTCTTTCGAATAATGATGGTTTGACAAGGAGTCATGTCCTGGCTCCTGTCCTATTCTGAGCATTGGTAGTTTCATTCACAACTGAGTAAGGGTTTGTGTGTGTGTGTATTATCTAACTAAACTATTCTGTACCGAGAAATCTAGTTGATCAAATATACCTGTATCTTTGAACATGTCTGTTTTGTGTATGTGAACGTGGTGTTTGCGGGGAGGAAGGGGGGTGAAACTGTGGTGGCTGGGCATGTCTGAGCGACTTGTTCCATGCGTGACTTGTTACTGCCCTGTTACTAAAGGCCTCCGTGATGCATCTGTTACCACCTTGAGATGATACTGAAATCCAAATAATAAATAGTATTGTACTTGCCATAAACACAAGCTTGTTTGGAAGTCTATGACAGCAGCATTTAAAACTCTGTCGTGTTAACTTCAATCTTTTAAAGTACAAACCAAAACCATCCAGAGAAGATAAGCATTTGTCAGCTTCGCAGTGCGTAGTGACTCTTCCAGCCAAGATGTTTGCTTGGTGTACTCAGCAGTACGCAAAGCCATTGCACTGGGGTAACAACTGAGATGAATGTTAGAGAAGTTTCAGAAATAAAAGCAGCCCAACTGCTGCACTGCACTTCTCCGAACCTTGAAGAAGCTTTCTGTACACCTTACTCTGCATCGTCAATACGTAGTTTTAAGAAACATTACATATTTCATGACAGCACTACAATCCTTGTATGGCTTACTTGTTAGCGCTAGGGTGTGATTGATTTCCTCCCCTTCCTTGAGGAGTCAGTCTTACTTTCTGCCTTATAACTACATAAAGGGATTTGTCAGTCTTTATATGAAGAACAAATGCCAAGTTTATCTAGACCATGTTTTTTTTAATAGGTTTTGAGGAAGCGTACATAAGGGCTGTTCAGTCATGACAGAAGAATGGTTTGAGGAGACTCCAGGGACTCCTTTTTATTAAAGTAGGAGTCGTCATGTTTATGCTAGCAAACCGGTCAGATTCTTGCTGTAGACATCGATCTGCCACTTCTGTGCCGTAGTCCTGGATTCCCAGAGCTCTGTGCAGACATACACAGACTGAGCCCTGGCCCATTCGGTTACTCAGTCGGTCCCTCTGCTGGGATAAGGCTGGCTTTTGGGAGCCAGTGTGAGCAAGTGCATGTGTAGTGCTGGTGAAGACAGTTTAACAGCAGGTAGTTTTACCTGGACTACAAAATGGAAAACCAGTGTACTCGGAGCTCACAGGGTGGCTGCTTGGCACCAGCAGAAATGGGGGCAGCTCATACAGCAGTTAGTCCAGCCCCTCTTTTCCCTTGCCTCTTCCCATTTCACAGAATCACAGAACTGTAGGGGTTGGAAGGGACCGCGAAAGATCATCAGGTCCAACCCCCCTGCCAAAGCAGGCTCCTTAGAGCAGGCTGCCCAGGTAGGCGTCTAGACGGGCCTTGAATATCTCCAGAGGAGACTCCACAACCTCTCTGCATTTCAGCATTATAATCAGCATTTCAGTGCTGATTATCCCACCAGTTAAAGCAAAAGGAGAATGAGGCAAAAAATACATAACCTACATCTTGGAAAACTCCCACAGTCATCCTGTGTGAATAAAGGTGGAAGAAATTGCAGGTAGGTTAGTGTGTGCTTGCTCATTCCTGACTGCATCGTGTTCTCTTCAAGGCAACATGCCAAGGCTGTCATCTTCTGTCTCGTGGTTGGCTTTCCATCCCCCTGAGGCCTGAAAAATGGATGAGGAAGAGCGTTAGTTAAAGGAAGTGCAGCAAAGCTATCTCTAGGCACTTTCCATAAGCCCCAAGCAAATCTGCTTAAGCACTGCAGTGCTCCAGGACATGTGCAGCATGTCTTGGGCTTCAGCATCTGCGGCCTAATAAATCCCTCCATGCACTGAGTATGTCTGTGGAGAAGGGACAAGAAAAGCTTAATGCAGTATAGCAAGAGCCTCAAAGTATAGTCTGTATCTTGCCTCAGACCATCCCTGTGTACTTCCCAAACAAAAGGGAACTTCATATAATTCAAAATAGTTGTTAAACACCGGCTAGTGAATGCAGAAAGTAATGTGATCGTTTTTCTCATCTCTCCAAGAGCTGTTGCTCATGGGGCAGTACAAAGACCTGCTCCTAGTAGCCCTGCCTCAAAACCTGCTTCCATTTTTGACTCATCACCGGGCTACTTGCAGAAGAAGAGGCTGCTCTTTAAATGGTAACACAGTGGGGCTGTCAGGGACTGAATTTGCGAAGCGTCTCAGCATGAACAGTTTTTCTGCAGGCAGTTGGTTACCTTTGCACTTACCTGCAGTGTACATGTGAAAGAATACAGGCTCACTTTGTTAAAAAATGCTGAGTGTGTATTTTTATGTGCATGTGTCACAGCGATTGTGGCCACGTGGTTGTACCTGAGAATATGCAGAAGCTTACCCTTTCGCTCTGAATTTCTCAGTGAAATTGAGACCAAAACCAAAACCAAACACACAAACAAACAAAAAACTGTGATATGATTAGGAAAGCTGCAGTTCCCTTGAATGCACTGTTTCAGAATGCAGTTTTCTCTTTTGCCAGTTTGGGACTCCAGTTAGGAAAAAAAAAATCCATTCAACCATTCATTTTCTTTTTTTCCCCCATTGTACTGAGACAGCTGCCACAAGTGAGTTGGTAGAAAACTTCGTGCAGCCAAATAATAACAATAAGAGGAAGAACCACTTTGACACAGCTCAGTGGAATGTTAATTTAAGGTCTTAAGTGAACTGCTTTCCTATTAATAGGAGAGGGATGAAAAAAATGCTTTCAGTCTTTGGTTTCTTTTGAAAAATTGTATGTGCCTGTTTCTCAGGGAACTCCAAATACAGCAAATGGCAACAGATTTTTGTCTTATTTCTCTGAACGTGGAAATTAAAGGGAAAAGTTAATGCACAGCCATTAAGTCGAGTAAAAGCAGAGGAGATGTGAAATGTATCCTTTCGAGGGCAGTGTTAATTGAAGTCACCTTGCAGAGCCAGAGCCTGGTTCTGCTGCCACGTGTGCTGGCAGCACAGGCACCGCCAAGCCAACCGAGCAGCAGCAGCAACCGCGCCGTGGTCTGAGCCCCTCTTAAATGTTTAATCTAATCCAAGCCTGCTGTATCATGAAAAATATATCCTAGCACAAACACTGGTTTATTGATGTGGAACTTCTCCTCCGTGTTCCTGCCTCGCGGTGACTTTGACCTACTTTAACAATACCCTAATGCTTTTCACGGGATGCGCCATCTGAATGCTCGGCCATACAGCCCTAAATTAGCAACTTGACATTGAAATGCTGATTTACACCTGCAGTCAAATGGATAACACATGTTAAAGGCCGATTGTCGGCAGCTCCAATGCGTTATTGCTTCATTCTGTGGCATTGTCACTTGCCTCCATGCAATTTAAGGACAGCGTTGTGGGGCATTGTCGGTATCGCTGTGGACACAGCTGTAGGGGGCCGACACTTTGTCCGGAGCTTGTCATCTGTCTAAAAGCTGACATCACTTCCCAAAAATCACTGTGAACGTTTGGATGTTTAAGTGTTGCTGTATGTTTTAAGACAGCATTGGAAATAAAGAAGCTTTTTGCTAGCATAAAAAGCAGTTAACATTGAATAACTTGCTCCTCTGACCTTCTCACCCCAAGGAAGATTAATGGTCATTTAGATCAGAACTTCCCCCCTGATCAGGGCTCTGAATGCCTCGGGGATTCAGACAGACAAAGGGAGCCTTGTCACCTCCAGGTCACCAGCCCAGACCTGTGGTGTATCTCCAGTGACCATTAGATGGTTGCTCAGCAGTTTATGTGTGAGAGGTGGTGGCTGTAATCCATTTTCCGATGGACAGGCCTCTGCCTCATGGAAGCTGTCACTACGTGCTCATCTGAGCAGCAAGGGACAGGAATTCACACAAACGGTGCCCAAATTACTTTGTCTTGCACTACCACACACAGAGTCCATGTAGCACTTGTTTCGGTGGCTTCATCTTCCTCCGGGTTTGTCTTTGCAAGCAGGGAAGGGCTGAACCCGCGTCAGCGCTGTGTGAGCAGTGCCACTTCTGTGTCCCCTCCTGGGGGGCTTTGGCCTCTGCTCCCACCTCTGGAGCACGCGGGTCCTGCTCAGACACACTCACAGCTGTGTTTCTGGCACGTGAGCTCGATTTTCTCTCTCCCATTTCTCTCTGTGTGCTATCGAGAGCTGTGACCTGCCCTCCAGGTATTCACTTCAGAGGGAAGGGCCTTACTTTGGCAGCCACCAGTTCAACGCATGAAGTAGTTCCGACATCCTAGAAGAGCACGTCCCACAGCCCTCACGTAGCCACCTCACAGGCCTAGTTCCTGATGCAATTCATGCCAACTATAATTGTATTTTAAGTGCAAGTCCTAAAACTAGGACTACTCGGTAAAACTGAGCACAGAGTTCAGGGACAGATTTCGATAGTAAAGTAACCATTTGTGACTTTTTATGTTAGAACGGATGAGGTCACCAAATGCAAAGCACAGTTTGGGGACCTACACATCCAGGCTAAGCTAAAAGCACCAACTCACTGATCAGCGGCTGTGTAGGGTCAGCAGATGGTCGGTAAAGGGCTAAGCACATTGTACCTCACTGGAGACATCTGCATGGGCGTAGCACATCGCTAAAAAAAATGACCTGTGTGCAGACATATGCATACCGTAGCTACAGCTGAGACACTGAGCCTGAACATATAACAGTTGCAGACCGGAGATTATAAAAAAATAATAATTAAAAGGAAGAGCTAGGATTGAGGAGTCCCTCTCTTCTATTTGGCCATGTTGTGAGAGGAAATAGAAATGCCAGACTTTAAGGTAGTGTCTACAATGGGAAATTAATTTTACAAAACATAATTAAATCCTAAAGGATGTACAATCTAAAACTATATAGTTATTATGGAGAGTGTGCCATGTCTACTGCAAAGCCCCCAGTTTTTTCCTGTTCCCTTTTGGTTTTCTCTCTCCTAGGCTTATCTCTGCACAGCTGGTGCCATGTAGTGGACAGAGCAGCTGAACAGACCACAACCAGAACTGAGCTAATAAACTAAGTGTTTAAGTGTTAAGGCTAACAGGATGGAGGAAAAGGACAAATAAATATCAGTTCTGTGAAAATCAGAACTCTGGAGGCTGCATGACTTGAAAAGAACTGACCTCTATGTAGCTTATGAGTTTGAAAATCCTCTCCTATGTACTTGCAGCATTAATTCACCTTGTTATCTGAGGTGATCTACTTTAATCAGATTCCTAGAAGCAAGTCAGGTACTTAAAGCAGAAGATCTTTGACACCCGTGCTGGCAGTGTCAGTAGAGAGGCCAAAGACCAAGCCAGCAGGGAGAGCAGATAACCCACTTCATCTCCTCAAAACCCCTTTTAGGATAATTGGCATCAGGGGGGATTTCTCCCAGTTTCCCCTCACAGATTCATAGCTGTAGGGCCATTCAGCATACTTGTCACACAAAAGCTGTCCCTAAAGTCTCATGTTTCAAAGGCCCCGCCATTCCATAATGCTCCCATCCTGTCCTAAAGCTTCATCTGTCAGGTGCCGCCTCTCCAGGCTCCACACAGGCACCTTCACTTAAACCTGGCTTAAAGAGGGCCCCGTAAACACAGCCCTGCTTCTGTGCCCTCAGTGCAGCTTCTTGCCTTTCCTATTCCTGTTTTCTGAGTTTCCTAGCACTGTGGTCACTGAGTGCCCATAATGAGGTTCCTTGTTCTAAATTAAATCTCATTTTCACACAGAACTTAAACCAGAGAAGGAAATGCGATCTGCTGTCCTCCAAAGACCTTCATCCCACAGAGCACGTGTGGCACAGGCGGCAAAAAGAGCTTGATGGCTGCGTGAGGACGCATTAGATACAAGTAAGGTGACAGTTCATGTCTTTGGGCTTATCCATGGGAGGAATCCTAAGCGGTTCATGCCTGGTTATCCAAACAGTGGATTTTCCTCTATGTTATGTGAGACACTGTATGCAGCTGCAGCAAATGAGCTGCACAAATCCAGCATCCATGTGACAAGCTTTAATCAAGGTGCTTGTTTGTCCAAAAATGGTTATGTTCTTATCAGGAGACGAGTCAAAATAATCCTAAAATGTTTTAAAGAAAAGCATCAGGAGTAAAAATGCCCCATCCCAAATTGATTGTGCCTTGTCAGGGAATAAAGAACTCAAAACAGCCTGAAAAATCAAGGATGAATGTAAATTAAGTTCAGCATCTTAATAAGCTATTGTTTGTTATCACAGCCTGATTTAAACATGCTACTCTTTTGGTGACATTTTTAATGCTTTCTGTGGATTACCAGTGCATGCCCAGAGTATGAAAGCTTGCTAAGCCTCCACGTGCTCAGCCCAAATACGCAGAATTGGCCCTAGCATTAATGCTAGCTCAATGCAATCCTTGCTGCTGGCACCAGCTATGCGGGACTTGAACTTTACAGGGCTGGGCATTGTGCTTCATACAAATCATTGTATGGACTTACTCAAGTGTGTTTTACAAGCTTAGGGCAAATTTGTGAATGTCCAATTATCTAGATGTAACTTTTTCAGGAGGCGCCAACCAGGCTCTTTTTGTTGTTGTTTCCTCGGAGTCCTGCAGTATCCTTCTGTAACTACTGGAGGATGCTTTCAGCCTGGCTTCCAGATCTGGCTGGTGTTTCCCTTCCTGATTACCAGATAAGATGTCTGTGCACTAGCCATTTCAAACTGCTGAACATTGGCATCTCTTCGGATCCCCTACAGTGAAATTAAAGCTCAGAATGTTTTTTTAAATGCCTCAATCCCCTTACCCCTGTTTGGGTAAAAGCAGTCATAGCAGCTGCCAGCAAATTAAAATGTAACTTTTGAAGATCCTTCAGTTATTCACAGACCTTTCAGCTGTGCGATGTTTCTTTAGTTTCGAACTAGTTTTGCAAACTGCTGTAAGAATGAGGTGAAGTTGTGGATAGCATAGCCATCTCTCTTTTCCTTTCATTTAAATGAAAATAGGAGGCTAGGTATAACAGGCTGACTTTACATTTTGCACTCGATGTTGGTTTTACTTTTTTTCTCATTGTCAAGTGCAATTCTGTGGCCTTAAAACCAATCGAAGCAACTTCCTCACCACACAAACTACCACTTGCATCGCATCATGCAGAAGCGTTTTAGAGTACGTGCCAGCAGCATGCACGTGTAGTTTTATCCCATCTTATTTTTAAATGGTTAACTGTGCACACATTTGAGTTTACAATCCTATTCCAAAAATACCCGTGGTTTATCCTTATCATATTGCCCAGCTATCGGTAAGAAATAGGCTCAAGTGGCTCAGTACGGATTAGATTTGCCTCTTACGCAAGAGGGTACAAGATCCAGTGAGAGCCCGGAGACCTGACCCGGGGAGAGCTTTATCTTCCCATGACCAGGGAATCCCTTGGCAGTACTGGGTATGCTGAAAATACAGGGATGCTTCCCACTGACTTCACTGGAAGAATACTGCATTACGAAGGCATTAATTTGTTTACAAAGGCCAGAATAAATAAGGTCTAGAGGTCTCAGATACTTGACTTAAATCACTCAAAGTTTTAATTTAATTTTTGCAAACATAATTAAAATTTCTTTTTATTCCATTCCTTTTAAGTTTACAAACTATGGAAAACTTGGCAAACAGGAGAAGCATGTGCAGTTGTTTCTTCCAGATGTGTCTAAACAGATCCAGTCCATGTGAAAAGCACACTCGCCACCTCCCCACTGTGACATTTTGATATCTTCTGGGTCGCCATGGGGTTTTCTGCCTTATGCTGTTTTCACCGATTGTTTTTATCTCAGCCTCAGCATATGTCTCTTCCCCGTCCCCACACCTCTCTCCTTCTGCCCGCATCCCAAAAATCAAATACTTTCCCTGTCCCAGGCCTGTAGATGATGTTAAGTGGATGTTTTGCCAGATGCCATATGTCTGCTGCTGTGTCCTGAGTTGTCCTCCTCCTCCTCCTCAGTTGTCCTCACTCACCTTTGGTCACCAGGTTCTTCCACCAGCAATTGTTTTGATCACTTACTGACAATGCTGGGAGTTAAGGCGTTTGGTAAATAGAGATAAATTGCAGTCCACAGGGAGGACCTTGGGACTGGGAATTTGGGAACTTGGATTCCAAATGCCAGCTTCGGAGTCTTCAGTCACAGATACACCCTAACTGAAAACATTTCGGGGTGGGTCTTCTCATGGCTGTAGCAACATCATCCAAATTAAATTAATAACATTCACTGCAGTGAGGAAAAAATTAGCCTAGTCTCTAGATATTTAATGTAATTCAAGGAAAAAATAAAAATAAAAGGATCTGTAGAATCTACAGGCACATTTGGTTTCCTGCTGCCTTCACAGACCGAGCTCTTGGTAAGTCAGTTGGGAGGTGAAGGAGATAGATAGTGTGAAATCATCTGATGTGGCTCTACAAGCACTTCTTAGGTTGGGAACTGTGGAGAGTGTCTTCTCTGAGTCTCAAATTACTGCCATGCTATTCTTCAACAGGTTGCATGCAGTTGGGCTTTCTTGGCAGGTATTATCACATGTGTGTTGTAGCAAGATGAACCAAGGTGATCGGTCCAAAATAACCCATGGAGATCTAGAAAAAAGAAGCCATTTTTGCATGGTCCTTTTCTTGAAGCCACATCAAGATTTCCTGCAAAACCCAAGGCATCCATAGCGCTTGATTACCTCATTAAAAGCTGGGCAGAATGAAGTGGAAAACTCCTTTTCATGATCAGCAGAAAATTCATTCCCAGGTGATGATCCCAGAGGAAACACGCAGTGTGTTGGCCCTCCAGAGCCCTGTTTTCTGTCTGGAAGGGCTGTGAGAGCCTTTTGTCAGCTCTCTGTATAAAGCAGCTCATCCTCAGAGCATCATGCCTCTTGTAGGGAGAGTTATTCAAAGCTTACCTGCTCAAAACCTGACCTGCAAAGCAGTAATCAGATTTTTGCTCTTAAATCCCACTTCAGTTTCCACATCCATGCTGCCCTTCAACATGATGAAACACCAAATATTTGTTCTAACATTGAACATTGGCTGTAGTTTAAAAATATCCCTAGATCATACCTATAATTAGGAAAACAATGACTCGGATCCAAAAGTATCTCTTCTCACAGGACTCTGAATAACCAAAGGTGTAATAAAGGGTGGGTTAGATGTGTTATAGCTTTTTTTTTTTTTTTTTGGTCAACTATTCAGTGTTGCTCTTCATTATTTTTTTTTTATCCTTTTTAAAGCCTTAAATCCTCCCTGCATAACCGCCTCTGCTCTATTCACCGCTGAATGGACGGTGCGCTGATCTTTTTATTGGTGGGTAGTGGATTTGGTTTGATTGCTTGACACGGGAACAATAGCGGGATAAACAATTCCTTTCGAGCCCGTGAAACTCCCCATCTGTTGGGCGCGCGCGTGTTCAGAGAGCGCCGGCCAGAGACAGATGAACACGGCAGCCAAGCCTGATGTTAATGGCATCAGTCATACAAGCAGAACATGTGGCACAATAAATCAAAAACTAATTGAACTTTTGCTCGATTATGTCGCCATCCCACTGCCCGTTTTAAGCAGCGCACGGTTTCCTGGAACAATGCCCCCAGCCCCTGCCGTAGACTCCCTGCCCTCGGACAGCAGGAGGCTGCCCTGGGAGGTAACAAGTGATAGCGGCTTCTCTCCGCTCCTTTCTGGCCCGAAACAGTGACACCTTCCTCAGAGCCTCCTTCCAGGCTCAGGATGTGTATTTGACCAATATTTATCTGTTCAAAGAGAACTGACATTAGTATGACAGTGACAGCCCACGTTTGCTGGCATGTTCCAACTGGGACTGTTGCTGACAGGATTCTATAGGAGAAGACAGACAGAATTAATTTTTGTGCTAATTGCAGTATTAATGAAGGCTGGACCGATATAATTTAATATCACTGTTAGCACTTGAAAGTGTTTCTGCTACATCTGCTGCTGGAGCCTGCGAGCCAACCTTTTCAAGCTTAGATGTCCATGGCAAGAAGTAAGTCAGCAGAACTTGAGGGGGCAAATTTCCACAGATGTGGAAGGAACAATTTCTGATGGGAGCACGAGGGAACCAACTTGAAACCTTTAGGAAGGCACCCCTATACTGAGGTGCATAAATGTGGAATGAGGCCCAAGATCCCTCAAGTCATATAGAAACCTGGTTATGACTGAGCCACCTGCCCTCCCTCAGGAACCATTAAAGCACAGGGGACATACACACAGACCTACGGATGCCTGCCTGACATGCCCTTCTTTAGCATTTAAAATTCTACGCTGACATGCCCAGGAATGCTTGGATGTTTACGAACTTAAAAGGTGAGGTACCAAGCGCTTAATACACTTAGAATCAGCTCCTCGTTATATGGGAGGAGCAGCATTTTATGATAAACGTGTTAAAGTACACAGAATGTAACCCAAATCATTTTATAAAACCTTGCAGCACTTCTGTAAAATTTTATTTGCCCATACGTTAGCTGCAAAGAGCAGACTTTATTATTAGCCATTTCTCGTGGAGGATTCTCCAAACTGGTAAAAGGATAAAATGTTCCTATCTGAGTAGAGGCTTAAGTAACAGCTAAATTAAATCTTTGCATTAATAGTATTCATAAAAAGGCAGATGGGAGCAGAAAATGTTGCAATGAAGAATATGGAATGAGATGAGATCACAGCATCAGTCTGTCCTTTGTAGATCTGGACAATGATCACAGAGCCAGATTGGATTAGTGAAACCTATTTACCAGAAGTTCAGAGCAGTTGCATGAAGCTGAAAGGCAGTCAGGAGAGAGAGGTGGAAAATGCACCAGATTTACAGCTGCAGCGACGAAAATTTAGAAGTTTTCACCACCGTGATTTCATCCAAATGTGAGTACATCAGAACTATAATGCTGGGTACGGTGTTGTCTTTTGGATGGAAGGAGTGTTTTTATCCTCAGAGAAACCTCTGAAAGGAGCAGCTCATCTGTCTGTTCTGCTTGCGCCGCGCTGCGCTGCCAGCTCAGTGCTCTCTGCTTCTTTCTGGAGCTAATCCATGCAGGTGCTTCGACATTGTGGCTGTGTAAAATCCTTGCACGGGCAAAACTGGGAGAGATCTGGAGTCAGTGTTCGTGTACCTATGAGGTAATTGCTAAAGTGACAGCTTGCAACTGTGTGGCTATTCTGTGTGATAGAAAAGAAAATGAAGTTCTGTGAGCAGTTAGCAGCTCAGATGAACTGGGTGAACTGCATGAATGTGGAATTTAAGTCTGCTGGCTCAATAAGTGGAACATTTCCAAAGCCATGCCCTCGAAATGAATGCATGATTAACATTAATTGCTTGTAATGAAGAGTAAGAACCGGACAAAGCCTAGTCTGCATTTGATTGAACAAATTAGTTTAAACTCAATAGCTGCATATTTCAGCAACAAGAAAAAGAAAGCAGGTAAAAGCAGGGAAAACAAATTGTGGGGCCAGATCTGATCTTTACTTGCAAGCTGCAAGCCTGAGCTCTCAGCTGCTTAATTTCAGAATGTAAGTGGAAATGACAAAGTGAACCGTCATTGTAATTGTTTTTGTTGCCTGAAATCTGGACTGCACATACAAACAGCCTCTTGCAGGCAAATCCAGAAACGGCATCTGCAAGAATTCAGCCCTGCCTTCCTGCTCCTGCTCCCTGCAGAAAAATCATGTTTGCAGGGAGAGCCCTGCAACCCCACTGTTTTCATTGCTGCCATTGTATTCCTGTGCAAGTGGGTCACTCGCGTCTACCTCCGCAATTCACTCTTCTTTCAATGGCTATTCAAGTAATTGGATGTTTGCTGGTGCTGTGACTTCCCTTTCATGCCTTCCCTTTCTTCAGCCCATGTGAGCCATTTGCCACGTATGCTGGCAAATGACAGGCAGCGAGTGAGTCAGTCTGTGGATCGTACGCACTCTGAAAATAGGCAAATTTATTACCATTAAGTGCATTAGTACACGGTTCATCGTGCACCAGCCTGGTGCCAATAACAGCACAACAGTACTCACTTCTGGGAGACATATATATAAACTGTACTCCTCACACTGGGCAGTAAAATACGTAAAATACCAGAGACGTGAAGGTGATTCTTTGTGTCACTGAACTTTTCTGCACTTAATTGAAGTGTTTTGCCTACGAACAATTAATGATTATAGTCCTCACACAATAAAATACCAGCAGTAAAAGTGATTGCAGCAGCTTCAAAAGCAAGTTACAACACATTCAAAGGAAAAAAAAAAAAAGAAAAAAAAAACAACTTCATTGTGCTTGTATGGTTTTCACTCCATGCTTGCCATGTTTTAAAATATAAAACTACTCATGCAGGAGAAGGCAGTAGGGATCCTTGAGGATACCACCCCATTCAAAACAGGCTGTGATCAGGCTGACAGCTGAGCACACTCTCTAACTGTGCACGCAGATAACTTGCTTGTGATAGGTGTGTAAGCACCCTGTACCTCAGCAGGTTGCTAGCAGGGGACTTGGACAAGATTTATTACCTCCTGTCTTACCACCCTGCTTAACTATGGGCAGAGATTGGCCAAAACTCTGTTTCTGTCTTATGGGGTCCTAATGCTCAGTACTTGTATCCTCGCTGTGGTGTCTGAGCTGGTGGTCTGGTTTTCAGTGGTGCCTGCAGGTATTCAACATTGCAGAAAATCAGACCACCCATCCGAAACGGGGATTTCAGATGGATCCATGAAAGTACCTGAACAGTGAGATACCTAAAGCTGAGATCCCCAGACCTGCGGGCTAGTGGCTGTAGGCACTAAGATTCCTGGTTTGCCTAGATTCCCCCACTAAAATTGCCAAAATGCCTGGATTCCTGTGACTGAGCGCTTACACACCCCAGGGCTGGCGACTTCCCGGTGTGCAAGGGAGAAATTACGGGACGCCACAAGTCATTGCTGACATTGTCCTTCACAGACAAGGGTAGCTCTTAGACAAACGCAGGCTGTGTAGGAAGAGTGATTCTGGTCCTGTGGCCAGCTCTTCTTGTACCACGGCCCCGAAAGCTGCTCAGTTTTCCTTCATACCATCCAAGGAGAGGCCGTGGTGTGGGCAGCAGTGCCCAGCACTGTGGAGGCCACCTCTGCTGTCACTCACCCCCACGGCCCCACAGGCAGCGGGAGCAGTAGGCCCAGGTCCTTCAGGACTGCACCTCATCGCCTCAAGGCAGGAACTCAGATTAGCAGCAGGAATGAAAAGCCTTGGGCCAACTCCAGCTGCTTCCACGTCTTCCAAAGTCTCCACAAACATGAACACATAGCGAAGATGAGCACTGCAGCTCCTGGATGCCAAAAATGTAAAGGCAAACTCAGCTGGAGAGCAAGAGTCACCTGCAACTCCCTAACAAACTTTTCTGATGCTTCAAAGCCTTTGGGCTACAAATGGAGCCTGAATGGGAAGCCTCCCTTCACATGCCTTGCCTGCAGGGTCAGAATGTAGAATTAGAGTTAAACCTGGCTCTGAATTTTGCAAGTTTTTGTAGGCTCCCTTCTGTAACCAGCTGCTAAATCCTGTAGCCATAACTCCTGTATTCTGCATACAGGGGAGGGTAATAATTCTAACGTGCAAAGAGTAGGATACAATGAGAGCTGGGAGAATAACTGAGTTTTTCAGGTTTGAAGTCAAACTGGAACTAAAAGCATTTAATCAATCTTCACTTTGTCCAAAAAACACCCAAACCCAATCACTTCCATGTGAGTGCAATGACCAGTCAAAAGCTTGGCTTACGATCCTCATTTCTCATGTGTCTTGTGACCAGTGTTTCTGCTTTGCCTATGATTTTGGTGTCTTCATGGGTTTAAGAAATCAAATTGAGAAAAAGTTTAAGCAAAACGCTGCATCAAGTTAAAGTACTGAATGGGTCATTTTGTGGCTGAAAAAGAAAAAAGGAACAGATGTAGCACAAATGTTGTTATTTGGACATAATGTGATAAAACTGAAATTTCTTCATGAAGTTATTTGAGCTTTTTGGAAAAAAAATCTGTATTTAGATAAAGTGATCAGCCTCTCCAAAGTCAGTGTAGATACTAGTCATGGTTGAAGCTTGCTGGATGGAAGGAGAAACACCAGTTTCTCCTAACACCAAAGAGCCCCTATCCCAAATATCATTAGACAGGAGGCCAGGACACGGCCTCCTGTAGGAAGAGGCAGATTCCTCCTGGAAACCCATGGGAACGTGCAGACACTTTGGGAAGGCTCTTGCCCTGTGCCCACAGATGTCTGTATTGTATAGCTGGAAAATGGTCTCTGAGGTGACATTAAAAAAAAAAAAAAAAAAGATTTTATTTTGGGTTGTTTCAGTTGGAATCCTCCTTAAACCCCTTTTTTTTCCGCCCCTCCCCACCATGCCATTCTTTTGGAGGCATTTCAGAGGCATATTTGGCCTAATCTCACTGGTGTAGCACAGCTACAGCACCACAAAGTAATGAGAAGTGACTTTAAAATACTGAAATGAGGTGAGGTTTTGGTGTGGTGGTGGTGGTGTTTTATTTTTTTTTTCTCCCCCAATAATAGCAGTTATTATCCAACACCAGCTGCTCCAGCCCTTATCTTTTCTATGTCCCCCAACAGAGACTGCATGGGGGCTAAGAGAAGAGCTGACATGCACAGAGCCACCAGACAAGTGTCAGACACCATGAGCCTGTTTGGAGGCTCTCTCCCAGCTCCTGCCCCCCTACATCGGGGCAGGAAAACCTACCTGAGGTGAGGGTCTCTGCTGGTCTCCTGACACTTCGCCCCAAACAGAGCAGTGCCCATTTCCACCACAAACCAGCAAGATCCTCACCAGCATCTTCAGTGGGCACCACCCTTGTCTGCTACTTGGGCATGTCTGCCTCCACCCCACCCTGACCATTTTTCTGTTGTTCTTTTCACAGCATGTAGTCCTGCCCGAAGGAGAGCCAAAAGTACGCAGCACATCCTAACCAAGAGCGTAAGAAAAATTTCCCTCCCTCTCTTTTTTTTTGTTTGTTTTCATTCTACTTGGCTAAGCTTATCTTTCAAAATGTCATGGAGAAATGGGAAGCAGATCTTTCAGGGCAAAGAAGTTCAGCAGTGTCTGATACAGAGAATGAGAAAAGGGAGTTCCTATACAGCTACAGATGATTTAGTCTGTATATACAGATTATTACAGAATTACTTTGAAACTCCTCAAAAAATAAGGTCTTTGTGCAGAGCTATTCAAAATGAACACAGCTTATCAACACGGGTCATCTGAGGGATTCACAGACTTAACTCCTATCCATAAAGCACTAATAATAGTGCCGGAGGGACAGGCAGGAAAGAAAAACAAGCAAATCATAACAAAACGTACACACATTAACCAAGGAGCCAGTACCACATTACACAGAGAATTTGGGAGGAAAACATCAAGCAATGGGCTGTAACCTCCAGTCAAATAAATGACTCTAAGAGAGCCACAGGAGGATGCTTGTCCCTTGATCATGGTGGCATGGGGTCAACCTGGCTCCTAAACATCTCAGCAGCTTGCATCTGTGTGTGGTTCTCTCCTCTCTCTCCATCCCTACAATCCAGCCCAGTGCTCACTCCTGCTTTGGGCAGAAAAATACCTAAACATTTCCCACAGCACTGTGCTATACAGTCTCAGCTTTTTTCTCCTCATTCCCTGCTTTCCTTTCACTGAATGGGTGACTTGTGTTCATTGCAGTTCTCTTCAATAGGTCTCTAACTATTTTTGTCCCTGATTATGTCTGCTGGGCATTATTATTAAATAAATAGTAATAACAGCATTAGCAAAAGATCTGAACACTGAGAAAATGTTTTCCAAATTTAGACACTTTGAAACATTGGTTTCATTTGAGTTTTCTTGTCTTCGGAGCCAATTTTCCTTTCTTAAACCCAGTTAGCCTATTCACGACCCCTTTCATCATCCTTTTATTGCAGTTCTGTCTTGTAGGCACGACAGCCCCGCTTTCTCTTGTGCATGTTAAATCACAAGCTTTAAGACTCTTCTGTCAAAGTGTTTCTTCTCATTACAGACACAGGTAGTTCTCTAGCACTTTGTTGAAACATTTTGCTCCATGGTCTTTCCTCTTCCCATGCTCTGTCCAACTTACCATCCTGCTCCCCATTTGTAGATACCCTCCTCTTCATAGTCCAGATTCCCTAATCTCCCCACAGCACCACGGGTCCCCCTGCTTACCACACGTACCCATGCACTGGGAAAAAACTTGCCATATTTGCTTCCATCCCCTCTCCTGGTTATTAAAGCAGATCACAGAACCCAAATACTTCATAGGATACCTGGAGTGGACCCCAATAAGAGTCAGGAATATCCCTGTGGTTTTGAGTAAAGAAAAAAAAAATAAAAATAAAGTGTGTGTTTTCTCAGTTTGTAAACATCTTATTTTCATCCAGTCACTTGGGCTGAGGTCTCAAAGTGACTCTTTGACCCAAATGAGGATGAAATTCAGTGTCCCAGTGTTGCTCAAAATAAGCTGTATTTAGATATTTCTTTTTTATTTGTTATGCTCTCTCATATGTTGTCACATAATGTAAAAATAGCATAAAAGTCCAATCAAAAAGTGAATTGTTCTAATACGGCAGAATGCTTAAATAGTTCCTCTTTTCTTTTTCTTTTTCTTTTTTTTTTTTTTGACAAAATAAATACTTTTCCAACCAAATGCCCAAACTTCTTCTAATCAGAACTTTCTCATAAACCTATTCAGCTGGATAATTTTCAGCTAGCTCTCATCAAAAGCTAGGACAACCTTATGTCTGTTATGATGTTTAAAAACTCAGCAGAAAATTGTTTCTGTCATGTAGGGGGCCTCTAATATTTAATTTGGGTTGGGTCAGCTGTTGTACTCAGCACTATACTCACAAAGGTCTAAGAAAACAAGAGAGGAAAGTCCCTGTTTTGTTGCTGTATTTTGATATGATTTTCTTCTTCCTTTGGGGCTTTCCTGACCCCAATTAAAGATATCCTTTGACCAGCTCTTAGTCATGATGCACACAGCATCATATTAGCTGCGGGAGCACCAAGCCTAAGGAATGGTCTGCAGATCCAGATAAGCAAGGTTTGCAAACCAATGCAATTTGGACAGTCAGCTCTTTGACTTGTGCATTCCTCTTTTTCAGTGTGATGCAGCTGCTGATGTGCAACCATTCAAATAAATTGCACCCAGTGGAATATAGATGCCTGTGAGGAAGTTGTGATTACCAATTTCTATACCCACACTAACGTAGCAGTATGATTATTTATTTTTCACTTTTACTTCTGCACCTGCAGTCTGTGCTGTAGAAATGCCTCAGCTAACTTGAGAGCTTCTGCTCTGGTGATTGCAGTGGATGCACAACTTTAATCCTAGGGAAGGGCAAAAATAGCGAGCAGTGTGGACATCTGCCAGACTTTTTTTCATGGCAAAAATACTCAAGCAGTGTAGCACTGAGTGATTTAACATTCAGGCGACTGACCTAAGGTAACTTCAATGACATTTGAGAATCCACCCCAAAAGCACAACCATGGCAGTGGAAGGGTGAAAGGGAGAAGCACCTTCTTTAATAAAATTATTTCAATGATATTGTTATTTGCAGTTCCTGTTGTCCTATTAAAAGTTCTTCCCAGTGAGAGTAGATCCTTTCTTTTGATTTCCTTGCACTCCTATTCCCCAAGTATTGGGATAACAACTCTAAAAACACTCGATGACTGTACCTGAATACTTTGCAGAAAGCTGGCAAATCCCTCTGTGTATGCTAGTGCTGCCACATTAAAAATTAGATCAGCATTAGACCATCAAAAAGAGCTTAGCTCCAAAAATCTGATATTTCCTCTATAAACAATCAGCTCATCGTCCAGCCTCTAAGCTTTGAAGTTTTACCCAAATCCAGATGTTTAATTGGCCCCTTCTGGGGGGCTTTGGTTCCAAGAGTGCTGATGGGGTTGCTGGAGCAGCCTCTGCACTGTCCTGCAATGCTCCTGTGTCCTCTGTGTCCCTTGTGTAACACTAGCAGGTGTGCAAGGCCTCAGTGCCCTCACGTACATGTCCACAAAAAAAAAAAAAAAAAAAAAAAAAGACATTTTGTTGAGCTCTGAATTCAGAGTCAGCATCCTGCAAACAGAATGAACCGTGCAAATGACATAGAGGTTTAAGTTAGTAATTATTTCAAGAGCAGCGTACTAATTCGGCAGAGTCTAGATGACTCTGCCATTCACACAAGATTTAAATTTCCTAGTGCATTTAGAAAAGAAAAGTGACTTCTAGCTGATCCTTCTGCCTTACCCTAAGTACCCTAGAGAAATGTCAGCTCCACTTTAGATCAAAAGTGTGTTGCAGCAGGTTTAGTTTCCTGACCTAGATAAGTCTTTATGTATTACAATAATGGGTGAGGTAGCCAAAGTCGCAGTGAAGTCTCGAATTAGGAGTTGAGAAACTCCCAAAGTGTACTACAGCCAAATGCTGCAAACAAGCAAGTTAACTGAGATGGTGCTGCTGTCCCTGACTGTAATGGCAAATGGCACTGAAACTTGCTTGAGGGTGTTATGGCACTACTGATACGGCATGTAGCAAGAGACCTTGAGAACATAGATAACGTGCCTAAATAATTCCTGCTATTTACGGAGTTCAAACTAAATATCATCCCCTGCAATGCACCGGCAGATTGTTAAGTTTCAAGTCAGTTGTGGTTTACACTGATCAAACAAGCCACTTTCAGGACTAGAGACTGCTGCAGCCCGCCTCCTACTTACCAAAAATGCTCTTTCCATGACCATGCAAAAGCAGCGACCTCAGGTGTCTCGGTAGGAGAGGGCTGCAGAAATTTTCAGCCACACACCAGACAAGACTGCGTGTGAGCAAGAGCTAAATGATGGAGCAGCAAGAGGAGGCCTCCTGCCACCATCAGCCCCCTCATTCTTGAGTTTTGGGCAGGATGGTGTGGCCGAACCCTGTCCGGCAGTGCCAGATTCCTGGTCAGGAGAGCCAGGCCCCACCTGGTGCACGTGCCTGACTTCAAGGACACCAGCAGTCCCTCTGGCTTTACCTTAGCACTGGGCACATCCTTAAGTATCTTACAGAGAAGGGACTGCGCTAGGCTGCGTGCCAAGATGCACCGAACTAGAAGAAAACCCCTCTTAGGTCTCGGATTAGGGCTTGGTGGCCTCACCAGCCCTTTGCAGCAGCATTTCTGCCTGCTGTCGGCTCCTGGTCCCACCGGTCAGGAGGATCCAGACCAGACTCCTGCGGATACAAGGAATCTGAAAAAGTAAAAAGCGGTCAGGTTTGGGCTTTTATTTTGTTCCGGTTTTGGGAAACATCTGTTTGCACGTGTTTTTAAATCTGCCTGAAGGTTCACAAACACAGAATATTGCACATTAACAGTACACCGAATTCTAATTTATTTAAAGAAATTGAACGATTTTATGAATGCAAGGGGACGTGCCTCAATGCTGTCTTGTTTTTATCTGGAGTGTTTGTTAGAAGGCAGACCGGTGGGTGGAATGAGGCCTTTTCTTTGTCAAATAGCAGGTGAGACAGGAGAGGCCTGAAGAAATAGCATTTTTGATTCACATTGCGTAACTTTAACTGACTGCCCAAAATATGATGCAATAAGAAATTAAAGCTAAGCTGACTCAGAGGGGTATCCTGAATCAGTAGAAGTTAATGAGGGCCACACTTCATTCTCTTGAAACGAATGCAGGAAGCTGCCGCTCAGCACCTGGGTCCCCGAGGGAACACACCTGATTTTTCCGTGCTTTGTATTTCTGAAGCTCAGAGTCAGAAACCAAACAAGATGAATCCCACCCCGGTCCCCACCAAACAAACCTCTCCCCAGATGGCAGGAAAGCAATCAGAGGAGCAAGCAGCACACTGCTCCCAGCCAAGGCTGCTCCATCGGGACTCCGACAGCAGACCCCCTGGGGGCCTGCAAAGGTGGCCCTGTCCCAGCCTGGCTCTAACAGGAGGCTTTTACCTCTTCCCTGCAGGTGATAGCAGTGTCTGACTGTCAGCCCCACCACGGTAATCTCCACCAAATGTTCTACAGAGAAGAGGAGGTGCGGGGTTTGGGCCGCCTGCGGGGCGGGCAGCAGGGACCCTGCACCACCATGCACGGTAAGTCCTCAGAAATGGCTCCACCGCCTTCTGGGTCTCCATCGCTTCAGAACATTTCTAGATGTTGCAGTCTTCCAGTCTGCAGTGAAGCAGACATTTTGTTATGTTGGGAAAGGGTACTTCCATGCTTAAAACACTCAGTGGAATTTATGAGATAAAGACCACATCATTGCAGAGCTCTGCTCCCTGCAAGAGCAAGCTAATAAAGCAGCACTTGCTTTATTCAAAGTCATAAACTCTCCCTTTCCAAGAGTTGACAGTATTGTAGCAATGATAGATTGCTTATAACTGAGCTTGCCTGACTCATCTTATTATATAAGATCCCTGTTCAGTTCCTTAAAATTTGCCAAAACATAATCATTTGGGATGAAATTTTAGATTCTGGCTGTCAGCCACGGGCCTGATTTTTTTTTTTTTCAACCAAAACTTGTTCATCATATTTGTGAGAACCCATGAAGGAGAAAATAGAGTTTGCCAATGCAAAAACAAGGAAATGAATAAACATAAACAGACTGGTCGTTCAGTTCCTTCAGTGCTGATGTGTTATGCTTGGAAGGAGGAAGCTGGAGCAGGGCCATGAAGTTTGGCATGGGATGGCCTTTTAATCAAAAACACACCTTTTGCTCTCCCATGAAAAACCACCCAGATGCAATCCAGCTAAAAGACTTTGAAAAACCCCATATGCCACACGTTTGGTAGAGACATAGGAAGTTTAGCTGTTAAAAGCTGTTAAAAATGTAAAGCAGATCCTACCATGAACGAGCATGTTCTTCACACCACTGGTCTGCAACTGCGTGGTTTGTAAGCCACCTGATCTGAACACGGAGTGGGCAAGAGCAGGGCCTGGGAAACTGGGAAGGGACAAATTGAGCTTGGGACTGTGGGGAAAGATCTGAAACCAGGAAAGGAGCCAGGACATGGCTGAACAAAGAGCTGGGGCTGAGGGGTTGGAGGAGGGATGGAGCAGGAGTGTTTGGGACTGGCTGGGGGGCAGTGGGTGGCAGAGAGGTACTAGGGGAGAAAGAAGAGACTTGTGGTGTCTGTTGTGAGGGGGAGCAAAGGGGAAAAGAGACCAGATAGGCACCAATGGGAGAAAGGATGCGGGAATCTGAAAAGAGGAGTGGAAAATGGGGGAAACAGTTCTCATAAGGGGAGAAAGGGAAGTGATTGGGCAAAGAAACTGAATGGGAAAGAGGGAGCAACTAAGGTTAAATTAACTGTGCTGAGCAAGAGATCTGGAAATAAAACAGAGGCAAAAGGGACTGTTGGAGGAGCAGATAGAGGGGGAAAGGATTTCACCAGGAGCCAATTTCACCAGGAGCAGCTGTTCAGGACACCAGAGCTCCTCTAGGGCTACCTTAGCTTGTGTAGCATAATGAGGACATTAGTAGGATGCTGGCACAGAAAGTGCTCAGAGAACGCAGTGGGACATCTCCAAGTTCCTGAAATAGTTCCCTAAGCTCTGTCCCTCACTGCCAACGGGTTCCTCAGCGATGCACATCACCTAACACAGCTGATACATCCCCTGTTTTCTGGGTGCCCATTTCACAATTCAGACTCTGATACCCAGGAGCACTCAGTTCTAGCTGCCACAAAAAGCTGTACTTTGACTGCAAACCGTGCTGCATTCTGCTCAATTCCTCTGAAAACTTCGTCTCAGGAAACTCTAATCTTAAACTCTTTGTTAAACTCTTTGTTTCCCCAGTATAACCCCTTATCCTCCAGGAGCCTATGAAGCTGTTGGATTTTTTTTTAACGTTTGTGCAGATGTTGACCACAGTGACCAGCAATACAGAAAAGGCCATAAAAATGAATAGTCTAGCCCTCAGAGGATTCACTGGTGGGAAAACTGGGTATAGGACCGCCTACTGAACAATAAAAGCTGAGGATGAATAACTACTTTCTGAGTGAACACTCTCTATGTGGTGCACTGAATGGGGCAGAACAATCTGTGGAAAAATGGTTTCTGGTCACAAATTAGAGCCTGAATCTCAAAGGGGAATAAAATAATCATGGTCCAGTTCTGGTGCTTCATAACTTTTGATCACCTGACTACAAATTTAGCATTGTAAGGGGAGAAAAGCGGAAGTGTTTGCAAATATTTGTATGAAAATAAAAATAGCCCTTTGCTATGATCAAAGGATCATAGAACGGTTTGGGTTGGATGATGTGCTACAGCTTCTGGTTTCAGCAGGCGTTGTACTAACAAATAGCTACACAGAGAATGAGGTGCCATGGAAGAGTGCAGAAAGGTTTCTGCAGCTGTTTCTCAACAGCTGGAGAGCCAGCCTAATGTGTTATAAAGTGATATATATATATTTGTCCCAGGATGTACAACATCTGTTTGCATTAATTTCCGTACAAATGTGCCCTCTACATAAATTTCACCCCTCAAAAACATCCTTCAACATCCTTACTGGGAATAGTTCTGACTTTGGTGTTTTCCAGGCCTGCTTCATAGACAATTATTGCTGAATATTAAGCAGACTACAGATTTGATAAAGCACAAATTGAAATCTGGGTAATAGAACAAACAGTTAAATTTTCATAGGAAGCTAGAAATGTGCAAAGAGTACAGATGAGAGCATCAGCTTGCTTATTGCTAGCATTAGAAACGCTGTACAAATATCAAGGCATAAGGACAGTCCGTACTAGCATGGAGCAGGTCAGGTGTCAAGGCCAGAACAATAAACTCCTGACAGCCCTCAAAGCTGTGCTCTGCTTCACAGGGTGGATAGATTAAATATTTAAGTGTATATATGCATTTATTCTACATGAAAGAAGTACTCGGTTTTGTACAAGCACTCATCTTGGAAATATAGGGCAAAGTCATAGTAAAAGGTTTGGAGCAACCCTTGTCCCGTGCTTGGCCATCCAGAGCACCTTCTTGAAGTGGCATTCACAGTGCACCCAGCCACCCCTGTCCTGACAAGCACTTACCAAATTGAAGCCATGAGGACTTACTTTTGCTTAAATATTTTGCAAAAGTTGACCAGAACATTTTCTATATGTAAAAATAGGGGCATGCTGAATGGAAGAATCAGACAATATAAGAGCAAACAAACAAACAATATATATATGTTTATTGTTTATATATATATTGTTTATATATATTGTTTATATATTGTAATATTTATATAGATTATATATTGTTATAGAATACAGTTTATATATTGTAACTATATATATATATATTATGTATAATGGGAATATATATATATATGGACATTAGCTGAAGCACTGGTGCCTGGAGCCACTTTCCCAATACTGTTAGTAACCTAACACACAAGATGAGAGAAAGTAATTGAATTAAACTTTGACGTGAGGGATACGGTTAGGTACCTAATGGAATTACTGGTGGGGGAGAGCAGCAGGAGAGAAGCTAGTTGAGATATTTATCTTGGTCAGCTATTGCCCCCAGAAGGACAAGATATTTCTGACTGTTAACTCACGCTGGAGACAGTGCTATAAGCAGCATCCCTGCTATTTCTGTGGTTTCCAGTTATTATTTATATTTCCTTGGTAACAGCAGTTGTGAATCATATTGTATCTTCTATCTTGGTGAGTCCTGGTGTTTCCGTAAGTCTCTGCCCTTCCCTTACTTGAATACCACTTTTAAAAAAGAGCAGACACCTAAAAATGGCCAGGAATGAAAAGAAAGAGGGGAGGAAAAAAAAAGAAAGAGAGAGAGAGAGAGAGAGAGAGATCCACATCATTCCCACAGCCAAATGGGAGGATTTGGCTCTGTGAGAAAAAATCTGGAATCCCTTCTTCATTTATTTCCTTGGCACAACTAGCAGGAATGTCAGCGAGCATTTACATGGGGAGAAGTTCTCGGCTGAGCACACGCCTGTAATTGCAAGCTAACCTCCAGGCTCGAGGACAGCAGAGAGAGGTCCCACTCGGCCAGAGGCAGAGAGAAAAGTTAAAATCCCTCCCTGTGGTGGGGTGGATGTCACACACATCGCTGTCCGTGTAAGAATAATTCCATGGGTCAACCCAGAAAGGAGAATGACTCCCTGCTCCTAGGCAGGACAAACCTGGTGGGGAGCTCAAGTGTGCACAAAAACTGAGTTAGCTTTTTTCATGTACATACACACTTTTATAAAAATAAGTGTATACACATGTACACACACACACACATACATATAAAAGTGTTAGCAGTGGGAAAAGGCTCCCATTTGGTCTAAGGAAAGTTCATCATCTCATTTGAAAAGTCTAAGCGCAGTTAAATGCTTTTTTTGTAATTACTTAAGCAATTTCAATATCACTCATTTTGACATCGCAGTAGATTATCAGAATAAAGATTTTTTTTTTTTCACTTTTGGCTATAATCAGATCTGGTGGAACTACAACCTGAACCCTGGCTGTTTTCATACTTAGCTTAAGTATGTGGAAGGATGCTTTTAATACAAGCTGTGCCAATGGGATAATCACTAATAATGCCCTGTTTCTTATGCTTTGCAGTGGGAATAACTGAACGAGAGTCATCCAAGTCCTGTAATCACCAGTCAGATAGAAAATCTTTGGTAAGTGAATACAGCAAGACCACCTACCGCTGCCTAATGCATATTAAAACCTAGTACCTGTTAACATGTCCCACATTAACAGAGTGGCAGCACTTGCAGGTTTCACAGTCTTCTTCAAGGCTTTGAGACAGGCTTGATGCCAGGGGCTACCCAGCTGGGAGCAGCGGCTGGCGCAGGAGAGCTGCCCCTCCTGAACCGGGGACACATTGTAGGGTGGAGGCAGGCAGGCACCTGCATGGTCAGCCCTGGCAAGGCTTGGGAGGAATTAGCCTCTTGCTCCTCAGGAAACCTCATCAATTGGGAAAAGATGTATTTCTAAGATGGAATAAGTGTCAAATAATTCACACACTCCGGAACGTAACGCTGAAAAGATGATCAGATCAATCACAAAGGTGAATACAGAGTCAACAGGAAATCATCATACAAAATCTGAAAATTTGTTCTGTAGTAGGGACAAAATGTTTTGGTTCAGAATGATTCAGCTTTACTAAAATATTTTCCTCCTCTTTTTTTTACAAAAACAATTTTCGAAGTCCTTACATTCTGTAAAAAATAGATTTTCAAACAGAAAATAGGGCTCTGAAAAGTTTCTGACAAACACTAAACTAAGCTACAGAAACTTTATGGCTTCAAATGCTCTTTGGATGGCTACAATATACCAGCTAGCTGTTAGCTGGCCTACGCTCAAGGAAAACGACCAATATTTAAGGATGGTCAGAATTAACAGCATTAATTTTATTAATGTAATGAAACTAATTACACCTACCAGCAATTAACCTGGTGTTGTGGTTTAACCCGGCTGGCAGCTAAACACCACACAGCCGTTCGCTCACCCTCCCCCCTCCCTCTCTGGGATGGGGGAGAGAAACGGGAAAGTGAAGCCTGTGAGTTGAGATAAAGACAGTTTATTAAGACAGGAAAATAATAATAACAATAATAATAATAATAGTGATAATGGTAATAGTATTAACAATAATAATGTGTAAGAAAACAAGTGATGCACAATGCAATTGCTCACCACCCGCTGACCGATGCCCAGCCTATCCCCGAGCAGCCGGCCCCCCACCCCGGCCAGCCACCCCTATATATTGTTTAGCATGACGTCAGATGGTATGGAATACCCCTTTGGCCAGTTTGGGTCAGCTGTCCTGGGTCTGTCCCCTCCCAGCTCCTGCTGCACCCCCAGCCTGCTCGCTGGCAGGACAGAGCAAGAAGCCGAAAAGTCCTTGGCCTGGTGTAAACACTGCTCTGCAACAATTAAAACATCAGCATGTTATCAGCGCTCTTCTCATCCTAATCCAAAACATAGCACCCTACCAGCTACTATGAGCTACTTAACTCTGTCCTGACTGGAACCAGGACACCTGGTTGAATTTCAGAGAGTATTTGCAGAAGTAATTTCAAACATCTTTAAGTCTGGGATTCTTTCAGAGCACACCTAAAAGTATCCAGTTCAGGGGAAACATTCATAAAGGCTCAAGAAATTGTGATGGTTGTGGAAAGCAGCCGTAGGTGTGACCTGCACCAAAGAAGCCAGGCGTAAAAACTAAGGAATAAAAAGTTCTGCTAACCTCCCACATTTTTTGGGAGGTGTAAGTCCTGCTCGTACAGCCGCTGTGCTGAAACCAGTGAGACCATTCACGTGAGCAAAATGTTTGTGCGGGCAAGGGTACAGCAGTCAGGTCCTTAACCTGCTTTTTCTTGCTAAGAGATTTACAGTATGTATTCATTTTCCTTAAAAATAAATAAATAAATAAATAAGCCTCTTTCCTCAGACTAAGGTTCCCACTCACCAGCGCTGTTCTTTTCCCCCAGCAGCCCCCATCATCGCTAGCCATCCCCATCGCAGCGAAGCCGGCGGCTCTCACAGGCTCCCCCACGGATGACCACCCGCGCGCAGACGAGTGAGTCCCAGCCCCAGCCCCAGCCCCTGCCCCAGCCTCCCCAACGCAGCCGCGCGTGGGCACTGCCTGGTGAGGAGGGAACGGGTGACACCCCCCAGGCAGGCACCACTTCACCAGGATCACAAGGAATTCCTCAGCCGCAGACCTCTGAATCGCAGCTGTAAAACCTGCTCAGAGAAGCTCTGCTTGCTTCCCAAAGGGAGGGAGGAATTGGCTGAAGAACACATCGATGACTTTGGTAACCGTGGCTATTGTACAGCCACCCTGGTGTCAGCTACAGTTCTGTCACTAGGAAAAAAAAAATCTAAATTCAAAATTTAAGTATTTTCCCCTAAGTAGTCTATAATATTGGTCCTAAGGCAGTTTGGAAAATTTAATTAAGTTGCCATTTTGTCTCTGAAGTGTAATTAAGGAACAGTCTGAGCATAGTATAAATGCTCATTGTCACAGCGTCATGGGGACACCCATACCTTCGGAAACGGGCAGCCCACGGGTTTCAGTGGCTGGTCATCATAGGGAAGGAAAAAGGGCCCCAGAGATGAGTGCTTTATTCCAGCCCTCCTGTGCTTTATTTGCCAGCCACAGGCAGTATTTGAGGAAGATGGCAGAGTACGACCTGACCCTGCCACCAGGAGCAGAAGCTTCTCTACCACTGACAGGAGGCAACCTGTGCGGGACGCCCAGCCTGCTGAGGAAGATGTGGATGAAGCACAAGAAGAAGTCGGAGTACCTGGGGGCAACCAACAGTGCCTTTGAGGCAGACTGATAAGTCCTGGCATCACTCAGAAAGACAGAAGTTCCTTTAGCCAGGACAAGGTGCTCTAGGATTGATAAGGGAACAGACACAGCACAGCTCCCCCAGGAAAACGATATCCTTTTCATTACTTGATGCCATTGCCTCAGAAAGGTAGGAGAAAGGCTAATTAAGGTAAAAATGGTGAGTGTGCTGCAACGTGCTAGCCTTTCTTTGTTGCAATACACTAGAACCCCAAGTATCCCACTAGATTTACGTCTTGACTCAATGCTGAAACTGCTGCTGACCTATTGTACATGCCCTGTCTGAATCAGCTCAGACTCACAACAAGAGAAGCCTGCCAAGATGCTCGTGTGTTCCTGCAAGGTTATGGTTCTGGTTTTGTTACTGAGTGCCATTGAGTGCCAGGGGTTTGCTTGTTGTGTACCACTGCTTGCCCTCTTCCTCTTCTCATATCCTCTCTTCTGAGAAAGGAGACAAAAAATGCATCTTACAATTTGCTTGGTTGAATGACGTATGCTAGACAACTTTTTTCTTCAGTTTTGATGTTTCAAGACAGGAGTAAAAGGTGCAAAAAATTTTAAAGAAAAGATGAGTCAGAACTGAGCGAGTTTGCAAATACAGATTTACCAAACTTTGCCACATGGCAAGTCACTGGTGCTTTAAAGTGCCCTGCCAGTTCAAACTATGAGCTACTGAATAACCTCAAGAAATACTTTCTTCCATTGAACCTGATTATTAAGTCAGTAACTTGCTGTCTACCTGTGTGGCACAGAACATTTTCCTAAGTGCACAAAATGCTAGTAGAAAAGAAAATACATAAATGATGCAAGTAGACATCTAAATGTGAGATATTTGCATATACCAGACCTTTGCTTATGAGCTGGTGGATTCAATGGAATCCCCTACCCCCAATTTTTTTTCAAAATTAGAAATTGCTGACCATGGTCCCTTGAGCTTTCCTCTCAAAAAAAAAAAAAAGTAATACAAAAAATGTCACTGGTATTACAGACAACATTGTATTAGTCAAGAACAATACTTGTCTCACGTAAGTGCTCCCTTGGTTATTGTACAAGACTTTGGTTTGCCTAAATACACGATTTTAAATATAAACTTGGGGAAATTATGGGTGCTGCAGCTCATAGCAATGATGATTTTCTCTGATCTAACTGCCAGGGCTCCAAAGCATAAATGAATAGGTGGCCATTGGTGCGCCAGAGGTGTGAATGGTATGACTGCAGCCAGCAGCGTAACTGCAGTTACATCTCCTTCCCTTCCTACCACAACTACCCAGGTAATTTCTGCACTTGTGGTATCTGCCAGCTTCATCCGCTGCTTGTGTTAAGATCATCTTCAACTTGGGCTTTGAAAAAACGTATTCCAAGTTTCTCTTCCAGCGGAGGACTGAGAGAGCCTCGGACTACAGCCTACAGAGGTGCAGGCTTGGGCAGTGATCCACAGCCAAAGGCCACCAAATCAGAGGTACCAAGGCACAGCCCAGGCAGAAGGGAAAGGCTGCAAAAGCAACCAGGTCCATTGGCTTTGGGGTGAGAAGGGTGGAGAGGTACACAGGAAAGGTTCACAGCTGAGAAACCAAAGTCTGTGTGATGTGAAAGCAACTGCAGCAGACTGGTACCCAGCTTGCTTTAGAGAGTGCGTGTCCCCAGCTGCTCCAAGGAGCTGGACGTGCTGGAGAAGGTGCGATGTGGCTGGAAGGGCTCCTTTAAAAACATATGATGTCTTGTCACCCTGAGTCTGCCAAGAGGAGAGAGGAACTAGGCCTTCATAAAACACCTCAGCTGCCCATCGGTGCTCAGTAACTTGGAGGACAGCACCACAGATAGAAATCACACAGCCTCTCCCCTTTCTCCTTCTTACCAAAGGCAACCAGCCTGAGGCAGACCCAGCCCAGGGAGATGAGCTCCTCTCCTGCTTCTCTTGCATCCTCCCGGGAGAGGAGAATCACACAGCTCCCCGTTAACCACACACAATAGGAGGCAAACCCCTCACAGGGGTTCACCCCACCTTTCAGCTGGAGCTTTTCACCCACTGCCCACGTGCAATAGTCTAGATGGTGTAACTCTGCCAAAATCAGGTCCTCTGTGGCTGAACCGAGCTGGAGCCATCCCCAAATTTTTCCTGAAATGTGTTTTACAAATATCATGAACCACACTATCCCCTCCCCTGCCCCCAGCCCTGCCAGCAGCTTTGGCCTTGGTGGCACATGCTATTTTTACGTGAATAGGTAAACCTAGTGCATTGGGTGGGACTATTTGCTTGTACAGCAACACATACGTTCAAGGAGTAGGGAGAACAGTAATAACTGGACTCATTCCCTAAGCAAAGCAAAAATAAAAAGCAGAAAAACAGAGGGAAATGTCCATTTGCTGCATTTGGGGGAATTAAGGCTCTGAGTACTTGCGATACCTGCCCTTGTAGCTAATGTGACCTGGAGAGTTCAGTCCAGGGCAGCAAGCGTTTTGTCTGTTGAGAGCTGTACCTTAGTATTTCATTTTGTTAATTAATAGCTTTAAGCAGTATGAGGATGGAGAAGAGATGGTTAATGTTTCTACATAATATTTGCTGTATCTTGAAATGTGTATTTATGGTTTCCTTATTTATTTAATTTATAATTTGTGTCTGCGAGAGAAGGAGAGATTTGCAAGATGCATAATTAACTCCTCTGTATCCCAGGAACTGCTGTGAAGATTTCTTGTATTGTAGTAGATACCTATTTTATTGATTCAAATAAAATATGTCCTATTCATACAAAAAATAAAAGAAACATGTAGCATGTGGTAACATATGGATCTTGGTGACTTAAAAGCCTTTTGGAAGGATTTTGTGAGAAATAAAGGCAGGTTTTCTGATACCGAAGAACACACACATCTGATGGCAAAAATCCAAGGTTTGTTCCCCCACAGGAAGAGCCCGGAATTACGTGTTTGTGAACGGTCCCAGTACTGTAGTAGTGGAAAAGCCTTCCGTTTTTATTAGATACTCAGAGAAAAGCCCTGGCACAGCCAGGCATTAGACATTACACATATGTTTATTCATCTGATCAGAAGCGCACTATGGACAATGATGTCTAGTCTCCTTGTGGCCCTGGGAGGCGAGCAGTGTCACCTCCCTCCGTCCCATCACATAAGAGCACCAAGACAGAGATTCCTCGAGGGTAATTAAGGCCCTAGTAGAAAATAAAACCAAGCACTGTCTATTTTCAGTCCTACCAGTTGACAGCAAAATCACTCAGCTTACCTCAAACAAAACAGGGCCTCCAGAAAGCATACGCTGAACCATGGAAGGCACATGGCCCAACACGAGGTGGGTGGCCCAGGGACACTGGAACTGAAGGACCTGACTGAGGACCGTGAGGGGAAAGACCCTGAGAAACAGCAAGGAAAGAAAACACATGCTGTTGGCATCCCTCACCAACCTGGACTTTGGAAACCCTGTCCCTTAGAGGAGGACTTGTCTCCTCAGCTCTCCTGAGAACGCCGGTGCTTTGGTTATGGACAGAGTCTATGTTCAGAACAACTGAGTCAGGAGTATACCCTTGATGGGTAACCACGCCGTGGGACACAACGTTTTTGCAGGCAGTGGGGGAACAGCCTGGCCTCCGCTGGGAATTCCACCGCGAATGCCTGACCGTCAGTCGTCCCCTAAAAACAGCGGCGTGACTCGGGCACAGGATGTGGACGTGCAGTATTGTTTCCAGATGAGCCTGTGCAGAAAACAATGTTGGGTCAGCTCCAGCACAGCACCAGAAGAATGTGAAACGGTGATCACGACGTAAGCGAGCTGTGCCATTTTGCGCAGAGACATAACGTAGCTAACCGTGCAGCTCAAAGCGTCACCGCTGGCGCTGCCTGGCACAGGCGCCTTGTCACACTTTATAACGTCTGTGGGAAGATGCATTTTTCAGACATGTTTCTCATCATTTTACAGTTTGGTGGTTCCCCAGCTCTACAGAGAGACTAACTGGGGCACGGATGTGACTGAAATAGCCTGCATGAGGATAGTTCACCATGTATAGCATCACACTTGCAGTAATTTGTATTTCATTTCCAAAAATAGTTCTTAATTTCTTCTCATCACTTCAAAAACATATTTGTGACAGAGCAACTCCTTAAAATATCCATCATTTATTTGCATGCCACTTTATTTAAATAAACTGTAGTGAATTTAAAGCTAGACTACTATATAGCATAATTCCTACTGATGCATGAAAAAATCTCAGATATGCTTTGCCTGCCTTTCTTCCCCTTTTGCACTCAGGTCCTATAGCAAAGTGATTTGCTCAATGAGTTGCTCACAGACACATCTCTGTTTTGGGGAATAACATACACTTTTTACAGATATCATTTATAATTCAAACATCAGCATTTGCATGACAAATTTCACATCTCTGAGTTACCCAGCCAGAAAAGATACGATATCACAACTCATGTACACAAACAGGCGTGGAACAGGGCAGATTTCTCAGATGAAACCCCTACTCAGAAAGCTGTACGCAAACTCCACAAACGATACAGATGCCAAATAGCCGTGCATACCCTATGAGAGATTTAAAAATCTCAACGTGAACTCTATAGAGTTAGTGAGTGAGTGAGTGGCTCCACTCTAGGTGGTATTAAAAACTTTTTTTTTTTTTAAGTGGCAGAACTATAATTTCAATGAAGGGGCACACAGATCAATAAAAGTGTTCTGGAACAGGCTGCCCAGGGAGGTCGTGGAGTCTCCTTCTCTGGAGATACTCAAGGCCCATCTGGACGCCTACCTGGGCAGCCTGCTCTAGGGAACCTGCTTTGGCAGGGGGGTTGGACCCGATGATCTTTCGAGGTCCCTTCCAACCCCTACAGTTCTGTGATTCTGTGATTCTGTGAATATTTAATAAAGTTAGATGAAGGCCCAGGAAAAAAAAAGAAAAGAAAAAAAAAGAAAAAAAAGACAAGCAGCCAAGCTCAAATGAGAGCAAATCAGCCTGAAAAGGATGGACATGTGAATGATGTCCCTCCTCTCAGTGATCAGGTTGGATTCACCACAAAAATAGGTATCATTTTTAGCAGCCTCATAAACAAGCCTGATGCAAAGGCAGGGAAATGGGTGCAGACACCCTGGCAGCACCAGGCCCTGTGCCCGCAGCATCACCTGCCTTGCAGTTTACTTCGCTTTATTTCAAACGAACATTTTCCTACTTGTGCAGTCATGTTTTGCATAGTGGCAGAATAGCCAAAAGGCAGCACACGGTCGGTTTGCCTGCCGCTCCCTTTTTTGGGGGCGGGATGCGCGCTGGACCGTAAAGCAGAAGAGACATGCAAAAGGCCCAGTCCTTCCCCTGTGCACCTGAGAGGGCACTTCTGGGTGATGCCAGCCCTCGGCACGGTCGTGCCTGCTCAGGCACAGCCGCGCTGAGAGCTGACACTGCAAAATCCAGCGCTGCAGAGGCGCCTGCTGCCGCCGCCGCCACGCCAAGGAGAGCAAGGTGGAGATCAGGAAGCAACGCCGCCGCCGTCAAAGCAGTCGTCCCAGCAACGAGAACCACAAAACAAAACAAAATTATGAAGCTTCTGCTTCATAAGTTACCGGGTACTTTAGACGGGAAGTTGTGCTAATCCTAGTGAGGCTGTATTCAGCTGTTAGATGGCACAGAAAGTCCTGCGAGGGATTTTTTGGACTAAAGAAAACTTTTCCTGTGAAAAATGCAACTCTGCTTCTTTATAACTTCATTCCAGAGCCTTCATAACGTTGGATATCTGACATTTGTTCTTGTAAAGTAGGAGGCAAGTATATTTTCCAACCAGATTTGAAGCAAGTTGGCAAAAGATTTGTCTATAGCAAACCCTTAAAAATTGGGTTAATCAGCACTCTGACTCTTTCAATGCCTGTTGTTTTAACTGAGACAGTAACACCTAAAACCAAAGCTTAGCTAATCATTTTTAATTGTTTACATCATAAATAGAAACATATAGAAATATCAAGCTATTTAGCTGATTACAGCATGTGTGAGGTGGGTTATCCCATTAGTGGAAGAGATGAAAAAAAAAGAATAAGAAATAAGCCTCTAATCATTCTCCTCCGTGGACAGACCCTTTGAAAGAGAAACTGAAGTGGTCCCCAGGACTGGATAAATAAACAGAGGAGCTATTTGGAAAAGTTTCCAAGCCTTTCAATACCAGTGCACTGAAGTGGTCATGTCTCTGGTGAGGCCCTCACCGGGCGTCCGGTCTTGAAGCGGGAGGCAGAGATGCACAGAGGCCCCATGGTACCTCAGGTGATGCCTTTTTCCTCCTGCCTGCCCCCGAAGGACACGAGACAAGCTCCTGCTGTGTGGCAGAGGAGTCGCCCAAGCTGCACCTTGCAAAGCAGCTACGGTCTGGTTGCCACCGCTCTGGCACCTGCATCGCCCCATGTCCACCCTGCCAGCTTGAAACCTCCTTGCCTTGAAAAAGTCAGAGGTCCAAATCACACCGCAGTAACAGGGCTGAAGCCTTCAGTGCTGACTACTAAGAAAAGAGAAAAGGGAGATTCAGAAATCTGGGTGTAAACATTTACACACTGTTCCCGCTGGCCTGGTGCCTTCTGATTCAATACCTTCACAGGCAGGGCTGAGCGGTGCCATCATGGGCAGAGCAGGCATTCGACTGCCAGCAGGGATGGGATGGTGCTGCTGGGACTTTCCATGAAGTCAGGTATTCTTGGAAGAACCTCGAGATGACTCGGACACATCCTTCCTCCAGTGTCTGACAGGCAAAAGAGCCAAACCCTCTGCTCTGCAATCTCCTTTCTGATGCACCAGAATAAAGTATTTAACTGAAGTTTGGGGCGAAGCTAGAGGTAAATGAGGTTACGGTGGCAGTTTTCTGAAAGAGTCAGGTCAGACTGTTACAGCAGTCACTTTTGTCCCTAGAGGCCTTAGGAATCAGGTCAGCAGCCAGAACCCTTCGCTAGCTCTCACATGCCCTGTGGTGGAGGGAGGACTCCCAGCTCAGCTCCTTCACATCCAGTTATGCTCCCAGCCAGAGGGGTGTTGGTTTGAGCAGAGTATTTTGGAAAGTAGCACACGCATGAACCCTGTCACAGCCTCCTGCACCCCAGAGGGATCCTGCCACCCAGCCACCGTCACCCGCTGCAAATGACATTACTTTATTTCCTTTTATATACCACAAGAAAACAGCCCGAAGTCCATCCAGTCAGAGCAAACTCGCACAGCTGCCAAGCTTTACCACATCCTGATAACCAGGGCAGGCACAGGGATCCTGCAACGAAGGGCTCCCCCCAGAAACAGTCACATGAAGCGTCTGAGAGGGCCTGGTGCTTGTGGCCACCCGAAGGTTCAGATAACACGAGTCCCGCTGGGTCTGGGCACGCGGTGGGGATATGTAAACCAGGGGAAGGTGCTCCCCTTCCCTCTCAGTGCTTCAGCCTTACAGTGCCAGGGGGACACGGGGGTGGGTTTAAACTGCTCTGAACAGCTAAAAGGGAACGTGCTGCATGAGCAGGCTCTGGGCCACCACCAGGAAGGGGCAGGTGGGACAGTGCCTGTGCACCGCTGCTTGTTTCAGCCCATCAGAACAGGAACCCCGCTTTTTCCACTTGTATCAAACCTAAATAGGGGGTTTAACATCACCGTCCAGCTTCAGTGTGGTAAAAAGCTTTTGGGGAAAGATGGGGCACTGGCACCACAAGGCAGCCCTGAGCGGCAGCACAACCAGCAGCCAACCCTCTGAAGGGAGCTCGGTGCTATGCAGTCACACTTTTCAGGTGGCTGAAGGTCCAAGATCCGTTTCACCTGCTTTGCAGCTCTCATATTGCTTAAGTAAATCAACAGACAGCTTTATTCATGCACAGTAAAGGGCCAGAAAAAAAGCTTCTGGGGTTATTCACAGAAGAAAAACTGAGGCCCAGAACCCTTACTGCAATGTGACCGCTTCTATCCTCCTGCCTATCGCACCCTGCAATTCAAAACCTGCAACCAGCACAGCCTGCAAAATATTGTGTCCTGAGTCATTGAGCCAGAACAAAGCAGCACCTCCCAGGCTTCCTCTCCAACAACAAAAAAAGCAAGTCTAAGGAGTAAGAGATACCATGGGACAACAGCAAGGGCTTGTGTCCAGCCACCACATGAACTTTAGGGGTCTGCGTGTGTAGATTCAGCTTGAAAACTCATGGCAGCTCTCCTCAACAGGCAGATCCACAACCTTGCTGCAAACAGCATTTTGGAGCCACAGCACAGAGGGGCTGGCACTTCAGCATGCTGCTCAGTGATTTATTTATTTTTTTTCACCTTCTTAACTCCTGTAAATTTGCGACTGCTCAAGCAGGGCCAGCTCCAGGCACCTCCGCAGCATGTGCCTTTGCTACAAGCATCCCTGGTCTCAAGCAACAGAGTTAGCACCAGGAGGAAGGCAGGGGCAGCCGGGGGCTGCCGCAGGCAGAGCTGAGGTGTGTGGGGCCAGGGGAGCACCCGCTGAAGAGCCCAGCACCGAAGCACCAGCGGCTGAGCAGGGTCAGAGGCTGCTGAGGTTGTGGGTGCTGGCCCCCCAAAATTGCCTGTCCAACCACTGATTCCCTTCGGGGCAATGTTTCTCTTCTTGCTTTGCTATTACCTGATCTTTTAGAGCTGGGAGTGAGAGAGAAACGTGTGTACTTGTTCCCACTTTCCCCAGGGGTGAGGGAAGCGATGCTAATGTGTGAAGGGCCAGGCCGGGCCTCGAACACAGCCCTGATGAGCTCTGGGCAAACCCAACAGAAAACATCAGGTGGGAAACTACTGAAAGCTACTGCTGTGTCTGCCACGAGCTGGACCAAGCCTCCAGTCCTCACAACTCACCCCTGCGTTATTTACAGTGCTGGATCTCAGCTCTGCACTGCAGATAACTCCATTTTTCCCCTTGACTCTGGCACTGGCCTTCCCAAAAGCACGACATCAAACAGCCCGGACCCCATCTCCCACTTTTCCCCAGCCTGTGGCACAAAAACGCTGGAACAAGCAACACATTTTACACGTCCCCCGACGCAATTAGCCACACGCTGTCAGTGGAGGGGCCGCATTGTCAGCCCCAGCTGGACGCAGCTAAGCTGATTTGTCCAGGCTGGCAAAACTCCTCTTTTACAGGCCACGGTCTGAGGACGAGCCGATGAGGGCCCGCCGCAGCCCTGGCTGCCCCAGACTGGCAGCCCTGGGCCTGGGAGGGCTGCGCTGCTTTCTCAGATGGGCTGCCCGACGGAGCAGGAGGAGGTGGGCACCGGAGGAGACCCCGTGCTGGAGGTCTCCTTCTCCTCCTGCCTCGCCAAGCCGGCAAAAACTTCCGTGCCAGCACCGCAGGCCAGTATTTGCAAACTGCGCGCCACACAAACACAGGCGTAAGCACTGCTTGGCGCTGGCCAGGCGAAAATGCTCGCGCTCTTGTTAAGCGTCGGAAAGGGCACAAAGGGAGCATAAACTCGGCACACACGGGGCGCTCCGTGCCCAGCCTGTGCACGTTCTCTGAAGGGCGCTGTCAAGAGAGAGGTGGTATTAGCAACAAAAAGGGGGAGAGAAGAAAAAGCTTTTTCCTCTTCCCGCCAAAAATTATGCGGCGGCAGCAGGTCCGCGGAGTGTCTGCCAGATGACCTGCTTGTCACACTCATAATTGCTTCCCATCTGGTGTCTGGAGTACACAAAGCCTGGCCGTTTGCCAGCGCAGGACGAGGCACAAACTGGCCTACTTCTGGTGCTGCAGGCCCTCCAGACACCGCCGAGGCTCGTTCCGTATGGCTCGGGAGAAGATGGCATTCACTTGTAAATCGCAGGCCGTGGATGCACCCGGCCGCCCTGCCCCGCCACTGCTTTCTATCTGTGTATGAGTATGGTCTTTCTACAACTAGTTTTCTGGTTTTTGGTTGGGTTTTCTGTTTTCTTTTTTTTTTTTTAATTTAATTTTTAATTCTTGTTTTTATTTAATGCCTACTGCTGTACCCGCAGATAACTGAGCAAGCAGTCCTTACCCCACGGGACAGACCACTGGAAAGCAGTGTGCACAACGCGCAGTGCAGGGTGGTGTAGAGCTACGCTGGCCGTGCAACCACCAAACATCACTTTTATAGGCAGAGCAGCTAAGATTGAGCAACTGGCCGATAGTCAGTGAGGATGCGAATGCCGAGTAAGTAGCATTCTCCCACCCTGAAAGACAAAAGTGCCTGTTCCCCCCAGACTTTGGCACAGGACAGTGACAGGCCCGCATCACTGCCAGCCAACACACAGCCCCTGCCCATCGTGCTTGTGCTAAGGCCGATAACATCCATCTTCTCTGTAGTCAGAGGCTACGAAGGCACACAAAAGCAGGAATCAGGTAAACAATCCTGGGGACTCTCTAAAAATAAACCTGTATAGAAGAAACCTGAATTTCTGTAAAAGGTAGTAGCAAGAAGACAAAATTCATTTTGTAATAGCAATAGTATCACTGGGCTCATGCAGTCTAACAGCAGGCAACACTAGAAGAGTACTATGGCTTCTGCACCTCACAAAAAGAAAAAAAAAAGAAAAGAAAAAAAGAATAAAAACAGCAACGAAGCAGAAGAGAAAATGAAATTCAACCACCCAACCAATCCAGGCTGATACTGCAGAATGCCATACTGCACATCTGTTACTCCAGACGCAAACAGAAGCTGCTGTATTGATGTTTCTTCGTAACCACAGAGGTGTAACACAGCGGGTGCAAGCACTCAGATTTTTACTTTATGCAAAACTGCAACATTAGGTCTAAATGTCCAAAGCTGCTTCTAACACACGCTAGCAGAACTACAAGGACCCTATTGTTCCCCCCAGGCTGCAGGGCGCGAGTCCAACCCACTGGAGGGATAGGCTGCCCTTCTCCCGGGGAAGCCACACAGACCAGGTGTGCTGCAGCTTCAAGAGGGACCAATCTTTTGGCTCAGCTGGCAAAGGAACGGTAACCCACAGCTCCCTAATGAAAGTAAGCATTTAAGCCTGCAAAGCTGAAGCTTATCCAAGGTCAAGGAAACTTAAGAAAAAAAATTTAAGTGAGGTCTAGCATTAGAAGATATTAGTATGTTTACTGCCTCTGTACCGAACCTTTGTCAGAATACTTGCCACAAAACTAGATGCCAGAATAAATTCCAGATTCAGAATATTTGTTGTTTGCATTGTGTAGGTGGAGCTTGGTCACATGTATGGTGCAGCTGTGGTCATGCCAGTATCCAGTGTTAAGGCTCTTCTTTCATGGAGCTTGATTCACTTACAACGCTGCATCAATTTTAATTTGGTACAACTCCAGAGGAGTTTTCTTCTGTAAAACCAGACTAGTAGCAGTAGGAACGGCTCGTTCTCATTATTCTATTCCTTAAAAGACCGTTTCTTACACATACAGCCAGGCCCTCAAATAAAGCTTTCAGAGACTCCTTGTGTAACCAAACTGAGTGTTGTGGCATATTCCGAGTTTGGCTTACTGGCTGTCCGTCTGCTCCGGTTACTTTCACTGAGCAAGGTCGACACAGGAAAAACAGATTCGCCAGCCACATCCTTAGAGAGACTTCACTCTCATCTACCTGTGCTTTGCCCTGATCTCATCCAGCCACAAGAGCACAGTCTGCCCACCTCGCTTGTCCCAAGCAATGGAAAACTTCATGCATGCAAATATTAGCAGGTGTGCAGGATATTCACACAGTGGTCTGGCTATCACAGCCCCAGCAAAAGTCACCCCGTTTGCTTATACAGCTTAAAGCTTGATGATACAAATTACCAGGACATATGAATAGACTTGTGTTAAGTCCCTCATCCTTTTCCTTAAAGAGATAATCTTATTTTAATGTTTATATTTTGTCACAAATCTGGGAAAGGCAATGAATGCCCACGTCTCTAGCAAGATAAAACAAAGTCTAATTCAGATTAAGGCATGCTGGTATTAAAAAAAAAAAATCCTGCTGCACAGCTTACATTTGCTCTTTACTCCCGCAATCCAAGCACACTTATTAGAATATCATTTCTACCATATAAATGATGGGAACACAAAACAGCTTTACTCTAGCAACATTCTTTACCCCGCTAACTGCCTCCTGTACATAAGTATTTAAGTATTTGTGTTAAAAATTTGAAAGACGAGCACAGTTTTTAACCAGGAGGCTTACACGTAGGTTCAGTTGAAGCACGTGTTGCTCTGTAACCCACTGACTCACACGATCACTTTTTCTCTGTGCCCAGTCCAGAAAAGGTTAAGTTACTTGCAGCATCACATGCACATGCATACAGAGATATTGCTTTAAAGAGCACCAAGGGTTTCAGGTCTCCAACAAAAGGGACATGCGGTAACCTGGTATGTAGATGCTTTATTTCTGACATTAATACGGTCTGTATTGTATGTGAGAGTCTCTTACATAAAAGAAAAGTTGTAGTACAACAAAAACAAAGATAAACAAGGCATTTGTTGTACATTATGTCAAACCTTAAAACAAAAAAATGGAGTAATATGTATTGAATTTTCATGCAAGTTTGGCTGCTGCATGTACAATCTACTTATAAACTGAAAGAAATGCAAATGCACACAACATTCAAAAAGTAATAAAAGATGCCTGACATATCAAAGATTAAAACCTTCTTGCTAAAGCAACAAAGTAGGAGTTAACTAGACAATCCAACCAATACCAACACAAATTAAAACTACTTATCATAAATCTATGCTTAAACTTGGCATAGGCAGTTTTCGTGATACCACTTCTACTGAAATATATCATCCAGATTCCAGATATTCATTCTCTCTCAAGGTGTTATTTCATCCTTTGTGAATTAAATGCAGTCTCCAGCATAGAATGTTTTTCTTAAATCCGTTCTGGTAATCTGAATCTAGTACTGCCAAGAATTCCAATTGCCTCCTCTCAGCTTTCATAGGTGAGGTTAATCCTGGCATGATGGGTATTTTCCAATCCCATTACTAATAGGATCCCCCCCCCGCCCCTAAAAATTTTGATCTGAATTAAAAACTGCTAAAAATGTTTATGTCTACTACTATCATAGCCAGGTGAATATTTAATATCAAAAAATCTCCTAAAAATAAGGATTGTATAAGCTCTGAGATGTTTTAAAAAAGTTGAATAACCATTTACTTTCTTTGTGCCACTCATCACGTTAAAATTCTCCATTAATAAATTATTCTCTACCATCTTTGATATTGAAATGATAGGAATACTTTCCACACCCTGCATAGTACTGGTTGATCTCATAAAGTTAACTAGAGAACCTGACATCATTTTTGTAATTTTACATACAGTGCATATGATGCTCGCTCTTTCCATCTCTCATAGCAGCAAGCCGATTCTGCCACTATCTGTAGCAGCACACCCGGGAGTGGAGAGGAAGAGTGTTTGAATTATAAATAGCTAAAACTACAGTGTACAAGCCTATTTACCTGTCAGTATTTGTTGATAACACACCGTTGCAATTTGCTAGAAATTAACTACATAAAAATTTCTACAACAAAAGCAAATGAAAACATTCCTTCAAAAAAAAAAAAAGACATAAAATAAGTGCAAATACCTAAAATAGGCAACTAAAGCAACTGTTGTGACCTGTATTACTTTAAATAAGGACAAAGATTTTCATAAATAAAATAATGTTCTTTGCTGTTCAAACATTTAGTAAGTATATAATGGTCAAACTTTAGTGCAGATAAAACTGTTTTGAGATCCAAGGTGCCAAGTTTCTTCTAAAATAAAAAAGATTAAAAATGCATTAATTTTTAGTTCCTATGCAGGACAAAGTACTCCTGGGTCACATACAGGACCCTAACCTTCTTTTCTAAATATATTAAAACAAGGTATGGGAACAGTAGTTGTATTTCAGGTATACCTTGTAACTATTTTGTAGACCAACATGATTTAAGGGTTATAGTGCAATCTTTATGTAGATGTAACATACAGTATAGATTTGTACACTTCACCTTTGTAATTCTTCTGCTATACCATACTCTAAGGTTAAACTTGTCCTTTTTCATTTCAGCTGTTTTAACAGGAAACAACGTTGGCTTCTAGACAACCTGCATACATATAAATATCTACATTTAAGCTTTAAAATGAAAATAAATTATAAAAAGACTCCTTTCCAATTTACAAAATTTTCCCTGTTCCTACATACTGTACAATACATTCAACAATCATCTCATTTTGAGATTTATGAAGAAAATACTGATGCTTTACACTAAAACCTAATTCACCCCCTCTGCCTACTTCTAGTACCATTCGCAAATAAATATATTTAACACTGTAGTTAATTTCACTGTTTTGCAGCATACCAAAAAATTAGTAGTGCAACTTTCTATCCTTCCTTTTTACACCTCCCCATTGTGTTTCTTTGTATACTAGAAAAATGCTACATAAGCAAAAGCACATTCAGTCATGTATGTTGCTCATTCAGAAACCATTAACAATCTATAAACCTACTCTATATCAAAAATGCACTAGCAGAAAAAAGCAATGCAAGTCAAAAGAATAAATATGAAAAATAGACTTAAAAACTGTAAGTTGATGTGTACTGCAATGCTCTTTACCATTCTTTATAGTATTTCAGGGTGTCACTTTTTTAATATGTAAGAAATGCATTGCAGAACTGGTTGTACTATCCCTTCGTAGAGCTTCATGTCTGTTCTTTGTCAGTCGAGAGAAGAAAGGAAGCTTTAAGGTTTCCCTTAGCAGACTGTCTCAAAGTAAAGACTTAATTCACAAGTATTGTGCTGGAATCTCCTTCGACATTGAACCAGTTTCAATGGAAAGAGACGGTTGTCAGTTGCAGTGACCATCACAGAATCAGAGCCCTTGAAGTGCTGTTGGTAGCTGTGTACGTGCTCAGATATCTTCTTGCTTGTTCAGTCATGATAAGCTGATCTTCTGTTTTTCCATAAACAACTGCTTCCCATTCACAATTTGACTGCATAAAAGAGAATTCCGTTAAAAAGATTCTTCTTTTAACTAAAATGCTTCTTCCTTAGAATTAAGCAAGTCTCATGCAGCCTTCCAGAGTAGTAATAACTTATCCAATTCTAGCAATACTGTATTTTAATGAGAAGGATTCGAGTCTACAATACAATACCTAAAACCTGTGACAAAGCTCTTTCTTCCCCCCCCATCCAGCTCAGCAGCAGTATATCTGTGTTACATTTTTAAGCTATAACACACACCAAAAAATGCACTTAAAAACAGATTAGTTCAACAATTTTAACATAAAAGAGAAGTTAATTAAGTCATCTTCTTTTGGATATCTTTCCCTTTAAACGTGCTAAGTTGAACAGGCAGCAAAACACATTATTGACAGCTGTCTGGTGACACCAAGGAAGGCAAAATGGTTTGGCAGCTGAAAAGAACTAAACTGACAGCTGTGGAAGAACAGTAAGACGTCTTGGGGATATATTAGAAATGGCAAAGGCATTAGGAGTAAAAATAATGAATGGAAGAATAATTGAGCCACTAGTCCTGCTTCTTCCATGAAGTAAATCCTGCACATTTACATGAGTTATTGAACCTCAAGCTGATTCGTAGCAGTTCTAAATTAGACCTGACATTAGCAGACTGCAGCATAATGAAGATTGCAAGATTCTAGTTCATGCAGGAGGGAGGGAGAGGAACACGTAACAGAGAAAAAAAATCACAGAGAAAATCAGCCATTTGAATTTCTGTGTATTTCACGGAAAGGCATCATGTTTAGAGAAGCCAGTAAACTGAGAGGGAATTTCCCTGAGGAGAAAGAAGGAAAAGAGTAAGATGGTTCAATAAGAATATTAGCAAATACAGTAATAAGCCCTCCTTTCAAGTATTCAGAAGTGCATACTTCTCAGTCAGATAGATGTGGTCACCTTTACTGTAATTCACAGCATTTAATTCTGTTTTGGAATAGCTATGGAACAACTATACGAGGTTTATTCTTCCTTCTCATTAAGAAGTATCAGAAAGAAATACTGTTGGCTCTGTGCTTAAAAACACTGTTAGAGCAATTAAGTGGACCATGGAAGAATGTTAGAGCAATTAAGTGGACCATGGAAGATCAGACTCCAGGTGCCTTGCCTTTCATTTTTTTATTTTTTTCCCCTTAATTTATTCAGATAAGTAGATGTTCTGAGAAGACACATTAACTTCTACAGGGCAAATTAGGACAGGTGCCAAATCCCTAAACCTGGTGGTCAAGACACAAGCGCACACACACAAACTAGGTTCCACTAGCCGAACCAATTAACAGTTTTAGTTATATGGAAAATATAGAGTTGTACAAGAACAGGCACTTTACGAGAACAATTACCAAACAGAACCTGCGGACTAATTCTGCTTAACGAATCCCACTGGGGTTATTATGAAGCAAGGACCAGACAAATTCAAGAAACGTAGGTGCTGTGGAAGTTTAGTTTGCAACAAGTCAGTGCTGCAAACTTTCTTAGTGCTTGACTTGAGCACCCAATCCTATCTTCTACATCTCTGCTATCCTGACCCCTCCACAAGCACACATATTTAAATCTTAGGGAGCATTTATTGAAGCATCAGGGTCACATTTAATGAACTTGGGTATGAGCAAATACTTCAAGGACCATACAACCAACTTATGAGAAATATGGATAATGGAAACACCGACCCAAACTAGATAACCGAATAGAACTGTTCTAGATGTTAGAAGACAGAAACAAAACAAAAATATGTAATAGTTACCCAGCTAACCAAACTAACAGAAAACTTTGAAACCAGACCTGAAGAGCTTTCTCCATTTTGACATTTTTTGAAGCACATGCATTCAGTTTCTTCTTAATTACTGCATTTGCTTTGTTTGATGAATTTGTATCCTGTTTTTCTGATGTCAGGTTACATCTGTTGTCATGTATTTCCAACAATGGTATCATTAATAAAGACGTAGTATATACATTTTCTGACTATTAAAAAAAAGCGGGTAGGGAACATGAATAATAATTAGTATTTCATAGAAATAATGTTCAACTGCTTGAAGAGAAGCCAAAATGAAAACAAAGCAAATACTATCAGACAGACCCTAGGAAAAAAAATGAAAGGAAGTGATGAACACTGCATAAGCGAACCAGCCTGCTCTATACTAGGATTCACAGTCAATACTGAGCACAGTAAAATGATTAGCTGCTAGCATGGTTTCAGCATTACTGAGTAAATAGTTTCTCTCTCCCATATAAAGCCTTGCTACAGCTGATGTCATTCTGTTAAGAGCAAACTTTATCAAGTCAAGTGGTAACTACAGAATAATTCTAAAGAAAAAAAACTTGTAATTCAGTTTAGTACAACCCTTGTGAAAGTAAGGACAAGGAGACTAGAGTAAAAAAAAAAAAAAAAGCCCATATCAAGAGCAGTATCAGGGGAAGAACTGCTTTAAGAACTGAAGCACTGGATTGGCCACAGAAGAGTTTTATATGCTGATAACATTTGTGGAAATGAAGAAGAAAATAATCCAGCTTCACTACAGCAAAGATGGAAAAAGGTATATGGCAGAGAGTAACTGTGGCATGCATACTTGTTCACTTACAAAAATACCCCATTAAAATGTGTTTAACTGCCTTTACATATGCTCCCTTAGACCTCATTCTTAACTTACCTCCCCCACTGACACACAATTTCCACTTAACGACTAGCACATTTTTCATTTTTAAATCAGGTATTAAACCTCCGTCTCTTTTCATAGGAGACAATGTGCCTGTCGTACCAGCATCCCTCACCGAGATGGAGGAAAAGCAATTTCTCCCAATCCACTGCCTCTAATATACCAAATACTCATAGTGTATCTTGGTTTAGGCTTGATAACCTGACCATCAGAGATGCACAATATAGCATGCCATAACAAGACTTTACTAAGGCACCACTGAATATTTGTTTCCGTTTTGAATGGCCGCAGCAGTGAGGAATACAAGAAGCCAGAGGTGTTCTTGGGGAAGCACAGAAATTCCACTAGGTGGCAGAGCACCTAACACCCAATAAGATAGACACCTAAGCTGGTAGTGGAGTCTGAAGCATTTAAGAAGGGAATTTAGAAAAACAGCTACAAGAAACAGAAAGGGGTATGACTTAAGCACCTGTTCATTTTATCTCCTACCTCTTGAACATCACTTAACACCTGATTGCAATTCATAGACATTTGCTCTTTCAGAAAATAATGCATGTAAGTGCTTAATTAAGAACTATATTATAATAAAGCTTTCCCCACAAACTACAAGACTAAAGATTAATTTATTCAGTCACTCAAGTGGAAAAAATATCGGGCCACTTTTTAAAGAAATGAAAGACCAAGACAGTCCCATCTCTGAACTCCTGATTTCTTGGTTGCTGAGGGAGAGTTATTTGAATTCCTTCAGGCAGAGGAAAACCACAAACTTTATCTCCCACACACTTGGTAATTCTTAAAGTATTCTGCTATTACGTGAAGTGGGAAAAAGAAAAACAATATGCCCAATATGCAATTACGTATCCTCAAATCATGCCTACCACATTGTCAAGCATGCAAAACACAGGGGTAAATGCCATCTACTTGGTGAATTACAGACAGCTTCAGCGTGCTGTGTATGCTAAAGCTTATTAGTTAACCAGCATGGAAAATATGCTGCTGTAATGGCAAGCCTGCTAAGCATCCATGCCACTTCCCTAGTCAAAATTTCCCGCTTCCCTGCCCTGAGGGCCTAAAAGAAAGAATTCATGAATGGAAGAGCAATGTTCAAGTATTGCTTAAGTACTTAAAGTAATAGTTCAACATGAAGGTGATTTTCACTTCATAGATTTATGATTCTAACCTCAATCCAAAGTCTTTTAGATGATACAGTGAAAAATATTCAATTCTATGTTAATGTTGCTGCCAGTGATGCTCTTTAATAGTTTAATACCCACCTGTACATCCAAACCACTATCTTCAGCAAAGAGCTGGGCACCAAGCTCTTCTTTTTCCCATGGATCTAGGACCAGTGATTTTCTGACTTTTTTAGAAGAATTGCGCTGCAAGAAATGTTTTGCAGAGAAAGATTGTAAAATATTATTTAAAAGCAGTTATTTCCTATCCGAAATTATTATTGTGAAATTACCTCCTGCTTGCAGCTTTTATACACAGAGTCATCTTCCTCCTTGAGAAATATATCTGTTCCAGTTTCCTCTTTCAAAACTTCCCTAATGTCTTCCTCCAAGAAGGCAAGTGGTTGCGACTAAGTTAATTAAAATTGGAGGAGAAAATACAGGAAGTCTATTAGTTTCTATTTTTTACCATGTTCTACATCTGCCAGATAAAAGATCTTGCAAAACATAACAGATAAAGGATTTAAGCCATTGTAGTTAATAAGCTACAGATCAACATTTCAAGAATACGCAGATTTTATAATTCACACTACTCCACATTATTTGTAGCCAGATAAACCATATACTTGTACACAGTGCCTCAAAAAAACAAAAACCACACAAGACAGCATCAAAGAAGACGTGAACTATTTGTTCGCATTTATTAGCGAGTTACCCACTGACAAGGGGATAAAAATTCCTTATATACACTAAGCACATAGAGACATGTATGTATATATGCACAAAAACATACTAAAAAGTGTACTATCAAAGTATGGCTCTTGTTGGGAAAGGAATTTATATCAATCTTAACACAAATCTTTGAATAAGACATTGATAGTCCTAAGTACAGTACAGAATTTCACAGAAGCCATACAGATGGCTCCTTTGTGTACCAACAGGAGAAGAATTCCCTTAAGCCCTCAAAATTTGATTTTGAACAGGAGGTTAACAGTGGACAGAAACAGAAATGCCAAACCACTCCATTTGCATAGTGAGAGACTGTGAATCTATAGGGTAACACAGATGGTGCCAAGCCCTGTGGCAAACTCTGAGCTACCTTCTGTGTTTGCAAAAAAAGAAGTAGTCAATATACATTGGCTGGAATTTTTTCAGAACTTTAAAAGCATATGTCTACTGAATTCCAAAAGTTATTATGCATTAGCATACCTTAGCTAGGCTAAGAAGGGAGCAAAAATCGGATTAATTGAAAAATATGTAACATTATTCATAGTCAACTAGAAAAGGTCTTCTGTGACAGCCAGAAGAATCAGAAGAAACATGAATTCCTAAATTAGGGGGTTGTTTTTAGGTTGAAGAAAATTCTAGAGTTCACTCAAGTACACCCCTAGGAGGGATATAACACTTCTAAACATCTTCCCATACAAAAAAGCTCAAAATACTAGCATGCTGTGATAATTATCTGGTTTCAAACCTAGCAGTACAGAAGAACCAAAACCAAAAAAACAACTCATGTCTTACATGGCCCAGAAGATTCAGATAGTGCATTTTTTCAAGTTAAACGTGAACATTGGTTAAAATAAGCAATTAGTCACTCATTCAGTCATTCATCTTCTCCAGTTTGCTCTTACAGGGTTATCCGGTTGGAGAACACACCCCCTTTCACTCACTTATAATTTTGTTTGAAAACCAGAATGCTGAAGTATTAAAACTAAGTTCTCAGACAATGATGTTACCACCTAGTAGGAGGTACAGTGTTAGCAAGGCTACACAAATTTGAAACACCTCACAAATGCAGGAACAATGTTTTAGTCTATGTCAGTACTCCTAGAAGATTACTGTGGGTCAAGTGTTTGCATGTACTGAATACTGTTCAAAAAGGCAATGCCTTCATACTACACTGAAGGACACCAGTCTGTTCAGCATAGAAAGTCTGAAACATATTAAACATTCTATTTTTTTTTAATCCATGGTCTAGCTGTTCTCTTGGATAACGCTGAAATTCACTGAGACATTAGCGCTGTTCGAAAATGCTTTTTAAGATCATGCTGAGGCTCACGATATCTCAAAAACAAGAGGGGACAATTTAAAAAAGAAGAAAATAAATGACGTCATCACATACCGTAAGTTTAAGAGGACCATACTTTTTTTCCTGAGCAGCCAGAGCATTTTTAAAAGGAGTTGGTGTCCTTGGTGTTGAACCCAACAGAGATCTTCTGATTGTGGGAGTTCTAAAACTATTCAAACATAGATAAGTTTTCACACATGCATTTTAATATTTTACTTTATCAACAGTAATGTAATAAAATGAATCTAACAAACAATTTTAAAATACCTTAATTCACACAATAGATACCACCATCATGAATCAAGAAGTATTAAAATCGCCACAATATTGCCCCAGGCATATAAAAACGTTAAATGGATTTTGTTCTGTATTTCAAAAAAGGAAAAATTTTAACCACCTGTTAAATTAAAAACAGGAAGCCAGTTTATGTTAGTACACAAATATTTAGGTGTGAGGGTTTCTAAAACTCATTCGTAGCATACAAACAGGTAGACTAATTTCTCAGCATTTAGAAAAACTTGTGTATATTGAGCAACACCATCAAATGCTTAATGTCATAACCCTACCCGACATTTTCCTTTTGATCTTTTGGTGTCATTTCCTTGTGCAGAGGAGTCGTAATGAGAACTTTCTGCCCACAGATTGGTGTTGATGTGAATGCAGGATTTTCAAGGTTAAATTGTTCGTTTCCAGAGCAAGTGTTGAAAAACTAAGCATGAGAGAAAAAAACTAAGTCAACTTAAAGGACAAAGCTTCACCATTGTTATTGAGCACTAAAAATACATAAGCATATATCAGAAGAGCTTTTACTGATAAGCCCCAATAAGCTTTGGCTTATACTCCACAACGTTTGCCGTATTTATCATTGAAACTTGTTAAAATTCTTACTGCTTGTTTATGCCATAGACAATAAGCTTCTACCTACAACAATTTGCATGAGAAAGGGTGAACTGAGACATTAATCCTCCCCAGCATGGAAGTTAATTTTCAAAACAAAGGAAACCTGTTATTTTAAAAATTCTTTTTGATAGATCTACCCTTATACACATGTTTTAAGAAGTTTTTAGACATACTTGTTTAAGCTGCAATGTATTAATAGGGGAGAAAGTAATTGTAATTTATAACCCACGCCCTGCAGACTTCCTAGTTTAGCTGTATTTAAAAATAAACTCACCTGTGATGGAGAAAATGGTAGTGTTTTCACTGGCGTATGCTTTAGTGCAACATTGATGGCATCATTACATAAGCCATCATTCAGTTCATTAACTGGTGATTGCCCAACACGCAATCTCTTCTTCTTTCTTAGGATAGTAGGTGGAGTGCTGAATTTTGTTAAGTTTGGAGTTGTTGAACAAATTCCTTCTTCCTCACCACTGACATTGTGTTTTTTACCATCGAGCACAACACCGACGTTAAACTGGCACTCTGCAGCCCGTTCGTTATGTTGAATCCGCATTAGTTTTACTGGAGCTGGCTTGACAGGAGATGCAACAGCCTCTGAAAGGTCAAAACTGGTGACATCGCTCCAAGCTACGGGATCCTACAAGGCAAGATACAAAACAGTCAAATACCAGCAGGCTTATCTGAGATTATTTCACGACTCACCAATCTAACAGCTCTCTACCTCTCTACCTTCAGAAGTCATGTACTGTATTATACTCCTTCCACACAATGCTAAAACTCCAAATGCTTTAAAGCAGGCAATAAAACAAATCACTCAGTCTGGGTGAAACTACAGGCAAGTGCAGAATAAGGTATTCACAGAAACATTTTATACCCATTAAAGTTTCGACGTGCCTAAATAAACTTTTTATTAGAACGAATACAGACTTACAGATTCAATAAGCTCTAGTGTCTCTGCAAATTCAGGAATGGTTTGTAGAGATGATAACACTGCGTTCGCTTCCACTGCCAAATACTTAGTGGGTGAATTCTGTTGAACGGATGTGCCCTGGGTCTCATCCATGCTGTAGAACTCGCTTGTTTGTTCCCCAAGGCTATTTAGTGTATTAGACACACAGTCTTCCATGACAAAACTTCCAGACCAAGTAGGTAAATTTCCAGCTTGCTAAAAAGTATGAAGAAATATGTTAATCTTGCTCAACTTAGAAGTTGAACAGAGTCAATTGTTAAGTGGGGGAGAAAATAAGTAGTATGTGGAAAGACTAAGCTAAACTATTAACTTTTGCTTTTTCAAACACCAATTACCTGTCCACATTAATGCAGTTAGCGTTCTCCTTATGTTAATATTCTAAACATTCTCAAATCCTGACAGATTTTTATCTCAACCCTCATTCATATTTTATACATGCTCGTACATAGATAATTACTGGTTGTATTGGAAGCCATCTGTGATGAAATCTCCCATGTTCCTGAACATTAGCATATTACAAAGTCATCTTCACTAAAGTACAAGGTACATTTTAAGGTTAGAAACTGTTCCTAAAATGTGAAATACTTCCAGTACGATCAGATTTTTAATGAAGATTCTACCCTGACAGCCTGCTTAACTTCTAAGTGGTTATCCCATTTTAGTATACCACTTAGTGCTCAAGAAGCAGATTCTGGTTTGCACTGAAAATCTAGAAGCGAAGTAGATTCTACTATATAAGGAGAACATCGCACTGTTTCAAGAGAATGACAGAAATAGCTCCACCACGTAAAAACTGGAGGTTGACCTGTAATCTAAAATACCAATCAGTAAGGTTGCGTTAAGTATTTGATGTTGCTCACAGCCCTCTGTTCCTGAGGAAATGGCTGTCATTTGCAAGCTTCTCCCATTCTACTCAAGCACATGAAAATTATGTACAGTGCAAATTTATATAGTATTTGACATGTCCAAATGTGGATAATACGTACTGCAAGCACACATTGAAGTTTGACAAAAATACAATACACAAGACCAGAGATAAACTTTTGAAATCAAATAGTACAAATCCAATACATCTTTCACTTTTCTCTGATGGACAGTTAATTGACGTTGCTGATCTATAAAACTGAATTGCAGTGATATCAACAAGCACTTGCTACCCTTTGAAAAGAATTAAAATTGTAGGCCTTAAATTAGGAATAAGTGTCAAATTGCAGGTCACATTTCTGTTGTTTTCAGTTTAGAAAACGGCACTAAAAATATTTTGCTTCCATTTAACATATAGAGTTTGTTTTACAACTGAACAATAACTTTGATTTTAGAAGGTCAGATGAAAAAATACCATACAAATCCAAACACGCCTGACCAAAGATTAATCTCAGTAAAGCATATTAAAATATTTACAGAAATTTACAGTCCTTACAGATGATACTCGTTTTCTTCTGATTTCATTCTCTGCTGACATAAGCAGCAATTCGAGCTCCTTTATTTTCTTTTCTTTATCAGGATCATCATCAATAAATGACTGCTGAAAAATTGAAGAAAGAAGCCATTACTATTTTCCACTTCTGTCACCCCTTCACAGCAAGGATCTACATCATACTTCAGCCACATTTTTACCAGCAATCTCTCACACAGCTGGAACAGAGCCGTTCCAGCTGTGTCATATTTTGTAATGCAGTAGTCACTTGCAAGTAAATCAACTCCAGCAATTAACAGGAGATGGATCTGGTGTTAAAGTAGTAAACAAGCTAATATGGTTTCTAATGTGGTCTATAAACGCTAAGTATACTATAGCACCTTTTAACTAAAAAAGTTACTCAGTTCCTCCTTTCATAGAATCAACAGTACTGGCATCTCGATAGATGTGTTTGTGTTCTCATGTGTTTCCTACAATTTTGAATGATTTGTTCTTCCCTCAACTAAGCACGTAAGTAAGTAAGAAAGTGTTTCAAATCAACATTTCTTGTCGGAATGTCCAGACAAACCATTCTACCACTACTATCAGAAATGAAAACAAGTTAATCATGTTCTCGTTTTATTTTGTTTTTTAAACCTCCCTAAAACTTTCTAATACTGCTATAAATACAGGCAAGTGAAAATACATGCCGGGAGCTTCAAAACTAGTTATACTCCCTGGTTTAGGGAGGATTTCAAGGAGCAGCAAATATCTTAAACATCTCTTTATTATAGCACAATCCAAAGTGTCAGAAGCTATATGAGGTTTTGTTAGGATTTGTATTCTTATACTGAGATCAGAGAAGAAAATTCACTATGAAGCAGATGAACTGCACAGGAAAACTTATAGTTAGGTACAGAGTTCTGCAGAATGAATATAACACACCTAGTGCAAACAAAATGTCTATTTTTCTCTATGTCAAATTGTTTTACTGATTTCAAACTCACAAGAATTCTTCCAGGAAGTCATATTGCAAGCCAACATCTACATTTAGTCTGTACCACGCAAGGAATTTCAAATCCATTACTTAGTAAACAAGAAATGTGAGCAAAAGGGAACCAATATGTTTTTGGTGTTGTTTTTTTTCTCTCTAGTTTCTCAATGCTTCAGTATTTAGAATGCTGTAAAACAGCATTTTCAGCTGATTGACAAATGCTCATCAGTCAGAAAAAAATAAAGCATATTGAGAGCAAAAAAGTACAGCCATAACTTTTAGTTAAAGTTATTTGAATGGAATCTTTCAGATATTATTCTACTTAATACACACATAAAGTAGTAAAAACCCATCTTTAAATCTCACAGGAATTAGGTAATACAAACAGGTTGTAATTTTTATCTAAATATTTCACTAATAACTGTTTTAAGTCATACTTCCGTCAGAAATAAGCACAATTCTTGTGTTTACATACTACATAAAGAAATAACGTATTGTGCCCTTCACTATCATCTTGTAAAGATCTCCTAAGGAGGAAAAAAAGAGAAAGAGTACAACAAACAAACCCAGCAGCACTGGGATCTATGAAGACAGCTCCTTTTTTCCTATCTAGAACTATCTATCGATCAAGTCAGAAAATCTACTTACAGAGGAACACACATAAATTTAGATGAATGATAAAGACTTAGAGGCATTTTGAAGTTATGTGTTTACTCTTCATTTTACAGCATAATACATGGTACAGTCTCTTCATTTACAACACACAACAATTTACCTGAACTAAGTTGGCAGAAGCAGAAGTATGTTCTATACAGCTGCCTTCTGGTGAGGCATACTGGTATGCTGGAATCTAAAAGACACAAATCATTTTACATACCCTTAAAAAAAAGCTATAAAAGTAGCTCTAGTTTATTGTATACAAGATATCTATTATAGTTTAGAAACCATAACTTACCATATCATCTTAAAAATATTTAACAGATCTTCGTTCTTACAGATTTGTTTCTAGTTCCAAACCCAATATACGATTTGAAACTGGGAAACACTAATTATTCTGAATTTAGAACTTACATGTGTCTGAACAGGTATGTAAAATTGATTCTGAGTGTGCAAGTGTTCCATAGTCACACAAGGTTTGTGCTGAAGTTTGGATGAACTAGCTCTTTCGGACTTTATACCATCTTGTAAATATCCTTCCTGTTCCACCTTTCTTCGCATTGTTGAGTTCCAGTGATTTTTAATTGAATTATCAGTCCTAAAATGAAAGTGTACAACAATAACTGGTTTCCATATCTCAGAAAGTTTAAAATATGGCATAGTTCACAGGGTTTGTTACAAGCAGGTTAATCTGAAGCCACAAATCCAGAAAGCTCCAGTAGCTTTGAAAGATCTATCAGTGGTTTTTTTTGTTTTTGTTTTTTGACAGAATTACTAGAAAGCTGCTCTATTCAAAACTTTCTTCTATTGAATGTCAAGTCTGCAGGAAGATAGGCGCAGAAAAGAGAAAGCCTCGGTTCTGGCTATTATCACGGGTGAGAATCGTTTTTCTCAGATACTTGGAACAGCAACATGTTCTGTATCACAAGATCATTTACCCTGTGCTAAAAATTTGCAAACACCAAGCTAAGGCTCTCAGCCTACTGTCCTGCAGCATGGTAAGAACACAATGGGCAGCATTTTACCATTTGAAATCATCTTTCCTGAAATGACAGTATGCATTCCCAGCTCTAAAGCTGCATGTGCAGCTTTGTGGAAGAACATCCCAATAACTCTTGGTGCCCTGTTTTTGTCTGGGGAAAGCAGGGATGGCAAAAGACCAGTAGCTACTGCCACTCCCCTGGAAACAAAAGGCCTGCAGTTTGACAAGCACGGTGAAATCGCTTTTAGTACTAGGCAAGAGTAGAGGATGAATGCACTGCAATCTAAAATGCTAGCAATATTACTACTAGCATTAGAGAGAGGTATGCTTGACTAGAGCTCAACTCCAAGAGGTATTCCCCTTTTTCATCCCACTACTGTTAGACTCTTCACCATCACCCATGTCTAGGATCTAACCTACAGGTAAGAGGCTCATCTTGGGTTTATTTTCAATTAATAAGTTACTAAGTGAGCAATGCCTCTGTCTTTACAATCTCATCTTCCCTCTCTGAAATTCTATTCAGATTCAATCCATTCCCTTCCCATTCCTCCAAAGGATTTCCTGCAATTCATGGCTTCAATACTTTATCAAACTTTCAAACTTTTAAACACACATTCCAAAGGACTCTTTCTTCCATCATAACGAGAGCTGACATTCCTTATGAACATGCTAGGCAGTCACCTCCTGAATATACACACCAAATTCAGAGGGTCAGCTTAACATTGAATTAGTAACAGTACAAGGCTAAAATTTTATTTCATTAAACTCTTTATACACTGAAATTGTTTTCTACAAGCATGTAAGTTGGCAATCACACTTGAAACAAAGATAAAGAGAACAAAGCATACAATTCATTCTTAAGTTAGATTCTACATGGTAATCAACAAACTTTGCAATACACGATTCCTAAGCCTGGAGTTTTGAAGGTTACTTAAAGTCTCCTTTTTGAGTGCCCGGTTTAAAAAGAAGTGTTGCACAAAAATTAGAAAAAAAAAAAAGGAAGTCACCCCAAAATGTATGTTAATGAAGGCACTTTGATATCAAGTCGTAGGATGTTAAGGCATTCTTCCACTATTACTTGCAGGAACTCTCTTCAGCTCTGCAAGAACTTTTTCAGCTCTTTTAAACTAGATGTATTATAAGTGAACAGGATTTTGAAGGAACCTGCAGGGTGCTAGAGAACCTTCTCTGGTTTTCTGTCTTTTTAGGAGAATATAACCAAATGCAAAAATCTTAAAGAGATAAGGATTTCATTATTTATCAAGATAGAGAACTTGTAACAAGTTTCAACAGATGATCTCTGACTAGGAAATCACATTGGAAAGAATTTTGAAATGACTGCTTTCCATATTCCAATATTTAACACAAATATAGAGTTGAAAAGCACCTTCCAGGAAGAAGTTTTGCTATTTCAGCCCATCGGTTTCCCAAACGCTTGTGAGCTTCATAGATTATTCTGTCCTCTTCCTCTGTCCATGAAGACTTTTTTACCTCAGGATTGAGATGGTTATGCCATCTCTCTCTGCATTGCTTGCCTATTCTTCCTTTCAGGTGTTTTGCAATTAGAGACCAGCGCTTTGGACCATACTTCTGAACTAATTCAATAACCTGGAACACAAATAAAAGCATGTTATAAACAATTCCTAATTTTTCCTAATCAAAAAAAAAACCTGAGAACACAGATGAACTCACGTTTTAGGAAAGGATTATGATAGTCAATTTAATAAGATAGTAGGCCTACAGAGGTATAACGTGACTTGGCTTTTTAAAAATTATTTTTCAAAAAATTGTTTATTAAACCCACATTTGCTGGGTTTAGAATATAAGTATATACCGATGACAACAGATATTTGGACGTTTCAGGACTCCAGTCATCCATTCCATAAAGTGACATTAGGAAAGTTGGAAGAAGCAGCTGGTGAAGATGCTTGGTTTGACTTCTTTCAGAAGCATCAACATGAAATAAGAACCTCCATTCCAACCTCCATCCAGTCTCTACAAGGTTGGGGTTTTTGTGTTTGTTTGTGTTTTTTGTTTGTTTGTTTTCTCTTTTAAACACAATAGAAGCCTTTCCTTAAAAGGGCTGACAAGAACTGTCAAATGATACATTAGGCAGATCATAACCAGAATTTGACAAATGCTGGTTTTAAACAGCTTATAAGCTTTATGCAATTGCAATAAGCAGTGGATTTGAAATATTGTATGTAAAAGCTCAGTGTATACCTCCCTAAAGTGCAGTGCAGGTTTACAAGGCAGAAATTTGCAGGGCAGATCAACAGAGGCAGGGAGAAGGAATCAAAAACACTGTTATTAGCTTCTTTAAGAGTAGAGCATGAAATAACTTCCCTCAGTCCCAACTCCTGTAAGCCTGATGGGTTCAAGAAATAAAGGATGTAAATAAGACCTTTGATCTTTGGCGCCATAAAGAGACCTCCTCTACTTAGTCAGCTAGAGTTCAGCTAGCAAGCTGAGCAAAGGGAAATGAAACACTCGAGCAGACCCTACACTCCATCTGCTTAAGAGCAGCTGCATTTTTTTCTTCACATACAGCAAAATATAATATAATGTAATTCACTATGTCACAAGATGCATCCGACATTGTGTGGGGATGAAACCTAAGAAAAAGGTAGACACTCTTAGCAGCCATATGTCAATTTTATTACAGTAAAAGAATACAATATCAATTAGTTCTCGTTACCCTCTGATCTTCTTCTTTAGTCCAGGGACCTTTAATCAATTCTGGGTTTAGTACCTTCTGCCATCGATGCTGGCACTGAAAATCTGAACGATTCTGAAACAGAAGACCAGTGTAGCTGGTTAAACTTTTAAATACATAAGATTAAAATATTAGTTAGCCAGAATTATTAAATTATTTCAAATTAAAAGCCTTATTCAGATCTTTTTTCTAGGTATAGGTTCTTTATATCTCAAATGCAAGTGTTCTCAGTTCTTTACTACAGTGTTAAGGAAAAGATTTATATCAAGTTTAGCTAACACACACTAATTAAACAACATTGCTTTTTCTGCTAAGGACAGATGGTGCTTTTCTGTAGCTTCACTAAGGATCTTTTGAAATATTGTTCCCAGTTATGAAAGAGAAGCTTTCACTTCACCTCCTAAAAAGCATCTGTAATAAAGTTTGGGACTACTAGGGCAGTTGGTCAGATCCCTAAAAATACACAGATAAGAGCCTGTCCCAACACAGCATACTAGCAAACCTTTTATGACACTGGGATACGCTAATTTGCTCTCTTCAGTGCAAGCTGCTGGACAGCAAGTACTGAGTTCAACATTTCGCTGGGCTTGTCTACCATGCTAAGACAAAGTTAAATGAGAGGCAGTCTGCAAGACCTCAAAAACATCCGGAACACTGTTACACCTAAAATTAGGTTAAGCACAGTACCTTCAAGTTAATCCCAAGTAGACACTATGTTTAAACACTAGAGTTTGTTAAAAGAATAAATAATTTCCTGGAGAAGACAAGCTGTGAAAGACAGACTTTCAATAAAGGCTACCTGTTCCTATTTTCAGTGCAAGAAAAATTTGGAAGTTGTAGCCTTGTAGTGTTTTTACCTACCATTTCTGAAATTACAACATATTTTGAGAAGCAAAGATGTATGATGGGATAAAGCAATAAGGTCATTTCAGTTCTGGTTTAGCAGCAATGAATTGAAGGAGAACACAGGCTGCATCTCCTCCCCTGAGTCACCTTCTAGCAATCTTCACTTTTTTGTGGAGAATAGAGGGGTTTATTTGTGAAATAGTTGTGAAAACATGGCAGCTTCTGAATGCCTTTAATTGCTGTTAACTGAAGATCCAGTTGGTCTTCCTAGCAAAAGAGCATCAGTAACACAGTGCTGCTCCCGCCAACCTCCTTCATAGCAACTGAAGATATTAGGTGGAAAGATTGTATTTGTTAGGGAAGCTGACATCACTGTAACAACAACAAAAAACAGAACAGAAACATACAAACACCTTTTCCTAAGGTGTTTAGGAAATTGATCCTGCTGCTTTGAAGCATTCTTTCAGGTGCAATCCACTCTCCTAACTGCTGGAAAGCCAGAATATATTACATAATAAAAACAAACAGCAAGTGTGGACATAAGGCTTTTTTTAAAAAAAAAAAAAAAGTCATTTTGAATCATCATTCAAGTCCCAGTCAGAGCTAGTAAGGTTATCTGATGTCTGAGCTAGATTTCAAGTCCAAATTACAATCATCCTTTACAATACAGACATATATTTTTAAGTACTAAGTGTTTCTGGTTTGTTTCACCTCAATTCCAAACTAGACATATGACCAAAATAAATAAATATTACAAGGGAACTTAACTGAAGCAAAGATTCAACTTACTTGTAGATGACTAGCAATGAAAGCCCAATCATCTGTACCATTTTGTTCCACCAGCTTCTTTAGCCTTTCATCCTGTTAAGACATAAGCTCGGCCAATAAATACTATGTGCTATCTCAATATAATACTAAAGAATAACACATTTCAGCATGCTAACAATATTGAATAGGAATGAAATTAAAGCAAAATAAAGTATTACCTCATCCCGGGTCCATTTCACCCTGTTGCATATCTTCTTCAAACCTTTTTGCTGTGGGACTTCGTAGTCATGATCTGCGTATTGAAGGTCATCTTCTTCTTCACTGCAGAGTACAACAGAAGAACAAAGATGTTAAAAGTAGCATTTAAAATAACTCTAAATAACTTTTTTTTTCTAAACTTTCTTTCCAAGCTTTTTTTCCCCCCAATCCGTATATATTGTTATGACACACAGAATTTGCTTGAACATAACATCTGCCTCCAGAAGGAGCCTTATAGTCACTATGTCAAAGGAACAGAATTAGCTTCGGTTTCTAGGCCATATACTGGGACACAGACAGATAAGTCATTCCAATTCAAGACTTAAATCTGAAGCAAAAGATATTCAGATCATCTTTTCGTAACATATTTATGAACCTTTATTTTAAATAAGCAAGCTTATAAAATGAATGGGTTTCCTAGACTGAAAAGATACAATTATATTCTGTCTCCATAACTCATACAACAAACACAACAAGGTTGCCAAGCAATTCAGCGTCAGCTTGAGATTTTAAATGGTCTCCTGCCTTGAATAAAAGCATTGCTTCAGTGTTACAGGAACTAGAGACAACTCCCAGCTTCGAAGACAGGAATACGGCAGCAAGAAATAACTGCACTAGCAGTGCTGACCCTCTAAGGTAAGAGTCAGGGGCAGGAGGCCAGGTAGCCCTTGTGGCTCCGTGTAGATCACACTCCACCTACCGGAGAAACACCTACTTCACAGCCTTGGCAAACAAAGCCTTTCCAATAAGCACGGTGAAATGCTTCATGGAAACATCGCTTAAACTTCTAAGTCAGTGCTTCGCGTTAGACAGCCGAAATTCATGAGCTCATGTTCAGAACTAAGTTTGTTAATTCTTCTCAGTCTCGAAGATGACTTTCTTTTCTCAACCAAAGGTAAATAAATCCCTTCCCGGTAATGAAATGAACCTGTGCTGGTATCCTGAGAACTGATTAGGTGTCAGAGCTCTAAATTACTTCCCACAACGTGCAGCTCACCCCCACAGCACGCTGAGCAGCCGTTCGTGTATGAGTTATTTCACATGAAGCGAGTATCTCCTCCGCAGCTAACATGAGTGCACGGTCGCTTCAGGAGAGCACTACTTGCTTGAAAGCATTACTACAAGGCAGGGCGTGCCAAACTCTTGCAAAGCCAGCATATTTAACGTTGCTTCTACATCCTACACCACATCTTCCATGAGGATTTTCCCTGCTTAGTGTCATGATGCAATGAAAATAGTTCGTAACACATACACATATTAAAACTCTGTGGAGCCAGTAAGATGCAAGGCAGTAAGCTTGTCTAAAGGTCAATATTGTTCCCTTTTCTCAAAAAAAAAAAAAAAAAGAGCTGCAAATCTATTTTATAACAATGATTGTAAGAGTTTTGCCTTAACTGGCTTAGGACTTAAGAAAATAGGATTTAAGCTCGCAGGTAACTAAGAGCTCTCCCTCCTTCCCTTTTCTCTTTTTTGTCTCTTTCCCACAGGCTCTCGACAAACTTCAGGAGTGTATCTTGGTATCATAATCCTGTTTTATACCAAGTAAACCGCACAATCCACTTATACCTAAAAATCTGGCCTGGCAGTTAAGCCCTTTGTCAACGTGACCTCCCCGCTCAGCCACCGCACAACAACCTAATTCAAGAACCGAGTCTTTGGTTGCGTGAAAAGCGATGGGGGATTTAAAAAAAAAAGAAAAATAAACAAAAAAAAGGAGAAAGAAGAAAAGCAAAAGACAAAAGGCAGCGATGCCGAGAGCGCCGGTAGGAGCCGGCCGGCGGCCGTTGGGGCCGGTGCTGCGGTTCCGCTGCCGGCACCTTCCGTGGGGACCGGGGCCGGCCCGGTGCGGGGCTGGGCACAGCCGGTGTACAAATCACTCCTACAGGAACATCTGGGGCTGTCTGCTTAAAATTTCAATTTATGAAGAGACTTTCAAGGATGTTAGGTTGTTCGTTTGTTAGGTTGTTTCGCTCAGTTATGGAGCTGGACTAAAATACCACGTGAGGGGAACACAGGCACCGAGTTTCACCAAATAAGTGATCTGAAAGAATAAATAAAGTACTGCACGAGCTGTGCTAGCTGTCTTTAAAGGCAAACACGAGGCAAGTCTTGTTTATTTTGTAATTCTGAGGTGAGAACCATTGACAGAAAAAACAACTTCCAAACGCAAAAAAACAAGCACAGTTTAACAAAATTAAACTTAATTCCATCTGGGGCTGCACCAGACTTGTTTCTTTTAACTGCACGCTTAAGCCCATGACCTTGAAGGCACCTTTATGTAAACTTGCAGCTGGGATGATTTTGTCTGGGGGAACATCACCCGCCACAGCATTCTTCTGGGGCCACTGATCTCTACCCAAAGGTTCCCCCGCTATCCACAGCCAGTTTTATTTTCTGTTCTGACATCAAAGCGCCCCGCACTGATAGATAACGCAGGCTATAGCTTTGTAAAGACGAAACTATTGTTTGCAGTAGCACGGATGAAAATATCTCGTTACAGAACGCAGATTAGGAGCAACAAAAACACCGTGAGCTGACTCCTGCAAGCAAAGCCTCCCAGCGCATCTTTGTTCCTCACGCTAGCAGCACCCCAAAGCACTCCTTGCTTGCTTTACTTGCAGTTTTTCAGAAAACGGGTATTAGCTTAGGAACTGTTTTCGCATCAGGGAAGGCGTCTGTAACTTTGAAAGCATCCCCAGTTAGATTAGGAGAGCGTAGCCACGGTAAAGCCCACGTGCCAGAGGTAACACACGTTAGCAATACTCACAGAGCATCCTTCTCCCTTCTCGTTCCTCCTTTACATTTCTTTATCGCTTGCCAGAAGGTGATTTGCTATTTAGGTCAAGAATAATGAGCAATAACACAGCTCCCCGAGACCCACCTTCCGAACGCAAAGACACACCCATTTTCGTGTCAGCAAGAGGAAAACCGCACCAAGACCACCTGGGGCTGGAGCTCCCGAGGAGAAGGTCCTCTCCTCTCCCAGGAAACCTCAGGCCCGACTGCGACACCCCCAAACCGAGAAGGGCCCCGGCCTCACCGCGAGGAGCAGGGGGGAAGGAAGGGAAGAGCCGGCGGGGACCGCGGCCTGGGCAGCGGGCACCTGCGGGGGCATGGGGGGCGAAGGAGGAGGAGGAGGAGGAGGAGGAGGAGGAGGAGGGAGGGGAGGAGACGTTGGCACCTGGCGGGGTCCCGGGGCTCGGAGCTCGCTCACCTGCGCGGCCGCTTCGCCATCCTCGGCGCGCACCATAGGGGGGGCCGCCACGGCGGCGGGGCGCGGCGCGGCGTCCCCCGGCCCCCGCAGGGGCCCGGGCTCGGGCTCGCCCTCCCGGACGACGGAGACGGGCACCGGCGGCCGAACGAGGAGGAGGCGGCGGCGGCGGCGGGCGGGCAGGGCTCCGGCGGCGGCCCCCTCCTCCCCGCCGAGCCCCGCGGCATCCGCGGCGAGCTGCCGGCCGCCCTCAGCCCCGGCCCGGCCCGGCTCCCTCGGCCCCGGCCATGGCCCGCCCGGACGGAGCGCGCGGGGCCCGTCCGCCCCCTGCCCCTCCTCCCGCTCCTGTCAGCGCCGGCCGCGGCCCCGCGCTCGCGGCGGGCTGGGCGGGTGCCGCCGAATCTCGCGCCCAGGCTCCCTCCCGGGCCGCCGTTTGAATCTGCGCAGGCGGACTGCGCGCCCATTGGCCGCCGCCGCCACGGCACGCGGCACGGGACGCCCGCGAAGGGGCGGGGGCGGGGCCGCGCGGCAGCCGCGGGCGGGCAGCGGGAGGAGGGGCGGCGGGGCGAGGCGTGACGGGGAGCGGGCTCGCCCCCCCACACCCCGCCGTGTCCCCCCCACCCCCTGACCCTCCCCCGGTACCAGAACCGGCTTCGAAATTAAAAAAAATAAAATAAAATCGGTGGCAGCCCCGCGGCGCAAAACCGAGCCTCCTTCGAGCCGGAATCGAACCAGCGACCTAAGGATTCCCGCGGGCGGCGCCTCTACAGTCCTCCGCTCTACCAGCTGAGCTATCGAAGGGAGCTGCGTGGGGCCGCCATTCCGCGCCTCACAGCCCGCCGCCCCTCACGGGGAGCGGGGCTGGTCCCTTATTTAATGGTTATCGTTGTTACTAAATAGTGTCCTTCACACACGTCCTGAGAAACAGCTGCCACCCTGACATGAAAATTAGGCTTTCAGGGTGTTGTACATTTACCACACATGCTTACATGCCCAGTTTGTTGGGGGATCTCACTGCTTTGCCTGGCTGCACTTACCTCAAGACACACACATCCTAAACCAAAAGGCAGGAGAATCCAAAAGCAACTCTCTGTAAATACTAATTCATGGTGCGTGTCACATGAAGGGACACACACAACGCACACATCCCCACTTAGAGAAACGCAATTACTGAGAGGACAAATACCTGGACCCCAAACTGCAACGTTAAAATACCCACAGGGCTGGTAGGCCCTGGGGGTGCCCGCGTCTCACACGCCTTGCAGGTTGGGGTCTTTAATACCGATAAAATGCTGCGTGTCAAGACCTGTCAGAAACACCCCTATTCTTCTTCCTAAAGTTGCATGTGGGACAAATCAGATTTAAAATATGTATTTCCAAGCGCAAGCAAAAATGAGGGAGGCCGTGTCTGTTAGTCGGGGTTTTAGGGTGCTCCTGAGGAAGAAACAGTGAGGTTCCTGCTCCCACGGCCTCACCTCTGGTCCTGAGCAATTGACCAAGGTGCGGATGCAGGAGCAGCCCCCTGGCAGCCCCGTAACGCACTGCCACGCAGGAGCACGGTCTCCACACCACAGAGTCAACCCTCTTCCATTTTCACCTCCTCCCAGGCACTGATGCCCTGTGGTTACACGTGCACTTGAGAAGCGAGAAATGAGAAATGTGGGTTTAAATCATGCCCAGCCATCCCACTTACTAGGTGGCTGCTCTAACCACTACCTGCTTATATATTAAAAAAAGAAAAAAAAAAAAAAGGAAGCACCCCAAACATCTCACCACATCCTCCTGTGGGTGCATTTACAAAAACCTGAACTCTGCACAGCTCTTAGGAGAAAAAGGGTGTGAGCACCTGCCTTAAAGGTATGGGTAAGGAGTTCCTGAGCCAAAAAACATAGGAGCGTCTTCCTGCAACTCTGCGAAAGACATTCCTGGAGTCAGCTTTTAGAGGTACTTGTCCACTCTGCTCACCTTATGACTGTTTAGCATAGGGCCCAAACATCAGTATTCTTCCTTTATTAATGTGCTTTTTACTTTAATGGTCAAAATAAATCATCAAAATAGTACATGGCTTCTTATTTCAAACACATTTTTGTCTAACTTCAAAAGCTGGTTCACTTACGGAAAATCGTTAAATACCTGAATAGAGGAAAAAAACTTCTTGAAGCCGTAACAGCCATGAAATCCATGCAACATTCCAGCATAATCTATTTTCTAGATATTCCCCTACACAAAAATCTTAAACTGCAGGTTATTCGTATACACGAAGCCTTAGATGTACGGAGCGTACACATACATATACATACACACGTATATATGTTTATATACCTACACGTTATGTACAGTGCCTCTCACCCAGTGGGGACGTGGCTCCGAAGCAGGGTTAGCGAGAAACCTTGGCTTGCAGCGCCCCCTGCACACGCACACAAGAACCTCAGTCCTTGGTACCTCCCATGGCAGAACACAGGAGGAATAACAAAAACCAACTAACCAAAGCATTTACATACATTACGAACCTACTGTCACACCTGTAAACTCGTACCATTGCATCTTTCACAGAAAAATAATATATATATATATATATTTTAATTTACAAGCAGTCTTTGCCTGCTACTTACTATATAGGTGTTCAGCACCAGCCTGCACTCATTGTGATTTGCTTTTAGTATCCAGAGATGACAACACAGCAGGTTTACCCACATCAAAGCTATGACAAGAGTCTTTGAACTACAAAAGCTGTAATAAAAATAAATAAATAAATAAATAAATAAGACAACAAAACACCCTGGGACAGGATTTATGTCATCAGCCTCATATATTATGAAATGTCATCATTTAGCATTCATTCATACTTAATTCAGAGTCACGGGAACCTGAAATAAAAATATTGTAGTTTAAATAAGTACCTGCTTCTATATTCCCATAGTAATACATATGTTCTTAATTTGTAGGAAATGGATCCTAACGAAAGCATCAGCTGAGTCAAACTACTAAATTAGTAAGTACTGACAGTCCTGCTGTAGAATATATAATATATATATATACACACATATATATATATATAAAGACATGTTATGACATCCAGTAAACACTTGCCTTGGAGTACATCAGTAAGCACATACACACCTCACATAATATATATTTTTAATCTTGTATGCATTACTGTCTCATGTGACAAGGTCTAATATTACGGAATCTCTTCTACGACATTTTTTTTTGTTTTACCAACTGCTTATTTAGGAAAATCCCTAAGAAAGGAGATATAGACTGGTAGTCTGTCTCTGTGGTAGGATACGGAGTGTCTCCCCCCACATGCCACCCTTTTCATGCACTGTCCGGGCTGTCACTGCCCACAAGCCATCAGGAACAGCCTCAACAGACTCCTAGCAGAAGACTCACCAGCCTGCTATATCCCAGTCCCATTCTACAAGATCTGCTTTATACCTTCACTTGTGCTTCCAAAGACTCCCTTGTCACAAAGGAGAGCTCCATTCCAGCCTAGACCTGAAGAACATGGCGACCAGATGCAAAAACACTGCTGCAGGTTCAGGTTTGCAGTACGAGGCAAATTATCACCATCACTCCAAGCTGATAGCACTTCAAGTGCCACTTTGCCACTTCCCCACTGCCTTAGTTAGTGGGGTCTCCTGACAAGCTGAAACCAATTGGTATTTGGATTTGTAATTAAAAGGAAGTCTTGTCTTCTGATACTAAAATGACAGGAAGAAAGGACACCTGCACATACTAATCCAGATGATTTGCTAAGGTGAAGTACTCAAAGATTCAATGATGATCCTGTAATTTGCCCTGTTATTCATTCCCTCTTGCTGAGCTTTGCTGAACTGCAGGAGATATATATCTATACATACACACACACACATATATATACATGTATGTATTAGGCATTCATTATGCATCTGATCAGCAGCTTATCAGTGACTGTTCCTGCTGGGAAACAGGTCCTTTTCTGTGCAATGCTGATGCTTCAAAAAAAATTATACCCAGCTGCAGTGGTAAAAAGGTACCACACGATTAGGCCATATGTTAAGTCTGTATGTGTTTTACTGAACTGATTTGATGTCCAGTTCTGTGACAGTTTCATCTATTCCCTCTCAAAGCCTTTAATGAACAAAAAAAAAATACCAGTCACAAATCCATTTCAAATGTTCACAGAGCTGAAATGATGGAAGGACTCCGAAGTAATGTGAAGAAGTGAAATTGTTTTGCTGCTACCCTCCTTGAAATCTTATTGTGAATTCAGGCAGGCAGTTAAACATTTATCTGGACAGCTAAGCTATACAAGGAGCCAGAAGGCACAGGGCTTAATATTGCTGTCAGGAAGTTAAGAATAATCAGTCTATCCTGCATGATTTGCCTGTAGGTTGTTCAGAAATCTTACAATGGAAGAACCTAGAGTCTTTGTCAACATTATTCTCTGCACAGACAACCAGCAAAGCCCGCAGCTGACTTCCTGCTATGAGCACTTCAGTCTTTGAATCTAGCAAAATTTCTACAAGGTAAACCCAGGAAATAGTTTTGTGGATTGTGAAAATGAAGTGGTTTATTTCCTCAGTGAAGTTTCCCAGCTCAAAAACAATTGCTGCCAGTCTCATAGAACTAAGGTCTATTAAGTAAACATGACAATTGCTAACATCAAGACGAAGAGCAGCATAAATGAGCTTACAGCTCTTTACCAGATTACTTTTAGTAGTTTTCAATGCCTCATCGCTTTGAGTGTCTATAATCTCCAAAGCTCAACACTGGCAAAAACACCAAATCAAAACCCCGGGCATCCATCAGGACTTCAGCCCAGCTACTAGACTCGGTCTCGGAGCGCTACTCACTCAGTGCTAAAGGTGATCTTCATGGTTGCACCAGCCCTGTGGGGGCTGAGCTTGTTTGGAGAAAATCTAGATGAAGACCAGGAAGATACTTACCAGGTACTTTTTAAAATTAAAATATTTCTCCATATGGACAACCCAGTATTACCTGCATGCGCTCCGTGTCCCAGTACCGACGATCCCAGTTTGTCACTAGCACTTGAGTCATCTCACAATCAGCTCAGTGAGGCTGCAGTTCAGATCAATTTCAGCTTGCTGTGTGCCTCCAGTCACACTCAGTCTTTTTTTCTTTTTTAAACTTCTCAGCATCAAACTTTCTGAAGGGCAACGTTCTCTGCATGGCTGCTGAAAACGATCTGCTTTTGCTGAAATTTTCTCTAAATGTTCCTTACAACATTCTCCTGAAATGACAAGCCTTACAGGAACAAAACACTTTACTCACAAGAATGAACAAGCTTTGAGTACTTTTGACTCAATCTATTTATACTGTCTTTCAGAGAGGAGAAAAAGTGCTAATGCCTCTGCCTGCCAATTTGCCTGTGTTCTGTTGATCATGACACAGAAAAAAGAATTACATGTACCTTGTGATACCCTGAATCACACTGGTACTTTATCACTTTACCATATTGGCAGGTTTACTTTATTTATGCTAACGGAGGGAGGGTGGAAATATAAGAATTAAAGGCTACTATATCACAAAAAATATCAAAATAATTAAGTAGATCTGGATTTGCTTAGAGTTTGCACTAGTGCATTAACCTCCATGACAGTTATGGATCATTCCAGAGCACAGAAAATATCCTCCTGCACACTCCCAAGGCAAATTCTGTCAGCTTCTCAAGGAGGCTGTATGGCTGCTCTAACAATTCTCAAGTGGTCTTTGGATCAAGCCTTGGAATTAAAAAAAAAAAAAAAAAAAAGAAAAAGAAGAAATCGCACACACAAAACAAACAAACAAACCCCACCAGTTTCCAAGTACAGGAGATCAATAAAGCAACTCCAGCAATACAGCCCTGCCATAGAATAATTGTCGCTCTCAGAGATGACATTACATTTCAGATCTCATAAGCTGCTCTGTATCCTTGCTTCTGGCAATCCTCAGCTGTCACTGGCTTGAGAAGAAACTGAGAGGTCATGCTGAGCTCACGCTTGCCTCTTGCACAGAGCGTGATGAAATTGCACATGCACAGCTCTGATGGATGCTGTCATTTAGAAACCAAGTCCCAAGCCTCATGTCATCTGCTTATGCAAGCACAGCAGCAGCTACTCTGATAGTACACCTTTGAAGAGACAAATTTCTGGTTGTCAACCACTTTACCAATGGTTTCATTGCCACAGATGATAATTTATCTGAGGCACTACATAGTAAACATTATTTTTTAAGGGTTAAAAGTGGAACAACCTTGAATCAGTCAAATGGTGAAAACATTCAGACATTACCTGTAGTCTTGTCATCCAACCTTCCAAATAAATAATGATTCTGCTGCAAGATTAGATTACATCAATCTTGATTATCAAACCTTACTAATTTCTCAAACGCCACTTGTTTATTTTGGAAATCAGGGACCCAGCGACAGGACGAGAGGCAACGGGCACAAACTGAAGCACAGGAGGTTCCAGCTCAATATGAGGGGGCACTTCTTTGCTGTGAGGGTGACAGAGCACTGAACAGGTTGCCCAGAGAGGCTGTGGAGTCTCCTCTGGAGATATTCAGAACCCGCCTGGATGCCATCCTGTGCAAGGTGCTCTGGGTGATCCTGCTCAGCAGGGGGGTTGGACTGGGTGATCTTCAGAGGTCCCTTCCAGCCTCGGCCAGTCTGTGATTCTGTGAATAATTTTACTAGTTATGCTGAGCCTGTTAGAAATAAAAAATTAATCCTTTCACAAACATCCACACAACTTTGGAGATTGAAGAGATTCCCTTGGAAGTCGCCTATTAATCAGGTATTAGCAGCACACATTTTCCCATGCTGTTTTGGTATTATGCCCTAGAAAGACATCACTACGAATGCCAGAGAAGTCAATTTAATCCTTCGACCAAGACCACGGTTTGCCAACACCGCGAGTAAACAATTGGTCCTAACACAACAGCTTTGTAAAGTAGCTGGAGCTAAACTGAGCCAACCAAACGTGAACAGCAGTCGGGCAGCAGTGATAACAGCTTTTCAGTGGCAGTATCGGAGCTAGATACAAGCACTCAGCCTAAATTTGTTGGTATCCCGGTGACGAAGGGAAAGCACTGGCTTGACTTTCTACTCCACCCCCCTAACAGAACATTGTTCTGGTTCCCACTCTTCTAAACTAAGTACAAGACTCCTTTCCACAAGATCATAACAGGAGTCACGCAGACAAATCTTCTGTTATCACAGCGGGTGATGCCAGAGATGCCGGCCTCTGCTGCTTGCACAACTGCAGTTTGCCTTTTGTTCCACCACAAGAGCGTTCCCATGTCCTGCACAGCTCCAGCAGCGGGAGAGGAGGGGAATTAGCAAGTGACTGCAGGTGCAAAAGACCGTACGCTTCCACGCTGGCTCCACTTCTGCAGTCGGTACTGACTGTCCAGGAAAGGGCCTCAGGTGCAGTGAATGATTTTTTTTTTTTATATATATATATGCTTGCACAAAAATGCGAGTGTGTGACAGTTTCAAATACAGTACCTCAGGTTTAGGGTTGGAAAAATCCAAACTGTTAAAACAAAAAGAAAAATATGACTTTCAGTGTAGACTATAGTTGACAGTGGTTTTTTGTTTGTTTGTTTGTTTTTGAGCTGCTGGCTTATTAGAGACCTGAGATAGCTTGGAAACTGAATGAAGAAGGGAACAAGCTAGCTAGACTGACTTCAAATACAGGGAAGCAAACAACAACAACAACTAAATCTGTTGGTGAATATGGCAGGGTAAGAATTGGTTAAGGTTAGAAGAAACGGAGGGAGCAAAGAAATACAAACTGGTATTTAGCATCCTCTGGTGTACCATGACTTGAATTTTCTTATTTTGAAAGCAAAAGGAAGGTACTTTTGACTATAATTTCCCTTATCCCTCCTGCTGTCTGCAACAGTAATTGTGATTTCCAGCATCCCTCTTGGGAAGTCTTATTTTAAGAAAGACACGGGGGAGGATGGGGGAGTAGTATTCCTGTAAGCACAGCGTTCAGACATAGGACTTGGGCATGTACCGAGCACTATTTCAGCAGATTTGAGCATGCAAATAGTTACGAAGAGGAGTTATTTCATACACCATAATTTTAAGTTAGGCTCTTGCCTTTTCTCTGTCTTTTGGCTCGCTTCTTGCTGCCACAAATCCTATACCACCGTGCAGCAACAACGGGCTAGGCCTCACCCCTTCTCTCCCATGGGATGGAGAAGGGTTTCTTCGGCAGCTTCAGCTCCTAGGAGAACAGAGGTGGACGCCAGGAAATCCCCAGACTCTGATTCAGCCACTGGAGCTTCAAAAGCTAATCGCCCTGGAGGGGGAACGCCACCGAACACTGCCACCTTACAGGACCATGAGGTGATATTACGATCACGGAGAGATCCCTGTGTAGATTCTTCCCTTGACAGAAGTACACCCACAAGTCCTCTGCTCTTCCAGGAATCTCCCTTCACTCCTTTCTGTGCCATACGTACGGATCTTGGAGGAAGTCCAACAAGGTTTTAATTCCTATCGGTCTAATTTGTGTGACATTGGATCATTTCTCTATTGCCTCTCACCGTCCCTCTGAAAGCAGCAGTATAAACAGAGGACAATAAGCACACAAAAATCTCTGTTATAAAAATGATCCAGTACCAAATGGCAGATGAAAAACAAACAAAAACCTAGCACAAGATCAGAACTCGTTAGGATTCACAGAGGCACTGCACAAACGTGGGAAAGGAGAGAGAGGTAACATCTGGTAAAAGGGTAAAGTCTCTCTCTACATTTTATATAAGAATTTGACAATCCAGAAGAAGCTTCATTTTAAATAAAATCTTGTATACTGAGTTGACAAAATCTAAAATCTAAACATCTAAACATCTAAAATCAAATTTTTGTATTCTGAAAGAAGATGCTTGAAACCATGGGCCAAACACTTATAGGAAATGACTTCATGCCTTTCAAAACTGGGTTAAAAAAAAAAAAAAAAAAAGAAGAAGTACCTACTAAACCTTCTCCTAATTTCTGGCTGTTTCCTTGTACCTGCCATCTTGAAGTTTCTTATTTATTGAATGCAAGTTTCCAGCCAGCACCGACCTAGCACAGATCTACAGGATCACTTTAGAAGTGAAATTAGATTAGCTACCAGCAAGGCAAGCCACTGGAAATATTTCCAGCAGAAAACAAAATTAGGCAGCCATTTAAAAAAAAACAGAGGTGGATGAAGTCCAAATACAATTCTGGGCTGCTATGTCATAATCATCAAATCAATGCCTTTAATTAACAGAGCAGAGAATGAGTCTTTTCTGAAGCCTCTGCAAGGTACTGCAACAGAGGTAATGCTTACACAGGAGTCTAACGCCTTTGACGATTCTAATAAACTTTCAGAACCACCCAGCATCATCAATTTAAGTAATTCAGATCAGAATAACCTAGTTCAAAACAGCGGTGACAAACAGGTTTCTGTAACATCAGCTTTGCCATCGAGTCTGTTACGGACCCAAGCATTACTACTTTTCTTCATCTAGGATTAAAAAGTAAGTATTCAAAAGATCACGAATGAGTAGAGGCCAAGATATACTCCAGCCTCAATAAAATAAACTCGGCATCAAACAAAGCAGCACTGTTTTTTTATTAACTTTTGCACTCAAAATGTGTGTTTGAATTGACTCTTCTTTATACCCCAAGCACCTTCCGTGAGTCGGTACATATGCTGATGAACATCCAAGATTCATTCGCATCCTGATCATATAAAGAAATTGTTTTTGTGAGGGGTCTTGTTCTGGCAGGAGGATGGGGCTTTGCAGCCATTTTAGAACAGGTCTGTTAGGTACAAATAAAAGGGAAAAAGAAAACAAACCCAACAGCTCCAATTTAAAATTAAGAACTTAAACAGATAGTAAGGCTGTGTAATCAATAACAGAAGAAAAATGAAAGCACTCTTAACTTGGTTGCTTCATACATACGGTATGGGTTTTGGCTCAGCTTATGGAGAATGCATTAAACAAGATGAATAAACGTCTAGTTTAGCACTAAGCATTTAAGCCACTGAAATACAAATCTTTTAGAGGATAATTATCAATTTTTTGTGATGTGACATGCAATCAGAATTACCTCAGCACATTTAAATCCATCATTTAAAAGAATGTTTTAATGCTGTCTCATTTTGAATTAAAGCCTTTCAATAAATATAGGAAGAAGCAGCACAAGCTTCACAGATGGATTTTATGACATCTTTGCAGGCTCAGAAGTTATGATTACAGCCATTTTTTGAAACAAAATACCACATGTAGTCGGTGGAATAAGCACAGAGATAATTTAAGTAGTTGTCAATATGTTCGTGTTTAAGTACTGCCAAATTTTGAGAAGCCTCATTCTTCCAAATTATACTATTCACATTTGTGTATTACATGCATGCCTTAAAATTTTGGTTTGAAATACATTTTGATCAATATTTCAAACCACTGATTACAAGATAAGTGCCACATATGACTTGGTCAGCATTTTCTCACATCATCTTCTTGGTGACAACTTTGAAAAAAAGACTCAGATCTCAGATTTTGCTCTCAAATATATAAAAATCTGCTTTTAAAAGTCTCTCAAATTCAAAGGTCCTACGATGGGTTTAATGAAATATTCAGAATAGGTATGAGATCAAAAGTTTTTCTTTCAAAAAGTCTCTTTAAATGAACATAGCCAAAGCAAAATGGACGACATCAGCTAACTTTTCTAATGTTTATACCAGTTTTTCACCTTCTGTACTAGTATTCATGTATGCAACTAGAACGGAATTTATATGTAGAATGCAAAAGTAATTACAACTCACTCCTTTTGTAGCCAAATCAGTGTTAATCAAATAGGCTCCTGTGTGAAAGGCTAGATAAAAGTTGCATCTTATAAAGCCAAAGCAAATGTTTTAACTTATAGTTTTAATATAGCAATCAAAGAAAATTTCAAATACTGTACAGTGAAGTGTAGTATAGTACACTATATACTGTTATAATACACTATTGTTACATTACAGATTAAAAAATCAAATATAATTAGTACAGCAATCACAAATAAAACAAACCAAAGTGTGCTGGATAACAGCCAGTGCTGCGAAGATGGTATAATTTCTATGCTAGTTTCTTTTTAAGTCAACATGTAAAGCACTTACTGTTTAAAAAGATTTGTTTGCTAAATATATACACTATTAATTCTTATTTATACATTTTTTTTTAAATAGCATTCCCTCCTAAAAGTGCACTCTTTCATTTCTTGGCAATAATCCTCATTAAACGTAAAATAATTCTGGAAATACCACTCAGTTCAACCTTTTATTGCTCAACCGCAGGCGTAAGGGCTCAGAGGGAATCCTGCATTCGAAAGATCTTAAGCAACTTACTCAGTTTTAAGAAGCTAAACTGATATTCACAAGCAAAAACAAAGAAACCACTTACTGTCTTCTTTTTTTAAACGGAAGGATCAACTTCACGTTATTATTTTACAAAAGCATGTGAATGCTGCTATTTGAAAAATGGGAGCCAAACAAACGTAGAGGTAACAGTGGCATCTTCTTAAATCATTCGCTTTTCACTCATTACATTTCAGCTCGAACGTAGCTCTCCCGGTTGTAAGCGCACTAGGAATTTCATTACCTGACGTTTTCACAAGAAACTGAGAAAGCAGCAAGCAACCCTGCTAAAACTCCTTACAGCAACAATAGGTTCTACTTCTCCAAAGATTTTCAATCAAGCATTCTGGTTTGGAAAGTATGCCTGCTGTACAGGGTTGTTAGCACATGGCCTCACGTGAAGCTGCTGGTCTTGTGTCACAGACTACCTCTTGTTCTTATTTTGTACCGAGAAGACGAGTAAACTACATGGGATTCACAAAGCCAACAATACACGTTGCTGTTTTGTGTCTGTCACAGTGAACACGCCCCAAATACACTTATATTACTTCATGTGAAAAATGTCTTTTTCCCTCACTGAAATTCAGCCAATTCTCAGACCAACAGCAGTATCAAGAAGTCAACCTTACTAACCAGCCAAACATTTTAGTAGTAAAAACCTTGCGTTTGCCTGGAAAATGGATCTGTTCTCCTGAGGCTTCCCATGTGCTCATCGAGAATCTAGCTCTTTTTTTCTTTTTGTACTTAGGTTACACCTCCAAAGCCATAGTCAGGTTTATGATTTTCAAGTAATTTAAGTCGTCTTTGTCATGAGGCGCTGTGTTAGAAGGTGGCTGGCCCCTAGACAACAAAGCGATGAAGGCAGGTGCTCAGAGGGAACTCAGCAGCCCAGCCTAACTCCCGAGGCAAGAAGCTGGGCTGGTTGTTTTCTGTTGTTTGAGAGAAAGGTGCACTCTCTGCACCACCTGAGATGTCCTCTGCACGGGGTTCGCACCCACAACGAGCCTTCCCTGCCCTCGTACCCCACCACCACCTTCCTGCCTAAGAGGGCAACCTGACAGGCACACGGGTGCTCACGACAGGCACACTGATTTACCTCAACTCACAACTGCATCCACTGGTAGCAATCAAACGAAACATCTGCTCAAGCTTCCACTTGGATGTTCTTTATTTCGCTTCTCCTGTACAGTTACACATCGTGCCAGCAGGTAGGTGCAGCTTAGCCTTCTTTGAGAGTACCAAAAGCCATCTTTCTCAGAAAAGCTGGTATTTAAATGCATGAGAAAGCCACGTGAAAGAAGAGCACTGCACCAAAAATATACACCAGCCTACATCAGACCAGAGGAGCTCACATCAGATCATCCTGTGATTTTGACACCATTTGAGACCATTTGGTTTGGGGAACTGGAGAGTTCTGATCTGCACAGTGTGAGTGGATCCCAGAGAAGACACTAAGGGTGAGTGAAAGCGAGCTATTATCCGTGCCTACTTCTATTTAGTTAAGAAAGGAAAATGTCAAATTACTGCTGAAATAGGAAGTGTGTCAAAATCAAACCAAGCCTTCCTCTTTACACAGTCAAAGGCACACAAACTTCCGCACTCTTACCACAAAGGCATCAAAGTAAGCGTCTTTCCTTGGAGTAAGGATGATGTGCAATAAATACTTCAATTTATTTCAAAGTTAAAATTCTCTCATATACGCAGTTTTTTTCCAGCCAAGGAAGACTTTTCTAAAGGAAATGTTAAAAACGTCTAAGCGATAGCTATCTTATCTAGAATGCAAGAGATCCAGGCGATGCCTCCCCCTTAGCCTCTCCTCACCCAAGCTCCGTCCCAGGAACATGCCCCTGCTATACCTCCCTAAACCTCACACTGTGACAAAGCACAATCCTCAACATTTTACATATAGAAGTAGCCTTCAGACAGCTAGGCTGATTCATGGGAGACTAAATGTTTTCAGAAGTCGTGGCAGGCTTCCAGCTGCTGCATGTGCATCCTGTTTCTCACTGAATAAGCCCCGCCAGTTAATCAATGCATCAGCAAGGTCGGTTCTGGTGTGCCAAATTACTTCATGCGCTCCAAGCTGCCAAGTCCTAACTCACAGGTTTGCAATTTGAGATCTTAAAATTTTTATTTGTGAAAAGGTGATTCTTACATTTTACCTATAAGCAGTGGACTACATGGTTAAAGGTTTATTCCCTCCGCATAAGAAGTTAACCAGCAGAGGAATTTAAATTGACTTTGACAAAAATGAGGGCTTATTCTTTAAGTGATTTGCTTCAGTTAGTTTTTACATACAAAAATAAAATCCTCCCCCATGGGACATTTTCTCGTACTAGCGCTTAGAACTGTTTAAGTGATTAGAAATGTAAAAAGTGGAGACTTTTCCGAATACAAACATACACGATACAGACAACACTTGTGAACTGGTAAAAACCCACGTGTGCACAAACACTGACTTCGATATTTAAATGCTCTTAATTCCTTTGAAGCTGTATTAACATCTTTCATCCACTCAGTGTTATTTTGCCATTAGAGGAAGCAACAATAGTGCACTTAAGTCTGACTATGAAGATAGGAAGCAAAGTGCAGTATCAGATAAACGTTCCGTCCTTGGGGAGCAAGCACGAGGGCTCCCTCTTAAAAACTAGCACTGCAGCTCTGATGAACACGCTACGTAAGTGGATACCAGCTGCATTAGCACTGATGCAGGTTTCCCTGCATCACAAACTGAAGCGAAGCTAAGAGAGGTGGGCAGTCTTTGCAGACTTTACGGACAATGGAACAGCACGCAGTGCTTGTTTCCACTGAGGAAACGGGGAGCTTCCAAAAGCTCAATTATTACTGAACACTTGAGGAGAATTTAGGTTAGAGAGTTGTTTCCTTCCAATAAAATGCTAATTTGCTCTGAGGACAGCTATTATTTGCTCTTTTTTTTTTTTTTTCCCATTACTGACCAATACTAATAATCAAAGCTTTTTAAGAGAAATGGATTTGCTAATGAACGTTTGCTATTCCTTACAATTGCCAACTTCTTCTCTCCTGTACTTGTATTGAAAGTTGCACAACATCTGAACCAGCTCAATATTTGGGAGGAAATACAAACACGCTATCACTTACTAACAGAGCACCAAAATGGTTGTGTTGGCTCAGACAGCCATGCATAACCACACCACATTCACTTTATCTTCATTGTACACTTTTTTTCTAACTTGCTCAAACTGACGATACGCAGAAATTAGAGAGTTTACTACAGTCACTTATTCCAAGATTTCTGACAAGCGTATACAGCTGTATGAATGAAAAAAAAATTAAATCTGAGGAAGTGCCAGTGTAATTAAAGTACTGTGTATGCCACGTTGTAAAATTTACCACAAGTTTAGTTTCAGTTGTTTTTTGAAGTTTACGCGTAGTTCGTGTTTATGGCATACTTTTGAGTGGAACTAAGTACCTGGGACAGGATTAACCTTGTCAAGTTTCTAGTTTTGCCTGGTTTAGCCTTTCCAGTAACCTTAAACTAGCGTGGTAAGAACCTTGCATGGGCTTAAATTTTAAGACTTATACAGAATTAAAAATTACAAAGAACTTTCAGTAACCCACATTACAGCAGATATTCATCTCAGTGCATTTCCTAATAACTAATTTACAGGTAACAGAGCCAGCCTGGGTAGCAGTATGGTAATATTAAAAGCTATTGCCAATCACACACTTGCTTATCATGCACTGAATAAGATGATATAATCTTTGACATACATACAAGATTTAATAGCTAATCACTTTGTGTGGCCCAGCCAATAAACATTACATTTGAACAGTAATTTCTTCTACCCTTATTAGATTTTAACCTATCAAGAGTGATCCATTGGCTCAGTAACATTAGTAATTCCTGCATCTTGACTATCCATCTCCTCAAGCTCCTCAACAGAATTTCCCTTTTGTGCTTTAGACCTCGCAGGGAAAGTTGCTCCCACAGAATTCACCATGTTACCATCAGTTGATTCAGTATTCAAGTGTTCAGTACCACCTGGTGCAGAAAACGACTCGGGTAAGCCAGCCTGGAAGCTCCCAGTTTTAGCAGTTGAACTCACTGCCTCTGCTTTTCTTTGAGAGACATCAACTGATGCTGACTGCTCTGTATTCTGATCCCGCAAATGTCTATCCATTGAAGCCTGAATAGAAGAGACCATCTCCTGCAACTTTTTTCTCTGTGCCTCAATCAAAGTAGGGTCAAGCTGCCTGCTGTCTCTCATTGTCACAACTCCAGGAGCTATTCGGATAAGCTCACTGTTACCAGAAGCAGCTGTGAATGCAGAAGGCTCAATTTTGGCAGGACTGAAGTCCGTTTCTGTGCTATGCTTTCTTAAGAGTGGTGTTTCCCTGGCTCTTTGATCATGTTGTTGACTACTAGATGCAGTTCCTAGGGAGTGGCCCTTGCCTTGAAATGCAGTTATGTTATGCAGTTGTTCAGATTTCTTTTTCACTACTCCACCACTACCCAGCTTCAGCATTCCATGCGAAGGGCTTGCTTCCCTGCTCCTCGAAGTAGCTTCGGCGCGCACTTGACTTAAGGCCTCTTTAACTAAGTCTTCAACATCAGGACCGATGGGAAAGTGCCCAGCAGCATCCACACACAGCTCTAATCGATCTTCTGCTGCATTGTACACAAAGTTTTTACCAGGCAGATGCGGAAAAGTACAGTGTTTGCCGTCAGCCAAACCTATAAAGATAGAAAAAGTTATTCAAAATGCTAGCAGATTTAAAATTATTGCATCAAAGATGTAAAAAGAAACACATTTAAACTTTTTACTATGGGAGAAAAACAATTTAGGCTTGTATGCCTTAAGATACCACCCACAGTATACCCCTAAGACATTGCTGCCTTCTGTGGCGATTCTGTTGAAGTGCCAGGATTGTAGCACCACTAAATAAAATAACCCCCTTGGTAGGGCTTGCAGTTCTAACACAACAGAAGTTGAAGAAGCAGCACATGCCTGCAGTAACACACAGAAAGCCAAACCCCACCACCACCCTAACCTTCCCCTCCAGCCAAAAAACAAACAAAAAACCCACCCACAGAAAACATTTAAAGAGCAGAGAGCACATTTCAAATTACTGTGCTTCTGGAGAAGTTTAAGACCTCTCCCATACTGGTTAAAATAGTAGGATTTCAGTGTGCACAACTGCAGTTAAATCTAAGGATGTTCATATTTCCTATTGCTTGTCTGCTCAGAGAGAAAGTGGATAAACAAAAACATTTCAAGGTTACTATGTTTAGTAGCCCTAGGCATTGTAAGTATTAACCTTTACAAAATAAACATGAGACATAATATTTGTGATTAGCTGTTTGTTTCATTAATCTACTTCTGATTTGATAGATCTGGCGTCAGAGCTCGCCAGGCAAATTTAAGTTCTGAAGCCACTCTGTGTCAAAAAAGAGAACAATCAGCTTTCTAATTTTTTGGTCACAAATTACAAAATAACTCTCATCTCTGTCCCATACAGACGGTGGTATAAGCAGTAAGGCATCATTTTAGTGACAATGGTTTCTATGAGTTAAAAGCTGTCTGCAGAAGAAAACTTGGCTGCCACAACTCTCTTCACTTCAGTTCTATCAGCTATGAAATGAGAGCTACAACAACAAAAAAAAACAGACAAGGCACTTTAAAAAAACAAAGTGCAGGGAATGGGTAAAGTCATAGGATTTTCCTCATATTCTCTTACAATTCCTCAAGAAAAATACCAGAAGTTACAGAGAAGGGAAGAAAGATAACACCTAAATCCTTCTTCTATGTTATCAAATGCAATGCAGTCAAAACAAGTATTCTAGGCATCAACAAAAAGGCCACTCAAATAATTTGATACGTTATTAAACGGTTTTTATAACGATGAACCAAGTGACCAAAATCATTCAGCCTCCAGGGCTTCCGATTCACGCTACTACAGCTGCAGAGAACCTACAGATGAGATATTCTTCATTTCAACAACTTCAGACACACAGCTCCTTTCTTTACATACCCATGGGAACTGATAACCAACCAGCCAAAACACGCTACAGAACAAAATTTAACCCCAAACACCTGTCTAACTTAGCCTGAAGAACAAAATTTAACTACATAATCTACCAGCTCAACCTTCGCTTGCAGAAGAGAGTGCTGCAAGAGTTTCTATCAGAGACCAAACCTGCCTTTGAAAATGTGATCTTGAAGTCCCAATGAGATCTCAGACAATCCGCTAAATCAAATTTCAATTGATTAATAGTAACTACACCTGATGGAAAGCTTTGCTTCAAATGTTCAGTATAATAGCTGCGTTAATAAAAATATTACAAATATGTAAGGAGCTTCTTCACGTGAAAAAAGAAACTGTTGTACAATAATTGATGTGGAAGTTTAGTAGTTCATAAAATACTAAAATCATACGAGTTTGCTAATGGTGAAATTGTAATTCTACCCACCAAGCTAGGAGGTAAAATACCTACACATACAGAAATGCAATCAGAATCAAATCAGAATGGCATCTCCCCCAGCCTTAGCTCTTACACTGCCAGTTGGCAAAATACTTTAAACCAGGCATTTTCTGAGTTAATGACCAGCTGGGTTAAAGTCTCATATTCATTTTAGGCTCTCAGCTCCAGCTAGTCATTTATCAGTCCAGAACGTCCTTTCCACTGGGCATCACTTCAAAATAATTCGCTTGCCACAAACAACACAGCAGTCTTCACTGTACGAGCACAGTAAAAGGATGAAAACTAAAATGAAGCAGATCTGCTGTAAGACACTCGCATGCCTAATCTATTCCCCAGGCTAATAATTCAGTGAGAGGTAACGTGCATTAAGTATGCCACACATTTTAGTTATTGCAAACATAAAAGAAAGGATGTATTAAAACAGTTGATAATAAACTAAAAAATAATCAAGGATAAGTTGATAAAACTGCTTAGGAAATCAAACAGTAGGAAAGTGGCAAAGGAAGTATTATTATAGATGAAACCACAGGAGCTAAGCTGTGAATGCAAAGACTTCAACAAGAAAACAGACTCTAAGTGAGAGAAAATAACTCAACAGCACAGTTTATGAAGAATCAGACGTTATTCTTTGTAGGCAGTATTTTAAAAGCCATCTAAAAATCAAATATTCTTGAATTGCTTGCTTGCTTATTCCACACATAGTCCAAGATGAGATATTTATCAACATGAAAAGGGGATGGGTAACTTTGCTTTTGAACAACAATCTTAGGAATATCAAAAACAAATTTAACCAACCATTTAAATTTAAAACATGCAGTAGCCCTGTACAAAACACCTACTAAGACACAGTAGAAAGATGAACTCCTTGTTCAGCGAGTGTTTTAAAGTATAATAGAAATAGGTCCTGTAATTTTCTCTTTGTTTGATCTTTCCAGTAGGAAAAACAAACAAAAACCAAACCACAGCTGACTTATTGAAGTTGTTTGTTCTAGTCAGGAAGTTTATACGGAGATGTATGGCTATAGAGACGATTTCAGAAGAACATATTTAAGCTGAATGAACTAGTCGTAATCTGATTCCCCAGTCTTACAAAAGGCTCTGAGGGAGTACGAGGAGCTCTACAATGTTATGAAAATTAAAGGTGTACCATGCTAATACAATAAAGTATGTTTATGCTTACAAGTGACTCAAGACCAATTTACAGTTTTAAAGGTTTGAAAACAAAGGAAGAAAGAGCAACAAAAACAAAAAAATACCTGTGGTTTTCTTCATGATGCTGTAGAATACTCCACCCTGCTGGAACAACTGAGGAAGCCCCTTTGCATAAGACCAAACATCTTCTCCTGTAAAAATCAAACACAATTGTGAGGATTAAGCACTCCTATTTTAACATCACAGACAACAGCTGAAAAATGTAACTCCTTGGAATAAATTGTCACTCTCTTAAATGCAATTAAGAATTTGAATTCTGATTGCTTATTTGTAGAACACGAACCTAGGACACTGGTCAACTTACAGGAAAACATCCCATAGTCCGACGTGCTCCAGTACAAAGGTTCCCAAATTTGATGTGATCCAAGCTGCAGCTCCCGGTTCTTTGCCAGGCCGTACACCGAAATCTCCTCTCCCCTCTTACCACATGCTTACGCTAGGAGATGACTGACACTCTTCCAAAATTCAGGCACGTATCCTTGTGCATTAAAGCCTCAATTCTGTATCCCTACACCTTTCCCCAGACGGGGTCTTAGTGTCACAGCGGCCACACAGCGGGCTTCACGCTGCAGCACGAGCCCCTGCGCAGGCAGCTGGGCAGAAATCATGTCCCTACCTCCTTCCCCCTTCCTCTTCTTAAGGCTCGGCAGCAAAATGCCGACGCTGGGGCCCAGCAGCCCCCTGGAACAGGCGTTTTTCAAATGCGCCAGAAATGGCGTTGAAATGTGACAACCTGAAATGCTGCTGAGGGGTTAACAGACAAAGCAAAAACAGCAGCCCCCCTGCCCCAAGATTACGTTAAGGAAGGTAAAGAACGGAGAAGGAGCTACAAGGACAGTATCAGCGACCTAACAGAGCACCTGCTCCATCCTCAGGCGTGCTGCTCCTCATTCTGCTAACCACTCACCTGCTTCCTAGCAGTGGCACGTGGCGTAGCCGACAGAGCCGCGCAAACAAAAACTACTAACAATGCAGAAACAATTACTGGGCATTTACATTTTCCTTAAAAAATGAGTGTTCTCCCCCACGTCACGTCAAAGCTTCAGGGATAGTACTGAGGTGGAAATCGCAGCCTTCTTTCATCATTACAATCTCCACAGCCGTTTCTCTCACTGTTCTGTTAAAACCGGAGAACGTGAATCATCAGCTAAAGTTAACTGGGACAGGGATAGCTGGAAAGCGTGAGGCTGCGAAGTACTGCCCACCAATATTTCTTCGCTTGCTCTTAAGAGCAAAATAAAAGCACAGAGTTATTTTTAGCAGCTTACACACCCAGTGAACAAAGCCCTCCTGTGCCTGCACTGCATAACCCACCAGGTACGCCACCCCTCGGGGAGGAGAACGGCCGACCCCACGACAGTGGCTTTACGTGGCACCGCCCGCTCTGAAAGCCTTGGTGCCGTTCCCCGCCTGCGCCCCGCCAGAAGGATGCTGCGGGCCGCCTCCCCGCTCCAGGTGTTCTTCAAGTCCCCGTTCTCCGTAACAGGGAACGGCACCTCTTCGTGTCCTCTCTTTAGACACTCAAAGACAGGAGCCCTACGTAATCTGGCTCACTGTAAACGCACTCATTAAACCACAGGCATGCTGTTTCCTTCCATTCATTTGCACATCGAGCTCACAGCTTTGACCGAGCACTAAAACGACACGCTGGCCTGGTCAACAGGCATTCACTTCCCAGCAAGAAAATCCAGCAGAGAAGCCACCTACCACTCTTTCTTATTTTCTGGCCACAGCCAGCAGCCACACAGTGGCTGACTCTGTTTAAGGACCCCCATGCTGCTGCATTTAGCAGCCCGCTCTTATTTGAAGGGTTCCCATCCCTCCCACAAGGCCACCACCAGGCTTTTAGGAAAAGTCCAGTTTTACAGCCTCAGGCATGCTTTGTCACGCCTTGCACCAGAGAAGCAGCTCTGCTTGGCAGCTTTTTACGTGACACTAGCAAGGACCACGGGCAGAAAAGTATGGTGGGCAGGGCTCACCAAACAAAAACATTGAAAGCCACTGAAAGAAAGAAAGGAACCAAAATAAACCCTTGTGCTGTTTTGAGAAAGAGGTCTCAGATTGGAACAGCAAAAAGAACCAAAACAATTCTCTGGAGCTTCCCAGGCGGGAGTAACTACTGCGCGTAATTCAGCTGAACTATGTTTGAGGTCTGCAGGTTTCCGTTCCCAGCTGGGTCTGACCGTTTTGGTTCTGTCTACAACGGCAGTAAGACATTTACAGGTCACAAACCGATCTGGGCGATCGTTTAGCTGGATGCAAAGCTCCCTCAGGCCGCTGTACTCACCGCAGGGCTGATGTCCTCCCCACTATTTCCACCGCAGCGCTCCCCCGGAGCAGGCTCCGGCCCCGCAGCAGGAAGGCAGGGCAGCAAACGCCGCGCACCCTGCCCGCAAGCACGCCTGGAAAGAGCGGGCGCAGACCAACCCGTGCCAGCGGCAGCCCGCAATGGTCACCGCGTGCAGCAGAGGAGGCGTGCAGCAGCGCTAAGCAAACCCAAAGCTCTGCTGATAAACGCAGGCTACAGGGAGCTGCGGCTGGCTTTAAAACCCACTGTTTAAATCCCAGCAAATCCTGGCAACAATTAATTGGTTTAATTCAAACCTGGCCATTTGGATTTCACACGAGCTGACAGGTTCATCAATGCAAAACAAACCAACCAAAATAGATTCATACTCGGCTTGCACGTATCCGGAGTGGTTTTGCCTGGGTGTAATTAAATCAGTTTAAAAACAAAATGCTTTCAACTATGCTGATGTGAAATTAAAATTCCTTTAGTCACTTCCTTATAGAATTGTATAGTTGGAGCTAAATAAAAATAGGGGTAAAAGCTTCACATTTTATGCATGTTTTTTGTAAAGTAGCTCAGAAAAAAAATTACAGTATCTAATTACCCAAGGGTTATTTTTAAATTATGTATGTAAAAATTAAATAACATGGTCTAAAATTTTAATGAGTTAACGAGCCAAGACCAGAAGAGAAAAATCCAAGTAACTGCAATGGGAAAGAAGCATCAATCCACCCAAGAGGAGACTCTGTAACAAAAATCTTCTAAGCACCCAGAACTAATAGCTCTAGATCAGTGAAGACAAACTTTAACTACAGGCATGGGAAAAAAAAAAAAAAAAAAAAAGAAAAAAGAAAAAAACTTTTGGTCCAGAGAGCCTACTTTAATAGCACCTCTCCTCTTCATGTCCTAATCTGACCATGTTGGATGAATATTTTTAAGAACAATAAGTTAGAGCAAGAGCATGAAGGCCAAGCTGACTCTCAAACTTTGCAGCACTCTTCTTTAATACCAGAGAAACCTAGCTGAGAAGCACTGAGGTTTCCCTTCCCAGAAAGGCTGAACATGCCAGCCCGAGGAGCTGGCACCTAAACCCTATTAAGAAAGGCTTAGGAAATGTCTTCGGGTTTGTTTTCCCACTGAAAAATAACAATTGGAAGTAGCCAACCGCCTAGATTTTTTCCACGAGTATTGTTGAAGGAAAATGAAGCCCTGATGCGAAAAGCGGCTACATAAAAATAGCACCTTATTCAGTCGCTGCCCAGGTTGTTGTAGCTGGGTGGTTTATCACTTGCTGCCACTTTTAGTTCCATTAGTAACGCAACATGGATACAGTTGGGGAAGGGTGAGGTAAAGGCTATTCTGACCTGTGCTTCACAGGAGGCATCTCACAGCGGGGAGAGTCAAAGGCAAAAACCAATCCTTGAGCACAAGGCTCACAGCTTATACGTGAGTAGATGCAAAAAGGGAGGCGCCTTAGTGCTGAAGTCACCAGGATACTTTGAAAGCACCTCCGAGGCTTCTGTAAGCCAGCGAGCACATTTTCGAGCCTATTTCTTGAACGCTCTTTTAGTTTCACCTTGGAATTCGGCGAGCTTTCCGACCCAGCCTTTCCCTGCACTTTGGAACTGCGACCCGAACGCTGGGGCGGCGAGGCGGCAAGTGGCTCGGCGCGCTGTCGTGCCAGAGATAGCGGAGCGAACAGCCGGGCTCGGGAGAAATCAAAGTTCTGCACTATGAACTTCTGACATGTCGCTCCGGACTTATGTAATGGGTTTGTTTCTGCAATATCACGTGCCTCAGCCACGCCAAATCCCTCCGGCAGAAGGGGAGACTCCCACAAAAAAAAAAAAGCCTGCAAACATGACTATTCGACTTGTTCGTGCAGCTAAACGATAATTGCTCGTCTGCTTCCTGTCAGTAACAGCAGCGATGGTGAAACTTAACAAAGAGAAGTCATTGCAACGTAGTTCGGTCGTACATGTTGGGGAGGAGAAGAAAAAAAAAGGAAAAAAAACAGACCAAAAAAATCTGTCTTTTGTCAGTCAGCAGATTAATATATGTAATTATCTGAAGAGACTGGCGTGCGAGTGAAGGCCCAAATCTCCTGAGTCCACATATGAGAATAAAAGCCACAGGCAACGGAGAAAAGTTCATTAGTTTTGAATTATTACCAGGCATTTACACGAGTGACAATTTATAAGCTTAGCTTTGCTACCCTACGTCTACAGCTGGGCTTCAAATACACATTTAGCTTCTTTCAGTTTCTCCTCTGCCTGCATTCTGAAATAATGCTTTTCATGGTTCCTGCTTGAAAAATAAATAAATAATATAAATAAATAAATAAACACCCAGACCTTCACATAATGAGCAGATTAGCTTAGGAGACAACGCTGTATTGATCTGCTTACACCAACACAGCTCCCTGTGGGGAGAAACACCAGGACTTTATCCTAATACAGGGGTGAGAATTTAGTCCTCAAACTTCCGACGAGCAGCCAACATCCCCCTCTCACATCTACTCTGAATTTCTTTCCTGTGACCCGGGGGAGATGTAGGAAGCGGGCGTGTGTAGCTCACACAACACGCGCATCAAATGTCTGCTTAATGAGATGCTGGAAAAACAAACAGAGAGCGCAGGTAGAGAGACAGACAGAGAAGGAAAGGCATCGACTCCTAAACGGCAATTTCTAAGAGAGGCTTTCACAGCAAAGAAAAAACAAGCACCTCATACACACATTTTAAAATTCACAACACTGAAAATCACGGACAGCACGCTAACTGTTCCTCTAAGAGAGGAGTAACGACACTAACCTGCTCCATGGTTACAGCAAAAAACAGATGTATATAACTGTATTTTGTAAAATTTTATCTCCCACTTAAAAACCACAATTTTAAAATACAACCCGAAGCCAGCCTTACCCATTAGTGTTGCTAGAAGACACAGAGAGTACATCTCCTTATCAACCTGCTCTTGCAGCTCCTTCGATGAGATTTTACTAGTCACAGCAACGTCTTCATGCTTCACGGCATGGGCCGAGTGCGCTGCAGTCGGCGGGCTGCTTTCCTCCTTGCCTTTCAGGATCTCTATGGCAATTCTGTCGCCGTGCTGCAGAGGCACGGGTTCGTTCTCCATGCCTTCTTTGGGAGGCAGCAGCTCTTTAGGAGGAAAACCATAGCGAATGCACTGCAAGTACGGAGGGATATTGAATTCTCTGGCTATGCTCTCCTGCAGTTCCAAGAAAGTGGTGGTGCACTTCAGGGTGAGCATTGACTGCCTCCCATCATTGGTCGTTATTCGGATTTTCTTCTCTTTTGTTGATGTAGGTGAATACGGGGCTTTCGTTGGCGTAGCAGGTGCAGAGGACGGCCCCTCACGAACAGCCCCCGGGGAAACAGTCCTAGGTTGCCCTTTATGCTCTTGTTTCAATTTTTCGCTTTTCCGTTTCTGCATCACAGAAGCCTGGTCTGCAATGTTCTGCTGAATAGTTCTTTCAGTTTTGCTCATATTTAGCTCCTCCTTGTGCAAAGTTTTTGTCTTCTGTCCGGTCAAAATAATTTTGGTGGGAAGCTGTGCCTCTGCCTCTTGTCCTTGCTGCACCTCGTCAGCTCTTTGGGCGTGAGCACCGTCGATATTTACAGGGGTGTAATCATCGGGGTTCTTTTTGGCAGTTTGATGCAATATCGTGTTGACAACTTTCTGAACAAGAATCTCGCTCCCGAACTCCCCGGGGAAGTGCTTGGTAACGAGCTTCATGGCAACATCGTACACGTTGCTGTTCAGAGAGGTGTCGCTTTCGTACTGGAACCAATAGACCGTCTCTCTCACCACTCTTCCACCCCACTCCAGAGTAATAGGGAACGCTTCGGGCAGATTGTCGTATTCTTTACCTTCCCAGTAGTGCTTGAATCCGCAGCCGCACTTGCCACCCGTGGACCTGGTGTTGGTTCTGTCCCCGTCCAAGTAGGAGACGGACCCATCCTCTCTGACGCGGCGCACCAGGTTGCCGTGACACCAGTTGCAAGCAGTCAGACTGCTCAGGCTGTAGTCGGGCACCAGCACGTCCTTCGCAGGGTTGTAAGAACACACCAAGCTGTTGAGGGGAAAGCTGTAGTTTTTGTCAGGCCTGAGTTGCCCGTGGGTGCTTTTCGCCAGGTTGTACAACTTCCCGCCCGGCGCCAGCCACTCTGGAGGCACGTGGTGCTCCGAAAGGGCCCCGCAGATGAGGCACCTGTGAAGGCGGTTGTCCGTCACCGCTTTTTTGGCGGCGGCGGTGACTTCTTCGGGCTGGACTCCTATGACACCAGTCCTTCTGTAGAAATACTGATGCACGTCGGCGACAAGACTGGGATGAATACCGTGTTTGCTCATGAAAACCTCCTCCATGGCAGCAACCAGCCTCATCAAGTACTTATCTTGCAGGCTTCTGTCTCCTCCAATAACGCAACCGCCGTCCTCCTCTAACTTGATGTACTTTTTGATGAGGTCTTGAGGAACTCCCCAGGCTTTGGGAAGGAGCTTCCTAGGCAGTTTAGGTAAAGCAGCACCTTTTATTCCAACTAGAGGGATATAATGGTTACGCCCCGAACTACTCCACGCAATGCAGATCGGCTTGTTCAACATGCCGTCTTTCCCCATGCACTTCTCTAGGGGTACCAGGCCGGGGAGGAATGTCGCTGAATAATCCCCGGAGCTCCGCATTCCGCTCAGGGAGTCTAACAGGATGATAGGCCGGTGAAGCACGTTGGCCAGGCCGAAGATGTGGATGTTCCTGAGGCCCATCGGCACGCCTTCGGGAGGAACGAACAAGGGGTCGCACTCGTTGATGATGTCCTCCCACTCGGCTGCGTCGATAAAATCGTGGAAGAGCGCCTTGTAGTGGCTCAGGTTCTCCTCAAAGTGCTTCTTCAGGTTCTCCCGCAGCGCGTGCCAGAACAGCTCCCGGCCAACGAGCGCCCGCGAGACCGCGTGGACCAGGCAGTGGCCGTCCCCGTCCACGTGGACGGGGATGAGGCACTCCTGGCTGTTGTTGGCCTTCTTGATGTCCTCCAGAGTGTCGTGCAGGTAGACGAGGCTGCCCGAGCGGTCCTTGCCGTAGCCGATGGTTTCCACGTGCTCCGGCTCGATGAGGAAGGCGCGGTCGCCCAGCAGGGAGCAGTCAAAGATGTCTCCCTGGTTCATCTCCGTCAGCAGCTTGGCCTTGCCCGTCTGCTTGTCCATGCCGTAGCGGGCCAGGATGGGGGCCAGCAGCTTGCAGTGGTAGTTGGAGAGCCCCATGACTTTGACGAGCTCCGTGCTCCGGCGGGGCGGGCTGACGCCCAGCAGGGCGTTCCGCAGCAGGTTGTGCAGCACCACGTCGGGGTCCGTCACCTCCTCCACGGCCAGCAGCTGCCGCTGCTCGTGGCGCCGCCCGCAGTCCGTGCACTCGATGCTGCCGCCGCCCTGCGGCCCGGCGGCCGGGAAGAACAGCCGCGCCTGGCATTTGGGCTCGGGGCAGGTGCCCGAGAAGATGCGCCGCTCCCGCTTCTTGCCGCCGGCCGGCGGCGGCGCCGGCGCCTGCTGCTGAGGAGACGGCGGCGGCGGCGGCGGCTGCTGCTGGGGCTGGGACATCTCCGGCGCTGCGCTGCGCTGCGCTCCGCTCCCCGCCCCCCACCCCGGCCGCCGCAGCCCGGCTCCTCCTCACGGGCTCCCCGCCGCCGCCCGCCGCTGCCGCCCGCCGGCCCCCATCCGCCGCGGAAGCCGCCGGCACCGCCGCCGCCGTTGCCCGCAACGCAACGGCCGCTCGCACTTCCCCGCCGGCCGCGCAGGCGCCGCGCCGCCGGGGCCGTCGGGAAGGGGAGTCCCGGCCGGGAGGGCGGCCCCGCGGCGGGGAAGGGAGAGGGCAGGGCGCCGGGACTACGAGGGCCGTCGTGCAGCGCGGTCACGGGGAGAGCAGGGAGGGGAGAGCGGAGCCGGCTGCGCCGCCCCGCGGGGATTGTGGGAGTTGTAGTCTGCTGCCGGTGGGGAGCGCCCGTGGGGTCCGCCGGCGCTGCCATGGCGCTGACGCCGGGGCGGGGGGGGTGGCGGGGTCCAGCCGCCACCTCACCGCTGCGGGTGGCAGGCGGGGTGGCCTCACACCTGTGGGCAGCTCAGCGCCACACTGCTGCCTCACTGCCCCTCCTCACAGGAACAGGAGGAGAAAATACAATCGAAAAAGGCTCAGGGGGTGAGATAGGGACAGGGAGATCACCCACTAAGTACCATCATAGGCAAAACAGACTGAGCATAGGGAGATTAATATAATTTATTGCCTACTCATAACAGACTAGAGCAGTGAGAAACTAAAATCATACTAAAAACACCTTCCCCTCAAACACCCTCTTCTGCATCCTCCCCCCGAGGGGCACAGGGGAGCAGGGAATGGGGGCTGCGGTCAGTCCCTGTCGCTTCGTCTCCGCCGCTCCTTCACGGTCCCTCTCTGCCCCTGCTCCCCGTGGGGTCCCTCCCACGGGATGCCGTCCTGCCCGAACTGAGCCTGCGGGGGCTGCCCACAGGCAGCAGCTCCTCAAGAACTGCTCCCACACGGCTCCGTACCACGGGGTCCATCCCCCAGGAGCAAACTGCTCCAGCACGGGTCCCTCAAGAGTAGCAGCTCCCACCACATCCACCCGCTCCACCGGGGGCTCCTCCACGGGCTGCAGCGTGGAGATCTGCTCCGTGTGGGACCCGTGGGCTGCAGGGGGACAGCCTGCTCCACCAGGGGCCTCTCCACAGGCCGCAGGGGAACTGCTGCTGCCTGCCTGGAGCACCTCCTGCCCACCTTGTCCACTCACTGCTGTCTGCAGGGCTGGTTCTCTCACATTTTCTCACTCCTCTCTCCCAGCTGCTGTTGCACAGCAGATTTTTCCCTTCCTTAAATCGGCCCTCCCAGAGGCCCAACCAGCCAGCACTGGTCGCTGGCGCTGGCCAGAGGCAGGTCCCTTTGGAGCCGGCTGGAGCTGGCTCTGATCTGCCATGGGGCAGCTGCTGGGCTCTGCTCGCAGAGGCCACCCCTTCAGCCCTCCTGCTACCAAAACCTTGCCATGTAAACCCAATACAGGGGAGAGCCCCAAGGGCTTCCCAGCCATGGAGCTTTTCAACAAGCATCTCTGAACCTGCCTGTCCTCCCTGGCCAACTCCCGTGCAGCTACACCAGGCCCTGCCCCGGGGGTGAGCGGTGGCCATGGGAGGTGTGCCCCAGCTGCCAGCTGCAGATAGCGAGACACAGGAGGCCTCAGGGTGAGGTGTTAGCGCCAGTGATCCCGCCTGCTGGCGTCACACACACAGATAATGAGGGAGCAGAGGTGGTACGGACCTTATCTCCAGAAGCCATCTGAAATGGTACTTCACAGGCTGGGAGATGAGTGCCTGGAGAGCAGCTCAGCAGAAAGGGATCTGGGGTTGCTGGTCAACAGCAGGATCGACACGAGCCAGCAGCCTGCCCTGGCAGCCAAGAGGGCAAACTGCATTTTGGGGTGCATTAAACACAGCACAGCCAGCTGCTCAAAAGAGGTGATTCTCCCCCTGTGTTTAGCATTGGTGCAGCCTCACCTTGAGTACTGTGTGCGGTTCTGGTCTCCACAATATAAAAAATGATCTTAAGGTCCTTGAATGCATCCAGAGTAGGGCAGCAAATCTGGTGAAAGGGCTGGAAGGCATGTCCTGTGAGGAGAGGCTGAGGACACTTGGGTTGTCAGGTCTGGAGAAAAGGAGGAAGAGGCAACCTCACTGCCCCCTGCTCCTTCCTGAGGAGGGGAGGTGGGCAGCGAGGGCCGGCCTCTGCTCCCTGGTAGGCGATGACAGGACACATGGGAACGGCACAAAGCTGCGCCAGGGCAGGTTCAGACCTGACATTAGGGACAATTTCTTAACTGTGAGGGTGGTCAGACACCAGAAAAGTCTTCCTAGAGAGGTGTTTGATGCCTCAGGCCTGTCAGTGTCCAAGAGGCGTTTGGACAATGCCCTTAATAATATGCTTTAAATTTGGCTAGCACTGAATATTCAGGCAGTTGGACTCAATGGTCTTTGTAGGTCCCTTCCAACTGAACTATTCTTTTTTTATATAAAATTTCCAACAAAAATGAGAGGGAAAAATGTTCACAACTTCCAGCCTAATTACTGTGGCTGGCAGCACATTCATGCAGAGATCTTAAGATGGGTTACTTTTGGCTCACATTGTTTAGATTCTCCTGAAATTCATTCCTGACGGTGATTTATCCTTTAATAAAGGAAGACAAAAGCTGAACTTGTGGAAGACAAGATAGCACCTCTCTGAGGTGGCTACCCTCGATAGCGTTGCCAAGTACCAGAGCCACCCAGCCCTACAAATAGGACAAAAATGAGGGCTGCTTCCCTCCTCTGTCATCCCACTGCTGTAAAGCAAACACCTGATGTTAACATCCCAGGGACTTGTTTATTCTGTACTCACCCAAATGATTTAAAATTAGACAGAGTAGAAATAATAGAAAATGTGTTTTGCTTGCACTTTCCAATGCAAACAGTGGGTTTCACTTTCATTAATCTGTGGAAAGTAATTTATGATTTTTGCACCTGGCATTTAAGTTATAAAGATTAAGATGATTAATACATACAGAAAAAACACTGTTTGTATGCTTTATCACAGGCTCTAAGATAAAAAATGTCTCCAGGCCTGGTCCTGTGACAGACTGAGCACTTCCACCTTCTAGCCAAGTCAGTGGAGCTGAGCATGTTCATTACCTCTTAGGTACAATAATTTGTCAAGCACAGAAAATGTATATGCGGGTGTAAATATATATATTCCACAGTGTAATCTGTTATCTGATCTTTCAAAATCTGGGACAGGTTTGAAGAGGAGAAGGTGAAAATTGTGAGACAGCTTTTCATTCTTGCCTGCTACTAATTCTTATTTATGTGTATGACAGTAGGGTAGCAGCATCACAAGGTACATAATCCTGCCAACGTGCGTTTTGCCTGAGGATAAATCAACAGTCTGTGCCCATTCGCTCCTTCGCCTTCCCTACATAAGAAAAAGGAATGCAGTAAAAAATGCAAATAGGGAAGCTTCTGTCCACTGTGAAACTGTATGGGAACCGCGGAGAATGAAGACCATTCAGAGGGCATCAGATGGTGACAATCCTGTTGTGACCGAGCCTGCATTTTGAAGGAATGTCTAAGAGCTTTTCTGTGCCATCATCGGTTTCTGGAGTAGTCCACTTCTTAACAAATGGCAAATAAACACGTTTGTCATTGCTTAATAGTACTTCGTATTAAATAATAGGTAGCACTCTGGTGAAATAATTAGCTTTTACTATCAAAACTGACAGATTTTTTTTTTAACGTTTTATTTACTTTTTTTTATGTTATATTTAAAACCAGTTGTCTTTATGAAAGCACTTGTTAAATTACGACTGTAAAGTCAAATGCGTTTCTCCTTCTTATTCTCTGCATTAATTTCACTGACAAATAGTATTCAGTAAAGGAATCTAGCTTTTATGGTGACTTGACCCTAATTATTCTAGCTATATGCAGACTTACCATCAGGATTGATTGCCCAACTGATTTCTGCAGCTAAAAACTTTTATCACAGAATCTTTGGTAAAAATCACAGTTTTCTGGCAAGGTAATGATTTATGCAAGTTAAATACATATTTATTTACAAGCTGTATACACTGTATCTGGCAAACAGGATAAGGAAATTATGTGTTATGTGACTGAACACAGGTCATGCAAGTAACTAAACCTTTGAACAGCCTTAGAGGAAAATTCAAGAAACACAGTATCTGTCTTGTTCGTAGATAACCTGCAGAAGCGCAGCATCAAGTCATATCAGAGGTCACGGCAATAACCACAGCTTTGTCACAAGCAATGTGAACAGTGACATCACAGTCAGGAAAAGTAAGGTTACTTTCAAAACTACCACACAGTTGAAGATCACAATTACCACAAAGTTGAATTTACTTACGGTGACTCAGAAGAGTGATAAATTACCAGCAGCGGGATATATCTGAGCCCATGCTACTTTGCAGATGAGGACTGAGCACTGCCAGGAACACTATCCTGGCATTCATTCCTGGCCAAGGATGTGAGGTCTAAAATGTTAAGTTTGATCTTCACACAGCGCTGTTCCCTCTCTTCCTTGTCCTTCGCCCTCAGGGAAGGGATCATCCCCAGGTGGAAGCAATTACTTCTCACGGGGAGTTGTTTCTTTGAAAGCCTTTGGAAGAGCAATGGCAGAAGTGTCCTGTGAAGGAGTTTCCATCTAAACAGAAAGAAAAGATTAGTGCAGCGTGCCAAGGAGCAGGTGATGATGAAGACTAGAAGACGCTCTATTTTGTCAGGAAGTGAAAACTATTATCAGCCTTCTGATACAATTGTGTACACAACGGTGTGCTTTCATTAGCCTGCGCTACACCAGCTAACAGTCTGGTATCACCTTCACCAGCCCCGCTAGAGCTGATGCTGCTTAGCCTGCAGGCCCAGCGGTTTTGCCTGAACTGGCCCTAAAAGCACTGCTCGTTTCAGCTTTACATTTGAGAAAGAGGAAAGAGAAGACACAAATGTGAGCTGGAGGGAACATGGTAATATGCATCACAGCCCAAAATGAGTGCAACTTTTTTATATGTTGATACAACATTTTGGATACACCCTAATGTCTAAAAAGCATGTCTAGTTCTTACAGTATCATCAGTACTCTTAGTACTATCTGCAAAGAGGCAGCGCTGGGTGCCTCGGCACACGGAGCAGCCCAAACCCATGCAGTGCAGACTCACGTATTTACTGCTCTTGGTAAGCCAATTCTGCTCTCCTGACCTGGACTGCCTGTACTTTGTCAGCGCTGACTGTCGTAGGCGTTCCTAACAACCTGAGCACTAACTACACTTACTGCAGTGTGCCAAAGGTGTTGCTCACAGCCCTTCTGCACTTCCTCATCCTCAGGGGCAAGGTGCAGCCACGCACAGCACTCTGGAAGGACAGGAATCCCCAGTGAGCAGCTTCGGTTCAGCGTTCATAAAGGTTTGGGTTAATTAATGGTAAGCTGGTGGTGGTTAGAAAACAGCATCCGACTTTTTATGAGGAGCTGGGCTGGTAACTCCTGACCTGGATTCATCCAACAGAATAACCTCGTATCCCTCTTCTACAGTCTCCTGATGATTTCCGAATTGAAAAACGCTCTTTTCTTCAGTGCTTTCCCAGAGCCACAGCTTGAACTGCTGCCACTGCAACAGGTTCTGCACTTCTTGCCACTAGGAGATGCACCTTGTGAACACTGAGGGCATTCCTACATACAAGGCCAAAACTGGGCCACTCAAAATGTGGTAGGTGTGTTAGCCAAACACAAGCATGCTAGGAAAGCAACATGCCAAAGGGGAGGAAGGCACAAACATTCTAATTCTAATGTTAATTACAGCTATCCAAATTACCTGTTCAGAGGCTTTGCTGCTGCAAAGTCAAGTTCCCAGTGTTTGTTCAGGTACAAACTGGCCCAGTAACAGCAACCATACAGCTCTGCCTCCCTTTTTTCCTTCCTGTTCAGAGCAGGGACAACCTCTGCATGCAAGACGAGCTGCTCAATGGCTGCACTGTTTTGCTTGCTTGTTTTTGTTTGTTTGTTTTTTTTTTTAACCTAGGTTTTTCTGTTGTTTCTTGGATGAAAATCTGGCTTGCAGGCCTCATTTTGCAAAGCAATTTGATTGATTTCACACACAAACTCCTTTGCAAAATTAAGGCTCCACATTTTTTATCCTGAAACATCTCTTTGAGACTCATTGCTAACATTAAAGGAGACAATTAATGAAATTGATTCATCAGAACAGGCAGTGTCCAGCAACCGTCAATAGAAAATCCATCTTTAGGGCACTCAACCATTAAAAAAGAGGAGAATGTAAGTGTTATTAGCTTAGATGTGTAACTTGATTACATGGAAATCTCAATGGCAATTACTGTGAATATTTATCAGCTTTCTGTAGTGCTCTGTCAAATGCAAATTGAAGAAATGGTACAATCCCATTATACTAAAAGATTAATGCCTCAAAATAAAATAGGTTGAGCGACTAACACGCTCACTGCCGTATTGATTTGTGTGCTCACAGAGAATGCACAGTCACTGATCTCAGCAGCTGTTAAAGGCTTACTTAAATCTGCATGACATTCACACGTATTTATGTGTCCCAATTTTTGTCTGGTCCTTAGCGAAATTCTCTGCAAACGCCCAGTTTAGAAGAGATGAATGAACAACCATGTCCAGCATAGAAGAATTTTCAAGTGAAGGGTGTAAATGGGTGACACAATGAGTGCTTCTTATAGAGAATGATACCTGGCTTGTGATTGTGCTTAAATTTGGAAGTAATTGACAAGTTGAGAGCCTGTATTTCTCAGACTTGAAGGCATAGGAGAGAACCTATGAAGTATGAAATGGTGGGAGTGGAGAAGATGGTTGGAAATCAAAACCAAAATCTATCCTCAAATTTTCTCCTGAGGATTTTAACCTAGGTGTTGTTACAGTTCAAATATAAACTAGAAGTACCCTTCAGACTGATTTATTGCACTCTAGCAACTAACATGCATAAATACCCTTACCACCAGCAGCAAGGTGTTATAATAATTTGATATATTATACATACATGTAGATAGGTATCTCAAAATATTCTTAGTCCATTTTACATATCTAAAGTTCTAAAAAAAGGAGGCTTCAAAAACAAAGAAATATGACCCTACTGCTGAATAGGAATTGCTTTGAGAAGATACTTTTCATGAATCTGATGTAAAGCCATTCATGGTAACAATGAAGACGTATCATCTATTAAAAAAACTTACAGCTTTTTTTGCATTGACTTACTTCGTGCCATAAAATCATTTGCTTGTATCATGGAAGAAAAATGCATAAGGTGATTTTCAATTAACTCTTGTCCTTCAGTAATTTTACTAGAAAAAGAGCAACAAAAAGACAAATTGCTCCTGGAGACTTTGCAGTTTCTGATCTGTATTATCACATCCATAACATTATGGATGGTATTAATTTCTTTAAGTACAATGCAGATAGCCTGAATCCAAAGCCACGTACCATTAATCATGTGGGACAGTGCTGAAACTTTCTCCTGTGTTGTTTTGCTGGATTCAGTTCTGGCAGTAGGTGTCAGCAGAAGCTCACCGAGGAAGCCTTCTCATCCATCCCCAGACCTGCCACGCTGCACGGATGATGCATTAGGGCCCTAAGGTACAACAGCATTGTCACCCTAGTGCCTTTTATCTGACTAATCCAATACAGAAAAGCAGAGGGGCCAAGTGCTGAACGTCCTAGATGACTGTATACAACTGAGCAAACGAGCAGGACATACTGCAAGTCAAGCTTTGCCTGCACACTGAGGTTCATTCACATAGCAGATGTGGTGGGGTCATTCACAAGATGCACATTGATACAGCAGAACATTGCTGGTTGGAGAACAGTGTGCATTAAAAACATGAGTACCTGCGCTGGGGTCCAGAACGTAGCAGGAGATCTGCTCAAATAACAACAAAACGGGGGTGAAGAGAAAGCAAAGAAAGGGTCTCACTATGTCATGACTTTACCATACACCACTGCATCAGGAAGATTCAGTGGATATAATTTTAAGGGGAGGATTTCAAATAAAATCATACTGAGGTCCTTCATTGCCAACACATTTACTACTCAGATTAACAGCTATGTGCTAGTAAATACGTCACACTATAATGCAGTAGGACAAAGTTGGCTAAAAGGTAGAAAGTTTGAGAGAGATTCTGTTGGCACAGGAGATAAGTAAGGCATCCTACAGGGAAGGTTTTCTAGATCTGGCTCTGAGAAAATCTATCGAGTGAAAACAAGTAGCAAGCAAGTTGTACAACTGTAAAAAACAAACAAACAACAAAAAAAACCAACCTACATCAAATTACCAAGTAGAAACCAATACAATCACACACACATAATAAATAAATAGATAAATAAATAAAAATAAATCCAAGGAAGTCAAAGTAGAAAGCAATGCACAATTACACAGATATAAGGATATAAGGAGGACATTTTGCAGAAACATTATCAGTACGAGGATGATTGACAATGCCAGTCCAAAATGGTAACCTCCTTTCTCTCGGTGAAATGGTAGCAGGCCACATACACGAGAAGAAGCGATAGCTGCTTTATCTGGACATTCATGAGTTTTGGTGTCCTCTCATGTGACACTTCATAGCACAGATCAGCTAGTGCTGTCCCAGCTCGAAAAGCCACGATTACAGCACACTTATGTAACCAGCAGAGCAGCTGGTCACCACCAAACCGCAAAAGCATATCAAAACGAGGGTATGCAGGCATCTGTCCTCAATCTGTTCATTAATTACATGCAAGATTATACTTATTAAACCTGGGGGAAACACTAAGCTGGAAAGAGTTGGAAGCACTGTGAGGGATAAATTTATAGTTCAGAATGATCTTGACAAGCCAATGAAATAAATAGGTTTAGAAATCAGCAGCTACAATACGTTAGCCCCACTTATAATCACAAGATAAGGGAATAAATTTATTGGAACCATTCTTCAGAGATGATCAGGGTATACAGTGAATCACGCGCTGATCGTGAGTCAGTCGTGTCATATTGTTATGAAAATGCAAAGCCTTCTAAAGGCTTTAGTACAAAAGTGTCACAGGTAAGATAGTATGATCAGCACAGGGGCACCTGCAAGCACAGCGTGTGCGGGTACCTCATTCCAAGGAGTATGTGAACAAACGGGGCAAAGTCCAAGGTAGATGAATAAAATATAGGCATAAGTCTAGAAAAAAAACGGAGATGTGTGAGAAATAATGGGTGACCTCATGTAAGCATGCAAGAGCTGGGTAACTGCAGCTGGTATCAAACACAGACTGGAGGTAGGAGTCAAGATCTCAGTAAATAAAGAAATATGATAAAAAATGAGATGTTACAAGAAATAACATGTCTGAGGTTATACTGCTTCATGATAAACGGGCTGCTCTGCTCAACTCCCCTTCCTATCTTGCATCTGTGACTGTGAGGCCCATCCCTCTGGTGGCTAAGAGCTTTGTCCACCTCCTTGTTCACACCATGAGCAGCCAGCCCAGCGCTAAGGGTGAACTCTCACATTCTGGGGAAGACAACAAAAACATGCTGGCTGTATTGAAAGCTAGGAAAACAAAACAAAACAAAACAAAAAAGCAAAATGAGCATTTCAGAAAAATGAGACTAAGAGCTCATCTTCTTGTATGTGGGTCAGCAGAGCTGAGAGTTTCAGCTAATTTTATAATAATCTGCAGATCAAAGAATATTTTCACTGAAGGGTGTTGCCCCTCCCAAGAGCTTTTTTCCCAGTTCAGCTCTCCCAAAGCTCTTCCCCAGCTCCCTGATGCATTTACTTCCCTGAAGTAAAAATGTGATGGGAAGTATTGGACTGGGGACTGCAGAGACTTGGAGGACCAGTGGGGCAGTGGTGGGGGAGAGGTTCATGTGGCACGGGGACACAGCCAAAGCAGCCTCTGGCAGGGTGAGGAACGGGGGACCCCAGCTCTGCAGAAAGTGAGCCCCAGCTGTCCCTCCTCGTTGTGCAATGGGCTTCAGGCAGGCATTTTAACTACAGCTCCCTAAGGTGGAAAAGAAAATAGAGGATATGTTAACAGTGTCCAAAACTTTGCCTTTCATGTCTGGGTGTAGGAAAGAGACCAGGGGCAATTTCCCCAAATAGCTCTTTAGAAATAGATACTCTTTGAAAATATTCCTAATTAGAAACATGGTATTTTTACCACTGGTTCAACATTGCTTTAAGTCTAATTGTCTAAGCCCCTAAATATTGTGTCTCAGTCGCTTTGCAGGACTTCGGACACTTCTCAGTCCTTCAGATACTGCTCAGTCCTTCACTCAGGAGGACTCAGTCAGCCTCACCCCCATCCCTGAAAAGGTGATGGAATCACTCCTCCTGGAGGTCATCTCCAAACACGTGGAGGATAAGGAGGTGATCAGGAGTAGTCAGCATGGATTCACCAAGGGGAAGTCGTGCTTAACCAATCTGATCGCCTTCTGTGATGGGTGACTGACTGGGTAGATGAGGGGAAAACTGGATGTCGTCTACCTTGATTTCATCACGGCTTTCAACGCTGTCTCCCATAACATCCTCATAGGCAAGCTCAGGAAGCGTGGGTTAGCTGAGTGGATAGTGGGATGGACTGAGAATTGGCTGGATGGCAGAGCTCAGAGGGTTGTGATCAGTAGCAGTCTAGTTAGAGGCCTATAGCTAGTGGTGTCCCCCAGGGGACTGCATTCAGTCTTGTTCGACTTATCCAACAGCGACCTGGATGACGGAACAGAGCACCCTCAGCAAGTTTGCTGATGACACAAAGGTGGGAGGTGTGGCCAGTGCCCCAAAGGGCTGTGCTCAGAGGGGACCGTGTTCAGAGAGGACTGGAAAGTTGAGTGGTGAGGAACCTCATGAAGTTCAACAAAGGCAAGTGCAGGGTCCTGCACCTCAGGAGGAATAACCCCAAGCACCAGTACAGGCTGGGGGCTGACCTGCTGGAGAGCAGCTCTGCAGAGAGGGACCTGGGAGTCCTGGAGGACAGCAGGCTGACCATGAGCCAGCAAAGTGCCCTTGTGGCCAAGAAGGTCAATGGTATTCTGGGCTGCATTCAGAAGAGTGCTGCCAGCAGGCCAAGGGAGGTGATCCTCCCCCTCTGCTCAGCCCTGGTGAGGCCACACCTGGAGTGCCGTGTCCAGTTCTGGGCTCCCCAGTACAAGAGGGACGTGGAGATCCTGGAGAGAGTCCAGCAGAGGGCTACTAAGATGATATGGGCCTGGAGCACCTGTTGTATGAGGACAGGCTGAGAGAGCTGGGCCTGTTTAGCCTGGAAAAGACTGAGAGGGGATCTTATTAATGTGTATAAATATCTGAAGGGAGGGCATTAAAAGGATGGAGACGGCCTCTTTTCAGTGGTGCCTAAGAGGCAAGACAAGAGGCAACGTGCACAAACTGAAGCACAGGAGGTTCTGGCTGAATATGAGGGGGTACTTCTTTGCTGTGAGGGTGACAGAGCACTGAACAGGTTGCCCAGAGCGGTTGTGGAGTCTCCTCTGGAGATATTCAAAACCTGCCTGGGTGCCAAACCCACCTGGATGCCATCCTGTGCAATGTGCTCTGGGTGATCCTGCTCGGCAGGGGCGTTGGACTGGATGATCTCCAGAGGTCCCTTCCAGCCTCAACCATTCTGAGATACTTCCAAAATGGACTTTCTGTGAGCAGCTGTCTCCTTTCATGTGTGCAAAGGGATTTCTCTTAAACTATCAGCACCAGCAAAGACACTACCTTGGATTCAGGTGTTCACCGTTTGAAACGCTGTTTCAAACATGCTGTGCCCAGAGCAGATCCATACACATGGTGGTCAGCACATCTGAAACACCCACTCCGTTCTTCCTGCTGGAGCTCTGCAGAAGTTGATTACTAAACAGAGTTTTCTATAAGGGAGTTATAGCACATTAGGCGGTATAGCCCCCAGGCAGTACGTTTTAGTGTTTTAGTGATGTGAATGGCTCTCCTTTGCTTGCTCAGTTCAGTCATCCTTTCATTGCATACCCATTGTGTTTCACTCTGCTTATCTGTGTGTGTAAGTTTATTAAAAAGAAAAAAAAAAAAGAAAAAAAAAAGAAAAAAAGATGAGCAACTTCATATCTCTTCCAGTTTACCCTAAAAAAGAGACTTTACATGTTTCCTTACAGTTCATCTCTATTGAATTACAGTGCAGAAAAGTTCACTGAACAGGAAACAGCAAAAATGAGAAACCAGAACAAAACTGAAGGAAAGCAAAAGTTTTATTTGAACTTTATGTCATACTCTCCCTGTCAGCAGGGCTGAAAAACAGTGTCTATGTTAATGAAGAGTGAGCATTAAGCAACACTTCTGATTTCTGCAAATAAGAAAAGACTTTATATTAACTTTATTAACCCCTCCACTTTACTTAAAAATGGTAACTTGGTTTCCTTATAGTCTTCTACTCTTGCCCACTCAAAAGGCTTATTCTCCTCTTCTTTTATGGGCTTTACACCCTAACTTCTGTATTAAGAGAAATAACACCACCTCCATTTGTGATAGGTTTTGAGATTTTATTTCTGGGAAGGCTATTGCCTCATCCTTTGTACTTCCTGATAACTCATGCGAAACATCTGACACAGGGACTTTCTTGTTCCCCAAAATGACAACCACAGCTTGAATTAAAAGGGAAAAGAAAAAACAAAAACAACAAAAAAAAAACACTTCATCAAATAAATCTATATTTCTAAGCGAGATGGTTTTGTACACTGAAACTTAGGTAAAGTCACTCAATTTTAACTTCTTGGAGATTTTCATTGGTATATCATTTTTAAAATTTTTTTCCCTAGAGAATTAGGATTTATACCTTATTCACTTTTATAGAAGTATCTTAAGAAGAAAAGTAGACTTAAGATTTTACTTAGAGCCTCTAACTTAATTATTGCATGTTGTAGTGATTAAAATCCTCTCACGTTTTCTTTGCTATACACTCTGGTTTTCTATTTGAAGATAGATATAATATTTAGGTAGTGCCCTGTAATACATGCCATAATGCCTTTTTTTTTTTTTTTGAGAAATAGCATTTTATTCTTGCCTGGATGCTTAAGAACTGCTATTTATTATGTTAAAGATGAATAGTTTTATTATTTTAAAATATTTTTACTACAGATTTAAATAATATACTGTCTTCCATTATTTTAGTTAATTCTGATTGCAGAAGTTGAATGCTACGTGCTGTAGCCAATGTGTTTCATATGACAAATAGTTCATAGCAGTGGGAATCCTGAATGCAAACAATGGGTTCTACTTTGTATGTAAAAATTAAACAGGCTTGTGTTGAATGGAAAAATATCTCTGGCAAGGTCACCATTACTTCTGTCAGCTTGCTGTTCCTTACCGTGTCCAAAAAATCCCCAAAACTGAAGAGCAGTGAACCTTCTGGTCTAATTAACATTGAACTTAACGGAGAACATACTTAAACGTGCAACAGCAGCACAATATGTCACAGTAGTTGCATGAGAGAATATGATAAAAGTATAAAAAATTACTTGCAGCTTTTTGGAAGGAGGGAGAGCAAATGAAATGTGCTTACTAGACTGCAGATCCCATGCTTAATTGCTTACCTCTCACCATTTCGGGTAAAGAACTGTACTTACTGCATGGAAAGCTGCTCCTAGCTAGGTGCTAAGCTAGGTGCTCACATGTCCTGAAACATCACCCTCAAGCTTGGCAGTATCTTCTTCCTACTCAATCCACTGGTGATTCACCTTGTCTCAGGATTAGGCTGCTAATGACCATTATTTAATAACAACCAAGATTTGGAAATATGTCTTTGATTACACTTGGGAGGTCAGGAAGCTCCACTTCTGTTGTAGACTCAAATTCTGCAAAATCTGATCTAGATTTGCTTATGACACTGACGAGTACAAACTGAAGTTCAAAAATCAAAGCATCCAACAGGGTAGAAAGTGAAAACAGCTTAAAACAGTGACTATGAGAAAGGTGACCTCTGCTCTTGTCCACCTGTTCTGCTTTTGGTGCTGATATGAAAGTCTAATGGCAATGCTTTGGAGAAGATGTTTCCGTGGAGACATAATGGGAGTTAGACAAGGATTCCCAGATGTGATCTGGCAACCAAATTCCAGTAGCTCATTAAAGCATTTAAATGCTTGTTTTATGTAATATTTGTGTTAAACTTTCATCTTAATTGCTGTAGTCCATATTTCAAAAGTTCACTAAATCATATAAGTGTTGTACTACCTTACTGTGGGAAAGTAAATTCAATACCTACACATCATAAAGTGCTAAGCCTATCAGAAATATTAATAGTTAACTAGCTCCCTGAAGACAAATTTTATCATTCCTTCAGAAGCTAAGCTCTGAAAAAAATGGGAATTTGTGTGCCTGAAGATAGGAACCTCTTCATGAACGTGGATTTGGTGGCAGATGAATGCTATGCCACAGTGAGCCTTATGACATGTAATTGTTGATTTATAACCTTAATGTACTTTATTTCCTTGATGTAGTTGTAAAAATCTTGCTTGTGTGTGGTTGAGGGGGATCTAACTAGCCTGAGTGTGTACAGTCTGGTCTGCTGAACAGATAATCCTTGGTGAAAGTTCACCTCCTATAACTTGCTTTCTGCTCCCTATTTTAAAACTTTTGTCTTCTTTTATTCTGATCGTCCTTAGTCTCTATTTCTTTTCTCCATGCTTTGGCTAGAAAGCTCACAACGAGCCTACACTGGCTAACAAACCCTTAGTCTTTGTAATTTTTCCTTCAGCCTGCGCTATTGCACTGCTTCTTGGTGTGGGAGGAGGCAAAGTAGGATGTATGGAGGCCGAGTTGCTATGGGGAAAGAAGTGCAAAGGGAAGAAAGGTGGAGATATGCAAATAGGTCAGGCAACAGAGAGAATGAAAAGAATGAACAGCAGGCTGACAGAAGTAATGGTGACCTCACCAGAGATATTTTTCCCCATTTCGGTGGTTTGGTATCTCACAATAAGGTGGGGAGTACATCTGTACAAATACTCGGTTACTGCACAAAGGGTTTACTCTGTCCTTAATCTGTGTACCAGACTGCTGATGTTGCTGTGCTTTTAAAACAGTATGTCATCATCACCTGCTTTTTTCCCCATTTTCTCTTTCGGTGTTGCTGGTGCTTCTAGGTGAGCTATTCAGACATTGACCTGTGTGTAGTTAAACAAATCAACCTGTCTGCAAGGATATGTGTAAGAAAACAAACGATAGAGCAAACAGACGACAGAACAAATGAGGCACATTATTAGCTTTGTTTGCTGAGCAGCAAGGACTGAGACTCACCTTTTAAAGATCTTCTGGTTTTAGTGCTTCCTATTATAGATGATGTGGCATTAGGAACCTTGAGTGTGTACTTATGTCCTCACGGAGGAACACCGGAACAAAAAGAAGACATGCTGTTCTTACAGTGCAATTAAGATGGAAGAAAACACTGACTGTAGTGGCTAGTAATTTTTGTCTTTGTTCTTTTATTTTTTTAAGAGGCTTTCACCTTAGGTGAAATTTGCTTATAGTGAAGGGAACTGGTAATGGTTCTCATTGATAGTTAGGTCTTATGCTGTGGTTGTACAGGAGAGCAGTAGGCTGAGTCTCTGGTGCAGAGAGCTGCAACTTGGAAATGAGAATGAACTTACACTTGTCTGGGGCTCCATCACCACAGCAACATCATGAAGTGGATGAGGCCACATCTGCAGGTTGTGGTCTACACTGGAAACATTTTGCCAGGCTGTCTGGAGCTTTGCCCTTTTGAAATTGTCCTGAAAATAAGTTTTGTGTATGACTGTATTCTGAACAATTACACATGGAAGATAGATCAAGGACACCCACCTGGAGGTACTGTTAAATGTATGCAAGATTTACTTTTAAATGTATGCAAGACTTTCCTGAAGCAGAAGGTTAGAGCAAAGATTAAATGTACTTCAGCTTTCTAGGATAAAGGATCTAAATAATCTGGCAATTTTTTGTGTTTGTGATATTTTGGACCATCAGCACACTTAAAGAAGCTGTCAGTCAGAAAGAGAAATATTCAACCCAACAGCAATTGTTGAATAAGCTCGGGTTCACAACTCCAGACGGTGCTGGTAAACGAAAGAAAAGACAAAGATCAGAGGTGAATTACAGGTGCAGTCAAATGACTGGGCATAATGATTGGCTAAAATAGCATTCCCACTAAAAACATGTCAGCAAAATCTGTAAATTAAGAGCAACAAGGAAGCTTGTATGAAAACATGCCATCTTGACAAGAACTACTTGTTCTGATATTTCATCAAACACACATGGCTTTTAGCTATACCTTTTCATCTCACTGCTTTGCTTCTCTGCAAGAAAGAAAGGAAAGAACCATCCAAAATGTGCTGAAGGGAGACTGTAAGGTGGTGATTGTTATTTTAAGATATAGTAGGACGTCAGATTAACTGCAGCGGAACATCGGACTGAGCTCTTTGTCTAGGATTCACTTTTGCCCATACTACAGTCTCTGTCTTCTTCCTGGCACGTCAGGATGCAGGAGCTGCTGCCTTTCTCAGTAGTCTCTGCCTTCCTCTTTCTGCCACTCAGGAACTGCATCTGTGCCACTTCTGTGCTCAGAGCAACTCCCTCGTCTCATGGCCCCTCTCCAAGGTCCTCCTGAAATTCTGCTTGTTTTGTGAAGCCTCCAAGCTGTTACTATCCTCACAGGTGTGCTCCAAGGGAATCTCAGACAGGCATACTGAGAACGATCAGCGTGGTACACAGTTTTCTGAGCCAGGGTTGCTAAAATTAAGGGTGGGACTTTTTGCGGCAGGGGGCTGCATCCTGTGGAAATATGTGGAGAGGAAAGTGTGGCAGGAAGCAAAGAAAAAGCAGCCAAAAGAGAAACAACAAATGCTGCTGGAGACAAACTGGTAGCCCTAATTTTACCACATCCTGCTGTGAGAAATGAACACAGATAGCAACTGTGTTGAAAAATGAGCGAAATAATGCCAAGAAGACAGAAGGGGGAGGAGGAGATGCTTTTAAACACTTCCTATTGAGATTTGCAGGCCAGGCCCTTCAGACTGGTGTGTTTTATCGGAGAATCACAGAATGGCTCGGGGTGGAAGGGACCTTAAAGATCACCCAGTTCAAACCCCACTGCTATGGGCGGGGATGGCACCCACCAGACCAGGCTGCCCAGGGCCTCGGCCAACCTGGCCTTGAACACCTCCAGGGACGGGGCATCCACAGCTTCTCTGGGCAGCCTGCGCCAGTGCCTCACCGCCCTCTGAGTGAAGAATTTCCTCATAACCTCTAACCTAGACCTCCCCTCTTTCAGTTTAAAGCCGCTACCCCTCGTCCTGTCACTACTCTCCCCGATCAAAACTCCCTGCCAAGGGAGTGCTTCCCATTTTTCCTCCAGGAGCTCCCTCCCTCGCCTCACCCCCCTCGCCCCCTTTCCCCCGCCCACAGCAGCAGCCCCAGGCCCAGCGGGGCCGTGCCGCTGCCCCCATGCCGGCTCCCCCCGCCCTCAGCTCCCCGCTCTCCCCTCCCGGGCCCCTTGAGGCCCCCCCCGGCCGCCGTGGGGCCGCTGCCCGGAGCCGCCCGGCGCCGCCCGCGAGTCCCGGCCTGACCCCGAGGCTGCGGGGGCGGCGCGGGCAGCTCGGCCGCTGGCCCCGGCCCCGGCCCCGGCCCCGGCCCCGGCCCCGGCCCCGGCACCGCCCGCCCCTGCGTGCCGAGGCCGGGGGGAGCCCCGGGGCCGCGGCGAGGAGGGGCCCGGCCGCCGCCTCGCGGGGAGCGGAGCGGAGCGAGAAAGGGGCGAGGCCGCCTGAGGTAGGTGCGGGGCGGCCGGGGCCTTGGGGGGGCTCGGTTTTCCCCCTCTCCTCCGGCGCTGGGGGGGCTGCTGGGGGTGCAAGCCCCCGGCCGAGCCCGGGAAGCGCTCCCCGGAGGAACCGGGGCGCTCCGCTACAGGCTGGGGGCAAGTGCTCCCTTCCCTCCCCCCCACTCGCTGGAAGCGTATATACTCCATTTCTTTAAAAAAAAAAAAGTTGCAAAGTCATTCTGCGTTTCATGTTCTCCTTTCATCTGTTCCCTATTTCCCCCCTCCAGCAGCGTGACTTGCTGCTGGGGGTGTTCTTGCCCTGCTGTCTGTGAGCGCGCTGCTCCTGTGCCTTACTCTGCTCGGCCGGGGTTGGGAGGCAGTCTGTGGGTTGCGGCTGTGGCCAGCACCGGGCTCTGTTTCGGTTCCACCGCTGAACTCCGTCTACACAGCGACGCTGGGCTGGAAGCAGGCGGTCAGGAGGTAAGGCTTGGCTTGTGCATCAGGGCAGCTGAAGGAGCCCTGCTCCAGGAAGCCCTTTTGCAGCCCCCCGAGGAGCACCGGGACCCTGTTGCTCTGCGATTGCCCCGTGCTGCACGGGCAGCGAGTGCCGTTCGGCTCCGAGGTCCGTGCGCCAGGGAGGTGAGCACCAGCACTGCCTCTCCACCCCTTTAAACGCCTTAAATCTGGGAGAAGGTTGGAGGCAAGGGGGAAATGCAAGCGGAGTTTTCTCCTCCTGTGCAGGGGTTGCAGCGTGTCTGTGCTCTCTGCACAGAGCTCTGACAGGAGGGGTAAAATCCTGACACAAACTCAGGGGATTTGCACTGAAAGAATACCACGCGGCATTCACCTGCACGATTTGGTTTTTGCAGGACATCTGTGGTGCTTCTGTGAGCATTGTTCCTCTCTTGTTGGCTTCCCCTCGGAGAGGTGTACGTGCTCCCGCAGGGCTTGTTTGCGTCTGAACTCTGCAGGCTCTGTCAACTTGGCTTTCCCTTAATTTTTAGGAGCGTATGAAGAGCATGAATATGCACTTGTTGGCAGCAAAAACCAGTTAGTTAGCAGTCTCTGTATTCCTCTCTCGCAAGTGCTACAGACTCTTCATTATGTGCTCTGAGCACTGAAACAGCATGGAAATGTATCTTGTACTCTCAAAATAGACAGCGACAACCCTTCTGTTTAATTTTCTTTCATATTACTCTGTTAAAATCAGTATCTATTGTTATCTTAAAAGAGGATTAATTGTTTCTTCAGGAGAATGAGAGCTGTCAGGAGTGGTATATACATGGGCTGCATCCAGAGTATTGAAAGACTTGTAATGCACTGGAGTTGTTCTGAGGGGATCTTCACTTTGGTAATCAACTGATAGGAATTGTTGCTTTTCATTATTGCTGTCTGCATTCTCATTCTCTAAGGATAGGCGGCTCTCTAAGAAGCCTCACGAGCTGGATGTTCACGTCTCATTGAGCAGAGGTCTGCAGAGGACCCACGAGGGACGTTAGTTGGGTGGTTTCTAGCCCATTCTGCTGTCATCTGCTTATAAACTAATGTATTGCAGGGAGCTAGTAGTTCAAGTTTTAAGATGTGGGCACTTTAAAATTACTAGTCTGTTCGTTTTTTGACTTGTTTGAAGTCAATCCACAAGTAGGTGGATAATTTGACTGTAATGCCGTGTGTTTAAAATAGTGATTGCTGGTTTTTAATATGCAGAATTGTTTCAGCCTAGGTAGCTGGATTGGCTGCCAGCCTCCGAAGCTGACTTGACCCAGCAACAAGACGTTTCAAAAGAATATGCTGAATTCCCAAAATAAAGTGTATTGAATAAAATGTCACAGGTCTTAGCAAATAAAAATAGATGCATGGCAACTCTTGTCTCCCCTGGGATCTAGGATTTATGATGGAAATCATCTGTCATTTCATAATGCCACGCATGCTAATTGCAAGTTCAGGTTAATCATCGCCGTGTAAGAGAGTATGTCAGGTCTTATTTTCCATCCCATCCATACAGGATAAGCTTCTAATAAGCTCTGATCCCTCAGCCGCATCCACACAGCAGCACTTTCCTGGGTTATCCTGCCTATATCCCAGGTCATTTTCCAGATGGTTTCGTTTTTATAATTTGCATTCAAAGCAGCAGGGCATTTTTGTCCCACGGAGACAAGGCATTTTGTACAGAAATGCCCAGCATTTCTGCATGTAAATTGAGATCAGATTATACATATTTGTAGTTGTGAATTAATATTTATTTTTGGCTGTCTAATTTGGCATTTAGAAAAATGTTACTTTTAAGGAGTGGGATCTTCCCAAAAGCAAAGCCACTGTTGGTTGTTCTTTTGACTTCATTTTTGGATGCTCATGAGCCATTGAAGACTTAATCTGCTATGATTTTTTTCTGTGGATCAAGGATCCTAGAAACTGGCATAAGTAATCTATGTATTTATATAGACCGAGCTGTAGTAAAGCAATATGTTGTTTTTATCTGAAGTTAGCACTTCGAGTGTTTGCATTGAAGGATTCATTTTGTTCTAGTTTGAGTAGCATCCATATGCTAAAATAACCCGCAAAGCAAACACGTTCGCTTTCCAAAGCAGAACTGGAGGGCTGGAGAATAGTGTGAGAACACTTAAAAACGTGTTAATCGGGTTCTTCCTTGCATCCCTAATCCTCAAGCAGACAGACCTCGTATACCCCAGTCTTCCAAACCACCTTACGCGGTGTCTGCCTGACTCCGAAACTGTCGTAAAGGTGGTGTGTCTCCCTGGTGAAGCAGAAAGTTTATAAGCGCCTTATCTAGAGCTGCTGGAGTCGAGCATCAAAGCTCTTAGGAGATCAAGAAACTGGGACACCTGGCAAGCGTGCTGTAAACACGCACGCTGATAGGATCGGCTGTGCAGGCTTTCTCGTTAAAGCATCTCCAGAAGAGGAACCAGCGTTCACCTTGCCATAACAAGCTGGCGGCGGTGGGACTCCTTAAGGGCAGGCTGTAATCAAAACCTGGCCTCCTGGTCCTCGTGCCCAACAGGGATCAAACCCACGTCTTCCCCCACCTCCGGAGCTGTTGCACAGGCTGAAGTAAGCGAGTAGGAGGCGTGCTTCTACCCTTGTGTTTAACCTGGGCCGTCTCGTGGAAGAGGCTGCGAGTCGCCGGAGGCCGAAATGAGGGAGCACCAGCAGGAACCTGGCTGCTGCAGCGCTCCCCGTGCTTCCTGGGAGGAGGGCTGGGGTGCCACATCTTGCAGGGCTTGGTTGCTGGTGGTAAGGCTGTTATCAGAGGTGGGAATTTCCACATCCTCCGTGTTTGAAGAGAGGAGGAACGCTTGGCTAGTTAGGGGAGGAACAGGAAGAAATCAGGTTACATCTTCGCGTGGTCTTTTCACTTGGGTCTTTAAGGCACATATCATCTGAGGATGAAAGGGAAATTCCTCATTCTGTGATAGTTGCAATGCTTTGTTTTGCTAGGACAGTGTTCCTTTGTTTTAGGGCAGGAAAGCACCTGTTTTTTGGGGGGAAGTGTGGATAAGAAACACTGGTGTCTACATTCATTTCAAAGCTCCTGTATTCAAAGAGATAACACATCTTAGTTTTGGCAGTCTTGTTTGAAATTGTGAGGGTGACGGGCAACCTGCTAGTATTAACTGCCTTGCCAAATGCTATTGCAAAAGATTGCCACCATAGGAGTTGTGTAACTTTACACACCGTTATATTTCTCTCGGAGTAAAGCAAATCAAAGGAGTACCAGCATCCGACGCTGTCTGTGGTGTGCTGCTCAAGCGCAGGTGGGTCTCAGCTGAGAAACGAGATGACACATGGCCTGCCAAAATGGTCTTGCTGTGGTTATACCTCTGCGATATGGTATATTGCAGATAGATAGAGAGACCATAATAATGGTCTATGTGGTTATACCTCGTATTTGAGTATTTATTGAACTACTGTAGAAATGAAGTTATTCCCAAATATTTTTATTTATCTAAACAATGCAGGATGCAAAATCCGTTAACATATACAAAGTGTGTGTCAGGTTTTTTAGGTATTACAACTTTCCTATTTGCTGTTTAAACATGGTACCAGTTGTAAACAGTGCATGCTTTCAGAAACTACCTTGATGGCTATCTCACAGCTTTGCACCATTAATCTTTGCTGAAATTATTATTTGAATGAGAAGCTGTGTTTGGGGGACCTGTGAGCTTTGTTGTTCTGTGATGTTGCCTGTAACATGGTATTACCGTGACAACTGTGTATTTGGACCATGAGAGATGCCACCAAAAAAAAGTCTCAGCCTCAACTTAGTGTTTCCTACCAGGAGGCCCCATCTCCTGCTCTGCAATTTATGAACTAGGATTGCTATCAAGCCCTTAAATACGTTTCTTACTACGTTTAGTAAATAAGAAAGGACTGAGCATTCAGAAAACTTAAATGCTCTGGAATTTCCAGCTTATGTTATATGTTTTTCTTTAATGTTGGAAGGAGCATGGAATTGGGATAAGAGGTAATTAAAGAAAAAAATCGCTTTTGGATGGGATTTAATCATACCTTGCAAAAGGAAGATGCATTAAGCCTAGAAGTTTGGAGTGCTACCAGAAACTACTAAATGGAGACATTTTAGAACAGCTCAGAAATAAAAGCTACCTGGCAGAAGTACCCAGGCTGTCAAGTGCCTGGAGACAAGGACATCAAAGGACCGGGGGACTTCTGCTTCCTTGCTGCAAAGCAGGAGTGATGCGTCTTGATTATATTTAAAATGTTTTCTGTTTTCTTTGGAATCGCTGCGTCTAACAACTCTTTTCTGCCATCCCTCTGTGTTCAGAGCCCTTATTGAAAACATATGGGGCTTCTCTGTAAGGAGACCACAGAACTGGCCCTCGGTAGCGTCCCTTGAAAAAAATCACGTGGTGCTTGGAAGCGTGACAGAAAAAATGAGTAATTGCGTGGCTCTGTCAGGAGAGGGTGGCTGATGTGCTCGTAAATTTTCAAACATCTCAGTGTAAAGTGTTTGTATCAAGAACAAATGGTGCTGTTCCCAGTGATGTTTTACATCTTGTGTATGCGTACACACACGTTATACGTAACTCTAAAGGCATATGCTAAATAGATGGGTTGAACTTCAGGTTTTTTTGGAGGTTGGCTGCCTTCTTGGTGCTCTTTTCATGTTCACTAATATGTTATGTGGTGGATGAATGGGATTCTTTATAGAATTATCTAAAACCGGGCACTGGTTTATTTGAAAACAAAGGGTTTCTTTGGAGCTAAGTTTAAGCTGGCATTGCCATGAATCCTAGAATTATTCTACATTTAAATGAGAGAACAGTGATGCACTTGTACTTGTGCTTTGAACAGCGCAGAGCTGTTGACCAGCGATTCAGAGGCTGCTGAGCAAATCTTTCTAGGTTCGTTTGCTGAGGTTTCCAACTCTACTTTTCTCTCCTTCAGCCTATAATGAAAAGCAAAGGTAAAAATACGCTATAAGTTGCACTGATCGATTTATGTGGAGGTATGCAAGTTGCTCTGAAATGTGGTTAAAAAATCTGTAGCAACCCGAGTGCCCTGTAGCAGTTTGAATGTGTACTTTTTCTCTGTTTTGGTTGGGGTGTGTGGGATGTAGTGTATAGCAGCAAAACAATACTTCACTTGTTTATAAAAATGCTTGGGAAGAAGTGGTGAGAAAGAAGAAAATATTTACAGTAGTTTTCTACCCAATTAAAAATCAGAAGGCAGACTGAAAACAAAAGAGTTCACCTACCATCCCCGCCAATTAAAAATAATTTTTTCTGCTTGGATTTTAATTTACACATCCAAGGCAATGTAAATATAAACTAGAAGCTTGACTTAACCTACACCAGTTCAGAATGCCGTCGGATTTATGATCCACTTGGTTTGGGTTATAGCATCTGGGTAGTTAAGCACATGTTATGTGAACTGACAGAGGCTGTTAGAAATTCATGAACAGCCTTAAAATGTCAAACTTGTGGAGTACTTCCCCAGAATGTGTAAATAAGGCCTGTCTTGCACGCATAGCTCTGCAACATGAGCTGGCTAGGATCCTCGGTTAAGATACTCTTACGTGTTTGATGCCCTCAGACCTTCTCCCTGTTGTTTAATTATCTGGGAATAAAACCAGAATCCTGTAACTTTTCTTGTGTATTAAAAGGTATCCAGAATTTGTGTGTAAACATTTTAATTGTATTTGTTGATAGTAGTTGAGGTTGTCGGGGTTTTTTTCCATGTTTCATATGAATTAGTTTATAAAGAATTAAAATAGAGGTGGAATAAGGAATGGCATAACACTTGCAGGGTTTTACTCAGAAATGAAGTTGCAAACTTGTCGACGTGCAAAAATCAGTTTAATATTTTGTGTAGGGGCATCACTTGAAATGACCTGCAAGAAATTCTATCATCAACCACCCAGTCAAAGCACAGATAATTATTCAGGGAATCATGCTGGGTGCGTGAGGTTAGCAAACCAAACAGTCCTTGATAAGGAATGTGTAGGTGCTGAATATTTCCGAAGGTGCACTGGCAGCTCCTTTGCTGCAGAGCAAGGGCCTCATAAGGAAAAGAGGCTGGCCGTATGTCTCAGCGTAAAGAGGTGTCTTTCAAAGACAGTTGCGCACACATATGCACAATTTCACCCTTCTTAGGAAAAAAAAAGTTGCATCGAGAATTAAAAATATGTTGACAAGAAATGAGGAACAGGCAATGGGAAGCTGGAACATCCTTTGTCTTGATGACTGCTTTCTGACTCAGGAGCTGGAAGAGATTGATGGCCTGGCTGCTTGGCCTTCTGGTTTGCTTCTGTTGTTTTTATGAGTCAGAAAGCCCCCAGACATTCTTCATTGGAGGGGGCACAGATTATTACCAATGGCATTTTAAAGCAGATGTAGCTAATAAATGAATGCTTTGTGATTGTCTGCTACAGTTTGTTTACAGACCTACCAAAGATGTCCGTATGTCACATCAGATGTCAGTGAGAATGGTCAATATGCAGTGGTAAAGTACGCCATCCGATCCTTTCCACTTACTGCATCTTGGTTCGCTTTGCTGGGTGAACGTGAACTTCTTGGAGTCCTTTCAGATGAAGCCGGACTGAAGGATGTTCTGCCACAGTGCTGCTAGTGCGCTGCTAGCCACCACCCCCAGGTGCTCAGCCCACAGGGTCAGGCTAGAGCTGTCTTCAAGCAAAACCTACAAATCTTCTCATGCCAGCATAGGCGGGCCTCAACATCAGCTGTCTTCCCTTCGGTGGATGTACTTCCCTTGCACTGCATTACTTGCTAAGGTAGACATTGGGACAAAAACTACAGCAAGAGCAGGTGCAAGCACCTGGAACCTGCTTTTTCTTTTGACTTTAGATGCAACCTCATAAGCAGTTGCTCATGGAAGTCTAACACACTACTAAAAGGCTCTCCCTGCAAACAGCAGTCTCATTTTTCATCTTTCTTTGCCTCTGTTTCCTGCCTATCACTTGACTTCCCTCAGTGCTTCCCCTCTCTGTGCTTTCAAACCACTTTCCTTTCCTCTTGCTCCTGTTGGCCACCATCTCTTTCGTAGAACATTGCTTCCAGCCATGAGCTTTCATTCTCAGGAGGTCATCTAACTGTCTCTGCCCCAAAGGTGAAATCTGTTTTTTATTAAGTGTTTGCCTCAGCTGTTTTTAAAGGTCTTTTCTTGTGGAATCTCTCTCAGTGCTTCAGTACTTTTTTTTTTTTACTTTATTTTTATTTTTAATGTGTTTTTTTTTAACTTTAACTTTTTTTTTTACTTTAACCTTTTTTTTATGTTCTTGCCTCCCTTCCTCCAGTGAATCTTTACTGTGCTCATTATAAGCTCATTAGGACTTGTCCTATCTATAGTTGACTGAAAAAGAGATGATTCCCTTCTTGTTACAGAAGTCTTGTAAAATAACATCCACCCCTTACATCTTTTTCCCCTGTGCTAACAACTAGCTTGTCCACTCCACCCCTAGGTCCTATTTTCTAGGCTACTTTGCATTCTCACTGATGTTGCCTAGACGCTTTCTGGTGGGTCCATGTGTCTCCTAGGGATTCAGCTACAAGCAGAGTGAAGTAGAAAGATTTTTTGAGTTCAGCAGATGACGCTCAGGCATTGCACTCCAACACTTCTTTTGATATCTCATAACAACGTTTGCCTTTCTTAGAACAGCTTGGTACTTGTCTCTTGTGACCTACTGTAGCCTGCTGTCGTGTTGTTTCTCATCCTGTATTTGATGTTTCCTGCCTGTGGGCACTATCTTGTATATAACATTTCACTCTGTCCTTTGAGATTAGTACTCTATCCTGACAATTGTATATTTAACCTTTGTTTCTCACACACTAAACTATTTATTCTTCCTGCATCTGTAGTTTAATTGTTACAATATCTTGAGGCAATTTTGAAGCCTTACTAAAGGAAAGATGTGACATCTGTGCTTTCCCTTCTAGCTATGTGGAAGGCCTGTCAAAGGAGGTTAGCAATGTGATTTAGCAAATCTCGTTTGGCTGCTGGTTAAGCTTAAGGTGCTGCTAATTCATTTGTTCTGGATTATTTATTTATTTTTTTTCCCCAGGGATTTGAAGTTAAATTGACTCATTGGGTCTGTAATTTCATTTTAACTGATATGGGTGCTATGTTTGCTCGTTTCCAGTTTTCTGCTGTAGTACATTGCTTATCCTTCACGAGTGACCTGTAACTCTTAAAACCCTGAGCTACATCCTAGAAGGAAATTCATCAGGCCAGGCACTTTGTAAATCTCTAATTTGCCTAATATTCTTACCTGTTTTGTTTTGTTGTGTTTGCTTGTTTGTTTTCTTCATTGTAGGCACCTGCATGCATACTTTCCTTATGGATGTAAGGCAGCAAGGTTTTCCTTGCTCTTAAGATACAAATATATGGATTTTTTGTTGCTACCCTTTTTTTTTTTTTTTACTTGCATTATAATTCTGTCTTAACCATGCTGATTCCTTTGCCTGTGTACTCATGGAGATGTTACACATACTGCTCGCAATGTGACTGTGTTTTCACATTCTGTCCTGAGCTCCTCTCAGATCCCGAAACACAAGACCTAGACAAAAAGTCTCCTTCTACAACTTCTATGGTTTATTTTTAGAAGGCACAAGGACAGATTATTCTTTTTTATTGTTCCTGGAAGGAAACTGCTGTTTTCATGCCTCTCTTTTGAGGTAGATGTTCTCTACCTGAGTGTGTTGCCTTTGCCTTCGTTACATTTATGAGCTCCCTCCCTTACCTCCCATGTCATGAGTTTAGTCAGCTTGCTGTCTGAACTGATTGCTCTCCACTTGCCTGGAAACAAATCTAAATGATCTGCTGCTTTCTATATTTTCTCCATTTTTAATTAAAAAAATGAATTTTGAAATAAAAGGAGTGTGAGTCCAAAGGATGACAAAGCTTCACATCGGTTCGCAGGCCTTTGCTCCCGATACCGTGCAGATACCAAGGTATCATGCCTTGTTAGTCCCACTCCAGGCTTTTCAGTTCTGTGTCCAGCTTGTTACCTGTGTGATAACTCCATCTGAGGTACCAAACAGATAACTCTGGTGCTGCTAGATATTTTAAAGTGGCTACAGGCCTCTTCAAACAGACCAGCCCTGCTGGCACAAGAGGCTGGCTCCTGCAGCGCTTCAGACCCTGCAGGCCGCTGCCCCATGTTGTCCGTCCCTGTCCCCGCTGCCAGCAGATCTACCACAGCTGGTTTGAAAGTGAAATAAAAAGCAGGCGTGCTTTCAGATGTGCCATTACTGCATGTCCCCAGCTCTGGTCAGTAACCTGCACCCGTCTGTGGTGGGCGCGGATTGCCTTCCACAGAGCTGGGACGCTGCATCCAGGCTCTTCCAATCATGGATGTAGGTGTGAGGTTTAGGTCCACTGCTTGTTCCGTCAGCATAAGGCAAAATATTTAGCAAAACCACATAATTAGAGTCAACAGTTCTGTGATTTGAGTGACCTCATCGATTACATGCTTCCCATTACTGTTTTCAGAAGGGAGTATGGTACTGCATCCAGAAAGAGAAGAAATCCTTCATGAGTCCACCCTCAGGGAGAGCAGTGTTGCTAGATGCTTACTGTTGACTTTCTTCAAAGCCAGAATAAGCAAAAAAGGACAGCATGAGCATTCCCAGCCCTCTTTGGGATGTCAATCCAAGCAACATTTCCTATGAATTGAAGCTACAACACACAGATGTGGATCTGACCTGAGTCTTAAGAGCTAGGAATAGAAAGATTTTGAAAATGTAAAGCCTTGTAGTCCATTGAGCATGATTTAAGAGGGTGTGTGTTAAAATACATAGGTGTATATGTAAGTTTACATAGTTGTCTTTGTCATGGGCAAGCACAAGGCACTCAGAGCTGCATCAAGTCCACATTATGCAAGATGGATTGCACAAAATTACTAAAGATAACTTCTTTCCCAAAGAACTGTGCTCTGGCTTTTATTCCTCACTGGTGAGATGAGCCAAGTTACAGCTGCAGTGTGAGAAGGATCCGCTTGTGCTAATGTCTACAGCAAAGTAAGACTGACTGGGATTTTGATGTTAACTTTTTGCAACCCTTCATATCATGTGCCTAAGTAGAGATTAAAATAGTTTTAGCAAACTAATTCCCTGAACGTATTGATGCATGCACCCAGATACTCATAGGGAGCTCCAATCTCGCTGGGGTTGTTGAGTTGTCTACCAAAAATTTGTACATAAGCCAGTGGTTCTGCTGTTGCTTAGCTGTTAACACAAGTGAGCTATCAGTGTAAGGACTGGGGTGCTTTCAGAAGAAAGTAACAAGTGCAGGTCTTTTTTTGAAGTGGACCAGTTGGGATTTTTTTTTCCTAGCTGGATGAAAAGGCTGTCCTTTGCAAGCACTCTTACTCCACTGTGGGACAATGACTAAGAGCTGATGGAAATTTTGAAGACTCAAGGTCTTTTCTTCATTCTACTGCAAAACCTTTCTGTGTGCATTGGTTGAATCTTTTAGTGTGTGTTGCAGGTACTTTTTTATTGCTGTTTCCATGATTTACAATGTAGTGGGTCTTAATTTTATTGTTCACTGGAATCTGAGCAAGTTCGGCCAAGAAAACACTACTACAAGCAAAGCAAATGCTACTTAGTCTATTTATTGGGATTCAGACCTTGGTTTGTTAATTTATTCTCTTTAGCCAATATCTGGGATTTGGTTTGTTTCTTTAGTCTGACTTCTTCCAAGTTTGGGATATATTCCATGCCAGCATTCTACAGAAGTAACCGCAGACCAGTGTCAGACCAATTCTCTATTTAAGGCTCTTCAGTAAACTGACCGCTTAACTTTTCATGTCTGGGCAGATTACGTAACAGTATTGGAAAACTTTCTTCTATAATGTAAAATACAAATCCCATGGTTTATGTGTTCAGAAGATACTGACGAGTATTTTCTGAAATGACTTTTTGTTACTCTGATGTATTTTCCCTCTGTATAAGTCTGGAACCACCCCTATATATGCATGCACATATACATATATACACCTTTTTTTTCACACAAAAGAAAATCTCTGTGTGTTTTTCACTTCATTATATAGTAGAGGAGTGGGAGTTCTGTGCGTTTTCCTGTCTGCTCCCCGCTGACACTACAGGAAGCCATGGGTTGTGCTCTCAGCTTTCCTGGACACACAATAAAACAAAAATATAGTCCTATGTAAATTCAATAACTAATCCTCATATCTTCGTGTTTTGTTACTCCAACAATTCTAGCACCCACATAGGTATAATTTGACTCTGTACCACCATGATAGGTGCATTCATGCTTTCAAGATTGCATTTTTGTGAAATGTCCAAAATTTCTTTCTCTTTGGCATTAGCTTAATGTTTTGTGTGCTCTCTTTTTGTCTCCCTCAGCTTCTGGTCCTTTTGTTAGTTGATAGAAACTCCGCTGTCACTCCGTGATCCAATAAAAGTGTTAAGTTGTTCTGGCTAATGTGACTTGAGGCATCCTTCCCATAAACAAGATTGTAAAATCTGGTACTAGTTTAACTATGCAAGTTCACAATGAACGCAATAAAATGTATATGAAAAGCTTTACTGAGCAATTAATTATGCATGTAAGAACACTGGAGCCAGGAATCAGCAGTATCAACAGCCATCTTGCTTGCTCTGACATTTAAAGAATTAACTATTTTTCCCCTCAGTACGTAAGCATTTCTCTTTTCAAAATTAGCCATTATTCTTCTAAGAGTGAGAAAATAACAGTGCTGTGTTTTCTGATTTTGAAGGTACGTTCAAATCAATAGTAGAGACAAATGGGTGAAGGAATGGAAATATCCACCATTACCCCGACTTTATTTTAATGGAGATCTGTGTTTTTTCCCAAGGGACATGTGTTTAGGGAAAGGCATGGTAAAGGGTCCGTGACGGGCAGACTGAAAGCACAAGGAAGCTCTAGGAAAGAAATTGTGTCATGGTTTTATTGGTTAATTTTGCCATAGGAACCAGCTGTGGTTTCACAGGGGTGGGTGAGGACCGCTGGGCTTGGCGTCTGCCCACCACCGCCATTTCCTACCGGAGGTACCAACCTCCCCAAATCTCGCGTGTGTGTTCTCGACTGTCTGCAGGTAGGCGTGAATCAGTGACAAAGAAAAAACTGATTAGTGTAGGGCTGGGAGAACCTTATTTATGTAAAGGTGAATGATGAAACAGTATTTCTAAAGAGGGTATTTTGAAGGGCTGTTGTTTGCTTCCGATTCAAATGTACCTTTCGTTTCTATAAAGCGCTGCAATTTGTAGAAATCTGCTAGTGACTCATCCCAAACCTGAGGGGAAGTGGAGCTACTGTGACACAGATAGATACTGGAGCACCGACATGGTATCTGCTTCAAACTGAAGTTAAGTTTCCATTGGTTATTCAGGAGCAAAAGATACCAGCACCCTTCTCCAACACCCTCCTGTTGGCTTTGCTTAGCGTGGTGCATATTCCAGTTTAGGTATCCTCACCAACACTGCCCCTGCGTTCAAACAGAGATTTTTGGTAGTTGCTCGAACATTGTGCAGATGATGAGCAGCTCCCATATTTTACTATCGATGCAGTAGCAGTATATTTACTGAGTGCTTCAGTTTGTGAGATGTACAACATGCTCAGTTCTCATGGCTTTACAAACTTCTTTATCTCACTTCTAGAACAAAAACGTTCCTTTGCTTAATTGGAAGATTTATAAAACATTTAATGAATCAAGTTGACATGAAGTAAGATTGCCGTGTAATTACAAAACTTTGGCATTTTGTTCTTTTGTGTTCTTACGCAAGCTTAAAATTGCTCTGTCATCTACAAAAATTAATTTGTGCAGCGTTGTTAGAGAAGGCTGAAGTTGGAGTGAGATGTGTTCTCATGTCTTACTGAAGGAAAACAGGGTAGTTTAGGTCGGGGTGCAGGAACATCTTCCTATGAAACGTTTGACTGCTTTGAATGATGAAGAAAATACAATGTCTTTGAAATCTTTGGCTTCTTATTGTCGCTTTAAAATGGCTGTATGTACATCGAAGCAGGATGTCAGTAGGTACAATTTTGTGACAACTTCTCCTACTTAGTATTGATATTCCATGCAGTAACCTACAACATCTTTCCCTTTTCTCTGTGTTTGTTTTACCACCCAACGCCACAATAGCTAACAACTGCAATAAAAAAATGCTGACCTGAAAGATTAAATATTGACATTTCCGTGTTTAAAATGGCATAATATAACAGCGGTATTGAGTTGATATTGAGATTTAGAGGGATGTGCTTAACTTTTGGGTATGTTTCACACCCAGATCTATGTTTTCTCAGGATGAACAATATGCTGTTAACTGGCTTCTGCTAGGTTGCCATGTTGTTTCTCATAAGAAGAAAGATATGTTTCGTAGAGTCCAAAAGTTGATCCTGTGTCCTCTGCCCGAGCTTGTTCTTGGACGTCCTCCTGTATTGTGTTGGTTTTACCTGATGTAAGAGGACAGGATGTATGTATCTTTATATAAATCTATTACTGAAACTCACTTAATAGTTCAGACCCATGTAAACACTTAAAACGTTGACTCACGAATCCCAGGACTGAACAAGAGTTGTTCATACTTGGAGAACAAACAAAAACCAGACTGTGGTTAGTAGGTGGAAATACATATTCTCTGTGGATTGGGAACGGGCTGGGCATCTCACAAACCCGAGGAAATGGCTAGATAAACAAGTAAACGTGAGGACAGAAAATAATAAGCTTGTACATTTTGCCTCAATCTCTGTCCTTTCTGGGTTACGAGATAGAGCATCCTGCTTCGGTAGCAGGGATTTTAAATTTTAACAATTTTAATTTGTTGTTACCCATTTTGTGCTCTGGAATTGACGTGTACCAGCGCTGTAGCAGAACGCACGCGTCTTTTGACGTAAACAATTTGTTAGAGGTATTAATAGAATAGTAAATCCAAATCTGGCCTATTCTCTAAATCTTAGGCTGCCTTTAAAGTGCTGCTATTTTGGGAAGAGGTTGTGAGCAAACGAAAATAGGAAAACAACTGGCAAACAAGAAGACCCATGATGCATCCTTCCTTCTGTCAGAGGAGGGCTTCTGCACCCTGCTGTGCCTGTGCTTATTTCCCAAGGCTGGGCACACCAGGAAGCGAGAGAGAAGCTTGACGGTGGAAAATCTCAGTAGCAAGTGAGCCTTCTTGGTCTGGTGCCCACCAGTGAAGGTATTGACCGGGGCAGGGGGAAAAATGAGGAGCAGCCCCCCCACACCACCCTTCTTTAGTTTCATTCGAATACGATACCCGCAGCGGTGAACAACCAGTAAATAGCCTGAAAACGCAAATGCAGCGGTTGTGTTCTCGCTCATCTCTCTGATTTAGGGAAGAATTCTTGACATTCTGGGTAGACCCCACCTACATACCGTTGTGTGCCAAAGCATTTGTTTACCAGAGCGTGTTTGTTCACCCGAGCCCGTATTTGCAATTCTAGCAGAACGTGCTGTAGCTGGGATTCGGGAGGCTGAATTAAGAAACATCCATACAGAATTACTACTTTGAGAGCTTTTTTTATTATACTTAGCTTAGCTCTAGCATACCTTCCTGCACATACTGCTCAGATCTTGGGCAAACTCAGAGAGCTGACCTGTTTTATGGAACCGTGTTTATAAGCTGAATACCAAAGGGTCTGTGTTGAGAACGAAATGCAGGTCTTGCCATACTGTGAGGTGGGAGCTGTTGGGGTTTTTTTGCCCTTTTGTTATATGTGTGGGTTTTTTTCTTTCTTTTTTTTTTTCTTTTTTTGTAGGACTTTGTATGGTTTATAAATTGGTAAATCAAGTCTAGCATGCTTCTTTTCCTCATGTACTTGGAACCTATGTAAAATCCATATAAAACTTCTATGTAAGCAAATAGAGGTGGCTCGAGGCAGAACCTACAGCGTGCGTCTCTACGATAATGGAAAGCTGAGGTAAACTGGGCAATCTGTGGTTGGACTTGATGATCTTACGGGCCTTTTCCAACCTAAATGGTTCTATGATTCTATCCTGAGTTCAGTATTCACACCGTGATCCTCCAGCTGGCAGCTGAACTAGTTTGTAGAGATTTTGTCTGGGTACCTGCTCTGCGCTGCACACCCCAGTGAGCGACGGTAGGTGTAAGGGAAAAGAGATCAGGGCCCAGGGGGCTGTCTGTACGGGTGGGTGTATTTATATACTGGTGTACGTCCACGCACCTGCGGTTAGCGGTGCTCCTCGTGAAGAGGTGGCTGTAGTTGGATTGCATCTCCTGGTGGACAGCGAGCAGGGAAAGCGAGCAGGGTGTAAACAGGGGGCTTCGGATCTGAAGTGAGCCTTGTCAGGCAGCTTATGGCACTTGAAATGCCTCGCGTTGCAAGTCATTTTTAGAAACTGATCTTCAGAGTTGTTTGCTTTGTACCAGAATGCATTGTTCAGCTTGCCTTAACTGAAAAATGACTGATGCTGCAATATTAATATTACATTCTGGTTTATGTATGAGGGAAATGAGGAGGATTAAGTGAGGAAAATAGGGATACGTGTATTTTAAGTGCAGATACGGTATTTCACTGCCTGATACTGCTTTTTTATCTTGAAATCCCATCATGCATTCATGCAATTTCTGCCCAAAACTGCTTGCCTATATCAAATTACCTAGAGGTTGGTTAGTTACAACGTAGTGTTGTACAGAAGGAATGAATTTTCCTAAATAACATTGCTAAAAATTACACTGAGTATATTATAAAAATGTGCTGAGAATGTAAAAAACTAGAACTCTTGTACTGAAGGATAAGAAGGATAACTTACAGCCTTATTTGTCCTCATATTTTCATTTTATTTTCCATCACTTAAAATCCTGTCTAATGCGTGTGACATTAACTTGATTTGCATGTATGTGTGTTCCCTAATATTTATTTGGATAAAATGTGAGGCTGATGATGGTATGGTATGGATTACAAGTCGGTACCTTGCTCTTGAGGGGTGTCTCTGCTGTGTTTGAGGTACATAACTTTCCTAGTGGAATGAGTGATTGAGGTTTCCTCCCCCACCGCTCAGCCCATCACGTTGCACTTGCTGTCTCCAGATCTTTATGCATACTTCCCCACAGTGTGCTGGTAGCTGCTAAGTCCATAAACTCCCCTCTCTACTGGGTGTTTGCCTGTAGTTGTTGTTGGAAACAGATTCTTTCTCATGAAAGACAATACGCAACATACCCGAACATAAAGTAGACGAAGAACAGCCACATGCCGTGGCTTAAGAAAGCAGCTCAGAGCATGGTGATCACAATCTTTCAGGGAATTAAAACTCCTTGAAGCTCAGTAAGATCCGGGGTATGAAAGTGGCCTTTGGGAGGGGAAAGGGAGGCATTCACAGGCCAAGTCTCTTCCACTGTGTGAGGAATGAGGGCAGTGCTTGGACTGAGATGAGACGTGTAAAAAGTGCCACACATCTAATTTTCTCCAGAGATGCCTCCTTTCTTCTTGCTGGAGGTGGTACTGGGAGAGCACGTGAACTGTTTGCATTGATTTTGGAGCTCTGGATACCCAGCGGACAAGTAAGAGTGGCCATTCAGTCCAGACCATAGAAGTTGAGAGGTCCCACATAGGTCCAGTGAGCATCCAGAGCAAGGCTTTTGCTTCTAGGATGAGCTACGTACGTGCTGTATTGTTGATCAATGTAAATATCAAGACACTGAAGACAGAGGTGCTACTGAAATCCTTTTTGCTTGTGACTGAAAGTAGTTGCTTGCCAGAGAAACTCTGAACTGTTGGCTTCATATTCATGGGGTGTAAATGCACTGTCAAAGAGACTGAGAGCTTAACATATTCTAAGCAAAAAACATAATTACTCTGAAGAGCATTGGTAGGCAATCTGCATTTCCAGCGTATGCAACAGCATACTTGGCATACATGTTCCCCTAGGTAGGGATAAACTCGCCTTTTTAATCATTCAGTCTTACCTGTTTTTCTTTAATTCCTTGTGACACTGCTGTTTTTGGCACAATGCTTGCTTGTGTACCAGCATTCATCTCTAGCATATGCTTCACTTGATTTAATCTGTTTTTCTTTTTCTCTGAAGGATTTCTTTGATCTGGTGCTGCTGTCATTCTTTTGGTCCATGTTATGCGTCCTCTGTGATGTTTGTGAAATGATGCAATTTAGCGGTTTTTCTATAGTTATCCCTTCATTGCCCTGGTTTGTGGTGTTTGTTATGCGAAGTGTGGGTCCATGTAGTGTTGTAGATTCCGGTTTGGATCTCCACCAGCCTTTGTGCTCCAGGACACCCTTGTAATGCGTGGATCATCTTTGTGACTGGAGCTCTGGAAAACTGTCAGCTCGCTGTGAATGTCACTCAGGATCGGGAAGCCTCCTTTACATTCAAGACCTTATGCTTTGTTGAAATAATACTGAATCTCTCAGCAGTGCTTGTTGAGGTGGCATGTGGTAGTCTTGGGTGGTGGGTTGGTTTGTTTGGGAGTAGGGGCTGAAGTATGTGTTCACTATAAATCAGTCTCTTAAGTATTTATTCAGTTCCTCCAAGCTGAAAGGCTGTCTCTGTATTCTGAAGACATTTTGTGGTTGATCTAGAGCATTAAAGAAAGTAGGGGAAAAAAACATTTCTCCTACGGAGCTCATGTAAAACTGAACCATTATTCAGACTCCTTTAATAAGCACAGGCACGCAACTATGAAAATGAGTTAAATGAAAGCCATTAATATGCATACATGCATTAAGTGTTACAAAACCAGCTTTGGTAAAGAACAGTTACTTGGTGACACTGTTGCTTGCATGTGCACTATGGAGTTTAAGTCTCGTCCATCTTTTTTTTCTATAGTTTTATCTCTTAAGACTTTCAGCTAAAGCACATGCCCACTGTGTGTCACTTCTTACTTGATTTTATCCTCGATAGCCCATGTTTTCTGGTAATCTCATGTACCCAGGGAGTCTCTCAGAAGATGTTTTTCTCCAGTAGATGTGTCATTGTTGTTGCGTTTTGCAGGGCTGAGTGCCTGATCCCATCTGGCCCATTTCCAAGCCTCTTAAAAGTCCAGTTCCTATGCAGGCAGTGGGAATGGATATGGGTTAGTCAGGTGAATCCAAACGGGAGGTGTGAGTATAACTGATAAGTACCAAGCATAAAATTACAGAAAAGGGCAAGTGTATATATGTCTTCATACGTTTTATGGGGTCTTTGTGGCAGTGAGAATCTCGGGTATTAGACAATATTTGCCTCGAGCTGCTATGCCTGTGCCATCGTGAGGCCCACCTGTTACAGCTCGAGGCTTTCCAAAGGGTTACGTCCTCTGGAAACGTGCTGTGTATCTGGAGGTAGCTGGAGCTGGGTTCCTGGATAAAAATCATTTGGCAAATGCGAAGTTAAGTACAATGGCCCTCAGTTGTTTCCTGAGGGAAGTCCAAGTTTAGGGTTTTATAGGCTAAAGGCTAACAGTAATTACTTAAAAGATCACTTCATCTGGCATTGTCACGTTCGTGCCTTTTGGCGGGCTTTATATAGGCATGGATTTGGTTTAACTGGAGCTGCTGGTATGTGAGACATACCATCACAGAGGAGTGTCTGATTCCAAACATCATCTCAGCGTAGTGTCCAAAACTGATGACTCTATTAATTGTCCTTTCTAGGGCAAGGAAGTTGTGTTATCCCTGAGCACAAGGAGCGGGACAGCAAGCTTTGTGTTAAACGTGACAGGCTAAGTATTTTCAAGATACAGTAAGTGAAACAGAAAGCTCTCACGTCAGTGCTTGAAGCTGGCAGAGAGATGATTATTTCAAGGTCTTAGTCAATTGACCCACAGTGTTTTAACAGTAATTAAAAATATTGGACTATACTTATCAAATGATTGGGGTTGTGCTTGTTGTGTAAATATTTGAACATATATTTAAGTACTGCAGAATGTACATAGGGAACAGTGTTCACTAACAAAGCTCGTGGCTATGTTTAAGCAAGTCTTTTGCATTCCTGCTTCTCTTTGTCTTATGACAATGCTTTTTATTTATATTGTATTTTGTCTGTTTAGGCCTCTGTTAAGATTATACTTCTGATCTTTGGTCAGTGACAGGGTTTTTCATCTAATTTAAGCACATTTTCAGTGAAAACAGTATTTACTTTATACTTAATAGTTCAGAGTGCTGCTACCTGCTCATACTGGGCTTGGAGAAATCCAGTTGAAATGGGATGAGATGGTTCCTTCCCTTATCTTTTTTTTTTTTTTTTTTCTCCCCTTCCTCTTCGTGCCTTGTCACCCAGTTACTGGCATTCTTCAACAAAGACTTGAAATAGTTGGGAAGACAGCACAGTTCACGGATTTGTAACATTCCTTAGAAGCCAAGTACTGCAAAGCAGTTGGTGGAAGCGAGAATCATTGTGTATATTACTTGCCAGGGAAACTTACATGGGGAATGCAAGGGAGTTCCTGTGGATCAAAACATCAGAGTGAATGTTGACCTGTAAGTTCACTTAAAGGCAAGTTTAGCCCTGTGTGTTTCTGCGCCGAAAATACAGGTAACCACCAGGTATTCCAAAGGAAATTGGCATTAGAGTACTAGCCTTTAAAAGCTCTGACCAAAGAAACCTGTAAACTAGGGTTTCTTTAAGTTTTAGGACCTTAACAGTGGTTTGTATGGTGTGATGCAATATATAGATAAATTTGCTGTGGAATTCATTCTGGCAAATTACAGTCTAGAGATACGTACCACACGGCTGCTCTGTAATTACTTAGGCTGAGCACAGCTCTGGAGTAGTGAGAGGAATTACGTAAGATTAAACACTTGACAGCCCGGTCTTCGGAGAGTTTTCAGCTGCAAGGAAGGACAAATTTATCTCTTTATTCAAAGCTTTAGGGCTTAGACTGTGCGGTCAGGTAGGCAGAGTTAAATTATCTCTTGGCCAGGGCGCTCTCTGCTCTCCCACGCTGAGGCCCCTCTACTGTAAATCAGTCAAGTGGCTCCATTCAGTGGATCTGCCGACAAGTGAATGATTAACCGAAAACTATCAGCCGGATAGGAGATGAACACTGCTAAACGACTTGAAAATAACTCTTGAATACAGATTACCTGATTGAATTATTTGCCAGCGAGTTACTTTAACTGACTGAAGTTCAAAGCCTTCTGTGCTGGGATCAGAACAAGAAGTGCTAGCACATTTTCATTAAAAACCCTCTGTGAATGTAAGGCCTGATCTGAACGGGCAGAAGGAAGACTGTGGCAGTGCCTGCCCCAAAATATGAAATTCCCAAGCTGGAAATTTGGGCGGGCTGGGATGGGAAGACTCCTCATTCCTTCCTGGGAGGGCTCCACTAACATGGCAGACCGCAATCCAGTTGACTTGTAGCTTGTGCGTACGGGGTTACAACACACTCATCAACACACTGACGTATTTCAAACAATGCCGGGCTGCCACGCTGGTTGGTTTTTGGAGCGCGCTCGGCTCGGATGACTGTTGGTGCCTGACGCACGAGCGCAGCGCTAGGTATGAGCACTCACAGCGGGGCTCCTCGGAAACCGGCTCTCCTCAGTTGCTCTTCGCTAGGAGTACGTGCCAATACCTGTGACTCTGCGTAAATGAGCATCATCGTGCCCCGTCAGGCCCGCGTGCGAGCCCTGTGAGGACGTGCTTGCAGAACGTGAGGCTCTTCCGTCATCGCTCCCCAGCAGTTTGCTGATGGGAGCTGCTGGGGTCTGGGGGCACGCGGGCGCTGCGTGGCGTTTTCGGCTCGCTCATGCTGCGGTCACAAAGCGAAGAAGCGCTTCGAAATCCAAAGAATCACATCAGGGATTTACATAGAGGAGGTGAAAACACCATAAGCTTTTGCCTCAAACTTGGTATTATTGCTAGCATTAGGTATTTGCCTCTTCAGCCTTGCCTCAATGACAAATGCTTACAGACTGTGTGTATGTACCTCAACGTGCACGGGTGCCCCTCTAACTCCTGTGCATTTACGTCTGGTTATCAAAATAAAGTAGAAGTGATAGTGCCGTTGAAAGAGGGTGGGATTTTTTCCATGGATTCCCTATTTTTACCGACTTCCTTAGGGCTGGCGTGCATCAGGTACAACTTAGCGGTTACCCGCTGCTAGGAGGAGCCCAGCCCGGGCCACCCCAAACCTCCCTCACGCCTTCGCAGGGCGCAGGGGCAGCACCCTGCAGATCCCGGGACCTCCTCCCTCGGCCTGCAGCGGGCCCGGCCCCCACCTCCCCACCTGGCGGGGCCGGGGGTGGGCTGAGCCTTGGGGGCCCGGCCCTCCCCTCCTCTTCCCTGGCCTCCGCCCCGCTCCTGCCCGTGTGGGGCTGCGTGGGCGGGGGGGGCCGGGCCGGTGCCGCCGCCGCTCCGCTCCTCTCCCGCGGCCATTTGGCGGCTGCTGCTCGCCCGGTGAGGTGGGGGCGCCCCGCGGCCCCCTCCTCGCCTTTCCTTTTTTTTTTCCCCCGTTTATTTTTTTTTGAGGGGGGGGGGGAGGACGGGCGTGCGTTCGCCCGCGGCATTCCTGAGGCGGGCGTGGGGTGGAGGCGGTCAGGAGGCGAAACGCTGCCCTGGAGCTGCGACCCGGCGGAGGTGAGAGGCTGGCGGCTCTGGGGGAGGCTTTTGGGGTGGGGGGGCTTTAGGACGGGCAGCGAGCCCCAAAAAGGTCCCGGAGGACTCACGTGTAATTGTCTGCAGGGTCACTCGGCGACTCTCTTCTGATTGCCGAGACTAAGGCTGTTCTGACAGCCTGCCTGCTTCTCCTTTATTTGTTAACATTCATGTGGTTTTCCTCCTCTAGCAGCTCCTAAAGATGCAGCCGTGCCACCTCTAGCTGTGAGGTAATTTTGCAATGTGGTATGGTTATTTTTTAACCCACTTCATATTTGTATACACGTCTTTTAGCGCTGGTTCTGCATTTATTCCAGCACGGTGTTGTCGTCTCAATACCATTACGGCTCTTCCAGCTGGCTGGCACTGGAGAAATCCCTCAATATGACTTGCTGCTGTCCTCTTGTAGCTAAGTTTGTTGTGTTTTTTTTTGTTTGTTTGGTTGGTTTTTTAATATAACTCCCTTCAAGCATATATTTAGCATGTTTACAGACGCATACAGAAATGTATCTGGATTTCTAAAGGCTGCTCTTATTCCATTTTTGATTCTTCTCAAATACGCTTCCTCGTAACCACTCCAGTGCTTTTTTTTTTTTTCAGCCTAAGTATCTAAATATAGCTCTGATTAAAATTTCTTTTTAAGTGTTCACCTCCACATCAGTGTCTATAATGACAGCAATTCGAGCTAATTATATATTAAAAAAAAAGGAAGGTGTGTGTGGAGGAGTATTTTCCTGAAGACACTTTAGATTTCAGGAAAAAATGTTCCAAACTTTTGGAAAGCCTTTTGGAAAGTTCACTGTTAACGTTGTCAGGGTTGTCTCCGTGCGTGGCATTTCTAATAACTTACAGCTAGAAAACTGACCTCTTTATTGCGTAGAAGATATTTTGAGGTGCTGGTTTTGGCCAGAAATACATCACGTTTAACTTGTATGGGCCAGTGAGAACTGCTAGTTGTTTTACTACCATGGCAGTTTAAAGCTGAAGTATCACCTGTGGTTATAGGATGGTGATGAATTGTGTGAAAACTGTTTTCCAGCCTTAATTTCCCCCTTTGATTGTAAATTACAGCCTCACCACATCTGACGTTATTGCACCAAGCTGTTACACATGCATAAACAAATGTTCTCCGAATCCCTGCATTTATTGAATTAGAAAGCCTTCGTATTCTCTGTGCGGCTCCAAAATACAACAGGTCCATGTGTATACCTACCTATAGGAATAAGTAAGCTGTCCTTGCAAAAGGGGTGTAAAATACTAGAAGTAGTTGCCCTGGTGTAACACGAGGAGTCCAGCAGTGGTGAGCTGGGCGTGTAATTTGGATATTGCTAAAAGCTCTTTCTCTTACTTGTCTTTTATTATTCTGATATTTACATCATTGCCTTTTCACTGTCCAACAGCTCTGTGGTTCTAGGCAGCTATGACTTCTGTAGAGCGCAGACCTCAAAAGTGTTTTCCGGGTTGTGAACTGTAGCTTGGATTTACGTACTTCATTATTTTTAAATCCTGATGTATTCTGCTCTGCGGTTCCCTTGCCAATGACAGTACAGAAAATCCAGGAAATTTCCCCATGCTCAATGGACTAATAACAACATTGATCTTAAAGGAGAATCCGGATCTATTTATGTAGTGAAACAGGGAGAACAGTTGGTGACTTTTGTTCAAGGTCGTGTAAAAAATAAATAAACAGGCAGTACATCTGGAATTGAAATTTGGGTTTCTCTATCTTAATCTTCTGCGAGAGGGGCAAAATGAGGCTGGGATTATTTGCATTGTGTTTACTGAAGTCTGACTGCCCTCTTATGTAGAACTGAATATGCTGCAAGTGGCTGGTATCTGTTCTGTGCCTGACCTCTGGAAAGGAGCTCGCGGTGCTGGTGCTACAACTCCTGCTCTGTGCTGTCCCTGGGCATCTGCGTTTAACTTCAATCGGACCCTGTTTGTAGGAAGGCAGAAGCATGCCAGGGATGTGCAGGTAGCGTGTGTAATGCAAACTTGATTTTCATTCGATCTGCTATTTAAGTAAGCCATACCACCTGAGACACAGTGACCTTTCCGGATACATTAGACAAAGGCTAAAAATGGAGTTATTAGACACCTATGCTCAGGATTAAAAGACAGACATCTTTTATTGGCAGTAGTTGTTCTTAAGAACCGTTTTATGACTCGGAGATTGCTTACCACAGCAAAGAGCCTGTATTCTGTCATGTAATAATAATAAACAGGAATGTAAATGGTTCCAGTCCGAGCCCTGAATCTCGTTACATGCCAGTTACAGGAACTTAATGGAGCTTAATTTGGGAGGTGGGGCAGGGAGAAAGGGTTGTTTCTGCTGTGCAGTAGGATCGTGGGAAGTAATAGAGACCCAAAAAAAAAAAAAGTTACTTCTTTCTTTCCCTGGGTTGTTTTCACTTTAGCTGTTGTTTTTTTTTTCTACAAGTAGAAGGCGGCAGTTGAATTGGACTTTGCCCACGTTGCTGTGGAGTGGTGGTTTGCTTTCCGTGGTGGTGCTACTAAAGATTTCCAAAAAAGCAAGGTAGTGCGTGGTGTGTAAACAGGGAGCAGCCTTCCTTTCCTTTATATTAACAGCTGAATTCTTCTCAGTTCTCTTCTCAGATTATATTTAAAAGGGTGTTGGGAGATAAGACAGGGACTGGCCGGAGTGTTTTGGTTATTGTTCTCCTTTTTCTTCGCCTCTGCTGTTTCTAGAGGTCTGCACTGGTGTCTGAGTGTTCTCATTTTAAAATGGTACGTATGTGGTATGCGAAAGGGTGGCCTAGGTGAAGCCTGTTTTCTTCAGAGCCTAATTACTCGACAGCTTCTGGCCACCCACCTCTCTCCAGATCAGTGATCTGCGCTTTGCTTTTGACTCTTCTTCCTGAAGCCCGTGACTTCTGCAGCCCCTGGCTTTCCTCGCCCGGTCCTTCTGTGTTGGGTTCTGGATAGCTCGCCTCCTGCTTCCTGCGTGGCAGCTGCTGGTCTGGTAACAAGTGGGTGCGACGCTCCCTTCTGTCACACAGCAGTGGAGAACAAGTTGACCTCATAGGCTTTCCCAAAAAAATGTCATGTCCAGCGATATGTTGAGTCATTGTCAGGGTATTTGTGGAGAAGGCTGGGGAAAGTGTTGAAAAGTGTACCAACGATGATACCCTCTCTGAAGTAAGAGGGTGTAAAGTAATGTTTGTAGCAAATAATAGGCCTGCCTCCCATTTCTTGCTCTGGCTTCTGTATACGTAAGTTCCTCCTGTAGCTGGAATTGCGTTCAGGTGGGATTTCCAGCAGCTGTTCTCACTTGTGACTCAGTCCCAGAGTAAGTTTTTCCAGGTGGATTAGGAGCACGTAGGGGAAATGCCTGTTCTGTTCTGGTAGGTGAGTGCGGATCCCGGTGAGTCTTCAGATAGGCTTGCTGGGTGACTGGCTTTCGGACTGTTCTCCCCGCTTCCCTTGTGTTACTCAAAGAGGTGAGTATGGTAGCTGATTTGTTCTGGCCTTAGTCAGAGGCTTTTAAGGCAATTTGGCTACTGCTATGAAGGCAGCAGGTGAGTACGTAGCTTCCAAGCCTAGTCTCGGGAGAGACTGACTCACCAGCACACAGGACAAGGGTCTTTGGTTATACAGGGGTAGCATCTTCAGGCTGTTATTACTTTAAAAAAAAAAAAGAAAAAGAAAAAATGGCCTAGCACAGAACAAAGTATCTGATTATAGTTCAGAAATGTTTTCTAATTTTTCTAAGTTTATGTAGAAAGGAGGTTGCCAGATACCCCAGATAGCGTTTGCCTGTTACATGTAGCCATGAGGAGATGACACAAAATACTTTATAGTGAGGCATTCAGTAGGTTCTTCCTTTGTGAGCACAGTAGGTCTGTGTCTGTTCTCATAGTGTCAGGTCTGTACTGCTCTGCTCTCGCTTCACCAGAGGCAGGACTCAGCCCGAAATTCGACGTTGTGGCTTCCTGCAGGAAGCAGGGAAAATACTGCCTGCTTTTTGACAGCCGCCGGGGAGGGACTGGACAGTGGAGCTGTTTGATAGGCTTAACTTTGCCGGGGGATGCGTGTGTGACTTCTGTTCTTCCCTAATGTATTCGACCGTGCCTTCCCCTGTCCCAGATCTCTCATACTGCAGTGACTTGAAGGTTTTTAGCTAGTCACAACTGCTTCTAACGCCACTGGTCTCAGTGGTAATGTCTCATGTTATCTACATGCTCTTTCACTAGTGCCCAAGTAAGATTTAAGGGATGTTTATTTTAGAATCTGTTCTCTAAAAGCTCCTCTTCCTCTCTGCTTGTTACCAAGCGGAGGCCAGGGTTTACTTGCTCTTAGTTACAAGAAAAGCTATAACCAGAGGCAGAGACTTCACAACTGACAGCGTCTATTAAATTCACTCGTATCTGGCAACCCACAAGACACCACAGTTTACACATTCGAAGCTACATATAAAAATGTCTCATCCCTTTGCTTCTCATCACTGCTTGGTGTAGTTACCACAGCAGCAGTGCCTTTACCTGCTGCCGACACTGCAGCTATGTTCCAAAACTGCTGCATGGCAAAGATTGAGTCAAATCCATCCCTGGTCGTACCGGCAGGTCTGTAGTGCAGGTAGAAGCCCTTGAGAGCTAATGTGCTCGTGGTGAATAGAAATTGAAAGAAGGCTGTGAGCCTCTGGAGCGCTGTGGCCAAACTGCTGGTGCCGGTGATGCATTTCTTCCCAGCGTGCCAGCTCGGCGTCGTGTTGGTGACCCGGGCACAGCTCAGAGGAGATGCCTCAGGGAAGGAAAATAATTGCAGCCACTGAGCTTCCAGGTGGCTTAAGGAAAGAAACACGAGCATCGCAGTTTCAGTGTTTCGGGTGATTGATTCCTTTTTTTTTTTCCCCTCCAGTAAGATGAATAAACTTTTCCTGAATTAATCTGGGTGACACTTCCTCCTTTTGTTTTCCCTAGAACTTTCAGCTTCAGATCTGGAATAAAACTCGTTCTTCCAATTGATACATTTTGCACTACAGCCTTTAATCCATACTGCTCTAATAGTATTTAAGGCTGTGGCACCGAGGATCAAAAGTGAAAGGGAGGAGAGAAGTGTGAGAATGACTGCAAGCATGTTAGCAACCTCTGTAATGAATGGCAATTGAAAAGAGGAGAAGGATGGTGAGTGATATTAGTCAGGAAACATCTCATTCTTTTTAAAGCTTTACTGATTTATTTTATTTTTTTAACGTGATGAGCAGGAAGATGGGGCTTGTTTTCAGTTCCTGACGCTGTATCTCAGCAAAGTGTAAGCTGAGTGAAACACTGAAAGCAGTGCACATGGACTATTTTTGTGGGCCTCTTAAGGGGGAGAAGGGCACAGTTAACTTTTTAGATCTTAATTTTAGTGTGTGGGAATGGGTGAAGAACAGCCTTAAGGAAATGCCAGTGTAAAAAGGGCCTTGTTGTAATAAGACTTTTTTTAAACAGTGGCTTGCCAAAGGAATAGAGGAACCAATTTGAAACTCTGGGTCTGTGTAACTGGCTTGGATTAAGTGTGATGTAGTCAAATTAAAAGGGGAAGGAAAAAGATGCTCACCCCTGTGATTGCCTAATCAGTGAAGTAGGGAACAGTCCAATTCAGAGGAGTGCAAATGTAGCAAAGCCATTCTCTGGATCTGTTGCAGTCTGGCTGTTCTGTTACTCAGCTGTGATTACAGTAGTTTCAAATGCTCCTTGTTCAAAGTCACCACGTAGATTTTTAAAAATTAAGTATTTTTTAATGACCACAGGAGGAATAATAACATGGAGGTTTGCATCAGGGAGATGATCTGGCTTTTGGGAAGAAGAAAAATAGGTGAGTGACTGAGATTAGCTGGGTATCAAGAACATCTTTTCCCTGGATTCCAGGGGCTTTAGCCTGCTTGCCAACATAAATATGGGTGTCTCTCTAATAGCAGAATTACATCAGATTAGTTTGTGCTTTTTGGAAATCCATGATATGAAATATGCGGTCCAGTGTAATACTTCCCTGGTTTAAGAAAACAGGGAGTTAAATGTTGAACGGGGCCCTCCTTTTTCCTCTGGGTGTTTTGGAGAGAACAGAGGTCCCCTCTTTCTACAAAACCAAAACAACAACAACCGAATTTCTCATGTTTGTAACTTGGTCAGACTCACGATGTTGTACTTTCACTGAAACTCTGCAGCTGGCTGTGCAGGCCTGAACAGGGAGCTGAAGGCGTTCAGTGTGAATGCCCGGTGTTTTTAGGCAGTGCTGAAGTTCCTGTTACTTGCAGCACAGTCTGGCGAACGCTGGGTTTGTGCTGAGTAAAGGTGTGGAGAATACTCCTCCTCAGTGAAAGAGAGGGCACCTCATTAAGGTGAAGTACTCCGCCTAACTGATGGCTTTATCCTCTGGGCTTTTGCCCTCCTCAAGTTCTGCAAGGAAGCTAACTTGTGACAGGAGTGGACAACCTTTCTGTTGTGCTAAACACAAAGTATGCCAGGTAGGGGGGTGGACACACAGACAGACACAAGGTGCCTGTGTCCCTCTCTGAAATTCATGTGAAAGAAAACTTTCTTATGTCGTCTTTGATCTCTGATGTGATAATTAAACACACTCGGCATGTTCTGGCAAATCTGAAATACCCTCTGGTTCAGACTTGTGCAGTTGGAAATATTTGTTTTGAAGTAAACCCTTCCAAACGTACGTTACTGGCTTTTCTCAGCTGATACGTGATCTTTTTTTTTTTTTTGAAGTATTTATCCATGGTCTATCTTTATTCTTTCGAAGTACTGTCTGTATGGACTCAGTCTGTTTCCAGAATGTCTACACAGCGCGATGCTTCTGGGGTGTACTTGTGTCCTCAGAGAACGTGGGTGATTTCAGTGAACTGCCAAAGGACCACAGGCAGGAAAGTTTACTAAATTGTAACATTTGTCTGTATATATACATAGTAAAGTGTCTTTCCTGTGAGGAAAAGTCTGTGTCACTAGGGTTTTAGCACAGTTAAGCGCTCCTGCCCTCAGTTTTCCTTTTTCTCTTCACCTCAGGATTACATGATGGAATTCAAATTTTCTCTAGAAGAGCGGCGTATCTCGGATCAGCACCGCTGAAGTTACCTTCTGATCGCAGCACCCGAAGCGCGGTCCTGTAACAAGCTTGTCAAAAGAACACATACGATGGATCTTAAAGAAAGCTGCCCAAGCGTTAGCATTCCCAGCTCTGATGAACACAGAGAGAAGAAGAAAAGATTTACTGTAAGTATAGACAAGTGTAAGCACTGTAGGCAAACGCATAGGTTATTAACACTTAGAGGTGCTACTTTCTTGGCTTAGGTAGTGAGTTTATTGTTATTTTCAACAGGCTTACAGAAATCCGTTCACTTGCTCTTCTGAGCACTGACCATAGTCCAGTGTGAGAGGTTGTGAATGTTTTACAGTGTTTAACTCTGCTTTCTGCAAAAAGAATTTGGCTTTGCAAATTTCTGATACTCCACTCCCCACCCCCAAATAGCAGCGTTTTCACATAGAAAATAGGGAAGTGTTCAAATGCGGGTTTAACACTTTGGTACCAAATCAAATCCTACATGGCACCTTTGGCATCCTACATGATTATTTTTAAGAAAAAAAAAAAAACATTTTTCTAAAGGAATAAAATGTGTTTTGAAATGGCCTTTTTTCCTACGTATAGGTATCCTATTATGCTTTTATTTTTTGTAAAAGAAAAATAAACACACAAAATATCACATTTATGAAAGACCTTTTTTCAATCTTCCTTCCTGTTTTCCCGATTCAAATGCCTATGAGTTTTTTCCTATCCTGTTCCCATTTCCACCCCTGTCATTCCCCTCCCTTTCTTCCTTTTTTGGTCTCCCAGTTTGACTTTCTTTCTGGAAGTGGTCATACCGTTCGGTGGGGAAACTCTCTGCATTGCAGACTGAAAAATAAAGGAGTGCAGGGTGGATTTTAGTTTTGCACTTCTTTATGTTAGTGTATAAAGACAGCTTAATAGTACTTCCTTTAAAAAGCTCAAACTGCTTCATTGCTCTTGTGAAACTTCCTCTAAGCCTGCTCTCTCTCTCTGTCTGTCTCTCTCTGAATTAGTCACTCTTCAGAAGTGGAATGTAAACACACTTAGGCTGAATTGCTGCCTGAAGAATACAACAAAACAAAGATTTACTTAGTTATTTATCTGTGTCTATCCTCTTCCCCCTCCTTTCTGAGAAGAGTGATATTTGATTCAAGTTTATCAAGATGTAATTTGAGGCAGGAGTGCGCTAGTGTAAAAGGAACAAGCAAAAGAGAACTTTGCTGCGTGTGTGGGAAACTCAAATGAGCAAGAAAAACTTGATAAAAGTCTAAACTTCAGCAAAACAGGCTTGTTTTATTGCCTCAGTGCTGGCAGTCCTGCTGTTAAAATGTGTCCGTGTGGTACATTTGTGGCACATTACTAGTGTTCAGATGTCCAGGTCATTTTAAGGGGTGTGACAACCTTAGCTACTTAAAGGCAATTTCTCCGGGCATGCCGTTCAGAAAGCTCTACCAGCAATGGTAGGAAACTTCAGAATGTAGAGAGGAGGGGGGGAAAAGAGGAATCCATCCAGGCTGTGTGGAGGGAGGTATGCCTTGTCTTAGCATTCTCTGCTTTCTGCATCAAGCAGCTTGACAAGAGCCGTTTTTCACAACCAAGCTTTTGACTGTTATCACATGTATTTTAGGATTTGATGACAGTAGTGAGGGTCATGCTGAACTTTGTGGTAGGAACTGTGAATTCCAAAATGTCTGAGTGCTTTTGCTTTGTCTCCTCTTTTGTAGCTGCGCTATAATGAGTGGAGCCTGTCAGTGCTGCTTTTGGACAGCAGTGAGAGAGAAGGGTGGGGTGAACACTTTGTTCTTAACAAATTTGTGGTAGGTCAGAGCTGTCTGTTTCTGATGGCAGTGTTAGTTCAATCTCTATAAACAGCGATAAAAGCCTGAGGGCGAAAGAAAACGTTAAAAAGATGAAGACTTCAGGTGACCGCTTTGTATAAGCTTTACCTTAATATCACTTACAATAGACACATCAGTGATATATACTGTGAAACTATTCTAAAATCTCACTGGTCTCAACAGAAGTTATGAATTCTAGCTCAAACCTTACTGTGGTTCACTTGATGTTGGCACAGAAACAACATAAATATATGCAACTTAGTGTCTACTAGCTCTTCTTTTTTTCTCACACTTGCCATGCTGAAGCGTTTTTAAAAACAACACGTGTCTGTGTACTTGTTATTCTGATAAGTCAAGCTTTTGAGTTTTGTCTTTTTGAAATGAGCTCTTAGTTCCTCCTGAGCATCTTCATAACCTTTTATTGAACATTTCATTCATTCTTATTAAATTCTACCTGCATTTAATATATTTATTACCAATATATATATGTATTTTGACTAATAATAATTTCATGTTTGAATTTTTTAGATTTTTCTGACCAGGAAGCTTTTTTGCTTCCACTTAATTCCTGGTAGCCAGCTTCTTTGTATATCCAGTCCAGCTCACTGTCCTGCCTTTTTCTAAAGATTCAACATCCACTGTCTTTTTTTTTTTTTTAAATAAAAAAGGGGGAGGACAAAAAATATTTGCTTGTTTTGGACTATACTAGGCTATATTAATTGCTGTTCGGTCCTGCTTTATAGTGGCCTGCTTTCTTTTGCCTGTATTGACCAAACAGCTGTGTTTTGGATTTCTTGCTTTTATCCCTGTGCTGTTTAATGTCTGAGGCTTAATCTTGTCTTCTGACCTGTCCTCTTGTCTCCTACTATCACATACAGGCATACTAAGAAATCTTAGTATGTCTGATGCCGTATGTGTTCATGATGTTCAGTGCTTTTATATCTGTTGAACTTGGGGTTTTTCTTTTGCTGGGCATGCAGGAGTTTAGGTAATGGTGTGAGCTGGGTTCACCTCTTATGGTTCTTCTGTCTTTATGCTCTCCCATACTGTCTGAGTCATTGTTCTTACAGCTAGCTGCTGCAAGAACAAAACAGCTTTAATTTCGAAGTTGCCAGCTGGGGGGATATCATCTTGCATCTGAAGTTATGCTCATCTGTGCATTTTGCCCTGCTAATTTAAAATTATGTCCATGGCTTGTTGCTCAAGCTGGTTTGCATTGATCTGCCGTGCAGTCACAGGGAGTGGTGATTTTGTTGGAGCATTATTTGCGGGACTTGATTGCTGTATAAGCAATAAGCACAGTATCTCAGTCTTGTTTTGCAGCTGAAACTTGTGCTGAAACTTTCGCTGTTAACAGGGTAGGGAGGCTCTAGAAAGGTGCATAGCTAGGCTTTATGCTAAAGCATGTTTAACAGTATAAGAGAGCTAGTTATCCAAGCAGAGTCTCATCATCACCCAAGTGGATGCTTCCATCCAGCTTCCTGTGTTCCCCAGGTAAGACTGCGGGCAGCTTATTTGAGAAGCTAATCTGCATGAATACAGATCTCAGGCTAAGGAACTGATGGTGGTGTCTGCCGCTTCGACTAAGGGAGCTGAAAGGAGAGGGGTGAGCTGCTGTTGCTGGGGCATTCCCAGCTTTCTAAATCAGGAATTAGCAGCCTTCTGTACTTGTTTACTTGCCGTCTCCATCTTCTCCTCTGAAGAAAGAGACAGACCCTTTCTGGAAGCACAAGAAGATAGGGAAGGGAGTTCAACAGGTTGCATAAGAGGAAAGGTGTTGATGAGAGGTAGGAGAAGTCAGCTCGGATGCTCATCCATCAACCAGGTTTACAAAGCCCCGGATCCACAGTCTGCCTGGTTACTGGAGTCCTCTGCTACCACGGGTTTGAATGTCCACAACTGTGCGGCAGGGTCCAGCTACTCCTCCTTTGATCCCAAAACTGCATTGTGTAACCTGCACTGTGTGTCAGCCACAGCACGTTTTTCCCCCTGAACAATTTATAGCATCATAGACAACTCTAAATCCAGCCCAGATCATTCTAAGCCCTCAGCCTTCTGTCAGGATCCTGACTATAATATACATTCAAGATGTTGCAAGGTGTTGTTCTCCATATACCTGTTTTTCGTATGTGCTTGCTCCCTAGGTTTTGGTGAAGGTAATCTGCAGCTTTTAAATGTTTTCCTTCCTTAATGGTGGCATTCATTACGAATTATCAAGGTGTTAACACATTCCCTAGCAAATCCTGTTGGATATGAACGAATTTATCAAACTCAATGAAATCAGCTTTGCTTTTTCTTTAATTTATTCAAGCACCAGCTGATCAAAAACTATCTCTGTAAAAGGCAAGACGCTTTTGATTGTTCTTTTAATCCTTTGCATTGCTGTTTATGCCTTTGTTGTCAGAAAAACATAATTGTTCACCTGTGTATACACTATAAACTTAACAAGCTGGCCTGATTTTCACCTAAGGATTAAACTTGGGAGTTTTTTCTAAACTTTGCTATTGGCGTTAACTTTATCCTTGTGTTACTGCAGGTTTACAAAGTGTTGGTCTCGGTTGGCAGAAATGAATGGTTCGTCCTCAGACGGTATGCGGAGTTTGATAAGCTCTACAATACGGTAAGCAAAAGGCAGGCTTATGGCATTGTGCCAGGATAGCACAGGGTAACACTTGTTTGCAGTGTTACGGCTCGAGTTAATTCCCTCATCGAGGAGTTAGAGTCAACATTCAATAACCGTAGAGGCCTGTTTAAAAAAAACCCACACTGTAATTTTCTTTAAACTTTCGTTTGTTTGAATTTTAAACTGAAAATTGGCTCTTTGGTCACTGCTTTTTGTTGTTGTTTGGGATCATTGTGAGTGAGGAGATCATTGTGTAGTAATTCCAATTTACAGGTTGTCAAAACACATTAAGTGTGCGTTTGTGATGGTAAAAATCACAGCGAAACTTGAACTATCTAGCTAGATTAATTTCTCTTCAAATAGGCGTCTTACTTGGAAGGACTGAAAGCAATGAAGGACTGAAAGCAACCTTTTGTCTTAATACAAAGTCAGTCATGAAGTCAGTCAGAGCAATTGCTACCTGTATTTTCATAGCCAAATTCGGTGGTGGTGGTCCAAATGAAAGAGGCCTCTTCAGCAACTGAATGAGGATTTCTTTGACTCATTGCTAGGAGAGGATTTTGCCCTGTTTATGTAGTGGGTAGGTACAGCAAATACTTCCACAGCTGTGCAGTCTGTTACCTGTCCTGTGTTAGTACTGATCTCTAGTTCTTCGTGTTTGGGGCCTGCAATTTTTGCTTTAATAAATGAAGAAATAATTCTCTGTGATCTCTGTAAGGAAAGATGATACCAACTGCGTAACGGTGCTTCGGTTTCCCTTCCATTGCCCTTATCAGAAGTAGTCAGTCTTTCTTCTCCCTTCCTCACTGTACATGGATTTACGTTTGGCAGTGGTATACAAATGCAGGCAGTCAGCTTGGTGCTGTCTTAAGGTCTGAGCTGAAGTCATCCTGGGTACAGCATGCCATGCTTTGCCGGTATCTTGGGGTAGACTTGAAAGTGATGTGCAAACAAAGCATCTCCTTTTCAGTGCCTCTAGAGTGTGTTTTGGTGATCCCGTTTTGGTGATCCCGTTCCCTTTGGTAAGACATTTCAATGATCCTGTTCCTGTTGCTACTCTCCCTTCCTTCTTCTCTGTTCAGATTGTCATTGCTCTGCTGAAGTTCGTTCAGTGCTGGTCTTCCTAATGCATGTAGAAGTGGAGGTCATGGGGAAGCATCTGGTTTCTATTTTTACATTCTGGTTTTACAGTGTAGAACATCAAAAATAACTTGTATTGCTAACTGGAAGAGATACAGATGTTTGCAAGGAAAGAACAGCTGCCAACTACTGTACTAGAAATCTACTTTCTTAAAAGAGGATGGGAGAATAAGATTTGCTCTTCCTGGGAGTACCTGAAGATGAAGTGAATATAATCAAGGCTTGGCTTGGCTTGGCTCAGCTCACATCAGATTTTTTTTTGGTGAAATTCAGTGATGTTGTATATGATCTGATCAGTTTATCAGTACAGAGTGTAATTCAATTATCAAATGCAGTATCATAAAGCATAGGTTGTCCATTTGTTTGCAGTTTTGACTTGGGGTAGACCACCTGTGGCTTTTATACATAAAAAAGCATACATGCATACATACGTAGCATACAGAAGCAAGAAAAAAAAAGGAAAAAGAAAGGAGGGACAGGGAACACCCAAGAGAGGAAGAAAATTGATGGAGGAAGAAACAAGGAGAATAAAACCAACATGGAAATTCTAGCCTACTTTTTTTTTAAATCTGGGACAAGCGGAAAGCCATTTTGATAACACTGCAAGAAGACAGTCTGTAGCTTTCTAAAGTGAGCTGCCCTCTGGATTTAAAAGGGTATGACTGGCATAAACAAGCTGAGTGCAGGTTGTTTTTTTTTCCCAAGCATATGGGTAAAGAAGATGCAAAAGAAGAGCAGAATTACTAATAATCAGGTGTTCAAACCATTCCTCAGAAATCAAATGAAATGCAATTATTTCTAGATACTTGATGTCTAAGCACAGTTCAATTGTACATGTTTTATTTTCAGCTAAAGAAGCAATTTCCAACTATGAACCTGAAGATTCCAGCTAAAAGAATATTCGGAGATAATTTTGATCCCGGTAAGTTATCTTGTTACTTGTTTTGTCAACGTCTTCGTTTTAGACTTGATTTGTTGCAGCCTACAAGAAGCTATCTTAGATGAGTATTACAGCAATCCTCAAACCAGTGACTAAACCAAAGGTTAGTCATACCTCAGTAAAGAACAGGAGCTAGCGTAGGAAGGTATTCTGCCTTCTGATCTTGAACAAACTATTGCTTGGTGGCCCGATACCTCTTGTACTGAGTGCTCCAGCTCTTCCAAACTGTCCCATGTTCTGGATTGTGAGAGATTCTGAATTGTCTCTTGTAATCTCCCTTATATAAAAGCAAAAGCCAAATCACAGACTCTTCTAAACAGATGCCTATTAAACTTTAATCTACTTTGTGTGACTCTTTTCCCCCTAAAAAATAAATAACTAAGAGAGTTGTCCTTGAAGGCTTTAGAGCTTTTGTATCTAAATGTGCTTCCTTGGACAGTTTAGACGAAAACGAACCTTTTCCTGTTGTTGTTGCACTTATGGAAGCCTGTCTGATGAGATGATGGTGTGATCCAGTTAGGAGTGATAGGTCCCAATTAAGCTTGCCCTGCCTGCATCAAAACGTTAATGGAAAATCATTCCTAAAAGTGCATCTAATCAACATAAGTGGCACCATGGGTGAATAAATACAAAGGCTAATGAGCAGTCTAGGTCTTTGCTCTGAGTGTTTATACTCATCGTTCAGACCCTTTTTACTTAAGGATTTTGCTGAGGGTCATTGGGAAATTCCCTCCCTCCCCTGGCTTGTTGATGTGATCCGTCTGAGTTGGTAGTTTCACCTCCTCATGCACCTATTTAAAGGTTTCCTTTTCTTCTTTGCTGAAGTACGAGTGGATTCAAAGTTGTTGACCTTCTTGGGATGTGCTTCAAGTACAGGTAGATTTAAAAGTGTTGACCTTCTTGGTGTGTGTTTGGATTTTTTAAGAGTTCTTTCAAACATCTTAATTTTTAGCAGTTACAGTTAATTATCTGGAACCTGACTTGAAGCTTCCTTTTCATGTTGCCTCCCTCCGATGGCTGCTTCTGATAAAAATGTCAAGGATGTCCAAAAGTTCTACATGTATTGTGTCTACAGGGACTTCTTGCTTTATTTTGGTTTCTTTTATCCAAATTTCGGACTTTCAGAACTGGCTGAAGACCTACTAATGTCACGCAGCCTGGCCTTCTATACAGTGAGATTTCTTGGACTGAAATTTAGAAAATGTGATTTTAAATGGGAATGGAGGGAATATTTTTATTTAGAACTTTAATAAAACCATGTTTGTAAAACGTAGTTCTCAGTCTTGTTTTCAATTTCTGAGAGCTATCCTGAAATTCTTGAAGCATGAGAAAATAAATAGTTCTTAAGATTTTTCTTGCTGCAGGGCAGGGCGATACACACGTAAATAATTCTTTATCTTAAAACTGATTTACTAAAGCTTTGATATAAGGTTTCTGATGGCTTCTGAAATAAGTCACATTTTACAGATTTTGGAAAAGTATTTTAATTTTGTCAGTCCATTCTTTAATGTGCAACTTGGGTATGCAGTATTGTAGTAGTGTATTGTAGTCATAAGCATAGCAGAGTGAAAATGAAATATCCCTTTCCCAAAATCTACTTAAAATACTGTTATAATGTACATTACCATTTAAACACTGTTTTTATTGTCACTTGGGTTATTCCAAAATTAATTCCATTTTAACTTTAAAAACAGGACAGAAGGAAATCATAGGAACCAGTCAAAATACAGAAGTAGGAAATTACAGCATACATTTCAGCTGATGTGGTGCGGATGTTTTTTCTTCAACAACATGGATAGGTTTGTAGGCTTAGAGTGGTAGATTGCATTCTGCATCTGCCATGCTGAAATAGCTGGTGTAGATGTTGGTGACTTAGGTAAAATCTTTATGCAAATTTACCTCCTATTCTGGGCATTATTTAATAACCTAGCAAGGATTTAGGGATTATATTCCTGAAACAACGTGAACATTTTTCTTAATATCTGGGGGGGGGACTTGAAAATTGTAAGTTATCAGGAACCTGTTTATGGCAGTCATTGGAATACCTTAAAAGTTAGTACACAAATTAATGTTTGTGGAATAAGTATTTGTGGTTGACATGAGCAGTGAAAGACGAGATTTTTCTGTTCGACACTTTCTCGTTATTTCCCTATTTCAAGTCCCTCATGTATCTTTCCGTATTGCTTAAAGAGTTGCATGTTTTAAGCTTTGTCTGAGGTTGAAGATTCTGATAACTTATGTATTTTTTGTTTATTTTAAAGTTAGAAGTGATGTCCAGTATGGAGAGAGATGTATTTTTACTTAAATATCTATCATGGTAACGTCTGAGTGCCTGCTGGCTGGATGATTGCGCAACTTTTCCACTGCCATACCTTTATTATGGAAATATGCTGCTCGGTGGGACTGTTTGTGTAAAAACTTGTGCAACTGAGGTCAAGTTTTGCCTCTGGCTTTTTTTCTGAGTGAAATTAGGACCTGAAGGGCTCATCCATGCAATGGAGGCTGCACAGGTTAGCCCACTGTGGTTGCACGTTGCTCTTGGAGCACTTCAGTTCATGTTTAACCCACCTGTCTTACTACATTTTAGGGTAGTGTTACAGATAAACTGAAATTTGTTCTATCAGCTCACCTGAACATTTTTAAGCTTGTGATTTTCATTTGTTCTTTTTAACTGATATCCACTTAAGTCCTTAAAAGGAAAAAATTAAACTGGAAAACAAGTCTTTTTCATGATCTCACTGATCATTCCTAATAAATCTTTTTTTCAGATTTTATTAAACAGAGAAGAGCAGGACTGAATGAATTCATTCAAAACTTAGTTAGACAGCCAGAGCTATGCAACCAGTAAGTAGTTTCATTTCTGTTTTATAAGGACTATTTAAAGGACATGAGATGTCAAATACAAAATTGCAAATTAAATGCTTCTTACTACAACATTTATTTTACCTGTTCAGTGCTTTTAAGTGTAATAGATAATCTTTAATATGGTGGCTCTCTTCTTGAAGAAAAATCTCGAGGCTGAAGAATAATAAAAAATGTTTTTGTTTTCTCAAAGCCAATCTAAAAATAAAGTTTTGCAATGAACTGATTTTAGTTTAAGGGGTGCAGGTTCCAGTGTAAACTCTCTTGCTCTAGGGTGGATGCTTGTTTATACTATTTGAGAACTCTACCGCTTGCTGCTGTGTTGCTATTCTAGGAGTGACTGCCTGCATCCTTTTGTTAGAGCAATTCGCCAGAACTTGTTTTTAAGCATGTTAACCAAGTAGCTTAATCAGCTTCCTTAGGTGGCTTGGGATAACCAAACTGACCAGCTTAGAGCACACAACTATGGCTCTGTGTAGGCTCTTCTCGCAGAAGAACTGCAGGTGTGATGGCCTCTATCAGCGGGACAGTGATGAGATAGATGGTCGTACATCATAAACAGCTCCAGTTAAATCTGGGGGTGTGTTTGCAAACTGATCTTGAGGGTAAACCACATTTCTTTCAGTATAAATCTAAACCTAATAAATTTAAACTAAAGCCATGCAGCTTTCTACATTGCTTGATCTTGTAAAACAGCAAAGCTCTGTCTGGCATTACTGAGTTTCCTTATTGCATATGCTTTGTTTAATTAGCCTATCAGTACAACCTGTGAAACTGTCCCTTTCCCACAGGAAAAAAATACCTGAGAATATTGCTGCAGTTTGAAATATGCAGTCAGATATTTGAAATATGCAGTCAGATTTTATTTTCCAACTATTTAATGTCTACTAAGTTGACGTATGTACTTCCTTTCCTTTTTTAAAAAGAAGGAAAAAAAAAGTCTTTGTATATGTATTCCTTGTGACAAGTGGAAAAAACTTTGAAACACAGTCTTTATGGTGAAATAGTTTTCCACTAAAGGAAATGCTGTGAATTTTGTGGTCATAGTATTGTTCTTCTCTGGGAAAAAATAGAAAGCACTGTAAAATAATGTGTTGAAAGCTAATCTGTTTTATTTAATTAGGAAAGGATACTTTTTTTTTTTTAATTTAGCACAACCCCTTCTCATTTGGTCTTCAGTTTCTCCAAATACCAAGTATTTCATCTCAAAACATTTTAGATTTGTTCTCTAAATGGAAAGCCATCCTTTTCTTTTTTATATGCATCACACGTTGCAGCAAATCATATTAATAGCTACATAATCTGTTGTCTTTTCCTATGTGCCAATAAATATGAGCAGTAAAGAAATACCAAAACATGACAACCTTATTGTTTTGGTACAGCCTGCTAGAAACTGCTCAAAGAATATGTGGCGATAGAGTCTTTTACAGTAAGCCCGTATACATGCTTTCTTAAACTGTTTTGCTTCAATGTGCCAGTAAATTTGATATTAAGTAAAATAACTTATAGAAAGTTAGTAATGTACAAGGAAGACTTGGGGGTGTGTGCATTTTCAGAGAAGTTTAAGAAAGCTCACCTTCCACTAAATCTTCGAGCATTAAAACCAGTATTGGGAGTTCATACTTTAAGTCTGGCTTGGGTAAACTTTCACTAAAAACTTAAGGTTTGTTTGTGATGCTTTCTTCTTTCTGGACGGGAAGGCACCTGAACATCTCAATTGAAAAGCACAAATGTCAGGTTCAGTGTGTCCAAGATAGAAATGCTTACATGATTTTCTGATATGTAGCTTTATGTTTTTGTTTTTTTATCCTTCAGTGAATTTTGTTCTTGGATTAGTCATGTTTTTGAATATTGTATCAAACCCAAATATTTCTGCTCAATAATAAACCCAACAAAAACCTGAAGTGCATTAGAGTGATCAGAGACACTCTGAAAGGCCTGGTGGACAACTTTCCTGCAGTCCCTCTCAGGTGGAATACCAGGCTGGGTGAACCGTTGTCTTAGAGTGAATTTGGAATTAGGTGGACCAACTTCAAGCTGCGTTTACTCAGTTAACTGTATTTGTAGGAGAACTTGCTCTCATGGCTAGAATGCAGATACAGCACGCACACAAAAAAAAAAAGTCGTAAGGGATAGAGATCTGATCTTTCCTCCCCCTAGATGAATGATAGGATCTGCGAATTTGTTCCTTGTGAACACTGTGAATCACCTGAATCACTCAGCAGCTTTCCCCCTCGAACGTAGGTCTTCACTGAAAAGATAATGTCCAAAGAAAATGTTTGAATCCCAGTGTATAATAGTGAATGCATTAAAGATGTACCATAGTTATTTTTAAATAGACCAAAGTAGCTCCTTAATGAAAATGAGTATGTTTGCATAACACTTGAAGAACTTGAGGATAACAATACCCTGCAACCTCTATGGGGAAATGAGTTATCAGATCTTTAAGTGAGAAGCAGGTATCTGTGTTAGTTCCCTAGAAGAGAATTAGAGTGACGAGATTTTCTGGTGTCAAAATCTGGTGGATATAAAAATGAATATGAAACCTCTGGATTTCAAGGGATTGCAATACACATTGGGAAAAGTTAAACCTTGCATTAGAGTAGTCTGGTTCTTTTAAAATCTTCCTGTACTTTATAGCTTTTTGACTATCTTTTTTGCATAAGAAAGAAAGCAGTGTTTTGCATTTTTTAAAAAGGTGTGCAGAGAAGGGGGAGTAGCTGGGCACCATTATTTAGATAAAGTATGTCTTTGCTATTGACAGGGTCTTAATATTTATTAATTTTACCATTTCGTTCCAAAGATTTTAACTTTTTGAGCTTGTTCATTTTTCTGTGTGTATACAGAATTGTGTATCCGCAATTTTTGTGGGGGTTCATGTGTTTACGAACTAGAAGGAACCATATTTAGGCAGAGCTTGGGACCCCTTCATGGATTTTCAGAGATGATCCATAAACTAAATTTACCTAGTCCAGTGTATAAGTCCAGACAAAAACAACTTTCTGGTAGTAAATATACAATGTATATTGAACATACCTTTCTAAACTATTTTCTTAACTCTTTTAAATTGGATATGTGAAGTTACTTTAGGAACAGTTTCAGTGTATTTTAAAATACTTTGAATTAATACATCATGAGCTAATGATGCTGCTGCAGTCTTGGCTAAGGAATTGGTTCATTAGACTTTATTTTATTCATTACTTTTTTGCAATGCTTCCACAACTTCTAAAATTACAGATGAGAATTGTGTAACAATGATCAGGGATGCCTCTGGCTGCTACATACTGCAGAATTGTTGAATACTCTGCGACTGTACAGCGGTCTTTCACTGAACTATTTTTTTCTGCTCTGAATTCACTCATGGACAAAGTTACTATAGTAACTATTTGAGATGTATTACAACATGCTCTACTTAATCAGCCAGTTGTCCAACATAATTACTGCAGAAAGATAATTAAGGTCAGGTTTTGATACTCTGTGTCTAGTGAAAAATGTTAACTTTTTGTTCTTCATTTTATAATATACAGAGGTTCTGAGACTTCAGTTATTGTGTGATGAGTCAATATTACTACAATTTTCAAACAACAGTGATTTTTCTGTTCTGGGGAGTGAGGATACAAAACATACCCTGAAATAGATCAGAATGTGGAGTTCATGTAAGATGGGAAAAATTAAGCTGAAACGGTAGTGTGAAATTGCATGAACAATCTTGTTTCTGTACTTTAACCTGAAAGGCTAATGGTAACTGAAATAGATTTCATACAGGGTTTACGAGTACAGAATGTAAGCGATGGAGACCATGAGCCTCAAGTAATTTATGAGACGAGTTAGGTTCAGTAACACTAATATGAAATACAGTAGCTGGAGAAATGTCAAAAACAGCTAAGCTCTCGCTTCTGATCCTTGCTTTATGGAAGTGTGGAGGGTGAAATGATGGAAAAGAGCAAAGTATATCTGCTTCTGATATAAAAGCTATCCTATTTGTATATGCTAGCGATGAAAGGGCAGCTCCATTTTTTTGTTGTTTTTCATAGTGAATGACTCATGCAGAGTTTCCTATCTGAGGCTGTCCTGGGAGCTTCTCAAAAAACTTTCTCTGAAACTTGGGTAATGCTTCTTCCTGAATAAGCTAGCTGCCTTTTAGTGAATCATAAAATGGTTTGGGTTAGAAGGTACTTTAAAGATCACCTAATTCCAACCCCCCTGCCAAGGGCAGGGACATGTTCCACTTCACCAGGCTGCCCAAAGCCCCATCCAACTTGGCCTTGAACACTTCCAGAGATGGGGCATCCATAACTTCTCTGGGCAACCTGTTTTAGCTACCCTCTTTTAGCTTAAAAACGTTACTCATTGTCCTTTCACTATGCTCCCTAATAAAGAGTGCTTCTCCTGCTTGCTTGTAGGCCCCCTTTAGGTACTGGAAGGCTGCTATAGGGACTCTCCTGTCTTTATAGGAGAAGTGCTCCAGCTCTCTGATCATCGTCATGGCCCTCTGGACTCACTCTAATAGGTCTGTGTCCTTCTTGTGTTGGGGGCCCCAGGCCTGGATGTAGTGGGGTCACAAGAGCAGAGTAGAGGGGGAGAAACGCTTCCCTCAGCCTGCTGGTCATGCTTCTTTTGATGCTGCCCAGGATACGGTTGGCTTTCTGGGCTGCAGGCACACATTGCTGGCTCACATTGAGCTTCTTGTCAACCAGCACCCCCGGGTCCTCCTCAGAGCTGCTCTCAATCCATTCTCCACTCAGCCTGTATTCGTACTTGGGATTGCCCTGGCCCAGATTCAGGACCTTGCACTTGGCCTTGTCGAACTTCATGAGGTTCACACAGGCCCACCTCTCAAGCCTGCCCAGGTCCCTCTGGATGGCAGCCCTTCCCCCCAGCATGTCAACCACACCACAGCTTGGTGTCATCGGTAAACTTGCTGAGGGTGCGCTCAGTCCAGCTGTCCATGTCACCAATGAAGACATTAAACAGTGCCAGTCCCAATACCAGCCCCCGAGGAACACCACTTGTTACTGATCGCCACCTGGACGTTTTGAGCCTTTGACCGCAACTCCTTGAGCGCAACAGTCCAACTGATTTCTTACCTGCTGAGTGGTCCATCTTTCACATCCATGTATCTCCAGTTCAGAGACAAGGATATGATGTGGAACAATGTCAAATGCTTTGCACAAGTCCATGGAGATGATGTCAGTTGCTCTTCCCCTGTCCACCAATGCTGTAATCCTGTTGTAGAAGGCCACCAAATTTGTCAGGCATGATCTGCTCTTAGTAAAGGCATGTTGGATGTCACAAGTCACTTCCTTGTTTTCCATGTGACTCAGCATATATTCCAGAAATATCTGCTCCTTGGTCTTGCTGGGCACAGAGGTGAGAGTGACTGGCCTGTAGTTCCCTGGGTCTTTCTTTTTTCCCTTTTTAAACATGGGGGTTATGTTTCCCCTCTTCTGGTCAGTGGGAACTTCATTAGACTGCCATGACTTCTCAAATATGATGGACAGTGGCTTAGTGACTACATCCACCACTTCCTTCAGGACCCACAGATGCTTCTCATCAGGTCCTATGGACTTGTGCACCTTCACGTTCCTTAGTTGGTCTCAAAGGTGATTTTCTCCTACAGTGGGTGGTTCTTCACTCTCCCAGTCCCTGTCTTTGTCTTCTGGGACTTGGACTATGTGACTGGAGCTCTTGCAGGTGAAGACTGAGGCAGAAAAGTCATTGAGTACCTCAGCCTTCTCCATATCCCAGGTAAACAGGTCTTCCATTCCCTTCCAGAAAGAGCCCACAATTTCCCTGCTCTTCCTTTTATCAATGGCATACCTATAGAAGTCTTTCGTGTTGCCTTTGTCCCTGGCCAGATTTAATTCCAGTACAGCTTTAGTGTTCCTAACCTGATCCTTGGCTGTTCGGATGATTTGTTCGTGATTTTGGTATTGGAGTTATCATGATAGTGAACTGAAGGAACTTGAAAGATTCATGTAATCTCTTCAAGTGGTATGCGAGCCAGAAGCAACACCCAATTAGGAATTAATTTTGCCCCACTTTTGCATCTCGTTATGTACTACGGGAAGCTTTCAGTCTCTCTTGCCAGTTTTGGAAGGATAGCATTTTGGTCCTGCAATTAAATTGAAAGATTTATTGCACTGTTGTTAGTGCCTAGCTAGCTTACACTGAGACTACAAAACCGCCATCTTCCACTTAAAAGCAGATGGGGACAGGAACATTACTACTACCATGTACCTCTTGGGACATGCATCTCTCTTTGGGATACAGACTGGATATTTCATTCTGTTATGTTACTTCATTAATTTTAGAAAACTAAAATTGATCTTTTAACTGTTCATTTTTTTGGAAAGAACATAAGTTTTTTTTGTGGTTGCTGGCTAGTTAGAACTTATGCTTTACATACGGCTTTTTCTTCTAATATTTTTAATGTAGTTCTACAGAGCATTGTCTCGTGAAGTCTTCACATACGTGTACTTTCACATGTCAAATTTTTGTGAGTAGAAAAACTTACTCTATGTAACATACTCAGCAGTTGAATTATGTTGCTATAAAAACATTTATTGTATACAGTCCTTAATTACCAGAAGTGTAAAACTTTGTGATGAGTAACTTCTTGGTCCACTGCTGTTGAAGCCATTACTGTTTTTCTACGATTCTGACTGAAATCTTGCAGGTTATTGGTGTCCTAATGCATCTAATTGTGCTTCTAGCCCAGATGTCAGAGCGTTTCTTCAGATGGATAACCCCAAACACCAGTCGGATCCATCAGAAGACGAAGATGAAAGGAGTAATCAGAAGGTAATAAAACAGACATAGAACAGTCTTCTAAACTTTAGCTACTCGACAGCAATCTTAAGTATATTGCTTACTGAAAATTACCAATTGGTTTTGCAGTAAATCTCCTCTCCGCTCTTTTAAATGAAACTGTTCTGCTGTGGGCTGTAAGATATTTTCCTGTCAGATATGAACTGCAGCGAAGATTTAGAATGATTGCTAGCTTTGTCTTGCTTCTTTCCCACTTGCTATGGGTGAAAGACTCCGATTTAGTCACAGTTTAGTTGTCACAGTTCTTTTCAGTCTCTTCAAAGATTCTTGCTAAGGACGTCTGGCAAGGAGCAGCGGAGACTGAATTTTTAATTGTGAGATTTTTTGTTTGTTTTATGTTTGTTTTTGGTTTTTAAAGAGAGGGAGAAATATAATTCTCATGGAGGAAAAAAAAAATTAGTCTTTCTAGAAGTCACTCAGGAGCAAAGATGGATTTAATTTCAGTTCACACCGAACACTGTGTGAGGTCTCGAGCCTCTTTTGTCAGAAGAGCCACTACAGAAGTACAATTTAGATGGATTCTCTGAAAGTTGATTTACAATCTCCAGAAACAGCGCTGGTTGAAAAAAAGAGTCTTTCTAGGAAGGCAGAAGTGCCGTGATTGACCTTGTTTTCTCTGGTTTACTTTGTGGCATGTAGATGTGACCTTAGTACTTCTCTTTTTATTCAGTCCCTCTTAAAGAATGCAAGAGTTGCCTTTCTGAATCGCACACAATGCAGTGTGTTTTCTGAAAGTCTCACTTCAAAGATGCCAGTGTTTGCTTTTTTTTTTCCTAAAGTACTTGACAGCACAGCGAGCATACAGCAGAATGTTGCAGAATATTATAATTTAAAAGACAAGTTTTCTTCTCCTCTTTTGAAAGATACTTTAAGTAATGTGGAAAGCTTCCACAGAAAATACATGATGTATCATATCACAACAAATTCCAAAATAGGAGGAGAGCTAATGTGTAGTGGCCTGGGCCATACTCTGATAGAAAGTTAATGCTCTCACAGCTCCTGTAAGTGATGTAGCTGTACAACAAGGAACGATAACAAGCTTCCCTTCCAGTCTTAAAATGTACATAGTAGCTCTTTAAAAATAGTTTAGTGCCATGGTGTGGTTGGTTCTTACTAGTGTAGTAGTCATGTCTAGTGCTGCTGGTCAGGGCGTTCTCTGCTTCTGTGGGAGTGCTGATTTTGTGATGCCTGTTTGCCTATCTCCAGATAACTTGTCTTTGAAATTTGTCTTTCTCTGATAAAATCCAAAATAACACTGAGGGTACTGCTACTGCTTCTTTATTTAAAAACAAAATGGAGAAAGTTACTTAAACGAAGGTGGTTTCCTCTTGTCTGTGTAACTTACAAATTCCATCTGGGTGTGTACTGGTAAGACTCATACCATTCCTGGAATTAGTTAGTTAACCTTTAATGTCAGGATGGGAAAGGTTGGGAATGTTTTTTCTTGGTAGGGGGAATGTGCACACTTTTTTTAAAGCACTACGTCTTTAGTTAGACTCTTGCATAAACAGTGGGGTTTAAAAATAATTTTATTGGTAAGGTCTTGGAGAATTTAGAACAAAAGGTAGAAAATGTATTCCTAGAGCGAATACAGAAGGGATTAGGTTCTCCAGGAGGAACACATCATTTGTTGACACAGTCTTAAATTTTCATTCCTAATCTTGTCCTTTCTATCTGCACATGACTACTTTATTATCTTTATCCTGCAATATGATGTGTGTAGAAATACTTTGTGACAACGTGGTGATGGCCAGATATTTCAACTCAGTGTTCCCAATTTAGATGTTAGATATCTGTAAAAACCTATTCCAACAAGTGGGTATAGATGGAGCAAATCAGTAAAGTATTTTGAAATTACTACTGGTTGAAGTATAAGAGAAAAATTTAAAAATAAACAAACCTCTTTGTTTCTCCCAACAGTTAAATTCTACCTCACAGAATATCAACTTGGGACCATCTGGAAATCCTCAGTAGGTTTCAATTAACTACAAACTGAAAAATTAGACTGAATATAACTGTTAATAGTATGAAGAGTTCTTTGGACATACGGCTTTATTTTTTATTTTCACTGCTTGGAAGGAAGCAAGACATTTAATCCTGTGCTAAATAAACAAACCCTTTATTTTTTTTTCCTTTTTACCTTCAGGTTTTGTTAGTCTGCTGTTATCCGTAGGTTCGTGCCCGGTGTGCCCTGGGACTACACTGCTGTCCTTTTACTTAAGGATGATATAGCAAAAAAAGCAACACCAAAACTCTCTTCCTTTGGGAGTGGTCCCAGAACTGTTAAGAATGTGACCAGTTTCTGAAAACAAGTTCCTTTTAGTACATGACAAAGGAGCAACTTACCTTGTTGATAATACAAACCTAGTCACTGCAGTCACAAATTGCTTCTCTGGTGTCTTCTGCAGAGTTTCTGTTCTCAGGTCTCTGTGAATTTGTGCTTTTGTCATCGAAGCACAAAGCTTTTTGTCTTTCATTTTTTTTTCTCCTCAGATTTGTCCTGGGCTAACAGGGGAAATGCTTAACAGACTGCAGTGAGAAATGAAATTTTAAGAGTACTTCCCTTGAGGAACAATAAATGAAGAGGTGTATTGGGACATCACTGTTGTTTCAGAAGCTGAAGAGATGGATAATTACTTTGCTGACAAAAATACTTCTGAATTGTACTTAGGAAAAAATGAGGGGATTATTGGAAATAACTGAAAGCAGTGGTGATGTGGGAAGTGGAAAAACAGACTGAATTTATACAAATACATGCTCAGAAGAGGAAGGTGTAACAGCCTCCCTCCTCTTGCTTTAATTTAAAATGTGGGAGCAATGGATGGAGGGAAGGATGAGCTGAGGAAAGATAGAATAGATGTCAAACATGGTCCTTCCTTCCCTCATGTAAGCTTTAGAATCCATTTGGCTCTTGGGAAATAGGAGGTAAGCTCCAGGAAAAGTCATGGGGAAACGAAGACTTAAAAATTACAAGACACTAGAGGCTATGGAGGACAAAAGAATAGTCTTACTCCTCCTCTATATCTTAACCTTCAAAATTAAAAAATAAAACTCAAATGATGCAACCCTACCACTTTTTCTGGAGGAAGATAGAATTGCAAAACAAAGGGCAGCTTTGTGGAAGTCCAGGTATTGGCTGGAATGAAAAATAAAGAAGGCTGCTGACAGACTGCTCTTTTTGTGTTACAATTCAAGTGTTAGACTAGACGTCTGTACAGATGTGAAGCTTGTAATTGATACCCAAATAACCTGTATCCTTTCTAAATATCTTTCAGCGCTAAACCAACAGACTTTGATTTCCTGAAAGTTATTGGGAAAGGAAGCTTTGGCAAGGTGAGCTTTCTAATTCCTGTGTCTTACCTGGTGCAAGGGTTCCAGCTGGCGTCTTGTGCATAGCGACTGTTGGCTGGAGACCTTGCCGGAGGCTTTGGAAGCTGTATCATCCTAGGATGGTATATAAATTCTTGTATTGGATTCCTGTTGCTGCCACTTCATAGTAGTGCTGTTATTTATTCCTGTTGTGGTGGTAGTCTGCCTTGGTCACTTGTTGGGAGTAACAAATTAGTGTTTTCCTCTCTTGTTAAGAGCAGTAGGGATCCTCTCTTTTCCCCAGGGAGGAAGGGAGGCACCCCTGTGCTTGTGCAGCAGCTGGAGTACAAATCCTGTGCTTCCCTTTGTTGATATGGGCTGCTTTGTCGAGCGCCTAATGCTATGGAGCAGCACTTTGAAAAGTGACTTTAATATGGATATTCTCCGAAGAGATGCATCAGAGAAACCCTCTTGAAATCTTTAACAAGTTATTTTTCAAAGTGTTGTTTTTCCACAGAATTAACTTTAAAACTTACAAAAACAGCTGAAATTCATCTCTAGAGAGCCAGCAGCTCCTGGAAAATAAATGCTGTAATTCAGTCTTTCATGATATCACTATATAGACAGATTATGCTAAACTGTATCACTGTATTGGTGCTAGCTACTCTAAACTCTGTTCACTCTGTGGTGATTGACTACATGAAAAGCAAAGATGCTATTGAGAACACGTAGCTTTAATGCTTTTCAGTTATGCTGAAATTAAGAAATTATTAATAGAATGTGAAATACAGCAACCACGTTTCTTCATTTGTTTTGAACTTCACAGGTTCTTCTTGCCAAAAGAAAACTGGATGGGAAATATTACGCTGTCAAAGTGCTGCAGAAAAAGATTGTTCTTAACAGGAAAGAGGTGAAGAAAAATATGCTATCTCCCTCACCCCTTTCTCTTTCCCTTAATTACAAAATTGTTCCTATTTACTTACTGATCCTTTACTTCTCTACAGCAAAAACATATTATGGCTGAACGTAACGTGCTTCTGAAAAATGTGAAACATCCATTTTTAGTGGGATTACATTACTCATTCCAAACAACAGAAAAGCTTTACTTTGTTCTGGATTTCATTAATGGAGGAGAGGTATGTGGTGATTCTACTTGGATTTGAGTCTCTTTATTCCTCTCACCTAGAATTAGCACAATAAAATGATCCCTTACAGTGGGCTGTGATCAGTATTATCCCAAGTTTTGAACCTCTTATTATTTTATCTAAAGCAATGCTGTTCCTGCAGACTTCTGTAGCTATACAGACCCTGTTCTTATCAACAGCTTCGATCCAGAATTAATTCATGGCTGTCAGATAAAAATACTGTCTCTTTTACAGTTACCTAAATTTATCTCTGTTATGAATTAATCATATGTTGACGTTTTTCAGCATGTAAAACTGTCTTTTTCATCTGAATTAGCTGAGATGCTGGTATTTCAAAAGTGGAAGGAAAGAAACAGGCAGTTGAATTTGGTACTATGTTTATAGGAATCTTGGGATTATTCTGTGGCTTTGCATTGACTAATTATTTGTTACCAAATAGCCTTATTCTCAGGATTCTTTTCCTTGAAGTGATGGTATTGAGTATGAGGAGTCATTAAGTAACTTGGAGGAAAATGTGTGCAAGAAATGGAAGAAATCTGTAAATATTTAACTGAGATGTTTTGGACCACTTTGTCTTTAGCCAGAGCCATGTTGCTTTTCAAAGTACTCAGTACTTCCAGGAGTGCTCAAGAAGCTACTGGTTGAATAGCTAATAAACATGAGAAGGGTATGAAATGTTGCTTCTATTTCTTCGTACGGTTTTATGGGAAATTGGGGTATTGCAGACTGAATTGTGACTGAAGATCACAAAGTGTAGTGAAAAATGATTGTGTGAAAGTAGTTATCCAATGTATATGCTGTAAAGGGGAGCTGTCTTGTCAGTTGCTGTTTTCAATTTGGTAACTTATAGCTGTAAAACACATACGTTTTCCAAAGGCCTTACAAAGTCGTAAAGCAGAACAGAGGAGGAGGAGACAGGATGCTGTTGTAGAAGATAAAACTCTGGTAGCCGACAGAGAACATGAGAAGGAGGGGTAGAATTTAAACAGTTTGATTCAGCATACCTCAGGGTTACCTATTATGTCCCTGCAGCTGTCTATACACAGACAAGAATAAAGTATGTAGAATAAATCATTATGAAGTACGAATTGTGCTATATGTTAGTAGATACTCATAAGGCCCACTGCCACTATTCATGATGCCCCCAGACCTGGGTTTCCGACTCCTTTGAGTGTCGGAGTCTGGACTTTGATGGACCTTCCTCTAGTCTAATGTACTGTCATCTAATTTAGACAGCATTAACAAACTCCTGGTTTGCTCTACTCTGAATTTTTGGCTACAGCTTAGTTTGGCATTCTTCCAGGCAAACTAAAGTACAGTTCAAAACAGCCTTCAAAGTTCAATGAAGCACTTGGAAATTTTTGGTGGCTTTGTTTTTCTCCTAAACTTTGCAGGTAGAAAACAGAAAAATTCTATTCTCTTAAAAAAAAAAAAAAAAGAACGTGTAGCACAATTTCATGTGTATATGATTTAATCTTTGGCTAGACTTCTGCATCTGCTCAAACTATTTAGAGCCAAAGTTCTGTAGCTGAGAACATTTGTGAATCGGCCTGGAATATACATCTCCCAAAGTGTTCTCAGAATACAATTACATAAACACTTTTATACAAAACTTTGAATGCAAGGATACTTGGAAACGGAAGATGACTTGGTTGACACCTGGCTATATCCTGTCAGGAGGTTTGTCTTGCATGGTTGAATCTTGCCAGCCTCTATTCACAGCTTAGTGGTTTTTCACTATTTTTTTTGACTAGTCTTGGTTTTAAGGGGATATCCTTGTAGCTGAGTTACCTGTGTGTTTCCGAAATGTAAAAGACTGGAAAAGAAGTGAGTAAAGGAATGTTGTAATGCAGCAAAACCAATTTTATTTCATTTTCCATTCTTAAAAGTGTAGACAGATAAGTAAAATGACCTTTTACTGTTAAAATTGTACCTTGCTAACCTGATTTTGTGTGTTTTGTTGTTATTTACTCTTTTCCATGTTTACAGCTGTTCTTTCACTTACAAAGAGAACGTTCCTTTCCTGAGCACAGAGCCAGATTTTATGCTGCTGAAATCGCCAGTGCACTGGGCTACTTACACTCCATAAATATAGTGTACAGGTAAGTTTCTGAACTGTGTTCTTGTACTGCAGAAGTTCAAATGGGACAAATTACTGAGTAAAAAAATGCTGCATGAAATCATCTCGGGAGAAATTTGAACATAATGTTTTCAAAAAACTTAAAGCTTCTTTCAACTGAAGAATAAAAGCCAATGCCTTTGAAGCTTTTGTGTTAGTGACTTCTGCTTTGAATTAATACAATGATTTTTTTTAATAGGGATTTAAAGCCAGAAAACATTCTCCTAGATTCACTAGTAAGTATGCAACATGATTTTTGATTTTCTGGCTTTCTCACAAAATTGACATTTATTCATATGCGTGTCGAGCGTGTTCTATTTTTTTTTAAATATCCCTCTTTTCTTAAACAGGGTCACGTTGTGTTGACAGACTTTGGACTTTGTAAAGAAGGGATTGCAAGTTCTGAAACTACTGCAACTTTCTGTGGGACACCAGAAGTATGTTGACGACTTCCGTATCTTTTGACTAATAACTAATGTTTGTTGACAATTATTTGCGTAAACAGAAGATACAAATACTCAGTTTTGTATTGTTGGAGACTTGCACTCTTTTTACAAGCTCTTCCATGGAACCAAACCAAGGGAGACTTTACTGCAGATCTGTTCTTTGTCCTGTTTGCTAATATAGAGTATCTCCTACTTACTGCCCACATCCTCATAAATCATCTCTTCTGTCCTCCCTCTTCCCAACCCTTTTCACATACTCTGTTTCTTCCCATGTCTCCTAACCACTGGCTAGACACAGGACAGTTGGTTTTTGTAACAGCTGCGACAGATTTGCCAGTATGAATTTATTTACCATATCCTGCCACTAATTTTTAGTAGGGTTAGAGGCACTTAGTATCTTGTGAGACTTGAGCAACTTTTGTATATGACTGAAACTTTGAACTTGACGGCTTATTTAACTTTGTCTCTTTTTACTAAGAAAAATAGACTGGAAAACTCAGAATCTGGAAGTGTTAAACATGTACTAGGGATTGACTGAGATGCCAAGATTAGTGGCTTTTTTTTTTACTTTGATGAATATAAATTACGGAAAAGGCCTTTGGCAGAGAAGGATGGGTAAGGAGTGGTGTGTAGCTGAAACATTTGAACTTAAAAAGGAAAAAAAAAAAAGCAACATTCGACAACTTATCCTTGTTATCATCAAAGTACGAATCCATAAGGCCAAGTGGTAAATGTGAGCTGAAACAGTATTTGTTGAATGCTTCACAAAGTTCCTCGGACAATATATAGAACACTGACCTCAAATTTGTTTGAGGAAAATCTATGGGACTTCTGTCTAGTGTTCAGAAAGCTAGTTTTAATGCTTACCTTGGACTTCCATGAGTTGCAGCATAAGAGGATGCTAATGCAGTTGCTTAATATTTGTTCTTCATAATGTAAAGACTAAATGTAACAGTTGTGTATTATTCTTTCTAATCCAAGATACAGATTCAAATATTTCATAATCCTGCTAAAAGCACTATGGTATTCTCTGTTTCTACACACTGAGTTGTTTGACTTCCAGCACCTATAAAGTTCAAATGAGATTATGAAAGGTTAGAACAAGTTCAAAATACTCAAATGCTTTTCATGCTTTTGCAGGGTCATCTGTAGACAAATGAGGTACAGGGCGCTCACGCATGCAGAAAGTTTGAGAAATGCTGATACAAATAAGCTATGACTTTCAGCTCCTGTCATTACAGTGATATCTGCGCCTTGTCCATTTACAAAGAGAGGCTACTATACATTTTACACATTAACTTTCAGAATTTGGATACTGGAATGATAAAAGTGAGCAACCTCTTGCCTTGAGGGAAAGGGTTAGAAACTGCATGTGTCTTGTTGTTGTAAACTGAGATGATGATGGTGAACCAGCTGTACTAATTTTATATTACATACCCACGAAGAATAGTCTTGTACTGTGAAGTGCTGTGCTTGTACTGTAGCATTAGTAAGTTCTGAGATGCTGAGTAGATTTCTTGCAAGGCAGATGGAAACCAGTTATCATTGTCGTTGTTTGATACCAGATGTTTATAATAAATCAAGTGACAGCTCTTTTACAAGAACTTCTAATTTAGATAATTTAGCAATTCACAACTTATGCCCTCACTACAGTTTACGGTGAAATTTAAAGTAAGGCATACTGTTTCTTGGTGATAAGCTTGAAGCAGAATGAACTGCTTCTCCTTTCATGTTTATGTGGTGGATGGGGAGCACCCAGGCTTGGAATGGCAGAAATCGGCTTGGCTGGTGGCCAGCTTGCTGAGAGAGAGGTATACTGGGAGGACGTTGCCTCTAGTACATCACAGCAGCCTACTTGAAATGTTTAACAAGTTTCGTAATAGAGGTGGGAACGTAATTTGGCAAAACAATAGTGTTTGGAAAGCATTGTTTCAATTGGGAAAACAGCTGTCCTACTTGCTAAATGACCAGACGGTGATGAAGTATTTGCCTTGAAGAACAAGATAAATAAGTCAGTCTTAAAATTGCTATAAGCAACGTTTCCTGAAGATGTTTACTGTTATGTGACTAAAACTTATTTTTTTTATAGCTATCCTAATGCTCTATTTTTTCTTTTAATTTTAGTACCTTGCACCAGAAGTTATTAAAAAGCAGCCCTATGACAACACAGTAGACTGGTGGTGCCTTGGTGCAGTTCTTTATGAAATGCTTTATGGGCTGGTATGTACTTAATACGTGCGGGGCAGGGATTGCTTCCCTTTTTCTCCCTCTTTATCTTACCTGAAGTACACCAGAATGTTAAAGATGCTGCCTTTTGTAGAGTATTGAAGTACTCCACTTCAATGGATGAACAGTTTGTCTTAACATAGCATCTGTTTTTCTCTCTTGGATTTTGCATTGCCTCTGGATGTTTAAACTTTTGCTTTCCAGTGGACTGCTGAACGTCAGCTCTGAAGACAGGTAGCCACGACTGAGGGAACGTCAGAGTAAACTGTATCAGTAGTGATAATACCCAATAAACTAAAATATGTATTTTAACTTAAGTCTTCCAGGGTTTCTTCTAGCTCTTCTGCTTTCAGATGCAATATTAAAAGAAGAAAATCTTACTGTGCTTCTTCTAGTCACATGTGGTCACTCTAATAACAATGTGTTCTGTTAGTTTTCTTTAGTTTTATATGCATCTGGACCTTAAGTAGGGAAACAGATCTGTTTTTCCACTTGTTCTTTTCAGGCAGGCTCAGTGGGAGCTTTGAATCTGGAGGGCATCTGTAGCTACTTGTGAGGGTGAGGACATATTACAAAAAGAGGAGGTGGCAGGAGGAAGCTATCAAGTGTAGAGACTTGGCAGTGAGGATGACTGAACTAAAGTTAGCAATGTGTAAGAAGTGGATTTCTTCCTTCATTGCTAGCAGTTCCTATTTCTTACAGAAGTGTTTATTGATGCATACACATAAAATAAAATGCTGAATGTGGCTTCGAAATCATATATAACATTTGTTTTTTTAGCCTCCTTTTTACTGCCGTGATGTTGCTGAGATGTATGAGAATATTCTTCATAAGCCCCTGGTTCTGCGTCCAGGAATCAGTCTCACAGCCTGGTCTATTCTGGAAGAACTTTTGGAGAAAGATCGGCAAAGCAGACTCGGAGCAAGGGAAGACTTCGTATGTAATGTCCCAATTTATGAAATTTATCAAGCCCGTCTTCATTTAAAGGGACATGACCAAATTTATGTGCACCACACAGGTTTAATAGTGGGAGAGCAGAAAATGCTCTGTTACGTGTCTGTCTCTGTGTTCTTCCTTTTTATTTCTTCTTCTAAGACACCGGTTGTGGTCATTTAATGTTAGGTCATGTGTTGACCTTGTAATAGAGCACGTAGATTATGACAGTATTTTTTCCACGGTGGCAATATATGAAAGGATGGTAGTGTTTAGCACAGCTGTTTACTGCCTCATAACTATTAAGCATATTGTAGAGTCTTTTAAGCTGCTGCTTCTCAGACAGTGATCTTTATAAAAACTAACATCTTGAAAGGAGGAGCAGAAATAGTATCAGGAAACATTCCTGCTCTGTGGTTGATTTTAAGGCTTAAATGCAGAAACCAGTTCTTAGAGGCAGGCTAACGAATTGAATTGCTCTTTTTGCCAACTACAGCTTTTATTGCAAAACAAACCGAATGAAGGACTTGACTTCCTTAGGTTTTGTTTGTGCGTGCAATCTGAAGTAGTATTTACTGTGATGCCCAGGATGGATTTCTGAAACGCCTGTTATCTCTCTTCCCTACTGCAGCTTGAAATTCAAAAGCACCCATTCTTTGAATCTCTCAGCTGGACTGACCTCCTTCAGAAGAAGATTCCGCCACCATTTAATCCTAACGTGGTAGGTGCTGTTTCAGTTCATAGCTGCCAAAATCCTGCCTTTAAAGGCTCTTCTGTATGGAAGGAAATATTTGTGCATCAGAATGGATGGGAACCCCTCAGTGCTGGCTGCACTTTGGAGCAGTGACACTTCCGAGCAGTGGTGCTGTCTTCATAATTTAAAACTCACTTGGACGTATCGCTGTTCCCTCTGCTCGTTCCTATCAAAGGACTGACAATTTCTGTGGGGTCTGTAGACAAAGAAGAATAATTTACAGCCTCTTTATGTGAAGACTCCAAATTACTGACTTCATGATTTTTTTTTGTAATCATTAAGCCTTAGTTTCAACCCTAGTTTTGTTATGTTCCTGTCAGTTTACATCTGTTTGGTGGAGAAACCTTTGCTGTCTTCTCTCTCCACTCTGTAACTCCTACTGTGCTTTAGTTCTTGGGTGTGCTACTGGGAACGTGGTCTATCATAGCAACTACTGTTGCTGGAATTTAATGCTTTAGTATTATTAATGAAAAAGGGAGAAAAAAAAACAACCACAAACCAAATTCTCTATTATTTTTTATTTTTTTTAAGTTTTTGCAGCTCCCTAAAAGTCACTTAAGAAAGATATTCCTTAGTATTTCTTAGGTTGATCACATCATAAATGTGTATCACTTCTGGCCTGAATGCCAGCCTAAAAGAAACAAGCAAGCTTTTAATAACTGTTTTAATAACTTTCAGGGATGCTGTAGTGTGCTGCTTTAAGCTTTCTGTATTTACATAGGAAAGAATTACACAAAGTAGATGGTCTCAGGAGTTAAATTTGAAATCTACAGGAGAAGCGTAGTTTTTTAAAACACAGTATTAATATGACAAACGATTGATCTTCCTGTTTTCTAGGTTGGCCCAGATGATATTGGGAATTTTGATGCCGTGTTTACGGAAGAAATGGTCCCATACTCAGTTTGCATTTCTTCTGATTACAACATTGTTAATGCCAGTGTCCTAGAGGCAGATGATGCATTTGTTGGATTTTCTTATGCACCACCTTCTGAAGATATGTTTTCCTAGGAAGTTAGAAGCCAACAGTGTTTTGGAAGTCTTGGGATGAACTGAAATGTTAGAGTTACGAACACATTCCAAAATAGTGTAACCTGTGCCTCGTTTTGTATGTAGGTTTAAAACCTATGAACAAACTTTCTCTGCTGTATAGGAGGAATTTGGGCATTTTGGATGGCTTTCTTTGGGGTTTGAACTGTTTATTCCTGCTGCAGAAAATATTTTTAAAAACTTTAAATAATGTTCTCTACATTTACGTATTTTTTTAAGCAAAAACACTGACTGTTCTCCTCAGTCCCTTCAGGTTTACATTCATATGTATCTAAGATTAGGCTGGCACAAAAAGCAGCAAATTTAGTAAATTTATAAATGCCTTTGTACCTATTTACAGTGACTTTGTGCTTGAATTGTAACTATGCAAATCGTCTTTTGTATATCCTGGTTTAAAAAAGGTAAATGTTTTCCCTGTTTTATCAGTTTGAAATTTGTTAACTTACCTGTCAGCACTTAAATGAAGGTTTAATTTAAGTTAACACTGAGATGCTTTGAGGATTTCTGTAGAATGAAGAGTTGGGCATGTAAAACTAGATTGTCGTTTTTGCATTTGCTGGAGTACGTAGTTCACTCAACTGGATTATCTGAGGCATGGGGGATTACTCAAAGCAAGGATAGAACAAATTAACTGTATTGAATTGATAACATTACTGATCATGTGTTCTACCTTTTTTCCTCCCTGAGATAAATGTCTGGATTTCAACTGCATTAAAAATATTTTTTGTTAAAACTCTGCTTTTCCAAAGATATAATTAGCAATAATCACCGCTACTTTGAAAGGCTATCTTGCTTTAACCTTCCAGGGATGGGTGGTGAGGGGATCATGCCAAATATTTAAGCATTTTTCTCACTGGTATATAGTTTGAAACACTAATTATGTTCCAAATTGATTGTACTTAAACATTCATAGCTACTTGTCCTTCTGTCTCCCATTTTGCACCACTTTTAAATCTTCACTTGATATTTGGAAAAAGTAATGTAAATTACGTTGGTAATTTTTAGAATGTGAAAAGCTATTGTATTTCTCGTAACATACACATGTATGGACAAACTGATCATTCTGATCAACTTCTGTTTAAGGAAAACTTTTAACAATGCAAAAATTGACTGCAGTTACAGCGTGTAAAAGCCTATTATGGTAGTATTATATATTACCTGTAAATAACAACTTATTTTTGTCTGTTACTTCAAAAAATGCTCTGTGTTTTTTTGTTCATAAATGCATTCAGTTAAATGCCTTCGTTTGAGAAAAGTCTGGTAAGACGCAGAGGAGCAGCCAGAGTTAAGTGTTAGATAAATTTCAGTATTTAAATGGTTTCCTTTTTGACAAAATAAGAACTAGCTAAGAGAAGTACTACTTATATTGCATCAAGATCAGATAAAAATTGAGAATATCATGAACAACCGTCTGTCAAATCATAATTCTTTTGAAATTAATGTTGTCAACAGGAAAACAGCAAGTGAAAGCTAAAACGAGATTCTTTGTTTATTCCACTTCTCTTGCATGATGCTTGAGTAATGCTGAATAGTTGGTGTGAGGTGTGGGAAGGAGTCTCTGGGTAAAATATGTATGAATTAACATTGAAAGGGAAGGAAGGAAGGGGGACTATCATTTGTGGGAGTGGAGCAGTGCTCATTTCCCATTGTGCCACTGTAAAGTTTTGAGAAGCTTGGAAATAATCTATGCAGCTGTTCAGGACAGCAGTAACTACATGAATCATGTTCTTGCAGTTGTAATCGTTTGGCAGTAAGCCTTTTTTTTCCTTTTTCTTCCCTCCTCTCCAGTAGGCCTTTCTAATGGAGTAGAAGGGAGAAATTGATTTGAAGAAAGGAAATATCCATTCTCATACTAAACTATACTAAGCTTTTACTCTTCATACTCCTGGAATGATTCTGCAGGTTGCTGGAACTGCATTCTGCTGACAGCAGGGAAATGTACCATATTGCAACTTTTTTTTACCTCTCACAGCAAGGAAGTACAGTACTGTGGAGAGATGACAAGGGAGGAGATTACTTCAGTATGGTACATGCTGCACCCCTTCACTTGTCCTCTGTTTCCAAGATGTCTGTAGCTAGTCATCTGACTGGGTGAAAAGATTTGGAGCTTCATTTTGCCTTTTTTGTCAAATGTATTGTCGTCCCCCTCCCCCCTCCCTTTTTAAGATGACAGTGGTAGTTATTTTCTTGCAGTGCAGCATAATTTATTGCTTATTAATCTTACTGTTTGTTTTTGTTTTTGGTTTTTTTTTTGCTTTCAGCAAGCTTTGCCTTTTTGGCTAAGTGTGAACTTCAAATACTTAGGTTCATTTTGTTCCTTCTACTGTATTTCATATTGTGAAATAACCCAGTTAGATCAGGACTAGCACAGGTAGAGTAACCAACAGTGTACAACATCAAGCAATAAACCCTCACGCTACTTCCAAATATTAGCACTCTTGTTCTGTATCTCCCTGATTTTCATGGTAATGCTTTTCAGAGATGACTGAAAAGGTTAAGGTGGGGTAGCCCCTTCACAGAAGACTGAGTTGAAAAGGAAAGGTTGGATGTGGTGCTTAGGGACATGGTTTAGTGATAAATTGGTAGTAGGGGGATGGTTGCACCAGTTGATCATGAAGGTCTCTTCCAACCTTAATGATTCTATGAAATCTGAAATGATAGTAAAATCTGGATTTTTGAGAGCTGCAGGGAGCCTACAGAGGCATGACCTGTGCCATTCCCTTCCTCAGGTGGCAGACAGTTGATAAAGGGAGGCAGACTTTGCTGAGCTGTTGGCCTGTCCCTAGTGAAAGGGACTGTTCCACACTGGAATCCATCTCCCTGTCCAGAGAAGCACGTTAAGGCCCTTCTTCTTGGTGCTTTGGAAGCAAACGAAAGGTGCTGCCATTGTGCTTTCCCATCTTCTGACCAGGGAGGAGAGCGAGCGAGACAGCAGGAGCAGCGGACTGGCTGTGCTGCATGGCAGTTGTGAAAAAATTAATCGAAATAAGACACACGCAAAAAAAGAATTTCGTGGTGTTGGCTGGGGAGGTAAGTTTGCTTACGCTAAATGCAGTGGACTATGCAACGTTTATTAATGAGAGATTGTTTGTTTTTAAAACCATCCTGGCTTTACTATTTATTGTAGGGTCGGTGCGTGATACTCTTAGTGCCCTGCCCAGGGCCGTAGCCGGCCTGAGGGGGCAGCGGCTGCGGCCGGGCTCCGGGCTCGGCGTTTCCCCCCCTCAGCGGCCGCGGGCAGCCGCGGTGCCTTTCCCGCCCGCCGCCAACGGCTGCCGGGCTGAGGCGGGGCAGGGGGCGCAGGCAGCCCCCTCCTGCCGCCGGGCTCCCCTCAGCGCCCCGCTCCTCCCGGGGGACGCCAGCCCTCGGCTGTGGTGGGGAGGGCTGGGCAGTGGTCTTGGGGCAGGGAGAGAGGGGAGGCATTGTGCTGAGGTGGTTTGGGGTTCTGTTAGGTTTGAGACCCTTCTTGTGGGAGATTTTAAGGGATGGAGCAGCAATTGTGTGGGAGTAATCCCAAGGAAACTGAAAAAGAATCCCAAATATAAATTCTTCTTCAATTTGTGCTTAAAATTTGATACCTCAGGGCACTACAACACATTGAGCCAGCCCACAAGGTGTGTTTCTCAGAAGTTTTACACAACCGCTGTAAGGGTGCACCACAGGTACCCAGTTATTGCACTGACAAATATTGATCTGTTTGTACTCCAACACACAATTCTGTGACTTCCTACAGGTTATAATTAAACAAAGAGCTTTGCTTTCTCCAGCCTGTTAATTCTGTGTTTTGGTCCTGTGCCAAGTAGTTAAATCTATTTTTGAAGACTTAAGCGTGGTTTCATATTGGCCGTTTACAGAGAAGACAGATGACACTTTTTAAAAGAAAACCTGTAAGGCAGTAAAATAGACGTGTACTGCATTTTGGCCTTAGTTCTCCCTCTACAGTAAATTCGTAAGTGAAGTGCTTCATGTGGTGAGATTTTACTCTAAAAATGCAGATATGGGAGTAACACGCAATGAAAACAACACTGAAGAGCACGGTCACCTTCCAGACCAAAACTGTAGTCTTGAAGGCTTTTTTCCATCAGAATAAGAACTGATCTGCGTACACTGATGAAGTGTACAACACAAGTGTGTGCAAGATCTATGCCTTAAATGAATGCTACGGGAGGTGACAGCAGACTAAGAAAGTCTGATTTAAGAAAAAATGTTGACTGGTTTTGTACTTTGAACGACTATGACAGACAGCCTTCTCAGATAAAGTGGTTATTTAAGTCTTACTTTTGCTGCGATGATTACGCCTATAAATTATATAGGGCAGGACTAAATGCAGCCTTTAATTTGACGGGTTAGGGGTTGGGCAGTGAAATAATTCATTAATAAGAGAAGAAAAATACTAGAGCATTCTTTAAGAATTGACTTTGGGGGTGTAGTATGCTTCAGCCATTGGAAAGAGATTCCCATTTAATGGTAGTATTAAAAATATTAAAGAATAACATTGAGAAAAATACTCTAATTTTGTATGTCTTTGTTAACATATATCTTTATTATTATTTCAGCATGGCAAATTCTGACCTAATTTCTTTACAGCTTATTCTCACATTCTGATTAAGAGTACGAAGATCTTTCTGGAAGATGCAGGAAGAAATACAGAAAATGAAGGAAATTGTCCTTATTTACCTTGACAGAAGTGGTGGCCTTCAGAAATTTGTGCACGACTGCAAAAAATATAACGGTATTGCTCACTCAGTAGATAGTCTGTTAACATTGATAAGTATTGTTAAATAAATCTCTGTTCTTTTTAAGACAATTTTTGCTCCTGCAGACTCAAAACAAAGTTATGCTGTTTATCGTTTCATTATTTCAATAAATCCTTCTGATATTGCTGAATTGGATGCAACTCTTGGAAACTACATTCTTCATAATCCCATAAAAGCTGCAGAGATTTTTCAGTCAGTAAGTGTATATTTGTGGTCAGAGCTGACAAAAATACATCTTTTTATGTTTTAACTAGATTCCCTTTCTAAGATGAAGGTATTTTTCAATTACAGGTATGTTTTGTAGCTATTAAGACATTATCATTAATTGAACAATTGCAGACAGAGGCCCAGGTGAGTCTGCATTGTTTTCCCCCAGTTAGATCTTAAATCTTTTAAGTGTGGTGAAGCATTAAAAAATACTGATTTTTTTTTCTAACAGCTATTTATATATGTTACATTTGTTCATGTAAGTAAATGGTACTTATAAACAGCAGTTTGAAATTAAAATTATAGTATTAATGCAATTTTGTCTCTTGTTAGATTAGTATACTGCTGAAGCCAACACATTTACCACCTTTACCAAGTTACGTTCTCAGTCTTTCTGCATTTCCATTTAACTACACATCTCATAGATTTTATATGTCTGAAGGAATAGTCATCGCAATGGGAATTGTAACAAAATATACACAAGGAGCAAGATTTCTTTGTACTGAGGAAACCTGTCCGTTCTCTGAAGGTAGTAAAAAATGAAATCAATACTATTTCAAAAGCTTTTTAATAATTCAGATAGTTTATCAGATTAAAAATCCAGCATGCGAGTCATTTTCCTGTGCAGTTTTATGATGTAGACTTTTTGTAATGAGCACAGCATGATTTTTATTAATTGACAGCAGCAATGGACCTTGCCAGCAGCTGCTCAGCATTATTAAATGTTTTGTGAGTACAGCTATACCAATAATCCATTTTCTAATCCTGAAGATAGTTTATATGAGAAAAGATACATTTCCGGTATAACTTAATGAATTCCCTGAAAGGAAAAAAGTCTGTACCAGTAGAATACTGTACTTTTTTTTTTTTTGGAAGCTGTCTCTTCTGTATTCCTTCTGTTTATATAAAAAGACCATGTAACAGTATGCTTAAGTGCCTGGCAAAAGCTTCTAGCAGATTTGCTTTAATGAAAACTGATTTCTGTGGAACTACTTTATCTAATATTACTGATACATCTTTGCAGGATTAGGTCTTAAGTACTTTTAGGGCAGTGCTGTTTGCTTCTTCCTGTAACAGAGACCATAAAATTATAAAATAGAAGCTAAATCCCAAAGCTGGGAGACAGTAGAATAAATCATAATGATGTCTTGATGAGGGCACGTACTTGTAGTGAGGAATATACATATCCAGTGTCATTTCCACACCATGCAGAAGCAGTCAGTTGCTCCCTGCTGCTTGTCAGGCCAAGCCATTTTAGTTAGGAAAGTGTAATAGGAAACTGCCATCTCGTGGTCAGCCTATGATAAATGATAGAGATCGTTATAGTTGAAGCGTAGTGCGTGAAAGTATGCTTATCTAAGAAACACGGGGGGCTTGCAAATTTGGAATTTCATTGTCCAGTATTTTAATTACTTCTTTACTTAATGTGAAATTTAAAATGAAAGCCACATCCTCCTTATAAACGTTTGGTAAATTCATTTGTTTCAGGGTTTAGGTACATAAGAGTGCATCTGCCTGGAGCTACAGAATCTGCCACAGTGAGGAATGATTTTGTGTGCAGTTTATGTTCTTCAGCCCTGCAAGAAGACATGAAGTTTAGAGTACTTGGTGGTAGGAAATATGTAATTTTATTTTTAGATCTATTATTTCCCTACTTCTGTTACGCAGTAAGTAAACAAAATGGCTAAGGGGGGAAAAAAAGCAAGTTATGTACTAGTCATCTAAGAATAAAAAGAGCTTGGTATTGTTTTAAAGAGAACTAACCTCTTCCTTGCCTTTATTTTGAAAGATAAACAAATAGTTGAAATGATTGATGCAAAAGTTCTTAGTGCTTTAAAAGGATATTCCAACAATAAATCGCATTTTAGGATTCAGACTTTTACAGTTTTCTTGAGAGGTAAGTGAACTTTAATTTTGACATTTGACAAAAATGTTTTACAGCTGAATTGTAATAATTCCTTGCATTTTTCTTACAGATCTATTTCTGTGGATAAAATAGTGGAAATCGTGATAATTCACATTGAGGTTCTTTCTCTAATAAATGGGGGAGGGAGAGGGGTAGCCAGATGACTAAACAGTATACACAGATGATTAAGAAATACGTGTAGCAAAACTGTTGTGTTCACTTTTATAACTTCACTTAATTACAGTCCCCAGGCCAGCTCTGCAGTATCACGTTCTACCTGAAGCTTGTTTTTTCCTCCTTTCTACTTCCTTTGGTCATACTGTTTTGCACTAATTTCACGTGTTTTTAACATCCTTCCTCAAAGTAGCAGTTTTCCGGATTCTGTCAGGATTTTTGGTTTCTACTACCACTGCCTTCCACTGCAAACATTAAATGATTTCTGATGTGACTATCCAACTAATATCACACCCCACTGTCACGCTTCCATTAATGTTCTTTAAACAAAATCAGACAAAAAAACCCACTATTATACTTGATAACAAAGTCTGTAGAATCGTACAGTTCATTCCTTGAAAACTCACAGCAGCTCCAAGATCATGAGATACACTTCAAACTGCAACTATGCATGTATTGTTACAAAACAATCTATAGGTGAGAAACCGTGATCTACACATGCATTAAAATTCCACGGATTTCAGTCATCAGTGAGGTTAGACGGGATCTTGCAGACTGAGATTTGTGTTTGGACATAACTTTGACTTCCAAAAATAAATGTGACTTTTGAAAAAAACAATGCACAGAAGTACAAAGGTTTGTACTTCACTTAAGTACAGAAGTACAAAGGTTTATACTTTCACACAAAGCTATGTTTGTGTGTCTTTTTTGAAATCCGTATATTATGGATCTCTTTTTTGTGTGCTTCTGTTTTTTATGTCATGTTATAGGACATGATAACTGATAATGGGGTCATCACAAGTTTCAGAGCAGGAATGTATACTTGCAGACAACTGTCCATTTTCCTTTCAATGCAGAAATAAATAAATCATCCATTTTCTTCATCAGGAACCTACTTTTCCTCAGCCAGCCTGCCTTCCTTACCTTTTGCACTAATTAAATAGAATTGCGTGCTTCATTTGCTCCTAGTCCACTATGGTAAACTTGCAATCCAACTGTTTTCTGCAACTAAGTGATAAAAATGAAACTGGTCAGAATGTGAATAAAAGCTTTCTGACTGTGTCTTTATTTTTTTTTTTAATGCCCTGAAACATCTTCAGTTTCCCCTGTACTTTATTTTTCATTTCCAGATGAACTGGCCAATAGAATGACAATAGGAGACCACTACAAGATTATAGGAATTCCGACTTGTGTACAAAATGGCCCACAAGCTACAGCATGTATAGAAGTCAGTAGCGTACAGCTCTGTAAACCAAACGGTAAGAAAGTCCCATTAAACTGGACAAAAAAGCTGAAAAACATTTGAGAACACAAACCTTGAGAACTCGTACGGTTCTCTATTGCCTAAAGGTCCCGATTACAAAACCATTGTGGGACCTTCCTCCTGCAGTCCTAAATGTGTTCAGTCAGCTGAGAATATCTTCTGCCCCTTTCTCTTCCCATGCATGGGGAAATGACATAATTATTTACCGCAGTTCAACTGCTTCTTTCCATCTCCCCCTACTGGAAGGTGCTTGGAAGTCATGCATGAAATGGGCCCGATACTTTATTTTGTTACTCCGTGCTTATTCCACTGGGTTTAGAAGATTGTGTCTGCTACCTTTAGAGTACTAAAATTAATAGTGTCAGCTGCTTACATTCTGAATTTGTGCTTAATGTATAAACATCTTAGTTCTTTGTAAGCTTCTGTATGAGGATTGGAATGGTGTCATGGTCTAACATATCTGCACAGCTCTAGTAAGTGTTTGCTAATCTCTCCTTTGTTTCAATTAGGTCCTTTTATCGGTGAAAATTTTAAGTATCTGCTCTCACTGACTTCAGAGTCATGCTGGAGGTTTACAGCCATACTGGCCAATATCTTTGCTTCTCAAGTTGTTCCACCAGGCACTTGCAACACTCTGAAACTCGCACTATTGCTGAGTCTAGTACAGACGTGTGAAAAGGAAAGTGCTGATTACCTGGATCTGTTGGTTGTGACAAGCGACGCCTTAGTAATTGATAGGTAAAGAGATTCCTAATTTCTTACGTAAGTTAAAAAGTATTTTTAAAGATAATAGGATTGGTCTTGCATGAAAAGCAAAAGACTATGTTTAAAATATACAGGGCTATGACTTCATAAAAATAACCACGAGACATCTCTATTTCAAGTGATAAATCTAGATCAGAACTTCACTAATTAAAAAAAAACCTTGACACTCATAATTGTCTCAGTAAGCTTTTAAGACTAGCACTGTTTAGCAGAGGTCAAACTAAACATTCTAAAATCAAAACTGAAGGTTGCCCCAGAAGCTGGTGATGATAAAAGCAAAGGTCTCTACTTTCAAATCCTGTGTCTCTGAGGCTTTTCATCACCAACTTCCCAGCTATGAGCACTTTCTGCTAATAAGCAATGAGTCAATCAGCTATTGTCCTGGTTTGCTTGGGATCGAGTTACTTTTCTCATGTTCTGGATTTAGGATGAAAATAGCGGTGACAGCACACTGGTGCTTTAGCTGTTGCAGAGCAGTGCTTACACCAGCTCAGACTCTGCTGCTGCTTGTGCTGCCCTGCCAGCCAGGGGGCCGGGGGTGCACCAGGGGCTGGGAGGGGACGGAACCAGGACAGCTGGCCCCAGTGACCAAAGGGGTGTCCCACACCATCTGACTGGTCAGCTCGTGGTGACCAATGGTGGTGACCCCCCCCCCCCTTTTAGTTTTCTTTTTCTCCTGTCCTTTTCTCCTTTTCCTTATCCCTTTCTTCTCCTTTCCCTTTCCCTTCGTTTCCCATTTTCTTTCTAAACGTGTTTCTTTTTGTCTAAATGTCCTTCTAACTGCCTTGCCCTTTTGATTCCCTTCCCCCCATCCAGCTAGGGTGTTAGGCATGGGAGCGGGCCCATGATGTGTGGTGCTTAGCTGCTTCCTGGGATTAAACCACAACAGATACTGGTATTTTTATTGCTCTTTTTCCTAAGAACTATTCTGATAAAGTATCGAAAATCAGGTACATCAGGACGCACTGGTCATAAATCCATCTGTTGTTGCCTTGAACAAACCGCTGTTCTGTATGTACACGTCTGTGTGCTCACCCCTTCATGGAACTGTGACCCGCCAACACAAGCTGAATACAGCATCCCCGCTCCATGTGCTCAGCCTCACTTACTTATGTGCATTTCAAAAGAATTGTATTCTTCTCCAACCCAATACGGGGCTTCGTTTTTACTTGGGGAAAAGATATTTGAAAGTGGCATGAATTTTATTTTCATTTGAGAGTTCTTCAACAAATGTATTATTGCTTTTTGTTGTGGGACAATAACGCTTTAGTAAATTTACCATTTCAAAAGTTAACTGTAGAGATTAGTTTGAATTTGAAAAAAAAAAAAAAAAAGTAGGCTGCAGGATTTTATTTTTCCCCAGAAGGTGTAAGAGTAAGCTTTCATGGGCGAAATAGTAGGAACTCTGGTTTTAAGAATCAAAACATATTTAATATTTAAATGGTTGTATGCTGTAAATCTTGGTACTTTGTCACTAGTACTGTTCGTATGTGCATGTTCTATTATCATTAGCCTATCAAAATAGACATTTCCTACATATTTATATTGATATAATAGTCTATTTACTCCTACTTAGTATTTTAATTAATAATTTTATCCCATTTATCAATAGGAGAAGATGTCGTGCTTTGACATCTTAAAATCATTAGGAGCCTTTGATTGTGGAACCAGTTTGCAACCTTTTTGTGCCAAGGAACATAGCGTAGGGGTTGAAAAAGAAATCCTATGCCCTCCTTTCGCAAAAAGAAATTGGGACACAACCCTGGCAGGCAGAGCTTGCAAGTTACCAGCCCGTTCGTTTTTCCCAGACGGCCAGGAGAACTGCTAATCCTCTACTTTCCTCTAGAACAGGAGTAGGAGTTAATAATAGGGGCTGAATTAGAAGACCTTGGCTTCCTAGGAAGTACTTCTGTTACAAGCCTCATATGTTAAATGCGTAAGAAACAGAGGCCTTTTTGCAGCTGTTGGAGAGAAAGCATGGGCTTCTACCTTTGTGTTTAAATGTACTTTAAACATTTAGTTTTGCTAGTGGTTTTATTTATCCTCTTTAAGTAGGATCTTCATATGCATAAATACTGTTACAAAGTATTAAGAACAGTGTTAAGCTTTTAAAAACTGAACAGTAATTTTAACAATTTATGACTATTATTTCATCCTTTAGGCTTTTGAATTACAGCGTATGTCTTCTGCCTCGTGGCATACGACATCCATCCTCTAGTGACATCTTTCCTTCTGTATCCAAAGATAAACACGGAACTGGAAGTGCTAGTATTCAAGCTTGCAGCGTTCTGCTTGCTAAGGGGGGTATCTGTTACATAGGAGACTTATGTACCTACAAAAAGGATAAACTGGAACTTCTACAATCTGGTAATTTCGCATCTACTAACAAATGAGGGGACAAAATGAAACGAACATGCAAAATCAGGGCAAGGTTTGTTCCTCAGTTTATGGCCCTCAAATGCTGGGAAAAGGTAAGAGCTACTTTAAAAAGTCTAGAAGAAACAAGGGCAACAAAAAGCAACAACAAATACACCATCCTCAAAACTGGTGGTGTGAAAATGCCAAAACTCAATCATGACAATTGAGTGAAATATAATAATAGTTACTGTCTTCAGCTAGTGTGTTTGGAGCTAGAATTTAGTTGAACCAGATTAGTTACTTAACTGACGTATTTTGTCCTGTGCTAGTTCTAGAGAGCAGGACAACAACACTGTTCATTCCTGGGAAGAAGTATGGAGAAGAGGCTGACCAACAAGTTACTATTTCAGTTCAGACCAATTTTTGGTCTTACGTAGACGTGGGTTCTTCCTCAAAGAAACATTTACCGAAGGACAGCTTTCTGATCGGGCAGATGGTAAAACTTACATCCTGTTACGGCAGTCACTGAACTATGGCAGTCATTTGTGTTTATGCTTATTTCAACTTGAGAAATAATGAAAACAAATTTATTAGTATTCTTCAAAAGGCTACAACTTAAGTGACTTTAAATCAAGTATCTTCTAAAATGAGCTAGTTTTCCCAAAAGTAGATGCCTTGTCTTTTATTCAGAATAGCTTTTGACAGCTACTACTGAAACAAGACTACACTGCATCTCTTACAGATAGTTCATTAGCTAATCTTACAACACTCAGCACGCACAGATATTGTACATTACAGATTGAAAAGACTGCAATGTTTCTGCTAGTCAGCAGCCCAAAATAAATTTCCTTTCTCTTTAGGACTTGAGCTTGCTTCCACCTAATCTTCTAGATGTTTTTGGGCTTTTGATATACGATGAATTTCCTTCATGTCGACTGTCTTTTCCTCTTGTGCATCACGTCCTGAAAAAAGCCATTAATCCTGAAGCCACCCTGTACAGAGTCTCTCAGCAGTTCAGGACACAGGATTATGAAGAGGTAACAAATATCTAACAATTCATAAATTAATTGTACTTGGGGATATCATACTGTTTCTGGAATCAGAAGATTCTCTCCTGATACTCTGCTTATTTTTAAACCTGTCAATGCTCACCTCCTACCCCTTCCCCCCATCCTATTCCCACTAGCAGTAATTAGGATTATTGGTAAATTTAGCTTGAGTTCTTTAAAAGGGTCAGAATAGTAAATTGTTTGACTTCGTTTCCAAAAAACATACTAGGTTAACACCTGTAGGAGATCAGATCTCTAATACCTCCTTTTGACAAGAATAGTTTACAACCACTTGTACAATATTTCATTCCAAATAAACTGAATCTCTAGTGTGATTAACAGGTGTCAAATTAATATCTGAAACCCATCCTTATGCACAGCTGAATGGTGACAGGCACCTTTATCAAAATTACTGGTGAAATATGCTGTCTAAACTATGTTACTTTGCCAGTGGTATGTTAAAAGTTTTTTTATTTATTTTCCACAGTTACTTAATGCATGTACATTCTCTCTAGTTCATTTTGTTTGCTAAGAATCTCCATGTTGAAATGAGCTCAGAAGCAGAAAACCTCATTCAGGGCTATTACCTTGCGAGTCGCAGAGTGAGAAGAGATTCTATGCATGGATCAAACTTATCAGCATCTGCACTAAAAATTCTGTATGTCCTACTCCTCACGGAAAAAGAAACAGTTTCAAATGGGAATTGTGCTAACCAGCTCCGAAGCTTAAGTAAAAATCTAGACAAGACACTTAAATTTCAAGACGTTCAGGTGTAAAGAATCTTACTTAACATTTGTTAATACTATTTATAATACTGATTTTGAAAAAAAATAAAGACATTAAAAAGTGATTTAAGAATTATTAAAGCTGTCTAGACAAACAAGAATGGGCTTTAAATTATCACAGCTTTCTATGGCACAAGTGAAGAAATGCAAGGATACTGCAGTGTTAACTTGTGATTCACAGAAGTGTTTGAAATTGGGCAATACGTAATGCATTCATTTCTGCACCATTTTATAATGTTTCTAACATGCTTATATTCATCTCTTAGGATTTCACTGTCTAAGGCTCATACCAAGCTAAGTTTAAGAAAGAAGGTACTTGAGGAAGATGCACTGATTGCCGTCTTGCTGCTCGAATCGTCTCTTACCCTAAAGCACGGTAAATGAGTCTTTAGTCTTGGGTGTATCACTTTCGTATTTTGTCAGCTCAGAAAACGTTTCTCAGTTGACTGCAGTAATAAAGGTACTTCTTTTTAAGTGAAAGCCCAGAATTTCCACTGTTGAGAACTGAGATCAGGAAAAAATCTTTGTTGACTTGCCCCACGAGTCTCAGTGCCGCACACCATTAGGCCTCAGGACAGCACAAAGCCTCCATCCTTTATGGGAGTGCATTAGAGACACCGCTCATCTGAAACTGCATCGTTGGTCCAGGGTAAACTGTAGCTATAGAGAGTTTACTCTCCCTGGGGAGTGTTCCCTTCATTTAGCAGTCACATTTGTTCATGCGCAAACTTGGCAGTGAGAAAAGAATAATGGTGTGTCACAAAAATGCTAACTTACAAGATTGTATCACTATGGAATCTAGGTCTCAGCTTCCCCCTCCCCTCCTTAACAGCACTGGCAGAAGTTTTGTCAAGTCTTTACTGTACGTATCGATTTCTTCTTTGCTTAGGTAAGTCTGCACTATGCATAGAACCAAATGCTGTATTTCCATTTGACCTCAGTAACGAAACCTCCCTGCAGCAAAGAGATATTTACCTACGGAAGTGCCACCATCAGCTGCTTAAGTTTATCAGTGCGTATGGCCCAGGAATTCATGTTAACACTAATGAGGAGTGAAGTAAAGCCCGAAGCTCCTACTTCACCCTTCTGGGACTGGGGTTAAGGAGAAATACACAGCCATCTTTTTAACACTTTCACAAGATAGGTCAGTGCTATTTGGCTAAGGATTAAAGCATAGCTGACAGGACCTAATTGCAAGTTTTCTGACAGTGGTGCTGAAAGGCAGAGGTGGCTGTTCCTGGCTACCGCTACTTCTGTCACTTAAAGGGACAAGTTTTTTATTAAGGCTACTACTAACAATTAAAATAGGAATAGAGAATCTGGCATTTCATTTCAACAGTGTGAAACTTCTGTAGTTTTTCTTGTTGCGAGAATCTGGCATTTCATTTCAACAGTGTGAAACTTCTGTAGTTTTTCTTGTTGCTTCTTTTCACATGTATTACCCAGGGAGGGATAGTTTAAATACATTACAACCACTTTTCCAGTGTAAGATAACTTTTTAAAATTATTATTCATGTACTAGACAAATTTTAAAATGTATTAAAAAAGTCACCATACTGCTTGATGTTTATGTCTTGCTTTTACACTACAGCAACACAGTATTAGACCAGGATGTTGGTATGCTCCTGCAGTTTGAAAAAAAACCAAAAACCACAGTATTTGCACAACATGAACTTAGATAAAGACTGGAAGGGATTGTAGAACCCCACAGGAAAGCAAAAAAAAATAGAGCTCATTGAGCTGCCAGCCTACTGGGTCTGCTAAGTCCAACTACCTCACTGAAAAAAAGAAGTGTAAAAGGTAGTGTGGTAGATATATGCTCCTCCAGCTATGGACTTTCCTTTACTGTGTTCTCCTAGTAAAGACATAACAGTAGGCATAACACTGAGCAAGTTTTAAATCAGAGGTCCATGTTAAAAAAAAGCTGCAGCAGCAATGTGTGCAGGCTTCCATTCAAATCTGGGCAAGCTGAGCACATACTGAAGGCTTGTGGGCCTTCTGCTCAGGTCACCCAGCAGGATCATGCTGCTACAGCTCACACTGCCTTAGCAAAGAACTACAACCACTGAGAACACAAATTCAGGATTTTATTTACGCAAACACTGCACTGAAAATGAGCATAACAGTTGCCGCTGTTAACATTATAAACACTCACTTAGACAAGGTAACACACAAGTTCTCCTACATCTTTTAACACTTGATTTATTCAAGTTTGATCATTCTGAGTGCACTCAACTGTCCATGCTGAGTTCCAACAGTGTCTGCAGGGCTACCTCTCCTCCTAGAGCCACACTCTCACCTGAGCTTCATTCAGGTATTATTCACATTTTCACCTGAACTCAGTCTTTGAATCAAGCAGCATCTCTGAGAAGCAAGAAGGGCCACAACAGCATTTCCAAGTGCATTAGAAATCCACACTTGAGACTGCTTTCAATCTGGGGAAAAAAAAAAACAAACACTTCAAATTTAGTCACTTTTCTATAAGCTTTATCAACCTTATACAAAGTTACTAACTTTTACTGGCATTTCAGATTAAAAGATACACATCAATAACCAGTCAGATGGGTAAACGGCAAAGATTTCATCATTATGCCAGTAAAATTACTCCCATAATAGACTTCAATAGAAGTTTTAGAAATTATTTCTGACAAACCATACTAAGGAACGTATATCCTTAATTTTCAGAAAGAGCACAACTTTTTACCCTTGCCTCTGCCCAGCTTCTCCCCTGTGATGCTTTTAGCAAAAACTTTTATGACTTGTAACAGTGCCACAAGTCGAGAACAGCAAAGGCAGTCAGCAGCCCAGAAGTGTCCCTGGCTAACAGGGCACACCTTTGGCTGGCATAAGCCAGCACAGCTCCACACAGCAGCAGTGCCCCGTACTTGTCTTCACCAGCTCACAGTACGGCTGCCTGGAGCCTGAGCGCTGCGGCACCACAGCTGGAAAGCAACTCACCTTCTTCAACAGCCACACTTCTGGGAGTCAGCGGAGTCTGCTGCTGGCTGTGCGTACACACACAGCTTGAGGTCCTCTGATAGCACCTTTAAAAGACAATGTAAAATCAGAAACACAGGTAGCAAGTCAACTTGGAACATGTTACTAAAAAATACTGATGAGCTGGCACATCAGATACAATGTTATTCATCAAAGAAATCAGTTGGGTAAACGGCAAAGAGTTATCATCACTATGCCAGCAAACAGCTTCCTGCCTGTGCTAAGACTGCTGCTGTTTCTCCAGGTATCACGCACAAGGGGATTTGTTAAGCTCATCTCAACAGACGTGCTTCTGGAAATCAAAGCAGAAGCACATTTCCAACCATTAAGCACCAGAATGAATTTGGCAGAGCCAGGATCAAGAGAAAAGCTCTCTGGCCACAAGAAATGCAGGTCCCTGCTCATACGTTCAAGCCTTTCCCTTGGGCATGCATTCCACCAGACTGCTGTGGTTAGGTGCCAGCAGGGAGGGCGAATCGAGCACACTGTTCTTTACTTTAGCTGCTCGCTTTCAGCTAACATCTGTTCATTCTTCCGAACACAAGCTGTGTTTCTCTCCAGCTAAAATCTGGATTCTCCAATGCTACCACAAGCATCTCCTGATTCCTTCAGGATTCTTGGATTGCAATTGCTTTGTTCTGAGGAGCAAGCATTAGATGTTTTATAACCACCCATCTTTTAGAACTCCGACCTCAAATAAAAGCCCTCAAGAAATTCTCTACTGTCACAATGTTCGAGGTCAAGAACAAAAAGCAACATTTTAAGTTCATTTAAGAGTAGACAAAAACCTCACCTTCCAATATTCATGCTGACAGCATTTGAAGGAGAAAGAGAGGCCTACTGGTCCATGCACCAGAGATCAAGTAGTTTGTACAAAGGCAAAATTCAGCTGCATAATAAACAAATGGAGTCATTATATAAGCAAAAAAGTTTAGTACAACAAAAATACTACTTGAGTCAAGATGGCTAAGAAAATAAGGCTTATATTTAGGCTCCTTGGCCCACAATGTAACAGCCATCACAGCAGCTTGCTAGTAGAGACACATGCCCTGTGATGTTTTAACCAAAAATTAGAAGACTTGTGACAATGCCACAAGTTGAGAACAGCAGAGCCAGCCAGCAGTCCAAACACACAGTCTGTGCTAACTGCAGAACACAATCTAGGACAGTTTAAAACTTAACCCTACATGCAAATGCTCATATTCCTCCTTGTTCCACCTGCAAGAAAATTTAAAAGCCATAAAACAGCTTCAGAAATCTAGACCTAAGGTTCAAGAGGCAGCTTTGGAGGCTTTCCTCAACATTAAGTGCAGTAAGAAATACTCACTTCTGTAGCTCCAGAATTCACGTGACGTCTTTCTGCTTGCACGACAGCAGCATAGCACAGTCCGGACTGAAGATTCCCAAAGCCAGAAACCAACTCATCTCTGAAATTCTTTTGCTGCCTACAACAAGTAAAAGAAACAAATGAACAAAAGAGGTTTTATTTATGAGAACTCCACTCTGAGCCACTAGCAGAAGGCATCAGCATTTCCCCAGGGAAAGTAAGCCAGTCAAAAAAATACTAATCTACCTGCTGACCTAGTGAAAGCATTGTTGGCTTTATTATTACCTGGGGAAAAAAGCAGACAGCATCGTCTGAGATTAAGTTTGAACAGATAGCACCTTACCTAGAAAGTTCCAGAATGAAGAGTGACCGTAGGATTAAGCTGCTCCTAATGAACATTCATCACTGGGGAAAAGAGAACCCCACCAGGTACAGCAGGACAGCCTTTAACCCTACTTTGTTTGCCCTGCTCTGGGGAACATACTGACACCACAGGTTTTCCTACAGGTTGAACCCAAGGTCAGTACTCATGCTATAGTGCTGGGGCTGTCCCTGCTCTGTCAAACCATTTGGGATCTGTGCCTACAATCCAAAAAGGGCATGGTCAGGGTCACCAGCCAAATTCCCCAGAGGGAAAAAGGGTAATTTGTCTTTAGAATTAGGGCACGCGCTTGCCAATGGAAGTGACTTATCTGAAAAAAAAAAAAAAGTCTCTTCAGATGTCTAATTTGTTACTGCTTTGAAGACTCGATGAACCAGAAGATAAAGCGGCCGGCACAGCCCGCCAGGCGCAGGGCGCACTAATTACACCCATTCTACACCCACAAGCCCCGTGCGCGCTCCTGCAAGGCGTGCTCGGCCAGCGGGCACCAGCCTCACCTGCACAGCTCCGGCCTCAGCGTGATGCCATCTGCTGTCGGATCGGCTGCGTTTGGTGACCAAACCCGAGGCGGAATCACAAGAGCACAACACTCGCTCATCTTTCAAGTGAAAGCTTATGGCGTTTATAAAACAGCGCCGGCAATTACGCCTTTAAGCTCAGAAACCTACCGCTGCACGCCTCACGCGAAGCGCCAGGTGTGACCCAACGCCCCCAAAGCCCAGAGCCGCCCCTATCCTTTAAACTATCTCTTTCCTTTAGTCTATATCCTTTAGACAGAGCCCCCAGGGGCTGCACCGAGGCAGCAGCGAGCCCAGGACCGCGCCTCACACACGGCCGGGCTCCGCCGCCGGGACGGGGCCATAACCCTCGCCGCCCGCCACCACACGGCTCCGCGGAGCCCCCGCACCCCTCTCCTGGCTGAAGGCAGCCCCGGCCAGCACGGCAGCCGCCCACAACCGACCCGGACCCACCGACACACGCGTCCGGCCCGGAGCTCCCGCCCCGCTCGGCGCCGCCTGAGGAAAGCACAAAATGGCGGCCGCCCGCGGCGCTTTTGGCGGGCCCGCGCATGCGCAGTGTCCTGCTGCGCAGCGGGGAGGGGAGAGGCGGCCCCGTGAAGGGCGCGGCCCTTACCTGAGGCACCGGCTGTGGGGGCTGTGTGGTGCTGGCATTCCTCAGCGCGCACAAGCACGGTTTAAGCACAATAACCGAGATTTTCCCAAGTCACCCTGTTAAAAAATTGTACCTTGTGGTATCGGTGACTGAGCACAGCTGGCAGAATCTGACCCCAAATGCTGGAAGATTGCCAGTGCAAAATGCCAGACAGTTGCATTCTAGCACACAAAAATACCAAATGTTCTTAGGAAATTTAATGTTCCCTTCAGACATCAGATATGAAGCAAACAAGTTCAGGAGATCTGTAATAACCTGCCTCAGAAAAAATACTCCTGACTCATAAATACGTCCAATTCTCCTCAAGGACAAAACTGCAGCTGCAATTCTATATATTCCTATAGAGATTTAATCTTCTATAAGATACTGGTAAGATATTTGCATTGTAACATATATGGCAACAATTTATATGAACAATATGGGTGTAAAGCAGCCCCTTCTGTTTTCTTGTCCCTTTTATCAGATGTCTTCCAGCAACTAAAAACTCCATCACTTTCACAAATGTCTGAGAGATGTTTTCTCCAAGCCATCTATTCATTACTTGCCATGCTTTTAACGTGCTTATTCTTACCCGTTTTACAAGTTTAGCTCCTGAATAAGCAGTCAGAACCTTTCAATTAAATTAGAGGAAACAGTCTTTAAAATCTGGTGGGCAGTCTTTTTCTTTCTTTCTTTTCTTTTTTTTTTTTTTTTTTTCTTTTCTGGCTTTCCTGAGTCCTGTCCCCTCCAGGTGTATTATTTAAGAGGCACCACTGTTAGGTAAGAGCATGCAATACCCACACCCTGGGTTTTCCCCATGCCGCTTCATATGCATGATTCACATGCATGTTACTGCCCGCCTGCGGCTGCACAGCAGCAGCTCGAGGTTTGACACTGACTTCTGGCTGAAACTTCACGTGTCCTTTTCGCCCTGACCTGATGCCACTCATTTAGATCCTGGTAACATACAAAACCTGCCGTCACTATGCTTCTGCCTTGCTATCTGGCATTTTCTCAGCCCAAAACATAATCTGCATCTTCCACCTTCATCTGGTACTTCAGCGTACTCCCGGCACCCTGCACAGTTGTCAGTGTTTTATCTTTTGCCACCTTTACAACTCCTTCACATCTCCTCTTTAATATCTCTCAATACAAATAGCTGTCCCAACAATGACAGGTTGCGCTAACCCACTTTTTACTCCCATGATTACTGTTCTTTAAAAAGTGAGGCTCTTCTTTACAAGCAGATGCTTGTCTGTGCAAAGCTGGCCTTTTGTATTTTTTTTCCACTAAACAGTAGTTCATGTGCTTGAATGGTGCTCACAGGTCTCATCTTATAATAAACCACTTACAATTGTAAATAAATATATGCCTAAAATAGCTAAATATATATATAGACTTAAATATGTATTTTTAAAATATTTAATATATTTTTAGTATTTAAAAATAATACTCTTGTGAAAAACTCAGAATGCAAAATTGTGGAGCAAAGCTCCAGGTTTTACCATACTTTATCACACTTTGCTTCTCCCACATACCCTAGATGGTTCATCCAGCTACTTCTAATGGCTCTGTTAATTCTGATACACATTATTACACAGGAGACCCAGTTTTCTGTGACTCAACTTGCAATGACATGCTCAGCATCTCTGAAAGGTGTCACAAGTTTCAACCAAGAATGAAATTAACAAAATGATTTTTTTTTTTTTGGAAATGGTTGTTCTTGCCAGTATTTTGGTTTCCTTTTCTGTCAAATGTCACTTAAGAACATGAAGTGGTCTTCAGAAAAGTTACTATAAATGTAGAATGTTATTATTAGAAACTACTGGTCCTATGCAATGAGAAACTGAAGTGATACAGATTTTGTAACTCAATAAATAATGTCCAGTGAATAATATTTAATATTTACCTTAACAATAACAATAAATGATATGAAAAGTACAGTGTTTAACAGAACAGATACATTAGGCAGTATTGGTGCATTTCATTTCAATTTTTCTTGCCTAAATATAGAAGATGTTTAAGTGAAAAATGTGCCATGAACAAGCCAACTCTTAGAGCTCATTTACTTGAATGTGTGAACCCCACAAAAAAAGACAAGATAAATGAATCTTGATGTCTTGAACACGCAAGTAATAGTACTGGGGTAACACTTAAAACACATTTTAAACCCTGCCACACACAACACAAATATATGGATTGATACAGGCAGTACTTAATTTATGTAACTACATTTAATCTGCAGAGCAGTTTGTGTTTGCTGTATGTGAAAAATATTTTTCTTCACATTTTTACTTGAAGTGAACATGCACCTACATTTTCAAAGTATAACTACATACACATGACTATCTGAGGGACAAAGCCCTGTCCTGACTGCTGTCTGTGGGATTTTTGCCATTGGCTTCATGGGGTGAAGAAAGTGCACACAGTATTTTCACTGCTATTTCCAGACTTGTTGGCCATTTTCTTTTCAGATCTTGTATTGCACTATACTTAGCCAATATCACATTTCCCCTTCTCCCCCTTTTTTCTGCAGTGTACCTGTTAACTTCCTGTACTGGAGTAGATGAGAATACCTGTTGTTAGCACTATTGCCTCTGTTGCTGTGCTGTGTGTTGGTGCTGCCAGCTACTGCCTTCTCCTGTTCCCCCAGCTCAGATACCAGCAACATCCTCTCTGACAGAAACCAATGATAAGCCACATTAAGTTACTGAGGTATTAATTACATTTCAGAATCAAGTCCTTCTGATCCACAAACAGTACTTCAGGAATTATAGCCTGTAGATGTGATTTTTTTTTTAACTTAAATATATATATATATGGTGTAATAAATAACTTTTTTTAATGAAAAAGGAGATTAGTTTTGTGGATTTGTTGAAGTTTCTCCTTGGTTTGCACTTTCTCCTTGTGCTGAGTGATTCAAAAACTGTCCCGTAGCTCCAATGTACAACCTGGAACGCATTGGCCATTTCTGCAAGACAAGAGACAAGCACAGTGCTGAAATACTTATGACCTTTGCAGTCTGAACGCAATTCTGAGCAAAGCTTTAAACACTGATGGAATCATGATACCAGAAAACAGGAATCTGTTGCTATTCACAGCAACAGTTTGCCTATTGACAAAGAGGTGGTATTTTTTCCACTTACCGGAAAATGTTACTAGGACCTGAGCAATGGAATTGCAGCTTTGGTACTTTCTATGGGAGTGAACAGTGAGGTACAGTTCCTGAAATCCTCACGAACCAACAAACAGTTGTAAGTCAAGCTGGTGAGGCATCGCGCCAGGATTTGTATGGTGCCTTACTCTCACTGCTCTGCTAGTGAGACGAACCAAAGCACTCCCGTTGGTGGTGACAGGGTCACCGCTGGGGTAGCCCAGTGTTTGCACCGCTTGCAGCCCGTGTGCATACACCAACTCGTGCCAGCCTGCCCGCGTAATACAGGCAAGGTTTATTCTTGCCGCTCACACTTCTCAGCAGCCCTGGAAATCACCGTGCAGTCGGTGTTACTTCAGGTGTGTGCCCTTCTGCTGGATGGGAAGGGCTCAGCTCGAGCTCGATACGCTGTGTTGACTACTGGAGCTGGATGTTTGAAAAGATAACGGGTCACACACATGTGATGCAAAGATACCTGAAACAGCCAGCCTGCTCTTCTAAGTACTACTATTTTTTTTTTTTTTTTTAAAAAAGACACTTTTGGGAAATGGCTGGCAGTTTTACTCTGGGTAACAAAGAGGGACATGTCAAATCATTAGAAACACAGTTAAATCCCAAACCTTCTATTTAAAGACACAAAGAAGCAGAACATTCTCACATTGTAAAGACCGTAGGATCTCATTCGGTATTTTTATTTCAAGCTTTGCTTTATGAATTCATCACTAATAAGGCATCTGAGACTTTACCTGGCTTAAAGTCATTAAACGCGTTTCTTGTTTGGTGTACACAAAACCGTACCTGCATATGTTAGTTAACACTTTATATTTAGTCTGCTTGATATAAGTCTGGTCACAGTCCTTACCTGCACTGGCACTCTCATATCCTGCCCTTTGATTTTTTTGAAGCACGTACTGTGATTTATCTGTGACACCTTCATCCCAGCTCCAACTAAAAATTAATTTACTACCCAGAATTTTAGAAAGTTTGGTCAGACTGGTAGGATCTTTAGCAAAACTAACTACAGGTAAGTGACACATAAATAGGATTATCAAAACTAATTTCTAAATGAATCGACTGTTGCTGTATTCCAGTAGCCTGGGAAACGCGCAGCTGGATAATTTAACTGCTTTAATAACTATTTTTAGTGCCAGCAGTAGTCGGCAGCTGTTGAAAAGAGCCGTGAGAGACCCGTGTCCCCTTACCCTGGCCAAGAGAACTCACTGAAGCCAGTGAGAACTTATTTTGAAATACATCACAATGTTTTTTTTTTTCGTAAATTATTGCCATCTTCTGATTTATGTAAAGGTTTTGCTTCCCTAATGAGTCTGCTAATCATTTGAATTGCCTAGGAAGCCTACATTCATGTCACGCTTCTTACAGCGACCAACACTGTGAACAAGGAGCTCTCTGTGAATTAGTCACTTTATAGGAATTAGAAATTACTTCACAAATTAATCTTAATTAAATCATTCTGAATTCATTAGCCTCCTAAAAAAAGACCAGCAGCGCTCTAACTCACTCCCTGAGATCGGAGCCAAAGAAAACACCTCATGGTATTTCAGAGTCGCATTGGTCACTGCGCAATGGATTTGGACACAGTTTCCATCCCCAGGTACTCGTTAACCGCAGATCCCCTTTCATGCCCTCTCTGCATCTCCAGGACTTTTTTTTTTTTGATTGGGGCAAGGGAAATAGCGGCACATGCGAGATGAAGTAAATGCATCAGAAAAACACCTTCACAGAAGGAATTAACTCATGGCCAGTAATTAATGTCACATTTTGTATCTTGGCTGCCTCAGCAGGAGACACAACACAGGCCTGCAGATGCTGCCATGGCTGGGATCACTGCTGGGGCACATCTCACCACCCTGGTGGCCCTACGGTGGCTTCTGATGGGTTTGGTGAGGGTCTCCCAGGCCTCCACATGGGCACTAAGAGGATACTGGCACTCCTCCGCTGCTGCCCCCTCCTTCACCTGCAAGGGATGGGGTCCCACCACGTTTGGGCTTTGACTATATTTGACATTTTTGTGCGAAGTCCCTGAAGCTGGAAGAGAAATGCTCCAGGGTATTTCCACCGGGCCCTTGGCACCTAGGTACGCGGTCATACCACTCGGGCGTACTCAGCTAAGGCAGTCTTTTTTGCGTGTGAATTCTAGCAAAGTAAATCAGCTTGAAATCTTTAGCTTCATCTCAGTATTTTAACACCAATTAACCTCCTCACTGGGGGAAGGCTGCTCCTCAGCCGTCCTACCTTGACTGGGTGGAGGTACCCGTCCCCTCGCAGGGCCCCCAAGCCCTCTCCCGGCGCCTCCTCCTCATCCTGCAGGCTGCGCGTGAGGTGCGCGATGTAGGTGGTGGCCAGGAGGAGCACGTCCAGCTTGGAGAGCTTGGTGTCGGGCGGCACGGAGGGCAGCGTCTTCTGCAGCTCCAGGAAGGCCTGGCGCAGGGTCTGCACCCGGCTGCGCTCCCGCGCCGCGTTGGCAGCCGCGGGTCGCCCGGGGGCCGCCCCGGCTCGCTGCCCCGCGGAGGGCGGCGGGGCCTCGGGCTCCGAGCTGGGGCTGGAGGTCTCCTTGTTGCTCTCAGCTAAGTGCCTACAGTCCATGGGCAGCTTCGCCGGCGGGAGGATCCTGTAAGCAGCAAGAGTGGCCGTAAAGCCAGGGTTCTGCCGGCCGTGGGCTCCCCTCAGTGCTCTGGACCTCGGCACCGGGGCAGAATTGCGGCTCCTCGCCATCCCCAGCCTCAGCCCCATGCAGCTGCCACCGGTGCTCCCCCTGGGCACGGGGCACCCTTCTTTAACCTCATCTTTGCAAATAGACACGGGTTCTGTGTGTATGCACAACAAAATAATTAGCTAAACACAGCTCTCTCCCTGCCCGGAGGAGAAAAAGCACGGAGTGGCACTAAGTCGACCTCACCGTGCTGAAGTGAATGCCTTCCAGAAATAACAATCATCAGAAACCCGAGCGCTGCCAGCTCTAGGATGACTGGGGGTGCCTACAGGCAGGTGTATGAATTTCTTTTTGGCTCACTGTTCATAAAACAGTCCATTTGATGCCACACACAGGCACAGAATCAGACTTAAACCCTTAAACATAAGCCCATAACCCTTAATATTAATATTAGCCCTTAAAAAGTTTAAGTAGTATTATTACACCAAGCTCTTTCTGTCAGTCACTCTTACTCCACAGATCATATGGCTTTTCTGAGAAAAACCAGTGCTGCCACAGTGGTTCCCATTTACAACCAAGTAAAATTAGGCTGTGATTTTTTTTTTAATACATCACTTGTATAATTTGCAGTGTGAGACTGTATATTTTCTGTCAATGGTCTAGCAGGTGATTGGGGCTCCATTAACTGCAGAAAGAAAAATGTTATTTGCCAATGCAAATGGAAATGGAGCCACAGAATGCAGCACCTGTGTTTTAGAGGGGTGAAATTTGGTCCATGAGTCTAAAGGATCAGGAACGGCGTTCACATGTCCTTGCACACCTAACATTACGCAAGATTTTCTGCGCTTGTCAAACCTAAAGTCTTGCAAACTGTATTTTGGCCATTGGGGGGCAAAAGAATCCTTTGAAAACAATGGCAGAAAACCTTTGAGCAAAGCCGGAAATAAGTGCCGAAAAGTCTTTCCCAACTTCCAAAAGACTGTCAGCTCTACCTGTAATACCACTCAAGCTCCTTAAGGAGTTCATTCAGTTCCCCTGTAATACGCGATTCCATCATTCCTCCCCGAAGCGCAGCACTCCGGCGCTAGAATAATACCTGAGGCAGTTGTTCTTCTTCAGGCAAGCCTTCCGAATCCCTCAGGCAGCTCCTGGCTTTCCCCTGTTGGAGAGCTGCTGTTTCCGTGGTGTCCTGGGTAGACAGCAAGGACAAGAACAAGTTTTTAAAGCAGCCAGAGACAATGTAATTTTAAAAGAAATAAATAAAATTGATACACATGAATGTCTAAAATGTGAAGATTTAAGTTTACCAAAATTAGACCTTGACTTTGCGAAGTGTTTCAAGAAAGACAAGGAACCCAGACAAAGACTGTGGTAATTATTATCTATATGAAATAAAACTCATGCAAGTCTACATGAGCTTGTCTTGAATGAGGGCAAAAAAAAAAAAAAGCAGTCCTTAAATTGTCTATTTCCTTTAATTTAAACTTAAAAGAAGGTGATAGCGTATTCTTTCTTGGTATTTTTCCCTCTCAGTCACAGTTGGTTCTGCGTGCATTTTAGTGGCAAAAACATCATCTCCTTTACCACTGCCAAGTCAATATAGTCACGGACAAAAGCAGAAGTCTGTGTTACTGCTGGTTTCATCAACAAGATTTCGTTTGCCATCCCATTGAATCCCTCTGAAGCAAAGAAGTTACTGGAATTACTGGAAAAGTCCGAGTTGCACAAGGACACAGACACATTGGGTCAGCAATACCGAAATGCAGGCTTAAGGCAGGTTTGCATGCAATTTTGATTTCGCCGTGTTGGTGCGTAACCAAATTTACAACTATAATGCACGTGACATGCAGAACACAGAAAAGCATGTACCTAAAAACCGCATCTCCTCGCGCGTCCCTCCGAAGCTGGAGCTTTCCTTGCAGCAGCTTCACATCTACACGGGATGGAGCCCCGGGCCTGAGGAGAAAGAAGCCAAAACTCAGCTGTGGGCACAGGAGGTGCCCCTCAGGTAGCTGCAGCAACACCCAAGGGCCGGGGAGCACCCGAGGGGACGCACACCCGTGCTTCTGCTCCACGGAGCGGGACCCGCACCCCTCCTCAGCCCGAAACCTTGCGGGACCAGGTTCCGCGGCTGACAACTGAGGCAAATAAAAACCCTCCGGGCAGCGACAAATCCCCACCTCGCTCCCTTTCGGATTTTGTGAGGGGAGGTTTGGCTTTTAAGGCACCTCAGCCCCCCCTCCACCCCGCGGAGCTCCACCGGGCCCCGGGCAGCGACCGCCCCTCGCCGGGCGGGGCTCGCCCCTCACGGGCCGCCCGGGGCCGGGGCCGGCCTCGCCTCACGCCCGGGCCAAGGTGGAGCGTGGGGGGCTCTGGGCCCACAGATTCGGGTGATTTTTTGCTTTGCCTCAACCCACTCTTTGAGTTTTCCAGCCCTGCTGCAGCTGTTTCTTCTTCTCTGGCAGAGAAACGAGGCTGTGCCGCCGTACCTCTGCGCTGTATTTCACTTCTGAGGCGCGCAGAAGAGCCATATTTCACGTGTGATTTAGGTACGAAACGGAGACAGTGCCTTGTTTTTCCAGGTACACTTTGCTCCCTTCCCATAAATCACTCTCTGGTGTTACACCTGCGCCTCTGCGTGAGCGCGCCTGGTCTTTCTCTCCAGTCTGTTCCATCACCCCTTCCCATTTCTGGGATAAGGATTTAAAAAGTACGCTTGTCTGCTGATAAGGCGAAGCCTGACTATCGGTACTACTGACTACGGGATTCTGCAGTTACATCAGATGTGTCCTAGTACAGTGTAGCAAAGTACTTTTTATTCTATTTTCTAAATTACTAACAAAGGTGGCTTCTTGATGCTGGAATAGTAACACCCATCCGTGCCTCTCCTGTATGTTGTCAGAAAGATTTTAAAACTGACAAGATAGGACAAAAATTTTCAATTTCATCTCTCCTTCTAAATTCACAGACCAACTTAGTTTAACCTCCAAAAACAGTCTTGATCAAAATTCCTTTTTAAATGGCAATGGTTTTTTTGTGAACATTTTCGTTAACAACCCTAAAACAACCAAAACATCTGAAATGTGCTATATCTTATACCCCTCTTATATCTTATGTGCTATGTCTTATACCCCTCTTATGTCTTATAAGAGGGGTATATCTTATACCCCTCTACAGTTGTCCTCCCTCTACATTTTCCTGTCCATAGCCATGAACACAAGTATGTAAAATTCCCCCAAAATTCAGAGGCACGCTGCAAAATGGAAGCTTAAGTGAGTTCAGCATGCCATTCTCCCAGCTCCCCCAACAAGCAGGCATCCCTTTCCCTCAGTAATAATTTTAAAATACATCTAAAATGTGTGTTGGAACGGCTCCATTCTTGTGTGTGTGTATACGTACATGTTAGAGCATAATATTAAGTTGTTTTTTTTTAAGACAGAAGAACTGAGATGCCACCATAATTCCATTTCATAGCCACACCTATTTGAGGAATTACTTCAAAGCTATTCCATTGCAGCTCACGAGAGAGGTGGCCAGTTTGAGGGGCTCTCCATCAGCTCAGCCCTTCTCAATCTAAGAAATGAGATGAGAACCAGAGGAAACCTGGCTCAAACTTGTCTCTTCGCTAGCAGCCAGGTGAGGAGCGCTGTGAGGAGGGCGAGCTGCGTGGGCAGCGAGCAGGGTAAGGGCTGGCCTTGCTGGGGCTGGAGAAGCGTGAATATTTATGCGTGTAATGACAGCGTGACTGATTGCACTCATGGGGAATTGCAGGCTTAAAATGCAGGGGTTTAGGGCAAGCCTACGAATGGGAATAAGCACGCACGTAAGCAGTTGGGACGTGGCCAACTATTACGGAATACAGAAAGTGAGAGAGAGATTAGATTCAAAGAGACTGAGACCCATTTTGCGATTTCACTGGTGGACGGCTTTGAAAGGGGTTTGCTGTAGCCAGACGGGAGTTGCTGGGCTGAGGGAATCTCTGTGTGAAACCCCGCAGCCTGTGCTGTACAGGGAATAGTTCATGTGGGTCTTATACCTATTGTATGTAATGTGTAATGAACGAAAATCTTAAAGGGAAAGCCAAAACCACTCAGAACCTATGAAAATTAAGTCCCGCTCTAGATCATGTACAGGGCAAAACCCACCCTGAGAAATACTGTAAATCCATTAAAAGTTTTAAATGGGTACCTTGCAAGGCAGAAGGAGATGTAAACGTAAGGATGGAAAGGCTTCCCCAGACAGCATCACGCCCTCGAGGCCAGGAGGTGACTTTCTGATGCTGCGCACTGGGGCAGGGATCCAGCAGCTGTCATTTCAAACACGTTCACCGCAGGTACTAGCACTCGTCTTTGGGAATTGTCTTAACAAGAAGCAACTTTTAAAATTCTGTCTTGCTTGACCTGAATATCACAGATGATGACAGCTAAAAATAGAAGTATCATATGCTCTTAATACTAATTTCAGTAATGGAGTAATAATGACAGTTACACATCAGATCTTTATTCATTGTTTTTTATTTTCTTACTCTGATGCTAAATCACTGGCTAGCTTTAGCAGAAGCAAACCGTTCCTCAGAGTTATAGTACCACCCATTTACTACCTGAGTTTTGGAAATCTGCTTCTTTTCAGACGACGATAAATATTTTGTTACTTAGGAGGGAGAGTGAATACAAGAGTTAAATTTATTTGATTTACATTTACTAAAGGGCAATAAAATATAAATGATAACAATACACCAAATATTGAATGCAAAAAGACAGATCCTGATTTCTTCATGGGGGAAAGTTTCCTTTCTTATTTCAGAGAGGGTCTCAAGCATGAGATGTTGAGCTGACATTCATACAGAGAAACTCTGTTAGGAAAGATTTCATTCCAGGGGCCATTTACAGCCTATGCTTTCCGTATCTGTACATCTGGATTTTCCTATATCTTGAGCTTTCATTTAATTACTCAAACTAGTGCGAAGCAGCCAAACTCAAGTCCCAGCTACTTAAAGCAGAATTCAAAGTCAAATTCATTTGTAATATTCCCAACCTCCAAATTCATCAGTACGGGTATCATTAATGTTGAGCCTTCTTTCCAAACTACTCCACATCATTTACCAGAAAGTGGAAAAATTAAAGTGGTGGAAATTATATTTTACAGATCTTCTGCAGATGTTCTCAAAAATCATGTGCTCCTTTCTTCTTGAGGTATGAGACCATTAGCATGCCTCTGCATAATTATTAAGAGTATCCTACACGGAAAGAACCAGCCTTGTGACCTTACTGAGGTCACAAACCAGGTAAGACACTAGCTAAAAAAAACTCCTTTTTTGAGGAAGTTTAAGGAAAATGCAACTGGTTTAGCCAACCAAGTGCTAATATTTTTACATGCTTATAATATAAAACATTGCTTCTAAATAAATGGGCAGACAACTTGTATTGTGGAATGGTCTTAAAAGGCAGTGTTAAGTTCAACTTCATCTTGTCTGGTTAAAAGATTACAAAGACACAAATTACATATCCAAAGAGATGCCAACACCTTTCTTTTTAAGTTCTGAGGAGAAAAAGAAAAAAAAAGGAAAAAAATCCAATAATGGCCAACTCCTTGCATCCTGTAACTTCTGGCTTTTAGAATTCAGCTGAGTTTTGCCATTGCTTTAGGTTCCTCCTCAACCTACATGAGAGAGATCAGAGAAGACAGATGAGATGTTCATGCCAGATCCACACCAAAGCCACTACAGCTCCTGTCTTTATCAACATGTCTCAGGACCACGCAACAAACTTTCTACAAAGTTTATAATCAGCGTTACCAAAAGCTGCAGATGAAAAATGAACCAAGTATGCTTGGTCTTTACCTGTGGTGAGGATATCAGGTGATGCAGTGAAAGCTCTTTTATTTTTCAATCCCAAACTTGAGGGCAGACGAATCTGAATTGGCATTGTTTGCTGATCTGGGATATTACACGCACCCTTAATACAAAATCGATCAGCTTTTTCCACACGCACACAAAGTGGTGATAGTTAACAATTTTGGCCACATAAATCCGTACCAAATACTGTTAATTTTCAAGTTCCACAAGAAATAAAATCTTACTAATAGTCAAAGCAATTTCTCATATAAATGAAATCAGATAAGACTCGGTCTTTTTTTCCAAAACATTTTACTACAAACTCTGTGTAACTGATTATACCCAACGTTACTGGACATGTAATCAGTGATGAATATGATACTGTAGTATATTAACTCTCTGAGAAAGAAAGATCTTATTGTTCCAAATCTCTTTCTGAATTAAAATATTAGTCTATTGTATGAATCATTTCACAGCTGGCTCTGATTTGTCTTGGTTTCGATGCAGCAATTAATTCTGCTCAGAATTAAGAGAACAGAAAGATACAGTTATTTCTGGAGTCTCTGGTTACAGTGTTATTTGAGATCAAGAGAGATTCAAATACATCTTTTTTTAGCAGTGAACCCTAGAATCCTTCAAGGCCAGGTGACTTAACAAAATAAAAACAGGGTTTTTTTTGTTTGTTTGATTTTTCCAGTCAAAGCAGAATGTATTGGTTACAGCGACGACAATGACCAAAGGGATGTCCCATACCGTGTGGTGTGACGTTCAGCAATAAAAGCTGGGGTAAAGAAGAAGGAAGGGGGGGACACGGGGAGTGATGGCGTTTGTCTCCCCAAGAAACCATTGCATGTGCTGAGCCCTGCTCTCCTGGACGTGGCTGAACACCTGCCTGCCGATGGGAAGCAGCGAATGGATTCCTGGCTCGGCTTTGCTTGCGTGTGAAGCTTTTGCTTTGCCTATTGAACTGGCTTGTCTCATCCCACGAGTTCTCGCACTTTTACCTTCCCCACTCTCTGCCATATCCCACCGGGGAAGTGAGTGAGCAGCTGGGTGGCACGGGGCTGCCTGCGGGGTTAAACCACAACACAACACAGACCTTCCCATGCTGACAGATCATACATCTGAGTCCTCATCCTGAAAAATCAATGGGCACATCTTGAACACCGACTCCATTTACTTGCTGTGGGTTTTTTTCCTTTTGCCCCAATGTCAGAACTGTGGGATTGTGTGGCTTTTATAGCTGTATAACAGGCAGTCCTATCTAGTGCTTTATACCCGTGTATGTTAAGAAATACATGGCATTAAATTAACATAAACCTTGTACTATTTTTGATGTGACATATAAGAAAAATAGGAAATTTTGAAGTTTTTTAGAGATATTTTTGTCATGTGGCCTCCACCCTAGGTTTGCATACACTTCATGCATGTTGGATCAAAATCTGTAAATAGCAGTGTTTGCTAAGCTGTGCGTGTGTTTTACAGATCCCTGCAGACTGATCACAGAGGGTTAAAACCCGAATCAGCTGGCGCTGTTCTTCAGGGCCCTTTAGACTTCTGAATACTGCACATGAAGAGACAGAGAGCAGCCCGTGGGAACAGCAGTAGTTAGCACTACTCAAACACCATTTAGAAGAGGGCTAAGATTTTTTTCTTCTTTCCCTGTGGTTAAAGTCCAAGCCAGGTTTACCCATCTGGAGGTGAATTCGAGGAGGTATACCTGTTACTAAGTGACTTTGAGGGGGTATACCTAGAACCAAGCGGCTTGTGGTTGTAATGCTGTCCTCCAAAACGTAGCGTCTCGTGTTGCTGGATGAGGGCACAATGGTTGCCTTTTTGGACCTACTGCTGCCTGACAAGCTGCGTGTGCCATTTGGTCTTCTGAGGCCTGGGGGTAACGCACCTCCTGCGAGAGGCGGCAGGTGAATGCAAGGAACTGTGCTCCTGCCAGCGTGCCGAGCAGCAGGCACACCCCTCCCGACACCAACGTGCGTGTACGATATCGGGGCTGCCAGACAAGGAGAGGTGTGCGCGGTCCAGCTGGCAATCGGCTCCTCAGGAGATGCGCACTCTCTCTCAGCTGTTGGAGAACGGATTTGTTCTTTTCAAAGGCTCAGTGCGTCTATCACTGCGTGTTCTGCTACTGCATGAAGTGTTCTGTACTGTAAGGATCGTTTTCCTCTTTCCCAGTTCTGGGCACAGCCAGCAGCACAGGGAGCACAGTGGGGGAGCACAGGCATAGGAAAGAATGGCAATTTCCAAATCAGTAGCCTCCAGGCAAGCAGCAGAACTCATGGCCAAAAAGGGAAAGCCTTTTATCTCTGTGATGCGGAATGATGTGGCAGTGCTAGGTACTGCAGGTTTGGCATATATGAAAACTGCTTTTTTGGAATTACCTCTGCTGAAGTTTAAGTTTAGGCAGAAGATAATGGCATTTTATAAAATTTTGCATGTTTTTATTGATATAGTTATCTTTTGCCTTCTAAACATATTAGGAATTACTATGCCAAACCGTAAACATGGATATAGAAACTACCACGAAGGTATGCAATACTGTAACATTAATTTTGGTTCTACAAATGCACTTACACTTACCTTTTCAGATACTACACATCCTCCAGAAAAGGGCAAGCAACCACTAAGTTGACTGAATTGCCCCCTAAAACCTTGCAGGAACCATAGGAACCAGAATCTATGTATACCTGCTCTCCATTCAAATAGTTCTGCCTCAGCAGCACATTTCAGAACTTCACCTCTTCCTCTTTTAACTTCAACTTACCTAGCATTGTGCTGACTCCTCTCACATCCCATCTCATGGCTCTCACATCTCATCAATGGCAAGAAAATTCCTCACATTTCTCTTCCCCAGCCCTCATAATTAATTGCTGATTGATACTTTCTAGACCTCACTAAGAAGATGTTTACATTTTTCCTTCAACACCACCACCAAGGAAAGGCAGTGAGATGGGATGTAGCTGCTGCAAAAGGCACTCCAGGCCTGTTGAAAACATGCTCTCAGCTCTGCCAAAGTGCTTCAGCTGCAATTGCCAAATATTTAACGCACCTAATTCTGAATAGGGTTGGAGTGCTTGCAGGCAATTCAGTGGCTAAATGCAGCTCTAGGATGCAGAGCTAAAATTTCACTTATTTTTATCTTAACTCTGTATTTCCCCTTTTTTTCTGAAGCCAAAGCTGAAGATATTCTTTATTTTTGAGTGTTCAGACGTTTGCTGAAATTGATATTCAGTAAGAGAATGATATTTAAGGTTGCTGGAGGTATCGTTCCCTTCCCTCCCCCAGATAAGAGAACTATACTCTGTAATATGAAATAAATGTATGTTTGGAAGTTATTCTTCGGGTACATGAACATTATAATCTCGGTACCAGCCCTCCCCCCAAAAACTTTGATAAAATAGACCTTAACAATTCTATTTATTATATTGCCAGTTAGGTTTATATAAACTAAAGCCCAGTACACACGTAGAACATGCACGTTCTTACCTGTTATTGGCTATACGTGTAATTGACTCTGTATAGATTTCAGGTCACACAAATCACCTCTAGGCATTTATAAATGTATAATAAATAAAATAAATAAATAAAACAGTGATAAGAGCACCCGCCTGAGAGCTAAGAAGATGTAGAATTATGGAGAAAGAGAACTAACACTGCCACCTACAAAGTTCCTCCCCTTTGAACTAGAACTTGAACTATATGGTATGTACATGGTGGCTCGGAGTGTGGCTTATATGTAGTTGGCACAATCCAGGGGAGGTGTTATATGCTGAATATATCATTTGAATATATTAGCATATTTCCAATTACATACCATACACTGGAGAGACAAAAGGTGACTTTCCCACCAAATTCTGAATTGCAAACCTATTACAATATTTAACTTAATGAACATGGAAGTGTGGGCAGAAACTGCTGGTTACAGTTTAAGCTTACAACATCAGAATTTCAACAACTTCTCTACTCAGGGAAAATTAATAACAGCGTTTCCCATTGGAAGGTATTAGGTATCTTTAAAATAGTTATTTGTTTTCTTTTAATTACTTCCTGCCAATATCTCTAAGTGTTCAAAACTAACTTCTAAAATCCAATATGAAATTGCTATTGTTTTTATATCATCAAAAAAAGAAAGATTAATGACACATTTCAGTAATCCAGTAATAACTGGCTTTTTTCATTGTTCAAGCTCTATGTAATCCTCAGTGGATCTTAGATGTAGGTTAGAAAGGTATTTAATGCCTGTTTTTCAGTTGCCAAGGGTCAAACATCACCTAGCTTTTATAAAGAAAGAGGAAACATCTGTTGAAATAATTTATTTGACTAACACAGAGGGTAGGATTAAAATTCACTGATTTCTTTGCTCTGATACTGAATTTCAATTAAACAATGTAAGCATTTGTTCAGTTTGACAAAATTGCCTTTGCTTTACATGTGGACACGTTTATGCATGTCACTGATTACTGGATCTGACTAGGGAATACCGTGATTTGTGATTACTTCATATCTGCATACACTCTGAGAAAGAATATTCTTGTATTTTGACTTGACTCTTTTTTCCCTAAATATTTTAAAGAATTCGCAAACCTTTCACTAGTTCCCTAGACTCTTCAGTTTCCATGGAATTCCACTAGTAACAAGACTGAAATATGTCTTAAGGTCAGTGATTACACATGGACTTGTGACGTACAGCAACCTTTAGCATCCAAGATAGAAGTCCTGTTTATAACACTAGGTTTTGAAAATAATAAATGCATGTCATCTGACTGTGGGTCCTTACAATCTTTATGTGAATCAAAGCCAAATCTTCAAGCCTAATTGTAAAAATATTTCTTTTTTTATATCACTATTTATATATTTATTTACGTTTGCAAATTAAACAAAAACAGACATTTTATTCCAATCATGGAAGACACAATCTTTGCCTTTCTAGGGTCAGAAGGAATTTCAGCATGGCCAGGACAGTACTCCAGCTTCTTAATAGGTGATTTTTTTTATTTTATTTTTTTTCAAGCAAAGAAGCTCCACAATCGAACAGCTTTTTAGCATAATAGAGTCAGAATGCTTTATGTAAAGGGAGATAGCAGAAGCTTTTTCATTGACGAAAATAACTCAGAGGTGCTGTACAAGCATGTTCCATTCTTTGTTAGGACTAAGGGACATGGTAAGTGAAAAACTTAGTTTTATTCAGCCTGGCTCAAAAGACAAAATGCTAATAAAGATGAAGTGCAGGCTGACAGAACACTTGAGTGCATTAAGCTCATTTTAGCATTGAATTCCTGCAATTCTTGTTTTGAAACCTCCACTGCTACGTACCTTCTCTGCAGCAGGAAAAAAAAAAATAAGAATGGGCACATCTGTGAAGTTCAGTTTCTTTTTAGGACAGAATATATCTATTGCCATATGAATAGCAAAAACAATAATTCTAAAGTGATTTGTAATTCCTTCTCCCTTCTCAAAGGAAAGGCAGATATTTTTAGTCAGAAGAAATCAGTAAGAACAAAAAAAAAAGGAATGGAAAGTGATCAGTTGATAGAGAATAAAATATTGTTATATGTTGCTCAATGAAATTTTCCAACCTACTAATAAATTACAATTTGAACGTAAAATAAAATGCTACGTTCAATAATTTAGATACAAAATAATGGCTCTGTCAGTTGAATTTATTTATTTATTTTACCTACAACGTTGCTTAATTTTTTTTATAATTTTTTTGTTGTTGTTGTTAGCTAGTAGAGCTGATAAATAACAAAAGTTAATATTAATAATACATAATATTAAAAGTCTGGAAGAAGTTGCGTTAGATCCCACGTACCGATCTAAACAGAAACACTAGTACTGCAGGTTACACTGGAAAAACTCTAGGTCCCAAACTGTACATCCCTGTTTGGAGATTTTATTCCCACAGTTGCATGAGAGCTCACGAGGATGCTTGTATTCCTTGAATAAGGAATACATATGCTAAACTCCAAATTGTTTAAGCTCATCTAATGTCTGAATGTCTGTAAGGCACAGACATCAGATTTCCTCTCTTGATTATCTTGATGGTCTTAAGCTGATGCTACAGGAAAACACCAATCAAGTACATAATACACTGGAACATGTCCATTAGAAATAAGCTACAATAATGAAAAGCAATGGCTTCTCCTTCGGCATTTTACTACGTGCACGGTATCAGCCTTCACCAGTGTTGCTGACAGTAACTGTACTTCCAAGAATTAACATCTACGTTATTTTACCTTTGTTGAAGATGACAATCAAATTTATATGACAAACTAGTAACACTGGCGTAAGGTTATTACCATCACCTACTCTGCTGATTTATAACCAGACGCTGAAATCTATTTATCCCGTCTTTTACAAAACAAAGACAACAAACGTGACATCATTAAAAAAAAAAAAAATTCAGATGAATTTCCAACTGACTCAGCACGAACTGTACAAGCAATCACCAAAAGCACTGCAAGGTAGATATCTGAGGAACATACCTGAGTTTTCCTCTGATTTACTTTTTTTCCATGGTTCTTGGCAGAGGTTCTCGTCCGTGCATCTCGGACAGAATTAAAAAATTTGGTTTTTGTTTCAGAGATGGACTGTAGTAAAAGGGAAGAATAGGATACAGTGTTTCAAAGCCAGCTGCAGAAACCAAAGAAAAAAGAATGAATTCAGTATTCCAGGTCAATTTTAATATTCAGTAGGATTGGTCACAGGTTCCAATACATCTTATTACATTAAACAGAACAATAAAACTTAGAGTACAGTGCCTCAAATTTGAAAACTGAGAACAGAACAAACAGTTTATATGAAACTATAGGAAGTGCTGCAAACATTGATGAAGTTTAATATTAAAGCAGATATTCAGTCAGTTAGAGTTTTGTAAAAGTGAGTTTACTTCTCATCATTTCTCTTTAATCTTATCTAATAATAACCAGAAGTAATTGCAGTTAAATAACAGTCATTAAAATATTACATTGCAAACACAAAATAGTCTTTTATCTTTTAACACTGATACAACTGATTTATGCTTTACTGCCTGTAAAATAATTATTTACTCTGATGAGAGATTATAAAAGCAAAAACCAAAATAAAAGCCTTCTGACTTTCACTGCATTATAAGCCCCATGGGTGTGAACCCATCTTAGCAGATGAAAAGAATAATACAGATCACTAGGTCATCAGGTAAAGCAGAATAGTTTTATCCAACAGATCCAAGAAATGGAGATAAATAGTAAACAGTTACCTAAATCAGAATTCCTACAAGTTAAATGTCTTTAGTCTCACAAAAAGAACAACAACAACGAGAGAATTCACACAGTGCTTTTTCAGTTACCATAAAATGACTAGCATGAACACGAACAGCATTATCTCAAAGGGAGTAACTTCAACGACAGCACCTCCTCATATTCAGAAGACAGAATATTACTTTCAGAACCACTGTGGTTCACATACAGCTTCCAAACATTGAGCAGACTGCAGCTTTCTTGGGTCTCAGACTGACAGGCTGAGTGCTTTTCACTCCATGTCTTCAAAAGGAACTGATCTTCATGAGATTTCATGAAATAATAATTTGAGATGATGTGGTTACAATGAACGTGCTCTCTCCTGCAAATTACATATTGCAGTTTATCTTGGGAAAACTAGAGTGTAACTGTCACCAATTTTATTTTATAAGTATGGTTATTCAGATAATTTTGAGTAATTTGAAGTCTAACGTCTGTTTCCAGATCCTGCAAGACGGCAAGACATGCTGTTAAATCATGTGTGTTTTAATCTGCAGTTAACTCAATTACAACAACAACCTCCCACCAATTTTTTAAAGATCCTAAATTTTACTTCAGGTGTTGTTTGCATTTCAAAGCTAATTTGTTTTCCCACTTCAGGAACCTGCTGCCCATTCTTTTAGGTTTAAAGCTTTTTTTCTCCAATATTTCTTTTTCCCAAGTTTAAAACTTATTTCTGCTAGCCATGTATCTTGTAAACGTCTTTCATAGGATTGGCAATATAAACCGATGAAATTAGTATCAACAAAGAGTCTTAAAAAGTCTGATGTATTTTATACATATTCATTCCAGAATGCCCCCTTCCCCCCCCTTATTTTTTTTAATAGATATGGAAAGCAGTATCATGGGTATATGGGTATTTACAGACATTCAAAACATACGTGCTACTCCTTTCCATAATTCTGGGAGGCTGCGGTGGTGAACCAAAAAAAACCACAAACTAGCACTAAAATTAAATTTTACATTGGAAAAATCCAATTTCTATTCATGTGTTTTGGTCTTACCACCAGTGAAAGTCTCATTTCTAGCATATTTACTGTTAGCTGCTATTTTAGAGTTTCTATAATATTGCAAAGTATTGCAAAGTCATGAAGTAAGTGATTAGTTTGCTTACAAAAACGTTGATAGTCTGCAGGTTCATTTGTCATTCTTCCTCTGTTTTTTTTCCTGGCAGCTTTGGAGGCTTTCCAATTCATTAGGAACTGTCTTTCCATTTCTTTAATTTCTTTCCCATCAAGGGATTCTGTCAAAGGGAAGAGAACATTTTCTGTGATACCAGAGGTTAACAAACAGGCTGAACAAAACTGTATGCAATTTGTATTTGCTCTCTTCAAATCTTTTTGCTCTTTTTAGTCTTTCGGTAAAAAAAAATAATAATAATAAAAGCCAGTGATACATTACAGCTTGATACTCACATTTTAATCAGCTGCAAGACTGAGTTGACAAGTCTTAACTACAAAAGAAATGACCTATTATTTTTATAACTTTCAAGGGAAATATATATATTTATATTCAGTAAAGTTCTGAAGAAACAGCATGATCTTACACAAGATATATCCAGAAATTCAGGATATGAGCAAGCCTGTGTAGCTTGGTAATGAAGGAATCCTACTGATCACAAAGACAGACAGATTTGTCTCTTTAAGATTAACTTTACTCACTTTGATGCCATGAGGCTTACGTTCTACATTGCCTTGGTTGCATCTGCATTTTTGAGTCAGACCAAATGAGATAGATACCTCATTTGGACACAGATGTAGATTGCATTAGAACTCTCGTAAGACCCTGTTATTTTTATTGTGCAAATAGGCTTTTCCTTTCTGTTAATAGCCAATGCTTTGTACTCTCAGAAAAAAAAAAAGAAAAACAAATTCTGTAATTACTGCTTCTAAGATAAGTGCCCCCTCTATCCAAAAAAGTAAAAAGTGAGCACATATTTTTTGACTTTTTTCTACAGTATGAATACTTGCATACAGAGTACTAAGTTGCTTCCTTTTATGCTCAAATTGTCTGCATCACAGATAATAAGCTGCATCAAATAAACTGCTAAAATAAACTGCATCACAGGAAGGTTAAGATACATTTGAAACATAAGTGTTAAAAGCTGTTACGGTGAAGGACAAATGGTATATAGCGGGAATTCGAACGCAGTAAGGTATGAACTGTACAACTGTCACCGTACAACTAAAACACCTACGCAACTCCTACAGGCTGACAGAGGGGTAGGCTAAACTTATCTTTGAAAAATCAGTTTCACATCTGGAATATGAACACAAAAAAAAAATCGTTCCGTTTTATAACAATCTCACTAATCACCTATTACTAAAACTAATGTTTACTACGGCTATGAGCAAAAGCTGAGTAATAAACTTTGTGCAGCTGATGACATGAACAGTTTTAGCTACATTACTTGTATGTAAAGTAAAAATTTATCATTTGATGTAAGTATGTATGACAGTATGTTTACATACACAGTGCAATTCAAGAACGGACAACATGTCAGTTATTTTCTATAACAGTACAGGTTATGAGTGGTTTTTTGGGTTGGCTGTTGGTTTTATTTTTTTTACCTAAAGTTTGAGACTGTACAACAACCCTGTCCCTGTACTTCGGCTTGTGGCAGATGGGGTTTCCTGTAAGATCCATTCTGCGTAGCTTTGGCCATTTGTTTAATACAGCCTCCAAATCCTGCAGTTAATACAAGAACAGAACACTGTGATTATTTTCCCCTCTCCAGCGTAGAGTTCAATAGTAACGTAAATTGTTCAGTCAAGCCCAAATCCTGCACACAGAAGTAAATTCACTGAGACTATTCACGTACTTTAATTAAGAATGTGCATTTTCAAATAGAGTGGGGTATAGCATTCCCTCAGTATATCACAATTGCACAGAAGAAACGGTGATGCAGTTGGAAAACTCTTTCCTTTTAAGGATACAGTAATGCCAGCTATGGAAAATTACTACTGCAGTTCCACCTGTGAGCACCTAAAACAGAAGAATCACCACCTGAAAGCTTGTATGATATATAAAGTCTCTTAACACAGCCCCATGGTCTCACAGAGCCCTCAGAGTATCACAGTGACCAACTAGATTTTGAACAATTTGTGGAAGAATAAATATTTTCCAAAGAATGGACTATAAAAAGGCTAAAAATCATAAGCCAAGGTAGATTGCCTATTTACGCATATGAAAAATTGTATTTTACAGGAGGAATGGTAACCCCCAGCCTACAATAACTGTGGGTGGTCAGTTACAGCATTGGCCCAAATAGTGAAATTTTTGAAATATACCTTTCTCCATCTGGGTTTCTGTCTGGTTACCCAAGGGCAGTATGACCCAGATAAAACTTCCTCTGTTCTTTAAGCACAATAAATTCAAGCTAAAAGGATGCAAAGCTTAGCAGATTGGTCCTTTCTACTCAGATACTCTACCTTCTGAAATACTTTATTTTCAAAATTTCACTTAACTGTGGTTCTTGTTATGCTGCCTTATATGTGTGAAAAGCTTAAGCAAGGATTCAAAACAATCTGTATGAATGCAAGAGAAGAGGCAATTTCTTTATGTTGTACAGTTGTAATAATTTGAAAATAAAAATCTACTGATCGTGATCTGATAGATTCTAACTTGCGAAGTCTACAGAATTTTGTAGCTAGATGCCAACAATTAAATTTATAGCAATGTAGATGTCTTCAGCTCCTTCAAATCTAGAAAATCACTTGGGTAATGTGAGCATGAAGAATTCTGGTTTTAGGCTAGGCTATTAAAAATGAAGTAAGATTTCACAATTGTATTTATTTATTCTTACCTGGCCATTCAAGCATTGTTTTTGAAATCTCTAACATGTTCTGGATTTCACTAGAAATATATTTGTTCACGTAATAGTTTTGGAATACAAAATTGTCTACTACTGAAATAAAATGTATACAGTTTAACTTTGATGAATGCATACAAAGAGTCCTGTAGATTTTTGTTAGCTGTTACTTACTTGATAAATGACCCAGAACATGCTTACTCCAGTGTATGTTTATCTAAGAGCACACTAATCCTTTGCTGAAATATGATTACCCTTTCGATACGCTCTAGTTGTTCATTGCCTTCCTGTCTCTAATAAAGTGCTTTCACTTCCCAGCCTTTCAATAAGCTGTACTAAAGGGACCAGACACTCTTCTGGGCAGTCTCCGTTTGATAAATGATCATGTCATGCTATCACTTTGAGGTCTGCTACAAAATACCAACGAGCAAATTATATTCCATCTGGGGGGGGGGAGAGGGGGAAGGGCGAGTGCCTTAGCAGGCAGCTGGGGTGCTGGGGTGCTGGCAATAATGTTCTTACCAATTAATGATGGCCGTTTAAGAATTGGTATTTGACCAGTATGCTCCACTTTTTATCGGAAAAGTCTACTCCAACTGCCCTAACTACATCTACAGACAGCAATTTGTCACCGTTTTGACTGCCTGTCATAATCTGTTTGAGAAAATCTATACTTTCTCTCTTGTTCCTGACTCAATTTTGAAGTGAACGAATTCATCTTTTGTGATATCCTCTTGTCATAATCAATACTGGGCAGAGGTTGAATAAATTAAAGACTTAGGAAATACAGATTTTCATAGGTATTTCTAGCTATATTTTCACTATCCATCTATCCATCCAAACACTCACATAAGTCATAATCTTCCCAAACCTACTGTGTAGTATGTATGTACACATACGTACATACACGCTGGCCTTCTGTAAACAGGAGTAGTTTATTAGGAATAGCTGTGAAAAAAAATCCCCTTAGTATTCCTACCTAAATATACAGAGGCCTAGAAGTCCTCATGAAACTAACTGAAGTAAACAAGAAGCTCAATAAGATACAATAATTGCAGTAGCAAGAAAACAAAGAAAAGCCAATTCTATTAAAATTGATTATATTCTTGATAACTGGCATAACATGTTTTCTTTCTTTCTTTCTTTTCTTTTTTTTTTTTTTTTTTACTTGTGGTAGCTAGTCACAGTACGCTACTTTGCATGAACTGGGGAAAATTACTTAATTTCTGTCCTGTCTACTGTTCAGACTACATTATATAAACTTCAGTCATGTGAAACAAGGTCATAATCCTTGATGTCTGTTAATTATGCTAACAATTCCCTGAATTAGCCAGAACCTTAAGTGCTTGACTTTACTAGCCCTAATTTTCTACTATGCTGAAATCAGCATGGCATCATTGAAAACTGAGGGAGTATGTTTTTGATTTTTTTTAATAAAGATGTGAAAAAAAGTAGATAAATGTTTGATATAAAGTAATAATACTAATTATACAAAAGTGAAGAAAAGTCCACATGAGGAAAAGCGTTTCATGCATTTGTTAGGGTTTCACATTTCCCTCTTTTGCAGAGATTCCATTTTATTCCTGCATGCCATCTACCTCTGCTACACAGATCACTGCTGTGACCAGCCCTGCTAAGATCTGGGTGGCTCCTCTACAGCTCCCTTCCCGCTGGGTGCAGCACAGCTGCAGACAGACTCTCCACTGCTCCTCTGTTTTGTGGTACCACCATGGTCTCGATGCCAAAAATTCCTGGGGATGTTCTTGATAGCAGTGATGGGATAGTGGGGATAGGAAAGCAGGATTTAGAGCCTTTGGCATGCAGAAGAGGTATATTTCAGAGTTTTGAAAACATGGGAGCAAGAGAAAGGGGTATGCAGGCAGATTGTGTGGGAATGAAAGAGCCTTTGCTGTAAGCAACAAGCTCAGCCTGCAGAACCTATTAAGTGTATGTAGTACAAGTGTGTAGTCCCTAGTTTTTTTCCAACTATCAGTTGTAGAATAATGTAAACCAAGGAATCATGAAATTCAGGAGTGCAGAAAAATTGAAACATACTCAAAACTTCTCTCAATTATTTTTTAAAAGTTAGTGGATCTATAAGATCATTCTCCTGGTAGCTGTTCAGTGTAAGTTAAAGCATTTAAGCAGAGCTAAAATTGCCATTTTTAAAAGAAATACTTTGCATGGCCTACTGCTTATTCAATGCTTTTTTTAATTTAAATAAGAATTTATATTTGTAATAACTGGACGTACTAGTACATAATCTCTAAAACAGTAAATGTAGCTGGAAAGCTGGATATCCAGCTGTGTTACCCTGTAGGTTTGTCACATTTAATATGGTCATTAATATTAAAGGTCTCAAAGAATATGAATAGAAATACTCTACCTGCTCCATATTTTCAAAATTTGGAGATTGTTTATAGGAAACACAGGACAATCACTTTCAAAATTTATCACAGCTTGATCCAAGTGTAACTGATAGCAGGAGCAGTAAATAGCTCAAATGCTAACCACATAATTTTTCAAAAGCTGTGACCTTATAACACGGAAATCTAAATGTCTGATTGATTTGGATAAATAGTAATTCTTGTCTATCTGATGATAGAATAATGAAATGCAATAATTAACTAAATACCATACACTCAGTTACTGAATAATGCAATCTTTTTATCCACTTATTCTGTTTGAGAAGATACCATTTTTTCCTCTGAAACACTGAAAATGCTGTCTTTAAACTGGCAACCTCATTCTTAGTAACAATCACTTGTTTGGCTATGACAATCTTCTTTAAGATCATCACAACTGAAGTCTCTTGTACTTAAAGAAGGAAGAAACAATTAAAGCCACTGTACTAAGCTTTCTTTTGAATAGACTCGTTTTTGAGAGGAGTCCTTTTTGAAAGACTACCTATTTTAAAAAGCTTTCAGTTATTTTGATGTAGCCAACACATTCAATATGGTTTTAATTATCTAGCATAAGCCTACATGAATTGTACTTCTATATGAATTCAGTCACAACCACCAGCCAGAGACACAGCTTGAAATACAAGACATTAATAATACCCTAGTTTAAAAAAAAAGGAAGAAAAAAAAAGACTGCATCATTCATCATTTTTAAATATTAAAATATAAAAAATTAAGAGTCCAAACAAAGTATATTGACCTAGGTATTTGCTAAATTATGCACATACAGTACTAGAATCTCCTCAGTAGCAAACAGAACTGCCAAATTCAATGTAAAAGGCATTATGTGTTCTAAGAACTAGTAACCATACTTGTTTTAATAATTACTAACCAATGAAAGTTAACTTTTTCTGAAGAAACAGAATGTACTCAGTTGATAGATGCATGCACGACTGCTCTTTGCATAGGATTACAGGACATTCGGACATCCTAGATAAATGGTTCTCTATTTTTAATCTCAACGAGATATTTGGATGAGAAAAACATGCTCGGAAAGTCAGAGGTTCAGTAACTGTAGAAGTAAAGTTTATTTTTACTCATCTATATTGTGATAAAGATGAGTTTGACTATTGTTTTAGTCATCCATACTAAATAGTACAAACATTGATTTTAGTACCTTCATATGTTGAAGTTGATTGTCAGCTGCTCTAAGATAAGAAAGATTTTCCAGAACTGCCAGCTCTTCTAATTCATCAATGTTGTTATTGCTGATATTCAACACAGACAAGGATTTCTGGAGGAAAAAAAGCAGAAAATTTTTTCATGCCGTGCATGACTCAGTTGTAAATTTTTACAGAAAATTGTCTTAACAAGCAAGTGAATGAAGCAGAAACACATAAATGCAACTACCTCATACACATTGTTTTCTGTTGACTTTGCATCTTGTCCTCAAGTGCTGTTCATTTTGATTTTGAAATCAACCCAAAGTAAAATTATTTCTCTACTATTTCAGGAATTCTTTACAAATGCAGATTTTTTTTTTTTCCTAAACACATTCAAATGCTTTACAGAGTTCTGCAAGTGTTAGTAACTCTACGTTTGAAGTAGATTACAGACACAGAAATTGACTGTTTTATTCCATGGTTACATCTGAACCACCTAGAGCTCAAAGCCATATCTGATACCCATGTAGTCTCATTTAACAGCTGGATTATCCTGTTATTCTTTCAGGCTTGATACTGCCAGCTTCGCTGTATACATCTCTCTACTCCTTGTCCCTTCTTTGGAACACTAGTGAGTCACATAATGCACTTTGCCTTTCCTAACAGGCAATAGTTGCAGAGATCTTTACATTCTAGGTAAGAAGTAAATGTGTTTCAGGTATTTATCTCAGGAAATACTTAACGTAGTTTCACATAAAAGTAACAAGAAGCTTGTATCTCTAGAAGGTGAAAAAGAGCACCTAATCCAGTGAGTTTAGAATTATACCAGATATAGCACCTACCGTTGGTTAGAAAATGCCTATTTCAGCAGTATATATCTGGAAACGTAACCCTCTTCTAAAATCTGAGCTACGAACAAGATCTGCCTTTCAGACAAAAATTACCAGTATCATCCTGATATACACAGTGTGACAAGTTCATCAGACAAATGATTCGGGATATTGTCATCAGCAAAACATTTGCTCACAGTGCACTGAGAACTATATGGCCCCATGTTTTTGGCCAAAAACAGGAGAAGATGATGATGTAAGAAGCGATGTCTTAAAAAGGGACAAAACACTTAGTGCCTACAGGGTAAAACCAGAACGTTTTCACGTGTAACTTTTAAAAAGGTGTTACATGGTCAAGGGTGAAAAGCGTTTCTCAAAACAAAACAAAAACAAAGCAGCCCCCCCTCCCTCCCCCAAACTTAAATAAAAGCTAGGAAGAACAAAATGTTAGTGTGTCTATGCCAGGATGCTGCAAAATACTGAAGTGTATGAGTTACCATGCTGGGAAAATTGCAGCTGTATAATCTCTCTCCTTTCATCATCTCTCCAGAATAGAGGAAACAAAATAAAAGTGCTGTCACAGGAATGGCCCATTTCTTTTAAACGAAAATAGCAATACATGTCTTGGATTAATTCTTTTCAAACCAGCACAAATTAGAGCTAGGTAAAATGTTTATGATATACACATGAAAAGAATTCACTTCTCAGTGAGCATTCTTTGTTCATCTTCACAAAACAGATCATCAAGCTCTGACTGCATTGGGAGATACAGCAAGGTGATTTTTTCTTGGAGTATAAAACTACAAACATCAGTAAATAAAGTCTAATAAATAAACTAAAATAACTGATTCTGATAAATTCCTACCCTCTTTTTTTTTTTTTGTTTATTCACATTCTGTTGGGGTAGTGCATCCACACATTTCCTTACTTCCTCTTTCTCTTCATTCTCATTTCCATCCTTCACAGAAAAATAAATGAAGTTGTTAGAATCTGCTGGACTCCCTGCTTATATGACAACTGGGATGGGAGTCCCTTGATAGAACTTTTAAGGCTGCTACCAATTAGCAGAAAAAGAATACATGCAATGATCAAGTCCTAATTATTTCTCCTAAAAACACTACCTATTGATTAATGACCCATTGAAAACCTCAAAATGTACTTACTGCCAAGGACCTAAGAGATCTTGGATCAAAGAGAAGCTTTTCGCCAAGGGGGAGATGTTGACTTTCAATATGTAGCTCCCTTATCTCTTCTAATTTATCCAAGCCCTCTACTACAGTGATGTAGTTACCCCCCAAATACCTGAAAAATAGAATCCAAAATAGATTTAACATCCTTTGAACATTAAAGTGAACACAAGGCTTCAAAATACTTAAAAAATAAGCACAACGTGCAAGTAGATCATATAGCTGACAGATCAAAGTCTGTTTTAGAAATTTGATGTATCGATTCTATTATTGTTAAATAGCTGAAAAAAAGGAAAACAGTTTAAATGTCAGTATGTTATGTTATTACTTCACTCATTATATCATAAACACTTCATTGAAAAATCAATTTTTATTTGAAACGTGAAATTTAACAACTTAAGGGATCTTAAAAGGCTACATCATTTTTGAATTTCTTAGTGTAATAGTTATCCTTTTACCAGCAAAATAAATACATGATTTTCAACTTACAGTTTTTCGAGGTTTTTCAGTGATGAGAGATTTTCTATACATGAAATACAATTGTTTTGAAGGTAAAGGTGTGTTATATTTGAAGCAAAGCCCAAGTTCTGGATTTGACTGATTCGGTTATCATATAAATACAGAACTCTAAGATTTCTACACAAAGAGATGTCACCCTGAAATAAAAAAAAATAAAATAAAAAAAATTAATGCTATAAAAAGTGTATTCACTACCTGCTTCTGGAAGCTGTTGATTGCTTTTATCCTTAAGTTCTGCTGCATTGTTTCTACATTTTTACCTTTAACAAACACTTTAAATGATATTTTTCCTAGAAAGAACGAGTTAGAGTCAATAATAATCTCTGGCATAGATTTATGACAGAAATCTGTCGTTACTGTTCTGCTGTACAGAAGCTGAGGATTACGGCTGAGGATCAGCAGGTAGATCACATTCTGTGTGACTTCATTCCCTTCCCTGCCTTCATCTGAATGATTTCAGAAAAGCCCATTGTTAGTGGAGTTCTTTCCATCAAATCTCAGTGATGTAACAAAAACCATTTCTTGGCGAAGGAGTAATGATTCCTACAAAAACTTTCACATCAATGTATTTTAATATATTTCTGATCCTAAGATTTCACTCAAATGTGAAGTTTCTTTCTAAGTATCCTTCTTAAATAACCAAACGATAGCATGTTTTTATAAGGGTTTCTCTAAAACTTCTGTATGGCATCTGATGAACTAGTACTAATCAAATGGACTGATCAAATTAACAACTCACTATGCTAAAAAGTGAGCTGAATAAAACCATTTGCTTGCATGTGTCTGTTCCCATGGAACAAGGTACGTAAATCTTCTTGACTGAAATCACACTTGTTTTTTAAACAGAAAACCATTGCACACAACAATTCAGTTATTTGGGGTTCAGCAATTTCAAAATGTGCTCAGTATCTCAAGGGGACTCGAATTAACTCAGGATTTACTGAAACCTTATAAATTTCACACTGTTAAGCTCAAAAGAGGACTGGGTTAAGTTTGGAGGTTTAATCTTTGAAAATAAAAAGGTCATTTTTTTTTTTTTAATGAATAAGCCCCAGGGAGCAATTAAAAAATGTAGATTTTAACTTGTCTAATTTGAAAAAGCCATTACACCAGTCCAAATCCGTTAACCTCTCTTGGTTTATATCCCGTTCCTGAACTCTGCTTTCCTTTTTCAGACTTCCCCTGAAATCTCTGGAATAAACCACAGACAGATTGAAAATATTTTGCTGCAAATTAACAACTCTTTGTAAAATTACCAAGAATGGAAAAAATACGGCATTAGAGAAAATAAGCATTGCACTTAATAGTATGTAATATCATTATTACATCCTTAAAAAAATAAATCTGATCTGCAAAATTACTACTTCCTTACATCTCCCTCTATTCCACACTCCATATTTTTTATAAATGTAACCATCAATAAATACAAATCTTTAAATAAAAAAAAATATACTGTTGCTGATAATCTTTTTTTTTTTTTTTTTTTTTTTTATTGTTAAGCTTATACCTATGGTCTCCAAAAGCACTACAACTAGTTTTCAGTATGGCTAGGGCACTGCCTTCAAAGTTCTGCACCTACTGATTCAGCGGCAACAACCTGGCTGTATTCAGTGGCTAAAGCGGTAAGTAAGCAAAGGTATTATTTCTATACTGGTGATATCCTGAAAGGCCCTTTACAATGTAACAACTGTATAAAACAGTCAAAATAGCAAATTGTTTACATTTTTAGAGCTGCAGATTTCAATAATAGCTCTGTGAATTACTGCAATAATATTTCACCTTAACACTTCAGTTCACCTCTCTTTCTTGTATCATTGCTTACATGGATTTTCTGTTTTTTTTGATGAATCGCAAAAAATAATGCACTGATAATATCTTTCTTGTCTATCACATAGTTGAATATATTTCTACAGTTTCTGGTAGGTAAAATATTTCAACAAGATTTTTGCAACAGAAATAAAAAAGTGTCAGGTCAAGAAATAATTTATTATTAATGACTAATAATACTGTTGGAGTTATAGTCACTTGCTTTGATGTTTTATATGAAAATTTACAGCTAAAAGGTTGTTTACATATTTCAAATGCATCTGCATTTAAAATCAATTTATACACTTTTAGGTACAAGCAGTTTTCTACAAAATAACATCACTTGTGTATAGTGAAGCATGTTTCCACAGAAATAGGCTTAACTACAAATAAATATAAATGTTAAAAAAACATGTAACTGCTGTAAAATATAAACTTTGCTTGCAAGTCTTCACAACTACAAGCAACTCATCAGAAGAGTAACAACAAAACATTTGAATAGACAGGTTAAAAGGAATAAAGAGAAATAAATCTTACAATTGCATCTATATTTTTATCTGATAAATTCAGATGAGTCATTTTTCGCAGGTACTGTCCGAAGTCCTCTTCTTTGCGATTCTTGTTACTGAGGTTTTTAGCAATTAGGTCCGTCGTTAGTCGAACCATAATTCCGTAATAGGCCAAACTGCTCTACCTCTTTTAATATCACTAAGTGTATTGCATGTGCTCTTCTATGTAGCTTCATAAAATGCCTTAAAAACAAAAGCAAAATATTACACTACTTGCACCACATGTCTTAAACAAAGCTGATATGTATCCTTCAAATCTGACATTTCCCAACCAAGTCTTTTTGCTTACCATGACACATCTGTGTAGTGTTTGCTGCTTATAAAAACCTCACCTTTACTGCTGTATTTTTTTTTCAAACTTTTAGTGTATTCAATAGCATTTAAATGCATCATTGTGATTGTTGTTTCAATGTTGTACCTTATTCTTTGTCTTTTTCATGTGGAAACCTGAGCACAGTGATCCACAGGGAAGTAATTCTCATACACAACTAATTAATGGCAGCTGGTGAGCTGAGGACTAGATAAAAACCACGTAGCTGCTTATGGCAGGTTTTATAGGGCTATGATAACTTAGAGGAGCGGAGCTGGGGGGGAGGGCAAGATGCGTTTTGATCTGGCTGTGTAAAGTCTGGGGATGAAAACACCGCAAGGAAAGGAACTTGACCAGGCAGTACAAACAGTCTGTGTTTTTTTTAGCCAGTGCATGATACAGCCCCCATCAGCGCTATCAAAACAACGGAGGAGCGAGCAAAAAGCACCCAAACGCTCATCTCATGCAGCCACATAAACCAAGGCACAGAGAACCCACCTTATCAGGATTACATTTATGAGAAACTGAGGAAAAGCGAAGATTAAAACCTTAAACCCAGAAGAAACTTCCTCCCTCCCTAAGCAAGGCTGAAGCTCAGCAGTACCCCCTTGATCCACGCGCAAAAAAAATGATTTCATTTTTTTATATAAAGGTGGGGAGAGCAGAAGGGACATAATTTCGTTTTATTGGGAAGTGCACTTGTTGTTTTTTATCACGGAAATACCTTCCGGGGCCTTTTCGTAGACCTCCTAGCAGCAGCGGAGGTGGGGGCTCTGTGAGGACTCGGACCGGGCCGGCATCACGCAGCCCCTCAGGGGTTGCCCCGGCAACGCAACGCCAACAGCGTAAGGCGGGGGAGCCGCTCCCGCCGCCCGCCCTCGCCACCCAATCAGCGGCGCGGAGGGCGGGGAGCGCGGCTGCGCAGCCGCCGGGGAGTCGACGCCGTTTGCGTAAGGGCTGTGGGCGGTGGGGCTGAGGGAGGTGGTGGTGGCGGGGTGCTCTGGCTGCCCGGCCCCTCGTGTGCCTCCAGGGGCGGGCTGGGTGCTGGTTCTGTCAGCGGGGTCCCTGTGGGTACAGGAGGCCAGTGGCCAGGAGATTGTCAAGAGGAGGAGAGGAAGCTTTGAAACCTGTTAAAATAAATGGATGTTGAATAGCATTGCTGCTAAGAGCTCGTTGCCTTGCTAGTATTTTATTAATGCCGTGGGCACTTAGGTTTTGGTTAGCTGCAGGTTTTCCATCTGGTGTTGCCCCTTCTTGCTGTGTGTCAGCCGCTTCTTGTGAGCACAAATTCCTGGCAACACCAAAGCTAAACTTGAGGGGTTTGTTTCCCCCCATGTGTAAATTTAATAGATTGAGTGAATACCGTATTTTGCATAATCATTTCATTAGAAAAAGGTTGGGTAATGTTTAATATGCTTTTCCAATGAGGAAACTTTTTTTTTTTTTTTTTAAATGTACCAACCTTTTTGGTGCTTATTTTAATGAATTAGTTACTTGCTGATGACACAAAACTGGGAGCAGTGCCCGATGCACCACCAGAAGGTTGTACTGCCATCCATGGCAACCTCAACAGGAACCTCATGAAGTTCAACACGAAGTGTAAAGTTCACGCATCAGCATATGCAGGGGCTTTGCAGAAAAGGCCCTGGGTGTCCTGGTGGGCACCAAGTTGAACATGAGCCAGCAGTGATGTGCCCTTGCTGCAAAGAAGGCTAAAGGTATCCTGGACTGTGTTAGTGTTGCCAGCAGGTGCAGGGAGGTGATCCTTTCCCTGTTCAGTGGAACCCAATGACAGGACAAGAGGCAATGGGCACAAACTGGAACACGGGAGGTTCCTTCTGAACATCAGAAAACATTTTTTCACTGTGTGGGTGACAGAGCGCCAGCACAGGTTGCCCACAGAGGTTGTGGAGTCTCCCTCCTTGGAGATCTCCAAAAGCCATTTGGGCATGGTCCTGGGCAGGCAGCTTTAGGTGGCCCTGCTGAGCAGATGGCCTCCAGAGGCCCCTTCCAATCTTAACCAGTCAGTGATTCTATGAAATAAGCATATGAATAACTCACTGTAAGTCAAAAAAATGTATACATGTTGTGCAGACATTTGGTTGGAACATAAAAGTGCATCAGTTGAAGTCAGTGGCAAAATCTATTGTTTCCAATGCAACCAAGACTAGGACTTTATTTCTCTTACAGGAAAAAATACAGAATGTTGTAAAGAGCAAGCGTATTTTACTTTGACCTTTGTTAGAAATGCAGACAAGGTATAAAGAGTCCTGTCCTTCCAACCTGGAATTTCCTATATCCTTCTTTTAGAGGATACAAAAGATCATAAGATGCCCTTATTTCAGCAGTGGAATCCAAACTGAGCATGCCCTGGAGCTGCTTGTTCTGGGAAATGTTTCTGTTAAAAAAGTACTTTAATATTATGAAAGTTAATTTTGGACTTAGTCTGGTCTCCCTCATAGCTGTAGATTTTGCAGGTGTCTAGGGCTGTCTGTTAGTAATTTGATTTAAATGCAGACAAAGCTATGAGAAGTTTCAGAGAGAATATTTATTCATTAAGATCTGAAATAGGATTCTCATCTAGTGGCATGGAGTATTAAACAATCATCTGTGTACTCTCCAGTATGGCAGTAATTTGGCTGAGTACAAGAAGTCTTTGTCTTCAAAACAGCTTTTGGAAATACCTGTATAAAATCATAGATGGCTGTAATTCTCACAATTCTAGATTGGAACATTGAACTGAAATTTATTTCTATGGACATAAAACACCTTAAGAGTCTTCTTTGCATAAACCCAACCCAATTCCCTGTGCTGGGCAAGTTTGAGAAGCACTAGTTGTGAGCTGTTTCCCCACAGTGCCTTCTTAGCATCCTTCCAGTGGAGGTTACAAGATCTTCATTGGGTAGTTGTCATTAATTGATTTTATTCCTTCTTCGATCTAATTTCTGTTTGGGGTTGGATAACAATTTTGCTTATACTGACTGCTGATAACAGAACTGTGCAAGCCTAAGCAAAACCTAAGCTAAGAGAGAGAATTTCTGAAGTGACTAAAAGTGACTTCTCCTATGAAGACAGGCTGAGGGAGTGGGGTTGCTCAGCCTGGAGAAGAGAAGGCTCCGGGAAGACCTTACAGCAGCCTTCCAGTACCTACAGGAAAGCTGGGGAGGGACTCTGTGCCAGGGCGTGTAGCAATAGGGCAAGGGAGAATAGCTTTAAACTGAGAGAGGAAGTTTAGATGAGATGTTAGGAGGAAGTTCTTCACTCAGAGAGTGGTGAGGCACTGGCACAGGCTGCCCAGAGAAGCTGTGGATGCCCCATCCCTGGAGGTGTTCAAGGCCAGGCTGGATGGGGCTTTGGGCATCCTGGTCTGGTGGGAGGTGTTCCTGCCCATGGCAGGGGGTTGGAACTGGGTGATCTTTAAGGTCCCTTCCAACCCAAACCATTTTATGATTCTATGAAATGAAACAGATTGCTGTTAGATAAGTTTCGAAAATGATTTCTGCAAATACAACTAAAATAAAATTAAAACTGGTCCAACACCAGCATTAAAATATATTAGAGCCTGGAAGTAAAAATGAAGTTGTTAGAAACCTATCTTTGTTATAAGCATCTTCATGATGCTTATAATGTGTCTTTATAAACATTGTATCTTACCTCCAGCAGAGACTACAATGTTGATTTGGGAAATGCAAGATTCAGTCTCCAAAGATGAGCAAAATAAATGAAAATGCCCTTTTAGTTTTCACCATAGAGAGAATAGCCATTCTGGTGCTGTCACTTTAGCACCAGACAGAGCTGTAGAAGATAACAGATTTCCAAATATTGTTATGAAGTTTGATAGACGAACTAGGAAGAGAAACTAAAACTTACTCTATGCTGCTAATATTCAGAAACAGTCAGAAGATGTACTGGTATCTCAGCATTATTTTGTCAAACACTATATAGCGAGTGAATGTGAGTATTCACACAGTCATTCTTCTTTATTCTTAAAGAGATGTAAGTTGTTATCTACATGTTACGTGTCCCCGGCTTTTATATAAATATTTGTGTTAAACCATTTTGGCCACTTTGAGATTTTTACCTAATTGTCATAAGATTTTTTAAAAAGGAAAAGGTAGATGTTCCACAAAAAAAAAGTATAATGAGGAGCTGGTTGGAGTTTGTATCACAATACAAAATGCACAAATCTCACTTAAGTTGAGGGGATATCTGCTGATTTAGTACCTCCACATTTCTCCAGTTATATCTTCAGTGTCGTGGGACTCAGACTGACAATATCTTCCTTAGGAACAGATTAAAAATACAAGCTTCATTCTAACCTCCAGTGATGTGTAAGTGAAGGCAACTTGTCTTCAGCTGGAGAAAAAAGTTCAGATGGTTGTAATTACTAAATTACAACTAAATTACTACATGCCATTAGATGCAGGCACATAAGTTAATTTCAGTTTTTAATAAAGTAATGCCACTGCAGTTATACACAAGCCCTAAGGTAATTGTGTCTACAACAGAGAAATTCACACAGGAAATGATGGACAAATTGCATAGGAGTTGAATGCATGTTTCAGCTGAAAATGAAGAGTTCCTAAAAAGTATATTTATAATCCCCTTAAAGGGCTTAAGCACTTCCTATCCAAGATAATCTAAACAAACTATGCAAAATACAATAAACATTCTTTGCTAACAGTATTTTTGAGACTTGCTAGTTGAGGTGGTTAATATCTGACAAACTGGAGATGTAGTGATGACCTTTAGTACGTAAAATGATAGTACTTGCATATCCTTTTTCATCTGTATTTTTAAGATCAGTCTCATTATTTCATAGAGAGGAAAACAGACACTTGCTCTGGCAAAAACGCTTTGCTAAAGTTTATGCAATCCTGGCTTGTGAGAAGTCAGGAAGAAAACCCAATTCTCCTGAGATGGAGTCCTATGACCTATCCAGTGGACCATGCTACTTCCCAGAATACTGTAGTTTTCAGAAAGCCCTGTATGAAGCAATTTTTCATAATTAAAACATATTTTCATATGTTTTCATATTTTCATATTTTCATATGCAATTTTCATAATTAAAAACAAACCAAACGTCACAGCAAATATTTCATATGTTAGAAGTTTCATCTGAAGGTCAAAATTAACGTTCCTAAATTACATATTTCCTTATGGATATTATTCCTAGGCTCTGAAAAGTAAAACTACAGCTCATAAAAAATACACCCTGAGGAACATGTTACTTCATTAATTCCTTAAAGGTTTAGCATAATTGTTTTTAACTCCAGAAAAATCCTTCAACCAACTGGAGGCTCTCTGATGTCTGCTCTTTAAGACTTGACACAAGCTGAAAAAAAATCCTACATGCATGCAATTAATCTTATATATTATCACTACATATTTTAGTAATTTTAACCTCTTAGGGATTTGCACCCTTAAAACAATGCTAGCTCAACTCTTTAGTACTGAAATTTGCCTACTTTTGGATTCTTGAAAGCATTTGCTTTTGTCATTTTATCTTAACCTAGTTTATGGTGTGATATGCAAAATCTTGTATATTAGGATTTCAATAAATACTTTAAATATTGTACATTAACATACTATGTTAGCAGTGTAAGAGTCCAATTCTGATTTGGACTACTTGGGGCACAGCTATGAAGCTATAAATGTCCATATATACAGTACCATAGGAACTCCAAGTAACCCTCAGAACCCAAACCGGTCCTATTACCTTGCTGCTGTCTAGTAAGCTGGTTACACTAACAATTGGAAAATAAAATAAAAAAGAAAACACTTTCCTACAAATTTGTGTGAGCAAACTGCAACAGAACTGGCGTTACAGTTCATACTAAATTGAGAAGTACTACACAAACACTGTGTGCCTTGGAGCAATGTACTGTTGCTGTGCAAGAGTGATCCGGTGCCCAAGCTCATGGCAACTTTAAAACTTCAAAGGCTATTACTGTATCTGTAGGAACAGTCTGCCTCTCTGAAATTTCATGAAGGACAAGGCAGGTTGAGGTAAAAACAAAATGTCCAAAACGAGACACAAAGTTTTACGAAGACACAAGTGCAAGAAAGTTAAGCTTCATCTATCAAATAGGAAGATTAAAAGGGCTCGTTCTATTTAATCTGAGATTGTGTGCATAAACTACCACTGAAGGCAAAGAAAATGAGTCCCTTGCTCAAGGAACATTTCTTCTGGCCTGGCATGAATGTGAGGTACGGGGCTACTTAATAAATTGTGATATTGCTCAAAAACGAAGAAGTGGGTGCAAGCGTGAAAGAATTAATGTACGTATTTGTATAGAGTTGATATACAACATGTACAATTCTCAAGAACACCTTTACTCCAGCGTTTTTTTTTCCCGAGTCCCCAAACTTCTTGTTAGAATTATGGTATACTTCCTATACCTGAATGATTCTCCACTGCTTAGGATCCCTGTATGTGTGGACATATTTGATTATTCACTTGTGGTAGCCATTTTCAATAAACAGAATTCTGATCTCCGTAAAAGGCAGAGTTTGGAATATTGCTAGCATTAACGATGGTTGATCAAAGACAAGGGGATTCCTGAACACTGCAAAAAGGGTCCCGTACAGGCCACAGGTATAGCCAAACACATGGATAATTGTGAATTTGGTTATAACACTGTGCTCAGCAAGCAACAAAGCAAGTAACTTAACAGACAACTTTATTTACATCAGCATTTAAGGGAATTAATATTGCTATAGTTAATAAGACAAATTGATATTATAAAGCCGACCGTGACTAAAAACATTCATTGTAAGCCTACGTGTGTTAAATTTCAGCTCGTGGCTATTGTAAGTGAGGACAGTTTAAATATGCCTAGTAGGCTAATATGAGATTAAACTATTATTTTATATTTCAGGTGGACGCTAGATATATCCAAAACTTTTGGACCATGTTACGCAAAGAGAATCCTATAAGGTGGGAAATATAACCCGGGTTACAAGTAGGTATCTATCTCACAGAAGTTGGATACTTCATGAAGTATTCACATACTAAGTGGGACAATGGCTCTATACTACAATTTAAGTCTCAAAAACACCTATGGAAGAGAGAAAGTAGGGAAAATTACTGGCTAGGTACACGGCTATGTCTTCCTTCAAAGGTACTGCTGTGGGCTTTTGTATTATGCTTGCTTGTATGGAAGGCTGGTCTTGCCATTCCCAGAAAAATTAATAACCTTGAATATTAAAACACCAAAGCATTCTTCTTCTGCCTCCCCGCCACCACTGCCATGCTGGAAGAAACATAAAATCATCCATGTATCAAACTGCACATCTGATAATTATCTGAGCTTGACTAGCCCTGATTAAATGTATTTTTCCTAAACTGTTAGATGCTGCTGCTTTAAAACTCTTGATGAATTTCTGCTTCAGGGTATCTGTTATTTCCTTGCTGAATGATGTTTCCATTGTATAACTTGCATCTTAGCTTCAAATACACTGGAATCCATTTGAATGAAAAGCCCCAAATGAGTAATAGCTATTAAAATTTCCAGACCAAAACAAAAACAAGACCCACATCAAGGCATAGTTAAGGTTGAAAAGGAATATTAGTTACTGAAGGTATAAAGCATAATGGCATATTGTATAAAGCATGTTATAAATTATCCCAAAAGTAAACATTCCAAAAAACCCAGGAAACTCAGGATTAAGGATAAAAACTTAAAAGAAATCCAAACATCTTGAATTATTGAAATGCAGTATGGAAACCTCCAAAACAAACTTGGATCAGCCCTGCAGCGGCACCATGTTGTAAGGCAACAATTATGATTAATGCATTTTAGTATCTGTGGCCCTAAATTAAGCTAACTCATATTTCAGAGATACTAATTTTTCATCTTGGTCCTTTGCAGGCAGCAAGTGACTACAACAAGCAATAGATGGCAAGCAGGAAAAAAACAGCACTATGTAAACTTCTTGTTAGTTTCATAATTTCACTGCCTGTTTGTAATTTGACTACCTAGAAATATAAAATGTCCATCATAACTGTGAAGCTAGAAATAAAATATTGTTGTATCATGCACAAATGTTTCTTCAGGGTGAGAAGAAACCATTTCTGGCTGGGCCGGTAAAACTAAACCAGGAATGGCTCCATTAAATTTAGTAACTTGTTAGAAGATCATCAAATTGGATTTCAGTTCTTAAAATTAAACATAGAAATGAAAATCTGAGACACAAACTTCTTATAATGCATAGGTTACCCATTTAATCTAAGTGGATAGAACTTTTCTGTGGAACAATAAGAAAAAGAGATTAATGTTTGCCAAAAAATTCAGTCCCCCAAACACTCGTTCATTTTTTAAATTGTTTTATTGCAGTTGGATAATGGAGATAAATACCTAAGAGCAAAATCCAGTAAAAGTCACATTTATTTTAATTTTGGAACAATTCTCCAAACTGGTTGTGTTTTATGATAAAGAACAAAAAGTTAAACTACATTTCAGAACATTTTGTTCTTTAAAACTGGTCAGACAGGTGGGAAATATTAAAGTACTACAAATTAAATGAATAATTTTCCACTCCAGCTCTGTTTCCCAAATTGAACAAGTCCAAGTGAAAGAAACCATGACTTTTTCTGTTTTGGAGATGCATATCAGCTGGCGATGCACTTCAAGCTATATTAATTTGATTAAAAAGTTTATCCTTAATAACCTGAGACATCAATCCATGTATAGCTTCTATGGTGGTCTTGCAGCTGAAAAACAAGCATAAATTCAATGTTGGCTAAACACCGAACTCCACTGTCATTTTATTTGAAGATATTCAGCTGTTTTGGAAGTTCAGGGTGCCCATAACCCCATGAATCTTCCCAACTGCCCAGAAAGGAAAAGTCACACACACAGCAATTTAGCCATTGTTGCCAATAGCTTTGAAAAGCCAACTGACCAGCTCTGGTCTTTTGACACAAAGACCAACCCCAAAAAACTTTGTCTAGCAGTTCAGGACATCTTACATTAACAATAGAAAATGAGTGCTGTGGTCATCTGAACAAAAAAATTCCCCCAAAATCCTGGGTGATGAGAGCTACCAGCTTCTGTCAATAACTGAAGGCTGCCCGTGTTCTCTACCTTATCTCCTTTGTCCAAGCTCAAGCCAGTAACATATGGTAACCAGAGCTCCCCAGAGAAACTGTTTTACAGGGAACATTCAAGGAAGAGTTTATAGAGCTCATCAGGTAAAAACATGTAATATGTATATTTTTCAAAAAATAAGACAGCTGAGAGGATTCCTATTGATCCAAGTTTAATTCAATGCCTGATTTAGAGGAATGTACTGTCAAACTAACAAAAATATCTTAAAAAATACAAAAGATGTGTCATCACTGAAGGCAGGAAGAATAGGGGTAAATTATTACTAGACAGATCAAGCAATCCTAGGCAAAGGAGGCCAGTTTGGAGCACAGTTTGGCCAATGAATATGTACTCTCATAAAACTGCTCTCAGTAACGTGTGTGTACAGAATCAGAACATTTCATATAGCCAAGTGTAAGTAGCTTTATGCTAATATCTTACAATATTATCCCCTATAACAAGTACACCCAATCAACATATTTATTCAGCTTTTAGCAAGCTTTGCAACCTTATTTACCCTCAGGATAATTTAGGTGTCAATGAATCAATTGTTCTGGTGCCCCCACCAGGCTACTCCTGGCTTTTTTCTCTTTTCTTAGGACAAATGATTTTATCTTTTCAGAGGAAAGATTATTAGTTGAAGAAAAAGGTGCATCTTTAAAAGCGTTATAATTAATTCTGGGAACTAAGGTAGCCTATGTTGCAGAGGAAAGCAGCACTGAAGAAAGACAACAGCAATCTCTTCCAGTCTTACAATTTATAAACTAACTACTAAGAACAAAAACAGGAAAGAAAAATGTCTGCAAATGCTGCAAGAAACAGTAATGATAGGGTGATGCAAAAATACTTTTTCAATTCTTACAATTTGAAAATAAAATGCTGTCAATCTTTTGGGACACCCTGCAGATGAAAATCAAAGGCAAAAACACATCAGCAACCCCCTCTTTCCAGTATCTTTAAAGTGTTGCCATTGTAACTGTGTCACAGCAGGAACTGGAAAGTATCAGTTAACATGAATTAGCAACAGCCTTAACTTGACTGGAAGGGTGCTCTGCAAGTGAAGTTGCCTCAGTGGGTATTAGCTTCTACAAAGACAAAAGCAAAAAAAACAAAAAGCAAACAAACAAACCCACCCAGCTCAACCATGCTTGTTGGAAAACTTGTCAGAGCTATTAACTTTCCATAAAAGGACACAGAACACACTGGCACAACAGCATCTCCGGTTCTGCTTAGTAATGACCAGATTACATGTGCGTGCATCCCCCCGCTGCCTATGGTGAAACAAGCCCTTGACCAACAGCAGCGTTTCAGACTCACGCTCTTTAAGGCCAAGTCTGCGTTCAGCTGAGTTGTATTGAGCAAAATCTTCCTAGACCTGCCCAAAGTCATTTATTTAAAAATCAGTCTCTTTACGTAAGGCTTCCTTTTTTTCCCCACCCACCATTAAACTCACTACTCATCTGGTACCTCAAAAATCAGAGTTTGTTCCTTAGTAAAGTTTGTCCTGTGGCACATACTGCCAACATGAAGGAAAACAAACAAACAAACAAAAGCACAATGAAAATAAAATTATTCAAGATAAAAGGATGAGAAAGAGCACCAGAAACCTCCAAATCTGAAAATCGGAACATCCCAGATTTTATTCAATTTTTGCTGCCTGTTCCAAGTGATTCTATAGAGCTGTTCCTTATTAAATTGAATCATATCCCACTCTGAACATTTTTAAGAAGCATGCAGGTGAATCTTATGTATTCCTGAATTCTCCATAGATTGCCCAGAGTTTATATTAGCAGGTACTTTTTGTTTTCGGAGTCTAGAATGTGCCAAATACAATGTTGTTGAACAGCCCAAGATACTGTATGACTTCTGTTGGATACTACTACTCTTTGTTAAGAAGATTTTACTCAGAAAAAATGGTGACTATAATCCTATATATTCTAAGCACACGTATCACTTGACTGTTCATTTGGAGAGAGATGTATTTGTGAGAAGCCATTTATGTTCACTTTTATACTTCAAAACTAACAAACGAGAGATAATTACAAACACGCATGTAAGGAACACTAAGGGAAAACACTATGATTCCTTTGAAATAATGCTCTGTACCCCATGGTTGTAATTTCATTAACAGACAATTAGTAGCTGGTAATAGTATTTGCTGGCAGGCAAGGTGGTGAAATGTAAAGGCTACAATTTCTGTAACTTGCTTCTTAAAAACAAAAACGCAAAAAGCAAACAAAAAACACCCTTCCCCATCTGTGGGAAAAAAGATGTATTAAGAATTATGAAAAAAGGGAAGTTCTTGATTTCTAAATAAAAGTATTACACAAGTATTTTCTTAAACCTTCAGAAATAATTGGTCTCATTTTTACCTAGAATCTAATCATTCCTATCCATAATCTTTTAGGTTACAATTTAATTGGTAGGCTACAATTAAAGTCTTGGTAATAAAACAAAATAACATTTTTTTTTTAAACAGGGAATGCATGCATTATCTTACCTGTCTCTTGTTGCTTTAGCAAGTTTGTCTTCTGATTTCTTATCGTGAGTTTCTAAACCCAGCATAAAACTGCCCCGGCCAAGCTGAGCTTCTGACTGTTCTAGTTTTTCAGACAAATCAAAGACCTGGCCAGTGGTGTAGTCAGCATTCTTTGGAGAAAGACAGCAATAAACGTATTGAATTCTAAGCCATAAATTCAAACATTTATATACAAAAATCAACAACACCTGAAAAGAGTCTCAAGTACTGCACATTTTAACTTGTATCTGCAATTTCAGTACTACAGAACATGAGTGGTACATGAGTGGTGGTTGAGAGAGCAGGAGCTGAACAGCTGAGAAACACTCAGACTGAAATTGGCACCCACTTTTCACCCACTCCCTAAGTAAGGGGACCAAGAAAGTGAAAGTAAAACTCAGCAGACTTTGGCTCAGAGAAAAGTTTTCAAACTGGCTTTTGCAGAAGGAAGGTTTTGATGCTGCACTTTTCCATTGAAGATCTACCTTCAGTATTTCTCTTGCAACCTCATTTTAACAATTCCATCTATTAAGTATTAAAAAAAAAAAAAGAAACAGCCACAAAAGAAGTGTTTACTTCTTCAATGATATTATTTTAAGGCATACTATTCGTTACAGTACTGTCAAGTATTATAAGGTTAAAAGGTAAACACTTTGTCTTAAACAAGACAAAGTCTAAATTTATACAGAACTCAGTAAAATTATATATAAGTTATTCCCACCTTTTACTTTTAAAGAGCAGATATAAGGAACATTTAAATATTTATGATTAGGGAAACCTTCTTTTATTGCTTAAATGTGACAAACAGAACCTTAATGTGGAAACTATATGACCTACTAGTGTCCCAGTAAGCATTTTACAGTACAGGGTCTGGCTTTCAGCACTAACGAATTAAACGTATGCACAAAATAGCATACTGTGGTACTTACAGTAAGCAAACTTGAAGAACTGAGAGTGTTCACCCAGTATTTGTTCCACAAAAGCTCAAGCAATTTACGATCCAAAGATGATTTAAAGTAAGAGACTTCTAAAGCATAATACCTTTAAAAACAAACATGCACACAAGATAAGCTTCCATGTATCTTGTTTGGCTCTGACACCCATATGATGTCTCTCTGAAAAAGTTCTTATCAGTGGCAAGTATCTGCAGAAATTCAAAGCACTAAACGATAAGTTACCCCAGTTCCAATTCTAACTTTACAAGATATTCCATAAGTATTTCATTTATGGCTTTAATGCAGGTTTACATTATCCCCATGCATACACTGTGTTCTATTTAGGAGACTGCAAGTGTTTTTATTAATTTCCTAACAACTTCTTGTACAATGCAATGATGTCCCATGCTTGGGATCTTCAGTACAGTAATTTTTTTTTTAATAGATGACTGATTACATATATCTCACCTCTAATTCCATTAGGGACATCTGATAACAGCAAATGTTACTAACAGACAAATAATCTTAAGTTCTATCACATTTATTTTGAAAGTCAGGCTTTACTGATGCTACAGAATTCACAAGAAATGACAAAGCAGATAGAAAGCTGAGTTACGCAAAATCATTTGTGTAGGCGAATTACAGCAACATGAAAGCCATATGTTAAATTTTATTTTGATTGGGAAATTCAGAAGGGTAGTAACAGTCCTATTATATTTCAATTTCTCTGGAAAGTTACTTTGCTTGACATTTCTCTAAGAGATTCCATCTGCAATAACAATGCTTTACAGTCTACCAACAACACCACACTTTAATATTTCTGTGATAGAAAGTCTTAGATAGACTATCCTTATGTGACAGATAGCCTTATTTTACATATGCTAAGAAAAATGAAGTCAGTTCGTTCAAAGAAATGTGTGCCAGATTCAAAGTAAGAAATCCAACTCACATGAGAAATAATGCAGTGAACTTAAAAAGACTAAATGGATGCAGTTTCACATTGGACATTAAATACCAATTAAGGCAGAGAAGTTTGACTAAGATTATCCAGACTGTTACTACAAAGCAATCATCAGTCACTGGCATTCCAAACAAAGTAACTTTAAAAAATAGCTTTTAACATATGTCAGCTTCCTGAGAAACACTACCAACTTAAATAAATAAATAAAAAAAAATAAAAAAGAATCATTTGTTTGTTAGACCACCTCTAATAAAAAAAGGACAAAACATAAGCTTCCTCTCATACATAGAAGCGTGGACTTCTGGGCAATGCCGGATTTACAATAACTACTCTGAAATGACAGACACATTACAGTTCAACGAAGATTTCTGTATGGCTACTGTTCTATATTTTTCTCAAATGATATAAGAAAATCAATTCTTATTTGTTCTAAGTTCATCTCTTCAGGGTCAAACTCTACATGAACTATAAATGCACTGAAGAACAGATACCCATTCACCAAAACCACGAAAAAAATATAGGCAACAGCCTACAAGACATGCTGGTGTCAATGACATCTTGAAGTTTTCTGTACACAGTTGCTTAAGCTGTACTGCTTGTCAAACATCTGAAGACAGACCCAAAACCAGGCTCTGTTACTGGAAGAAGCGGTCCCAGCTTTCCCTGGCTGTTCTTTCCAAACCTTCATCTTCACCATCTGCCTCTGTTTTCCACCCTACCAGAGCTTAACCAGCAAGAATGCGTGTGCTGCCACAAGTTGGATCAGATCAGGAGAGTGACCTGGCAAAACAAGTGTCTTGCCAAGCATGTAAATGTACGTATGGAGTAAGGAACACACAGCTGGGGATAGAAGAATGGTTAAAATTAAACTGCTTTTTCATGGAAACTAAACTAGCAGGAGAGATGAAGCAGCAATGCTTCCTGTTGCTGAAGTTATCTGTGAAGCAGCTCCACCTTCCAATACTACCAGAAACACGACTGAAAAACTGCAGCCATGTAACTGCAGGATAAAGAGAGGCACTGCAGTTGCCACTGCTCAGAAGAGCAGCAAGATAAGTCTACCTAGTCCTATTGCTGTATCTACATCTGACCCTTTCCTCCTTGCCCTAAGAAAGCACCACCACTTAGAAGTGTTCAAGAACCAGCTGCTAAAGCTTTTAACCAGGTTAAAAGTAACTTCATCTTTAAAACAGTTCTCCTTTTAAGTATCTTCTGATAAACGACAGTTACACTTTTCCACAAAACCAACACTGCTAAAGCAACAAAGAACTTCAAGATTTGAAACACTCCAAGAAATGCAGTTTTCCATAATGAATCACTAAGCTATATTAAAAAAAAAGGGGAGAGAGAGAACTTGTGCTGAAGTTAGTAATTTTTATGTTACTTACTGTTTACAATGTACACCAAAGTCTTCTATTTTATTAAGTGGAATAGTTTGGTATTCAGAGGGACCTTCATCCGGAGGCTTATACCCCTGAAATTAAACAAAGAAAGGGCAGAGATGACACAGTAAGATTAGGACTTCTCAAAATGACTAAGCTCTTCGAAAGCACTTCACAACGTTCTCGTTTATGCAAAGGAAGATACTTTCCTAAGGTAAATGAAATTTCCCCTGGTAGTCTGAAATTTGGGATTTTCTTGGATCTCAGGTGTACATTTGGCTTTACTAGAAGTTACTGTATTTGCAGGTCTATTGAAAAGCATGTTGGAAGCAACCTGGTGGTCATAGTTCACCTTTTTCTAACAGTTTATGTGGTATGTTATGGTTAGATCATTTCTTAGATCAGAGAAATGAAGAGTTTCTAAGATAAGACTTTTCCATCTTTCTTGGAAGTGATTTCAATCCTCTTTGGAAAGAAGATAGAAGGTATGAGAAGAGGGAAAAAACATGCCTTTAATATGCCCTAAGGATACCTAAAACTTCAGTTACTTATTTAGTCAAGATGGTGCCCCTCACAGCTACTGATTAGGCAGGAACTGCTCACAGAACACTCCCTAACAAATACCCTTCGTGCATTTATAAATACCCTCTGTGCAAATACAAAATATGCATTTTCTATATAGGATTTGGTTTTCAGGCACAGGATTCTTCCCTGTGCAAACACTCAAAGCATTTATGAAGTGTTTTTGCCAACCGAAGTGAATACTCTTCTGAATCACAAATTGTTCTAAGGAAATCTTTTGTATATTTATCAACACAAAAATAATGCTTGAATGCAAGTGGGAACCTCTCATAAACATTTTGTTAGTTACAGTTTTACTGAATGACACACTAATGTTCTTGATAAGCCAACGATAACTGGAAGTTTGAACAATACAGCTGAACTTTATTAGACTGAAATAAAATAGCACAATTGTATGAGTCAGAAGTATCAACAAAAGACTGCATTTGGAGATCTAGATCTCCACTATTTATGTGATTTCTTAGTTTTTAGCCCAACTCTTCCATGTTAATTAACCTCTTTTGTACATTACTTTGTGAAGATTCATAGTATTTATTTAAAAGATTTAAGTAGAAAGTTTCAAATGATATTTTTCTAAAATGAAAAGCAAATTACAACACATAATGTCAAAATTTTAGTAGCATGTTTTAGGTCTAAAAATGATAGAAAAATATTAACAAATACTTTAATGAATGTCACCTAGAATTATATCCATTAAAAAACTTATATATTAAGGGATATAATTTTAGGACAGCTTTCTTATCTAGACAGTCTATTTGATTTAAGGCTGCCAAAAATCTATGAACAAAATAGAAGTCAACCTTTCTAAAGGTAATGAATGTCCAAAGACACACAATAACCAGCATGTCAACATGTCTTCTAGAATGAACACTGATATATAGCACAGCAAAGTAAATCAAACTGTTAGATGAACAAACCACTAATCTTTACAATCAATTACTTATTTAAAGACAGTTTATTGATCATGCGATCATGCACTAGATTATTTTAAATATTTACCTTAGGATATGTCCTAAACGCGCCAAGATTTACTTTTCCTGCAGATATTGTTCTTGTTGGATCAATCTGTAAAAATACAGGCAATGCTTGTTATGTAACGTTTTATGAACTATTACAGGCATAAATTAATAGCAATTGCATTTCAGAAGCATAATTAGTGCAAATTGGTTTAGTTTAGTCATTAACAGTACTTTTTCAGTTGGCATCCATTTGTGTGAGACTCTAAACAGAGGGAATATCAATGGCTATGGGCCATTTTTTCAAACTAATTTCCTCTCTTTCCCAAATACTTTAAAGAAATCCCACCTAAAGCAAGCAACAAACCATAATAAAAATCCACATTTTAATATTATAACCACTAGAGCTAAGAAAGAGCATTATGCAACCTACTGTATTTTGGTGGAAGAGAAAAAAGACTAACAAAGGAGCCTCCTTGATAACACATTTATTAATACTCTGCTTCAACTTAAAAAGAAGAAGGAAGAAGGAAGAAGGAAGAAGGAAGAAGGAAGAAGGAAGAAGGAAGAAGGAAGAAGGAAGAAGGAAGAAGGAAGAAGGAAGAAGGAAGAAGGAAGAAGGAAGAAGGAAGAAGGAAGAAGGAAGAAGGAAGAAGGAAGAAGGAAGAAGGAAGAAGGAAGAAGGAAGAAGGAAGAAGGAAGAAGGAAGAAGGAAGAAGGAAGAAGGAAGAAGGAAGAAGGAAGAAGGAAGAAGGAAGAAGGAAGAAGGAAGAAGGAAGAAGGAAGAAGGAAGAAGAAAGAAGAAAGAAGAAAGAAGAAAGAAGAAAGAAGAAAGAAGAAAGAAGAAAGAAGAAAGAAGAAAGAAGAAAGAAGAAAGAAGAAAGAAGAAAGAAGAAAGAAGAAAGAAGAAAGAAGAAAGAAGAAAGAAATGTTCTGTATCTGTGAAATGTCATAACATATGGTTATGTTATGACATATGATTCCCCTATGATGTCATAACATAGGGGAACTCACGTGCTGGAAATATTTCTTAGGGGTGATCTATCCTTGTGTAATGTAATTCTACCAGTATTATATCCTTTCTTTCTCACTAACTTCAGTCTTTTTTCCCTTATTGCCTTCAGTACCAACAGATGTACAAGTCGTACTTGTAAGGTTTACTTTGATTTAAAATGTGATCTGATGCCTGGAAGAACTGAAGAGCCTGAAGGATTTCTTCAGATTTTTTCTTCAAAGACTTCCTAGAATCTTCTACCTTGTACTATGCCATTCATTTCATCTAAAAGGCATTTTAGCTTCAAAGTAACAGAACTCTGTGAAAATGCTTTCCTCCAGTCCTATGGAAGAGGCACCCAAGAGAACAAAACCAGAGTTTTGTTATATTGTAGGAGGTTAAATATGGATTACTCACTGCATTTTCTGCAGAAGTACCATCCTCAAGTTAAGAGCAGCATATAGATTTGTGCAGAACTACAACATGTGGAACAATGCAGTGAAAACAGCCTCAAAGAACAAGACTACTGGTTTGACCAGCATGTGGCCAACAAAGCAAAAGGGTTGAAACTGATTTAAGTGTTGGAACTAACACTTCCATCATGCACAACACACACTACTAGACTGTTCATGGACAAAAACCCTAAAGTTATTCACTTCTCAGCATAATTTGCTTTGCAGTTTTATCAACTATCAGACAGTACTTACAACCACTGCTACAAAGGGTTCTTGGAATTGCTGATTAAGCATCTGAGTACTGACATCGATCCCAGAGAGCCAGCAGCCGTAGCCAGGGTGACTGTGATACCAGCCAATTGCGTTTTCTAGACGACCGACCTAGCAGCAGCGAAGGAAAACAAATCCAGTGTTAATTTCCATCCTTAAAGTATCGGCTGCCCTCTGCTGGGCCTGCCAGCATACTACAACGCAGTAAGAATAAAAACAAGAATATACGCAAGAGTCTGCTATGCTAACTTAAAATACTAAATACACAGCTTATTTTGCTGAACTATTTTCTAAAAACCATACATTACGTAGTATTTGCTGTCATAACTACTCTATGCTGTTATGTACTACCACGAAACAAAGAATTTCAGCTCCAAGGACCCAGTAACAACTTCACTGACAGCTGAAATGCAGAAGAGACTCCACATGCTGAGGGAAGTAAGCAAAGCCTTGTCAGTGTGGAAGAGAAATTTTTTGGGGGTCAACATGATGCAAGTATATATAATCTCATATAACGTATAGTAAGTTCGTAGAGAATAAATGTTCACTATTTAGTACAATAACACATCTCAGAGGCATGTAGTGAGATCATTGGCAGGTTTAAAAAATAGCAACTTAAAAAGATGCATATTTTTGACCACTAAAAGTGACAGAATTCATTGCCACAGTATGCTGTGAAAGCCAAAAGATGTTGAGATTTTTAGGAGCAGAAAAACTCACAGTAGAAGTTTCCAAATAATACTGCTGGATAACTCTTAAAGTACCCTTCCCTGCCCCCCCCCCCCCCCCCCAAAAAAAAAAAAAAAAAGAAAAAAGCAACCAACAACAACAACAACAAAACCATACCATGGTTCATCAAGGAGAACAAACACCCACTGCATCTAAGTTTGTAATTCATCAGGATTTGTTTACTGGCTGTTAAATATTGAATTGAATGACTTTAGTCTGACTACCCTACATGCCAGTTCTTAACCGAGCGTTGCATGTTTCAATATATCAGCTGCTTGATTTTGCCAAATACTGAGTACGTCGGGATGAGACAGAACGCACAAACTACCTACCGAACTGAATGTTTATTTTGTTTTTGAATTGGTGAATAATATTTATATTTTCTTGCAACTCTCATTTAAGAGAGTCAAAGAGAACAGCAGCACACTAAAGAACATATATTATTTTTCAAAGCCAACTAACACTTTTTTTTTTTTAAACCATGGCTATATCAGATCCTGCCGACAGAGAAACAAATAACTGGAACATTGGCTTCTGTAAAGTACCTATGCAGGGCGGATATTATCAACTTGCAATCTAATATAAAAAGTTATTCCAGGCACAACTCCTTGCCAAAATCAAACACGAACCGTCAGCATGCAAACTCTGTCAGAGCACCAGTAAAGCTGAATTATTGTATTTGCACACAAGTTCAATTTCAAAATAGTGAAGTCATACACAAAACTGCACAATACAAACAACCATAAAAAATATTTCCTATCAAATGAGTGCTCCCCTATAAACCTGGGCTGTGTTCAAAATCTAATGAAGTAATTGTATATAGAAATACTCATATTATGCTATATACTTATTAAATTGAAACTCATCATTTCTACCTAAGAACTGGATAGTAAAAATACATCTTTAGATAAAAACACCTTTTCATATTCCATACTTTTCTGCAACAGCAATATTAAAATCATGACATCAAGTTTCCAGATAAAATGAACCAGATTAAATAAATTATTTTGAAATTTTCTCATAAACAGGGATGACAAATTACTTCCCTCCCCTCAAAAAAGCTCTAGAATATACTTACCTTTGTTTTGTTTACTTTTTTCTAACATTATGATCCAGCCTAATTCACATTTATTTAAATATCTTTAACTAGATATAAAGCTGTGAATCTAAGTACAACTCTCCAAAACAACCCAAATACTTGCTGTGTTATCTCCAGTGACTTGGTAAGGGTCCTTTAATTTTAGCTGGTTTATAATACTTCTGGGATTAAAGGAAAAACAAAGGATAAACTAGGCCTCAAACTATTTGAGCTTGGACAGTTAAGAGGGATTTCAATGCTTATTCATGGCGTAAGATTGCCCTGTACTGGAAGAAGCGTACCAGTAGGTACCCTGATATACCAGCATGCTGGTTTCTAGATCGGCCACAGAGCACGTTTGTATTTCTGTCACTCTTCTGCATGCAAGATTTTTTACGGCATGCTGAGGCTTAACCTGACATGTCTAGGAGTACAAGGTGAGGAAGTGGGGCCAGACTTTGAGTCGGTTATCTCAATATCTGAATTATAAATCTGGATAATTAGGTTGCACTGGAAGTTATTTATTCCTTCAGTGGCTTTTTCCTCCAAAAATGTGTTTTGTTTATAAATATAGAGAACAGCAGAGTTGCTAGGCAGTGAGACTTCAGAAAGCAAGAAGGTGCAAACAAGTATCATATTCCTGATCTATAAATAATAAAATATTTTGGTGAGAAAATTACTAAGTTATATTTAATTTCACATACTGTTTTTAGAGAAGACACGTCAGATATTTTAGAAACACGCTCCCTTCTTGTTCCACTGACAAGCCACCAGCTGCAGCCACAGAAACACCTCCTGAGCAAGACGAGTCGCGAGGAAGGAGCAACCCAAGTTGTGAGGAAGGAGCAACCCAAGTTGTGAGGAAGGGAAGCAGTCAGGCACCTGCTGACCTCCAGACATGGAAACCAGCGTGCTCAGGGGCCGTGCTGCTGCCCTGCCGCAGCTCCCCGGCCACGTTAGGGCAGGCACACGGCGACCGGGCCGCCGGAGCAGCACGGGGAGCGGGCAGGGGCTCGCATGGCAGCCGTGCGGGCGGCGGGGAGCGGCTTTTACCTGCTTGGCGTTCTCGATGTACGCCGCCATGTACTCGTAGGCGGCCGCCTGCGCGTTGACGCGGGTCTCGGTGCCCTCCACCGGCAGGGCGAAGCTGTCCATGATGATCATGGTCTCGCCGTCCACCTTGCCCAGCATGAGCCCCATCACCTCCAGGTTGCCCCCGGACCTGGCGTGCATCACCATCTTGAGGAGGGCCAGCGCCGAGATCTTGCAGTACTTGAAGTAATGGTGGCTGAAAGAGACGGGCCGCCGGGGCGCTCAGCGACGGCCCCGGCCCCGACCGAGCCCCGGCCCCTCGCCGCCCACCCGCCCCGCGGCCCCGCTCTCTCTCACTCCTTGGTCCAGGGCTTGGCCGCCAGGATCTCCTGCTGCTGCTTGCGGTCGTACTTGTAGATCTCGTCGATGCTCTGCGCCTCCTGCATGTTGTTGGCCAGCTCCCACGTCTTCTGCGCCATCACGCTCCCGGAGCTGCCGCTCCCCGCCCCGGCCGCCGCCGCCATCTCCCCCCCCCAGCTCCCGGCCCGGCCCGGCCCGGCCCGGCTCGGCCTCACCCCGGCCGCCGGCGGAAGCAGGAGCCGCTGGGGGAGCACGGAGGAGCGGCGGAGCCCTGCGCCCCCAGCGGGCGGCGGCCGCGGCGGGCTGCCCGTCCTCGCTGCGGGGCCCGCCGGAGCCGCAGGGGGCGCTGCCGGCCGCCGGCCGCCGCTTTCCGGGGAGGCGGCGACGGGCGCGGAGGGCGGCCGCCGGTGAGCGGGGCGGCGGGGCCGGGGGTCGGGCACCCCCCCGGTGGTGGTGGTGGTGGTGTGGGGGGGCCGGGGAGCTGAGCAGGGCTCGGGCGTCCCCGGCCGGGGGGCAGCGGGCCCTGGGCGGCCTCCCGGGGGGAGCCGCTGGGTGCGCGGCCGTTGCTTGACAACGGGGCGCCGCGCCGGGAGGGGGCTGCCCCGCAGCGCCTCAGGGTGCCCCGGGCCGGGTTTGGTTTGGTTTGCTTGGGTTGGATTTGGTTGGGTTGGGTTTGTTTTGGTTTGGTTGGGGTGGCAGCAGCAGGCCGAGGGAGGGGGAGAGGCGTTGCGCCGAGCTGCCGCGGTGGGAGAAATAAACCTCTTCTGTCCCCGAAGGTTTCCCCAAATCGTTTTCTTTTCGGCCCAAAAGACGGGTTCTGGAGGAGGTAAACTCTTAGGGCGAGAGGAGATAACTCGTGAGGCTTGCCGGCTTGATGCTTTGATCATTAATTCCCTTCCTAGTTACGAAACACGTTGTTTTTAATTGGAGTTTATTCGTGAGCATCCAGACCGTGGGTGTTTTGTGCTTTTTCAGATAAGAATCAAAAAGAAAGGAAGGTGAAAGATACACAAACCATCCTTCTGACAGCGAGAGGTTCTTCTGCATGCTACTCAAAGGGAGAGAGAAGCAGCCAGTGCTGCCTGGCCTCAGGGTTCAGGAGGCGCGGGGGAAACTTTGAAAAATATTTCTGAGGGAAACAATTATGAGGCCATGTAACCTGTAAGTAAAATTACCGCACACGACATATAGTAGCTTGTTTAAAACACTTCACTTCCCTGCTGCCCTTGCTGCAGTTTATATGGAAGGGAATTGCCTCGTCTGGCTTTCCTGATGCACAAAATAGGCAGGATCTGCCTAAATAACATGGGCTGATTTCACGTCTTCTGCCCCACTTCCTTGAACAAATACAAGAGAAAAAGAAAGAGTAAAAAGGTGAATATTTCTTTAGGTGATAAAATATACACAGTATGCAAACAGATACAATACACGCAAAATAATACATATGCTAATAGGTGTTTTGAATGTCTTGAATGCAGACATACATTATTAATTGTGTTTGGGTGTAGATCCAGTATCCATCTCTGTTCAAACCTGACTTCTCTTGAATGTCTGTGTGCTTTCCGTTGCCTGGTGTATTTGATCAAGCTGAAGTCTATGTAGTTGACTTTGTGATTATTTGGAGTTGCTTTTATGAAAAATTCCAATTTAAAAGAAGTAAGTTATGAATACATGAAGTTATATCTTCTTGAAAGTTAAAATATATAAAATATTTGTCTTTTTTGGGCTTTTTCCAACAGCAGTTGAATAAATAGTATATCTAATGTAATTTTCATTCGAGTCATACAGTGTTTTGCAAGTGAAAATACAAATTTTAAAGATAAGCGAGTTCAAGAAAGAACTGACAGATCTATGCTGCCAAAAATCTATACTTTTAATAGTATTTACAGAATGCTATTTTCCAAAAAACATGAAAAATGTGTTGTTTGCACCTTGTGATGTTGAGGACGTGCGGTTTATTGTTAGGTTTTCACATGGTCTCACTTTCCCTTCTGCTCCACACGCATGCCCAACAAGCAATGCTTTCAAGCTTAGTTTTGAGCCTGCTACTTTTGCTAGTAATAATTGCAGGGGTCTAGAAATGCACACAGTCCATTCAGACACCTTGCTAAACTGAAAATAGACTTTTATTTTGAGGTGAATTGGTTTTAGGGTGGCAGGCTCTACCTCGGTCAGTTTGTGCGGTCATATGAGGCCAGTTTGAAATGAATAGTTCACTGTGAATTTAGCACAGTAGCCTCCAATGTAGTTCATTGTGTAACTGGGGACTGTGATAGCACTCTTTTCAGATAGAAATGTATAATTTTTAATTTTTTATTAGTCAGGATCTCTTTGCTTGGTACAGTAGGTCATAAAAATTTTTAATATTCAGTAAGATATTTGCTTATGTGCATTTTCTGAACTCAGCAATGTGTCACATTCAAATTGTCAGTGCTTTGCTCATAATATATAAGAAAAGGTCTTACTTTTTTCTTTCTTTTTCATTCTCTTTCAGTATAATACACCCTTTTCACGTATCAAAGTTTCCGCTTATGCATATTGTAGGAAAATGAAGCAGAAGGATGTAAGGCAAAACGTCTAGGTATTTTCTGAGACACATTTGGCCACTTTTCCTTGTTACTTAGCTGGTGTGCTGGACCAGCAGTGTTGTAGGTTTAGTTGTCTTAGTGTTCTTTAAGGCCTGGAGTTGTGAGCTTTCTTCACATCAGTTGAATGTGTAGTTCAACTTCAAAACACAAGGACAAAACGGTTAGGTTATTATATTGCTCTTTTGAACAATATGAAAAAAAAAGTGCAGAATGCTACAATATTCATTGTGTTCCTCATACTAGATAGAAACTATGCTGCAAATATTCCTTTCCTTATGTAATAGCTCAGATTAGGTTTGGTACTGTTCCAATACAGTGATTTAGAAACAGTTCTAGAGCTTATGAATGTTAGTGTAAATAGAGATTAAAAATTCAGACTCCAGAGTTACTGAGCCTTTGGGAAGTCTTTCTCACAGTGCCTCCTCCACGCAGTAATTTATTTTCCTGTTGGTGGGTAAGTGATGGCACCAACTTGTAAGTTGTTTAAGATGGCAAGTTGTTTTTTCCATTCAGAACAGGTTTTTCATTATTCTTATGTAACTTAATAGGCTAAATAAAATTCATCAGTGCCTGCAAACTTACTGTCTTTTAGATTTCTTTTATCTGTCATCACTATACAAAACTAATGAGATTAAAGATTTAGGACAAATCAGATGGGGAAATTTATTTTTGGATTTGCTTGTCCTGTATTACCACTAGGAGTTGTAAATAGGTTGTCCTAGTTCTGCCTCCTTTGTAACGTTAAATTTCATATTATGAATCAAAAAGAGCACTAGTGTAAGACACAAAGTTTAAAGCAGATGTATTCATTAGATTCAAGTAATTGCATATTAGCTTCATTTGTCTGCAGAAGTTCTGACATTTTCTCTTCATCTTACTTTTCATGGAAAACATTTATCTTACTCTCCCTGAACACATTATTGTATATTTTTCTATTTAGTGTCTTATTCTGCTGGGCTTTGTGTCTGTGTTTTTTTAATTTCCTTGATGTTCTTCCTGAAAGTGTCTCCTAATATGTTCTTATCATTGGCTTATTGCTTATTTCATATAATCTATAAGCTTTAGGAGATACTGAATTAGCCTTAATAAAACTGCTCTGCAGTCTGTACTTAGATACTGGATGTGAGGGGATTGCTTCCTAAGACCTTCCTAAGCCAATGCTAGAGTTGTGTGGTTAGCATTAGAAGGATGTAAGGGTCTTAATTTTCTTGTCGGCCTCATTGTTCCTTTAAGTGTGAAGAATATTAGATTTTTTTTTTTTTATCCATAGGCTTAGTTTCACACGACTTCTCCAGTGGAGTTGGCGAAAATGCTGAGTGGAGATTAGGATGAGTGGGCTTCTATGCAGTGAATCTTTTTTTTTTTTCCCCCCCCATGGTTACTTATCAGAACTAGAAATACTGTACAACTGCATGCTAAGGCTGTCTAAACAAAGGACGTTTGAAGTCTTTGTGCATGCCCTAACTTCTGTGCCATTCCGTTGTCATTATTTCTAGTTGCATTGATTTTTATTATCAGGTTATCTAGAGGCAGCAATGTACAATAATAAAATGCTAAAATTTCAGCTCTGAAGAGCTTTCAGTTGCATAGGCAAGATGCACAAGTAATCGAAGACAGGTAATCAGCTGTTCCCCCAGTACATGTTTTATTACAGATGAGTGGCTTGTCTGATTATAAGGCAATGCTGAGGATATCCATATTACAATTATTGTAGAATGGTAGCTGTTTTTATTGCCTTTGCTGTTTTATTGATGCAGAAGGCACCAATACACTGTCAGCTCCAAAAGATGAGAGAAATATCTTCAGACATCAAGATTCCTGATTTTACTTTATTTATTTTTTTCTGGTGAAACATCAAGTAATATCCTCCACAGATGGGTTTCGTAAGTCTGTTGTTTATTTAACCCAGCCAAGATCTTAAGGCATGCAGTTCTGAGGGCAGTACAATATATACAGTATAACTTAACTACTGTCTTAAGCAACTGTAATGGAGCTTCAAGTTTCTGCTGTTCTGATGTAGATGCAATGTTCTTTGTCGTTTCTATTACCTTAGAAATGATGGCAGAAGATTTAGAAAAATTCATTGAAGATCAGAAGGCCAAGTTGGCACAAGATAAGGCAGAACTTGAAAATGATCCACCTTACATGGAAATAAGGGTAAGAATATTAAATAGCTTCACTTAATTTAAACACGTTTTGAAGGTCTTGATATAAGTTTGCTTTTACTGTGCTCTTGAAACTGTATTTGTTGTTAAAGTATATGCTAAAGATCTATCTAGGCAAAGCCATTTCTAATATAAATGCTCTGTATCTGCATTTATGTAGATTTTTTAAATTTATTTTTAATTTTTATTTTTACAAGTGGAAAAACTCTTGTAAATGCTTATTGTTCTTCCTTTTCCCTGCAGTGGAGTTGACGAGCAGGAAACTGCTTTCTGCCCACTCACAAGAATGGGTGGTGGGATGGAAGGTGAAAATAGTCTCAATATTTCTGATAAGGAAACTAGGAAATTATAAAAGTTAAATTATTTAATACAATCAGTTGAGCAAAATCTGTTCTTAGCATGATTTTCCTGTTAGAATGTTTGGTACCTAATGCTAAAGCTATAAAGATTTTATAATATGCAGATCATGGTTAAATTGTTTAATAGTGCCATTACTTGGCAAAAAGCTACATCGGAATTTATTTAGCTATGGCATCTCTTAAGTAGCTGGAATTATGTCATCTGTTTAAAATAAATAAATAAATACACTTTTGGGAACTTGTTGTCTCTTTTGTCTCCTGTTTGACTCAGCCTCAAACAGCTTGAGCTTTTAACAACAATTGTTTATTTCCTGTTTTTGTTTCATCAGAAGGTTATAGGAATTTCTTTCCCTGTGTGTGGGTAATACAAGTATTTTAACCTAATTATAATACTTTTCTCCAAAAAGATAATTCTTAGGGGGCTGTTGGACTTTCTGTATCTTTGTGTCCTCTACTCAGAGCAAGTTTAAGGAGAAAGAGCCTATAGTTTGATAAAGTCCTAAGCTATGTGATGGAAACATAGTTACAGGGAGCAGATACTTTCATCTTGCCCTGTAATACCTTGCAATTCTTTTATATTTTCAGGCAGAATGCAATACATCAATTCTTCCTCCACAGGAAACAGAGACAGTATGTGTAAGCTGTGAAAACATCGTGGAACTATAATTTAGAGTGGTTTATGACATGAAACTTAGTGAACTAATTCCTGTGTTATAGAGGAAAAACTTCTTTTTTTGATAGTATCGGTGAAATTTATAAGCGGTTTTGCATATTGCTATCCAACATTGCTTTCAATCTTTCTATTCTCAAGTGCTAATAATTATGTTAATAATGTTGTTTTCATGTGATATTTCTTTCACCTTGTGATGATGCAAACTTTTTTTTTTCCAGAATAAGGAATCTGAGAAGCTTTCTGAGACTAGCAAAATGTTAATCTCCATGTCTAAAGAAAATATACCTCCAAATAGTCAACAGAACTGTCCTTTAGGTATAGTATATAATTTTTTGTGTCCTCAGGATTTAAATAGCATTTGACTACCTTTGAGAATTTTTGGAAGGGAATTACTGCTTTGGATTTTTAATTATAAGAAGTTCATTATAATTGAAGTGCTTACGAATTCTTTATTCTTCCAAATGTCTTGGGATTGTGTGGCTTTTTGTTTTTGTATTTAATTAGTTTTTCTGAGATTTGAATAAGGAAAACATGCCAAATACTTTTTTTTTCCTTCTTGTAAAGGTAGCTCCATTTAAAAAACAAGACAAAAAATTGGTTGCTCGTCTAAAGTAGATAATCTGTTTCTTTCCTGTTACGTTTTGGGTACTTGGAGCAAAAGCTGTGGAAGTCCATCTTTCATACGGACCATCCGCTCGCTGCCAAAGGGTTCTTTCTTTCTCTGTGCTTTGTGCCAGGGAAGTAAAGATGCCTTTTTTTTCAGCCTCGAAGCTTAAGAGGCCTACTCCAACTTGGCTAAAATAAACACAGTTAAACTAATTTTTCTTTTAAATGCTAAATGCCTTCTAAACTTCTAGGCATAGAGTACTAAACTGTTTTTGTTGCTTTTGTAATAGGAAAAAAAAAGTTATAATGTAGTTGTGCATTATCCAAGGAAAGAATAAGCACTTAGTTTTGGTTGAAGTCTGAACTAGTGAAATGTTTGGATTTTTGTGGTTGTGCTGTGACCAGACAGTTTAATCACCGTTTTCTTTAAAAATATATATTGTTCCATTTTCTTTCTTTTCTCTGTGTCTTTCGTGACTTCTGTTTGAAAATGTGCGATGGTGTTCATTTCTCTATTTTATTCTGTATTGCGCCAGCCTTGCTTACTTGTCAAACCATCTCCTTTCTGTAGGCACTGCTACTTTTCCTTTGTTACAATTGTAGCTCAGGTTTGTTCTGACAGCTTTTGTGTATCCTCCTTGTTGCATGACAACTTTTCTTTCCTATGTAGACACTTTGTACCATTAATTTCCATGCTGTATTTCTGGTGTAATTCTGCAGCATCCAGTAAAAGATTTCCTTTTATTTTAAAGAACATGTGTCAATGGGTATTTGATGTTGTTAACATAATGCCAATCTAATCTACCTTTTAAATAAGTTCTCCTACTACACTTAATGTTATGTCCCTTCTATAATTTTAACAGAATTTGTGACCAGAAAAGTGCATGTCTTAATTTAAAAAGGGAACTTGAATGTGTGAATCTGAGGGTCTGAACTGGTGTTAGGTGCAATAAATAAAGCAATCTCTTTTATGAAGATGTATAATTGGAGTTTCCAGCCATCAGCAAGGCAAGCTCTTCTAAAACCTTTACAGGAAAAATTCACTAAAAATGACCTGAAATGATAAATGAATATTGCTTGCTGCCAGAATTCATAATCGATAGACTTGGTTAGAGGACAAAACACTTTAATAGTGTCTACCTCGCGTTTTGGGCAGTTTTATTTTGATCAGCAGGTTAGTCCAGGTGGTGATATTTCTTTGCTTAGCTGTGGGAACATACGATATGGAAAACAGAACACAGCAGACAGTGCTCTGCTTTTGTATGCCAATGGCTGTGACAGGCCACTGTGTATCAGTTATACTAGTTTAATATTAAAATAATTTTATCTCTTGTTTGAGGCCCATCATAACACACATCATGGTGTGTGTAGTATCATAAATTGGTTTTAATGTTGATATCTAAATATGTTAATGCACTTACAATGAAATATTACAGGTGAGGGGCATTCAAGTGATCTTAAATGAAAAGCAACAAGTAGGTATTGCTGTAATAATCACTTGGACGCTGACCACGTTGGGTTATTAGTGGATTATTGTTAGTGTTATTGGCTGGTTCTGGATTAAAGCAATGTAATTTCCTTTGGGTTAAGTTAGACAGGGGCTTGTTCCGTGTTACTGCTCTAGTTCTAACAGTAGGTTTGAGAACCTGGCAGAATTGAGAGGGGTCGTTCAGCACGGTTAGTTCTCAACATACTAAATGCATGAAAACTTTTAAATGAAAATGCATTTGAAATCTTAACTTTTTCCATAAAAAAAAAAAAAGTCGTCAGTGTGAGTATGTGCAGTTAACAGAACGTGAAATAAATACAGTAAATAGAGTAAATGAAAGCAGGAAACTATTGAAAAGTAAAATATCTCTTCTAACAGAACCATTCAGATAGAAACGCATACACATTTAGGATGAACATTTGTTAACTGGAATATTTTTGCCCTGCTAGACTGATCTCACTGAAGTTTTTGAAGTAGTTAGTTTTCAAGTATCTCATAAATCACTGCCCATAAGTGCCATCTCAGTGCTTTCCAGGTGGCCAAACAAAAAGGTCTGTTGTAATAAAATTAACAGCTTTAAACCATCTTTTGTTCGAATACTTCAAGTATTTTAATCAAAGCACCTGCTTCTCACTGTTTTTTTTCTTTTTTTTTTTTTCCCTGTATTTCACTGGCTTCTTTGAGGTTACTGAATGAGTCTTCTCCCTGAGATGTTAGTATCTTTTGATCTTCCTTGGTTTCTTATAGTTAATCCCAAAACAATTTATGTGTAAATAAAAGGCAACAGGACGTAGCTGAAAAAACATTTCCATTTCTGTATTCCATTCCTTTTTATACTTCCCCTCCTTTTTTGAGGGTCCAAATGTTTTTTTTTTTTTTTTTTTAACTGAAACTCTTGTCTACCTTATCTGCAAAATTAGGAGTAAAATGACTTGAAAGTTGGAGAAGAAGCTCCCATGCAGATTTTGGTTAATAGTTGAACTCTGAAAGCACTGTTTCAAAATTGTGTATGACATATTTAGTCAGACATTAGTTCCCTTGGTTCTACAGAACAGCAGGCTGACTTGAGAGGATACATTCTGACTTAGCTGAAACTGTCTCAAGCCAGCTAAGCATATTTTTACTTAATTCAAACTTTTATCTATTTCATTAGCAGGGGGATTCCCAAGCTTGCAATATTTAGCATTTAGATGTCTTTTTTACTGCACAGACACTGTTTAATGCCATAGACATTTAAAATACTGGAATCAAACAAATTTCCATGAAGTAAATTGGGACTGATAAACCTTGAAAATTCCTCTTTTCCCTCTCGCTCCGTGCTATTTGTTTTACAAAGACCACAAGAAGTAGAAATGTTTTCAGGGAAACAACAGGCAATTTAAAAAAACAGTTGCAATCTGTTTCTTGTGTGGTTTTCTGGAATTCACTAGGTGTCTGTGGGGAGTGGTGAAACTTTCGGCAGAAGTGGCCTTCTCGAGCAGAGGGTATTTCTTATTAAGTAGTCCAAAATGTATTTTGGGAACAACAAACAACTTCCACGGCACTGTATTTTAAGAGGACAGCTATTACAAGACCAGGCAGTAACCTTGGAAAAGTACTAAATATGCATTTTGGGCCTGTTACAGTAAAAAAACACTGAAGTGGGGAGATGTGAATAAAGGAAGCCACACAGATTCCATGTGTTTTGTGCTGAAGGAGCAGCTTGTTGCTTTTTGGTTGTTGAGTATGTTTTATCTTGTGTGATAAGCAGTGCTTAAAATATCAGAGTAATTTAAAAAGTAACATATCAAAAGAGATTCCTTTGAAATATACATCAATAAAAGAAACAATGTAAAATAGCCCAAATATTGTAGATAGTTATGTTATTTGTATAGATACCTTATTCAAATTATGTTGTTTGTTTTTTAGTGTGGATAAAAAAGTGCAAGGATTAGAGAGAAAACTAGCATCCAAAAAACCAGTTCTTCTAGAATGCTTTCCACCTAAGTAGTCATACAGAGAAGATGTTTTTTATTTCAGTTGTTTTATAATTTCTGGCTGTATATTTTTTATTGCTCATGTCTAACAAAAATCCAGATGTATCTTTTGCGTTAAGTGCTTTGTATTGATACCAAATAGTATTATAATAATATTTAAGAGTTAAACTTTCAGGTGACTATGGCTTGAGTTTACCTCTTGGAGAAGAATATGAACGAAAAAAACATAAACTAAAGGAGGAACTTCGGCAAGATTATAGGCGATATCTTTCTCAGGTAAGGGTTCTTGTCTGATTGCCTGAGTTTAATGAGTCTTTTACAATGACTCTCTCATTTTAATTGAATAAAACAGAACAAAATTGTGGAGAATCTTTATAAGAAGTCATTTGTTATGAATGATGGCTGCTTTTGAAGACTTTTTGAATAAAAGTAATTTCAAAATGTCAGCACTAGGAACAGTTACGTATTTTAGTCTTCTACAGGTCTCATTGCCATGAGATTACGTATTACATAGTGCATTTTATTCTGAATTCCTTTATTTGTCTCTTTACTTCTTCTGTAGTTTCTTTAGAATTTAAAATATCATTTGCTACTTCCTCAAGTACTTATGTATTCTATGGTCTGTAATTCAGCTAAGAATATTGCTCTAATCAGTGTGACTCCATTTCCTGGCTTCATTTCAGTTTTAGAAATAAAAGAACTTTGATGCTCTGTCTTAGCAGAACTTATTATATGCAACAATAGTAATTTAAAACTGAAATGGTCTGTATGAAATGTCATAATCTTGGGAATATTACGTATCGCTTCTTAATGTACCAGATCTTAGTGAAACAGGAAAAACAAATCAGGAAGCAAGTAATTTTTGTTGTTTGAAAATGCTTATTATCAGTGCCTTCATTTCTTAAAATGAAAGAATGGATCTGGTTTAAGAAAAGAATTATTTATTGCAAATTCAAATATTCTTGAATAAAAGACACTTGTTGAATAGTATCTTTTCCCTGACTTTTAGGGTATTTCACAGGCAAAAAGAAAGGTAGGGTGCCTGCAATATCTTGTTTTTCTTTTTTTTCTTTTTTTTTTTCCTTCAAATTAGTGGCTTTTTGCTTTGTTTGATAGCTTCATGCTCTTTGAATTTTAAAAAAATTCATTACTTTTTTGTGCTTTGTGTATTTGTGTGCTCTGTAGTGATTAGTTGTGATTAACAGCATTGTTTGCATTGTGCAGAATGATTGCTTATTTATTATTTTCCATTAATATGATTTAAAAACACTTACTGATTTCTCTTTTCCTTTGCAATTGCTATTGTTGCTATCTAATGCTGACTATACAAAAGTTTGTTTATTTTAGTGCACTTTCGCTGCAAGGCCTATCCTATCGTATATTAGATAGAAGTTCAGATACACATACTTCAAGCTGGAATAAAATAATAAGCTCTCAAATATTATAATGCCATTGGAATGAGAGTTAGGGCTTTTTCCTTCACTATGAAATCTTGTCAGTGGTGCACAGGAAAGCAGTGGAGCCAGTTATTCATCATCTAGTGGTTCAGAATGCTAGAATGAAATACCAGAGGCACATCTTTGTGAGCTTCTTTCAATTACAGTAATTCTGTTGTATATCGTTACACAGTCATATATATGTTATTAACTTTCAAATTTTTAATGTTGTGTGTCCAGGTTGTTCAGATTAAGCAACTTCAGTAAAGGACCAGGAGCTAGTGTGGTAGAAAAACAACCTTCTGGTTTTGTTTTTTTGTTTTTTTTTTGAGCTATGAACAACATGCCTATGATAGAAATTAACTATATTAGCACGCACTGGAATTCCTGACTAACAACAGCAATAGCAACATTAACTGGCTTCTTAACCTTTAATCAAAATGATGCTTACATAATTGTTGCTTCTTGTTTAATCTGAAACTTCAGGTTATTTTCCAGATTAGAATATTGTGTGAAAACCTAAACTGTTTTATAATTCCCACCAAAGTATCCAAATAGTATCATTTTTGTGTTGACTTTTAGTATTTTATTCTCCTCTAAACCTCAGTTTTACAAATTTGGGTATACAAGCTTATTATTTTTTTGTAAGCTATGAGATAATCTATTTCTTTTTATTGCATAGAGAGTGAATGCAACTCTTAGCAGCTCTCACAGTGATAATATTTTGATTAGTAACTCGTTTAGTTGTGCTTATGTAGAAAATGCAATTTCCATATCAGTTTCTGTGTTTTGGCAAATACCTTTTTTTAACACCTGAGGTAATCTCTACAGATGTTTGAAGTATGAAAAGAGTTATGGGGTAGAGAGGATTACCGTTCATTTATTTTTTTCTACTAAAAATAACTTAGTTCTCCATATTAATTTAGTTTTCTCTGTGTTTGAATATTTGCATGGTTATTAAATCCCTTAAATCTTCTAATGTGCAGTTGTGGAATATAATTTATAGTGACAAGGCTTTGCACTGGAACAGGTAGAGCTCTTACCTGTTTACATGCGTGTAAGCTTCCAGGCTAAGTTCCAGCATAGATAATGGAAGGAAACTTCCATTCTAGTGAAATGCCATAACTAACACATTCCCATCATCGGGCCATGCCACAGAAGTAGACGATCTTTTTATTAAATGTAATCAGATTTTATAAAACTTTATTTGATTGACTGAGAATGGCCTGAGGGTTCTTTTAGTAAGTGAGTGGTGTACGAAGGAATCACTAGACCTTGAAACTAAGGATGTGTTCCAGTATCGATAGGTGTTTGGTTTGAAAGCTGGTATTTTGACTAGCTGTACAAGCCCTGATTCCAAGCTGTGGCCTGGGGAGCTATGCTGATCCACAACAGTGTGTTCAGCTGGAAGGTCTGTTCTGAAAGTGTCTGGTCCACAAGGAATGGCAAGGTTTGGTGATGGATCATTATTATGAAAAGTTTGGCGACTATTGTTGTAGAAAACAGATAGTGTTGATATCTATATATCAAGTGGTGACTGTGCTAATATTAGCATGGATTCCATTTGTTAAAATAAGAGGTAGGTGTACATCTTCTTAAGTTAGAGAAGTCAGTTTTTCATCTTAAGTATGGCAATGTCTTGGAAAATTCCTCTAATGCTTGTAATTTTACCCCAAAAATCAGTAATTTTTTGAATATCTCATACACAGACTATGTAATCCTTGTAATAGTGTATTAACAAAGCCATTCGCTTTCCATATTCCTTCACTTCATTTGTCTGTGCTGAGAGCATCCCGTGTTTTCAGAATGTGAAGGTCATCAGTCTTATCTTCATTAAATTGATCAGATATATTTCAGAAAATATAATTCTTAGCAACTATTTAGCAATAAAATTTGGTATTTTAAAATATATTGAATGATGATTATTATTTTTTTAACATAGAAAAATTACCTGACTACTGGCGAAGTAGATCCTTATACTCAGGGATTATCTCTTCCTATTGATGAACGAAGGTCTGCTAAGGTGAGTGCTTGGAGGAAATTAAGCTGTGTATAACCTGAAAATGATCCCAGATGTTTTAACTGTTACACAAAAATTATTTTCACATAAGATTTTTTGGTTTTACTCTGTTTTTATAAGTGAATATTTTTGGAGGTCATCATTAGAATACTTTTCAGAAACATAGTCTTTAAATTTTGATTTTTTTAAATACCTATCAGGCTTTTTTAATCCTAGGATACTTCTACTTTAATTCGTAGATAACTAATTAGATGTGTAATTCTATGCTGATATCAGCTGGAGGTTTGCTGCTTCTAATTCATACTTACAGAGCACTTGCTGTGTTGAAAAGCTCTTGTTCTTTATCCAGCGGTCCATATTGATCAAATAAAAGACATTGCTCTTATGATTATGTACACTTTTCTAATTTGTTACTCTTTGTACTGCAGCCTGGGGATAAGATCAGTTTTCTACAGTGATATTACTGTCACTTCCTATCAGAACAAAAAGAAGTCTTCTTTCTGCTATATCCACCCTGTTTTGATTTCTTCCTCTGCACACATCTCTCTGCACAGTACCTGCTTAATCTTGTGTCATTTTTCTTCTTGTACAAATAAATCCAAGAATCTAAATAAAAGGTGATCTTTTATTTCACATATTGCCTTCTGTTAATATAGGTCTCTTCTCATTTTCTGTTTTTCTTTGAGAGTACGTGTACGGGTGTGTTTTGAGAAAAGCACGTTCTCTCTCTGCATTTAGCCCTTTTTGATCTCCCTGAGATTTCTTATCAGTTTATAGTCTTGTTTTCCTATGTTGGAGAAGGATATCAGCCAGAACAGTGTCTCTGTTGGTGGAGGTTAGTTACGAAGACGCAATGTGCATGTGTGGAATTTATTAACCTCTGATCCATTCTTCTGATGCATGGTATGATTCTGTGAAAGCCTAAATCAGTCTTACAGGAGTCACTCTGCTCTTTCTGCCCTCACACAGTTTGCTTTATATTCCCTTTTCTGTTCTTGTGCCTTCTTGGAAATTGATCCAGGAAGTTGAATCAGCAGAAACATCATAATTTATTAAATTTTTTTGCTGACTCAGTTTGTAATGATCAGGCAAACTCCAGCTGAGATGCAAGAAAAAGAGAAACTGTTTCTGGACGAGGAGTGGACTGTTGTGCTTTTAATCTATACTTATCTATTTTTAAACCTTCGCTGCTTTGGAATTGCATTCTTACTCTGTGTTTGGGGTTACGCAGTCACTGTAATACAGCACATGACTTGTTAGGGAATGTGCTAGTCCTGCCCTTGCTGTGCTTATTTGTTCTTTCTGCCTCTCTTGTGCTGGCAATAATGTTTGACCATATGAGGAGCCACGTGACAGCTCAAACAAATGAAAGCTACTGTTATGAAAAAAACCCAAATCCCAAAATGTATTAGGGTTTAAACAAGGGAGGCAGCAAGAATGAAATGCCCTGGAAAGGGGAAGCATGCATTTTTGTGCCAAGCTTATGCTGAGTTTAACTTGGCTTCAAGTTCTTCTGAACTTTGTGTTAACCCTTGTTGGCATGTGTGCCAAAACAGTGAACAATAAAGTATCTTTGATTAATTTTGTGGAAATTAAAGACACATCTGGACTTTGAACATGTCTGATCTTTGGTTTTATATCATAGCTGTTTGACCTTGAGTTGAGATTTTCTCTACAAGCACGTTTTATCCTCTTTCTCCATTTATTTATTGCTGTTGTAGAAACTAAAAGTTGCCAGAAGATGTCACACTGTGCCCTGCTAAACAGTTAGTGTCTGCACAGATAATGATTAGAGGCTAACACTTGCATCTTTGTTTTCTGTACTTGGTAAAATGTGTGGTCACACAGTGTACTGAATTTTCTGCTGACTGTTTTTGTAAGCTTTTAACCTTTTGAAGACAATGCTAGTTTCTCAGCTGTGGAGAATATCCCTCGGGCAGCTTTCATAACTGTCCTCAGATTTTACATTGTCAGTGTCAGAAACCCATTAGACACAAACATTGAAATGAACCAGTTTTGGGGAGCGTTGGTCTTATTTGTAAAACTATTACTAAGCTGGTATTTCTGTGCTGATGAAGGTATAAATTCTTTTTATTTGAAATCTGTTCATGGGAAAGTAAATTTATATATAATGTTGAAATGCATTTTATTGGAAAATTCTGCAGTAGAGTAGAGGGTGGTTCATAATATTGTAATATAATTCTCCTTTTCCTCATTCACATGATGGTTATACAGGTTGGAATTAGGTAGTATAAGAGATGTCCCTTGCTCTGAACATGAAGTACTAATATGAGCAAATAATCCAAATTAAAGTTTGTTCTACCTGAAGACTTGTGTATTTCATTTTATATTATTAATGTACAATTCCTGCATATTTTTAGACTTAAGCAAGCTGTTTATAATGTCACCTTGCAAAAACAGCTAATAATTCTTGCACAAGGTGAAGGGATTGATTTTTTTCTTTATTTTTTTTTGTGTTTTTGACAGTTCTTGCACTCAGCTTAACTGATTATTTAAATTTGACAATTCAAACTATATCCTAAGCTCTAATTGACACATCTTGTCCGTACATGTATTCGTTGTCTTGTTTTAATTGAGTGGGGCAAGTGACAACTAATCTGAACATAAAAAGTAGTAGGTTTTAAAATCATCTGTAAATACATTCATATTCACAGTTAGAAATTAACTTCTAATTTCCAAAGAACTAAGGCTCCAAAACAATTTTGGAATAGATGTAGCAGGAGGAAACCTACCTGGTTTTAAGATGCAACTTGATACCCAGTGTTACTGGGGACTAGACTTCATGTCTAGGAAGCTACCTTCTGCTCTGGAGATCTCAAATTAAGAGCAAGTACTGTGTTCTGATAATGAACACCCCACTCCCCAAAGCAATTCAAGTCCCATTTGTACATTGCAAAGAAGGGGGAGGGGGTTTACAGCTTGCTTGTATTCATTTAATACAGTACTGTGAACTTAAAAGCTACTTCTCAAAGTGCAAAATTATGATTTACTTCTCAATGCCTGTCTTAGGAGAAACTACGGCTTGAAAGAAACAAGGAGTACAATCAATATCTCAGGGATAAAGAAGAATGGAATGAAAAGATAAGGAAATTAGGGAAGAAAAACACAGAGGTAATACAATTCTACTTATATTGATACAAAAGAGAGCATAAATGACCTTGTTGGTTGTTTTATCATTGACTACAGCATATAAAGTAAAATAAAAGAAGCAAAGAACATTGTTTAATTATGCTACAGTTTTATGGATGTATCTAACAAGTTCTGGTTATGAGCTATGCAATAGAGTTCTTGATTCCTTTAGTCATGTCTGTCTGGTAGAAGAGTGCTTTCATTCTCAGCACCTCTGAAGGAATTCCCCAGATTGTTCTTGGTGGCAAAAGTGATGGCCAAGGAAGCTGTCTCTTAGGACAAAATACCGAGCCCTGCACAGTGCTCCTCAGCTTCTTTTGTAGCTGCCTTTTTCTCAGTCCGTGTCCAGTCCATGAGAAAGCAGGACAGATGCTAGCTGTCCAGTATGTGGTGCTGTGCAATTGTGAATCAACTAAAATGTCTTTACTCCTGAATATAGACTAAGCACACGCATAATTGAACTCAGATTCTGAGCTGAGGCCATTCATTTGTATGTTGATGTGTTACAGTGCCAGTGACAGATTTCTCTTCCAGAGATTCATAGGTTATAGGCACCCATGAATTTGCCACCATTGCCTCATCCTTATCTGTAAGCTTTTCTGTGTGCTTTGTCAGACATGGAAGGGAAGTTCAGACTAAACTTTGTCTCCCTTGTTTCCCCCCTAATAACTCAAAATCTCAGGTGGAGGACATGTAAAGGTGTAGCTGTTCTTACCCGCAGCCCATTTGGTGTTATTGCTACTGTTAAGCTGTAAATAGGTGCGTTCTCTGCAAAGAGTTGTTCTGGTAGAAGAGACTAGTACCTGCATCAGGTGCTTGGTAGCATCTTAGAGGTTTACACCTGCTTGTTGAGATGTCGCCTCAAACTGAGTTTAAATAATTCAAATAGCAGAGACCTACTAAGCTGAATTATCCTGACTGAAATAGATGAGTTTGACCTGCAAAAACATCTTGGCCCATGGATTTTTGGGAATGGTATTTTCTAGCAGGAGAGAAGTGGCAGGTTGCTGGAAGCTTCTTTAGTCATCACGCATGGATCTAGAATGGCTGAATCAACTAAGGCTACGTAGACTACAGGAAACAAAGTGTAGGTTTAGTTAATAAAACATTTCAGCACACTTGTTGCAAACTTAAAACCAATTATTTCAAGAGACACATACATCTGCACAAGAGGCAGGACGTTCAAATATATATTACTTCTTACCTTCTGGTGCAAGTCAAGTTGTGCTGTGGAGTTGAGAATCTCAGAGCCTGGCTTTCACTGCTATTTTGTTCATTACATTTCTCTTCCTTGCTTTCTGAAAATGCATCTTTCAGTAGGGTGCAGGTTGCCTGATCTTTTTGACTTTGAATGTTGTTCTGCTCTCACTCTATTTCTAGTTATTGTTTGTAAATGAACACAAATGCATCCTCCATTCTACAGGAAACTAGCAATATAAAGAGCACTAATTGTAGTCAACAGAAGATTTTTAAGTCTACTAAAACAAAGGTTCTCACAACAGTGGTAATCTGGAAGCAATATATTGACCTGAGAAAGCTTCCATACAGCTTGTTAATTTTAAAATCTTGTGTAGAATGTATTTTTTTTAAATATACTGTTGCCTTGCTTTAGTGATGGGCTGCGATAATACTCAAATTCATCTAATGCAGGTTTACTCTAAGAATTGCATTTCTTTTTAATATGGGGATTCTTACGCGTACAGTACTGTGCGAGCTAAGTGGTTCTGTAATGGAACTTGCATTTGTGCTCACAGCAGCTCAAAGTTCATTGCCTTTCTCACAGCAGTTAGCAAGTGCAAATGCCCATGAATTTATAAGTTCTACCTGGAATAATGTTTGCTATCTGTCTCCAGAAAGATTATTTGCTTATGAGAATGATCTTTCCTTCCAAGTGCATTGGAGCATCACATGGTTGAAAACTATTTTAATCTGTAAAGACAGCTAAGACAGTATTTGGGCATCCTTGAGATGCTGGAATTCAGTATCTAATTCCTACTGGTTTATTCAAGGGTTGGAGTGCTTTGTAACAGTGAGCCTGAGGAAATAGGTGGCAGAAATGCAGCTTGTGTTTGTATAACTGAATCTCTGAAGTAGGGGTTCCTGTATCTGTTCCCTTTTGCCATCTTTATGCCAGAGATGAAATATTAGCGTACTTAAATTCTGCGTGACTTTTCCATGGGGAAACTCATGAGGAGGAAAAAAAATAGGTTAAGAAATGGTCAGGTTAAAACGTTGTGCTCATAGCTAAGAGGTATCATAAACTTGTCTCAGTCTGGAATAAGTATATATAGTCTTTTGATCATGTATGAAGTTAAAAATGGTTTTTGGTTCTTTGTGCCCTTAAATCTCAAGGTCAAATCTGTTACCTTTTGGAGTTTGTAAAAGGCCCATTCAGGATTCGTAGGTATTCTTCTGAAAAATGCTAGATAAGGGAAAGAGTGCTTTCTTTTCTTGAGGAGGGAAAAAAATCATTAGCTTTTAAGTGCTTGAAGTGTTATTCTTCTTGCTTGTGTCTTGACTCTTCTCCAGTACCTATTTAGGGAATGTTTGAGCAAAAACTTGGGTTTTGTATTTCTTCAATGTAATTTGTTTATATTCAAATCTTTTAATATTTTTTCCATTAAACAGCGTGAGACGGACAGGAATAAAAAACCTATTGCTGCTACCAGGCTCCAGCCAGAACTGCATACAGAAGTAGAGCCCTGTAGTACAGCTGCAGAACCTCCCAAGAAAGATGCCTTTACTTCTACAGAAGGTTATGAAGAGCTGCTAAATAAGAGACGGCTGGAGGAAGACAGGTACCATAGGCTAGATGATGAGGTTGAATTAAGAAGTCGATTATTAAATAAAAGACTTGATGAGGATTTGGATGTTCCCAGTAGAAGACATCGTGGACTTCCTAGTCAATCTGTAATTCCTATAAGAAGGTATCACAGACTTGATGAGGATCGTGATTTTGATCGAAGATACTACAGAATGGACTATGATCCTGACATAAGTGAAGAATTTGACCCTAGATTTAGATGTGAAAGCGCTTATGAGAGAAAACCTCCCCGATATTTTTATGCTGAAAGGTATCTTTAACTCTGTTTTTTACTTTATTTCTGTAGTGCTTGTTGACAGCCATGATTTGCTCTCAATGAAAATTACACAAGATTCACAGGTGAAAGCAGAATTTTTGGACTTACTTTAAAGAGGAATTTTGTCATAGTTTTTAGAAAAACATTTAAGAATTGGATCAGTACCTAATATAAATCATACATTAGGTAACATTTTATATAGTGTGGTGAGCCAAGGGTACTAGTGAAATTACTTGAGAAAAAGAAGCACACAATTTATATAAATGTATCTGGTATATATAAGTATTTGCCAGAATACATTAGAGTTTGTGAGCAATCCCCTGTAATGTGAACCCAAGATAAACATGCATGTCCTTTGATGTAATAGTTAGCAAGTCAATTTTCAATTCCAATTCTAAAATTGGGTTGAGCTTCAGTTTTTGTTACATGCCAGTACCTATTAGAAATGGCTAAGATATATTTTAAACAATCCTCATTTTTACTGTATGTCTTGCTAAATGGCAAAGTCTTTATACGTGTAATTGAGTTGAATCCTGATGGTGTTAACTGGTCCTAATCTCAGTAGAAACTACACAATCTGAATAAAGCATTTAAGGACTGTGCCCAAATCTAACAAAAGAGAGTGTTTGAGGTAAATCTTCTAATAAACAGTACATAACACTTGGTTTCTGTTAAATACTCTTTACACTGTGTTAACTGATAGATCAGTTTGGTTACTTTGACATAAATTATTAATCTTTCTTTTCTAGTTCACCGATTTAAAAAACAAAGAACTAAGCCTTACCAGTCATTCAGGGTTTGGCAGTCTGGCCACATTCGATTATTCCATTGCAAGAACAGGTTCCTTTCAAAAGTGGAAGAGTTGTGGTCTGAAATAGTAGCAAACTTGAAACAGGCATGTTTTATACAGCTAAATTCAAATGAAATAAATCAGTAAAGTTTCCTGTAAATAAACTTTAAATACGTGCTTGGAGAGTGTTCATTTGTTCAGTTCAGTTTTTGGGCTTGAATGGTCTTTTTTTCTTAATTTTTTTATCCTCCTTTATGTTAAGCCTCTTGCCAGAATCATTTTACTGCTGTTTCTTCAGAGAAGGAAACACCAGTGTCTCTCCCTTGTTAGGGACCTAATAACCTAAATAACCACTTCTGCAATTAACACTTCGAGAAAAAAACAGAAGGCAAATTCTGCCACTCAACAGTGTTAAATACTATGATCGTATTTCATTGTTAATTACTGGTGGACTGGCTAGATGATCTTTTGAGTCATTGTTTACGGGAATAATTTTCTGGATAGTTTTGCAGAGTAGTAACTGGAAAAAACAAGCCCTAAAATGCTCTTCTACTGGAAGCGCACTTTCTAAATGGAATGAATCACGCTTCTTTTCCAATTTCAAATGGCAGTAGAGTTACCTCTGTACAAAAATACCTTTCAACATTCCTTCTCAGTCCCTCTAAAGTGAAAGTAAATAAAACCATAAAGAAAAAAAAACAAGTAAGTATGGGGAAAATGAAATATATGGAAGTGTTTGGGAGATGCAGGCTAAGTAAATGGCTTATTTCAGCGTTTCAGATGGTATGTTCAAGTGTGCTTCTTAAAAGCCTGTATTTATTCGTATAGCATTTCTGAAGAAGGTTAGCAAATGGAAGCAGTGGTTAAAGAGATAGCAGGAACAAGATTACCTGTTTCTGCTGAATACAATTTGGAGAGGAGAGAGTACAATGCAAAAATTGCTCATTCCTGCCAATGTTATACCATGGGATGGAGCAAAGGAGGTTTTCAGGTGGGGTCTTCTTGTCCAACAACTTTTCAGAATATCAGAATGAAACTGCAGAAGCTTGATTCTGTGCCTAACAAAGGTAGACAAAATGTCCGTGTTTTTCAGAAAAAGGCACTTGCTGTTAAACCTGTTAATTAACATGCAATAGGATAACCATGTGCCTCTGTCTAATGCATTTGGATGTAGAGTCTAATATTTAAATAATGACCAGCTGATAAAGTTTGAGGGCTTACTTTTGTTTCTCAAAGAATGGTTTTTGAACCAAGGGTAGACAATATCAACCTGAATAGAAGTTTACAAGTTCCTGGTTATTCCAAAGAACACTGGTGCTAATATAAACATGCGAGACCAATATATCACCAGACAATTCATTGCTACTTTGGAGAGACCTCTGAAACAGTTTTTGTTCAAGGTTTAATTTAAAATAAAGTACACAAGATAGTCTTATCTTTCTTATTGACAAGGTTTGTGCATCTTATTAAAAGAATTTGCTTAACCATCACCTGAATTACCTGAACTTAGTTGAATATAAAATTAAGATTTATTTTTTAGTAGTTAGTTCTTTGCTGTTTTTTTTTTTAATGGCAAATAACCTTTCATCATTTTTATATTAAATTTATTTTGTAATCCAGTATTTTTTGTCCTTCACAAGGAGTTCCACTTTTATGAACTACGATCGGTCTCTCTTCAAGAAGGAAAAACACATCTTTTAGTTACTGACAGCTTTGCTTCTTAAGCATTAGTATTTTATTTCCACATTTCAGATAGTCAACCTTTTCCAGATCACATTTGGTTTATAACACAAAGTAAATAAGAAGGAACACTTTATTTGCTGTACTGAAGGTATTTTTTTTTAATGGGCTTTATTAATTTGAAGAGGCAGGTGTTTGGCAGGATTTTCCAGAAAGGTTACTTATCTGATGGAGGCATGAGGTCTGTGGTATTTCAGCAAATAGAAATGGTGACAGGAGAGTGAGCAGAAGAGCAAAAGTTTTTCGCTGTAGTCATCTGATTGCTTTACTCTATCCCCAGCACCAGGTCTATCCTATAAACAAGGTATGAGAGTTTCTTGATTGAATTGAGTCAACGTGTCTGGGCAAAACAGAGTGGTTTGTCAGAGACCTGCCATGCTGTTTGCTGCTTTTTACAAAAAAAATGACTGAAACCAACCAACCGAAAAACACAACCCATTCCCCCCACCCCAAACAAACAAACAAAAACAGGTTGCCTGTTGAATCCTGGGCTTTGGTTCTTTCCTTTTTCCTTTCATCACGCCGTGGACTAGGCTTTGTATTCCCCGGCTGCGTTTGTCTTGCGTGACCAGCCTTGTAAGTAACAGATTGATCATTATCGAAAAGATGATCTGGATCATGAAAGAAGACCATGTTATGCCAAGAGGCTTTCATGCTTGCATCCTTTTGCCTCTGATTATTGGCAATTACTTAAATTGCAGAGATGGGCAGAGCTGTGGCTCCTCTTACATGAAAGAATATGATGTGTTTTTTTCTGTTTACCTTGGATTTTTTTTGGTTTGTTTAATAGTAAGTCCCTGGCTTTGCCTGGCTTTGGAAAGTATATATTTGTCAGCATCTATTGCTTACTTTTTCATTAAATATCTCTTCTTGCCTAATTTTATCAAGATAACTTGAAGTCCTCATTATAGAGTAATTAATTTTAAAGGTTAGAAAAGCCTGTACATTCAGCTACCCCAGACCTTTTCAGGAAAAGCTCCCTTGTGTTCATACAGTTTCTAGCATCGTTGGATTTATTTGAATTTTCATTTGTATTGCTTTCTTCACATGTAGATGCTTTGAATTTTATCTCCTGAATTTGGGTATTCACCATATTACCTGTCTTTAATCTTGATCAAAAATGACCTCTCTCTTTTAAATAGTATCAGATACATGGTGAAGGGTAGGCTGTCATTAAAGAAGCTTTTCATATCTGAATCAACTATTTCACCAGGCTTGTGCAATAGTTGTCGGAGGCTGCATTGGCTCCTTAAGAGCAAGATCAGTTTCAATCAATGCAGTCTGAATGCCAAAGTGTGTGATCCTGCATTGCTTCCAAGATCTGTTCTAGTGTTGCCACCAGATATGTGAACTTGGTCACATTTTTGTATAAACAACAAAAATAATAAGGCTTGTCAGGGAAGCTGGCTCTGCAATGAGGAATTAGTATGTTTTTTCAAGGAAAATTGAATTTTACATGGCAAATTCTAGCTATCGTGCAGTCAGCTAGCCCTTCAAGTAAGAAGAGGTTTCCTAGGAGCTGTGGTATCCTTTCAGCCTGAAAAGCGGACTTGGGAATCTGAATTTCAGATGGAGGTGCTTTGACAATGCTAGGGAAGTGAAGTATTTCTAGAACTTTTGCACAGTATTTTCGGAACTGGTTCTGTTGTTCCATGTGCAGTCAGGCTGAGGATCCATCTGCAAGAAGCTGCTGGACCTTCCATTTTGGATTGTATGTTTTTAGGCAAGCATGGCTAAATATTGTCTATTTCTTTAAGGCCCAATCTGGATGGAATAGTACGAGATCTACCTGCAGATTATGAAGATGAATTAAAGGAGAGATCACATGTGCAGCAGGTTCCAAGAACTGGAAATTTTAGGTCTGGTATACAATGTATTTTTCTGAAAATCACACTACAAAATCATGGTGAAAGGAAAACGTTTATTTACAATCCCTAATATGCTATCCAAAATGGCGAATTCTTTTCCTACAGCTAGTGTAATATAGGACAAGAACGATGCATTTGCTTTGAAAATAGCTATGGAAGATTGCATGCCAGTGTTCTTTTTTGAAATGAGAGATCACCTGCTCTCTAACTGAGGTTGAAGTTTTAACTTAATGATTTTTTTTTGTGATAGTAGTTTTAAAATTCCTATTTTAGTTTTCCGGACTTGCAAAATCAAGACATGATCTAAGAGGCAAAAGCAAAATGTGTGTAAAGACCTTATATAAACTCTTGCTTGGCACTGCTTTTGTCTGTCAACACTTTAAGTGCTTGACTGCGTCAGTGTTTCTGAGAACTTCAGAAACCACAGGCAAATAAGAACTGTGAGAAATGCTTTTTTTTTTCCACAAGGCTTCTTATTTTGCTTGTGATGTTTCTTTGGATTTTAGGAAGGTTCTCTGTCATAAATATATCACATAATGTTGTAAGTGCATCTATCGCATTTCAGACAGACTGCAAGTAAATTCTTATGTCTGATCTTTCCATTTTCTTTTTTGTCTTTGCCAGAAATCAGGCACAAATTAGCTCTTCAGCTAATGAACCTTCCAAGTCTGCTTCTGAAATGACATATTCAACAGGCCTCATTCTTGGTATGTATAGAAACCTAAGAAATGACACAGTTATTCTTTCTTTGCGTATTTGACTTTTCTTTGGGAATAATTAAAAACCTTGAAAATCTAGCTTTTTCTTCATGATAGTTTTCCCTTATACCAGTAAATAAATACTATTAACATGGAAAAAAAATCAAAAAAGAAAGAAATATTCCTTTTCCCACTTAATGCAATAGGGCTTTCTAATTTTTGAGGAGCCTGAGTTTCTTCTTAGTTATCATTAACAGTATAAGGCCCGTATACCTTCTTTTTTTGATACAAATTATTTTTGATAGTTATTACTTTTTTTTTTAACTAATAACTAATTTTTTTGATACTAACATCAGTTGCAGAAGTATGGGGAATGGTAGTGTTCACAACTGCGTGCAAGAACAGATGATTCCGATTATCTCTTACTGGTTAAATGTAGCCATTATATTTAGCAGTGAACATTATTGAGCTTTGTGGAGAGAAGCGTTGCTGGGAAAAAGCATTCGTAGCATAATTCACAAAATAAGGCAAGAGTAAGAACACTAGTTCTTCAGATGCAAGCCTTTGAATGCAAGCTAGATTTGAGTTGATGGGAAAATTGGCTAACAGGTGTCAGGTGTACTTTCTATTTATTTTTACAATTGAACATAGCTGATCTTCGGTGCTATGCGTGGCAGGACAGTTTTCTGTTTGAAGGCAGCATTAAAACAATGGTGGTGTAACTGTCAGTCTCCCTGATCTGTTCTTAGCCATCTCACTGTAGTAACCTGAGTACACGAAGGTATGAATTAGTCTTCCTTACAGTCTTTGTTAGAAAAAGAATATTATGTTTTATAAAGATTTTATTTTTTTTGAAGTTAGAATTGATTTCAGACCCCAAAAATCACAAGCCATGAGGTTATCTTACCTATTTTGGTTGCTTTACAATCCTGACATAATAACTGAAAAAAACCACCAGACAGTCATGAATCATGTAGGTGCTTTTTTCCTTTTTATTTTTTTTCTTTCTTTCTCCTACTTTGCAGCCTGCTTCGCTTTATTGTTCAGGTTTACTTCACTTGAAATCCACAGTGACTGTGTGTATGAAAATATGTCAAGAGTCCGTTGTGTCTGATGGTCATACAAGTGGTGTTTTTTGTTTGTTTGTTTATTTTTAATAGAAAACTCCACATATACTGTGGGGGGAACTACCAAAAGTTGTAAGGGCTTTTTTGGGTTCCTCAAAATCCATGTGAGATGTGATCACCGTTTCCTTTTACATACGCTTATCAGCCAATACTTTTCTAATTTCTAGTAGTCATGGAAACCGTCTGAAAAGTGGAGCACTTCGCTTTCCTCCCTGTGGGTTTGACTATCTTTAGTTTTACCTTTCATTTTTATCCAGAGCAGTGCTTTGTAATTTTGGAGTGCTGTATCTTCCTTAGTTGAGCATTAGAGAGAAAAAAGCAGAACCAAAAAAACAAAGCAAACAAACAAACAAATCAAAACAAAACAAAAACTTTTTTCCTTGTTGTATCAGATAGCTTTGAAATTTGTAGCTTTCTGACTGTACAAAACCAGGCAAACTAGAAGAGTAATGATGAAAATCATGGGAGCTCTGATTGTCATACTCCAAACAAACTTCAGTATTAAAACTTTTTTTTAATCAGTAAAGATAGTGTTCTTATGCACGTTCTCTGATTGTATACTCTGCTGTCTTTTATGCTTTGACTTGACTGAAATGCAGTGTTTTTGTCCAGTACATTTGTGTATTTTGTGGAGCATTTACACATTGTGTGACTGTTTCCATTAGGTGGTCAGGACCTAGAGCTTCTCCAAAGGAAAAAAGAGAAATACAGACAAGAACTAATTGAACAGATGGCTGAGCAACAGCGAAATAAGAGACGGTAATGGAAAGTTACTATATATTTTTCTAAACACTAATAGCTGAACTATAAAGGAATTTCATATGGAATACGGTAAGAATAATTTTCATAAATAAGGAATTTTAGCTAGCTAGCTAATACCACACCTAATTAAGCTAGTTGGCATGAGAGCTTTAGTTTTTAATAAAAAAAACACACCAGCTTTCAGTGAAACAAATAAAAAAAATGATTTTTCGTTTTAAAAATTGATTTTCAGTTTCTTAGGGATAAAGAAGCTCTAGGTGGATATATCTTTCTTGGTGGCAGAAAAGTGTGTAATTACTTTGCAAAGTTGAAAACGATTCTTCATTTCCCTTTCCAGTTTAGGAAAGGACCCTTTTGCTTTCAAAGTACTTGATTATGCAGAATAATAAAATAAAATTTCTTTCTTACGTATTAGTAGCTGCTTGCTGAATGATAATAGATATACATACAAACACACAGTTATATTAATGAAAGGATAATGAATTAAAGTTACTCTTGACAGCTTCGCTGTGATTGGAAGCTACACATGCTGAACAAGCTTGAGGCTTGAAATTACAATATAGTAATTATTGTTATACTTATGAATAATTTGAATACGTTTATTATAAACTGTATATCACTGTAATGTGAATAAAATAAATTTTTAAGAAATAATGTGAAAGATTGTAGTAAAAAAACAATGTGTTTTTTCCTTTTTTGGTAGTTGGAATTTTATTAGGTGGAAGAAATGATAGCTGAATATTTCTTGAGTTCTGTTTCCTTACAAAGGATATACAGTATCCTTATTCCTTGACTCCAGAAGAAGTCAAGTAGAAGCATGTCTTGTTACTCTGTATTTCCAGAGTTTTGAGGTCAATGATTTGAAAAAATGAGCATGGTTTACTGCTTTCTTATATGATTTTTTTTTTTTTTTTCACAAAAACAGTGAGAAGGAACTTGAGCTCTCAGTTGCTGCTTCTGGAGCTCTAGACCCAGAAAAGAAGGTGAGGAGTTTGGATTTTTTTTCTTCCACTTATATAGACTTTTTTCTTATTATATGTACATTATGGTTGTCGATTCACAAAACTATCGGGCTTTTATAGAATGATAAATGTGTCTCTTTTTTTCTAATAGGGCATTAGGATAGAATAAAACTCAGGCCAAGGATGAAAAGACTGTCCTCATTGCACATACTTTCAGCTTAAGAGGAAAGTATGTTCAAGAAAGTTTTAAAACATTTTCTTTTTTCTCTTTGACCAAGTGTTCTGTAAAAGCACTAGATGTCATGGAAAAGATATTTGGTGTGCAGTGGTAGCCTGTACATGCACACAATAGTGAGTCTTCTAGGGGAATGTAAAGTTTGCTGCTGAAAGTTTTTTTCTGTATACTTTTTTATTTTTCAATTAAAAAAAATCCAGTTGTTTCGCAGCTGATTTGAACTCAGTGATTTTTTTTTATATTTCAAAGTTGTATTTTTTTTAAACCATCAAATGTAAAAAGCAAGATATTTAATGTTGTGTTACTTGTAAGAGTTAATGCAGTTACTGTCTCCACTTCCTTATTAAGGTGATTATTGTACCAAGAATTTTGACTATCACATATGTAGGAGTAAGATTGTTGGTGCTAGCAGCAGTAATAGCAGCCTGATTGTCACATAACTAGTATGATTTGCATGTGTGTGTTTGTTGAAGTGGCCAAGGCCAATGCATCTTGGGAACAGTAGATATATGCTGTTGAACATGAAGGACAGATAATTTTCTCAAGCAAGAATAAAGTAGTTAATGACTTAACTGGTTACTAGTTTAAATTATCAATGGTGCTGTTTTTTGAGGGAGGCTACAAAACAGAAGGAAACTTGAGCTACTTTTGGAGAGTTCAGCAGACATGAAAGGAGCGCTCATTTTCTAGAAGATGAAGATGAATGAATTGCTGTAACTCAGTATCAACAAAGCAGTCAGCATTTGAGGCAGGAGACTGGAAATGCACATAGATAAGCAACTAAGCTGAATCAATTTCTGCTTCTAAAGTGAAAGAGCGTGGTCAAGTGGTCTAGCTGCATGTTCCTGCCCTCTACCTATGGCATCTGTGGCATGTTTGATCCCTTTCTGTGAACCAATTTGGCTTGGTTAGCTGGCAAGTCTGAATCTTTTCTGTTGTTTATTAGCTTAGAGCTAACCATGGATTCAGATGGTGAAAAGGAGAGGAATGGAGTATGTGGTTGGGAGCAAGACAGGAAAAGAGGAAAAACTGAGCAGAGGATGCTGGTGCTTTTGGCTGCAGCGCACTGTAAAGTCACCGTAAGCACTCTTGTCTGATCAGACCTGAACAGCTAGAAGCACGCTGTGATGAAGCATTCCACATACTGCATCTTGCTCAGAGACTGAAAAGTGCTTATTGTATGAGCAAAATTATATCCAGAGCAAGTCCAGGACATGTATAGTTAAAACCATTAATTTGGCTGAAAGCCTTCAATTAAGTAGAATTGCTGCATTCATTAAGCAACAGTCACTGCTAGCTTCAAATTGCTTCTTGGGGAGAGATTCTAATTAGGTGGATTTCTTGATTAATTACAGGTTGGTTAAATAGCAATGCCTGTTTCAGAGTATGTAGAAGTAGACTGTTGTATATACTGCTTGTTTAAAAGAAAACAATCCCCAGGATGAACCTACTGCCATAGTTACATCTTTAATTAGCCACAGAGCTGAAATCTGGGGCACTTTGGGAACAGTTGACATTAAGCTTGTTAGTAAGAAAGACTGTTTTAAATGTTCTCCTGCTCAAGATACTGGATTTGAAAAGATAAGTTGAAAGACAAAAGTCTGTAGACTTCTAAATAACTTTAAATCACTGTAGCTCATATGCTATCAAATTTTATACTCACATCTAGAAATTTGAAGTTAAATGTTATAAACGAATACTAATGTCTAGTAGATTTTGTGAATTTTTTATCGTAATGCTGTAGTTCATGATTGGTGAGTACTAACTGCCTTGTACATATACTGTCTTGCAGCTAAGTGATGAGGAGGTAAACATTTAATATTTTGCTGAAATACTTTAGGGTATACAGTTTGCTGTTAGATATTAAATATTTAGTTGGTGCTGGTATCACTGTCTCTGCATGCATGTTAGTTGAAGCACTGCAATGTTAGGACTGGTAAATTCAGAAGCATAATCTGGTTTTATTTATATGGTGTATAGTTGTGGGTTTTTTTTTTTGGTCTTATATTGGGTCATTTAAACAAACATTGGAATATTTATGCATAGAAGCTGGTGTAAGGGCTTTCTGGGTGCGATAGGGTAGCTCTGAAACTAACTGATTTGCATGCTTTTGCATTACTTGCATGTTGCCTTTCACTAGTTCCTGAGGCTGCCAGTTATCAATAAACATTTGATACTTTATTTAAAAAAAAAAAAGAAATAAAATTTTGTCATGTTTGTCCTTGAAAAAAATCTAATAGAATCAAAGGAACCTGAAAAATAATGGTATTGAAAGGAAATGTTTATTGGAAAAAGTCTCAGTGTGTGTTTGTCTTTACTCTTACTGATGATGAGCTGTTTCAGTAGGGGGAGGGCATTTCATAAACTTTTCCTGCGTGTAATATGAAAATACTGTCAGTGTAGGAACCTGTCAGCTGTAGATAACCTGTGCTACAGCCAACTGAGTAAATACTTTAATACTTTTATTTTCTTTTCCCCCCGGATAATAACCAGGACAATATACTTCGTAAAACTTGCCATGGAGGTGTTTTTTTTGTGTGTGTTTTTTTTTTTTTTTTAAACCTGTGATAAACGTGCTAGATTTCCTTGTAGTAGTAGATTTCCAGTAGTTCCCTGGGAGGGGAAAAAAAAAAAGCAGTTACTAAAAATTTGAACAGGTAATTGAGAACTAGTAGAATATTTAACGCAACCGAAATGGAGGTTCAGAGTATTTCATGTTAATAACGAGTTAACTGCTTTTTTCTTCTTTTTTTTTCCTCCTTCAGCCGAATAGATTGAGGCAGTTTGGCTTGACAGCAAGAACTTCTGAAGAGAAAGTGCCACCTGAAAGGCCCAGGGTTGCTTTCCAAACTCCTGTGTCCATGCCTTCTGTCTCTCCAGTGAACGAAGACTTTCACCGGGGGCTAGCCAGCACCCTTGGTGAAATGGCAGCTCCCAGGTGCTTCCTAATGTCTAATCTAAACCTCCCCTCTTTTAGTTTAAAGCCATTCCCCCTTGTCCTATCAATACACCCCCTGACAAAGGGTCCCTCCCCAGCTTTCCTGCAGGCCCCCTTTAGGTACAGGAAGGCCGCTGTAAGGTCTCCCTGGGGCCTTCTCTTCTCCAGGCTGGACATACTTGAATACAGCTCTCTTAGTCGATGTTTGTGTAGAAGAAGAGTTTTACTGTAGAAATAATGTCTATACCTAGGATGTTGAACTGTGTTGTGAGGGTGCTTAGGCACATGCCCAGTGGTGTCTGTATTGTTAGGTGGCTGCTCTGGCATGAGTTTGGACCATACCAGTTTGAGCTAAGTTCAGGAATTCAGGGTAGACCATGACAGCTTCCCTTTGATGTTGTGGCTGAGACTAAACCATTTTGGGAGACAGAGCTTTAGCCATGTGGCTGAAGCTGTGCTGTGCCACTTGCCCTCTGATCAGAGAGCAGTCCTTGCCTTGTTTTAGTTAGTTACAGATGTAACCAGCTAAGTGTCCTCAACTGAACCAGTTAAAGAAAGTGTCCTTGTTTTATGCTCTTTAGATCTCTGGAATAGCGTGGGTTCATGTACTACTCCCTAAAGGAAGGTTAACCCCTTATTGAGGTTTATTGTGTGTTATTCCTGCATGGCACTAATGTTAGAGAGGTCTTGGATTAAGCTAAATCTAGAATTTTTGTGTAGTGAATTCTTTTTTTCTTTTATTTTCTTTGAATGATCTTTTTTTTTTTTTTTCAGTTGTACAACAAAATAGAAATTGTTCCTTTTTTCTTTAAGGCTTGCACCCATACCACCACCTCCACCACCAGTTTTGACAGACAACTATAGAACACCTTATGATGATGCTTATTACTTTTATGGGGCTAGAAATCCTTTGGATCCCAGTCTTGCATATTGTAAGTTGATGATTTTAGGTGAATTGGTTGTTAGCAATTCAGATGACTGCTTTTAATCTGTTTGAACGATGAATAATATAAACTAGTAACAACTACTTATACCCAATTCGAAGTTGTGTATTGGTATCTTCATAGAAAACTTAAAATGCAGGACAAAGAAAACTTGCAACAATAATTTTTTATGGATTTATGTGAATGAGATTTGCATCAGTTGGTGATATTAAAGAATGCTAGAGAAGTAAAAGCAAAATTTTTTTCTTGTTCTGCCCTCCCACCTCCTGTAAGATTTTTGAAGTTCCAAAGAAAAGGTAAAATAGGAGCTGTAATCTTTAACGGAAGCTTCTTTTAGCGTTGTTATCAATATAACTTTTAGTGTAAAATGGCTTACAGTTTAGAGTATTAAACAAACTAGTACTTAAAATTCACATACAGGATCAATTTGACCTCAAGGTTGTTGTCACAAAGTAAGATTTCAAAGCATGAAATTGTTTCAGAGATGCATCTCATATTATCTTGAACGTAAGCAGTACGGCAATTTCAAGCCTTGCTGTGGCAGGGTGCTGTCATTTCTATTTCACTATGAGTACAGGTGTCAAATATGCTGTAGTGTACAGTGCAGTGTGGTTCTCCTCTCGGTACAGGATGCATTTGGAAAGCACGAGGTCAAAAGCTATGTTAAATTAGTTAGTTCTTTTTGTTAGTTCATTGTAAATTATGCTAATGAAAACACTTATAAATTTACAAATTTAAGGGGTTTAGTTGATTTTAAAAGTAAGAAATGGAGTTGTACCTTTGCATTGTTTTTCTTTCTTTAGGGGCATTAAGCTTTAGCTATGTTCGATGTTCAAAGTCCTTGTGGTAATCACGCAGTCGGTCTGAGCACTGAGAGCTGTGCTTTTAAGTAATAGCAAATATTTATTTTTAAGCATCCAAAACTTAAAATAGTATTTTATTTTTATTGCGCAGATGGTACAGGTATGATGGGAATGCAACCCACACCTAACCTGGATCCTTCTTTAGTCCAAGCCCCAGTAGAGCAATCTGTGTAAGTATTATGTGTATTCATATTCTTTGTTTGTATTTGTCTGTATTGGTATGCTTCTCATGTTGGGAGTATTTTGCTAACAAGGTATATGCCTTTCAATTAAAGCATGTTAAAGACAACTCTTCAAAATTCTAATTAAGTCTTACCTAAACAGTAATTCAGTGATCTCCTCTGTTTTGTATGGATTTATGAAAATGTTTGAGACTATAAACTGCAAGGCTGTGGAAAACAAGATGTTACGTATTTCAGGCAGGGAATTTTTTCCTTTTGACCCTGTGATGTTTTCCTTTTACACGTGTGGTTTTCTAATTTAGAAGTAACATTGGACAGAGGAATACAGGAGACAGACAAAGAAGCAGAGGAGTATTTTCTGAAGAAAAATCAAAGGCTTCCAAAGAGGCAATGTTATCTTATCAACAAGAATTGCAACAGCAGGTACTGAGTAATAAAGCTTCTGATATTTTCTTCTTCTTGTTAATGATATAGTGGTTGTAACTGTAATATGGTCTCATTTCATATTCATTCCATACATATTCATTTAATTTACAAGTAAAAAGGTTTCTTAATTCTTCCTTCCTTTGTTGTTTACTTTCTCCCGGTCCTCTGACCTTTCTTTAGCTCATTTTAAATCTTCAGTTGAACAGCAATCTCTTCAAGCTTATTGCCTCTTCAAGAGGCAGAGAAAATGCAAAGACTAAGAGCAAACAGATTACTTCCAGACATCAGATTTCATATAATTCTTTTCATAAACATAAGAAGGTGCAGCTTAAATGCAATAAATTGTTTTGCTCTGATATTTTCATTGAAAGATTGCTTTCAAGCATTATTGCTTTAATAATTAAGAGCACTCTATTTTCAGTAAGTTCTTCATGATGATTTGGTTACTAATTCAAATGCCTTGGTTTTAGTGAGTTTGTATGTGATGTCTCATCTCTTTTCAACTTCCTTTTTGATAGACTAGACAAATTTGAGTTTCATGTCTTCCAGTAGAAATCCTAGTCTTCTGCTCATTTTAGTGGCATTTTGTTGCTGCATCTACATTTATAAAATGTATTTGGCCATGATAGGACACATTTCAGAAGAGATTTTGCTAGAACCCAGTTCAGTGGCACTAACATTTCCTATTGATTCTTTATGCTTTTCTTCAGTGGAGGTAAATAACTGCTATAAAAATGTTATAGTTTTAATTATGATTGTGTATAGGGATCAAGTAGAGGCTGCCAGTCAAGGCCAAATTAAGAGTAAAATAAACATTTGGGAATAGTGTTTGATACTGCACTTGTCTTTATGCTTCTCTGAAGGTATTTTCTCACTGTAGTCTTAAGAAATAAATTCTATTTTGCCATGTGAGGGACTGCACAACTCGACATGAAGTTCTAATAAACCTGGCACAATACACCCTTTCAAAGCTATTATGCTGCTTATCGTTGTAAGTGAACAGAATGTTCAGAACCTTTTTTTTCCCCTATAGGCAAACCTGATTTACCATTTTTGGAAACAGTCTGCAGGACTAGATGGGTCTTTGTTTTGACTCACTGCATCTCTTATGAAATTGTCTGACTATGAGATAAAAGGAAACATTTATTGCACAGAAGGAACAAACTTAAGAAAATACGTTAACATGTTTCAGCAACAGAAATAGTAGCTAATGTTTCAAAAGCTTTGAATAGAAGTTTGACTTTTTTTAACAGCTGTTCATGTTATAAATGCTATATGAAATAAGGAGATCTAGTTACATACATTTAACCTGTTGAAAAAAAGGACCAAACCATATGAGCAGTTATACATTACGTATTACTGAACAAAAATATTTAATGAGTAGTTACAGAATTGTATCGCATTCTCTTAAAGCATTTATGGGTAAAAGTCTTTGTCCCATCTTTAATCTAAGTTTAGGTTAAACAAAATCAGGTTGAGAGAATCAAGTGCTGTAATGCCGTGGAGCTTTGCCTGTTTAAATTTCAGGCAGTACAGCCTTCTGTACTGCAAGATCCAAGGATATGGGACTTTTGATCTACTGGAAGTGTCAGACATGAATATTTGGAAGTCTTATAATGTGTATCTCTGTACATGCACGTTGTGACACCAGTATTCAGTGCTCTGTCTGCAGTAAAGACAATGAAATGTTTGTGATTTACTAGATACAGATGGCATAACAATAGCACTCAGCTTGCTCTGTTAACATGTTATTAAAATTATACTTCATGTGATATTTTTATGCAACTGACTTCGGACTGTTTCTTCTTAGATAAGAGAGAGAGAGGAAAGACGCAGACAAGAGAGAGAAGAGAAGGAACGCTACGAAGCCAAGTTAGAAGCAGAAATGAGGAATTACAATCCCTGGGGAAAAGGTGGTGGTGGCGCGCCTCTCAGAGATGCAAAAGGAAATCTGATAAGTATGTTTGCCAAAATTGTGGGTTGTCTTTTAAAGATTTTTTTTTTCTTGCTCCTGTAAAGGCTCTATTCAGATATGTTTCCTTGTTTTGTAACACTGATAACATTTTATTGACAAATAGAAATACTTGTTTTAAGCAGATGTACTCTGAGAATATTTAAGTAATTATTTTGGTTTCAGAAGAATCATTCAAAGGGCACAATTAAAAACAAAAAGCAACAACAACAAACAAAAACAGGAAACAGGATAATGTCAACTATAAATGAAGTAAAAATGCAATAGTAAAGGGAGAGGGAAGAAAAGAAGCTGTTAAAATCATCTGCAATACAAATATGCTGAAGACTATGAAGACATTTATGTAAACGTTTTCCAGGAACAGTTTATTTTTTTTAATTTTGTTAGTTTAAAAACACTTCTAGTCTTAGAAAGTTCTACTTGTGACATGGAAAATGGAAACATATTTGGATAAATATATAAAGCTAAGTGGAATATTTAAATCTCCCCAAGTAACACTGCTGGCAAATGAGTGTTTAAATAGCAATCAGTCAGCAGTAATGTTTTTAAGCTTTATTTCTTTCCAAGTGCTGTTTTATAGAAGATGGGAGTAGTGAGCTGGGAGATAGATAAACAACTTGCCCAGATTATAGCTCTCTCTCCAGTAAGTTGGAGGTAGATGTAAGATTAAAACTCAAATTCCTGATTCTGGGTCCTGGATTTAGGCCCTGTATTATGCAAAACTTTCTCTATTTGAAGATGTACAGTTTTGTTGCTGTAGTGGACCCTGTGGCAGTATTTTTTGTATAAATAAAAATAGTACTCTGTAGGCACAATTAGATTTATATCTCTCAAAATAAAAGTATTACCATTAAATTCCCTTAAGTACCACAGATTCTGTTTTGTTGAACACTCTATCTCCCACACAGTCTACAGAACAGTTTTGGAAATCCCATTAATGGTGGCTGCTTCTTTTCAGCTGAGTGAAGGATATTTGCATGTTCACATTTGATCCTGTGACTTGAGGACCTATACTGCATCTCAGTAGCCGAGTATTTATCTCTTATTGGCCTGTGATAGCTCTTTTCTTGCCTTCAGCATCTTGTCACGAAGACAGCTATACTGGCTCTTTCACAGCGATTGAGATGAATTCGTTTGAGACCTACCATGATATATGGGACTGAATGTAGTCTTTCCATGGGTGAATTTTAATGCCATGTTAATTCTCCATCAGATAAAACATGATTTGAGTGTTACACATTCAACCTCCTTCATGATTCAGTGGTTTATTCAAGGGCTAACAGTTGTTAGAGCACACTGAAACCGTAAGCCAAATGGACTTGAAGCTTTTTGCTCCTCCTCTTCTTACCTTCAGAAATCTAAATGTTTCCAATTAATCTGCAAAATAAGAGTACTTGATGAATTAGCCAGAGGAAGTTAAATGGGGTCTCCAAGACAGGCATTTCTCATGCCTGTTTAGGGTGTAATATCAATCAGCTTCCTTCTGTGGAGAGCTGAATAGGTTAGTAGAAGCAGTAGTAGTCCAAAACAAATAAAAGCAGTAACTTTTAAAGTCAGTGAAACTTAGAGCTTTGTAACGGTTGATTTCTAGCGTTTCTAGCATTCTAGGTTTTTAAAACATGCTCTCTGGTAATAAATTATAAGAATTTTCAGTGCATGGAACACTTACTGGATAACAGTTTATGTATATAAAATCAGTTTCAGTTTTATGATACCCTAGTGGCAAGTGGTTAAATTCACAGAGTAGTTTAAAAGTCAGAGGGGGGTAATGTTCAAAGGCTTTGTGATTAAAATAAAAAAAAATAATAAAAAAAGGCCAAATAGTAATTTTAGAAACTTGGGTTTAGGGTGCTGGCTTGTGTTTATCCCCAGAGCTGATAGAGGTGTTGACACTGCCTGTCTTTAAGCGCTGTATTTGAGTGTCTGTCTTCCTTCTCTGTTTTATGATAGTGTGAGTAGAGTGGGGCAGAGGAAAAGATGGGTGACTTACATTAGCCTAAAGTGTGTACATGCCTCCTGAGAAACTTACCTCTGTTTGTAAATGAAGAACCAAGAGAAAGAAGTTCCTCAAACTGTTTTCCCGAATTATATACATAAAGCTATTTTTCCCACCATACTTTAGCAACTTGATGGATAAACTATGAGTCAAATGTCATCAAATATAACGTGCTGTTTCTCCCAGGTCTCTATTTCATGCGGTGTGACTTGTCTTTTATCTTCCCCAAAATAGCTTTTGAGACTCCGATGCAAAAGCTGCTTTACAGAGAGAGATGTAGTTTAAAGGTTTTGGAATCTGTGTTTAAATGGCTACAGTAATTCACGTTTATCATAAACGCTATATAAAAAGATAATTTGAAAACTGCATATTAGTCTTTTTGTTTCTTTTTTTTTGAAAATGGGCCTTTTAAGTGCAGTATAATGAATATTTCAAGGTGAGATTAACATCTTTGGGATTTTTGTGGTACAATTTTTATGTAAATTTTGATGGAAAAGTGTTTTATAAAAATGTTGGATGACATTGTTTTGCTTATGTACAGACATCTACACCTGGACTTTTGCGGAATACATGAAGACCAAAACATACCTTAATGGTTTATTGTGGTTATTGCCCTTAAAGGAAATCAAATACAGTAGACATTTAGTACTTAAATGCCAATACCAACCTGAAAAGTATTTTACAGCTCTAAGGAAATAGAAGGGGGTGGTTTCTAAATACATACGTGTCAACACAGGCTTGTCAGTCTTTTTTGTCTTTTTGCTCTTTGTCTTTCCATTTCATAGCTTTTGTTGGGGTGGAGGTTTGCTGCGAAGAATCGTTCCTGGCAGAAGAAAGCCAACAAAATAAATACTTCAATCAGTGAATTGTTGACAACTAATATTTAACCCATAGCATATGTATACTTGCCTTTGCTTAAATTATTTGTTCCTGTAGTTGCTGTGTCCACAAATGGTGGAGCTGCTGAAACAGACCTGTATTTTGGGGAATCTATAGTGAACATGCCTTTTATGAGAACAAAATGCTACAAACAGTTATTTCCCCTTTCCTTTAGCTGACTTGAATATGATGCACAAGCAAAACGAAGATGCGTATCATAATCCAGAGGCGAGACTATACGAAGATAAAAGGGCTATTGTGTCTGTTGACCTAAGTTTGGCCTCCCCAAGACCTGAGAACACAGAAGCATCTACAAATAAAATAGCAGGTTTTTAAGAACGCTATTACAGCTCTAATTACTTATAGGTCTTAGTGATCAAACTCCTCTAGTTTCTTTACTCCTCCCTTGTAGTCCTATAATAGACCTAGTGCCTTCCACCACTGAAGTCAACTATCATGATTCTTTTGCAAACTTCTCCGTTGCTATCATCTGTGTGCACTGAAAATGTACTTTCTTATCTGTATCATTGGTAATGATAAATATTAACTGTTGATACACTTGATAATACTTGACAGCTAGGACATCAGTTTTCTAGGTTCAATTTTATCTAAGCAAATCTTTATGCATATTTATTTTACTTTTAAATGATAAAGTGGAAATAAAACTGTACAGTAGGAGGAAAAGATGGAATAAGAGGACGGAGGAAGGTCTGCAGTGGATGAGGTTGTAGGTTAAGATGAAACAGGTATGCTGTAGTGGTTAACAAGTTCAAAAAGGTTACAGGTAAATTAGGTACATGTGCAGCCCTATGCACTGCCTCCACGTTTTAGGGATTTTATTTTCCTACTAAAAAACTAATGCATCTTTTTTCTCTCTTCTTATGTTCTGTGAGAAATCTAAGTGAGAGCTCTTGGGTACCAGGCCTGTCCTCAGTCTGGGATTGACAAGGGTCAGGATCTGTCATGATCCCCTTGAATTAACCTATATGCTGCTTTTCTTTCTCCTGTCCAAACTGTTTCACTTCTTTGTACATGATAATTGGAACAGCGTACTACTTGGTTCTGTAAGCTCATGCTCTTAAGTCTAGGTTGCTGCAATAAGCCTGTGCATTTGTATGGGGATAAGTGGATATATTATTTCTGCTTTCATCTGACTTGGGTGTTAAGGCATTGTGCAGGGAAAGGTAAGGGCGGAGCATGAGAACAGCTAGCAGCTCAGTGGAGCTATGGTGTTTGCACACCCTTGAGGCACTATCCCTTTGAGTAGACTTGATAAGAATGAGGAACATGCTGTGTCAGGAGAAGTGTTAACACAACTTCTTCTTTTACTTCTTTCTCCTCTACTTCCTGTAGAGATCCTGTCCTGCAAAGGCTGTTCTAATTGTTATCCGAGTTAATCATCTTTTCTAGCGCTTTTGGGACTGTATGGTTATGACACATTCTTAACTCAGGGAGAGTAACTTGGCAACCGGTCCCTGGTGATGTTGTTTCCAATACAGTGGAGGAAGTTGCAGAGATGGAAGAGACCTGACAGTTCAAACTTCATAGTATGGAAGGTGCCTTATAATGGCAAAATTCAATTTTCTGAGTGCTCAGAATTTTATCTGCCAGATTTTGGCCTTGTTTTTTGTAGCATCCATTGCTAATTTGCTTTATTATTCTGTTTACCTAATATTCTGTGTCTAAAGATTGAATAAACCTAAGGAACAGCACTGTGTGTGTTAAGTCAGAGTAATGGCAAGCAATGAAGTAATGAAATGTAAAATTTTTGCTATTCTAATTAATTTAAATGTGGCATTTTTTAGATATATATTCTACTGTGCAATCTACAGTTTAATGACTTGCTTTATGATATCCTATAATCTTTTGTAGGTTTTATTTTGTAAAAAGGCATCTGGCTTAGACATTGTTAATTGAGCAGTTAAAATGTTCTAGGCAGACAATGTAAAAACTTTTAATCACAGCTATTGTTTTCAGCTAAAGCCTTGAATTATGGCTGTCATAAACTACCTTGTGAAAGAAGTGTTTCAGATTCCTGCTTCTTCAGCTCTGCCTTGCTGTCTTAAATTTGTTTTGATTTTTATCTGGAAACTTTTTTTTTCTCCCCCGCCTTAGGTTTTACATTTGCGCAGACCTCTCCTTTTGCTCGGGGTAATGTGTTCAGTGAACCCCTGTCTCCACAACAACTTAAGCGACAAGAGTCATACAAGAACTTCCTTCGTCTACAGGTGAATGTGTGCACCAATTGTCACCTTAAATAACTGAAAAAAAAATAATAGAGGGGTAAACAGGCAAAGTAAATCATCAGATTCTGCTGAGCAAAGACTTCATTCAGGCATAGCCAATTCTGTACGCAAGATGTGTGGTAGGAACTGTTTGCTATTGAGTCTCTTTGGTTTTGCCTTACAATACCTATAAAAGTGAGGCTCTTAATAGTTGGCTTCACTAACTTAGATTGTCATTTTTCCTAATATGACTCTCTAAATATAGTTTGGAGCTCTCAAACTGTGCATACAGTGGAAGTTTACATACATAAATATATAAAGAAAGAAAAACATTTGACCTTGGCTGTCAGCATGCTACAAATGCATGTTTGTCAGAGTGAAATAGTGATCACTGAGACAATAATGAAGTGTGATTGTTGTTCTACCAGTTCCTGTCTTCTGTCCATAAAAGATTGCATATACTTTTATGGTATAAAAATTAAATATTAATTTAATTAAATGTCAATATCAAGGAAATCCTAGATAATTTAAGAGTAGAAATGTCATACAGTAGTTTGATTTGAATCTCCTTAAAAAGAAAAGATTGAGTCCTTTTCCATGTACAGTGCTGCCAAAAAGAATAAAGAATAGGCAAACCTTTGGCTTCAGGAAGTCAGTACTGTGTCTATAAATATAATTGTGTAAATGAAAAAGATACTTGCTATGTCTTTTTTTTTGTTTGTTTGTTTGGGTTTCCTTCTTCCATTATTTATTCCATTAAAAAAGTGTTATTCCAGCATATCCAGAGGAGAGTAAGTGTTAAGGAATATTCAGGTTTTACTAGTTGCACTTAAAATTAGTGTTCACCATCCCTGGGGGTGTTCAAGGAAAGGTTGGACCTGGTGCTTAGCGACATGGTTTAGTGGGTGACATTGGTGGTAGGGGAATGGTTGGACCAGGTGATCTTGGAGGTCTTTTCCAACCTTAATGATTCTATGATTCCATAGCGGTTACAGTATATAAGAAAAAAAATGGCCAAAAAAAAAAGGATAGAATATTGTCTCATTTAAAATGAATTCTGAAGATGAATTGTAAGACTGGCCTTAGAATTCTTTCAGTTGATCCTTACAGTCTTGGATTGCACAAGTAGGGGTTCCAAATTCTGTAGAAAATCGTGGTGGTAAACATTGTTTATCGGATTTTTGCTGTCTATTGACAGCTGAATACTTCTTCATTTTCTAGATTGAAGAGAAGAGACGTAGGGAAGAAGCAGAGCGAGAAAAACTTAGAATGGAAGAAGAAAAAGAAGAAAAACGACTGGCTGAACAGAGAATGAGAATTCAAAAAGCATATGAAGATGAACAAGAAGAGAAAAGAAGAAAAGAGGAGGAGGTGTAATATTTTGATCCCTTGACTTTTTTTCACCCTAAAGTAACCCTTTGTAATATTTGCCCTCTAGATTAGGTAAACTGAGAAGTGTACTGTGAAATTGTTTTTGTTTTTAAAATGGTCTATGTTAGCCAGAGGAGAGGTAGAATATTGTCAGTATTAACTAGCATATTCTTCACTCTTTATGGTATGCTACCAACTTTAAATACTGTTAAGTCTTTTAAGGAAAATTGCAGTTTTGTAATTGACAGTGGTGATCTCCTATTTAAAGGAAATTAAATAGGCCCATAAAAAGCTTTATCAAATCAATGAAATAAAAACAAACACTTTTTTCATTAGTCCCTTACATCTAGCTCTCATGCAATTATTTGCATTCTTAATGTAGCTTATTTCAGAAAGAATTATTATTTTTTTTTGAATTGACCAGGATGTATCTTTGAGATAACAATACTACTTGTTTTGGAAGAATCCCAAGGAAGTCTAATGAGTACTTTTCATGGAGGTAAACTTGTGATTTAATTCTAACTGAAAAGCTTTATTTACCAGGTTTGGAAAATTGAAATAATTTACATAATTCAGAGTCTCATAAATAACTGTAAGACAAGGACAGGGGGCCATCAGAGCAGGAAAAATCTTTCATTACGCTGCATAGTGCTGAAAGATCAGTTCAGGACATAGGACTTAAGAATTTCTAAGACAGAAATTCTAGATTCTTTTCTCTAGTATGTGCAATTTAGTTGGATGAGTCTTCTGGATAAATAGAGCAGGACTAGCATAGTGTAGGAAGCTAACTGCTATCGTTTTTCACAGACACAAGACTAAAACTGTGACTGGATGATAACTTTTCTCTGTGGGCACTACTATCGTGTAGCACATGTTTTGGAAACGACTCCTATGGTTTAGCTTCAACTGGGGACACAAACTGGTGTTTATTGAAGTTATTAGAAATTCTGTTATATGTTTGCTGGGACAGGACTGCAGATGTTTAATATTTGCATAACATGGTTTTTAATTTGAATGTTTGAAGTCAGCTTAATGAAATAGGCTTTTCATTTCAAGCTAACCACTTTGGTGCGTAGCTTTAACTTCTCAAAGAAAAACAAAGCAAAACTTTAAAAATGCTGTCTTTCTAATGTACTTATAATGTTTCTATTACAGCGAAGATTGAAAAATAAAGAAATAATTCGATTAGATGAAGAGAGACAAAAAGAGGCAGAAAAAAGAAGAAAAGAAAAAGAAGAAAAGCAAGATGAACAACTTAGACTATATCTTGAGAAGGAAAAATTAGCAAAGATGGAAGAGGAAAAGAAGATGGTATGCTTCAGTTACTTTCTAAGATACAAATATTTTTTTCTAACTTTTAAAAATGACTGTTTTAAAGAGAGAGAATGATTTCTTAGACCTCTGCCAGAATTGCTCCCCTGTTAGTCTCCCCAGCTACAGTATACTTAGCACACGTGGAGAACAGCTGATTGAAAAACCAGACATACTACAGTGGCATGTTTTCTTGCTGATCAGGTTTACATTAAAAATACAGTAAAACCATGTACATACGAGTCAGCTGCACTCTATATTTGATTTTTAAATCTGCTGTGAAGTTCTGTGGCCTGCTTTTGTTGAGGCCCAAACACAAATTAAAAAGTTACGTAATTTAGAGGACTGGAGGGGACTGTTCATCATCAACAATGATGCTCTTTGTGATTTATTTATTTTCCTTTGACCTGAATGATATACAAGTCCATCACAGAATTTTGACAGACAAAATCTGTGTAAAGTACAGAACTGTTTTTCTTCTATATTTCTACATAACATTTCTCTTAAATGGACAAATACAATGGAAGTGACTAGAGGAAAAAAAGAAGTATAACTTAATCATAAATGAGTGAAAAAAATGCATCACAAAAAATTAGTATTTTTTTTTCTAGGGAGTAAATGAATTCACATGAAATAAGTTTTGCAATCATTTTATGAGGTTAAAAGTTGAAAGCAAATTAAATACAAAAATATTTCAACACATAAATAAATCATTTTCCTGTCAAAGGAAACATATTAACAAAATTCTTCCTGTCCATAATAGTTCTTTAGAATCTATAGGAATGTATTCTATCTTACTTTTCTCCTTGCAGTTCTCAAGGCAGCCATCTCCCATCATTCCTGCTCTTCAGAACAAATCAGGAAGAAAAGAAGAGAGGATTCCATCTGCTGAAAGCCATCTATCTTACTATACACAAGTATGATTTTTCTAGTCAGCATATACTTATTTGTGTAAGACAGTGAAGTGTATGAAATCCTACCAGGTTTTACCTGTTTGCCAGCTTGTTCACTGGAATGACTAGAGACAGTGTTTATTATTAGCCAGTCTTATAGCTGTGAAGTGTAATGTCCAATTTTATTCAAAACGTAAGAATGTTTTGGGGTGTCTTATTTTAATTTTTTTTTTTTGCATGCACGTTTTCTGTAGAGATGAGCACCTCATTTTTTGAGGAGATGCTGTGTTCAGCTTCCCAAGGGTCTAACAGTCCTTGCTATCCAGCCAATGGAATTGATCATCTTGCTCTGTGCTGGTGTGGCCTCACCTCAATTACTATGTACACTTTTGGATGCTACGATATAAGAAGGACGTAAAACTGTAATAGAGCCTCCAAAGAAGGGCAGCAAAGATGGTGAAGGGTGTGGGAGGGCAGTTACTGAGGTCCCTTGGGTTGTTCAGCCCAGAGCAGAGCAGGGACTCAGAAAATAACTTAGCTCAGGCATGAAGTTTAATCTCGATTTCTAGCTGTGCACATTATTTTCTATTTCTGAAGATACAAAAATATAATAAATCCTAATACAATTCACCTTTCTTTTTTTTGCATCATAAATGAGTTATAATAGTGGTCCCAAGACCACTCATTTCTTTCACTTTATTTAATCTTTCCTGTGACAATTTTGTTTTTAATTCTTCCTGTGAGGAGTAGAGTAGAATAAATAATTGTGTTATTTGAATGTCAGGCTACGCTTCTGACATTTTATTGAAAACTGTTTTTTAGTGAATATATGTATGAACCGGGCTAAAAGTTTTTTTTAAATTATTTTGCCAGAAAATGATACAGTGCAATTTCAGAAAATGTTTTAAGTCTTATTATTTAAAACTATTGTTTTCCCAATATGTTACGAACGTTCTGGAAGAAGGTTGGTTTATTTGTATGTCTTTGCAGCACTTAGTATAGCTGTGTCCAGATCTCTGAGTAGTGTCTTGTAAGTATTATCATAATGACTTGATTTATACTTTTAAAGATCAGATTTAAAAAACAAAACAAAACAACAACAAAAACCCACAAAATAACCCTACGTATTAACAACCTGTAAGGTCACTATTCTTTCTTCCAGTAACTGTGGTAGTTAATATTAATTGGGCGTAACTACATTTTATTTCCTTATTTTATTTCTGTTATAGTTGTTTACTTTGACACATTAACATTTCATATTCATTATGATCACTAGGATCCTCCACAGCCAAGGGTTCCTTCTCCACCTGTCCCTGCTAGAAGAAACCAGTTGCGTGCACTTGGTAGGTATTGCCTTTATTGCAAGTTCACTTTCTGTTACAGTGGAATTGGTCTCAGTTACAAATCTAATTTCTTTCCCTCAAAGGAATTCTTAGGAAGTTTGAATTTTTATGTATGTACTTTCTCTGTGTTAGTTAGTATTATCAGTGTATTGCTATGGTATGTGTGAAGTATTTACACATATATATAATTTTATATATAAAATATTGGAATATATAAATTATATATATAATATATATATAAAATATTGGAATCTTTCAGTCAGGACTGTGGTGACTAGTTCTGTGACAGAAAGTTGCAAAATGGGAGAGTTTTGCATTGGCAGAGTAATTAATTAGACTAACAGTCTGTAGAGTATTTCATTCCTGATTCTTAAATTCTCCTTTCCTTCGTTTATCTGCCAAATTCCTCTTTGCTTTCACTGGTAGTTTTAAAATTCAGACATGCAGGGAGGATCTTCTTTGCTCTCTCTTGATATATTGGTTATATTGGCAAATAGTGGGTAGAAAGCAGTATTTTTTCATCTGATACTGTTTTACAAGTATAAACTAAAACCCAGATAGAATATAACAGTATTTGCGTATTTGTCCTATAAGTGCAGTCAGTACTTGGGTCCACTGTGGGGAGAATATTGCTCTTGCACTGTACAGAAAGAAAAGGGGTTCTCGATACAACTCTTGGAAATTGAATGACAGACCATCTGTGATGAGAGAAATTAGGAAATATGAATTAACGCATGTGTTGGAGGATTTAAGCTAATAAAACTTGCTTTCCTGCTAGGTTCTGGACGTAGGCCAAAGTAAAAGGTAAAAGATGGTCACCAAGATTATTTAGTGTGTTACTTGGAAAACAAGGAATTTGTAGAACTTTTAACTTTTGGAGGAATGCTGTCCTGACTGCAAACAGACAGCTTAGACCCAAAGTAGGTTTAAAAAGTCAGAATGAACACACTAGAAGTAGGTGTTGAAGTCAGAACTTTTTAACAGTTAAGAGACTGCACTAGGCAGATCGATCTCTCTCTTTTAAGCTATCCGGTGGGAGTCAGGAAACAGAAATGGGTTTTATGGGCTGATACCACCTCAGCTCCTGTCTTCTGTCTCTAAGGACTGTACATTTGCTAATAGCAAAATAAGGCTATTTGCTGGCAGTACCCACTTGCCTCATAGCTTTTCCTGTTTGAAATACAGCAAAACATTTCTATTGAAGTTGGGATGCTTTTTCCTTTAGTGGTGATCTGGTCCTTCTGCTGTCTTAAAATACAAGCTCTGCCCTAATTTCTAGTTTACAAAATGCATGCGTTTATATAATCCTTGTTTTAATTAACAATTTATCAGCTTTTTTTCCGCCTCACATTTCTGAGGTAGGCGGAAGAGTGTCTCTAGCACTTTTTAAATTATTGGTGTTAAATTCCAGAGGAAAGAAAGAATGTGATAAATGAGTTATCAGAGATGAGGAAACAGCTTCGTAGTGAAGAGAGGCGGCTGCAGGAACAGTTGCTAAATGTGGCTAGTGATGATGATGTACCAATTACGCGGTAAGAATTTCATCGTAATTTTTAAAAGTTAGCTTTTGCACAGTAACTCAAAGCTACTGTATATTAGTAGCTAGTGTTAGTTGGCTAATATACATGAGTGAAATGAAAACATAAGGGCATACCTAAACTTGTATATAAAATTCTCTTCATTTTTCTAATGTATGTCGTTGGTTGTTTTTTTCAAGAATCTTTCTAAATTTTAGTGTAAGAGTGGCTGTACTGGTAACATTGGAAGTTATAATAGTCTTGGAGAATGCTCCAAAAACAGATGTCAAATGTAGGATTTCATTGAATTGCCTTTTTTCCTAGACCATGACTTGTATCTGGAGACTGCATTATCTGATGAATAGCATACTGCTGTGGAAGTACTTATTTCCTTATAGAAAATCCTGCCTCTTTGATTTAAAACTTTTTGGTTTGCTTCCAAAATGTATTAGGTAATCATACCAATTAGTTGGAAAAGACTCATCAGATCAGCAGTCTTAGTTCCATTCCATAAAGTAAGAGGATTTTTTTTTTTTGTTTCAAATAGATTATCCCTTCTTGTAACGCAATATACAGTGTCATTATTTTCAAAATTATTTTCCTATTGCAATAGCTTTATTTAAGGAATTATAAATATACTGTATGAATAAAGGATGTAAGTAGTATTAATTTATGTTTTCATGGAATTCGTGAATATTACAGTTTTAAACTATATTTTGTTTTACGCATTTCTCAAGTGGGAAGAGAGAGAAGAATCCAAAAGACATATTTGAAATGGCCAGGCTTCGTCTGCAGGCTCCAGTAAGGCGACCTTCATCCAGGGATGCACAAGATCCCATCAATATACAGAACATCTGGGATTTTAATGAACTTAAATACAAAGGCAGGTAGATCTTCTTGTTGAGGAAGAAAGGTTGTGAAACATCTGTTATTATCTTCCATGCTACCCAGCATTTAAAGACAAAAGCAAAAACCGGCCACTTCACAGCTTCTGCCTGTACACAACACACTCTGTGGACAGCGTTTTGTATGTGTGTGTGTCTCTTTGTGTGGCCATTTCTTCAAGTGTCTGCAGTTTAACTGTTGATATATAGATACTGCACCATGAGATGGTGGCTGTGGCCGGTCACTGCACATCCACCTGACATTTAGTTGATGGGGCAACCTTTCAGAATTTTTTTTATTAGCATTTATAGGCACACAGTATGTGGTCTTCTAAAGAATACATGTAATTTTGATTTAGAAATGTTTTTTTCTTTTTCAAAATAATGGCAAACTTGTATTAAGTTTGGATTTATATAACACCTTGGAAGCTTTGTTAAATTGTTTATTATATGATTCAAGCCAGTCACGTAAAATTTATAGTTAGATTTTTAGAAACTCTCTAAATTTCTAATGCCTTCTAGATTTTGGGGGAAGAAAGTATTACTCTTTTTCTATAAGGGCCTCGTAACTAGATATCACGTCCTGAAATTAAACAAGAGCTCAAGCTTTTTCAAGTGAAGGTATGTTGACCTGCATCTCTTACATCTATCGTAAAGAGTGATATTATAGTGCTTTATAACACTCTGGGAAAGAGTACACCTATCCTTCATTAGTTCTGCTTCTGGAGTTGGGCTACTTCCCTGTCACGTACATGAGGTCCAAAAGAGATTTGGCATTGTGATATAGAATTATCAGTCAGGACATGCACCGAGCTTCCAGTCCTCGCTTCCTGGATACATTATGCGTTTGGTAGTGTGATGTTATTCAAAGTAGAGTGAATTTGATTTTTACTCCCCAACAAAATATGATTCTGTGTAACTTTGTTTCTACTCCGACAGAAAAAAATATTTTTGGTATTGTAGTAAAGTTATAAAATCATTGCTAGGGTGGCTCATCATATTGGTCATTGTCACCATTTAAAAAAAATGTTTCTTTTGGCTTTGTATCTGTATGTGCTTCTTCAAAGATGTTTTTCAGAAGTATTAGTTTAAATCAAAATTTAAATTTCCTATTTTGGTTCTAGATTCTGAAACACGCATAGGCTTGAGACACATGTACCCTGATCCTCCAAAAGATGATCAGACTCTAGAGATTCAACAGCAGGCACTGTTGAGGGAGCAGCAGAAGAAACTTGACAGAATGAGAATGAGGAGAGAAACAGGAGGTAAGGAATGAATGGACCGAGATAATTTCAATGATTTTGTTTATTGTTTTTGTATTTGGTAAGTGTTTAAAAAATGCCAGCTCTAGTTTTATTTCCTTGAGGTTCACTGTCAGCACTGCAATACAAAAGAGTAAAGCAGCAGAATGCTGAAATTCTGGCATAATGTAGAGCATAGAAGTATTGAATGACAAATTTTATTAGTGTGATTCTCTATTTCTCCTTGCTTCCCTGAAAGTAATTTAACTACCGTTTTGTGCTTACTTCAGAAAAATGCAAGAGAAAAGTAGGTTGGTAACTATTTCATAAGGAAAAACGTAGAGGAAAAAAATCTATGATTTGTGTTAAGTGTTAGCAGGTAAGTTGCTTACGGCATTTCTTCAGTTCTCACTGAAGAAGTAGATGGCTTTGAAACTGAATTGGTTAAATTGCAGCCACTGTGGTCTGCTTTGTCTCTTTTTTCTGCTTTTTGTAATGTATTAGATTTCTCTTATTTTCAGTCATGATTTCACTGTTTCATAGTTTCAGAAATCTGTATCCTTAAATAGGTTTTGCTTTAGAAACCACGCGTAAGATGTCATCACGGGCTTGAGGTTCTGGAATTAAATGTTCATTGTCTTGCTTGACAGAAATCATCCTATTATAGTAAAATTTTAACAGCCTAGCGTAGTAAAATATTTTTGTTGTGTGTGACAACAGTAGTGACAAATAAATGTAATGGCCTGTTCTTGCATGCTTTGCTTAACTCCAAATGCAGTGTTCATTCAGATATCTTTTACAGTCACGGAAGAGTAGTATCCCAAGTTATTTTAGATATTCTTTAAAAATAGCATGAGAGTTGCTTCAGCCTTTTCAAAAGTTGTAGTTGCAGCTATACAAATGACACTCAAAACCGAGTTAAGATACAAATTTCTCAGAAAAGGTTCGTCTGTGCATTTCACACTGGCCCTACTAAATTTCTGAAAATGAAATAAGTTCATTTCTGCGGTGAGTTAGCCTTGTTTAGCAGCTAACTCCCACACAGCTGCTTTCCTGCTAGCTTTCTGCCTTACCCTCACCTCCTTGGCAGGATGGGGTGAGGGGGAAAGTAGGGAAAACAGAAAGGAAGAAAGCTTGGTAGTTGCATGAGAGAACAGGGAGATGGCCAACCGGTTATTGTTACAGGCCAAACAGATCTGTCTTGGGGAAAATTAACATAATTTATTGTCAATTCAAATAAATATTTAATTACTGAGGTGGGGCAGCAGGAAGCAAACGATAAACATTAAAAAGCTTTATGGAATACGTAAAATTGTGAAGTGCAAATATGGAAAATATTTAGGAAAGTTGAATGCCTCTTACTATTGGTCATGCTTTGAGGCTTGATGGTGTTGTTGCCAGTTAATACACCCATAGGTGAGAGAGGTTAACAAAATAGACACCAAGATGTAGAAGGTGAGAGTTACTTGAAGGGTGTTTTATTTAGTACCCTGGGAAGCACTGCAAGTTTTCCTGTTTCTTGAACAGACGTTTTGGTGTTCAAGTGATGTGTGTAATACTGCTTAGGTATAACAGAACATCAGTCTCAAATAAGCCCATCTGTAACATCATCTGAGCTGATTACAAGTTCTTTGGTATCACATAACGTCTAAATTGTGTGTATAGGGTTGTCTTCAGTCTTGCCCTTTCTAGGATTGACTGAAACGATGAAAAAGAATTTGCTAGCTTCAGCTGAGAACTGTTCTTGATTTTTTTTATTTTTTCTCCATTCAAGTATTTTTTAATAGGCCAGTCTGAGAAGGCTTCAATCTAATGTTGTCTGGAGAGGAACCTCCACCAGCTAGAAAGCAAATCTGCCTTTCTTTCATTAATTTTAAGGATGAACAGTCATTTTAGACATAAGCTAATGCTAAATGGATAATGCAAGCTTGAATGGTTACAACCTAAACAGGCATTTCCTGCGACAATTTAGATCAGTTACCCAAGCAGCTGATTTTTAAAACTACTTCCCACTGATGCTTATGGAGGATCCTTGAGCAGCCTTTCCTCTCTCTCAATCTCTCTTACTGCTTTACAACATCATTTAACTTTATAGCCTGTCACTGTGTACTGAGCAAGGTAATTAATTAGTTACCATGTTATCTCTGTATTTCCAGTTCATTTTCCTCAGAGACAAGTTCCTCGTCTTCCCCTCACTGAAAATAGATGAGCGGTTTTATTGTCTGATTGGAGGCAGAAAGGAAGATGAATTAAAGCAATATGTGTTTTTGTACCGTGGGTGAGATGCCATATAATAGGCTTTAGTGGCAAAGGCTTGCCTGTTTTCCCACACTGTATGGAAATGTTCTTTACCTTACATGCTTTATATATTATCTTTTTTTTTTCCTCTTTACATAAAAGAAATATTTGGACTGTTAGTGGAACCTGAAAAATTAGTAGTTTTTTATGTCCAAAATCTTTTTAAATGCTTGCTATGCCTCTATAAACAAGGCAGTCTTTTTCAGTCTTCTGGATGACTATTTTTTTGGGGGGACGGGAGAAGAGGCACAGGAGGAGGTTTGACGTAGTTGTGCTGAAGCTCTGGGCTCTGCTTGACTGGAGTGCCTTACCGGCAGTGGGCTGTTGGTCAGTCCGGGAGGAGCGAGAGCCAGCGTGCTGGGGTTTGTGATGCTAGGCAGAGGGTCAGGTGCACACCAAGTAAGTTTGCTAGGCACAGTTGCAAGAAATAGGAAGCGCATTATTAAATATTTTGTTTGAAGATTTTAACTGAAATTTCTCCTGGTGCCTGGGCTAGTGTGTTGGTTTGATGGCTTAAGCCACGCTACCATCTCACAAATAGAGGTTTTTCTTATTATTCAGACAACACACGGACTTGAACTATCTATAACAATTGTTTACAGCATTGTTGTAAACATAGCACTGAACTAGTTCTTACTGTTGCATTATAGAGAACTTTTTTCAGAAATCAGTACACTTTGGTGGGATTTTAGCATGTACCAAAGCATGATTCTGTCTTCTAAAAGAATTGATTTTCAATAGTAACAAAAGTAGTTATACTTCCTTCTGCTGGAAAATTTGTTTAAAGTCAACAAATCAGGTTTTGAGCAATGTGAGGAGTGGCTGATTTTGTTAGCTGCGAGCCACATTGTTCTGGTGTGAGAAGTGTGCTTGCTGTTCGGGAGAGACCGACAAATCCAGCCCTAACAAGGGCAGGCACGTGCCCAGCGTTCTCAGAAATAATATACTACTGAATTCTGTTTGATTTTTCTGATGATACTTAAATTGACATAAGGAAACTGCCATGAACGCTGCATTCAAATGTTTTTAAATGATTCATCAAAATGGACATAATTTTAAAGAAAGCTGTAGTAGTGCATATTGTTTGTGTCTTTTTTGGAAATATTCCAAGTTTTATCAGCATATTATGTGTTGGTATTAACTGTTTTTCTGCCAATATTGCAATTTTGTCCCTTGTCCATATGGTTCTTGACGAAGAAGATGATTCTGCTTCTGGCTGTAACCTACAAACCATGGGACTGGTAAGAATAAAACAGCTTTGTTTTTTTTAATCATATTACTTTGCTTTTTTCAAGTGTGAGCCATAATTGTTAAATTCTGTGGCTTATGCAGAATTTGGAGGAAAGAATTACAGGCAAGTAACAAGACGACAAGCTTATTTACTTCTCTTCCTTGCTAATACAATGATTAACAGCTTCTTTAAATTTGATGTACAAGTTGTTTATCTTTGTATACAGAGATAGTTTGCTACTCTAACTTTTTATTTAATATTCATCAGTACTCGCTTTGTATTCATGTGATCTTAGATTGCTGCTGGGGGCGTGAATTAGTAGCAAAAGCCAAGCCAGTAGCAGTTGCTGTGAATTTGGATGACTCAAGTGATTCACACAGCAGTAAATAATTAGACCCGGTGTCTCAGATTAGATGTTTATTTTCTGATGTAGTGAGAAGAGCACAATAAAGTGCTATCAGTTTGGAATTTTTCACTAACCCAACTACAGAAGAGCAGAGTTCAGTGGTGTCTCGTGAGATTGTGGGACTGGACAAGATAAAAGACTGTGCAAGAGCCAAGCCATTAGCCTCAAGGATAATACTGTAACCATATACAGAAGTGAAACATTATTTAAATAAAACAAAACCCAAACCTTAATGCATTTTTAAGCTGTAAATTATTACCTGAAATTCTCCTTCAGAGCAATGATTTACCGTAACAATTTTCTCTTGTTCCATTTCCTCTGATAGTTTCCATTACTTTGATTTTGGTGTGATTTTCAACATAAATTTTCCTAGTAGAATTTCTGTAACAAATGGTTGCAACTATGCAATGAGCTGCAGGCCGTGCTCTTAAGTGCTTGTTATTACTATGAAGATATCAGCTATTTTAATGCCAGAGATTGTACGTGGTGGGATTAGTGAAACATAAGGAATCTTTCTGCGTTTTATCAGAAGTTTGTACAAACCTTAGAAGCTGTCTTTAGGTTTGCACCTAGCGTCGACTTCTCTGAAACACAAGCAGAGTGACTAGGATGCATTTATTGGTAGGCACGTGGGTTACACAAATCACCACAACAGCGGCCATGTGTAGACGATTTCAGCAACTGATGTTGCTACAGAAAGTCAAAAAACTAATGCTTACAGAGAACTTAACTATATTTTTAAAATGTATTGTTTTATAGCTATAAGGTAAAGCCTTTATAGCCTACAGAGCACTGCATAGCTGCTATTTATTTTGCAGAACTTCAGCAAATGTTAAATTTCTATTATTTATCATTAGGCCTCCAAATGATACGGTGACGTCTGATTTGGCATGTTTTCTGTTTCCCTTTTGTAGTTCAGAAATGACTCTGACGAGTTCTTGAAAAATTCCCTGTTGGAATCCGACAGCGCTTTTATTGGTGAGTTTATAGCTCTCTCTAACCGTAGGATGATGCATGTACAAACACGCCATTTAATATAATGATGTTTCTCTACAATGGTTATTGCTACTTTAAAAGTTGCAGTGGGTACAGCAATTGTGATTTTTAGTGTTAGAAAATTACAACTCCACATAAAAATGTAGATCTTTATGGGGTTGTACTGCAATAAATTTGTGTAGATCACGCCTAAAATTAATGGTGCTGCTAAGTAGCCTCGCACTACTTCACATCTTTTCATGAGAAAGCATCTTCCTTTATAGTGCTCTGATTGGGATGTTAGCCTTGTTGAGGAACTTTATCTGTTCTGATTTTGTGGGATGTTTTTTGTGGGGTTTTCTGGGTTTTGTTTTTTAAGTAAAAATCAGAAATGAAACAAAAAACCAGTCAGCTCAGGTCTCTAAGTGCTATTTTTCCATTAATAGGTATTACAGTGCCTTGAAATTCTCTTCTGTCTTCTATGGGAAATAATCTTACAAGGTTTTTTATTCTTTGCTGTCGGGGAGATGCAGTGGGTTCCTGCAAAAGCTTTTTAATGAAACTAGATAAGTTTCTATATACTGATGATTACAATCTCTGGATTTCCTTAAGAGCAGGATTTTTCATTTGAAATGTATTTCATGCAGGTGCTGGAGTGCACAATAGAACCTGGCATTAGGAAGGGCCCAGGCTTTCAGACTTTTTCAGTGCATTCGGTACTCTCTTTAGCCTGCATTAGACTCTTCAGACTGGGAAATACTAATTGTTATCTACTGCCCGAACGATGAAAAGGTGTTTAGTGTCCCTTGATACGAGGGTCTGGAATCTGGCGAAATATCCTGTGTCTAATAGTAGCCAGAAGAGGTGCCTGGGGAAGAATATGAAGAGGTCAGGCATGTAGCAGCATTGCAAAGTACTTCAGCTTCCAGTGACTCGTAGCTCAGGGGCTTCCTGAGTCAAATGTGTTTGTAGTTGGTAAGTCACGGTAAGCTGGGTCTTCAGCAGGTTGTCTGCCGTGAATTGGGATCAGCATTTCCGAATCCCTGTGGCTGTTTAACCTCAGCACTATGGTGTGGATGAACTTCCACATCTTTCACTGTGTCTCGCGTGAAGTATCTCCTTTCATCCGCTTTGAAGCTGCCACCTGTGCAACGTGGTGCTCCTTGTTCCTTTATTAGCCGCTTTCACAAAGGTTCATGGATTTTTATAGTCCTCATTCTTATCCCCTTCTCCTCCCTCTCCAGTCGATTTCTGCAACTTAGTGAGGTGACGGAGTTAATGTAGGATACTAGTCACACCTTTTTTTTTTTTTTCCCATAAATCTTTTATTGGTGTTAAAAACCATGTTCTGTGGACACTGACAGAAACTTTTTACTCTGTGCTATTTGGGTTTTATGAATAGCTGCTGGAAATTTGAATATGAATCTGGTGACTTCCATCCCTGAAATGAAGATAAAAAACTGTCATTATCTGTGGGCTACCTGCTCTGTGGATTGCGGTGCTAACGTTGTCTGGGGGCCCTTTGTGAAGCAATTTTACATGTGGTGGATTTTAATAATGCTTTTCATTTCCTAGGAAAAGCAATAACACTTTTTTTTTTTTTTTAACATGAGATTAAAATTTAACTCAATTTGGTAATAGATAACAGCATTGCAAATGAATTTGTCTTTCCTACAGTCAGAAATCTCAATCAGGAATAAAGAGGTTTATCATTTTTTTTTTGCATTTTTTTTGTCGCTTGAAACCCTACAATTCGTTAGTGTTAATGCAGTGATTTGAAAGCATGGCTGCACAGCAGAAGGAAAGATGCTTAAAGGACCTAGTAGCATCTTACACTGACAAAGCACTAGGGGGAAAAAAATAAATACTTCTGTAGCTCGTAGTTTGTTTCCGTTGCGATAAATTCACATACCAACTGTGGTACTCTAATAGCACTGTCATGTTATCGTGTAACTCAGATTCTGATAAATGCATTGTTAGCCACATACCCTTCAAAATTATGCTTTGTGCTCTACCTCCGGTGAAACTGGGGGGAGGTAGAAGAGGAGAAGGGACTAAAATCTTTATTTCTAGGAGAAAAAAAAGGTAATATGAACTTTTTTTTTAAATTACCTGTTTTTGTGTCTATGAACTTCCTTGTTATTAGTAGAGATCAAATCTGTTTTTCAAAACATAAGTATTGCGGTTTTTAACCATAAAACGTTAATTTCTAAATTTAAGTTGAAGGTTGTTGAAACTCGTGAATAATGAAATATATTTCATAAAAATTTTATTTTGAAATTGCTAGCCAATGAAAACAAACATTATTTCCATGGTTTTTAATGTCACAACGTCCATTAAAAAATAATAAAACGAATACTGCAGAACTGTTCTTTAGTGTGTGTGCATCTGTATGTACATACATATTCAGCTTTTTTTTGTTAACTTACTGTGTCATACTAGACTAAGAGCCTTCCCAAAACATCGTTTCATTGTCACGCAGAGTAATTGGTGGCAGTGGGTTCTGTATTGTCATTGTCATGCAGGATCCTTCCTTCTTTGGGGAGGCTGTGTTTACTGCGGTACGAGAGGGACTGAGCTAGAACATGGATCCTGCTGACTGCGCCCAGCCAGCAGCAGAGCCACAAACCAGCACTCAAGCAGCAGCTACTGGTGCAGGAGAAAAAAATACCGTTTTGAGCAGTTTGCATTTGAATTAGTTTCCAGAATTAGTAAAGGGAGGGGAAATCAACAAGATAGTGTGAAAGAGGCACATCACCTTTGGCTTCGTTTATATCATAAATATGGATTTAACCCCCACACACCACCGCTGTAATGTGAGATGTGATCAAAAATTTAGGATTTTTTTTTTTGTATGAACAGATTCTAACACTCTATTACATGAAAAAGCCAGGATATGACTAAGTTGTGATTAAGGAACTGATTACATTATCATAAATTCCATGCAACTTACTTACATACATAATTTAGTACACTTGTAAAGCAAATGTATTACTGAAACACTTTGCTGGTTTCATTCCACCCAAACATTCTTGCCATCTGATTATATCTTTCTCTGCTGTCAATTCGCGTCGTGTTCCCTCTTGTACTCACTTGAGCACTCATTGTTTCCATGAAAGGTCTAGGTATAAACAAGATATGGTGAAGTGAGGCGCTGGATTTTTGAAATGCCTGGTCTCTACGGAAGCTATTCCTTGCCTTTGCTTGAAGTTCATCCCTTGCTGCTGTTGTGATACCTTGGTCTTTTTTGTGCCTCTGGGTAGCACTGGTGCCATGCAAGAAGTCCTTGTTAAATATGTTCCTCTGATACCTGTGGTTAGGCCAAGCACAATATACTGACCTGTTTCAAAGCATAAACGGGTTTGAACACCGTGTAGAATTTTGATCTCTTTGAAAATGATTTCACCTGTCTTTTTGCAGGTGCTAATGGAGAAACATTTCCAGCCTTAGGAGAAGTTAATTTATCATCACAGCCTCCACCTTCTGCGAGGGAGAGGAGACGACTAAAGAAGAAAGCACTGGAGCGCACTGTAAGTATGATGACCAGATGGACTTAAATATGAAGGTAGAGCACAAATCTAACCTTGTCAGACAGCTCCTGTGGTTCCTTAGTGGCTGGATGATATGGGTACAGAGGGTGTACATGTATAGCTAGCTGCCCTTTAAAAAAGTGCATTATTGTGGTTTAACCTGGCAGGTAGCTGAGCACCACACAGCCATTGACTTCCCCCCCCGGGTGGGATGGAGGAGAGAATCGTAAAAGGTGAGAGTGTGAGAACTCGTGGGTTGCTGTAAGGACAGTTTAATAAGAAAAAAGGAAAAAGAAAAGAGTAAACAAAACAAGTGATGCCCAATGCGATTGCTTGCTGCTGGCCAAACGATGCTGGTCCCTGAGCAACGGGCAGCCCCCTGCCAACTGCCCCCAGCTGCCTCCAGCTTTATCATGCCCATACTCTGTCGGATGGTGTGGGACATCCCTTTGGTCACTGGGCCAGCTGTCCTGGCTCTGCCCCTCCTGGCTCCTGGGGCATCCCCAGCCTCCTCCCTGGCAGGGCAGCGTGAGAAGAAGAATCCTCGACTCAGTGCAAACACTGCTTGGCAACAACTAAAGCATCGGTGTGTTATCAACGCTGTTTTCCTCCTAAATTTAAAACACAGCACCATGCCAGCTAATAATATGGAGAAAATTAACCCTATCCCAGCCAAAAGCAGCTTTACTGAAGGATTTGTGCATGTTTGTGTTTTCTGCAGGAAGATGTTCCACGAGACCAGACCCCACTGCTGCAGCCTGACACCTTTTCTTTGCACTCCAACTTCAGCCTTGATGTTGATCAGATGAAAGGCAAAAATGAGGAACGATTGCGCAGACTGACTGAACTCCAGCAGAAGTCTGCTCACTTAGGTATGCTCTGTGCATTAAAGCCGATGTGGTAAATACTAATATTAAGTAATTACATTAGTTAGAGGATCAAATATTAACGTACTGCCTGTAGTTAACAGAGAGCAACTGGCTCAAAAAGGAATTATTTATAGAGTGCTTTAACTGTTGCAAGAGGTTGCCCAGAAAATTTCAACAGAGTATTTTAGAGTAAAGTTAGAAGAGTAACTCCTTTCTGATCAGCCTGGAGAGGACTGTGGTACAGGCAGGACTTGTACCTGTCCTGCATATACCGCACCTCATGTGGCAGTGTGTCCCTGCTACCAGGAGGATTTCCATATCCACCTGCAGAGCTGAAATGCTACTGGAAAGAAATCAGACTTCTGACTGATGTTGACCCAGCTGATGCATTTTGTGCTAATGAATTCTTGCATATGAGACTGAAATCTCTTTTTTTTTTTTTTTTCCTCAGTAGGGCAGTTGCTATGCTGTCTAGGTAATTACAGTATCGGTATCCTTTTTCTAAACTTAATGAGAGTGTAGATGCTGGCAGTTTTTTCTGATTCTGTTGCTATGGATACTCTTGCAACCAGTTCATTTTTTTGTTTATTATAACCATTTTGCTGTGATTTTTCAGTCCTTAAAAAAAAAACAAACAACCCAAACCACCATTCATATTCATTGCTTTTGTATTCTAAACGAATGTATTACCCAAATGCCTCACTAATTTTAGTCCATCCAAACATTTTTGCCCTGTGAACTTCTTTTGCTTCTCTGCCTTCATTCTCTATTACCTCTTCTTCATAGTTGTTCTTACTTCCAGCTGCTGGAAAATTTAAGTAATTACTTTATCTTAGGTTCCCACTGCAGACTAACTTAACCCTTTGTCGTCTTGTCCGCTTCTGGTCAAGCATCATTCCCCAAAACCTGGGACAAGTTTAAAGGTGCTGTGGTTATGGCATAACTGTGCTGGGAAACACCAACAACTGGAACAGTCTCCCTGGCATCATCCATTTTCACAGATGGGCGGTCTGTGTCGTACAGCGGTGTCCCCTCTAGAACTGGCCACCAGTGTGTGCTGCCTTGCTGTGTGAGGCCATAGCGACTCCGCGCCCTACAGCAACGCCTATTTCAGTCCTTAGCGCATGGAGGTGGAAGCCTCTTTCCCTTGAGTTTTCAGCAGTATGCTGGCAGGGTTGCTAGGTCTTCATTTCAGGCTTAATAGCGGCTTCTTGGCAGTATCTGCAGTGTGTGTTACATCAGCTCACAGCATCACTCTAAAGTGGTAATGAACCCAAGTTCAAAGGGCAAGGGTCTTGTCTTTTCCTTTTTTTTTTTTTTTTCTGTAGATGGCAGATAGCTTACCACGTATGCCTTTTAGAATGGCATTGCCTTAAGATTATTAGCTGTGCTGGAATGCGATGTGTAGATTTATTTGCATTTATGCTGTTTACCAGTGTTAAAGTATTTTTTCTTGGGCTTAAAGAGGCTGTCTCTACAAGAGTGGCCGTAAGGCTGTAATGTAATGGCTTTATATTTATATATGCGCTGGCAGATTTGGCTCCTCTCTGCAATAGGAGGCTTTACGAAAGCAAGAAGTCGTCTACCAGGTGCACTCAGGTTCCCTGTACCGGCCCTGTGTCACTCTGACAGGGGTAGGAGTGGTTGGCATTAGACCTGGAAGGCCTGCAGGATGCACTGACTGTGCTGGGCCCAGGTCCCCAGAAGATCAGAAATGCGTGTTAAGTAGAAACAAACGTAACTTGAAGGCATTATTCCTCATGCCTTTATTCCGGATGACTAAGCACGTTCAGTGTGACAGTAATGTTGTGACTAGCTGTGTGAAGCTTGTTCTCCTTCAACGTACCCTCGTTGCTTTCCTCCCTCAGGTGACAACGTTTCCTTAGGAGAAGCGGAGGACCTGTTGAAGCGCACGCCCTCCAAAGACGGCCAGCGGCCCGGTTCTGATGACTCCATTGCGACAGAGCCCTGGCTGCGACCTGGCACGTCGGAAACGCTCAGGAGGTTCATGGCTGAGCAGCCGAGCCCAGCAAAGCTTTCCCCCGAGAACACGTTACTGCTCAGCTGGCAAGGCCTCTCAACGGCGCATGGCTGAACACAACCCGTGTCGGAACCAGCTGTGCCTTTCCACGGAGAACGGCCTGACCCGGCCCGTCACTACTGCACTTTTACGGTCTCTCGTAGGGGTAGTTCTGTTTTACGTAAATAGTGTGGAGCTCTGTGCGTAATTTAAATGGTAGCAATAATGAAGAAACAGAAGCTGCAGCGTAATGGAGACTCTCAGAGCAGGGATGTTTTACACATCGTATCACAGTGGAATTGGAGTTATAGTCCAGTGGTTTTTGCACTTTTTATTCAAGTTAGTTTCAGCCTCAGAGATGATTTACCAGAAAAAACAGTGTGTGTGTGAATTTGATATTAAATCAAAGTTATTTTTTAGCTTTGTTTATAGCTGAACTCAAAAACTGTTTGGAAAGAGGAACCCAACAGCAGGGGTATAGTTTAAGCTTTTACCAAAAGAGTAAATAACTTGGGAGGAGGGCACTTGCTTTTCATAGTGGTGAGTTCTAGCCCTGCTCAAAAGGTCAGCAACAGTTTTATGGAGGAAAAAAAGTCTAGTAACATTGTATCTTATGTTTCTAACTCGTTCTGTGCTGGAAATGCAGATAGTGTTGCATATATTTAATTTATGTTTCTGATTTAAGAGTTAATAAATTATTTTGTTACTAAAAAACGTGAAAGACAACTTTAATTTTCATTTATCACTTGCTTCAGCTTACTGTTACTAACGAACAGACTGGAAGGGTAAGGCCATCTTCAAAGCAGCAGGAAAACCACATGGAAACATTGCCAAATAAAAGCACTGATATAAGCAAGGCAGCTGGGTTCTAAGAACTCCATAAACTGAGAATAAAGGTAAGGATGTGCCTGCTCTCATGGTTAGAAATTCCTGGCCAGAGGCTGAAGTTCTGACCAGCTGAAGAAAGAAAAAACACTTTGTAAAAATGAAATTTTTATTAAAAATGCCTTCTTCAAGCCTCTGTCCACGTGCTGAAAGGCCACGGCCGTCCTGTGATGAAGGCAGCTAAGAGATGCTTGCTTAAGGTCATGGTGCCAAGCGTCTTTGGGCGTTTAGCATGTTCCTTCCCAGCAAGAAGTGCCTCGTCAGTCTTACTGTCACTCATCAGCCAAAATGCTCGTCATGTCCATCAGTTGGGTATGACAGCAGTAGCTAGAAACACACTCGTCTTAGCCTAATGGGAGACCTAGTCCAGAGCATATACTATGTACCTCCGGGCTGCTTGATTCTGAATTTCCCAGAAAGGTAAGAATCCCAAAATAATTTTAAGCAAAAAGCAAACTTTTTACAATAATCAGAGCCCCTCATGCTGAAGCCCACCTTATGTGTCTCATAGGTCAAATATGTCACATGCCAGCCTTCCCCTGAGTTCTGATGCCTGCTAACGCTTCGGGTGCACTGCCAGTTGGGGTGAACCAGTCACTGTGTTACCTCTTGGTCCTTCAGAAAGGCTCCTCCCCAGCTTTCCTTCACCTTTTTCTGTGTGTCAGAAGTTCAGTTACTCTTGCTTGTCATGATTTGAGAAAGAAAAAGGTAGGAAAGTCTCATCTGCAAAATAAATGCTGCTACAACCCCCCCCTCCTTCCCTCCTGTTCAACATGAATAAAACAAGTATTCCTGACACCCAACCCCCTTTGCTGATAATGACTGTGGCTGTGAGCTTGTAGAGAGCTGCAGGTTGAACCTGAGAGCCAGAGCAGTCCATACAGTTTTGGCGCTTCAAGAACTAGAGAGGTAGGCAAAAGAGTAATAATACAGGAGTTCTGTTTTCAGTGAAGAGAAGACTAGACAGCTATTAGGAATCTTCCACTCAAGCAATAAAATAAGGTAGGGCATGAAAAGGCCATAAAGTAAAAAAAAAAAAAAAAAATCATTACTAAAAGAGGGAGTGCACAACAGAACAATAATGGGTTAAACCAAAAAAAACTCACCAAACAAAAGTGCAGAAAACCTACACCAAACTCCAGTAGCTACTGTACTCAGTGGCACTGCATGCTGAATCTTGAACACACATTTAAACAGGAACTAGGCAGATAACATGGCTACGATACACAAAGGGCTGGTAACAGCGCCCTGGCTAACAGTAACAAGAACACCTTGATAATGGTACCGAGACCACAGCTTGGTACAGGCGTGAGGGAGAGGAGGACATAATTAGGGATGGGACACTCTATACTTGCTCTAAGAATTATCAGTGGTCACCGGCAAGCAGGTGAGCAAGACCTCAGGTCTGGCCCAGTAGGTGGTGTAAAACAACCATTACACAGCAAATTGGAAAATAATTAAAAAAAACCCCTGCCCACTAGGACAGACTGTTCAATTAAAATGAATTAAACTCACCTCAGTTCTCCAGGATCAAGAAATTCAATTTGCTTTTGCTCCACCCCGATTAACATTATGAGAAAAGAACTACTCACAGGTCATGCCTTTTAATTCCCTTCACTGGCTCCTCCAGAGCTATTCCATTGCGCTGCTGACACCTGCTTTCAGAGCCTGCTGCAACACACTACATTTCACTCCTCTCTCAGTCCAGCAGGGAGAGACATTCATCCCACTTTGAGGTCAGGCTCCCTCACCTACCTTCTCAGTCTTCATGGAAGAACTCGCTGAAGAACAACCCGATTCCACTTTTACTTACAAAACAAAACACCCCCATGGCTGGCGTTTGCTCCTTGGAAGCATGAAAAGCACAGGAAGCTATAAAACAAGTGCTGTGGGTTAGACTGGTTTTGATTGCACTGATGAAAGAGTTCAAAAACTTTATTGACCTATAACCTGATTAGAATATGCCAGATGAGAACCAAATATTGTACAGAAAGTTGTACAGAATTTTTTTTTTACATAGAAAACTTTACATATCTGTACCATATACATTTTGTCCATCTGAAAAAAATTTCTACATCCATTGTAATACAGAATGCTTGACAATCTTGTCTTTTAACCATCAGAGCACAATTCACAGTATGAATACATTGCCAATAAATTTAACCATCCCCAAACCATGCCAGATTTGTTACTTGAATATATTCAACATTAAATTCTGTACATAAGAGTGAAATCTACATCAAACAAAAAACATGTGACAGCAGACACAACCTAGACTTGTTTGCAGTGATTCAAGTTCCAGTCCTTGAAGGATCATCATTTCAATGGCTCATTATATTGAAAAGCCCTAAAACAAGTATATTACAGGTAGTTATGTCAGTCGTGATATTTCTACCTCTGTTCTTGACAAAAGTCAGCAACACTAACTGCTGGGCTACAATGAAACAAAAACAAAAACAAAGAAAATCACAACCCCAAAAAAAGAAACCCAAACTTCTAGTGCATTTGGTAAACAATAAAGTGTTATGGGTTTTCAGCAAATCAATAATACAGAAATAAAACAATTCAGGAAGAACTGTATAGTGTTAACGAGTTTATATTACAGACCTGCATCTCTGTACATTTTTCACAGAAGGATGATTACCAATGTCTCAGACAGCCTGAGTGTGCAAAAATCTTAGAATAAGAATATCAGACATAGTTGCTAAATATCTTTTACCATGAACAATAATCTCCATTTTCTTTTCACTATAAACATTTTATCCTTCAAAATACAGCTCTCCTGAGTTGTACTTCTTGCAGAAGCTCAAACCTTTACATATATAGTTCTTTGGGTACATTTTCCTTTCACACCCTCCATAAACATCTGTTGCTATACTGCTGTCCAGGACAGTAAAGGATATTGCAGCCCGTGCTGACGAGAGGACTGTGCTAAAAACCGGCTCTACGCTCAGCATGAGCCAGGTAAGAGAAACCGATCGAGATAATCCATCAGGAAATAAAGGGACTGGAGTGTTGCAAGCCTTAATTTCAGTTGTAAGCATCTGTACCATTAATCCCTGGATACACACTGCCAGACAAAGAAACCATTGTTATGGATACCCAGACAGAACGGCTCAGCTACCTGGTCCTTTTATTTAGCTGAGGAGTACAAACTTCTGAACAGAGCAATACCCAGTCACTCTCTGCTACTGCTTGCTTATTGCAGACTCTTGTTCTGGGGGTTGGGATATCTGAAAAACCACACCAATCCGCAGAAAAAACCTTCGCAGAACAGCTCGAAGTTCAGGAATAAGATCAAACTGCATAATTTCACACAACAGGGGATAATAGAACGATGCATGAGCCTTGAACTGAGGAGAGAACAGACAGAAGAAGTTATTCTGATGCATCAATACACCTCAGAAGGCCTGTTCAAAGTGAAGAATTTTAAACACCTTCGCAAGTCGAGGTGAGAAAGCCACAATGACAAGCAGAAACATGGTTATAACTGAAGCTGGCAGTGCTAGAATAAAGCCAAGACGGCTGTGAAGAATTTTGACAGATGTGCACTAGCTACACACAGATCCCTATGAATCCTTGTTCTGCAAAGGAAGAATTTTTTCCTTGTCAGTTAGGTTTTTTTGCTGTAGTTGCCCCCCTCACTTAATATTTCAGAAAAGTTCTGTTAGAAATTGAGGGAGATCTAAATACAGATTTATTTAATCCATAATTGCTCTGGAGAAGGTCAAGGGGTCAACATGTAACACTGGAAGCAAAACCAGGAGTTATTTCCAAGTACTTTGAACAAAGTATCAGCCACTAATCCTTCTCCCCAGCATAAGGGGTAAAAGCAACTTGGGACACACATTTAAAGGATTTTAGCATCTTTAAAATTTTCTCAGACACGTTTTATTTTACCACTCACTGCATCCCAGTTCTGCACTGCAATCGTTGGTAACCATCAAGTGCTGTTGCAATGCAGATGTAGATTCCCACAACAAACACTGCCGATAGAGCAGCAGGAACTGTGCAAGTATGTGACTGTGTGTGATGAACCGGTCTCGAGCTCCTTATCACCTGAACGCCCACGTTACTTACCCTTTCATCACTTATCTTCAGGACTTTAGTCAAAAATAAGAGTAGCAGATTAGTCCAGGCTTCCCGATGGCTTTCTGATGTAAGAGTGAGAAAGTAACTCAGAGCCTCACTGCAGACACTGGAGAGAAAAGACAAAAACTACTAAGTAACATTTTATTTCCAGTTCTACTCCAGAGGGAGCTTTGGCTTTGTAACTACACCAGGGTAAAGCACTGGTGTGCAACAGCATCATTTTACGAAAAGTACTGTAAGCCTGACTATTAATAAAACGCAGTGATTTTGCTCAACTGAAAACCAAAGTCTTAGGACCTCACTGTTTGCAGATATACTTAATGAGGAGTATTTAAATGCATGTGACAAAATGATATGTAGACTTTAAAAATTAAGCTCATGCTGATGTAATTTGGTAGTTTTCAGTTTTGCTCCTTGGTTTATAAACCTTAAAATACTTCCATTGTGTTACCACCATGGTTTCAAGCCCTCTGTTATTCCAACAATTGCGTGAAGGACTTTGTAAACTAAAAATATTCAGGTGAGCCTTAGTATTCTAACTCATGAAAAACCAACAAGCCAAAAGCTTCTGTGTGCCCATAGGCTCCTGAAGGCCAGTGCTCATTTCTACAGATGAGAACAAACAGCATCAGTTCCCTGAAATTTCTGAGGTTACTGAAAGGAAAAAAAGCAGGCAGCAGCGTTTAGGTGATATTTCTTTTTAGGTGCTATTTTTTTTCCTTTTTAAAGAACAGCAATCTTTTACAACAATCCCTCACGTACCCACACGATACAAAAAAAGACTGTGATCAAACCTTTTTTCTCTCATGCAAAAGGTGTAAGATGCAAAAAGAACAAAAAGCAGAGACAACATTAGTAGCTGCAGGCGCCCCTCCACACAACGTAGAAGCTCTTAATATTAGCTGTGACCATCACCATATAGTGTTCGCTCTAGCAAGTTTACTGCAAACAAGGGTTAAAAAAAACAACAAAAACACATTCTTTTATACACCAGAGATAATATAAACAATTTCAGCTACGTGGCCCTTACTTTAGTAGTCTTTGCTGGACTTCTTCCCATGCACTGGTACGGCTTTCATCCATGTACATACGAAACAGGATGCGCAGCCCACAGGCAAGACTACTCGTCTCCTGTTTCAGAAGATTAGGCTTTGATTTGCCTTTGAAACCTACAGAAATTCAAGAGAATCCATTTAGATTTCTTATTTTCATCTTACCTTTTTCCTCACAGTTTCCTACCTCTCCTGAGTGTCTGCATATAGTTAGAAGAACCACCTTAATGTTTTATATATTATTATTACATATTTATATATTTTATATATTTCTATATTAATATAGCTAACTTTGGTGCAAGAAACAGATTAAACCACAGTGCTACAGAGATTCCATTTTAGATCTGTTTTGGAAAATGCCACATATTTCAAGTGTATACTTATAACTACAACAACCCTCCTGAAACGGTTTTAGGGTTTTGTACCTGCAGCTTGCAAACACAGGACTCACAACTACAGTGAGCGATCAGCTCAGCAGCTGTATACACTGAAAAGTAATGCAGTGAAACCTTAAAATATAGGAAATTAAAAAGGTATTTGCACCTGTACAGATGAGATCTCTCCTTAAGGATTTCTAAGGTCATAAATTCACAGCCTCATATTGAATATTACATTTCAGCATCAAAGCAATTTCTGACCTATTTTTGGGTTGAATTCAAAGCACCGTGAAATGTTCTTGCAAAAATATTTCTCCAAAGAGACTGACTCACCTGCTTTCCAGAGAGCGGTTCTTTGTTCATTGTTTGAATTAAACGCTTTAGCAAATCTGTGAGATTCCAGCAGACAATCGAGAAGTTTGAAAAGCTGCTGTGATGTTAGGAAACGATACATCCCTTGATCTTGTGTATCCACATGGACATCGAAGTCTACTGCATCTCTCTATTAAGAACAAAAGAGAGATTTAAAGTCACAATTAAAAAATGTCTTCATCAAGCTCTTTGATAAATTCATCCCACCCTGTTTTCATCTGTAGCTGTATTTAAACTTAAAACTGTATTAAGTTGTATCCACAGCCCAGTTACTGAAATCTCTGTGAACAGTAAATGTTTAAATCTGCACAGTGTGCTGCAGCAGCACAGCAAATCCAATATAACACAAGTTGTAAAAGATCTCAACAGTTTGCTGAAAGTTCTCTAGCACTTCTAAAAACTGTAAATTCGAAGATGTTACAAGAGTTTATGAAACCTTAATCACTAGAGAAAAATCTAGTAAGAACAGAGACACCAGTAAGTTCTACTTACTTGTGCTGCTGCTAGATTCTCTGCATCCTCTTTTTTGCTAGTTGCTGGGAAGAACACAATGTTGTCGATAGTCTGAATGAGTTCCAGTTGTACAACACACTTGATCAAAAGAGCAGCAAATAACTTCTGTTCTGGAAATTCTTAAAAAAAAAAAAAAGATTAATTTCTTATCTTAAAACACTTCAGTACTTTTTCTTTTAAGGCTATTCTTAAATTTACCCCTAAAATTCTTCAAAAAAAAAAAAATGAAAATCGTTTCTTATCTTAAAACACTTCAGTACTTTCTCTTTTATTAAAGCTATTCTTAAATTTACCCCTAAAATAGCTCAACGTCAAGCATGTTCAAAAACCAAAGTCTAGAATCCACACATCTAAATTACTTTTCTGAAAACAGGGCTGATCACCATGTTATCAACTGGCAGGTTTAAAAAAATTATTTCCAAACTTTAAAGTCACCTGCCATATACTGGACAAGTATTCAGCATTACTCAAAAATCATCAGAATCAGTGACCTTATTGTTAAGTTAGCATCTGCAATGGCAAGAACACGTTGTGAGACTGTTCACAGGCAGAGGAAATTTATGATAGCACTGGCATCACAAATGTTTGCATGTACTTGTGGCAGTAGTGCTACCACTAGACAAGAGCACCAATACATAATTCTGCATAAGGATCTTAAAGGTTTGATATACTATCATCAAATCAGTCTAAATACATTTCCTTTCAGCTATGGATTCTGTTGCATCCTACAGAAAGTACTTTGCTGTTAAGAAAAAAAACACAACTCATTGATAAAGAATTATAAGGAGAGCATTATTTTTAATATTTTGTTTTGGGTAAAAAGCCAAAAGTTAGCAGTTTAACTCTACATTTTTAAAGCACAGGTCATAAATGTTGATCCATGAGAGTCCAAAGGAATTCTATCATTCTACATGGAGACAAAAATGTAATCGGTATAATTTTCTCCACATATTGTTTCCTAAGTTACAGTTGGGGCTACAACTAAAGATATAGACTTTGGTAAATACAACTCAACAGATACAAAATACCAAACCACTAAGAAACACGCACTTGCCGCTGGCCTGGCTTTACTCATTTCTTCCCCTACTGTGGACACTGCACTGGGCTGATGTGGACGTCCATCAGAAGATCTTGGCTGAATAGAATCGTGAATATCTACAGACTTCTGTGAGATAGTATCCTGAAACAAAACATCCAAAAATTAACTTACAGAGAGAAAACAAATTAACTCTTGTGAGCTAATCATGAGTAATGTTGTGCTCTTCACAGCTTAAGGTATTCACTATTTCAATACCGCAGTAACATATTCATTCACTTCAGTGATACTCCATTAACATTCAAGAAAAACGTATGAAAAAATGACATACTAAGAAAGAACTGGAGATTCAATAAGCAACAAATACTTAATTACACAGTAACATCAATAGTAGTATTTTGTATGTACTACTTAGTATTTTTGTAAGCCTGCAAAAATTCTCTCTTACCAAAATAAAGCATCCAAAATATATCTCCATTAACACTATTATACAAGTTCTGTTACTTTTGAAGTAAAGATGTAAAGTGTCTTTTTACACTGACGACAAAAGATGCTTTGAAAACAATAACACTAAACTATTTCAAAGAGAAAAGATCTTTCAATTTATTCAAGATTAAGAAATTTAATGTTTGTCATGTTTGCACGTTATTATATTTGATATAAATGGATCAGAAACTTAGCCAACATTTAGATCAAATGTTTTATACATCAAACCACTACAAATGAGCAAATGAAGATATAGCAAGTCACACTGTACAATGCGTATTAGTCATCACAAACATTTACATCCCTGCTGCAATTAAATTTTATTAAAACTTCAAAAACGTAAATGGAGAGAGTCAGTCTCTCCTAGTAGAATTGTCTCAGGACCCTATCCCCAAACAATTTCTTACCAAATGTTTTATTAATCTAAACAGAACTTTAGGCAACTATCTGTGAGAATATCCAAAAGCTACACTATTTCTCATCATTAGTAGGTGATGCAGATACAGGGCAATCACTTGCAGGCAAATCTAAACTTTCTATCAGTTTATTCAATGAATGCTAAGAAATCTGATGGTTCTATGTATTTTCTGTTTTAAACACTGATGTTTGAGTTCTTAATATCAGAGAAAATTCCGGGGAAAAAAGTCAGTCTAATTCTGGCAGCATTTTCTCATCGTGATAATATATCAAAGAGAATGTTTAACAAAACAAATCAGAAAACAGCCCCTAAACCAGAGAACAACCCAAACCTAATGGTACTGCAGTATTACCTGTGATGAAGACCTGCCAGACACAGGACATGACCTAAAACATATGCAGGTAATGACCTACAGCCAACTCTTAGAAGTCTACTTTGGCCGCTGCAAATCAACACAGCCGTCTCCTTCTCAATTCCTCGCCAATTTTAATCATTAAGCAGAGCTTTACCTGGAAAAACATTTCCAACTAAATCAAAACTAAAACGTGGGTTTAAACCAAGTATGCTTTCCACTTACTCTACATCACAACACATTGGTACTGAACTGTTGCAAGCTTTTAAAGTATTTATTAAGCAGCTTACCAGTTTTTCTTTTGCATCAGAAGGAGATACAGGGCCAAAATCCCCACTGACTGGTTTCCAAGTCAGAAGCCTTGAAAACACAAAAACAGTAATAAATAAGAACTAGCAAGTGTAAAATAATAATCAGCACTGATACTCTAACAGGCTACTTAACATGGTGGTTTGTTTGTTTTTAAAGAAAGCAAGCCAAAGTTAAGAGGTAGATACTTCTATAAATTAAAAAAAATATAAATTATTTTTTAGTAGTAAAATATGTATTTTTTATTCTCTCATAGGTACTGAAAAATTTAAGTATTGTGGTTTTGGAAGTCAACATTTCTGCCAGTTGCCTCTGATAGACAGCTGAATTTTGTGGAGGTGGATTAATTTTTCATCAAAATATTAGAGATTTGGCTCTAGGCAGAATACCATCAACTCTAGTGTCATTAGCATGCCTTGTTCTCTCATACGGCCATAAGCTTACTCTGGAATAAAGAATAAAACTACCCCAGGCAAAATCAGCATGTTGTGGAGACATACTGCCATTCTTAATTTGGGATATAATCCTGCACTGTGTTTCTATTTCCACTTAAAAGTAAACATTTCCATTTAAAATTCAACAAGTCCACTTAAAGTTCATTTGAAGGGACCAGGACACTGACAGTATTTCTGATATTTCCTGCTCTTTTCCTATAGCCCACTGCTGTCTTGAGGCTCATTGCCTTAAGCACTAAAAATTCCTACATTAATTGTGATTTATTGAGGCTGTCTGTGTCTGCCAAGAATTGAACAAAATCGGATTAAATAACCTACGTGGTCACATCCTTGCTTGTTACAATATATTTATTGCTAAAAAGTAAAGTTATTTGTCATTGTTAAGATCTCACACTATTTAGCAGGCGTTTATGAAATAAGGCCTCGATCTGTGTGAAGCAATGCCCGATGGACATTTGTGCCTGCATTTCATGAGATCTTTCCCACTATGTAAAAGATCCTAACTTAACCCATCACTGATCTCCACAGAACTAAAATAAGACAAACGTGAGAGAATTAAAAGATAAAAATAATCTAGAGGCATGTAGTAAGTCCACAAATAGAGTAGAGCAAATGTAGAGCAAAAAACTGAGCTGATTCTTGAAAGCTACCAGGACACAACTTGCAGATTATTCTGGATCAGCGGTTAAGACTTTATAGCCCCAAATAAATTACACTTGATTTAAACTTCCATCTGCCCAAGGCATGTATTGGAATATTGAGTCAGATCATCACAATTTCTGCAGGGAACCACTTTCCTAGAGCAAGAGGGCATTTACCCTGGCCTTCTTAGTGCCAGCAAACCAAGACTTTCTCTCATGAAGCTTCAAAATATTTCATTAAAAAAAGAAGTTATAAACAGAACTAAAGTAAAACAAGAAACTGTTAAAATCAGCCGTTGAAGTTTGGGCTGGATGAGCAGACAGTGAGGCGCACTGAAACCTGGCTGAACAGCAAGGCCCACCAGGTGGCCATCAGCAGCACAAAGCCTGCTTGCAGGCCAGACACCAGCAGCGTACCCCAGGGGGATGGACCAGGTCCGCTCCTGTTCAACACCCTCATTAGTGCTCTGGATGAGGGGGCAGAGCGTGCCCTCAGCAAGGCTGCAGGTGACACAAACCATGGGGGAGCGGTGGATATATGCCAGGGGGACGTGCTGCCATCCAGAGGAACCCCACCAGGCGGGAGAAATGGGCCGACAAGAGCCTCATGAAGCGACACAAGGAGAAGTGCAAAGTCCTGCACACAGGGAGGAATGGCCCCAGCCACCCGGCTGGAAAGAGAAGGCCCTGGGGTCCTGGTGGCACCAAGCTGAACACAAGCTGGTGGCGGGTCCGTGCCACACAGGTACCCTGGGCTGCGTCAGGCAAAGTCCTGTCAGCAGGTCGGGGGAGGTGGTTCTTCCCCTCTGCTCAGCACTGGGGAGGCCACACCTGGCGTACTGTGTCCGGGTCTGGGCTCCCCAGTACAGGAGAGACGTGGAGCTACTGGAGAGAGGCCAGCAAAGGGCCTCAAAGATGATGAAGGGACTGGGGCACCTCTCCTGGGAGGAGAGGCTGGCACCTGGGACTGCTCGGCCTGGAGAAGGGCAGACTCAGGGGGGATCTCCTCAATGTATACATATACCTGAGGGAGGGTCTGATGAGGATGGAGCCAGGCTCTGTTCAGTGGTGGCCCCTGATAGGACAAGACGTGACAGACACAAAGAGGAACACAGGAGGTTCCTTCTGAACACCAGGAAGCACTTCTTTACTATGTGGGTTACTAAGCAGTGGCACAGGTTGCCCAGAAAGCTTGTGGAGTCTCCTCCCTGGAGATCTTCAAAGCTGCCTGGACATGGTCCTGGGCAGCCTGCTCTGGGTGGCTGGCCCACCTTGATCAGTGGCTTGGACCAGATGACCTCCAGAGGTCCCTTCCAACCTCAACTATTCTGTGATTCTCTGATAGCATCTTCAGCTATTAAAACCTCAGTGATTTTGTGGAAGCTTGGCAGGAGTACTACTGGGCTTTTCTCTTAAGTAATCCTTGCTGAATGTGGTAGCTGAGTAAATACTTCAACACATTTTCAAACAAGGAAATAGTATTATCACAGTATCATCTTTCTCTTTGCAAAAACATAACTTGCCAAAAACCAGCAGAATCTAGTACTGCAACTAAGAACTCCTACAGCCAATTCAACAACTCTTAAATCAGAGAAGTATGTTACACAAATATGTGGAAGATATTTTATACGAATGCTAGCAGAATAAATGCAATCATACCTGATGAGACTAATGAAAAACTGTCCCAGAAGATACTTAATACTCCAAGGATTCATAGCATCTTATTATTGCAAGACTATTATCACTAAAGCACTCACTCATAAAGCCATCATATATACCTCTGTGCAACTTATCTCTGCCTTTATTTTGACGTAACTATTGTGTCACTTCCAGACACAATAGGTAAGAGGAGTATCTGCCTTTTTCCCTAAGTACTGGGACAACCTCTGCAACAAGCTGGGTGCTAAAACTTTGTTATTAAAACGAAAAATTAAGGAAGGGAGGGCAGGAAAAGCTCCACTGCAAAAAAGATGGCTTATACAGGGACTAAGAAATACAAATTTGAAATGCAAGCCGAACCAGGATTAACAGGAAAAGAACCAAATCCCATAAAAAGAAAGAGAAAAGAGAAGGAGCTGTACAGAGGGAAGAAAAAGTATCCTCCTAGGGCTCAGGAAAGAAAAGGAAGAAAATAGTACAAAAGTCTCCATTAAGAATATGAATAAAATACCTGCTTATTGTTATCGTATTTTTTCTTGCCCATATGAAAGCTTCAGCTTTAATAAAACATGGTAAAGGCACAAGATTGTTTTGAGTAGTTTTCTGTCACCCAATAAGTGTTTGGAAAAGAGCAAGCATACCTTCACCATGGGAAATGAGACTGGTTACATATGCTCAGGGGAATACTATGCAGATAAAATCCAAGTATGATTTACTTTACCCTGCAAAAGTTAAATCTCCCAGAAATATAAGGAGAAATAATATAATAAAGTTCCTAAAGAAGGCCTAGAAAGATTTAAAAAGATATGGAAAATAAAGAACAGAAACCTATCAAAGGAGTCAGATACCCTCCTAGGAAAAATAACTCGCCTGAAAAGCAGAAATGCCATAAATATCAAAGGGAATAATGCACATTTTCCAAAGCGCATCACATAGCTAAAGGGAACAAGAACATTTTAAATGTGTCTAAAGATTAAGATATCCCAAATGCTGCTCTAAAAGGGTTCCTAGTATTCAACTATAAGAATACTCAGTAGTGTAAGTTTTGATCTTATGTGGGGTGAAAAAAAAAGCTGGTGTTCTGCTAGAAAACATTCTGCTTTTCAAGTACAGGTTATAGTAAGCTAGGGGTAATTTAATCAAACTTCTACATCCAGAGATTTGGTTTCCAATTTTACCTTTGGCAGTTATCAAAATGCACATACACACACACACAAAAAGCCCTAACATAAGGGAGCTAGCAATTTGGTATTACTTTCTGGATGCAATTAATTCACACCTACTCATGTAGGAAAGCAGGTGAGGTAACACAGGGATTAAATTATGTTTTAAATATGAATGAAGCTCTCTTACAGTGCTATCTGATACATAACATCAAAATTAAGGAATGCCTGGCACGGAGAAGATTCCCTTTTGATTCCAGTTTCTTCAGGCCTGAACTAGGTGATACCTGGAAGTAAATACTATGAACTAGCTCACAGGCAAAGAACAAGTACTAATGTAGTGGTTTAACATTAAGACGATCAGATGTGAAAATAAGTAGTGTTTCATCTCAGCGGTGACTGTGAAAAAAAACTAGACATGTAATTACAAATCGCAAATTCTGCCTATAACTGGCATTCTTCTATTAAAAAGACAATGACCAAAAAAGCAGGTAGTACTTCTCAAAACAGCTACCATTATAAAATTGAATAAAGCTAGGTACCACAGGTCCCATAAGGTATTTTGAGTTTTTAACAGTTTATCATTTACAACAGGAAAAAATGTATCTAGCAGCTAGCAGTGTATCTAGCACATATTTTACGATTATGTTCTGAGAAAGACTGCTTCTATTCATAACAGCTTTTTGTGCACCTCACCTATTAGATATCAGTTTGAAATCAGTAACAGTCATCTAGCTAAACTATTTTACAAAGTGTAAGTATTAACAGTCCTCTTACGCATGAGGGATTGTAGTTTTGAAAATATCCAGCATGCAAGTGCAAGTTTTATCCCAGATTTCTAGGGTAAACTTTTCACCATTTAGGATGACAACATTCTCCAAACAGTTTGTACCAGACCGTGCTAGTTGTTCATTGTCTGGAAAAGAAAAATAGTTCACTTGTTTATTTGCATTCAACGTAATAAAATGTCAGCATTGTTTAACATAATTTGGTACAGTCCTACCTTGCTGCACACACCAGTACAGCTGTGAGAATATATCATCCAAAAGAACATCACTAAGCACTTCTAAATACTGCGTGAATACATCACATATTGCATAAAGTGCATGGTTGCAAGTAGTCGTCATCCATTCAGCTTTCTAGAAAGGAAGGGAAAAATAAGTAGTAACTTTTTTGAGGTGCAACCTTCAGGATACACCTCCCTGCAGGTATACAGATACGCATATTTATACAATTTTAATTGCTTTATAGTGATATGTCATTCCTTTCTACCTCAATCCCCCCAAAACTTAAGAGTTCTCTTATTTAACTTTGCTAACTAGCTGGTTTTAAAAAAAAAATGTGGAAACAGACAAACAACTATTCTTAGCGACCAGGCTGCAAGACTGACAAATACTTACCCTTGTATAAGACATTGAGATTGAAATCAAATTTAGTATCTACCCTAGCTCAATAGTTCAACACCAAGCTAAGCTTTTTGTGTATATTCTATATATTTTTCAGAGAATAAAAATTTAGAAAGTGAGACTTGTGCTTCTATAAGTAGTCAGATACAGTCTTCCAAACAGTTGACAATTGTGATCAAATTTCTAATACTAATAATTTACACATAGTTCAGCTATTTCTGTTTCACTTTCTTGTCAGGACAGTACCTGTTTGCAGGGTCAAAAGGTGCACTGAATGTAAGACTATGTTTTTTTTTCTAGTCATCAAGAAATTTTGGTCTAGCAGAATTCACTTCTAATTGTGACTTCACTCCTGACTATAAGCCTCATCCATTGAGCTTGTTGCCATAAACTGATGGGTGTATCAGATTCAAGACATCAGAAGTACATGTTGCACTTCTTACAGACCCTACGTGTGTTGCATTTTATGCTATTCTTCTTGTCCTGTGAACTACTACTCCTTTGACACATGGCTTAAAAAATGAGATGACAATACATCTGACAGAATGCTAATGAAAGGCAACTAGAATCACAGGTCAGCCATTCAAGTTTTGAGGGCTGCCCTTCATTAGCTGATAAGCTATTTAACCAACAGGCTTTCTACCATAACTATGCATCTCATGTAAATTCTCTCCTCCAATTTTTTTCTCACCTCAGTCTGCTGTTCTGGCAGTTTCATGTTGTCAAATATCCTAAAGACAATACGAAATAAATCTTGCCACCAGTGCTTTTCGTAAGTATGGCCGTATGTCTTCATTATCTCAAACATTACTGTTAAGCCCCTAAAATGAACAGAGAACAACATATATTAAGAGTTATAAAAAGACACGCGCTAGACCAAATATGTCAAAAGCTGCAACAGCAAAAGCAAACTCAAGATATTGTGGAAAATGTTACATTCTGATCTGGTAAATGTGTGCTTCCGTCACACTAGCACACTAAAACTAACTATAAAACCAGTTTGTTTAAAACGTACTTTAACAGGCAACAACAAGAAGATACTTTTGAGAACTGTGGTCATTTCAAAGAGGAATACAACATCTTTACAAAGGACCACAAAACCAAAGGAACAGTTATTTCTAGGTAAGCAATACATATTCAGCATCAGAACTAAGACAGAACATAAATTACAAGCAAATAACCCTACAAACATATTCAAGGAAAATAAGCAGGTTTTAGGTGAAATCAAACTACAACTTTGCTTTTTCAAGTGTCTCTGCAATCCTCAACCAAATTATGAATCTCTGTATAAAAAAAGTTTTTAAATCTTCAAAGTAAGTATGAAGGACAAGACAGGTAAGCAGGCAAGACTGGCATTGTGAGCTCTATCAAAACAAAAAACATTCCAACAGAATTTAGCTGTAGGGTTCTAATAATACAGATCTACTCATTGCATGGAACATTTTATATTTGTTTAAACAAAACAAAACCAGAAATGTGACAGGAGGCTTAGCAAGGTCAACTATTACAAATCACTAAACTGAAATGTGTAACAGGAACACCTATCATCGAATCAAACATCACACATTTACTAATGCAAAGAATAGAGAGGATCAGTATTGCTACTGAAAAAATACAGTTAATCCAATATAACATCTTACTTAAAAAAAGATTTAATGCACATTGATCATTTACAGTTAACCTTCCACATCAAAATAATGTTTGTTATATATTAGCAAAGTTAAAAGTTGAGTGCTACATTTTGTTATGTTCTATGTTTAAACTGCCTCCATACCATCTAATGGTAAATGTTGAGCTGAGCTGTTTTAAATAATTTACAGGTTCAATAATAAGTCAACTGTTATCGACCGCTTCCTGGTGAAATTTGAACTTATTTTCAATTTAACTATTTAAACAGTTCTTGTCTTTGAAATTTTATGGTTACTCATCCTAAACAAGCACCGAAAACATGCTCAAATATTTAACTTCAAGAAAATATCTTAATGTGTTTAACATAATGCAATCACAACCACGTAACTTTATTGTTTGCTACAACAGAAGATAAAAATTTCTTATGATTTAATTTCTACATTCCAGAATCTATTTAAAAGGTGTTTTTAACAAGTCTGGTCCTCCCACTTAAATACGTAAGTCATTTTAACCTGGTTACATTTACAAAGAGAGATGTTTCTGTTTTATAAGTGTAAAGTAAGCCTTCTAAAATTTGAATTACAAATACTGATTGTTACCTGGTTCTTACATCTAATTTGCATCTATTGATGATACAGGATAACTCAAACAGAATTGGGAACCATCCTCTAACCCACACTCTGTCTTCAGGAGCTACGTTCATATCATCACTTGTGTATTCCTTGAATGCCTTTAGAAGCAAACACAGGGTTATACAGAGCCGTATGAGAGAGATTCCTCAAAAATAAAACACAAGCTGGACTAGAAATAACAACCTCTACTGTACTAGTACTGTACTAATACTACTGTACTAGTAGTACAGCCTGATACCTCAGGTGAGCTGGCAATCCCAATAGTAATACTGAGAAGGTGAATTGTGTATTTGAAGCAATGTTTAGTACACTATGAAAAATAAAGTCAAACTATAAAATGGCTGATACATTCAAGACTGTTCAGTCTAACACTCTTACTCTGCTCTGTAGAGACAGCACTGAAAGTAAGGATCTCCCATATTTTTTTTTAAGGAGATCAAATGGTTTTTGATTATACCATTATTCATTCTAACAACATTTCTTAGTAGAAAACAAATCCTGAGATATGTTGATCTCTGGTAGTTCTCAGCAAAGTTAGTCAACAGATGAACTAGGGAAGATGGCAGGCAGGATGGAGATAAAAGAAAAGAAATTTGCTGATAATTTTAAAACCAGTGGCATTTTATATTCCTATAAAAATAGGAATAAAGTACATTTCTCATTTATCTCTGAAAAGGTGAAGGCAATAATGTTAGCACAAGTGATTTTTTCTTTATAAATGCATTGTTCATTAAAGCACTCATAATTTAGTTAATACAGACTATACCTGAGGTCTATCAGATACGTATTTTGCACAGTGGCGAATGAGGCGGATCGCTTCCATACTGGTATCTGGAAATGCTGCATTGCAGGCAAATTCAGACAAGCACTTTACTGCATCCTGGAAAGAATCTATGGTTGCTGGGAAGTGTTTTTCAAATACAATTGCTGGGAGAAAAAGTGTGAACAGAAAAAAAATGTCATACTTTAAAAAAAATCTATTAATTCTAATACGAACTGACTGTAACAGAAGTCACGAGAGGCTGGTTCATTGATTGGTGCTGTCAAATGCTTGAGCATTAATAAAAACTAAAAAATGAATGCTCAACAACAACAACAAAGACAGCTAGAAGGCATTCATTCTATTTTAATAGCAAGTAAGTGTCTAAAATAAATCAAGGTAGCACCTGATCTAAAGGAGGGTAATTTTACAGTTAAACAAGAGAGCAATAGGTTTACTGCTTAACACTAGATCTGTGATTAGAGCTTAAGAGGGCTACCTAAAATACTGAGTTTCATGAACAAAAGGTCATCCCTTAGCAATATGGTCCTCTTGCCTTCATTTTTAAATAGTCATGTTTGAAGGCACATTCTTAATCAATGCTGAAAAAGTTTTAGGAAGCTGCAGAAGTTGAGACAGAGTAAGAGATCCCTTATGGCACTTAAAAGCCTGAGGGGATCTAGATCAGAATGGAAAAAAAAACATAGTTCCACCTATCTCAGCTAAATAGGACCATAAAGGAGCACAATTCAGAAACAAGGAAAAAGATAAGCAAACAACATAATAGTAAAATGACTGTTTTGTTTTTTTTTCCCTGGACAAAAAAAAAAAGAATTGCTTCACTAAAATGAAAATGTACACAAGAAAATAATCTAAGGCTTGACTGATTTTACCATAGAAGACTATGAACAATCAATTTTTTTTAAAGGGGTAAGGGAAGACAGATGAATTAGTGAATTATTACAGACAACTATTACAGAGAATTATTATTACAGAATTATTTCCAGAAGTAGTTTCCCAGATGATCATTTGGCAAGTATAAAATACTGCTTTTAAAGTATGAAGTGAGCTTTACTATGCAGGCTGTAGAGCCAACAGAAAAACAAAGCTTCTCAGCCTCCAGAGTCACAAACGCTTTCATGATGCTTGAACATCATCAGTACTTACTGACAATGTGTCCTGTAGTCTGGAATGCAAGCTCCACTATACTTTCATCCTGATCTGAGGCAGCCAAATGAAATACTGAAAAAATGTTCTTCCAACCAGAACGAATGTTAGCAGCTTGGGAATTTACCATCTGTGCAATACACCGTACAACCATGTCTCGAATAGTAGGAGACCTGAATTAAGATGATAATAAATAGTAATTGTTTAAACTAAATTACCTAATGAATTAGAAATAGCGTAATTCTCCAGCAATTGATTTTACAAAAGCAATTTAAGATATTAATTGCGAAAGTTGGTGCTTATGATCCCAAGTGATTGAGTTAATTGAATGTTATTACCTGTTTCTCTTCATTATATGTTCAAATGGTCTTAAGAAGTCCTTCTGGAATCGGAAATTAGCAAGTTCTCCTTTTTCTAAAAACTTCATTGATAACTGCCTTAATGAGTCTACTGCAAAAATAGCTACATCTTCATTGGGATTGCAGCCAACCTGACAACACCAGGTAGAAACGCATGGTAAGTTTGCATCAGAATTCTTATGGGTTCAGCCCAAGCTGTCTTTACATTTGGTAATAGAAAACTGAGCAGTACTGGAGAATTAAACATTAGCCAATTCCATAAACCATGCTATTAATGCAATTCAGTAATCCCATATCAATTCCAACCATTTTCTACATTTTATATACTAGCATTACAACTTTCTCAAAATAAACAAGCTGTCTAGGAAGACTTCAACATGCTGATTAAAAATGCCTATCAAGCATTCACCTTGTAAGGTGTCAATTTAGACTTGAACAGAAAACAGCTCCTTATCCCAGGCTATGTAAAACACCCAAACATATAGAACAAAGAATTAAAGGAAACCAGTTCTAGACTCAGATCATGATAAATAACTTTAATGCGTACTCCTGCTTTTGCATTTATTATACTGTGCACCTCTGCCTTCTCACAGGCCTTTCCAGCTTTACAATTTATTTTTTTAAACTACTTATAGAGAAGGACAGAAAAATCGGTGTAATTCAGATGCGAACATGCTTTTCCATCAAATCTTTAAATAGAACTTATTTTTATCAATACTTCAAGCAATATAATTAACAGAGATACCTTATTAAAATGATCTCCAATAACTTCCCAAATTCTAGACCATTGTAGCCTTATCCGACCCATGTTGTAGTAAGAAATCTCTACTATCTTTTGCAGGCTAAACATTCGAGGGTGAGTAGCAGACAGCAGTTCATCCATAGACACGGCACAAAGCCAGCGAACGAAATCCACTGTTAAATGACCACAGATATTAATATAATATTTTTCCAAGATTTATCACAAAGCTATTTTGTAGTTTACAGGGGAAAAAAAAGATAAAACCTACCAATAGCATTTCCATCCAACCTTGTAGATCCTGTAAATATTCTGTAAAGTAAAGTTTAAGACATTATTACAATGTCTTTAAAAACATCTATTAAACACGTATGCAAGATTTTATATCCCAACTAATTTTATTTATTCAAAAATAGCAACTGTGGAAAGAGACTGAACTGTGAAAATAAACGTAGAAATATTTCAGTTACTTCCAATATTTAAAAATAACTCCATGCATGCATTGAGACTGGGGGGTTAGCATTATTTCTAATAGTATCTGCCCACTGACAGTGACAGATGACTAACATCAGCAGCTTTATAAACTATGCAGCCCAGCTCCAGAGAAGTCAAACTTTTCCAGAGTACACAATTCCTACTTGCCATGACAAATAGATACTTGAAATATGTCCCCATTATGAAGTGCTGAGAAACACTGCAACCCTAAAGAGCTATTATGTGTTTGACATTACGCCTCCAAGTAGCTTGATACGATTTCACTACAAGGCAACTTTCATTAAACTGACATTGATCTTGCTGCCTATACTCAAACACAGAAAGCTTGTAAACCTTCAGAATGTACCACTTTGTACTGTGATTGTCAATTTTGACACCCATTTAGAAAATGATACTTTCTGATTTCTTATATGTTGAGATAGCAAGATCCATTAACACCCCAGTCAGATCAGTTCCGTCAGCTATAAACAGGGAATTTTTATGATATGTATTATGCCTTATCAAATCCAGTTAGCATAAATATGATTCACAGAAAGGAAGACTAGAATAATAATATGGTAATTTCAGACATCATCTACATATCCTGGAGGAAAGCAAGAAGTCAGTAACTACATTTAGGAGAAAAGCGGTCTGTCAATGATGCTCCCTATACAAAGGTAAAATGAGATTTGCTCTATGTTACTATATATAACAAATCGAGATTCACCAGACGGTACAGCAGTCTTCATTCTGCAGCTTTCCTGTAATAATTTTATAACAGTAAAATGCTTCTTGCCTCATCTTTCTGCTCCTTCTTGCAGAAAACTTCTGCTCCATAAAAAAACCAAAAAACCAGACAAAACCTCAAAGCACTTTTATATGGTTACACTTATGTAGTGTTTTGCAAATCATGGTAAACTAATAATTTCCTATTATTACAACATGGTATTCCAATACTGTTAAAAAAAAAAAGATGGAAAAAGCAAATTCAACACAGTACCTGTCTACAGCAACAACAACACTCTGGGAGCTAGTTTCACCAATGGATTCCTGAATACTTGCTATTTGCTTCCAATCCACGTTTCCACCAACTACAGCAAACAAAATTTGAAAATGGATGAGGCATAATGCAGAAAGGGCAGAGAAGAAAGAGGAAGAGAAGTCATGTCACTGCAGTGTCTTTAAATATATTTTAAATTAACAGTAAGGAAAGTACACTATTAATTCCCCATGCATGGATGGGCATCTCAGTGAACTGCTGCATACATTTAAGTTCTAATTCTCTAGATTGTCTATCCATGTATAAGTTTGTTAGTCCCACAAAATTGCCCACATTTGGAACTATTATATGAATAGATACAAGAGGAAAAAATTCAAAAACACAGGGACCCCCTTTTTCTCTCCATCTTTAAATGGATCTTTGGTAATTCTGCTACTGGAAAAAAAAACACATCATATGACAGAGAACACTGCACGAAAGTGAACTTTTCACACTTAATCAGCAGCAAGTGAGTAAATCCATCCTGATAGGTTCTCTTTTTAATCATTCATTATGAATGATGAAGGAGAGGGAGAGTGCAGCTCCCACCAAAACTCATCTTAAAGGTATGTCTCAAGTACAGCAGCATTATCACCTAACAACAGCGAGGAAAAAAACTGCAAATAAAAACAGAAATATCTGTTTTGGAAGCTAGAAACTGTAAGCCACACCTGGAAAACCTCATGTTAAAATGCTAACTTCACAATGAGCAAGTTTCTGAAATTTCTGGTAACATCTAAGCTTGTATCTCCCCGCAAAAAAGAGTAATCTTGCAATCATTCTGGGTAATTCTACCTATGCCGCACACAAGTTTTTTCTCTTAGGCAGCCTATCAGAAAGATAGGGGAGAACAGAAGGCTCAAAGGAGGCCAGCGATTCTATTCTCAGCTTTGCAGGGACAGGAAAGTTCTTCTGTTTCAGACTGCCTCCCAAAAGTCTGCCATTTAGTCTTGCTGTGCTCCGCAGCTGGAGGAGGCTGTCAGATCTAGATAAATTGGCCCATCTGAAGAATTTTTCCAGGGCTTTTAAGAACTAGCCTTTTCTGTACACATATATATATATATATTCTGTACATATATATATATATATATAACCTTACGCTAGTCTTTCAGCAACTTGTAATATTGTTGGATTTGATCAAAACATTTCTTTTAAGCACACAGGCTGCCAGGATCAATTAGTTTGAATATCAGTAATGTGTCAGCTAAGAAACACATTCCTCTGTGTGAGGTTGGAAGGGGTATTTCCAAGCAGTCAGATAATCCAAACCAGTACTGCCAGTTTACATGAAAATTCATTCTTACTGTAGGATTTATGATCAATGCTGTAAAGGTGCCACAGACAGCAGATTCCTTTTTATATATATTTCTATTCCAACATTTCTGAGATCTTTTACAAGGAAACAGAGTCAGACATATAATTCTGCTTCAATAAAAAACTGATTCCTCAGATTCTCATTGTCCAAGGAGGACTTTCAATTACCTAAAAACTACAGTTTGACTACAACTTATTCACAGCAGCAGCTTTTATCTTACGACTTTGCAAATAGGAATTAGAGTAGAAAAAGAGCTGAATTTCCCAGTTACAACTCCCAGTAAGAAGACCTTCCTACTAAAGAAGAAAAGGAATAGATGCTCCTTCCTTTAATTTTACAACACAAATGCATGTGATGCCTTGAATTCTCAAGTAAAGCAGAAAAGGTCTACAGCAGAAAGATAATGCAAGTGCGATGACTGAATCAGTAATACAGTAAATTAGCCTTTTTGTTTTGTTTTTAAACACACATCTCTAGTTCAGCAGGAAGAGTGAATGCTGCTGCTTATGTGAGCATGATTTTGTAAGCACATTTCAAAGACAAGGCTTCTGTGTCAGACTGCAGCTTCACTTACTCCAATTAAACAACTATTTTCCAGTAAAATGTATGTCTGATCTGCGGGCATATACAGGTTCTTCCTATGAATACAGCTTTACAGGAAGATTGCTAGAAAGCTGTAGTTCTAGAAGATAGTTCAGAGTCATCACAGAAAGAAAATTCAAATACCTGCAACGCAGGATTTGTGGAGAAGAGCGGAAAGAACTGGAAACAATTGAGAAAGGGGCTCTGTTAAAGCATACTCATTTAGCATATAGTAAATTCCAGTGAGTTAGGCATTTTCCTATAAGACTAAAATGATATTATTAAAAGAAGAGAAAATGGTTAAATTTCCATATGTGCACTGTAACAAGCATTCCAGAAATTCAATTCAGGCAGAAACATTTTTATGCATTTGGGCACAGGCTATTTTCCTTAGAAATGAAGTTGACAGAAGGAAAAAAAAAAAAAAAAAAGGTCTTTAAGAGCTGGATCTACACCAATGACTAGCAAGTATGATTTATAGACACCTGACTACAGTTTACATTCCTGAGCTATTAGGACTTAAAATTTTTAAAGGCCAGTCACTTCGGCACAGAGAAACTGCCGATACTTGGAAATTGCAAAGCTGGATGGGTCATCGGGGAGCACTAAACAGGAGGATGCATATTAAAAGGGCAGGGAGAAGCCCAGTATATGAGATGTTGGCAGATGCAATAATTTCTAGGGATAAGGTTTCCCTTCAGCAAATCTTGGCAATGTGAGGCGAGTGCATAAAGGCGGGCCAAGGCAGGGCACCATGGAAAGAATAAGACCGACTGCAGAATAGGAACAACTGAATTAGGAGGACACAAAGCCTGACAATGAGGACGAGTTGAGGGGTAAGGTCAGGGAAACTAGTAAAATGATGATTACCACTCTTACTAATGGACTAAATTTTGGCTCTCGGGCCAGCCTATAAAAGGCACCTGCTCACTACCAAAACAATCAGAAGAAGAAACAGAATTTAAACTAAATTGATTTCCCCTCTGGTTTGAATGCTGCATATTTCTCATAAAAGTTCACATAATGGGATGTTTTATCTAGACATATTAACTTGCCTGTTTGGTAAAATATTCGGTGCACTGACTTAGTAGTATTATTAAATCTGGTCATACTATCAGGAATACATTCTTACTTGGTCAGCTATATTTTAACAGAAATAAATAACACATCATTTTCTTACATTTCACACTCTCCCATCCTACCAATAACACCTAACAGAGCTAAACAAATATTTCAAATATGACTATTCAAAGTGTAAAAGTGTACAAATGTAGACAATTATAGACTATTTCACAGTTACATCTCTGAACCTCATAGTCACCAGTAATGAAAGCAAAGCACAAACCAGTATGTTCTTGCACAAAGACATTTAAATGAAATACTTATTATCTGCATTACTTACCCAGTCCCAGCCCCACAAATTCATCGGGTGCCTGATCTTTTGTTCCAGTAAAAGAACCTTCCCTGCCACGCACTGTCCCTGAGATGTAACGAGGTTTTACTCCAGTTCCTATTAACTGTGCCAGCTCAAGTTGACTGATGCACTTCAGAATCTAGTCCAGAGAGTAAATAAGTTGTTTAGCAATAAAAAGTATTTTGAAACAGTAAAAAACAAAAACCTGAAGGCAGATCTTTATTTATATATAAAAATATATATATTCTAAGTACTCAAGGTTAGACAAATATTCCTGTTCTTCCATCTAAAATGGAAAGTAATTTAAATATTACAGCATTAGTCTCTCATAATTTTATTTCTAAACTGGACACATTTTTCTACTTTAATCAGCTGCATAATGAGTTCATTGTTCTATATAATCTAAGTACAAAAGTTTATACTTGACAGTTTTCTACAAAACACTATATTTTTGCACAAGTACACAAGTGCATTCAAAAACAGTACCCATTTTCTTACAGTTTAGGAACAAGTGACTTTTGTACCTCATGCCAGGAATTTCCTAAATAGTTTCCATCCGTATGAGCCACTGTGATGAGAGTTTTAATTGTGTCAATATTCTTCTGCTTCATTTCAGTAATACCAGAACTCACTGTAAGTAACGTAAATCTTGCTAATGCTTGGACGTACGCATCTCTTTCAAGCTACAAAAGAGAGGGGACAAAGGAAAAAAAAAAAAGGTAAGATTTACCTTGTATTTTCTTAGCTCTTGTTTTTAGTAGAATGTGTAATTTTGGCAACTATTATCATCTACTTTTCTCTTCTTAAAACCTAATTTCTAATGCGTTTTACGTAACAGAAATCTCTCCTCCTCCTTTCTGTAGTAAGCTGCACGATAAAGTCAGGCTCCCTCTACTCAGGAACACCAAGTGTAACGTGTGTCAGCACAGAACACATAGGTTCTCAACTTTCTGGGTTTATTTTTCAGGGTCTTTTTTTGGCAAGAGGATGCTGCTTCAGAAGAAGCATAGCTTCTTAGCTAAGCTTTTACTATCCTTATACTGCATCAGAACCTGCTCTCATAATGCTGCCTTAGCAGATTCTCCCAAGTTTCACGATTTTTGGCAACAGAATCCAAATAATATAACTAAAAAGCATGTTTTTCCAATCCCACAAAACTACTCAAAATGTATTTGATTTAACCTACACACTTTGGAGCACCTCAGAAGCTTGTGAGATGACTCATAGGTGTGTGAACAGCAACTGACCTATAATCTAAGCAGATGAAATCAATCAATATGGTACAAAAGTGAGTGTACCACATACAGGCACCTGATTTTTATGAATAGGATATATATAAACACCGAAGGAAAGTTCTCAGGTCTCATATGAACCTATTACAAATGTAGAAAGGGGACTAGAGTTGAGCTCAAAAGCTAAATTCATTCTCTTGTTGTAAACAGTTGTAAATCAGAGAAACAAATGACAACTATGAAATATATTTAACTGTTTGGATATTTGAGACTTTTGAAATCAAAGACCATTCAGCACATAATAATACCAAATATAAAATATTTTAAAAGAAAAAAACAAAAACAAACCAAAACTAGAACATCTGTTTCATAGGGAAAACACTAATATCATGACAATGGGCAACAGTACAAGAGATGGATTCCCACAGAGCCACATAGCACAGCTGCCCAACTACTATCACAGGACATGCTGGTAGAGGCACAGCACAAGAAGTACAAGCACAAAAATGGAAGTTTCTTGATAAGAGTACCAGCAAGCAGATAAGATTTGGAGTCTACAAAGCGTGTATCTTCTGAAAATGGGAAGTGTTTTCAGTCCTACCTTACTCCTGTTCCATACATATATTTCTCCTCTGAACCCTTTTCTAAGCCATCATAAAATAGAAAAACTAAGCAATGCATCCATCAAACCGAAATTAAAACAGATAAGGTAAGCAAACTAAGTACGTAATTTTGATGCACATCTTGTCCCAGACAAGATGTCTTAAAGACAAAACTCAAACTGCGTGACAGTCTAAGATTGAAAGCATAAATAATGAAAACAGAATTTTTAGGTGAGATTTTATTGTAGTCAGAGGTGAGCATGCATAGCTTCAACTATACTGTGTGCTTATGGAATTTTTGTAACACTAAAAGCGTCCATCTCCCTCCATTGTCTCTCAAGGCTTGTAAAGTAATGGTAAATGTTCTGAGACACTGATCTTAACTTCTGTGTGTTTATTCAATGAAACGAAGAAGTTTCCAGCACCAATCAATCACAAGAGAAAAATCTACTTCCAACAGTAACAATCTTTAAGTTAGTAGAAGTACAAATTTGCCAGACTCCTTCAAACCACCACAGTTATCTGGCACCTGAAGTCAGAAAATACTTTGCATCTCATCAGGGCCCTGTGCAATGGAACCAAGTCCTGTACTGCACTGCAATCATCAACAAACCAGTACTGTTAAAATGGCATCAACAAGACAGAATTCCCATAGGAAACCAGGAAGAAATATCAGTTCTGAATTGAAATTCAAAAATAAATAACTAACTAACTACTGTTTCAGCAAACGAGAAATGTTGCTTCTGGAACACCTGTAGTTCAATGAAGTTTGTGCCAAACCAATGGAAAGGTGCAACTGCTTCTGGTACATTCTTGGAGCACGGAAATCTTACAGCAAATGTGTCCTTGCCCTCCCTAGCCTGGGCAGACCCCCGCAGGACTGGGAGATAATCTTTGCAGCTGCTTAAAATGATATTTGCACCAGATCCATGTTTGCAATTTAGAAAAGAAAAAAAAAAAAGAGGAATGTGGATTTCATTGAACAGCTGTAGGCTCCAGGGAAGGCTCTGTTAATCAAATTTTTAAAGTCCTTTCAGTTCAGGAAAATAAAGAAGAAAAAATGAAGTGAAGGAAACTTTACATGATCTCAAAATGGACTTTTTAAGCAGCTGTATCAGAACTCCCAATGCGCCTTACCACATCAGTTATAAAAAATTACCTAATTTGTTGAATTAGAGTGCATGAAGAGAGGTAAGAGAAGCATTTGCTATCATAGTTAACAGTTTTTACTTTAAGTTAGTCTTACATGTTGTTTTTTTGTTTGTTTCTAAATGTTTTCAATGTAGACAAGAAATAATACAATGTCAAACACGAATTCTGCTTACTCCTGTCTTCAGTTATCCCTACAAAGCATGGCAGACTAGCACATCTTTCTGTATTTGAGAACAGTATATCAAACAGTTCACAGAGATGCTATTTTACTTTCGAAACTGCCTAGAAGGACTTCTTTTATGTAACATCACTTAGTAAAAAAAGCTAAAAAGAAAGTACTCTGACAGAACAGCAGTCACTGGTAGGGAAACAAAAAAAACAGTATATGGGCATGACAGCATTACAACAAAACAGGAAGAAAAACGTTACTTTATTTAAAACGTTCTTGTGAAGTATCACAGAATCATAGAACGATTTGAGTTGGGAGGAACCTTTAAAGATCAACTAGTGCAAGAATGCACAGAAGTGAACAGACTATAGGTACTGATGTGCACAGCTTCAGCAGCAAGGGCTCCTCGAACCACATTAACACTATGCTAGTACATGAAGTATTGTCTCAATTTAATTTTTTTTTTTTACCTGAATGTTGAAAATGCAGGCAATCCTGATAGCACATCGTATACCCTCCAAACAAAGAGATGCAACCTCTGTATCATCGCAGTCTTGTAGACCCACACTGAATGCAGCTAGGAACGGTGTCCATGCCAACTGGAACACATACAAAATGAAAGTTACATTAGCACCTGCAAGTACTTGAAGGGAATAAACATTACAGTTTCAACACCTTGCTGAAACTTAACTTTAGACCTCAACTCATACAATTAACCTTGAAGTTGCCTTTTGCCAAAGGGAACAGTTAGGAGAGACATCAGACAAAGACCAGAAGTAATACAGATAGACAATCCCCACAGAACCACTCTTCCTGTGTCCAAGCAACCCACAAAACCCCCAAATTTATGTTCGTTAGATGTCTGTTGCAGTTTTGGTATGCCCTAGATAACTTTTATCTGTGCTACAGGAATACTTCACACAGCAAGGAATAGAAATAGAGCCAATAATTATGGCAAGTACCGACATGTTCAATTCCACAGTGTATAATACTTTTGATTGTAAAGAAATCTATGTACTTCAATAAGCCAAATTTGTCCTGGTAACACAGGAAGCGAAAAATAAAAAGAGACTCACCACTCTTATATTTGTTGTCCTCAGCCCTCCCTTTTTGCCTCTAAGCCCACTGCTGCTGTTTTCTCCTGCTTTAGGTGGGACTGAGAGTGTATTAGGCTCAGCTAAAAGTTATTGCAGGAGAGTCCTCACACTCTTGTCCTTGGGGTCAAGGCATGCAGAAAAAGCAAGGAGAAGATGCAACGGATCCTGACATAACTACATGTGGTTATGGAGAGGAAATCCCAGGGTATAAAGAAGGAATTTAGAAATAATTACCGAAGTCACCCTGGATGCAATACAGAATCGATGGCCAGAGCAGGTAGCAATAGATTGCACACTTTATTTCAAATCAAAATGATGTATCACAGAGCTTTGGTTTTGTTTAAGCCAGCAATTCCAACAGCACTACCTCAGAAAACTGTTTAAAACTTCATCAGAACAAAACCCTAGTAGAGTCTTAAAGAATTTAGACAAACTTCTAGATCCAGGACTTAACTTCCTGATGCACATTCCAGAAGTGCTTATTTCTTTTCTTTTTGTCCTTTTTTTAATTTTCATTCCTAATGAAAACAAAACTAATGTGAAATATTGCAAAACTGAAACACTTTCCTCTGTTAAGAGAAATTTAGAGGTCTGTATGATATGCTGTACAACTAGATTTAGGTTGTTATTTATCACAGACTTTTGTCATTAAAGGTGAAAATCAATCTTCTAAACTACGCATTCAATTCTGGGGTGTGCTTAGATGGTTACATAAACTATGTATTTTTGTTCTGATTTAATCATTCAGCAAATCTATCTCTAAATAAACTTATAATGGTAAATTTTACTGTAGCACCAATGGGTGAAGGAAATACCTATAAATTTAAAATGTTTGCTGCAAACTAAATTAAATAGTCTAAATAAACAATGCGGGATTAGATATACATAACATCCATAGCTCTCACTTTTGAGAAGACAGTTCTCACTTCAACATATAACACTGTCATCAGTACGTTAGTTTACGAACATCCTAAAGCAAGAGAACTTCTCTTATCACCTTCACAAAACATGTTTAGGGTGTTAATTTACCCACATGCTTCATATTTAGTTCCTTTGAAAAAAATAAATATGGATTTGGGGAACGTACTTTTCAGATAGTAAAGGGTAGGAATGTTAGAAAGTAACAGGGCTGGTATTTTAAGGGAAAAAAAAAAATCTATGAGTATTATAGATGCCTGTACACAAGTTATTTAATTTCAGCCTTTAAGAATACGGTAGAGAAACCACGTACAGCATACCTCTGCTAAGTGATCTCTGAAACCAGATCTTAAACAAGAGCTTCATGCAGCATTATTCTGTACAGAGTAGTAACCTACTTTTATTAATATGGTGATACAGAACTTAGAATTTTGCCTCACAGACAATGGTCTTACAGCCACATGCTCATTCCCTCTGTAGCCAGGGCCCAGAGCTCAATCTGACCTCGCAGCACACCATTTTAGGGAGCTATCTGTTTCTTGTAACGGTGATCTTCTGAGAATTTAACTCCACGGAGCAGTTCACAAAGGGGTCATACGAGCACCACTACTGGCACAAGGGCAGCGAATGAGAGCACACGGTGAAAGCACAACAATCTCTTCCAGTGTCTGTTTACCGAAATGAGTTAGTTATGCCAAAGATCATACCCAATAGCATTCTCAGACACAGTAAGCTATCGAACGCACTTTATAACTATGAATAGTAACCATTGGTATGAAAAAGGCATTTGGGTTGCAGATCGCCTTGCACCTACACGATGGTGAGGACAGGTATTTAGAATTACACAAATTAAAAAAAAAAAACAACAAACAATACCCAAGTGTAATACAGGTCTAGCTACTTCTCCCTAAACTAGATGACAACCCTAGACTCCCTGAAATACTCATTTGGAACAGACAACATTAGCAAGAAGAAGCTTATTCTGACAACTGCCACCCCAAAATGCAACGAAGTAATCTCTCCTAGGGGCAGCAGGAGGGACTCAAACTATGAGCCTGAGATTGTTTTGACTACATCTCTATACTTGAAATAAAAATTCTATTATTTCAAGTTCTTAACTGCTCTTTATGCTTTTGTTCCCCCACCTTACTCTTCGTAACTACCCCGTTATTAAACCATAAAGTTTCCTCTATCAGCACAGAAACTTCTTAAATCCCAGTGTAAGTGAAACTGCAATAGAAGGCTCAAAGTCCATCCTTTCCTGTTGCACGTTAAATAACTTACAAAATAATCAACACACAGCAGATACAAACCTTTGGTAGTATTTTCAAGAAATCCGGTCAGTCAGCATTTTGTATTAAGAAGAAACTAGGTTAAACATCTAAATGTGTAGCTCACCTTAAACATGGGTCTCACATGCTCCAGGTGTGTTGCACTGGTAAATGGTGCCTGGACATGGCTCACTGCCTCCATAAGAGCCTTAGCTGTCTTAGCCATTTGTTCCATTTCCAGATTATACAGCAGTCTTCTCTGTTTTTCACTAGCGACACCTGTAAACACATTTTTTTCCTCTTTACATTTGTGCATCTTTAGCAGCTTCATCTTCAGGAACAATAGAATTTTAAACATTTAAGTGCCATACTTAAACATGGCTTTTATTTTTGATTTGTCTTTACTTCTGAAATTGTCACAAAACCAAAATATTTCCTTTAGAATACCGACACAATTTAACTTAAGGCAAGCTTATGTACGAAAAGTAACCGAATTTTAATCCTAAATGAAAGCTTAAAGATTTGCACAAAAAGCATTCCTTCTCTATCACCTCAACTAACAACATAAACATCACACCCACGCTAAGCTAAATTCACACTGAATTGAAGCTTCACAGCACAGAAAACAACGTAAGTGGACATACTTTTCCTTAGAGAGAACTACTTTATCACCTTTTCATTTCAGTAATGGAACCTCCATCTTATCAACAAAGAGAAACCGAAGCTGAATACAAGCAGCTTCTTTAAAATTATAATAAAAACACTAGTGGAATAATTATTGAAAATTGCATGGGTACTGTTTTCCAGATGCAACTTTCCTGAACACAACCTGTTCATAAGACTAACCTAGGACTTGCTTAAAGCATACAAATTTGGCTACACTGGGAAAAAGCCAAGTCTCTTAATAGTCTCCATATAACTAGAATGAATAACATCTGAATCTCCACATTGTGAAAAACACGAAAATTTTGTCTGGTATTTGAGAGAGGAAAACATAATTAATTTAAAAAGTGTAGTGAATTAGGGCCCTGTAAATGAAACAATGCAAGATTTTTGAAGAAGCCTGCTTATCTGAAGGGAAATACAATGTTTACTCCAGAAATAGAAGGTACAACTACTGTGTTTGTTTTGCACCATGCCTACCAACAATACTGCTATTTAATGAAGTCCTCATATGCACTTCTCTATGTTGCCGGTCAACAGCTAAACCTGTATTTGTATCATCAATGCACTAAAAACCGCAACTTCAGTAGCACAGGGAAGCAAGAATAAACATCTGCGCTTAACACACATTTGAAGGTAGCATCATGCATTTGTGTTAAAAGAAAAAGGATATGAAATTAAAAGTTAGGACTAATTTTGAGTTACGCAAGTCACGCTGGTTTCATTCATCTCTCGTTTTAAACAGGACACAGAGTGCCAGCATTAGCTTCAATTACTTACTTTGCTTACTGGATTTTGTAGGTATTGTTAATTCCTTTGTTTCTTTCATCGAAATCTTCTTTCCAGCTATTTCATTATAGATAGCAGACAAATATTCTTCAGGGAGATCCTTACTGTCATTGATACCTCTGTTCATTTTAATATACTGTTCTTTTGTCATCTTATTCTTAACCTGAAACCCAGAAGGAATCTATTAATATGAACATGAGGCATGTTCATTGCAGTTAAAACGCTGCCTACAAAGCAGCCAAACAGATGAGTAGTTACCATGAAGGATGAACCTGCTGACTCTCAAAAGAAATTTTTATGCAAGACTACACTGACAGATCTACAAAATCAGCCATGGACACTCACAAACATTCAAGTAGGATCTGCAGATTTATTAGCCACACGTTACCAAAAAAAATTAAATTGTTTTGTCACACAGACTAGGCTATTTTGAATATAATTTCAGTGTTCACTAATTTTTCCAGATTTATTTATTTATTTTTACATAAATGATGATGGCTAATTACTACAAGTTTGAAAATTATGCACTGCAAAAGTGAGATTTACTGAAATATGGCTGCGTTATTTTTTCAAACTGTCTGAAATTAGGAGTAGATCTGTGTTAAAATCAATAGGTAAGCAATTATACAAGTTCTGCCTTTGAAGGCTAGAACACTACTTTGAGTGCTGTGTTCAACACAGGGTAGGGAATCAATACCCTATGGCAAGGACTAACCAAGACAACTTAATTCGAGTATCCATGAAAAAGAATACTGTTATTTAAAAGGTGTACAAACTTAAGCTACCGTATTTCTTACATGCATACTGGTGTTAAATCGAACATCAAGCTTTCACAACTACACTGTCACAAAGCCTGAAAGTTAGACAACCATAGAGTACACAAGTATTCTTATAGCAACATACCTGTGGACTGTGAAGATCTGTTGTCAACATGATGATTGAGTAAGCTAAGACATATGCAGTGTCTGCACTAGCAAAAAGAGTTTGCCTGAGTCGGGAAAGAAGAAGAATAACAACGTTTAACATATTATGAATTTTTACTTATTGTTCAGCTTTCCTAAATTCTGAAGATAATGTATGGCTTACCCTTGGTTACATTCTAAGTATCTAGCAGCAAATTTCTCCATTAGGCGATCAATTTTTTGAGCCTCTCCTGGAAGACGAAACCCCTCTAGAAACATACGCAGAGCTGAAACAAAATCCTTTCCTGAAAAGTCGTGTTGGTCTACATATGCATACATGACTTCTTTGTTAAATTTGTCATTGTCTCCCAGGAACTCCCCAACCTGAGTCTAAAATAAGAATAGAAAAGACAAACTAGCACATTTACACTGGGAAAAAGAAAAGTGAATAAGAACACACTCATACTGCCCATGTGTCACAAAAAGAGAGGCTCATACATAGTTAATGAAGACATACTGCTGCTTCTCCTCTACTCTCCAAAGCGAAGTATTTTGTCCATATATTCCAGTGCTCTCTTACATGCTCTACATGCCTGCTTTTCTCCTCTGATTTTATGTACAATTTTATTCTATTAGATACATTCCACATGTGCAAAAGACAGTTGGTATTAACAGTCAGTGTTCGGTTCCCTGCTGTAAAGCTCTTTGTAGTTAGGAAACTTACTGTAGGAATGAAAACTACTGAACTACAGTACAAACCTCAAATACCAGCAGGTGATGCCCAAATATATGTAGCTGGTACTCAAATACATCCCACTGATCCCTCTCAATGCAACACAACACACTGAAAAATACCTCGCATTCAGATAAAGGTGTCTATGTATGTAAACTGAGGTTAAAATTTTGTTTTGATGGCTGATTCTACATTCTAATACTGAAATTTGTGACTGCAGCCACAGCTACAAGCATGCACATATGCAAGCCTTTCCCTGGGGAAAAAAAAAAGGAAAAAAAAAGGTGGCTGCTCAGCACTATGGTGCACACTGCTGTTCCAGAAAGCTGTCTCTTTCATGACAATACCAATGCAAGATATTTCCACCCTCCTCTGCCAGACACTGCAGGACCCTCCCAAACCCAGCAACAGCTTTTAGCTGTAAATCATATCAAAGAACGAATCTAGATTAAGTAACATTCCAATGGGAGGCAGCAAAAATGCTTTTCATGTTGTAGTGCCACATTACTTTTTAGCTGCCTATTAACTGCAGTTAATTCTAGCAGACCCTTTCTGGACTAAAGTAAATACAGTTTAGTAAACTGCTCCTAGCAACACTAGCAAGCCTTGAGTCAGCTCAAGTAGGTCTGTCTTTTCCTTTACACCCCACTGAACTGCAGGATGCTTATACTACAGGGTACAGCTCTCTCACATATTCTGTTTTAAATTCCTTGACTTCCCAAATTTTGAAAGAGAGAAAAGTTTCCTTTTTTTCCTCATAGTACAAGAATGTTATATGTTTTAAAACACTCTCGTGATTTGCAATTAATATAAAAACATCAGCACAAGCAAAAAAAAAACCATCAGGAAAACAGTTTTCTTACTGAATCTAATCTCTCCTCTTGATGCAAGAACTGAGCAATATCTTCTGGGGTAGTGCCAAGCATTCCTTGTTCCTGCAGGTACTGAATCCCCCTCTTTGGTTTCTTATTGAATCTGTACAATCAAGACCAGGAAAGAATGAGAGTTAACCCTTTTATGTACATGCACAAAACCTTACCTGCTTAATCAAAGAAGATTCAGTAGTTTTGGCTGAGATATCAAAAATCTGTATATTAAGTATTTTTCCCTTATCAAGCTATGTATTAGATAGGAATAAGCTACTCCCTTCGGTGATTATTGCCTTCATCATTTGATTTTTTTTCTCTGCAGCCACCTCTTTCTCTTTCCTACACAGCTGCCAGCACAGCATCCAAGCAAGTCTGAGTAAAGACAGCTAAACACTTATCATTTGCTCTGGTACGCAGTTTCTGCTCTTCTCTGATCTAATCAAAACCAACTAGAGTTCCATGTCTACTGCACATTCCTGAACTGTGTATGTGTGTATACATATGTATGTAGATACACAAAATATATGCAAATATATATATACACACAGAGATAAAAAATAGATAAATATATAATAAATTACACATTTTAAAGTGTTCTCTCCATGAAGAAAAAAATCCTCCACAAACCCAGCAAATTCTTAGTTTGGAAAGGAATAATTATGCTTTATTGTTTCTTGTTTTAATCTCTATGAACCACTCTAGAAATCCATGAGTTCAGGTCGGACTATACAACCTCAGAGGTCTTTACCAACCTAAATGAGTCTATGAAAGAGGTGCCTGTAAGAATGGAAATGCACTAGACAAGGAACCAAGTAACTGAAAGAAAATGAAACCCTGAAGGACTAAGGCATGTTTGTTCAAGGTCTGAAAACTCTAATACAGAAAACTTTTATTTTTGCTTAGACTGACCTCACTGAAGTGAGGTGACAAGGCTGAAATCACATGGAAGATTCATGTCAGAATCCACTGAGAAATTATACTATCCTACAGTTCAAATTATGAAAAGTTAATGAATTAGGAGGGAGCAATATCTTAAGCTATAGGCACTTCCATCAGCAATGTGTACAGTAAAATAGGTAGTATTCAATTGATTGCATGAGTTCAATGTTCTTTTTATCCAAATACAAAAGTCTTATTTTTAGACAAGCAGGTCTGGAGAAAAAAGAACAAACATTCAGAGTACTCATCTTCTAGCTGTGAGGAATTAGGTTAACACAAAACACTGTTGACAGGCTCCAAAGGGGACACCATTCAGCACTCTTTCACCAGAGGAAGTGCTGTTACATCCAGAGTTTTTTTCCTAACACAAGATGAGTATCTATGAGGAGAAGGAAGAAAAACCCAGGAATCTTCATAGCTCCAAAAGAATCCACCCTCCCATGGGTGATAAAAGGGCACTCACAAGTCAATTCCTTGTTCTATTATTTCCTTTTGTTGCTTTAGGACCTCAAACTGCTCTGGGTTGTCAGTGCCAGACATCTGTGTGCTGTAACTGCCAATTCCTGATGAAGCAGTAGAATCCAAGGAATTTAAGCTTCCATATCTGTTAATTGTCTCAGGGTGTTTGGTTTCATTGCTGTCTTGTTCTGTGGGTTTTTCTTGGCCTATAAATTGGAAAGGATTACATAGATACAAAATACATACAGAGAAAAAGTAAGATCACAGGTTACTCTTCAATTATTTTTGAAATCCTCTCCAAAGGCTTCTGAAAGTTACTAGTTATCTTCAGTGACCTGTTTATTTTTACATAAATATTCTGGTTTTGTTTTGGTTGGGAAAATAACCAAAAAATCACTACAGTATATCAAGGAGGATTCTTTCAGTACATCATGTATCTGAAATTTAAGCCGTAAATTGCAACTATAATTTGTAAGCACTTGGGAAAAAAACAGAACTTAGAAATCTAGTTATAGATCTTTTTATTCTCAAGGCCAATGTTACTTTTGACATGAAGCAAACCACACTAGAAGTTTCTGAAACTGAGCGCCTAAAAGTGTTTATAATCACATAAGCCAACTATCTGGGGCTCTCAGTTCAACAACAGCAGTGCTAACCATGTATAAATTTCAACTTCCACTTTAAATTGGTACGTCAGCTACCAACTCTAAACCCTTAATCTGAAAATTCTGATATAACCTTAAGACTTTTAATCTGAGGTCTGATAGAAACAAGATTAAAGCAAGTAATGATTTAGTTACTTCACTGCTTGCAACATTGATTTATGCATAGCTATCGAATTTCCACTCCCCATCCAGGTTGCTTTAGTTGTAATTTAATCAATATGAAATTAGAAGTGCTTCAAAGTACATTTTATAGTCCCTTTGAAGTTAGAAATGTGTGAAATAACAGCATTTAGTCATTTTCAATGTAGTAGCATTCCAGGGATTCAGACAATTAAGAAAAACAACTTGTTCAAATGACACCAACTGAAAAATACCGAAATTTCTACCCCTCCAAAAATACTAATATTGCACCTCCCCCCAGGGGTTTTGCCAATCTAGAAACTAAAAATATCAAAATACTGGAGAAATGCACTAAATTCCTGCAGCATCTCTTTACTAAAACTATAAGAAGGGCATCTCATATCTTACCAAGTGTTGTCTGAGAATTGGGATTTACGTACTGATCCTTACTCCACTCCACCATACACTTCAGGATTGATACTAAGCATTCCAATCCTTTCTTTCTCAAGCTTAATTCCTAGAATAGATTTCAAAAGAAATACATTAGTGGACTGAAGAGTTTAGTCCTAACTTATCATTCCAAGGAACATGAAATTTCATAAAGTTTGGCAGAATTTCTTGTACCTGAACATTGGACATGCCAAGCTCTTGGCTTCCCCTTCCTTGAGCAATCTTAGAAAGGTCATTAACCAGCCTTTCAAATATGTTTGCAGCATTTAAATCACAATCATAGTTCACGTAGATGTCCACTACACTCTGGGCATCTATAAACAAAGTGACATTGTCAACCTTGGAATAAAAACTACATAGCTCATTGAAAGTCAAATACAGTTTCGTTCTTCAGCATAAAAATGTAAAAATCAGAACCAAGCAGCCCTTAGTACCTGCACATATCCGTGTCAGAGTTTGTATAACCATCCATTTATGATCAAATGAGCTAGTAGAGGTTTCCAAGATATACAGGAAAATTTCTTTGAAGAATACCTATGAAATATTCCAGGAAGAGGAAAAAAAAATCTATTACAAACATCATAACGAAATTTGACAGCTACCATTCTGATGCATATAATTCTGAAAGCATACAGATAATATGGAAGAAGCATTCTAGATGTACAGGAGAGAGGGGAAAAAGCGGAAAGGTAGAAAAACAACTTATGTTTGACATGTTGAAATTAGGACTTCAAATCAGTACTTACATACCAGTGCTGTGAAATCCTGAATGTCAATTTAACAAGAATTCTACACTGCTCTTAGAGTTCAGTATCATTTGAGGTTTGGAAAGAAGAGATTATTACCTTACCACAGAAGACTTTCCCTACAAGATGATGACATGGCACACATGTAACAAACAGCACATTATGCCAATTTAAAGTATCGGTATCATTAGAACGGGAAACATCTTGACACAGAATAATCGCTCTACAGTATCACATTGTTGTAAGATGAGCACTGGTCAGGCACAGCATAAAAAATGCAGCACGTCCATTAACAGGATGACCATTTTCCAAAATGGACAGTAGTTTTTCCTGAAATTGCTTCAGCGCAGATGCTTTCTGTTCAGAACAGTGACTATTTTACCCTCTCTTAATTGGTTCCTCACCAGATACAGTAGTATCATAGCCTGCATATTTCAGCTGAGCATGCTTCGCAGCTACAGCAGGCTTTTTCTCTTGCTTCTTCCCTAAGCGGTGGCAACAGCTGTGAGAGCATATGAACTCAAAATGTGAACTACTAGATGGTGTTACATCACCATCCCACGCAGCGTTACATCACTGCTCTGCACCTCTGAGAGCTCACCTCTCCGCAGCCAGTTGTGGCTACCAAATCTATCAACGTGTTTCTTCTAGAATGGTGTCAACAGTCCCATGCCTTCAAGATCCTGTTCTCTGAGAGCAGCACACATACATCCAAATACGTAACTACCCTTACTCTTAATATTAGATATTCCCTTATATGACAGATTTTTTACAGAGATTTCATGCTATTAGACAGGTAGAGATAAGTACAAGGCTAATTTTGCTTTGACACGTTTGGGGAAAACTGGCAGCACTGATTTTCAAACATTTCTGACGGTAAGTATACTGCCCCCAGCAAAATGCACTAGCAAAATTTACATTTTGTTGGCCCCCTTAGAGGAAAAACATGCATGCAGTGCAATCCCAGTTAGTTTTTTAATAAGGATCCCTACAAAACACAAGGAGTTCAACACACAGCGTATCAAAGACTAATTTAAGTGGAATATAATTTCAAGAGCTTAAAGACACTCAGAGTACTGATTTTAGCCACAACTTTATGGAATCCAACAGAGGAAGACAAAACTTTAATAAAGATCATGCTATAAGCAATTAGTTACATTTTTACTTATCTAGTTAGTTTGAAAGAAAGTAATGCTATAAACCCTGTAGAATCAGGAAGACTGTATTTTTCTTGTAGAGAGTTTTTAAAAAATCACTGATGAAGCAGAGAAAAACATTTCAAGTATAAAAACTAAACCCAAATCTTTAAGCTGCAAGGGAAATTAGCTGCATGGGCTGCATACTACAATGACACTTTAAATCTCTATGCTTCCTTTACAGACTTCTTGCTTTTGGTATCGACTTTGGACAAGAGTATCTTAGGATGAACAATTTCTCCCAGCAGTACTAATTACGTATATTTAAGTATTTAAAAACAGTATGTAGCACTTATTGCAAATAATGTTGAGTCGACACTTTATTTCTAGCATATCATAACATTAAACCAGAAAAGAGCTCATTATTTAGTTTGGTCAACTGAAAATAGAGAAGTGATAGCTTATTTACTGTTGCTGAAAAATGGTAATGTTAAATACAGTCAAGTGACACCTGAAATTCATTGACATCTACGGCTGGATTTGCATGAAAACCTTTAAGCATAAAAGTGGGGGGAAGGGAAAGTATGTCAGAGTTAGCCCATACATTACTGCAAATATATCCAGTGACCGATTTAAGAAATACAGTTACAAAATAATTCAGGTAAGACCCACTATTTTAACTGTCAGAGGACAGCATTAGCTGAAAACGTATGTCAAAAGACCACGTGAGGGTCACTTGCAACAGAATCTGAAATTATATTTTAAAATATGCCAAGAATTTCTTAAACAGATGAAGAATACTGCCTCAATCCCAAAATATACAGATTTTGCATATTGTAAATCAGAGCATATGGCTCTCCTTACAGCTCCAAGACAAAAACTGAATGTGAAGATATCTACTTGTCTACCCACATCTTCCGAATAACCTTTAGGATCAGCAGCTGAAAGAAGAGGAATTCTTTTTTCACAACCAGGAAAAAGAATAAGTTTCTTTAAACTGCTGTCCCGTGTACTTTGTAATAGATAATTAGTAACATCAAACTTATGAAAATTAGGTTCCTCCTCTGAAGCTACCATGACATCAACTCATACAATGACATCCATGAAAGAAGAAATCCCTGAAATCGAGGTCCTGTAACAAAAACATTATCAACACTCCCAACATCTTTTCACACTTCACTTCCACACTTTGATCTGTACAAATCTTACAGGCAATCTGCAAATCAAAGCACGTTTTGCACAGTAAAAATTACTACTTTATGTAAATGTCTACTATTAAGTGATGAAATGGCCTACTTCTTTTTAGAGACTTCATTTTATGTTTTAGTTAAAATATGGTGGATTTTATTTCTTTTGAACAACCCTCCCTACAAAAGTTTTCCCGTTACTTTCCACTTCACCAATGAACTTGTCACTGCCTCAAGTGTCACTTCTGATGTTACAGAGCAAATCTTATTTAATCTGTAAGTGTATCAAAGGGAATGCTGCTGGTTTACTCAAACGGGGTTTCAAGGGCATTTCACCCATTGCCACTGGATGAGAAAGAGCTTCTGTGCATGGGTAGATCTGGCAAGCCTTATGCATAAGCTGAGATTCAGGAAGAAAAACAAATTTCTCTGAGCAAGACATATCAATATAGACGGATGCCAACTTAACACCCCTCCCCCCCCCCCCTTTAAAATTAGAAAGTCATGTAACATACCTCAATCTGCATCTTTAGATGAGTCTTGAAGTTTGAGAGGAGGGTAAGAAATATGGAAAGTGAAAGTTCAAAAACTTCTGGAACCGATGAGACTCCATTTTTTGACAGTGCAACACAAAGATACTGCTTAATAGCATTAATGAACATCTCATTTGTCCTGAAGACAGGTCCTGCATTTTGCAGAATGGACAGAAGCAACTGCAATGAAAGAATCTTTGATCGCAGTTCATGAGATCTGGAAAAAAATAACATAGCGTACATCAGCCCAAGGTAAATCATAAAACAAACAAACAAACATTCTTTTGAGAAATCAATACACCACAATGACTTTTTATGTGGGACACTCATGAAATACTCACGAATTTTTAAAAAAAAGGCATAGAAAGAGTCATGAAAAGATGATTTTTTTTTTTTCGGTTAAGCTGGTGACCCTTCAGCCAAGAGGGTGGACAAGAATAACCTTTTCCAGTTACTGTTTCCTACCACTACTACCAAGCCCCTCTTCTGTAGCACAGCACACCTATTAACAGTGACAACAGCAGGCAACGTTGTCCTTTCTTAGTCAAAGGATGAAGGGAGTACTTTTTTTCCCCCCTTTTAATAGAGTTTGGAAGATCCCATATAAAAGATCCATCCTATCTACAGAATCCTGAGTACTGAAAGGTGAGAAGTGACTTTAGAAATTCATTCTCCTCCTTTATTTTCACCAGCATGGGAAGAGAGCTGAAGGACAATAAAGACAACAGCTGTAACTGCCTGACCTACTTCCTCCCAGCACTGACATCTCTTTCCTCTGAATGTGGTATTTTACATTATGTATCGGTCACTGGCCCCATCCCACTCCAAGAGCAGCTAGGATGCATAACGTGCCTATTTTAAGTCTGGCATTAGCAAAATCAGGCAACTGTAGTGTAGTCAAGAGCTCCACGGTAACACCATGCTTCATTACAAACTGAAAAAAAGCTAGATTTCGTGTCAGAACAGAGCTACTATTTATGGTAAAAACAACAAAAAACATGTAGAGGACGGAAATCTGTATCTATGAAAATATAATGCAATTTAAATAGCATTCTGGGAGAAAGTTTTCTTTCCTCAGACTCCCAAAGCTCCTTCCCACTTCTGATCATCTCAAAAAAAGTATAGACAGAAATGGTTTTCCCAACAAGACAGCCCAGCTTTTGTTGAACAACCACGCACTGACAGAGGACAGTTATGAAACGTGAGGAACAATGAAAGGACATTTTTCAAATAGTACAGCCCAGATATGGTAAGGATCTCTTCTCGCCACACATCACACACACAATACTTCGTTATTTGCTGTATTCTGCAAAAATACCAGCTTAATTAAAAAGGCTAAAATAAAAGTTCAAATTCGTAACAAATATCTTATGAATAAACTCGATGGTTCCTGCACACTGGCAAACAAAGTGGGCTGGAAAAACAATCACTTTGCCACCATTTCAAACTCCTAAAATATAATCCCAAACTTAAATTTCTTGTCTGAAGACACTTCAGAGTAGCCAGTCAAAGTAAGTGAGGAACTTGCTCCTCCCGTTCCTCCTAATGACCCCAGAGTCGAAGTAAAAGCCCCAAAACAGCTCTCAGTATTTCTTCACAAAAATGCCTGTCTTCAGGCACTGCACAACTGCATATTGCCATATATAACACTCTCCTTTGATGCAAAGAGGTTTTATTTTTGTGTGACATTGCATTAATAGTACAGACAGCACACAACCATGCCTTGCTTTGCTATTAATTCTAAGAATTTAAGTAGAAAGAGAATTTAAAATGTAAATGAAATATTAAATATTGACCGTTTCCAGCAAGTGGCAACTTATAACCCAAGTCTTAATTTGTTGGCCTTATCAGTTCTGTTGGGATGTTTAAACCCACTTAACTTAAAACAAGTTTAAGGACTGAAATCTAATACACAAAACTTCATGAAAATTTCCCCCATCTTATTTTATTGTAGGGAAAAAGGAGACAACGACATCAAGCAAGTTCCCAAGGAGCTCAATCTTGATCTCAACTCTCAGCCTTTTGCTTTTGCACTAAAGTTCCATGTCCAATTAAATAAAATTTTAAAATATTTTCGTTAAACACTTCATGGCTAATTTCACTGTCAAGAGGCAGACTTTTTTTTTTTTAAAAAAGAAAAGTTCTGTAGATATCCTATGCCTCCTTTTCCAATTACAGCATCTTTGTAATAGTTCAAAAAAACCATCAATGCCTCAGAAGCACAGCAAAATTCTAGACGCTTCTCCAACACAGGACATCTTTGAATGTCTTTGCAGATAATTCCTGTTGTCCTAAACATCATTTCCTCCACTTTGTTCTAGATGGAGAGCATAATCACGTCTATTATGAACATCAAGACTCCACGGATTCAGATGAGATGCTCCAAGTACCTTATTAGCTATTGCTGCCCTTCCAGGGGGAGCTAATCCATTAAAGCCTTTTATATCTGGACATTCTTAGTGTCAGAGAACTGACTAAACCCACGGGATTTTCATGGCACTTCCTGGAAGACAAATTCTCAAATGATAGTGAGGAAAAACCTCACGTTTCAATCTTCGCTCCTGAACGTCCTGACTTTCCACAGTGCATCAGTAGATAACAGTTTGAAAAAGGTTCTAGACTGACCCTTTAAAACCCTTTCTACTGTATTATATTTTTCAGGTTACTAAACCACATTGATATTGGTGATTAAGCTAAGCTGTCCTAAAGTTACCTAATTTAGAAGTTAGACCCTGGAACAGTAAACGTGACTTTATTTTAAAGGATTTTGGGCCTTTCATCACTGCTCATCTCACAGTTTTAGTATCTTCGGAACAAAAAAGGAATCTTCTTGAAAATTATTAGTAAGTTTTTCTAATGTGCAGAACAAAAGAGGCATATGGATTCCATACGACATCAGAAAAGCAAAGTTCATTTCCACCAGACACTATAATACTGGCACCCAACCACAGAGGAAAATATATATATATATATATATATATTTGTTTGTTTGTTTGTTTGTTTAGCAGCAAACAATTCTCTAAGCCAAACTGAAAACAGAGTATCTTAACTCAAAGGGCAAGATTTTCAAACCAGGTAGATACAGACTTCATTTGCAAAACATTTGTGTTTTGGTTAAGGCAGCTGCCAAGTGTCCAACCTGAGCTAGAGAACAGAACGGACCACACCACCAACTTGTCATAGCCAGTACCAGCTGAATGCAAAGAGATTTTATTAAGATGAAGTACAGCTGGGTACATGTACTGGATAGCCAACATGTAAGAGAAAAGAACTTGCGGAGCATAAGTGACTATGGCTATAAACATATGTATTACCTAAAAGCAGAGAAATGATAGCTGAGACCTAAACCAACTTGAGACCTTCTTTACAGACCCTGCTGAAAATCATTATACAGAGGAACTAGGAAGAACACGATGTACTTACAGGCAGTGAAGGCATTATTAAGAAACTTCTAGAGAACAGATGGGTAATAGCAGATGCTTTCATTTCGCATACAAAAAATGTATTAGAACACAGAAAGTACCTTTTCAAAGTTTCTTTAACCATACTATTATTCTCTCAATAACTGGGGAGCCTCAAAAACATTTAAAATAATTTATTTTTATTTTCAAATTTAAAAAAGGTTTATTATGAGAATTCTTAATTCTACTTACTTTGGATCTGGCGGTCCATCTGACAGGGGCTTCATGGAAAGTTTACACAGTGACCTGAATACAAGGAAGGCATCCTTTTGTAAAATGTGGGAAAACTTAGCACCAGGTGTAGGTCCTGAAGAATTTCCAGATTCCTAAAGAAGTTAACATATTTCAGTATTCCATTTTGCATTAGCAGGGTGTGTAGGGAAATCCCCACCTCCTAGCAACAAGAAGTTAAGATATTATACAAATATAACCAGTTCACTATAGATTTATGGTCTCAAGACTAAATTAAAACAGAAAAGAATTCTGCAGTCCAGTTAAAATGAATAAACTCCCTAATAAAATTTCCTATCTTGATAAAAATACAGAATTACATTAAGACTGTCATGAAGCTTTATGGGTCAAGTTTAAATAAGACAACTTGCAAGGGAACTGCCTTCAGTCATTTTCAGTAGATAACTAGTTTAAGAAAAATGACTGACATTCCAATAGAATGCAAGCAGTTACATATCTGTGGCAACATACATCTGGCAATACTATTGTATGATATATTGCTCTATGTTCATGCCATTTGGTATCATTGTTCCTTACATCAGCAAAATGCTTAATGTTAATCTTACGCTCATATGGCATGCATGACTGTTGCTTTTCAAGCTTGCAATCTATTATCCCCAAACATAGTTATTCAGTACTTTGGTAGCAGAGACCCTCTGTCAGTTGATACTGTGCATATGCTGTTATCTGATACCACAGAAGTAGTGTGTTCTCATTTCTTTTTTCTTAATGGAAATCAAACCTTATCAGACAAAGCTTTTTATCCAGAATCATAGCAGTACAGCATGCTATGGGCTTGAAAATTATATTTATCATGTGAAAAAAAGCATGTGAAAATTATACAAGTATGTCTATAACAGGTTACACTCTTTACTAAATGTGTATTTGAATGCTAGTTTTATTGTTTCTTAGGAGCGTCTTGAAAAACCTAAGAGTTCTCTAATCTTGAAACACTTCTAACACTGCAGCTAAAAATATGGTAGTCAGGAGAAAAAAAAAGCCATCACATACAAATATTTATTTAAAAAAAATAAATTTATATATTGCACTAAAATAAAATAATGTTTAGAACACCACAATACTTGAACTCATCTGAGTAATTTATTTTATGGACTTATATCAAACATTCTCTGCGCAAGTGTTGTGCAATTCTTAAAATATTTTACTCTTTTTCAGTATTTCCTAATTTATACCTGCCTGTACCTGAGTATCATTGGAAGAGACAGACAATCTGTCATCTGGTAAAGATGGTGTATAAGCAACAGAAATTGGAGTCCCTGGAATTCCATTTGCCTGAATGTTTTCACTGTCACTGCCGTCCTCTAATGTTACAATCGTGCCATCACCACTTGCACTTTCAGCGGTCCCTTCTATATCTAGCAGAAAGAAAACAAAATTATAACAAGGGTTAAGTAAGAATGCAAGGTAAAAAGAGCTTAAATCAAATGTTTAAATACAAAAACTAGCAGAAGCAAAAGTATCATAAGGAGGAGCTGAAGGTGGAATTTATATGGCTTTATATAACTAAAAAAGATCTAAATAATGAAAATTATGATCAAAAACAACTCAGAACTTTACATTGCCAGGTTCACTATTCTAACAAGCTTCCTACAAGTATGAGGAAAGAAAAAGTCACAGATTATATATATACAATTCTCAACAAACTCAAAATTTAATGCTTCACTGCTACTACAAAGACGGGCCCATTTTTGAAGAGATTATGCAGGAACGAAATAGAAAAATAAAACAAGCTAGATTTTTTTTTTAAACAACATTCGTCTTCAGTATAGAAAGTGTAAATTAATGCATGAAATCTTGCCCATTTTATTGCTAAATAACACCCAGCTAAGGTCAGACAACTGAAAGTATTTTCTTCAGCATATAAATATTATATAAACAATGATGTATTTTAAATATTCATGTTAAAATAATCTTTAATGTCAAGATTCATACTGCAGTCATATATTAATGTAATACCTCCAGCTACTATGTTCACCATTTCTTGTACAATACTTTCCACAATTTCTTGCGCCTTCTCTTCACAATCATTGCTTTCACCATCATACGTTCCTCCATCAGCTTTAGAAAGATCTTAAAAAAAATGAAATACTGAGAAATTAATAAATTAAGGAAATATTTTACTTGCATTTAATACTTAAAAATTCAATTACAAATCTACTAATAGAAGAGTATACATTAAAAATACAACAACATAGTGTCTGGATGTTTTGAAAACAATATTTGTAGAGCACAAACATTCCAATGTTTAACTTGTAAATGGTAATTAATACACAGGCCTATGCCAACAAAAGACAAATACATCCATTTTGTATTTTTACCTACATTAAACACCAAAAGCTGCTGGCTTTGAGATGTTATTTTCTTAACATTTCATAACATCATCACAACTTTCATAACGTCACACAGGTGCAAAGAGGCATCTTTGCTACAAGAGTATGAGAGCCTAAGATTAAAGGATACCTGTGATAAAGCTTAACAGTGATAACAAGTTCTACACTCAATTATTAAAAAATATCTATATGCCTGACTCCAGGCTTGGGAGGTGAAAAAAGACAGTCCTCAGCCTTTCTTTTTACAGACCTTTTCCCTCCCTCCATAAAACAGAAATACACACTGATTACTTTCTGCTGCTGTGGCTTGGTCGGCTTCTGTCTGTTCATTTTCAGCACTAGAAATATCAGATCCATTTTCTGCCTCTAAATCTTCTTGAAGGTTCTTGTCCACATCATTTGTGTTGTGGTCAAGCTCTCTCTCATGTTCTTTAGACAGCTGATCAGTCTGTGTTGGAATATGTCTCAACTGAGGTGACTCAGGCTCATGATGGCTTACTGGAGACTGCTGTAAATGGTGTTGCTGTCTGTGTCTTTCCTTTTCCATCTGTTTGGCTTCCTGAAGCTACAAATACATTGCAATTACACAAAAAATTTATCATCAAAACAAAACAATGAGCTATATACACATTGCATATGTTATTTAATAAACATGGAATCTCTATAGGCTGTGCTTAAACATTGCCTTCATAAACCTGTAATAGTTTAAGCACACGTATCATTTGTGTTATTATGAAAAAATATAATATCACAGGCTTAGTCTTTGCAAGAGGGCTGCTTCCCAACTATGCACATTTACACTTACTGTATCTTCACTACGTATAATGGATGACAAAAGTACATCTAGTATAGGAAGAAGAGTTGTCTGCCTGTCCAACAAGGAAGTTCAGTCAGGAGATTTAACAATATACAAGGCTTGTATGGAGAAACATAAAGGGCAATTTCTTATTTTTGTTTTTTAAAGCTCTCACTAAGAGAAACACATAGGAAAACTTAAGATTCATTTTCTCCTATCCTGCAAACCTCTGGTGTTAAGGGAAAAATAGAAGTAGCAAACTGACTGAACATACAGAAAAAAAAAAAAGAAAAAAAACAGGAGTTAAAAGTGAGAAGAAGGGCTGCACTTCCACAGGACTTCAGAAGACAGATCCTTAGAAAGAAACTGTCATGCCAAAAAAAAAAAAAAAGACAAAGGCTATTTTGAATTTCATGATTTCTCACACTGGAATCCCTGGAAAGAGAAGAGAATATGTAATTTGTCTAACAGGCTAAGACAACAGTTACTGAAGTCAAACCAAAGCTGGGTGTCCTTTGAGGTGATGCTCTAATGACTGGCTTTCTATCCCTGCAGAGACCAGTGTTTACCAAAAGTTTTGTAACTGTTTATACTGTCATTTTGGCTAGCGTGATCTCAGCTCTTTACTCTTCCATTTAAAGCTTTCTATGATATATCTTTTGGGGTGCCCTGAGTAGATACTGCCTTTCAAGTTACAGCTTAAATAATTCCTTCCACCCTTTGGCAGCTATCATATTAAAAAAGTTGCCCAGAGTACGCAGAACAAGCAGAACAGCTTATCAGCTTGCATAAAGACTAGACTTACAGTCCAGCAAAAACAAAGACTGCCAGTGTAGGATAATAATAATCCTTTTCTTTAATGAGTTGGTTAAAAAGACAGCAACTACACTGATTTCCCAAAGTACTCGTGTAACTGGATGGCTTTTGCCATTACTTATCGTAAATATATCATAAATCTCTGAGTGTGATGGCATTGTGTTCCAATAAGCAGTTGCTTCTGAGAGGGAGTCAAGTACAAGCTTCGATCCACTACATAATCTTAAAGAAAACTTACGAGTTTGTAACAGTACAGCAGAATTACTTCTACAACTAGCTAAGAATTCAAGCAGCTTTCCAATCTGAACATCCACTTTTGTTGTTCTTGTTTTTTAACAGGAATAAGGACAATCACTTTGCCTTATTGATCTTTATTATGAGCAGCGGAAGCCACAAGCCATGTTGGTGGTATTCCTGCTGACCACTCATTACAGCAATTTCAGCGACACAAGTATCTGTAAGTGACTGCTCCACATTAAAGCATTAAAAAAAAGTAAGTGATTACACGACTTGGAAGGGTTCTGTCTTTTATTTTTTGTTGTATTTGTTTTAATTATGAATTACTTCTTCAGTGTTTATCATCACAACAATTGAGTATCTCACTAACACTAAATTATTCTATATGCAGTGTTAAGCAGGTAGTGTGGCACTTCTTGACAGCCTGAGAACAGAAACTGAAGCCAAATACATCCATTAAATGTAGAGGCCCACTTTCAGAATTTCAAATCCTATACAACACCCCAAACACATTTCATACGTATTTCAGATAGCAAAACGCAAAAAGAATAAGATAAGATATTTGATTCTTTTTCAAAGCTACATTAGTTAGGAAAGCCCAGAAGCTTTAATAATAATGACGAAATAATTATTAAATTATTATAAAAAAATAATAATGACAAAACAAATTTCTCAAGGTGGTTTGCTTTTAGGATCTATTTTCTACATAAAAATACTGAGATACTCACTGCTTGATTTTCCATACGTGCAAATATGACATTCAGCATTTGCGTTAAAGTGGCCTTGGCTGTGGTTTGATTTATGAGATTTTTGCTTGCTAGGTAGATATTGTAACATGTTCTTACAGCTTGCAGCACTGTTCCTTCGTGGATTTCTATGTGTTGAGATGTTACTGCAGTGAGCAAAGCCTAAATAAACAAACATATATTTTCCAGTCAAAGAAATAGTCTGCAAAGCCTAAATAAACAAACATATGTATTTTCCAGTCAAAAATTTTCTGTCAATGAAATAGTCTGCAAATGAATAAATGTCAGTTTTGGATTAGTTTTAAAATATAAATAAGTACATATCTTTAGCTGTAATTTAATTAATTTTTTCAAGGATTTTTTTAGCCATATCAGAACATCATACATACCAGTTATGTTAACATACGCTAAGCAGAGTGTTTTAATCAGTGTATATAGGAAATGTGTTTCATAGCATGTAACAGCAGTGAGTAACCAATGGAGTTATCAGGTGGCTAATAAAAGCTGCCCTAGAATTTTCTAAACACAGAACGTGAATGACAGACTACCTGTGAAAACACAGAAAGCCATCCAAATGGTCCAAAAGTTTTACAAATAAATGTAAATCTGAAGAACAGAGATTAAGTATATGATTAGGCAGTTACGAGAGGCACAAGCACACCTTCTAAACATTCTTTTTGGGTATGTCAGAATATTGTATTGCTTTCTCTGTAGAAACTCACTTCCTTCTTTCCACTTGAGCTAGTATCTGCTTCTTTTTTACTTTACAAAAAATACGCAAATGTGCTCCTGAAAGATCAAGTAATAAAGAATTAAAGAACACTTGTGAGGTAGAGGTAGGCTGGACTGAAGAGCAGAAATAGAGGCAGGTAAAGCTGAGGACTAGGTGCAAAGACACTGTCAGAAGAGTGTGTTGGAAAGCCTAAGGAAAGGGGAAGAGATTGTTTGCAACAGCACAATCATGTACGCTGATCACTGTACTCCAGTAGAAGGTGCCAGAAAACTGGGAAGAGTTTTATCCACTGTTAATGACAGTTAATGATTACATGGGATGTTTAGGGAAGGTAAGACTGGAAGCACCAGAAAGCCTGTATATTGAAAAGGCGTTTTTAAAGTTAAACTTTAATCAAAGTTAAAAACAAAAATTATTTGAAGTGCTGTTTAATTTACTCATCAACCCATGCCTAGTTCCACTTACAGAATCTCTTACAGCATCGTCAGCATCCCCGTCCACAAATGGTACCAACAAGTGGACCGAGAGCACCCATCTCTGACTCAAACACTTTAAAAATCAGAGACCCATCTCGCTGAGCTGCCACTCTGACTGCTGCTCCTGGATAACCAGACTGCTGCAGGTCCCTTCTTATTCTACCTGTGGTGCCACAGTTCTCTCATCTGTGGAGACACATAGATGGGTGACTGTGCTTACTGTTCTTATTGGAGAAAATACATTGTTATCTGCATGACCGTTAAACTGCATCTCATGCTACCATCTACAAACTAGTAGTACCTAAATGCCACTAGAAAACTTTTCTTTAAATTAATAAAGAAATAAAAACAAAAAAACAACACCCAACCAACTAACATGAAGGTATCACACGGGCGGACAAACTGTAGACAACTGTTTCATAAATGACCTGAAGTCTCCCATCACTGATACTATTTTTCCTCCCAAAGTCCAGTTTATATGTCACTGACTGACCTTCTAAAAACCAGGAAGTGGTAAACTGAAATTCACAGCACCATCCTGAATTCTGACCCTCTCTGTGCAACAATTCAGTATCTCCACAGAACTTTCAACACCCCGCTTCTGCTACTGGAAAGCATAATTTAGGGAGGACGACATATAAAAGCTGTAACAAAATCCAGTGCCACCAAAATAAAATCCGCTGCCAAAACCTATTTATATATTTATAATATTCACCACCTGTCTCTTCCCCTCTCCCCCCATATATTCTATACTGCCCTAGCACACCTACTGCTATGTATTGTATTTTCCCTATCTTTCATTAAGTACTTTGTACTGTTCCACTTCTCCCTTACTTCTAGGAGTTTCTGGTGGCTTCATGAGACTCGCATACTGAGATACTGAGTTAAAACATGCTGAATCCCATTCTTTATACTTGCATGTCTCTTCTGTTCAGGTAACATACCTACATCCTCTATGTTACAGTACTGTCACACTCCCAAATTTATCCCCAAAGCTCCTCGTATCAGTCACGGCTCTGCTAACCTCTCCAACTCCCCCCTACACGTGGCTGACCTGCAGGCAGGTAGCTCCCAGCGACTAGATCCTGTACTCTCCCACCTGGCTGGAAAGGCTGCACGCCCGCGGGTATTTTAGCACTCTGCTTTTTAAAGTTGTGTGTATCACTGAATGAAAAGTCCTGAGAGGTCAAAACAGACAGCTCCGTAAAACTTTAATTAATAATTCTGAAAGAGGAGTAACCTTGAAGAACTTTGTCTATACTAGTTTTTAAAAAGTAAAATTGGCAACTCTTGAGAGGACAACCTAAACAAGTGGGGTTTAGGTAAACATAAACAGACAGCTCTGCTCTCCCCCCCCCCCCCCCCTTTACCAAAGCACTACTACAATCAGAAAGCCACAAGCCACAAACAGCTTGTAGTTGTCATCCTTGTTAAACTCAGGTGATGAACGATTTGCTATTTGAAAGCCCAGTTTTAGCTTGCATTGCAGTTCACTGGAGTCTTCATTTTTTTGTCTTTTAATAATAGGAGATAATGCTTACTAGTAGAAAAAGTTGACCAGGCTACAGATGGATTATGTGCTGTTTTAGTTGGCTCAACAGCCTGAATTTTATAAGTTTCTTCAGTATGTGTGTTATTGACTACTAGAGCTTGGTTCTTTCCATGCCACCTGCTAAGGAGGTGTGGAGGCAAGAAAGGTACGTACATACAGGCACTTTCCTCCTGACAGTCCAACATAGTACCACAAATTCACTGAATAACTCCGTCTTCCATGCTGAGAAATCAGTCTTACCAGCAGGGACTCTCCTTGCAGATACCTATTAGTGAGCTCAACATGCCTACAAGAGGTCCTGACGGCCGCTCCTCTGGCTTTCTTTCCTGCTCAGGCACTTGAGAAAACGAACCCTAATGACTACCATACGTAATTGTAAACTGATAAGCATTTTTAACTTTGATCTTTCATTAAGGGTTCAACTCGATGTCATGCCCTACATAACGTCTCCTCATTCTGTGTCACAGATAAGCACACCCTTACTGATGTGACAACTAACCCTGAGAAACCACAGGCTACAGTCAGGAGCAGCAGTACTGCTCCTCTGAAACCCATCAGCTCATCTGTTAAAATACTAATCCTTCCCTTCCTCACTTATCAGTTTTCATCAGATTACTCTCTGACCTTTCTCTGTGGCCAAACAGCTACTAGATCCAACACAGAGAGGGAGACAGGGGTTCCGATGAGTAAAGACAATCACTGTAGCAACAGTCCCCAGTTCGGCGGGATTATACAAAATCTCAAATTGCGACGTGGTGATGTAGGTCCTTGAGAAGCGGAACAACAAAAGGTCTGCTTTTCTCCCAACCATACCCTTACTGCTTACTTTGCAACAGGCATGAAGCCACCTCTGCCATTTTAATGACAATATATTAATACAATTAAAAATAATAATAAACTAAACCAAAACACCCATCCCCCTTCCTTTTCTGGTGGCGTATTTTTGTTTTGTTGTGTTTTAAAGTGAGTTTAATTGGTTTAACGTATTAAATGCATGTCTGAACAAGGGATGAGGTAGGGCAAGGGCAACAGCTGGGAGCAAAACCTGAACAGAAAAATGCCTCTCTACAGGGGTCACAACAGCAAGCTCCTCGGTGGGCTCTGCTGACCTGGAGTTGCAGCATTAGGTTGCTCTTTTCTAGCAAGGTAAAGATTTGCAACCAAGTTCCCATTCCTTCTGGACACACTTAGCTTTACCTGCTTTCATTCAACTATTGTCAGTGTATGCTAAGGAGAGATGATTAAAAAAAATGCATACTTTACTGCATTACTCCCTTTTGCTCTTCTGTAGGCATAGATGAAATCTTTGTACACAGGCTGTTAGCACTACCTCATTATTCTTCAGATCCTTCCATAAAAACTTTCTTTGTCACAAAGCCTGCAAAAATACCTACAGCAATCAAGCTCTCATTGTCCTGAGATTACAGGCTATCATCCTGACTGTGAGATCGTTTCCTTATGCTTTCCTTCCAATTGTTCACACCTATTGTTCTGTGCTTGATACAGACCCGATTGTTTTGTGCCTCTACCTAGCTCACAGCAACAAAGCTTGTTTATTTTTATGAACAACCGTCAGGTGGGTTTGGAAAAGGAAAAAAATCTTCAGGATCATTTGAGTTACAAATTACCATATTTTTGTGACATCCATGTTGCTTTTTCCTTCAGCCTGGAGCACGTTTGCATATTTAGTGCATTTAATATTATGTAAAACGAGTATATTAGAACAGTACAGGAAGTACTGTGATTTGTGATGCAGAACTAACTTAGTTTAAAAGGTAAACAAAATTAACATTCTCTATTAAAAAAACATCCAGCATCTATCTGCACCTGTAAACTTTTCATTCCTTTCACACTGAATACTCTGCAAGAACAGAATGGTTATGGTAAAAGACACAACCAGGAGAAGTGATTTAAGAACACACAAGAGGCAGGTACACCTACATACATACTGCTAGAAAGCTTCGTTTTCAACTGAGCTCATTCTTTTTGTCCTCTCAGCTAACTATGTTATCTTTGGAAGATTTATGACACTGTATAGCAGTCATCTGATCAGCACAGACCTTCTTGGGGTAAGATACCATAATTCAGTTGTCTGGGGACTCTCAAGCACTGGAGACAGAACATAAAACACAACGGCCCTAATGCTTCTCTGTAGTGGATTGGCCACTGGAACCACATCATTCAGTTTTCTTTGAGAAAGGCTATAGGGTTATTTTTAACTATAAATAAATACATTTTTGAAAAGAGCATTATCTTTTTTTTTTTTTTTTTTAAATACCCAATACTCTACTTAAAGTCCAAACATTAATTTATAAAGAAATGATGTGTTACTAGGGACTGACTTTTGGAGAAACACAGGAGACAGAAGTACTTAAACAACAGAGCAGCAAATGCATTGAACAACCTTCAAGGATAAACCACTTTTCAACATGAACGACACCAAAATCACACAGAACGCAGTGTTTGTCCAAGCCACATTTTCTTTGTGAGGAAATAAGATGATGTCGTGCTTTACCATTTCCAAATTACTCAATCATATACGTTACACATTCACCATAGCGTTACAGAACTGTTTTACCTAACCTTGTTTACCAACTTTGAAAGTTGGTAAGTTAAGGAGATACACTGCGAAGATGTGAAAAATAGAAAAACACAGTGCTTACTTCCAGAATGTTTTCACAGTCAAGACAGTGATTTAAAATCGGAGTTGTATCCTAGATTCTACACCAGATTCCAGTAATAATGGATTCTTAGTTAACATCTAGTATTTAATTAAAACTATTTTTTTTCCACTTAAGATTAATCTTAAAAAATAATCCACCATTCACAAGCATGCAACCAGCTGCCAGTCTGGAAACACATGAAGGATTAGGACTGTGAGGATTAGGACTGTGAGGACTGCAAAAGAACAGGAGAACTATGTGCTAGTAGGAGTCCTGTGGAAGAGGATATAAAGAATGTAAAATAAATACTTTATAAAGTAAATGAAGAGTATAAAGTTCTATTTGGTTTTACCACTGGAAGGTTGGCTGTTCAAAATGAACTAGAATCAATGTATGTTCCAAAACAGAAGTATTTCATGTCCAACCAAGTGTAATCCTCTAAAAAGCGGAACTACAAACCTGCAGGACAGCATTTGCAGGTTAGGTAACCAGTCCTAGCCCTGAACTTCACATGGATGCCTAAAAATACAAAGAATCCAGAACGAACCCTCCTACATCATTATTTTGATTCTTAAATCCTTCAATAACCCACAGGTTCTTTTAAACTCAGAAGGAAAAATTAAACTTTCTATAACCTTTTTATAGGAAATAATGACCACACAACTACAGGATACTGCAGATGAGTAAGTTATTTTGTTAGCATTTCACACTACTGGAACACAACAGGATACTGAACTGAGAAGTTTTTCTAAGGGTCTTCTGAAATCTGCTTTCACACAAATTTCTTTTTTCTTAGTTCTTTCAAACCTATAACCATTCTCCTTATTCCTCAGAATTAGTCAGTGTTTACAGTTTTCCCATTCTGTAAGCCAGGCATGAGTTGTTCTTTATTTTTGGTTAGTTTCAAAAGGCTGTTTGTGTGGTCAATGTTTGATTCAACTTTTCTTCCTCTACTGATACTGGCCAATAGAGAGCATGACTACCGGGACTGACCTTACGGTTTACAGTACATGGAGGACTCAATAAGCAGTCACTCAAGTAACATTCGATTTTTCAAATTTCAGATATCAAGCAAACAAATATTTTTTTCTTTGCCAAACATGAGCAAGTTAAGCTGGGAGAGTATCTAGATAATAACAAATACTTGCTATACAGCACGCCAAGCAAAGAGAACACTTGTGAGCACAGCTGATCTCATGTCCCATCCTCTTCCCCACCCCTATTCTTTTTGTACAACTTATTTTTTGTCATACGTAGTAGTTATTCAGGAACAGTAAGGCCAGACAGAAACACAACTTCAGCTGAAACCTCTGCATGTGTCAGGAAGAAGTTTATGGACACAAACCACAAATACCATAGCAGCCCCAGCAAAACAAGCCTGAAGGCAGGTATGTTTGAAGCCACCTCTCTTCCTTGAACCTAATTTTAATAAACACCTTCCAATTGTTATTAATACCTTCCAAGTGTCAAACACCTTCCATAATGTCATTGCACTAGCCTAATTTTTTGCTTTCCTTCTGCTCCTGGCAATCCTCACCCTTACAGCTGAAAAAGCATTTACGTAGCTTGACATCAAAATTACATCAGATCAAGCTAAACTACAGGAGGAAGGAAGGGGAAAAGGCCAATTTCCCAGTGTGGCTCATCACGGAGTTTGCAGATGAAGAACGAGGGGATTAGAGATGAGAACAGATGAGCAGAAACAGGCAGATAAGGTAAGCTGCCCACCCACCGTCAAGGCTACCGTCAGACGTAACTCTAAGCTTAGATACCTACACTGAGACAAGCTACATTCCTCAGCAGGATTGTTTCCTTGCAGGTCAGCAGAAAGGTATTTCAGAATGCCTAAGCTGCTCTGGTTGCTGGGAACATGCTTACGATGACTCTGCCACTAGAAAGCCATCCAGAAACTGACAAATAGCTCCAGGTGTGAACTCTTACCCAGCCTTGGCTCACAGACCTTGGGTGGATGGCAGCACACCACGTAAGGGCTGTCTATTCAGCATGCAGAACCAAGATAATCAATCCCCCAGGGAGGAAGGTGCCGGAGTGATCAGCGTTCTGATTTTACAGTGGTGCAGGTGATGTAGCTGCCACACAGACGCACTGCTCATGTTACGAATAATATTTTGGGAGTGCCAGTGCAGAAAGTGGGAGACCCAGATCCTCCACCTTCTATCTCCCTGTTGGAATTAAACTTTTTCAGAGAACATACTACTTGCCACGTTTTAAAAGGCGTGTGATCCATCCTTTAAATCATACTGGAGAAGCTGGGTCCACAGCCTGGAACTAAAGAGTTATGAAGCCTAATACAATATGATTGACTATTAGGTTTCATTACTGCTCATGGAGGAAGTCAAAAGCTCCAGTCTTCACTAAGATAATTTATTTTGATGCTTTTTATAGTGTACAATCACTGGACAAACCTGGAGCCAAAGCAAGACTCTGCAGCTTGCCAGGAATTCCAACATACTTGGAATAAGCATGCTAAGTCTAAACAGTCAAAAAATGAAAGCACTAAATTAATTTATATGCTTAATGCATTTTACAATTGTTGAAGAGTTGACTTTCTCAACTGTTTTCTTGGACAGAAAGAATTCCAGCTCACAGACATCCCCTTTCAGGCAGGAAGTTAATTTTGTTAACATCCTGGCCCAGGTAACAGGCTAAAGGCTGAAAGGACCAGAACAGGAAAACATCTGGAGAGAAGGCAAAAGGGAAATAAAATGGTTTCAGCCTTTGAAAATGAAAATCAACAAAAACTTCCCCCTGCAAGATGAAAAATGTCTTAAAATGCTTGGGCAAAATGGAACAACAAACCTAGACAACTAGGGGCAGAAACACTTTTAACAACCAGCTGCTGGAGAAGCAGGGTATCAAGAAAAAGGAGGACTGGAGCAATGAAAAGGAACAGGAGGAAAAAGTACCATCTTTGCAGTAAAACAAACAAATATAATCAGCAAGAACATCGACACCTCAGGACACCTATATACAAGAATATGAGCTAATAAACACTCCATTCCTTTTAACTGCTTTTTACTGTATTCTTCACTACTGCTCACATCACAACCACTCAAAGACTACTGTTACAGGGATAAAGTATTATATTTCCATTAGCTAAATTCCATTATTTGGTATAATAATTTCCCATAGTAAGTTCCCATAATTAATGAGTGCAACCAGAAAACAGTTAGAGTCCCCCAGAAAAACTTATTTCTACAAATACCACATGTAGCGTTTATGTAAGCTATGCAAAGAAACCTTTCAAGCACACGTCTCTGACACAGCACCACAAAGCTACCATGGTAACAACTGACTGCCAGGTCTAATTGCATTTCATAAAATAATTTCAAAATGGATTTTAAAAGCTGTTTCTTAATTACCATCTTCCCCGCTGGGAGTACAGGATTATTTGATAGTAATTCTTTACAATTAGAGAGCTCCACTGATTTGCCATGAATGAAGTTTCATCCAGTGGTCTATGCACAAGACTTCGTGTCACAACCATGAATTCACTCGACATGCAATAGCAGAAAGTAGGGAAAGGAGCATAACATAGGGAGCTTCCACCTCAAGCAAACAGAATCAAGGAAGCATTTAAAAACTATCATTATATTTACAAATTAAACATCTCTGCTTTTGAATTCTGAGGTCATGAATTTCTTCCTGTTGTTACCACTATAAATACTGTAAGTAGTGGTTAATTGTATTACCTTTATTATTTGTAGTTGAACCCCTTCGTCTGTTTGAGGACCTTGAAAACAGCCACATATTGTCTCAATAATCCTATCAATTAATTTTTTGCCTGGAGCTGTACTGTCTGGAGCATTCCCTGTCAGATGCCCATATGCTATAAGTTTCTGGAAGGGAAAAAAACATAAATAAGAGCTTAAAAAAATGAAGTCAGCTTTTCATTAGAATAAATAAATATATTTGATAGCTCTAATTTGCACACTGGAACCAGAACTGCACATTTTACCCCAACTCTGAATAAACATAAAGGATTTTTTTTAAAAAAGGTCCCCAGATTTGTTCCATTTTCACTGAGCAGCTGCAATACAAAGTTTGTCAACAAGCCTAACATTAAAGCTTTTGGTTCAATAATTAATAATGTTTTAAAGCAAACAGGATTCTAAAAAAAAAAACAACAACCACTCACATCACACCAGTCTTCAGTTGTCATCAGCACACGTGTTTTCAATACCAGATAAAACAGCTACAAATGCTTTCTATTTAAGCTACTAGCTAGTCTTCTCTTTTTAAATGTTCTATTATCTCTTTCTCTCTAGGTCTTCAATACTTCAAAAATGAATATATTACAAAATTAACAATATTCTGTTCCAAACACTTTAGGTGTGACGGTATTTGTAAATCCCCATGACCTCCCCATACTTTAAGGAACAGAGTAGCAAGGCATCACAGTGAGACAGCACAGCAGGTATGTATAGGCCTGTGAATGTAAATAAATATAGAGAGAGAGTTCAAGTTTGCTGTTGTTAGGCCACTCAGGAGGAAACAATGGCTCAATTCTGCGCTGAAAACACTGCATGTGCCAATGAGCTTTGAGAAACTAGACGTCTCACATTTACAATATTTTACTGCAATTATAAATAGAATAAAAGGAAACTGTTAACTATATACCTGCAATTAGTGAAGTTTCAGTCTTTCATTTAGGTTATTGATAGAATTTCAATTCATAGGTATGTAAGTGAAAACCGGCAGTTGTTCACTAACATAATAAAATTGATCCAAAAATGCAGCTACCTGTGGCAATATGTATGTACAAAAATAAACAGACGCACTACATTATAAATAGGACATATTCACCGATTGTCAGATAAATAGTTGATTTCATTGTGTGTGCAATAAGGTAAAATAAACTTAACAACAAAAAATCAACAACATTATTTGCTACATATAACTGTTACTGCCCCTTCAAATCAACAGAACTTTGTAGTTGAAAGCTGAAACTCATCTTCATACAGACCTGTAAACAATCTAGAGATGTACTGACAATCCTGGGGCACTTCGACTGGCACGCCAACTCAAATGGTAGGAAGTACTTGTCTGCCTCAATAAAGCTCGTCTTTGATTTCACAGGTGGAAGAGTGCTCGAACCAGGCTTTGCTTCTCCATGAGGGGGACTAAACAGAACGATTTAATTAGAATGCTGTAAGTCATCGCACAAATAATTCTCACCGCTGCAACATTTATGAATGAAATAAAATATCAAGAAAATCAGCATTAGGAAAAAATAACTTCTATGAAATTAACAAAAATATAAATAATCCTATATTATGTAAGTCATATAAATATTCCTAACAGCTTTTATACTACATCTACGTCTTTTATGGATGAGTGCAGTGACCTACTTGCACACTAAGTAGATATTCAGTGGTCCCTGATGGTTTGAAGGCATAAAAAAAGATTTGTTTCCCCTGAAAACCAGGAAAGCCCCTCCTCAAATGGTAGGTAAAAGGTGGGGGAGGCTTTAAATAGCACTTCCACAGTCAGTGATAATTCCTGGAGAAGTCTAGGAAGAAGTTACACTGTTGGAACAGACCAAATGCCAACTTGCCAAAATAACAAAACAAACAAACAAAACCCAGAAAAACCCACAAAACTTAGCTCTATTTGTGCTCCAGATGACACCACAGAATTTCAAAGTTCAGTAGTTATCACTGTATCTCACTTGGGTGAGGTATGCAAAAAGACTGTAACCGTACAATACTTGAGATGATTATAAAATGTCGAAGTCTTATTGCTTAAAGCATCTTTAGAAGCAACATGCTCATTAAAAATAAGCAAAAATGGACAATTAAGAGTAGGTAGTTTTTCACTAATTCGTGTGCATCAGTGTAGTCTGCCTTTGACTCGAAGCAAGATGTTTGGATTTTTATTCCATAAAATGGCTCATCACCTTTATAAAAGCATTCCTGATGCTTTTTGTGCACACACACGTATCTTTACACAAAGGGTAAACTACACTGTCTTCCACAGATTTGATAAGCAGTATGAAGAAAAAAGAACATAACCTCATATTCTGTAGTGAGACTACAAAATTCTTGCAGTAATTCAAACGTGTATTTACAGAACAACTAGTTGAAAATGAAGGTCCTCCACATTTGTTGCAAATTAAAGCAGACGCTTCAAGGAAATTCTTCATACCCAGATGGTAGAAAATAAATGTTTTTCATGTTGCTGAAATAGAAGAATGAACTGCCAAGAGCTTATTATGAATCCAAAGAATGAATGCAATCCCATGCATCACCGAGAAAGCCTTAAACTAACCAACGTGATAAAATACCAGTACTTCAGCTTTTCAAGGAGCAAGCTGGATTGTCCTTGAGAAGATGTCTGGTACCACATTCAAACAGCCCTCCTTCTGTAGGCTGCTTTAAAAGGGCACCTAAATTCTAAGTCTTAATAGTGAATAACTAGTGTTAAGATTTTACTTTTCTAATAAATAATTTCTCTTTTGAAGGCTTAAGGATTTCTCTATATTTTTTGTTGAAGAAAAACAGAGGTTTGTTTTTCTATCATCAGATACATAACTTTATTTATTGCCCAATATTGTTTTGCTGGAAACAGAGCTCTTTTGGACAAAACCCAGATCAGATAAATTGCAGAGGAAGAACATGATCCTTCTACATTCTTAAACCTCCCTGAAATTCCTATAAAAGCTCTTCTGTGAAGAATGGCAGGGTGGTATCTCTCGCTCTTGTCTGATGACAAACTGTTCTTCATCTGTTGATTATGTCTACTAATATTAAAATTAGGTTAAAAGAACACTCCAGAAATAAAACTGGAGTTTTTCAGAAACAAGGAACAGGCCATAATGAGACTCAGAAAATGAAGAATCTGTGCCACACAAAGCTACTGCAGAAGCCTGAAGCTTCTCGTAATTGAAGGCCAGAAAAATTCCCCCAAATAAGAAACAATTAAGGTGACATTACATTTGTCTCTGGAAAGGTAACTCAGTAAGTTCATCACCTTGCTGATGATGGGAAGAAGGGGGACAGCAAGGAGTGGGGACAAGGGTAATCCAAAAGGTCTTTCCTTCTTAATGTCATTCAAGAAATTACTTCAGATGTTTCTTTTTTTTCTCCTCCATCAGACTGTGTAACCAGAAACTGTTCGTAACAAAACCTTCTTCCACCAAGGGATCTACCAAGCATCAGGAATATGAAATATGCTGATATTTACATATCAGTCACAGAAACAAGCTAACCTAGGTATCAAACAATAAATAAGATTCTGGCAGCATCTGCTGTGTAATGGTTACATAAATCAGCCTGTCCTTTTCCATTCCATTCCCCTCTGTCCCACTGCCAAACACCAGTCCTGTTTAAAAACGAAACAAAAGAGGCAGTATTCCATGCAAAAGTCTGGGGAACTACAAATGATCTATTTTTCAGCATATTCCAGGTTAGCAGTGAGAACAGTTTCCTAGATCAGGGACTGGAAAAAAATAACCAATTATTGCTAGAAGTCCCTCGTTAGGATATTCAAATCTCAATTACAGAAATAAGAAACTGAAGATACTTTTACAAACTAAGAGGTTTCGCTATAAGACACAGAAAAAGAATGTTTTCTCCTGCATCTAAAAAAATTGACTATACAGTAAGAATAGGGTAAATCCATCCACATCAATGCCTTCAGAGAAGCTACAGGCTACTGTCAGACTAAACTTAGAAAAAAAATCCAAATCTATTTAAAAAACATACATGGACACGTGACACATGTACATTATATATACCCCAAAATCACAACTTCAAATATTAATTGGACAGAATTTAAGCGCTGGAAATTTTAGAAATGGCTGAACCATGCTTACATATGTCATTATAATTCAGCTCTGTCATTAGTTTTCACACTGTATTTAATGACGGGACCAGATATTACTTTTCCTTATTTAACATTATGCACTTTTTGTTTTGTTTGCATTCTTCAAATTTTGTACTTTGACTTTATTTATACTACCCTAAATACTTTTTATAAAAACACATCATTATTATCTGAGACTGCCTGTGGTGCTTAGGGCAACGTTATCTGAACGCTACACAAATATTAAATCTGTTTTTACAGCCTTACTATGAGCTGATAGTATAGACTTTATTTTACAAGCGGGAACTGAAGCACAGTGACTCAATCAAATGCATCCATTAATTTTTATATGCCCAATTTGAAAAGCCGTGAGAATAAATTGTTCATGTATTTGATATTAAATAGTCCTCGACATCTTCTGAAATAAAGTTCCCACTTGCCTTCTTTCCAGCTAGAAGTGCTTAGATTTCCCAAGCCAAAACTTGTAGCTCTCCGCTTGAATGCCCAAAGATAAAGCACAAATCACCAGCAGCCAGTTTTGACATCTGCGGTTTAAATGATTTGCCTAAAACAGGAATTCAGTTCCCGGGCAGAGTGCAGGTCCCCAAACAGCATTCAACTGCTTAAGCTGTATGAAAACTTTCACCATCAGTCTCATCCACTAATCTGGTTCTTCCAACAAGTAGTACAAACAGGCACCACACCACTGCCCTGACTCATGATTAATAATCTACACTGAATGAATGATGAAGATCATCCTGTGGAATGTTTAATTTCAACACTAAAAATGTTGAAAGTTTACCAATATTTAAAAATTTACTTGCTGATAGGGGAAGGGTGCTGAATGCCAGTTTTTGCTTCTGCCATCACTTCTAGAGGAACTGATTAGAGGAACCTACACCTATTCCTTAACAAGATCCTTTCCACACTTTTCCAATTATACTAGTCTTCTCTACCTGTTCCCACTTTCTCACCTCAGCTTCCCTCCTCTTGCTTGCTCACAGTTCGTGCCCTTTATTTGCATTCCAGACCTTCGCCTTCCTCTGAACCCCTTTCAAATCCTTTTTAAGCTCAGGCCCCTCCACCACTGCTTCCTTTCTGTGCTTCCCCCAAAGTCCTTTTCTAATCTTGACCCTTACTCCTACCCTCCCCAGCCAGCTGATTTCAGCTTGTTCCCTCTACTCCCAGGTCCTGTGCCTTGCATCCCAACAGCCAGTAACAAAAGCTGCATTTTTAGCACGTTTCCAGATATCACCAACCTTACAAATTATGTTGAGAATGCTTTTCAGAGTAAGTGCATGTTCACAGTTCAGAATAAGCATGGTACACATTTCAAGAAGGTAAAGCGCGATCGCTCAATATGATGAACTATCACATACCTTTGCTTTTCTGTTTCAGCCTTTATTTCCTCTGTAAAATGAAACAAAGGCATAGTTACAGAAATGGAATCATAACCACAAACACAAAATGAAATAACGTAAAGTGATTGGAAAGCAAAACTATTTAGGCAATCATCTGAAACCAAGATTAGTTTAAAACATTAAATACATGGTTATAAGCAGTTTTGTGTAAGTTTCTACTGTTCAACTGCATTGGTTGCAAGCTATACCGAAACTATTTTACAAATCTGCATTACAAACTTAACACTTAAGGTTGCATTCAGTCACGCCAACTAAACACCAGGTCCCCAGAATGTTTCTGCAAACATATATAGATAAATAGTCCTCTGTAATTCCCTCCCCCTTTTCACAGTTCAAGTATTTAAAAATGAGGAAAACTCAAATATTAAAACTATTCATCTATCTGTGAATGATATACCACTTGTTAAATCCGGATTTTTATAGACAATAAAGAAACCACCACTGCTGATTCATACTTAAAGCCCTTCATGACTAATAATTGTCTTTGGTTTTAAACACCTTTAGACACCAAAGTAATGACTGGGGCTGGGAGAGTGTCTGAAGCACCTCTATTTCATACTGTGTTATAATGAATTAAACAAGAAGACTAATAGTTTAATGCTACTGACAAGATTTTCTAAGTACCCTTCTACAATATGTTTTAAAAGTAGTTTAAAAATGCTGAAACTGACTTTAAGAAACATCTTCCATTTCAAGAGTACTTTTGTTTGCATTCTCTGTTTACTAAAACACATAAATCATGGGACTTAATTCTATAATGACTAGGCTTTCCAATGTTGTAGGAACATTCATAAAACAAAATCTACAGGATCAAGTATGACTATATATATATACACACACACAAATATATTCTTAAAATCATCTCGAAATCCATTCTAACATCAAATGCTTCTAAAACACGCAAAACCACAATCAACTAAAAACAACGCTTTACACGGATTTTTGTTTATACCCTTTGAACTAGTGGTGTGGATTGATTCTAACAACAACAACAAAAGAATTAAATATTTCTAACTAAGCTCCCACACAGCAAAAGCACACTTCATCCATGTTCAGTCACTCGTTTACCAGTTTACACATCCATCCTGTTTCACTTATTTAAGACAGGCACCTAAGTTTGATCGTTTACCACAAATTGCTAGCATGAAGTATGTTTACTAAGAGACTTGCTCAATGTAAAGAAAAGCGAATGTAATCCGTGCACCTGAACCCAAAATCTAACATTATTTTTGATATGACTGGTATTCTTGTTTAGTCCCGGCAAGACCCAGTGGTTAGCGAGCCAGTGGTTTATCTGAGAAATGTCTAGTCTGGATGTGGTTCAAGTCCATGTTATCCAGGACTAGGAAAAAAAAGTAAAGTAAATAATTCCATATTGCAGATATCTAATATTCCTCTACAAGTTAACAAATCATAAATAGAAGAAAAAGTCCATAGTCAAAGTTTCAGGGAAGTATGCCTTCCTACCAGGCTACGAGGCTTCATCCGTTTACTCACTTGAAGACAAACTCCTGACCAACAGAAAGAAGCCCTCTCCTTCCTTTCCAGTGTCTTTGCATCTTTATTTTACCTTCTGCCTCGGCATTCACACCCAGAAGTGATGCTCTGAGATGCTCTCAAGTCCGTCCAACAAACTGCATTGCCAACCTGCATGTACAACTGCAAAATAGCTTCCAAGTTCAAAGTTTCCAATTAAAGTGGCAAAACCGAGCAGATTCTTGCCCAATACCTTATTATTCAGAGCACAAAATGAAACAGTACACAACAGAAACTAATGGAATCTTAATGATCTGCTCAGATAGTAATCCTAATAATGCCAGCAAAATATTAACAGATTCTGGCTGTAAAATAACACAAGGTATTAGTGTCATTGAACAGTAGGGGACAGACACTTAACACTGAAGTAGAAATTCAAGTACTGAACTTGAATTAATTTAAGCACATATAAGACTAACAGCACCACTCTTTTAAACCCTCATTTTTTAAATATTAAGTTCACGTTCAAAACAACACAAAAATTTAGAAGCTAAAGTCATAAAAATTCAAAAGTAGTCATGCTAGCCAACATTTCTTATGTATCATATTTGAATTCTGACCACAAGCCATTTCCAGGCACGTGAAGGACAAGAAGGTGATCTGGAGTGGTCGGCATGAATTCACGAGGAGGAGTCATGCCTGATCAACCTCATCACCTTCTATGATGAAACGATGGGCCTAGTAGGTGAGGGGAGAGCAATGGATATTGTCTGCCTACACTTCTGTAAGGCTTTCAGTGCTGTCTCCTGTAAGATTCTCAGAGAGCAGCTGATGAAGTTTGGGCTGGATGAGCAGACAGTGAGGCGCACTGAAACCTGGCTGAACAGCAAGGCCCACCGGGTGGCCAGCAGTGGCACAAAGCCTGCTTGCAGGCCAGGAGCCAGCAGTGCACCCAAAGGGGTGGACCAGGTCCGCTCCTGTTCAACACCCTCATTAGTGCTCTGGATGAGGGGGCAGAGCGTGCCCTCAGCAAGGCTGCAGGTGACACAAACCATGGGGGAGCGGTGGATATGCCAGGGGGACGTGCTGCCATCCAGAGGAACCCCACCAGGCGGGAGAAATGGGCCGACAAGAGCCTCATGAAGCGACACAAGGAGAAGTGCAAAGTCCTGCACACAGGGAGGAATGGCCCCAGCCACCCGGCTGGAAAGAGAAGGCCCTGGGGTCCTGGTGGCACCAAGCTGAACACAAGCTGGCGGCGGGTCCGTGCCACACAGGTACCCTGGGCTGCGTCAGGCAAAGTCCTGTCAGCAGGTCGGGGGAGGTGGTTCTTCCCCTCTGCTCAGCACTGGGGAGGCCACACCTGGCGTACTGTGTCCGGGTCTGGGCTCCCCAGTACAGGAGAGACGTGGAGCTACTGGAGAGAGGCCAGCAAAGGGTCTCAAAGATGATGAAGGGACTGGGGCACCACTCCTGGGAGGAGAGGCTGGCACCTGGGACTGCTCGGCCTGGAAAAGGGCAGGCTCAGGGGGGTATCTCCTCGATGTACACAAATACATATACATATTAAATTTCAGATTACATTTTTATCAATTTTAATAACCTGAAACACACAATAGTTTATGCAACAAATTTACATAAGGTCCCTCAGGTACAAGAGTCAACTAGTCTTTATTGATAACACAAATATTTATGAATTTGCAAGTTACTTATGTATTTGCTAGTGGAAGCCAACAAATCTATAATAAGAATCAATTCAAATTTGTACTATAAACAAAGAACCAAACCAGACACATGGAAAATTTCAGGGAAAGTAAAAAAAACAACAAAAAAAAAGCTTTAGATGGAAAATGAGTATCCATGCATCAAATGGCAGTAGTGAGACCCTTCTTAAATAAGAAAAGCAAAAACTCCATGATCTTCTCTAGAAATTTAGTTTGGGAAACTTTTTCTCTTCTAAGAAAGGAAGCAGTTAAAAAAAGAAGAGGAAAATCAAAAACCAGAAAGACTGACTCCTTTCAAAAGGATAAATCAAAAAAAAAAAAAAAAAGGTATATCAAGTGTTCTTTCCTTTCCAAAACCACCAGAATGCAAAGCTCTGCTTCAACAGCTCAGCTTGCACCATACCGTTGGCATGCTGCACCCCTTAGGCTGACTACTTGCCCTTAGGAAAGGGACAAATTATAGCTGAACTTCCAGTTTTCAGAAGGAAACAGCTATGATTGTTAAATGAGTGTGAAAATTGCTTACGGAAGTGAACCAGTTCTTCAGCTAAACTTGTGTGTCCCCAGCCTCTCCCTTTCCCCATGCACAACAATAGTTTCTCATTGAAAACACATCTTAAGTGCAAATATTCTTTCTGTACTATTTAAAGCAGATGTGACAAGAGGCAAGCATTCAGCTACTCCAGGCAGTTTTGCGAGTTTGAAAACCTGTGTTCAACTGTTACTTAAACAAATTTCTTCCCCCTGGAAGCACTGCACGAACAAAGACAGCCCCTGGCAAACAGAAACATGAAATAATATTCATGAAAAGATAGATCAGAATTAGTGGCTCTGCTTTGCACTGACTCCTTTTATTCTTAAACTAAAAGAATGCATCAAACCCAGCAGACCTTCATCGTGGTGCTTCACTGGATTATTTGAATTTAATCTCTTATTTGTAAATCATAACACTACTTGCAGACATGACTAAAATTTAAAAAAAAATCCAATGTGAACTGATTACAGCCCTCATTGCATTGCTGATATTCTAACAAATTATCACCATCATTTCTTAAAATAGTGCAAGAGGTTGTCTTCACAATAGGTCACAACAACTCGTAACAGAAAATGGCAGCTTTTGCAACTGAAGGAAGTATACTACAATTAAAAGGAAATGTTTTTGCAAGTGTCAATCTAATTAAATGTTACTGCTATTTCAAGCAGCATTGCATCACTCCATTAATGTGAAAGTACAGGTTACATAACCTTAAATAAAAACAAAGGTTCTTTACAGTAGCCAATGCCAATTCTTTTAGGAAGCTAAAAGATTTTAAATGGCAGTTAAATACATGACAAAATACCACTGCATTTAATGAGGTAGATATCAGAGTTTACTTTTAACCTCGAGAATGGGGAAACCCTAATTTCCATCACTGCCTGACTGCTCCCCTCTGTACAATTTCATAGTCATGTAATAACCACATCAAATGGGAAGCATATAGAAATTTGAGAAGCATCATCAGAAAAACAGATTGCAATGAAAAAAAACTAACAATTCTTAATGCTAGCTAAATAATCTGCTAATGACAGATGAACCAAAACACTGAGATATTCTTTTGAATGTGAAAAAGCACCCTCCGCCCCCCCAAAAAACTAAAGATCATCTAGAAAAGAGAGAAGACAGGCATGAAAATATTGTCTGCTTCTTTGTTTTGCTCTCCCCTCTCCAAAACACACACACAAAACCACAAAGGAGGGGAGTCAAAGGCTGGAAAACTTTATTGTCTGAGGATCACCATTCATTTTGAGAAGGAAGAGCAAGAGAAGATGTAAGATGCTAGAATAAGGGAAGAAGACTATAGAAAAAGACTACGGCTTCCAGTCTTCCAGAGAGCTTACCTGTGATAAAAACACAGAAAACACAGGGTAGGAATCACAGTTCAGAACATTTTGTGGCATTGAAAGGATGATGTGTCCTAAACCAGAATTTATTGAAGTGTATTCAGTGCTCTTAAATGAAGTGCAGTAGAAATATCAAAATAAATCCCTCCCGAAATCTCACTTTCGTACACAGCTCCACAAAAAGACCTCTTTATAGAGCTGTTTCACAAAATTAATAGAAATGTGGCTTTTGCCCACAGAAAATAAGAGCTGATCAAAAAGATGAATTCTTCTGCAGCATCTTGCAATGGTATACATCAAACATTCCACAAAGCAGGTAAAATGTGTAATGCACATTTCAACATAATATTCCATTTCATCTATACTCGCACAGACTATCATCATTGGAAAGAAATGTCTGAACAGGTCTAAGAACTTAGATTATTTTATATTATTATATATTATTCCATTCTCATCACTCCAACTTCACTATTTCAGCATGTGATAATTTTTTCTTGCCCTCCTCAGACTGTTAATAGTTTCTACTATAACCAAAAAACAAACCAAACCAAAACACCCCAACCACCTAGTTTCTAGTCTTCTCCCTTTAACGCCCTGTAATCAGTTAATCTCATTATCAACTGTGTCTGTAATGACAACTGGTAACACCTAAGCACCAAGGTCCGTATGGGCCAAGTAGGTCAAGCAGGTGCTGTGGGCTGTCTTAACCAGTCTGTAAGGCTGATCAAACTCCAACCTAGAACTAATTAATTGTTTGCCCCACAGATTCAATACAATAGATGATTTAAACCTTGGCTATACAGAAGGATGGAAGCTCTTCTCCAAATCCCATGTGAAATTCAGTTATGACTGGGCGGTTCTCTTGGTTCCTGTGCCTCAGTTCTCTGACATCTCAAATGGACCCCTCTCCTCTAGGTTATCTTGAAGTTCTACGTTTCTATGTAAAACTAGTTCTGTATTTCTTTCTTCCCTCCGAATACTTAAATATGCTGTATTTTTTTCTTCAGTATCATGTAAAATTTAAATATTATACAGTTACATTATGGCACAGGTCATGGATGTTAGCCGTGGGAACCCTTCCTGAAGGGAAGCTCTGTGTCACCAGCCTTAAGGCCAATAGCACACAAACCATATCAAGTTGTACGTTAGGTAGCAGGGAAAAGAATTCTTATGAACCTTGCTATATGGAAAAGAGCAAACTATTTACTGTAAAATTGGAAAATACTTCACAAGTTCATTACACAGTACGATGGCAGAAAAAAAAACAAACACACTTAGAAGCATTTAATACACTTCTCACACATTTTTCCATTCTCACATCAGACTTCTCACATCAAAAACAAAAGAACATGTTATGTTTCTGCAATTCTATATTCCAAACAAGTGATTTTGCCAGCCAGAGAAGCACATGTGTAAGTCAATTCTAAAAGGATTTGTACATCTGAAGACAAATATTTAGAGTAAACAGCAGAATTCAAGCTTATTTACCTAACTGAAAGTCTACTGGAACAGGAAACATCCTGTATTTTCACTGGAGGAAAAACTGTTGGCTCATAAAAAAATCACACCCTGAATTTACACACCTGTTCCTATGCTCACTGGGGCAGAGGTAGAAGTAGCTTTGCTTTCACTTAGCACTGAGAAAATTGGAATTTCCAACTCTTCTTAAAGCTAAAAGCGTGTGGAAATTACTGAATTTCATAACCCTATTACAACTGAAAAAAAAAGCTATTAACATAATGAACTGATGACAGCGTGTAGTGGCATTTTAAAGAACTGTAACCATCCTGAGTAATCAGAAGATAGAGCTCGCCAAAGCAGCTCTGAATGCAATCCTCTAAGGAAACAAGTCAGTGTTTGGAGTTCATATTACTTATGCCATAGAACATGAACATGACAAGAAAGCAATTTGAATTCATTTATTTTGAGTCAAAGAACATGAATGAGATCCAAGGAATGTGCAGCAAAGAGAAATTTAAATTATATTAATATGTGCATTAAAAAAAAGCTATTAAAATATTAAAGGCTTTGCTTGAATTGACTTGGCTTGCTTCCTTCTATCCAGGTATTAGTGATTGTCTTCAATGTTATGCAAAACATTGTGGATATCGAGGATTACGAAACCCACATTTTTTTTTTATCATTAAAAATACTGAAACTCTCCTTCTTCACGTCTGGGTATATGGAAGCCCTCAATGACAAAGCAGTCTAAAGGTACATGTCAATATAAAAGCACAAGATAAAGTTAGCTAGACCGTAAATAATAGAAAACGAGAAATTAAATTTTTATTTGAAGACAACTTTAATGAACTACATTCCCAACTACGTAATATGATTACAATATATATGGTGAAAGTAGTTAGTAAAAAAGACAGTAGATAGTAGTGATAGTAGATAGTAAAAAAGAATTTTTTTTTTTTTTTTTACCAAGTCTGAACTTACAGAAGATGTATAAACCTAACAGGAATAAAGAAGTCTCTCCCACAAAGAGAAAAAATTCCAAGGAGCCCATGCTGAATGTTCTTTCTTTCAAAATTGGATATTAGAATATATTTCTAAATAAGGATCCCAAATGTGTTTCTTTTCTTGGTATCTGCTAATCAATTAATTTCAAGCAGTGTGAAAAAAAAATCTCTAACCTATTCAGCTAAAGTAAGCGAGCATTAACACCTGAAAGTCGACAACAGACTTCAGAAAAAAAATAATTAGGAACAAGAAGTCCAGACAATAGAACAGGAGAAACACCCAACTATTTTTTACTCAAGATGCCTCACATTTGGGCAACAATGACTCACAGATGATCTCCATGGGCCATTTCTGCCAAGTCAGTAGGTCTGAGATAAAACAGAGGGCACATGTAAAGATACGTGTGGCAAATTCGGCATTTGTTCTTGCCTAAACTTTGTTCCTAACATTTAAACCCCCTGCAGGTCTTTCAAACAGCTGAGGATTTGCTAGGAGATGAGCCATGTCAAGCACTGACAGCACAAAAGTCATTTGCAGGCTTCCAGCTCACCTCTCTTCTTGACAGAGCCTCCGACTAACTCACTACCTCTGAACTACTCCAGTTCCAACACGTTTCCTTGCACTGACGATGAATAGAGAGTAGTAACTGGCAAACACATTACGTTATTTTCCTCTCCCATTTCTTTTTTAATTGTATAGCCATACTAGACTTCCAGTAGCTTTTAATGCACCTATCTCCAGTGTTAATTTCTTTCAGTGTATGTAAATAGCAAACAAAAAAAAGGAAAACTTTATAACAAGATTCACCCGGACCCCTAATTACCATAAAATAATTAAAGTTTAATGCAATACTGTTATTCTCCTTGATGATCAAATCAGGTTGACCTCCCTAAAACTGATAGAAGTGTATGCGAATTCATTATAGGAAGATAGTACTGAAATGATCTGTATTTTACACTCTAGAAGAAACCATTAACTATGAAAACTGAAGTTTTTCTTTAAATGGGATTCCCAAGATACATACTATGGCAATTTGTCTTCCTGTAAACCCTATGAACAGCTTTCCCTATCACACCTTCCAAAACACAAAGACATCTCTCTTCCCCCAAATCCTCCCAAACACAGTGACTATGAGACAGACAAAAAAGTCCTATTTTGGGGAGTCCAGGAAGAGACCGACAGCAGCACTGGACCTTCAGGGATGTAGTTTTTGTTCTGTTTTAACCTAGAAAGCTAACCTTAACCTAATGAGAAACAGGAGTGGAAGGAATACAGATAAAGGTACAAACATATACAGCACCAACACGTGAATTTCAATCATGTACGTTCTCCCTGTTGTAGGATACCATGAGTGTTTGTTTCCCCTCAAACTCCTGAGCCCACACCTTAGCACAGACCCTCAGATTTAGTTTATTTATGCATCTGCTCTTCTGACTGCTGTTATTTGCTGTGGTCCATTAACTTCCTTTCTCCTCTACTTTGTCTCCTCTACAAGATCACAGCTCACACGGCTATGGTACAAGGACAGAAAAGATTTAAGCAAGTCACTGCTGTGGTCTTCACGCAGCATACTACTGAGGCCATCAAACACATAGTAAATAGCAAGTAATTCTAGTACGGGCTTGCAAAGCAGACTTAAGAGTACAGTTGAACACTTTACCTGCTTTCCATCACAGCTTATTACACTGCTCCAATTTCATGTTTACAGGTATTGAGGGAATAACTAAGGAAGCACCAATTAATCACACAATTTAAGAAATGCTCCAAACACCAGTTATATTTCAAGTCTGACAACTCTTGATGAAATTCCGTGTAGATCCTCCTTGTCATGCTCTTACAAAACCCTGAAACCTCTAACCAACTGAAGTACTACAGCTTATCTCAATAGGTTAGAAAATAGGGAGTGGTACCCTCTGAAGTGTGTAGAGATATAAGAATGTGTATATGCACGCACATACATAGGAACATGAAAACTTGTACAGGTGAGGTGCTTAAACTTCAAACTGCACTAATTCTCTAAAGCAAGAGCTAATATAAGGAAGGAACATGGTGTGTTGTCATGTCCTATGCCGTATCTTCTGATCTGTTGGAGGTTTGCAGCAAGTCGCATTGAAGCATTTCTCTACTTTCACATCTGCAACTCAAAACACAGCGACTGTGTCTGATGGTCCTTGTTGGGCTTTTCATCGGCAAAGCAATCTTCTGAACTTTATTTACAGAGTGTCATTCATACAGACAGAGCCACAACTTCTCCCCTCCCTTGCTCACAATATAGTTATCATTTGGGAACACGCAACTGATGTAAATTCAGAAACTCCACCTGTCTTGATGCGGCCAACCTCACTACCTACTCCTTCGGGTCATTAGGTATGATGTTTTCAAACAGAGCGTCCCTGGCAAATCTCTTCAAAAGAAGAAACTATTCTACTGGCCTCTTTCTGCTTAAAATTAATTCAGAATAGTTCAATCCAGGGTGTTTCAGGACTAGGTTTTCTGTAATCATCTTTCTACTTGCTAAAGCCCAAGTCTAAAATACTGTCACTCAAGTTGCTTCACTCTTCTTCACAGGGAAGGGGGACACAGATGTAGGTCACACGTTGCCAGGAATAACTGAATTGCACTCACTAGCATTTCTAATATGTGGCAGAAAAGCTCATTTTCTGTAGCAGTAAATCCCTCTGCTTCACTCCAGTATTTTACGAGTCCCCATCTTTTCTTAAATCTACAGGAAACTCCCAGCAGTATCCAAACTTGGGTCTTCACTCCTCAAAGAAATTTCTTATACTTAGATAAAAATCAAAGAATGGAAGCAGACTTTATTTACACCTTTAAAACACAGTTAAGAGGATAGCGATACATCTTTATTTTATCAAACAGTACACACCTTTAAACTACACCTTGTTCCAGCCCTTTCTGATATCTCCTCCCGCTACCCCCAGTCACTGGTTTCACATTCAGAACTGGCAGCACAAGCTGCCGAAAAGATGCGTTAATATGCAAGCGATTTGCTTTCTTACCAAATACAGGCACCTAACCAGACTAAAGAAAGGATCTTGCTGAGAGGCTTGGTTTCCCAATACGCTTTGCCCAATCCAACGGAGGGTGACCACTGAAGAAGGCGGTTCCTCCTAACTGCACGCTCCTTACACAATCACTAGCTTGGTAATTTGGGTTTTCATTGGGTCTTCTTTCTCACGTACTACATTAAGATTCTTGTGAGGTGTAAGTCCTCCTTCCAGAGGCTGCTATCCAAGCAAACACACACAGCAACAGCTATCCAAAAAAAGAAGCACAGCACTTTGAAATCAGTCCCCTCAGATATTTTAATTTTATAATATTTTTTCCTCCTCAAACTAAAGAACATATATGTCGTATGCAGATAGATGAATCAAACACTACACGGGCCAAGAAAACACTTCTCAGGAAAAAAAATTTAAGAATATTGTTCAATACATTGAACGGTACAACCCTTTTTGCTGCTTTATGTGATGTGACCTTCCTCATCACTACAGCAGCACAATTCTGTGTGTGCTTGCACAGGGACCTTACCAGTTGAAAAGTAATACAGTTATACTGGATTAAGAAAGTAAGAGGTTGTTTTTTTTTTTTTAAATTGAAGTTCAACTTTTATTTTGTTTGTTAAACATGGATCTGTTCCCTCACCTGGTTTTACCATGTGGCCAAGGGTAGAAACACGAGAAAACAAATGCTTTAGCCATGATTGCTGCTACTGCTGGGGAAATATGGGGTGTTAATAATGTTATAATGTTAATAATGTTATAATGTTAGACTAGAATCACAGAAAAACAGAAAATTAAATTCAACGTGGAAACGTGTGCTGGGGGAGGTAATTTATTTCTTTACTAAGGTACATGGGAGGACATATGGGATATGGTATATGGGAGGACAAAATGCTGCAGAGAAACAACCAAATTCAGACAGCCCCTTAGAGAAGTCTGACGAAAGGATATGGTACCATTATTTTGACTGGAGTAACTGTAATTTAAAGAAAGCACAATTTTAGTTAGTGTATTAGCATACATTACACTGATTAGTGTATGAGAATTTCCTTAGCATCTCTCTGTTACCTAGTACCAAGTTGCTGACCTAGGAACACCATTGCAAGTCTTCTGAGAAAAATAAGCAGCTTTTCTGCCTTAATAATTGATTTGACTTTTCAAACACTCTTGCCAAGAATCATAAGTGCTATCTAACTAACCCATAACAAGGTAAGAGGTAACTAATTAAGAATTACAACTTCTATAAAATTGGAATTATAAATCGACATAATTATGCCTTCAATGAAATGAGACTTAGGATAGACTTCATATTCACATCTTCTCTATAATGCAACGCAATGTTATAAAGCACTCCACGTGTATGAGGTTCATGGAAATAACTATAACTCCACTAGGAAGACAATCTACTCACAGAATTAGGTTTCAAATTTGAGGAGAAAAAAAGAAAAAGTGAGCCTTAAGCAGTGACAGAATTTAATGTTTTAAAGTACTACATAGCTGTTCTAGGTTTCTCTAGAGTAGTTTGTGCAAGTAAAAAACCAGTATAGGAAAAAAAAAATGCTTATCTGATTCAACTGATGTGATGCATTAGTTCCTCAATGTATTTATCAACGGAAAAAACACACAAATGACTCAAAACATCCAGTCCTCTTCTGTATCAATTTTCTCAGCACTTCATCTGTGTGAAGATTTTCTTTCAGTCAGCAAAATTCCAGCTTGTGCCACGTGTAAGAGCAGGGCTGCAGACACTCTCTGAGCACGATGGGTTTACGTTGCCTCAAAGCTAGCAGGAAACCAGTACCTCTGCTGTTTACCATTGTGCAACATGTTCGCCTAGTTCTGGAGGAGATGAATCATAACTCTTCATGTGCCACAGTAGCTTGATACGTTGCCCTTATGAATTTCAGAGAAATCAAAATCCTCAGTTTTTCTGATACATCCTTTAAGAAACGAATTTGGATCTAGGTCTTCATATTTTTCCCTTCGTGCACTGAATATAATATAGCCATTTGGGGTTCACAGTAGAAGTTTCAGGCTATACATCCCTCCCAAAATGGGTGCATGTATATATACACAAAATTTCACACATACACAAGTCTCTATATTTAATGTGTGCTTTTTGCTCCCTAGATCTAATCTACAGCTTGAAGAGGAAATTTTAACTCGGCAGAGCACAAGATACACCACAAACATTTAACTAATAGTTTGATTCATAGATAGATCAGGGCTGAAACTGCAGTCAGAAGATATATTTCTAGCCTCTTCCACTGTTTATCAGGCATCCTGATAAACTTCTTATGAAAAATATGCCTATCTACTCAAAACCAATGTATTCTTTTTTTATTTTGGAAGTTAAAACTTAGGCTTGTAAGTGCAAGCAAATAAAAGAATTGTTTATATATGGTATTCCTGGTGAAAGCTATCAGAAATATAGTATCATTTCTTGCACAGAAAGAAAGCTTGCGGTAATACACATTGTCCCTCTTTATGTCAAGCCAGACCTTTTTTCTCCCTTAATACAGTAGGCTATTTTCCCTCATTTTTAAGATCAAAAACTGAAGCACATCCCTCGTACTTTGCTTGGAAAAACATGAGTTTCTGCCAGAATACAAACATGAGAGAAGCAGTAACAAATTTTGCAGAAGTAAAATTACATTCAAAATAGGGAAAACATTTTCAATCCCATCACTTCCGTCTGTCTGAAAACCGTATCTGAAATCAAACATATACAGAACAGAATCTTCTGAATCCATCCTTCATCTGAAGGGACACAATGAGCTGCTTCTTTCTGAAGATCATCTTTAAGTTTGACCTTTTAAGCTCAAAGTAGGCAAACACGAGCAGCTTGAGTCAAAAAAAAATAAATCAAAGACTTGATAGTAAGAAATTGCCTCACCCATGTGTAATATAATTGCTGGAGTCTTCTGCTGTATACATCCCTGTGAGAAAGAAATTTCTGCATAGGCTGATGTGCTGCTGCCACTTTCTTACCTTTTTGTAGTAGGCTGCCTAGAGAAGTGGCAGTCTGCCCCACTGGAAATACACTACTGCTTGAGACAGCCCTCAGCCTAATCTCAGGCCCTGCTTTCAACACAATCGACATTTCTCTGATTTTACACCATACATTTCTAAAATACCTCTGTTACACAAGAGCACTTCATCAGTATTCCGTTGCAGTCAAACAGTGAGATAAATAAAAGGCTCAACAGAAACAATTCTCTTACTTATCTGAGAAACTCTTAAAATTCAATTGATATTAATATTTCTGTGTGTATTGATGACTGAAAAAGCACCCCAAACATTCAACAGAACCTACACCCAGAAACACAAACTACCATGTTCAAGGTAGGATCTGGTTTGATATTAAGATATTTCCATCTGCGTGTTTCCACGTATGCTGTCTAACCTCTTGTAAGGCATGTTGCCCCAGCAATCAGCAGCTGAGAAAAGCCGTGCAGTGTGCTGTAGGACTCCTCTGAGCCCTTCTCCAAAGGCAGCACAGAGCCAATTAGGATAGTCTGGGGTGTGCAGCAGGCACGATGCACGTGAAGACCCCTAACCTTCAGCATCTTTGCTTTTAACTGAGTTCTGTTTCAAGAACTTATGCCCCTATGACAGGATCAACAACACAGTAACAGAAGAACAAATGACAGATAACGTGAACTTAAGTCACAAAGCCAATTCCTCAGTTTTTCTTTAGCATCAGTATCAACATTTTAACAATAGCATTACAGCCGCAAATGTAACATTTTATGCAAATACAGTGCTATATAAGACAGAAACTCAAATATAAAGCAAAAGACCATTTCACCTATGTAGTTGGCTTATTTACGAATCAAAACTTTACGATGAAATATTGATTAGAAAATGAAGCTGTAGCATATTTTGCACCAATTCAGCTTTCCTTGCATTATACAAGCATTCTGTTCTTCCTGCTTCAGATACAACACAGCTGTTTACACCTACATGCATAGTTTAATTCCAGAATTAGTATACCTTCAGTTCATGATGCCATTCCCAGAAAAGCAGTATTTTTGCTATAATTGCATGTCATAAGACAGGAATTTTCATGCAGTGGCTTGAATACATTTAGCTAAGAGAACACTTTTTCCTTTGTAGTTAAGCATGCATTTTAATACCTAAAACAACAAAAAAATCAAAGACAATTTAGTAACAACAGTTTTGAACTTTTGCGCTACCCAGCTCAAAAGCTATTTCACCACAGACTGCAGATGTAATGAGCTAAAGGAACGTAAATTTCAAATAAGAGGCACAATGGCAACTAATTAAGCTTGCCAGCCAATGAAAGTCTGATGAGCTGCGTAAGCAGACTGGTGTCGTAAACTCTGAGAACTGGGAGAGCAAACCCAAAAACCAGAACTAAAGGCAGTGAACTGGACTGACCATAAACATACAAGAACAGCAAATCTTTCTTAACAGCCTGACAACTAACCTGTAGTTTGCTGCCATGAGAAGCCAAGAGCATAAGCTTAAGTAAATGCAGATTATGAAAGCAGGGCAAGAATGCTGCAGCTGCCCCTCCTACCAGCACCTAGCCATCCCTGGCTCACGCTCTTCTGCACAAGGACTGTTCCTTCAGGTTTGACAACCCCTGCTAAGTTTTCCTGTAATCCCTTAAACCATTTCAACTTCTGGGATCAATGTAATTATAAGGTGCAGGAAACAGTATTTTTTGCTTCACTTTAAATAAGCTGAGTTCTTTACAGGTTCTCCATACCTGCATAATGAGAAATTACAATTAACCATTCTCCCTTCATGCCTATGCCACTTACACTCTCAGACTTCCTTTACCTCTGTTTTCCTCCTTTTTTAATTCCAGGAAGCATGAGGCGTAGTCGACTTGATCTCTTCTAGAATACTTTTGATCATTCTTGTTGACCTCCTGTGCATCTTTTCTAACTCCACCATCTCTTCGGCTGACAGCAGTGAGCAGAACTATGTATGGAATACATGATATCTTTATAAAGCGATTTTACAGCTTTATTTTTTTCTTTCTTGTTTCCCTATTTGTCATTTTGAAAAAGGAATCAATATTTCCACAGAATCACTCACAGCAACTCCAATCCAACGGATAAAAGTCTTACTGAGAGCCTGTGCGTGCACACAATTTAGACCAGCAAACGTCTTCCACCTCCCCTCTCCTGTGCATATGGATTAGTTTGCATTTATCACCACTCCTGCCATTTTCTCAACAAATGGACCAGTATAACACAACTACAGGTTGCAACAGATTGATTTTGCTCTTGTAAATATTTTTGTCAACCTTTGTCACCTCACAACTCACCCCAAAACAGCATGAACCTCTACAGAGCTATAATACCACCTGGTTGGGAAAACATCATGTTTACTCCTCAGCAGCTCAGTACCTTCAAGAGCTGTAGGTGAGTAACCTGGTTGAGGTTTACTGGAACTGAACCGTAAAACAGGAAAAACTGTAAACTGTAAAACAGGATTGAAACTTTTTACAGTTTCAGTTTTTTTACAGTAACTTTTTTACAGTTGAAACTGTAAAACAGGATTACCACATGCTTATCTACATACTCACTGACTGCCTTACAGATCCATGATGTTAAGGTTTCCCCCGTCAAGTTATGTGCTTATGCTTCCCCACTATTATGGCACACGTACCCATTCTGTTCTCTAGCAGCTTCATTCTTTGTTACGATTCAGATTTGGCAGTCTGAAGCTCTTGAGGTTTCCCAGCTCCTTTATTCCCTTAGCACTTTTTCTTTAAAAAAACAAAAAAGACACGCCACTCACATGTAGTACACCCCTTTCCTTCATTAGCAATCAATGAAACGTTAATATTATATAGGTTATTAAACTGTTGAGCAATTTGAGATTGGAGACCCTTTAAAAAATCCCACTCCCAATGAGTTAATATGTATTTCAGATTAAACTTCTAATTGGGAAAATTCTTCTAAATCATTCCTTGGAATTTCTCTGTTAAAAGCTTCCTCAACTTCCATATACAAGGCAAAAAGTAGATTTTGGACTCCCTTCAAAACCTTTATATTCCTCATATGCTTCTGTTATACTATTATCATCTACAGGCCATACAGACAAAGGTCTATTTTTTTCTTACTATTTATTCATACTGACTTTATCACAGGCTTTTCATAAGCTTGTATTAATAGCTGGTATACGGTTACTCTAAACATTGACAAAGCACATGACAAAGAATCACTGTTAGCTGTTAACATTTTTCTCCCTTCAAAGTGCCCTCAATTCTTTATTACTTTTTAGAAATAAAAAGATGTGTTTTAATGTGTTGCTTTCGTGACTATGAAGCTGAAGCTTCATACTATGAAGCTGGATTTGAGGATATTTTAGCAGATGCTTGAGCACGTCACGATGAGAATGCTCACAATTACAGACCAGGTCTCCAGAAGGTACATCCTGAACCAGTTCCTGCTCGAGTGGGACTCAAAAAGCTGCTTGTTCTATGTCACCCGTAACTGCAGTTTATTTATTTACCTAATATGACTAAGCCTTCTGTAAAGTAAGAGCAAATTAAATGTTCATACCCACATAATTAATGCTGCATAACTAAGACTTTTCCATAGATAATCCCTCCACATTCCCAATCTCTTAAGACAGCATCTCATTTTAGAACCACTGATATTTGAGGTGACCATTTTTGAAGACATCTGGCATTCACAGGCAACTACACATACATTTGCTTTTGACATAGTTACCTAATTATGAAAATCTTTCTTGAGACTTCTCTGTTATTCTCTGCTTTGCACACTTGCTTCATTGGTCACAACTGAAGACTAAAATAAATGTTTTACTAATGCCCTGTATTCATTCTGGCAAGGACAGGCTGCTGCTGCAGAAGAACAAGACCATCATTATGCTTCTCAGTCTTGTTTCTGGACCATTTGGCAGCATGCACAGAAGCCAGACGACCACTTTTCACAGTCCACCTCTTCATTAATACTCTGTCAGGTAACATGATCCTTCAAACATCCTCACTTTTTCTGAAAGTTTCTTTCAGGAGTAAGCACATATGCAGATGACCCGTTCTTATTCCATACTTTTAAAAAACAGCCACCACAAGCTACTGTTACGTACATTGAAGATGCTCAAGTTTCACACTTTACCCAAGGTAAGAAAAGCCATGACACGTCTGCCGTCCTCTTCACAAACACAAGCATACAAGTTATTAAATAGGTGCAATAAACATACAGACCAGGGGCATGGAATAAAACAAATGTAATTATGTATTTATGATTATTCCAAGCCAGGCACGTGAACATACTTATCTCAAAGAAGCTGTTTATTTTGATGGGTTTTCTCAGAACCTTTTGTTTTGTTAAAATAAGATCCAGAGTTAAAACGGATCAAACTGCTTTTAGATAGCTACCTGACAACAGGGGCAGTCATTTGCTGTAATATTTTCAATGTCTATGAGAAGGTTTCACATACCTTTCTGTTAATGTTAAGCAACAAACAGCGTGAATTGTTGAAGACTAGACACAGCCTAGAACAATAAATCCTGTGCAGTGTGAAGTGCTAGTAAGAGCTAGAATCAAACTGGAAGATCCCTTTGAAATATGGGAAGATCTGCATTTTATTTTTAACCTCCATTCTTGCTGTAGAGATTTCATTGATTTTTTTTGTTCTTTTAAATTGCCTTTTAAACTAGCCATTTCTGAAAGTCCCAAAATTTCTATTCTTTATTTCAGACTGGAATGAAAGAGCCTTAGCAGTTCCACAATACCTTCAGAAATGGCCAAAATACGTACAATTCCCATTAAGTGGCCTGCTCGCTACAGCAACTTCAAAAGCAATCTGCAAGTAGGGATGAAAAAACAAGAAGCAAAACAAAGGACACTGCAAGACTTCTACTCTTTTCAAGCACTAAACTGTAAAGGTCACGTGAGAGTCCATACATGAATTATGCTACCGGTAAACTTCTAATTAAAAAGCATTATGCCATTCCCCCCTCGCCATGGCTCTGAATCACATGAAAAGCGTAACAGCGTCTTTTCCAGATACAAGATAGCCATAATTTAATGGTTAGCTATAAACTTTGTCAAACCACGTTTAAGAGGAAGAAAATACACTGAATAACAAAGAAGAGTGGACTGAAGTTTATTTTTCTGTCTCTGGTATGCCTCCAAAAGAGGCTACAACCATACCAGCTCTGTACTTTTCACTTGAGCAAAAATTCCCATTTGCAATTGAAAGCTCAAACTTGAAATCAAAAGTCCTGATGCGAGATCTTTCAAATGAAGCTTTCAAAGTGATCCCACTATTATTAAAGGCCTGATTTCTTTGCTAGATTTTGATACAGGAAGCAGCTCAGGCTAACATGAATGAACACTAGAATTAAGAATGAGCATGGCAGTACCATGAAAGCTCCAGTGTTGCCTCTCATTCCAGCACCATATGCATGACATTATTAACACAATGGAACCTTTACTTCACTATCTCCTATCTCTTACTCAAATCTTAACGAAATATTTTTGAAAGTCCAGGCTGCTTAAGTTAAGACAAGTACTCATATGACAACTTTTCCTTCTTTTCTCAGGTTCAGATCAGAAGACGTGGAAAAGTACTTAGAAAAGGTCACCAGCACACAGTATTGTGAAGTCCATCCACGTTGTGTGCGGTGTTACAGCGAAGTACTTCTTTGACCCCTGCTTACCGCAGCCGTGAAGAACACGACTGTTAAGGCATTCAGTTCAGTATTAACTAGGTCCACGAGTTCATACTGAACAACTACTACAAACTATACGTGCATTGACTAGCACAGCTAATTTTTTAAACGCGTAGAATTTCTGTGTAACAGCAATTACTTACATCTTCTACTGCACTGAGTTTGTGCCTCTCCTACTTGTTCTTTAAAGGCTTTGTCATATGCATGATAAAATAAACTCTATTACAAACTAGAACAAAGAACTTCCAAAATCATTGTCTTTGTTACACAAGGACATCTGGTCTTTCTAGCTGTTTGTTGTTGCAGGAATGATGAAAGTTTCCTCATATTTCAGAAACCAGCGCGTAACTCAGTGGCTATTTCTAGGCAATCTATTTGGGATCAAACACATACAAGTGTGGATCATCACAGAGGCATCTACAAGATTATAACTAATCTGTGCTGATCAAGCTTTTTTTTTTTTTAATTTATAGATATTGTTAATAAATAGTAGATGAAACCCTAACTTTTTTTTAAAAGCTCCTCAAAATTATACTTGTATATACTCTAAGGCACAAACCTATGGCTCCCCCAGACCGCTAACCATCACAGTCTCTTTTCCCCATAGTTGTGCCAAGTGCGAGAGAGAATTTCAAAGAAAACTCTTCACTGCAAAATCTCTAAGCAGTCTAGATCTATTTAAATGTGTAATTTTGAGCACACAATCACACAAAAGAAAGTGTCATGTCCTAAATTACGAGCAGAAAACATTTAAGAGTTTCATTCACCGCAGCTAAAGAAAATTTTAATCATGCTTCTCAGGCACTTAGGCAATCTTTACCCAGCTTTTGGAATTTTATGCAAACACGGCTGTCCTATTCTAGCTGCTTTACTTATAGCAGTTATAAAGCTCTGTTTCCATTTCAGAGTAATGAAAACAGAAGCTAATTAATTCCTATCCACTTTCCCATATACCCCACAAGATCCAGCACTGCATTCCTGCAGATGTCACGGTCCATTAGCCAAATGAAGCACGCTGAGTTCAGACTGGATTTTCTAGCTTTCCTCAGTTCCTGCAAAAACCACCTGATTTTATGCCAGCTGCCACGCTGCTGGTCTGTGCAACAGCACCATCCAGACCCTCACACACACTGCTAGAACCTGAAAGGCTGTGTGCAAGGCATGCACTGGTGTGTTGGTTTTACACACAAGAGAAGCACACCTTTGCAAAAAACATCTTAATTTCAAAGGCCACTATCACTGCTTTATGCTTATTACCTGCATTAAAAATACACAATTTTGCCCCAGTACAACCACTTTAATTTGTAGCATGGTTTTAAAATTATTGTGATTTGGAGCCATCGAAGAAATCAAACAAGTGCCACCCTACTTACATTATGAAATGATTTCTTAAGTATTTAATTTGCAGAATTGATTTAAAATTGTGTAAGCGTACCTCAACTATACCTGGACAGCTGAGCCCTCTCGAACAAAATGTTATTTAACATCTTCCTAATAAACCCCAACATTTTGATCACAATTTGAAACTCTTTATCTATGTTCTCCCCAGTTTTTCCCTAACTGCAAAGCTGCACTTTGCAATACTGAAGCACAGGGGCTATTCAAACATTCCTGGTTAATCAAATATAATTGCAGTGCACATGGACACTCGAGATCCCCACATTTACATCAAGTAAAAAAGCAGTAAAGCATCTCTGTATCCAGCACTGACTGAAATCTGTTGAAGTATTTATACACCTAGTCGTACTGTTGTTTGTAAGCAAAATGAAGGATAACGTTCCAAAAACCCGTTAAGATTATCAGAACAGCAAGTGCTAAAGACGAGTGCAGAATTTGCATTAGCAATGGATCGCCTTTTTCATATTTATCTCCCTTTGTATTTGAGAACAGACACAAAACACAGACTGAATAAACCCTGCTTACATGAAAATCTATATTATTTTCAATTCTCTTAAGACTATCTTCCTTTTTTTTCTGACCCAAGAAATACATAAAATGAAAAAAAGATTAAAGAGTAATGGACTACAGACATGGTACATTTGAACAAAACCTAAGCATTAAATGGGGGTAACATCAATAACCATGCAATCTCATACAAGATTAGTTTACATAGCATGCAGGGTACTGGAAAAGTCAGTGGGGGAATAAAAATAATACATTCTGAACTGAAATCAACAACTTAAAAAAATGTCTACAGCAGTCATGCCAGTGATGCCCTAAAAACTCGTCTGTAGTAAAATTTAGCTGTTTGTACGTGTGCATAATTTTACAGTAAAAATCTAGAGTAGAAGACAAAAGTGTGATATAAAAGACATGCATTACACCCAAAAATAGCTAGTTAGATAAAACAACTAGAATGAACTCTGATTAGCAGAAAATTAAATAATACTAGAGCAATACGCTCACAGAAAAACAGAATCTGAGCCAGTGAAACAAGCGGCCACGTGAGTTTATCAAATTAGATGGGCTACTTTGGTGAAGTGCAAATCTGTTTCAAAGTTTTTTCTTTTCAAGTCTCCCCAAGATGCTATTGAAAAATTGTGCTTTTGATCAATCCCCCCAAATCACAGGAGGATAGCATAGATTAAAACAACTGAACGAGGAGGTATTTTAGAAATCTAATCAAACACTGCAATCAAACGCATTACTGCTTTGGGATCCTTCGCTAGGAAGAGTGTGTTTGATCACAGCTTAAAAAAAAGCTAGGAGCAGCCTGCTTCGCAGAACAAACACTCATGCAGCAGCGATCACTCAGCTCAGGAAGTTTTCGGTATTTGTCAACCCTGAAGAGTGGAAGATCAGTGGGCAGGTGACTAAGAAGGAAATGAAATTCCCTCTCAAAATGAAAGTTTTATTTGTTCTTGTGTGCGCGCGCACGCACACCCACTGCAGACAGCACCTCCCCAACACATAAGCAAGCAAGCTTCTTAGTACTATGCTTACAAGCAGAAGCATAATTTCACCTAATTCCCATGAAATCAAGTGTGCCATTTTATTTCTCAGATTAAGAGGAAGCATCCGGTGGGACTGCATTTTACAAACTCCCAAAAAGCACAGCCAGATGCAAGACAACTCTGAAACAATTTTTGCTTGAATTAAAACACACTCTGGGGGAAAACCAAAACAAGATGTGATGCTCATAAAACCAGCCCACTGTTTTCCTACCCAGAACAGAAGCAACGGATTAACTCTTGTGCTGTTTTTTGTTGTTGTTTTTTTCTATGTGGCTCTTCAAGCATGTCTCCAGATAACAGAATCCACACACTGCTGGAACCAGGAGTAACATTACTCTAAAAGCTGTATCAGGTGTAGAGTCAGCATAACCTTCACATTTGCTATCCAGGCTTCAAAGCTCTCAACTATAGCATCATAGTAAGAGCTCGTATTTCTCAAGAGTTCTTTTAAGATGTCTTGCTCCCCCAACTTAAAGCTCATCATCTAACCCAGAAGCCCACAAAGAAACACAAGCAAAATCCCCAGTACCAAGAAGGGTACCTAAAAGCTAAGATACAGTGAAAAGATTTATCATTTCAAACAAAATGTTTCCTACCAGTTTGGCAGTTATTACTTCTTATTTTGTAAAATTAAGAACTGAACAACACAAGAGTTACAGAAGACAAACCTGAAAATGGTACATTCTGATATATTCTAAAAACCTAGTAGAGTTTTTGGAGGGTGGGGAGACTGGACAGGGGGATGTTAAATCTTTCCCAAGTTCTTGCTGACTGGCAGTTTTGTTCTCACTCGTGTCAGCTGCTCCACTACCTTGCCTGGGACTAACACATCAGGCCAATCCCCCAGTAATTGCCTAAGTCAACCCGTTCATCCTTTTAATGGTGCTGGCACAGTAGTAGATTTCTTCCAGTCCTTTGGAATTTTCTCAGTGTCCTAAGATGTACTGGAAATCGATAATGGAGTTCTGCCAGGTATTTCAAACTCTTGGGACTTGACAGGTCTATTTTTAGGGGCTCTTTTATATTTACACTCAAAATGGCAAGTAGCACGTAAGTATCCATCTACCTTATTCCTCAAAACAGTTATTTTTATTTAACAGTCCCTCGCATCCACAAAGATATCTATGAACTACTCAAACAACCAAAAAACCCAGCATATGTAAGTTTGAATTTCTGACACCAGGTGTGTTTCACAGAAACAAAGCATACCAACAATGTTCAGTTCACTCAGACTTCTTTTCTTCAACTGTCCTTGTACAACATTCTCTTTCCATAAAATCCCACAAAAGTGTGTATATATATATGTATATATATATATGTATATATATATATGTATATAGTATTTTTTGTCTTCCCTGGTTATTTGGAGACTTTCTGGATGTGCTTTATTTTACTTTGAGATTTGGTTTGCCCAACAATAACCTACAGTTTCTTCTGTTTACTCACGGAAAGGGCACAGTGGCACTGCCAGCTGTGCACAGATGACTTGCCCTGTACCTGTCCGACTGGCACAGCCAGGTCACATATTTTCTGCTTGCAGACAAGCGCAATGCACTTCTGCCTCCTCTACCAGATGAAAGCTTCTTCCTCGCTTCTGTTTCTTTGACGCCGCTCTCCTGCCTCCTCTAAACGTGCGGCTGTGTTTCCCAAGCCACTTCAGGCCCTGATGATCGCTGTCCTTCCCAGACAAGCGCCCAGACATGCATCCCTCTGATGCTCAGCTGCCTTTCCCTGACAAAAACACCTTCTGCCAGCAACCTACCAACTCACACATCACACAGGAAAACTCGATGGCTTGATGCAGGAAAAACAAAACACTGTTGCCCCTGCCTTTTTTAAGTCGTAGTCACCAACCTACTGTTGGTTTTCACAGAACTGGATGAGAAATCATGCACAAGTTTGCTGGTCTTGCTTCCGACTCTCCTGGCAGCATTTGTTTACTCTGAGGTACTAACTCATCTGAGATTTAAAAATATGAACACCAGTGACAAACCCAAACCAGACAATCAGGTTGCCCCCAAAAAGTCAAGGCTTCCTCATCTTGGCCTTTGCGAGCCCATGATTTCAGCTAGGAGTTTCCCTCAAAACAGGAAAGAGGCTGACTGGAACATCCCTGGCTCACTCTCCCGGTCTGTAAACATCCACGCAACCACCCTCCCTGACAGCTGAACAAGTCAGGGCACTGAACAACATCCTATCGAAATGCTAGTTCAATCCTGGTTATTCCCTGAAAGCCTCCAGAAAAGGTTTGAAACATGTATTTGATGTCAATGGCCAAGTTATTTCTTGTTTTTAATTTTATATGACAAAAACCCACAAGAATGGATACCGGTGTCGTGCTAAAAAATATAAATGAAGCAGTGGCTAGCTGGAGATAAGCAAGAAATATGGATGAAAACCAAGGGAAGAGAGAAAAAGATGACAATTAGAGGAAAAACATACCAGAAAGGGTTCTGCATAAGGATCAACTCAGAAAAAAACCCCCACCACCAAACAGGAAACACATTTCATTATAAGAAATAAATGCACAGCAGTCACATGACAACAACATTTCTTTTTAGGCTTCAACATTTCAATCACTGCTCTAAAATAAGCAGCAGAACAGATATATTTAAAAGCTGCCCTGTGCTCTAAAGATGTGTTAAAGTCTCTCACAATTAGATTTTAAAAAGATAGCGAAAAACAGCATTAAAATTTTCAAAATATCAAAATCTTTAATTGAGGATGTATTTTAAAGTCAGAGTTCCACCTGAAAAAAAATCCCATTTTTTTTCCTTCTAAAACAAAAAGCAATTTTTTGGTACTCATTTGCCATTAACATTTTCCCAACCCAAATACAATCTACCTTGTTTCCTACAAAAACGTTTTTAAGTGCACCCTGCCAACCATTCCCTTTCCCAAGGGAGCCCAAGGCTTGTCAGCGCTGCCATTCTGCTCAGCCAACAACTGATTACATTTCCAACGACGACAATTCCCACTGTACACTGCTTCTCTTAAATTAGCCCCATAAATTTGACATCAGCAGCACTTTACACCTCAAATGCAGAAGGCAACCCGAAATGCCGTTTATGGGGCCAGCTAAACCTTACTGTTACCAAGCCAAGTCTGAAACCTCTGCAGAGTGCACGAGATGTTAACCACACAGAAACCCTGCTGGTTAAAGCCCAAGCACAGCGTGCAAGAGGGAAGGGCAATCGTAACATTAAGGATTTTTTTTTAATGTCTATTTATACAAGCAAAAAAATCTCCGTTTATCCTCCTTGCTTACTCTGAAATGTGTTTCAGAAGAACAATTACAACCAGCAAATAAACTTTGTATGGACAATGGTGACTTGTACATTGTGAAAGTAAATGCCTATAGCACATGCAGACAGCAGACAATGGTACAATGCCATGCCGATCTCCATAGAAAAGAGCTCGAAAAACTCGGGGTTTGCTTCTAAAAAGGACAACTGATTTTGAAAAAAGATGAAATGCAGTCTATCGAAAAGAGACAGACATTACCCAAACTATGAACAGAAATTTTGTTCACCCAACACTTCTCCAGTAAAAATAAATCCAGAAGATTGTAATTGTCTTCAACTGTCCTACATCCAAGCAGGATCTTTGCATGACAGGCTACACAATCCACGGGACATTAAGGGACCTTCTAAAGGTGATTTTCAGCCATCTTCAGTCAGTGCTTTCAGACTTCCAAGCAGCACACGCAAACCTTCCTTTAAAGCATGTACCAGTTCCTTATTTGTATCATTTTACATTATTTGCAGTTTGGGGTTTTAAAGCCAGTTGAATCCCCAGTCTGTACACGATGGAGCACTCTTTATAACAGGGAATTCTGTTTTGCTCAGCTCGGTCCTGCTCTAAGCCACCTCTCCAGGCAGACAAATCCACACCCTGGACTCTAACAAAGCACTAACCGTTTGTGTTCACTCTATTAAAAATTTTATATTCAACTAGGGAGGTGTTTTTTTTTCAAGACCTTTTATGGACTACACACAATGCAGTATGTTTACTGTAAAGTTTCCTAGACTGTAATATGGCTCAAAACCAACACAGAAACAGCAGTGCAGGGAACTGGCTGTGAAAGGAATTCTAATTCCAAACCTGCAGCTCGCTGCCTGATGCTCTGCAAGCGAACAGTTGTGAAGATAAACTCACTCCTTACATAGCTTAAAAGTAGTTGCTCTGCAAGTACGCAACGTGAAGTTCCTAGTTACCTGTATTTTATTAGGTGAACAGAGAAGGAAATGTTTCTCACATACAGGGAACATTTTTCATAAAGGACAAACTTGTATGAAAAGATCCGTGAAAGCTGGAGTTGACTATTCTGCATTAACTGACAAAACCTGGGGAACTGTTAGATACAGGATGTGACAGATCCTATATCGTTATCTTACATCGTTAGATATAGGCTTAATTTCCTCCCTATGTCATGATGTCAAAATATCCAGGAAAACAAACACATACACCTCTGTATTAGTAACTGCTACTAGTTAGAATCTGTTATACTACAAGTTAAACGTTTTACTAAAGTCGTAAAGTTGGAGAAAAAATCTTAATAACAGAAGAGTTTCGTACTACATCAGATAATTTCAGTGAAGACTAAATTAAATATTTAAACTGAAAAATACAATTTTGATCTGAGGATGTTTGCCATGATTTTTAAAAGCTACATTTTATTCACAAAGCATTTAAAAAATCCAACAAAACTTTAAAGTTATACTGTCAGAGTTAACTCCAACCTCACTTTAAACTATTATGTTATTTAAGGTTTATCATTACTTTTACTGGTCTGTAAAAGAAAGCAGTTTCTCAGGAATAAGAAGCATTTATTCCTTGTTTAAGGTTGCAAAGAAGCGTCCAGTCAAGTATTTTTCAGGACGGAAGCACTCTGATCTCTGAGATGAAGAACTGGATGGAGAGAGCAAAATTTGGGTATTCTATTTGCAATCCTGCTACAAAAGACACAGCCAGTAACACCCAGCTGGCCTACATGTGAAATAGGGAGGATATTTACTTTTCTCTGAAAAGCTTTTTATAGCTCGCTTAGACGCGAGCACTGTAGCCAGGAGTCATATATTGCCACTTCTGAACTGGGTATCCATGATACACAAAAGCAGACAACGGACCATGCTACACTCACAGGCCATCAACGACGGTATTTAATTGTGCTATAATCTAACATCACTGATTTTCAGGAAGGCTCTGTGGTAACTAACATCACTTTTTATCTTTCTTAGGTTGATGACACCTTTTTTATATACATTAGCTAATACACGCAATCTTCTATTTCTTTTTCCCTGCTTCGCTCTCTTGTAAACCCACATACCATGCGATTTTCCTACTTAAGGCCCAATCATGCAATCAGATCCACAAGACAAGATTTCAGTGAAGCCATAGCATAGAAATCACTGGGATATGTGCTTGGGGGGGGGGTCTCCACACACAGATCCCTTTAGAAGATAAAAGATGCAGACTACACAATCTGGTGGGCTCGCTTTACAATGTGCGTGACACAATGGAGCTGTGCTTGAGAGGGATCTGGATGATACCTAAGACAGATCTTGCTACTGAGATAAAGTACAGCAGTAACTCAAGATTAATACCAGTATCTAATTCTGTGGATGACATACTGGCTGGATATTTCTCTGTTTTATTGCTAACTTGAATACGCTGTATAAGGTCAATGGAAAAACCAAAGGGTTATCAGTTTAATCTCATCCGTCTAAATTGTAAGCTTATTATGAATAAATTCTGTTGATAAATGAGAGATGTAAGAAATACCCTTTCCAACCTACTTGAATTATTAATAAATAAATAGTTGAGCTGCCACCATTTCTCCCCCTCCATTTGTCTGGGTCTTTCACAGACAAAGAGAGAAAGAAAACAACAAAAGTCCCGTTCTTTTTATAAAATGAAAAATATTTTTAGAAAGAGAAATGAATAGACTATGTTAAGAACAGAGCGCTTGAAATTGCTTAGGCTTCATTTTGAAAACAACCAAGTTGCGTTTCACAGTTTCACATTCTCTCTTTAACTGAATCTGTTTGAACAGACATGACTGCCGCACAAAAAAAAAAAATAACCAAGAATTCCTAAAATAATTATCTCCAAACCCAGACGCAATTACACGAGGCCGGGAGGGCCATAACCCATTTACGTGTTGTTTAAATAAAGCAGGCATTCCCCCAGCAGCCCTCCGGCAACCCGCTGCTTCGTGTTCGGCCAGGGGGGCCCCAACCCCAGCCTGCGCTCCGCAGGGCCGGCTTGCCAAGCCCCGGTTCTCCTCTCGCTGTCGCTGAACGCGTCCGTACGCCTCGCACAGCCCGGCTCCGGCACTTCTGTCCTGCTTCCGCGTGAGGTGCCGACACAGCCGCACCTGGGGAAGGGGGTGTCGTGCCTTCCCCCCCCGGTTCCCAGAGGGTTGGGGCTGCCCCTCGCACCCCTCCCGGGCATTGTCTCTGCCTGCCTTCCCCCACCGCCGCCTCGTCCCCTCCCCGCTGCCTGTCACCTGCCGGCCGTCTGCTTCCAGGTCACCTCAGCTCAGCTCGGCGCCTCCGGCTCTGCCTATTCATCCTGCGAGCGGCAGGAGGAGGAGGAGGAGGAAGGAGGAGGAGAGCCCGCCGGGCGCCGCAGCGCCCTCACGGCCGCTGTCACCCGAGGGGGCCCCCCGAGTTTCACGCAGGGCGGAACTAAGCACCCCCCCCCAAGCCCTGTCCCCCCAAAATCCGTGTCACAGCTCGACACCCCCCCTCCCCCCCCCCGCTCCCCACGAAATGGAGGAAGGAGGAAGGAAGGGAGGGAGAGGAGGAGGAGGAGGGGGGGAGGCCCCGCGGCCGCCCGCACGCACCTAGGGCCACCTCGCAGGCTTTGCGCAGCTGGGAGTGATGCGCCTTCTTCACCTCCTTGTCGGCCAGGATCTTCTCCAGGGCCCGGGTCAGGAACATGTTTTTCGTCTTCTTCCCTTCATACATGGGCGCGATCGAGGAGGAGGAGGGGAAGGGAGGGAAGGGGAGGGGAGGGGAAGGGAAGGGAGAGCGGGGCACCGGCCGCCCCCGCCTGGGGAGGGCAGCGAGGGGCCGTGGGAGGGCGGCGAGGCCGGCCCGAGGAAGGGCTCCGGCGGAGGGAGGGCTCCCCCGGGGGGGAGGCTGAGGCGGCAGCCGAGCCCCTGGGCCGAGGGAGAGCGAAGCCTTCCGTCTCCTCCCCGCCTCCTCCTCCTCCGTCCCCCGCCGCCGCCGGTGTGTGCGCGGACGGCGCCCGCGACGCGCTCAGTCCCCGAGCCGCCCCCGGCCCGCGCCCGCCTCCATTAGCGGCGGCGGCGGCAGCGGCTGCGGCAGCGACCTGCCCTCGCCATGTTGGAAGGAAGCGACGTCAGGGCCGCGGCCGCCCGGCTGCCGAGCGGGAGGAAGCGGCCGCCGTGCCCCGGCCCCCGCGGGGCTGAGGCGGCGGGGAGGGAGGGGAGGGATGGAGGGGAAGGGGGGCGGCCGCCGCTCGCCTTCTGCCCGCCCCGTGGGCGCGCTACAGGTGGAGCGGAGCCGCGGGAGGCAGCCGCGGAGATGGCTGCTGCCACCTGGGAGCCGGCTGAGGAGAAGGAGGGGCAGGGCTTCCCTTCCGGGCCACCAGCGCGGGGAGGGGAGGGAAGGATGGAGGGAGGCTCCCCCCGCGAAGCGCCACCTGCCCCGGCGGAGCGGCGGCTGAGGGTGAGCCGAGGCCGGGGGGCGCCGCCGTCCCCTCGCCGCCTCCCGGCGAGAAGCCCCCGGGGCCACCCCTCCGTGTGGGGCCGGGGACGCAGGGCTGCCTGCGCCCCCTCCTCAGGAGAGTTCTTCCATTCCTACCTGCCCTACGACCGCCGGAGGGATTTTTATTTTTAATAAAACGCACCGTCACAAAAGCGGTGACGTCTGTGGTCTCTCACTGTATGAAATCGCTGCTTATTTCTGTCACATTGTTCTGGTTTGTTTGTGCTCTCGGTGTTCACCCCTCATGAAGGGGTGAGGGGGTCACCTCCTGTGTGGGTCTGAGGAAAACACAGCCCAGCCCTGACAGACTGGTAACCAGTGAAAGCAGGATACGCCAAGTTATGTGCTCCAAGGTGCAAAAAGTAGAATTATTTCCAATAAAAATAGGAATTCTAGTTTCTAGTAACATTGGTAATAAAAGCAGTAGACTTTGGCATTAACTGTAGCTAGTTCTGGTGTATATATATATATTTAACAAATATTAATTAAAAATTCACCTGGAAATTAAACGACAGAATTTCCAGATCCACCTTTCAGGCGGGTCAGGACAAGGCCGTAACAGAAAGCAGACAGCTGGGGAAGCCGGGGGTCATCTCCGACCTAGCAGAACTGAGAGCTAGCATGCAGCCAACTGCTCCTATTTGTTATCTCCTCCTGCCGTCCTGCTTCATCAGTCATGACAACACCCATCCAAGGAGGTTAATCCTGCTCCCTTCCTCATGTTTTGTGGGGAATTCTAGGGCCTGCCCAGGCTATCATGCCACTGTGCTGAGGCCTTGCAAGCAACCTTGCCTTCTTGACTGAATAGTTTATTTCAGCGCGTGTTTCTTTGTCTGCAGCAGAGCAGTCGTGGCTGCATTAGTAAAGGTAGAGCGAACCCAGTCCCCCAGTGAAGGGGCAGCTAGTGCTTCCTACTACTGCTTTAACCAGTTTCCCAAGTGGAAAATGATTCATACCAAAAAGACTTGTTGCCACATAGGTATCTAGATTTGGACTTTTTAAGAAATACACTGGCATGGGGAATTCCGTTAGAGCTACAGATGAATGTGAGACCCAACTATTAAAGCAAACCACGTTATTATTATTTTTTTTCTGGAATGACTCAAACTGCTCCATGAGCTTTTTCTAGTCACTCTCAGTTAGAAACTGAAGGCAATTTAATACCTGACTGATAAACATTACTGAAAATATTAAGAGGGTAGATCTGATTTTAGCTTTAGAACAGCTCTGTGAGAGCATCGAAAGTCACATCACCAAGCACACTGATTCTTGCAAAAAAAATACACAAGGATATTTAATGACCGTATTCAGGTTAGGCTGGTTTACTGAGAAGACCATATCTTCAGCAGCACAGTTACTGAGTATACTTGAAATTATTTCCAATCCTTTGTTTAGGGAAAAACATTTTCCCCATTGGTCAAATCTCGATTTTGTTATACAGATCTTCGGATGTCAAAATGACCTTGGTCTTTCAAAGCTGACAGCCATGAACACATGGCAAGAATAAGAATTTTCACAGACTTCTTGCTGGTAGTTTTTACACAAACCACCTGAGTCCAAATTTCCATAGCCAAGTCAAAGCTTGCAAATGTTATTTAGCAAATGGAGTTTGCTATTGATTTTCACGGTCCATTTGGCAGAAATAGACTTGCAATTATAATATCATGAAGACAATGGGTATCTGTATTTAAAGAGCATCGAGGACTGAAGTTATCTGCTTTGTTCCTATTAATGTCTATTTTCATATGTTGTACACAGGATGATTTTGTATGTGTGTTTTAGTCGGGCATCAGTGTTTTAGCTGGCATATAGAATTGCTGCTGAGACATCAGATTACTGAAAGAAAAGACCTGTCAAAAAGACACTTATGTGTCGTCTTCTATTTTGTTTCTACTATAATATGAATAGATTAAACTTCTTGTTATTTTTGCTTTCTAATGTGGTTTGAATCTTCAATTTCTGTTCTCAGGTTCAAACAGCTGCCGCTCACGTCACTCAGTTTACAGCTTGACACAGCTGGTATTCTACATCTCCGTGCTAGTCACAAGGCAACCCCTGCCTAAGCCCCACAGCAGCGTAGAGCCAGTATGTCATCAAAGGACTGCTTCTGAAATTGTCCAGGAAGATCTTATTGTAAATCATCTATTGAGCAGGTCGACATCCAGTTTCCTTCCAAGAGCTGAGCCAATAATGATGGAAATCACAGGGGAACAATGATATAAGCACTGGAGATAGAAAGACGGTCCAGTGCCCTCATTTAGGGCCAAGATGTGAATGGTTGCCAGCTCATGTGTAGGCTCCCAGTGCTTTGGATTGGAAGTCATTTGTTATGCCAGCTTTATTTACTAGGGAAGCCAGGTATTAAAATAATGTTTGGGCAATTATAAAGAATTTTATGGACTTCGAGGAAGCATTACAAGGTCAGATTTTTTTTTTGGTGCTAGAGACTACAAACCATAAAGAATGTATGTTTTGCTGATTACTTTAAAAAGCTAAGCTTTTATCTCTGTTGAAAGAAGAATGAGAAAACTCGCAGGAAAGAAAGAGTGGAGGTTTAGAATATTTTTGTTATACATGGGTTACTGAGTAGACTAAAGATAGTATCTTACATACACTGGAGCCTTGCAAATAATTCCAAAATGGTTGTTAGATGCAGTAATTCCAATGTCTGCTTTGGTTTCAGCATGCAGATTTCGTCTTTGCTGGGAATCAGCATCAGTCAATGGCTGGCTCAAGGACTGGAACCATTGCAGCTGCAGAGATCCCTGTTTCCTGGCTGGTGGAGTCCTGAAGATACTAAACAAGAGTGATACTTGTCGTTTGTTCTCAAACTGTTAAGTCTGTGGGCAGCACATATAAAATACTGTAGTTGTGCTATCAAACTCGAGAAGTGTTTTCTGACAAACTTAAGAGAAACATGGTGCTAAGTATGCGCAAAAGCGTCACAACTTTGTTGAAGCCTTTATGTTTAAAATTAAAATATCAGAAGAGAGAAAATCTATTTGAGAAACACCCAAAAAAATAGAATTACCATCTAGTACTTTTTTTATTTACAAGTTACTTGGAATGTTCCAAAAGCTATTTATATTGTTTCACGTATTTAAAGTATTTCTAGACTCTAAAACTCTAGAGAACTTTCTGGCTCACAGAGAACTTTTAGCATGTGGTTCTGATACTTCTATGTACAGCAACCCCAAAGGTAACTGTACGTGGTGCTTGTTTGAAAATGCTGAAAAGCTAGGATTTAAGCCTTCACTTCAGACATACAGTAAAAGCTGATATTAAAAGTGCAGCTGCATGCTTGGAACAAACTGATCCATGAATGTTACAGCCTCCCAAAGGGAGCTCTTTCACCTGTATGAGTTCTGACACCCTTTGTCTTGTTGGTGCTGTTGTATAGCTCTGCAGTGAGTCAGTTCAGCTCAGTGCTCCAGCTGAAAATCAGTCTTACAAAAAAAAAATAGTTTTCAGTGGGATCAGTGAATTGAACAGCCTTACCTGCACATTCAGTAATTCTTAGATAAGAAAGGGAGGGAGTAAATGTGGTCAGGGCTGGTAAGGGGGTTGGACTACTGCTCATGATGGCACTGTGTTCTTAATTCGTCTTGACGAGCTTTGAAACAGCACGCTAATAGCTAGACTGTGATTGCTTTAAGACAGAATAAGACGGAACTGCCACTAAAAGAAACAATTGGTCTTCCTTCTCCTGCCTCTATGTTTCTTGCTTCCTTGGTCAGCACAAGCGTTTGCATTGTCATGTTGTGTATTACATGCTGAATTATGTTCAGAATTTAATTAGGTTGAAACCAACCTGACAAGAAACAGAGCATTTTTAATCCAGATATATTCCATACCCTGCTTCATCAGGCAATCTCACAAAAGCTTGTTAGCTCAAGGGGGTGGGGAATAACACAAGGACAGGAACAAGAAAATGAGCAAGAAGAGGGCAGGCTTGCATTTTTTGGCAACAATACAGGTTTATGCTGACTTAAAGCATTGTTTAAACTACTGCTTTATATACAAAATTTCTTCAGTATCTCCGTTGCACAACAGATGGCTCAGCACTGCTCCTGTGCGTGAGACCCCGTGTGTTGGATGCATGGGTCAGTAGGCAGGACCAGTGTATAAATGCCCCTTTAATCACGGTGCCTCATTGCTGGCACCTTCCTTAGCTGCAGTACAGTACTCTGCATTTGCTCCCGTTCTGTTTTCAAGTACCAGACGCAGATAATCAGCGCGTGATGGATCAGGGTCCAGATGGATCTGGCACATGGGAACATGGAACAGGAGAGAAGCTATGATTGCTCTGCAACTGCAGGCACCTTGGTTGAGAAGCTTTCAAGTCTTGTACTGAATGTGTACCCTGTGGTGCTCGGTTATCTAATAATGAACTACAAAGAAGACATTTCTCTCTTTCTCTTTGTGGAGTCCTAGGCCTGCCACCCTTGCAAAAATAGAATAGAATAGAATAGAATAGAATAGAATAGAATAGAATAGAATAGAATAGAATAGAATAGAATAGAATAGAATAGAATAGAATAGAATAGAATAGATAACTGAAGCATAATTCTAAATATCCACTGTATCCATTATGACACTCAGTCTAAATGTGCTTGAACATTTGTAAGATTATTTTTATTTTCTCTTTTTAGGTAAATCCAGGAGCTCGGGGTAAGAGTTCACAGTTTGTTCATAGGGTGAATATTCTGACAGGTTAAAACAGGCTGCAGTATATCCGCTGCGGTGCTGAAAGAGCAAGTAGCAAATATTTATTAGCACAGGGAATGTTAATCAATAGGTAATTCCTAGGTTGCTTCCAAACATTTGTACAAAAGCATGTGACACCCCGGGGTGACCAGTAATGAAATGAATATCCATCACTTTGAGGAGGTTCTTGCAAGGTGACAAATCTATTCCTTAAAGCTAAAAAGTGCAGGCTTTTGCTATATTGTAATACATTCTCAATACTAATGTTACCTGAGGATACACACTCCGAGTAAAGCATGATATTTTTCAACTTGTGACAGCTGCAGGAAAAATATCAGCAGCGAAGGAAAAAAAACATGTCATGTGGTTGACAGAATAACATTCTGAATTGTGGCTGGAAACTGTGGAAGATAGCAAATGTTCCAGACTGTAGTTTGCGTTCATGTGCTGGGAAGCTTGTAACACTGCATTTGTGGGAATGTGATCCCTTTTTGCTAGTACTTTTTCTATTGGGAATACATTTTTTCTTCTAGCCTACCTATAGGAGTTTTCCGTAAGTTCTTTCTCCAGCATTTTGCTCCTGTCAGCAGATGAATAATTCAGTTTCCAGCCTCCGTGGCACCTCAGCATGCCATTCCCTAATATTGTGAATGAAGAAGGAACATGACTTGATCTTGAAGACAGAAGGAAATAAATGTTTTTAAAATATGGTTATATAGGTTTCCTTTAAACTTTCTATAGTCATTTTTCAAACTTACAGACCTGATTATGGACAAATCAGCAACCAACTTCTGTGGTTATGGTATACGGCTACTGTTGTGGGGGAGGCTCTGCAAATGCAAAGGCAAATTCAAGCTGGTGTAGTACCCCGCTGTGTAATGGAAAATATTCCAGGAACACAAAGTTCTGGCAATTTCCTGAGGGCCTTGCACTGCAAAAGAAGATGTATGGAGGATCTATGGCAAAGATAACACTGATTTATGGCTTCTCCTAGCCAACTCCAGCAGATAAAATTGCTAAGGAACTATTACTGGATATTAAGAAGAAACTGTTGAAGGGAGGGAGCCACAACATGATTGCCTTCTTTCTTGGGAAGTAGTGTCGGTACTGTTACAGCTCTCTGAGATTACTCTGTGGTGCTGAATCTGGTTCATTACTTATGTTCCCAAACACCCATAATAGCACGGACTACCATAGTGTATGGTTATGCCAAATTTTTAATCTCCAGTTTGGAGTTACAAAATGGGAATCTTCTGATCGGTGGCAAATTAGAAAAGTAACAAATTCACTGAAAATGATGATCCTCCTACCTTTAAATCCTAGCTTCGGGCTCCTGCAGGTCTTTGTAACTGATGTGACGTGACCAGTGTAATGCATGCTGAGTTGTTCTACAGATTAGGCATTGAATAGCCTAGCTACTGGAAGCACGAAGCATTAGCTTTAACCTAATTTTTGTGTTCTGAAAGACTCCCTTCCCCTTGATCCGGGGTGAATTCAGTGTATCACTTTAGAACTTGGGCATTTTCAAAGGTTTATGCAGATCTCTTTCAATAAGCTGATAATAACAAAAGAAGGTCTGAAAATGAAAAAGGAGTGAGAAAAGTTGAATGGAGTTCGGCTGGATAAATCTCCCTTGAATCTGTGGGTATGGTAAGTCAAATGAATGACAAGGATGGTTTCCAAGTAGTTTAATATCCGTGTTGAAAGGCAGGGACAGAGAGGTCATAAAAGTCACGTGAATTAAGGTGGCAAGCAATGAGACTGGAGCAATAACCACTTTTAACTGCCATCAAGTGATCTTTGAATCTGCCTGATTGCTTCCTCCAGCAACCGCAGTGGGTTATTTGCTGTCAAAAATGCAATAACTGATACTTCTGCCTGTATATTACAAACCGTGGGCTTCGTGGCAGGAATGAAAGATTTTGAATATGAATGACCAGAAAGATAAAATTGAATGGGGGTTATGGTTATTCTTGCCTAGAAGAAAGATATTAAAGAAGCAGAAGGAGCAGAAGGACGATATTAAAGAAGCACTGTAATGGTGATTCATTCTAGGATCCTAGTTAACTCGCTAAATATTTGCTCGGTGTGTATTCACTCAAATAACTTCACAAAACGCTTTAAAATACCTATGACAGTTTTGATTGGACTTCCAAGATGTTTCTAGTTTGAAGTTAAGCGTCAGAGGTGACGTGTGATCAGCATCATTAAAAGCTGGACTCACTGGTTCGCAGCATGTAGGATGGATGGCTTCTCATGACATTCAAAGCTGCTGCTGTCTGGGTTCAGAACCAGGCACAGGTGGAGGGGTTAGTTTTGTATCTGGAAGTCTTTATTGCATGCTGTTTCTTTCTAAAAGCTTTTTGACCTCCTCCTGCAGGAACAGAGATGGTGCCTATAAGGAAGTGTTGCCGTGCCACTGGTGGGGCTGTTGAGGTGTGATTTATAATTGTTCACAGCTGAGAAGGCCAAACAGAACAAACGTTGTTGGGCTGGTAAAAATCTCATTTTTCATGATTTGTGAGACAGCCAACAGCTAATTCTTCAGGACCTACTTTCTACAAATCCATAGAGCCATTGCTGATTTTTGTGACTGCTTCTGTTCGTGATCTGAAGTTGTGCTTACCAGTACTGCAGTCCTCGCTTAAACAAAGTGTGAAGAGGGGTGTGCAGGGCCTTTATGATTGATACATAGCAATATATAGTCAAGATTAATGATAATGTTTATAGTGTTTCATACATGCTTGAGCCAAACTTGCTTCCTTAGCTAGCACTGGGACTAGATATATTTTGCAATGAAAGCTTACTTACATGAATTTAATAGCAAGTTATGGCAGTGGAGCTTCAATTGGTCTACTTGTATATGCATGAGATGGAGGTCACGCCTCTGGATAGCTGTGGATGTAGTCCTTAAAAGGCTCATTTAACAAACCACTTCTATTCTTTAGTTTGTTCTTCCTAAACTTTTCCTTGCTTATACTCGTCAGCACATTGCTTTCCCTTTGTTCACCATTTTAGAACAGAAATATTACTTGGGATATTATTGTACACAAATGCACAGAAATGGCATGAACACAGATGTAAGAGGGGAACAATGTGGTGCATTTTTTCATAATTGTGCTGGCATTAAGCTTCCTCACATGGATAAGGCCAACCAAATGTGGATGCTTCACTCTGCTTAGAAAGCAGAACACTCAGCACGGGCAACTGGAATTTTCCCCTTTTTTGAGCAACAGTGTGTGCAACCTACAAAATAGCTTTCTTAATCTTAAGACATATTAGTCTACAGAGAAATAGGCAAAGCAGGTTAAACAATTGTGCATCATTTTAAAATAGTATTTTGAAGTGTTCATATCACAAAATGCGTGATAAGAATTTTCTCCAAGTTTGTGGAGATTTAAATTCATGGTTTCATTTCTTTTCATTGTAGTGCTGGATCAAATCCAAATTGACTTTAAATTCACAGTATACTGTATTAGAGTGAGGCTGAGTCCTTTGAAATAGGTGTGAGCCCTCTGTCTGTGGAAGCTGACTGTACTCTGTTTTAAAAATCAGAGAGGTAACAGCAGTGTCTTATAAGCAGGCTTTGTGTATTTGTGCGTATTTGGTACATGTGGTCACTGTGTGAAATACAATACTGAAACATTCTGGTGTATTTGCAAACCTTAATGTTACCGCAATAATGCAGCAAGCATTAATTTGTTAAGATATTTGTTCGTCTTAGTTAGTGTTAATGTTAATTAGTTAGCGTTAATTTGTTAGTCTCCCTCTTTGGAGATATTCAAGGCCCGTCTGGACGCCCACCTGGGCAGCCTGCTCTAAGGAACCTGCTTTGGCAGGGGGGTTGGACCCGATGATCTTTCGAGGTCCCTTCCAACCCTTTCGATTCTATGGTTCTGTGAAGAAAAATCACAGGACACAGGAATCTGTAGTCACTATTTTGATGTATAAATCTCTGATTTTGAGATTATTTTTACCATGTCACTTACTATTACAATTTTAATAAATATTTTACCATGAAGCTATTGACTGAGTTTTGTTTTTCTTGCTCATGATAGGCTCTGAGCACAGTTTCTTTCTAATGAAGGTATTAGCTTTTATTAGAAGACTGGATTCTGCAAGGGCAGGCTGAACAGGCCATAGCTTTCTGTGAACAGCTGTTTACTAATCTTGATTACCGATTGCTTGCATCAAAAGTGAACTTCTTGTACATTCTTGTAAAAATAAGGTAACATTCTCACTTTAAGTTCAAGGACCGCCTTAAACTCAGTAGCCTGTAAATATCATGTAGTGCCTGCTAGAGGCAGGAAAAAGAGAAAATTAACAGAGGATGCAGCTTTAAGGGGCATCTCATATGGGTTCAGCAGGCAGCTGGCAGCCAGTCAGATGCTGGTTAAAATCCACAGGGTCTCACCAAACCTCGAATTAGCTCTTCTCAGTGACAAATTTGGAACTGCCCTCTGATGGATTTTGAATACTCTACATTGCTGGATTATTTATGTATTGGTATGTCGTGTGTCTTTGGTATTGTCTGTGTGTTGTGTAGTAGCATTTGTTTAACTTGTAAAAAATCTGTCCAGGAAAAAAACAAACAAACAAACAAACAAAAAAACAGGAAAAGAATGCATCAAGCTAGCTAACTCAGTTAGATAGCTAATCTTTATTAATGGGGAATACCAAAACTATTTGCTCTTACAATTCTGGTTCCCTCTCCAGCAATCTACAAGGCAGAAAAAGAAATATGCATCTAGAGTAACCTAAATTACTGTCAGGATTAAAAGAAGAATGAAAGAGAGGGACAGAAAGGAAGATGCCTTCATAGTCCACAGCACCAGCCTTCACTTGTGGTGGCTGAAGAAATTAGGTCTGCCTGAATTACTGTTGAAATTACACAGCAGAAATTATTCCTTAAATGTCCTGCATGTCATGGGCAACCTTGAAAGAAAGAACTTCAGGCATCTGAATTCAGCCAGATCTGGATCTACTGAAAATTAAGGGGTAAGTCCCATCCTAGGATGGAATTTGTCTCAACTAATTTTAACGGTTATAAAAGCTAAGCACCTAGTCTCAGCTGTCATTCGGGCTCTTGCTATGCAAAAAGAGTAACATCTAATGAGGAACTCATACAGTAGCAATAATGCCAAGACTACGAGAGATGTGGCCTATCAACCTCTACATCCTTTATTTTTCCCTACCCACTATATAGAGGGAACCAAGTCGATTTAGTTTAGATGAATAGTTTTCATTTAATTTAAGTCAGATGAGTTAAATCCCACCTTCAGAGCAAGAGGAGTGTGAATTTCTTCTCCCAGACAGGTGAAACTTCAGGCCTGCCACCCCAGGGGACTAATTCAGGAAAAACAGAAGGTGAGTGGTAGCATAGGTAAGCCTGCAACTCTAACACCTCGAGCTTCCATAATACCCAGCATTATTATCCTCCGGGAGGGGGCACAAGGGTTGTCTGTTTCATCCAGCCACAAAAGAATGGGAGGCTTTAGTGGGATATCTCAGAAATCTCAAGTGCACTTTTGGCTGTTGGATTGCCAGTTGTTGTCAAAATGCTGAATAATAGTGAATGAGCTGCTAAAGGCTTTGGTCCTTTTCATGGCAGTGTATATAACTGACAGGGAACACCTAAGGCAAAAGCACTGCTATATTTATAGTTGATGTGTATGTGAACCTTCTTAAGTAACATTCTTTTGTATGACAAAGAATTTCGCAGAGTTTAAAGACTTATTTATTTATTGTTTCTTTTTTAAAAGGTATGCACTTATATCTTAGATAAATAAACTGACTCTTGCTGTGTTGAAATAATTTCCCACACTGGATGGCAAGCAAAATGATAGATATCCAGTAGTTTTCCCTTTCATTGCAGCTTTGGCTTCTATAGTCTAGTGGATTTGAGCATAAAGTGCCATTTAAATAGATGCACATTGTTAAGATTAGTCAAGTCTGGGAGAGCCTTCCTTGGAAACATTCCCGTATACGTCTCATCTTCCGGGTTCCAGTGATGCTTTTTTGGAATTTGTTGCATGTCTTTAACTTCATGCTGTATATTGATGGTGCTGCAACTATATCCTTTTCAGTTACAATACAAATCTATTCTTGAAAAGCTGTGTACTTATGAAAATGCATTGCAATGCAGAGGAATGGAGAAAAATCATGTAACGGATTTCTAATGAAAAGTGGAGTAGAAATACTCTTCTACTATGCAGTGGGATCAGTATTTAGATGAATTTTACGGCAAGTGAGGTTTTCCATAAAGGAAGCTAATCTTAACTCTCTTTACCTCTCAGTCTCCAATATCTTGCAGCAGATACATGGTGATTTTTACACTTTTCCACATGCCCCTGTGGAAATACTCCCCAAATGTAATGCAGATTACTTCTGCTACATCTGTATGGAATCTGCCGCTCTGCTTCTTCACACAGCAGATAGGCATCCGCTTCTGCTGTGTTGAGGTTTATCCCCATGTACAGCTGGAGAGGTGGAGATAAAGGTGCCAACCTGTGCTGAGTGAGAAATCTTGTGACTGACAGGGGAGGCATTACTGTATTCCTTCACCTCTTCGCTAATATCCACAAACATTAAAAATTAATTATGTCAGAGGATTCTTGAATATTAATCTTGTCCACATGGGAGTACTCCAATGGTAAGTTATTTTTTAGGTAAGAGAAGTTTGAGGGCTCTGACATCATCAGATTCATGGAGAAGCGATTTTCTAGATTTTAGTGTCCTTTCAGCCCTCTGCTTTTTACCTTAGAAATAATCCCAGCAGTATCCATTTACTTACGTTTCTTCAGGATGAATTTATTTCTATGCTTCTCACAGAGTGCCATTCAATCTAAAATGATTAGTTTTTGCTTGTTTGCTAGTTTTTGTCTAACTTTAGTTTTTCATCTGTTTCTAGCCATTTGCTCTCCCAGTAAGCCATATGACCCAGCAGTCCTCTAATTATCCCACATGGTTGTTTTCCTTTCATCTTTCTTAAGTATTGGTGCTTCACTATTGCTGGTTAAAAATAAAAATGCCTTTTTAAACTCATCCAAATAATGTCTGCTGCTCTTGGGGCCTACAGTCTTGCTATTTAATTTGGACTTTTTCTCTTACCCCATGTTAGACTTCTGTCCTTTGCCTTTATTTTTAGTCTACCTGATACTGAGTGAAATGGAAAACATGCTTCAGCCAGTCTGCCTTGGGTCCGTGCATTCAGAATTGGAGTCTGAAGATGATATATACTGTACTTAGTATGTCTGTGGATAAAACTTTTCACAAATCATCTGCCTTCCACGATTTATTTTTTTGTACATACAGACTGCCGGTTTTCCACAAAATGGAAATCACTGAATCCAAAAAAGGAGTTTTTTAAGAAATCAGCTTTTTCTCTGCCCTTCAACAGACACCTAAATGGACAAGAGTTATTCTTGTGCATATTCAGGCTTTAGCACTGGTGGATTGTTTAAGATACAGAGGCAAAAGAAAAAGAAGACAGTGATTCCAGTGATTTTAAATGCTGCTCTTTCTGACGGGCTGGGTGTCGGTGGAAGTGCAGCCAGGCACACCAGCCAAGGAGCCTTCCTTGTTGCTGAAGTGCAGGGAAGTGTGAAATGAACGGGGACCTTCCTTGCTCTGTTAAAATTCTGAGGTAGATTTTAACATTTTTTTGAAAAATGCAGTCCTGACAGGTGTGGAAACATGATGTTCCTACTCTCTGCTCAAGAGGGGAGATTTATAGATGAACTTCCCCACATTCATCAGCATCAAAACGTCTCTCTGAAGAGTAGCCTGTTCTTCAGACAGGTTTGCTGTGAGGTCTCTGCTGAGACATATCCTGAAGGCTGCAGTTATCATCTGCGGGGTCGGTAGGTGTACATTTGATGGCAAGTGGACTGCATCCTCTGAATCCCTAAACATCCTTCAGGATAGCAGCAGCTTCAGGTCACTTCTACCTCAGCTCCTCCAAAAAGAAACCTCATTAAAATAAGTGCTACAGTTTTAATATAAGATTTTTTTTTTCTTGTTTTGTTTAAAATTATGATTTTAAAAATGTGTTCCTGAAAATGCATAGTATATGGAAGAATTGCTCATAGGCTGAAGACACAAATCCTGGTGGCCTGTAGGCTCCCCAGGGCCTTCCTGAAGCCTTACCAGCCTCTACAGGAAGAGCTCAGACACCCCTTTGTTCACTCTGGGCAGTGACACAGGACCTTCTTCGTAACCCACAAGATAACGAAGGCTTTCTGGGATGCAGCCAGCTGTCAGTTGAGGGTGTAACACCTTATCACAGCCTCTGCCCAAAGCTGGGTGGGTGTTCATGGTAGCAAAACCTGACCCCTTAGCTCTGTGCTGGGCAGCACACGAAGGGTACAGCCTATGGTCAGGGTTCCTAGGTGGTAATGATAGCAGACCCACAGCAGCCCTGGGAGAAGAGCTTTGGGTTTTGCACCAATGTAATATAGCACAGGGGGCTCTAAGGCACCAGACGAAGTGGCTGAACTGGGGTGCTTGCAGTGTGTGGAGCGGGGAAGCCCAGCACACGCTGCCTGCTACCTGCGGCCTTGTGGCTGCCACGAGTCGCAGCCACGCCGTTACGTAAACCCTCAGTCAGCACACGCTGCGCAGACGGACGCCTTGTTTGTGTGTGAACCGAGCTGCGTAGGTATGTGGGGAAGTTCACACATTTTAACAGGTTCACCATTTAAATTTAGTCCTGAAAGTTAGAAGCTGTTAGAGCCCGAAGTCATCACCGACAGACAGGACTCACTTCGGTTTTGAAATGGAGGAGGGGAAGTGGAGACGCGCACAGCGTGAGGTAGCAAATTTATCCTGTGAGATAAGGCTCAAGTACATTTTGCCTTTTTGATAGATTCTGTGCTAACAAGGCCAAACAGCAGCTCTGCTTCTCCTACCGCAGAGGCAGGCATGCCACTCGTTTAACCCTTAGGAGGCTTCCTGGTTCCCAGGAAAATAACAATACCTCAGCCCAAACCGTATTAAGCTCAGTGCATGCAGTAATTTAATTCAGAGTAAGGCAATTAGTAAAGAACTTTAAATATACCTTTTTTTTAAAAAAAAAAAAAAAGAAAAAAAAACACAACAAAAACTAAAACAAAACCCCCAGCTATTTCTAGCTAACTAAGCACAGAACACTTAACACAGCTTTTTGACTGAACTGCTTTGATTCAGCCCAGTCAACCCAGATTTTCTCAATCTAGAAACAAAATAAAATGAAACAGTAAGTGGATCAGTCATTTTGGCTGAGATTTTCAGACTGCTATACTGTCTTTTTCAGTTATAGCATGTTGAAGACAATGAGCCATCTAAACTCTGGTTGTGATTCAAACAGATACATTATTTTCAAGAAAATTGAAAATTCTGTTATAAAATGAAACTTTCTCAGACGTATGTAGCTTCATATTCTGCTCAGAATTAGTTAAAAAAAATAAAAAGGAAAAAAGGTTAATTATTTGGTTAAAGAAAGAGACACTCCCACCCCCTCCTGCACCCAGCATCAAGCCATACTGGTAGGCAGAGGAACAGCCTGGCACTTAGTAGTCAGCACAAAAGACTAAAACACCTGCTCACAGTCATACCACAATATTTATTTCAGAACCAGTTATCCATTATTTCAGTTAAAGTATGCACTCCTACAGACCTGGGGAGAGATTAAAATAGCTCCCTGTTATGGCTATTCTGCCCACATCTTTTTCATTAATGCCAAACAGTGGTAGGATAGCAGGAATCTCGGAGCAGACAGGAACTATGACGAACATTATCCCTTGTCTTTGTTGCAAAGGATGGATCTTCATTGTCACATGCATGCACTTTCTGCATGGCTGGGGACAGTGGCAGAATTTTTTAATTAACAATTGAATCTATTATTTATGAGTGCATTCCCTGATGTCCCAGTCCAAGGGCAAGCCCTGCTGTGCTTGACTCAGTGTTTTCAGAGAGCATTTGAAAGGATCTGCACACGCAGAGAGCCGCAACTTTCTGGTTGACCACTGCTGCTTGTTGGGCAGGGACAAGCATTTAGGGGCTTCTGGGTTGAAGATGTACTTATTGCACCAAACACTTCTTTATTTGCTAAGAAGAACCCTGTATGAGCTCACTGCTCACACAGGTTAACCCTGGTTATCCCAAATTTGCAGATACTAAAAGAAGACCTTGTTGTTAAGGCAGGCTCCTTTGACACCACTTAAAAGTGTGAGTTTCCGACCAGCTGCTCAAGGTGTGCATCACAGGTAGGGTGATGGGCGCATTCAGCTGAGGAGCGTGAAAGCCACTCTGGAGTAGTTAACCTTCATCCATGGCAGACCAACAACCAGCATCAGTACTCCTGACTCCATGGTGCTGATGTGGATGGAGGGTCTATTGATTTAATCAGCCAGAACGCAAGTGAGTCTGCACACAGATTTCCTCCTACTTTGATAGGGGGAAACAATTACATCTCTTTGGATCTTAAACTTTTATCATGAATGAATATGAAAATTGGACATACATTAAGCATGCCATATTTTCTGTGGAGACAAGGTTTCTAAAAAGGTATTTGGCGTGGTGACTGTTTAAAAATGTTTTCAAAGGAATATAATCAATGTAATGGGGTTCATATTTTAAAGCTCTCTCTGAGGTTTATTTAGATTTCTGTTCTCTTTTCTTCAGCAGAAGTGTAGTTTCATCTCTATACATTTGATATATTGTTCTGGTGTTTTACCAACACTTAAGAACTGAATGAAACTGGTAACATTTGGCTTTTAGTCACAAAAAGTAAAAAAAAAAAAAGTTAAATCATTATGTATGAGACTAACAATGAATGTGACTGCTCCAACACTGAGCTATAGAAATGATACAGTAGTTTCACTCAGAGAAAGAAAAGGATGTCAAAGGGCTTACAAATATACTGCTCAACTCATGCTACTGAATATCTTATTCTTTGAGCAATGCCATAAAATTAAATGTAAACATAAAAAGGGATGGTATTGTTTAACATGAATAAACTAGAGTGGTTAAATATTAACCTGTTTTTGGTAGGAAATATGCTGCTTTCTTCTCAGCCTAAAGAATTATGTGTAGTGTTTTCAATAAGCATTTTTGTGCAGTCCTCGAGTAGATAGTGCAATCTGCATGCTGCAATTTATTTTGTAGACAAGCTGACTGGTACTGGTTGTTTCCAAGTAAATGCATGTTGGCATTGAAGGTCATTCTTAATCTTTCTGCTCAAATTTCAGACATTAAAAAAAAAAAAAAAAGAATTGCATTTTTCTGGAGGCTTTACGTGTTACATGGGTAACCAAATGCATTGGCCTTTTTGAAGCAACTTCTGAAGAAGGTATGGGGAGCTTTGCCCTATGTTCTTTGTTCAAGATTTGCAGTGAAACTCAGTACCTTTTTCAACATATAAAGGTAATTTTTTTAACAATTTATGAATAACAATTCAAGGTCATTCGGAATCTTCACACTTGGGTTAATTTTAATAACCCACACTTGGGTTAAAGTTCACACTTGGGATAATTTTTTTGTGGTTGAGAAGGGTGACTTTCAGAGGCATAGGCCTGTTTCCTTCATGCTAATTTACCTGAGTTGTGTTTTTAAAACATAAAAGCTAGCAGAGAAAAGAACAGATGTTCACAAAACCTTGTCTGAGCATTTTTTCCAATTTACAGAAGCAGTTATATTTATTCTATCAATAAGCAAAAGAAGGATGTTCAACTCCTGGATTTCACATAATGATTATATATTTGATTTTGACTGCCAGATTAATAACCACTGTTTTGCTGTTCATGTGCTTTTTATTTGAATGATAAACTACACCTATCATCATAACATAAACTCATCTTTCTTAAAACCAGCTACCAATTCTGTTGTCCTATGGGCAATAAAGTCTGCTGAAGAGAAGTAGAAAGGGAAGAGATGTAAGTAATTATAGAGATAAGAAAGAAATGTTCAGAGAAGTAACATTTGTAAGTCAAAAAGGCTGTTGTTCCATATCCAAATAGCTGTTATAAGAATTCTTGCCTTAGGGTAAATTGCTCTATTTAGAATCACTCTTGCTGATTAATTTTCTTACAAATTCTTAATTCAGGAAATAGGGTTTGCTCTTTTCTGCGGAGTGTCTTTTTGATCAGCTTTAGTGACCCTGAAATTAAAGGACTCAGAGACTGTTTACACTTGTATTCAGCTATGGAGCACTGAATTATCCTGCATAGAAAGGTTTTCAAAACTCAGCTCAGCTCAGAGGTTTCAGTTGCATGTAAAGCAGTATTCAGGCTCAGTCCACCCAGATGCCAGGACATAGCTTTATTCATCGAACGTTTTTAAAATCAAATACTTCTAAATGTCAAAGCTTCTTAGATAAATGTAGGACTACCTGCAATTATTCTTGTCCAAGGTCAACCACATCTAAAATGTTAGGACCTTTTGTTAATAAAACCAGTTTTCTTTTTCTTTTTTCTTTTATTTTTCTCCAAGAGTTCAATTACTTTTCAGTAACAGTGGAGACGTGATGGTATGAAGATAAATCTGAAATGTTTCATGTGATGAACCGTTAAACTATGAGCAGCAATCAATCCATCACATCTGAATCTGGTTTCTTCTGGCCTCTAGGTGGAAAAGGTTGTACAAAGGTTGCGATCCAGTGATGAATTGTCTCCTGCTGATTAGGCATCTCTCACACCTTCTGTCCTTCACTTCTGTTCCACGTGTCCTTGTAATAGTTTAATCTTATTACTTAAATCCAGGATAACTCTTGACAATTGGTGCTAATATTTAATTTACACCACAACCAGGACTGATTGTCAAGAATTTGTGCATAACAAGACCCTGTTGTTGCAGTCTTCAAAATATGTAATGATTATGGTCATAAGCAAATGGGAGATGATCATTGGATAGATATTTTTTAGAGCTTCCATTACCTAGATTTTAATTAAAGCGTATTAGAAACTTGCATTACTCAAACAACTCTGAACTAATCAAGTCTGGACAAGCTTTCAGAAAGTTTGCTTAAAATAAATACATTTTATTAACAAAATGTTAAACTTACATAGAATGGGATTCTGTCATCTTTGCTCACTGATTGCCTTTTGAAGTCCTGAAGACAATAGCATTCTTATTTAAATATAGTGCTCCCTAGTCTCATAAATGTTGCACATTTACTAAGTTCAAGTACGTATCTAGAGAGGGTGTAGATTTTTTAAAGTATTGTACCTGTCAGTAATGTTTTACAGATACAGAAAATTGTTAAAACCATGAACTAAGGCTTAACAATGAAATAAAATATGAAGAACATTACAAAAGCCTTTGATAATTTTATTAACAAATACATTTTATTTAACATGTTATGGCATACGATTAAGCTCAAAATTAATAAAGTAAAATATATGCTTTTGCAGATATAATAACATGAAAAAAATAGTATTTTAAAAGTACCCCCAAAACCTCAACGAGTTGTTAAATTCTCTGTGCATTTATTATTATTCTTTCAAACATGGTGCTTATTTTCTCTCTTTCAGCTGTAAAGCTCCTGTTTCACCTCCATCTCACTTAACAATCTATTATTAATTCCTTTAAAGCATGCAAAAAATATGACTTCCAAGAAGAGCAGCCACATAGCCACAGAGTTACAGAACTCACTGTAAGAATACTGATGAATAAAACATCAGTTAACATTGTAATTACAGGTCAAGGCTAGGTCCTCAGCTGGTAGAAATGGGCATATACTATGGCAAAACCCAGAAGCACCAGTCACCTGCCTGGTTCCAAGCTCCTAGTCATGGCAATTTGCTTTGTCAGCTATGGTCTCTCCATAAAGCAGGGTATTGTATAGTTCAATAATATTTTATTATAATTCTTACATATCTTGAGGGAAGTTACATTTTCAAGGGCAGTATGTTGATTTTTAGTCCACCCCAATATATACATTTGAAAGTCGTCATTTCTGAACAGTTAAAGGAAACCTTAGGTCAAATTCCTGCATTATATGAATAAAAATCAGAAAAGTGCATATACATATGTACGTATAAATGCAGAAAGAAGACACGTTGCTACCTGTAGCATGTCCAGCTGCAACTATATACTGCACTGCCATTTACTGCTATAGACACAGGCCTGTGTTGGGACACAGAGTGCATATACATGAAGGTTAATTTTATCCCCTGATTCAAGAGACTCCGTGAGGGAAGTCCTGTTTGGGAAAGCAGTAAGGCCAAAGACACTCTAGAAATTAAGTTTTCTTTCAAGCACCTGTATGTGGGCCTGGACCTGCCCCAGTGAAGTCCCTGGCAGAGAATCAAAGCTTTAATGCAAAAAGAACTAAATATGTTACACCAAATGGAAAACTAAGTTACTATATCAACTTCAGGGACTTTTGTAGAGTAAAAAATAAATGTTTGTTTTTCTTTTCTATTTCTGGCCAGGTGAGTCTGGTAGAAACAATACCATATTTCCTGTTACCTTCTATAGCTTCTATAAGCCTAAGCTTACTGTGACAAGTAAATGTGCTGAAAGGAATTGATGCTGGAAGTAAAGCCCTTAATTTCAGATCCTAGAAATAGCTCTCAATGACATTTCTTCAGCAGATGAAGAGTTATATTTTTAACAGCAAGCATGGTCTCTGTGCAGGTTGGTTTGATCAGCGTCTCAGGAAGTAAAAATCCAAAATGGCCGGTGTCGCGCAGCTCAAACGCAAATGCATAGGGGATACCGTTTTTGTAGGCCCAGTCCATAGAGCTGCCAGAACTCACATCTGAAAGAAAGAATTCAGAGAAAAGTAAAAAAAAAAAAAAAAAACAACACAACAGTTCAGTGCAGGTCATGTTGAAAGCACTGGACAGTTATTGTGGTATTTTGTCTGCAGCACACAGTGACTACAGTTACAATGCAAGCTGTTGCTCCCTGACCCAAAACACCCTTCAGAGAGGGGTATGGGCACCCAGCTCCTTGTGTAAAGTTCTCGGCCCAATACAGGATTAGGCCCTCGATTTTCACATGAAAAAAGTAATAACTGACTTCTCTGTGTACAGAGAAACTTCAATAAAATGAACATTTAGTATACAGCCCCAAACTGTTCTTGTACCAGAGCTTTGCTTCCACAAAGATCTCTCAGCTGGAACTGTGTTCTCCATGCTTCTAGCTTTTTTTTTTTTTTTTTTTTTAAGGCAATTCCTTTGCAAGGAGAAGGGAGAAAGATGATAAAGTAAAATACATTCTCTTTTAAAAGTGCTTTTAAAATTCTTTTCTCTTAATTTCTGTCTCGTCTCATGATTTCCTTACAGTATGAGAGCATTTGCATAGGTGGTGTCTAATATTAACAAACCTTCCAGAGGAAGTATGTTTCTTATGCTTTTCATTATCTCCATATGTTGGTTACCCAAGACACTTATATTTATATAAAGATCCATCTCCTATGTGGCCTGCTTTCTTCTGTGCAATTCTAGCATTAATTCACACTGCTCTTCCTTCGACGCAGCAAATGACTGCACTGTAAAGAGCACAAGACGATGACTGTGCTGTGAGATGGGGGCCCACGATAAAGTGTGATGTGTAGAGCTCCAACCAAAACACAGCAACAGCAAAGGAGATGCAGGAGCTTACTTGGTAAAGATCTTGCTATTTACTTAAGCTCCTCACTTTTTTTTCAGAGCCTGTTGGTCTTACCAAGAGAATTCAGGCCTCATAGTTTTGGTAAAGAGAATCACTTCTCGTTGAAACCTATTGAACTTCATTTCCTTTTCCCCATCTGCATGGGGAGCTTGTTTGACAAATGTTGTTACATATTTAAAGAGAATATTTTAAAGTTACTCTGTTTATAGGGGAAAATGCATTTGAAGTCACCCTCTGAAAAAACGGAAGATATCCAAGTAAAGATACTGTTGCTATCAGTTACCATCATCTAGACACTGAGGCATTTGAAACCTAAGTTTTATGGAGATCATCTTAAATTTTAGAAGGAGCTCATGAACAGCTGTATCTATCACAAGTGCATAGAGGGAAAGGCAAAGTAATAGTGAAAGCTGAAAACTACTTTGAATTATTTTCTCCCAAATATTTTATAACTTAGTAATGCATTTACAGTATCTGGTAAAGATACGCTTCTTCAGATCTTCTGATTTATTTATTTAAATCTCTTTTGATATGTTCTGAACGTGTTACTTGCTGGATTTCCCCTCCAAAATGCATTGCATTTTACTCTCTTTTATTGCATCAGTTGACTTATTCTTACTGCAATCAACTGACTGTGTCAGTTACAAAACTTTTTCCGCCTTCTTCACCATCCACAACTGGAGCAAAGTTCACTTTAAACAGCATTTGCTTCCTATGTAATAACAAAGGTAGTCTCCTTCTTACTATAGCTAGGTGAAAGTCGTAAACTTGTGCTGGAGGGAAACTCACACAAAGTGCTAGATGCAGGACCGTATCTGTATCTTACACCATAGGCAGACTGAAGAGCGTTAACAGCATTATAGGCTGCAGATTCCTGTGTGGGGGAGAAAAACAAATGCATAAATTAGGTTCTGAATTAAATACTACAGTGGGGTTGGAGCCTGAGCTATGGATTGTTGATTGCCGGCGCAATGCCCTGTTCCGTAAATCTGCAGCAACCAAACTAAAATGATTTTAAGTGAGAAATGCATTATTTATTTTTATTGACAGTAATTCCCTAACACTAAGAACTTGATTCAGTATTTTCATGGCATAAAAAAGCTCACTGCACTGTGAATGGTCAGCCATTAAATATTTCTAATTATAGGTGTATATATGCCATTTTTTAGGCATTTTAAAAGCTATGCAAGCGTATTCTGCCAACATCTGCAGATATATTTCCCAGTCTACTAAACCTCATTTCTGCTGGTGATTGAAGGTTTCATTCCACAGTGGTTCACTGAGCAGAGTAGGAAGAAGGAAAGAGGCAAATTCCACTCCTGAATCTTTGGTAGACTGGAGAATATCCACCGCTGGTCTAACTTTCTCTGGGACCAGAAAACATAGGCTTGGAGATCTATTTTCACTATTGCAGAAGTACAGATTCAGTGCTGTGTGGGGAAAATGAGCACCTACATTTCAAGATCCATATGGATACAGGCTGTGTAGGAGGTTCATGGTATCCTCTGAAACTGTGCAAGAGGCCTGGTGCATGGCAAATCCTGAGGGTCACACATGAATACTGCTTAATAGTGCTTGCAAACCCATAGAAAGGATGCACATATTTGAAAGGAAAAGGAATATTATGATCTCGAAGGAAAGGATCCTGGAGAATCATAGGATCATAGAACCACTGAATGGCTTTGGTTGAAAGGGACCTTAAATACCATTTAGTTCCAACCCCGCTGCCATGGGCAGGGACACCTCCCACCAGACCTGGTTGCTCGAAGTCCCTTCCAAGCTGGCCTTGAACACCTCCAGGAATGGGGCATCCACAGCTTCTCTGGGCAGCCTGTGCCAGTGCCTCACCACCCTCTGCATAAAGAATTTCTTCCTTACACCTACTCTAGATCTCCCCTCTTTTAGTTTAAAACCATTCCCCCTTGTCCTATCACTATCTGCCTGTGTAAGAATTTGCTCTCCTTTTTTATAAGCCAAATTTAAATATTGAAAAGCTGCAATGAGGTCTCTCTGGATCCTTCTCTTCTTCAGGCTGAACATCCCCAGCTCTCTCAGCCTTTCTTCATAGGAGAGGTGCTCCAGCCCTCTGATCAGCTTTGTGGCCCTCCTCGGACCTGCTCTAACAGCCTCACACCCTTCTTGTGCTGTGGGCCCCAGACCTGGATGCAGCACTCCAGGTGGGGCCTCACAAGGGCAGAGAAGAGGGGCACAATCACCTCCCTCGCCCTGCTGCCCACCCCTCTGGTGATGCAGCCCAGGACACAGTTGGCCTTCTGGGCTGCAAGCACGCACTACTGGCTCATGTCGAGCTTTTTGTCCACCAGAACCCCCAAGTCCTTCTCTGCAGGGCTGCTCTCAGTGAGTTCTTCTCCCAGCCTGTGCTCATGTCTGGGATTGCCCCAAACCAGATGCAGCACTTAGACTTAGACCTCATTAAGTTCACATGGGCCCACTTACCTAGCTTGTCCAGCCCTTGCCCAACAGAAAAAGAAATTTTTACCCCATTATGGAAATCTGTTAGACACAACTGGATTTGGTTTGTTCATTTCTCAGCACAAGGTAGATTGTGCTGGAGATTCTGGCCTGATATTTTCAGTTTGTCTCTTGTCTTCCTCACACCACCTCCATGAGAGGCTGCACGAAGGCAGGAACTGCTCAAGTCAGTGCTGCCGTGCGCTTCTGCAGGGCTGGGACCTGGGAGCCAGCTGGTGCTGACGGGCAGTTTCTGACTCACCCCGCACCAAACACGAGGAGGTGGCGGGAGGCCCAAAACAGAGGGAAGTACTGTCTTTTGGGACTGTTCCTCCTATTACACATGCAGATGCCTCAACTTTTGTGAGTCATGATGCACACAGGACCCTGATGGGGCAGGAGGTGTCAGATCCTGTGAGGGCAGAGGGGTTTCATTGCGACAGTGCAGCAGTCATCCCAGTAAATGTGCCATGGAAAGGAGAACACAGCTCTGAGAGAGAACACTCCCCACATGAGTTACACGTCCTACAGCAATGACAGAAAACAGGCAAGCCCTGTCGAAATCGTTCTGAAGAAATCCTTTGGCAATTCCCATTTTAAAACAGCACAACAGCACTGAGTCCTGCGCAGAGGCAGCAACTGCCCGAAGGTCAGCCCAGGAGGGACCCAAGTGTGTGTCTGGCATGTAGGCAGGTGTCCCTGCACTGCTCTTCGCCTGGAGGGATGCTGCTCACTTCCCCTGCTGGAGTTACGTACCGAAGGGGGACAGTTCACACTGTGCAGATCTCACCGTGAATAAATCCAGGCAACCAGCCCTTGAACACCCCCCTCAAGGAGAAAGCTTCACATGCAATTGTCAGATTTTTACAGGGAGATACACAAACTCAGTCATGCCATATAAGCTCACTGTAAACACTATTGCAAGTGACTGTACAGGAAAAAAAAAAGGAGTGAACAGTAGGTGAAATTTAAAACTCTCTAGGTGGATGAATGTTTTTGCCGTTTTTTTTCCTTTTTTTTTTTTTTTTCCAATCTTAAAGTACACTTTCATTTTAAGTATCTTAAAAGGACAGATTTTAGGAGAGTGTTAATAGGAGACTTGTGCCTGAATTAGCCCAGAATATGCATGTTGTGATCAGTACGCAGCTCTCCAGTTTCAAAGCAGCTCTGAATAATTGAACGCTTTAACTGAAATGGTAACTGACAGCTCTCTAGAATGACACGACCCAGACAGAAACATCCTTTCTTTAGCCTGGGATTAATTGTGGCCCCCTGTTAACTCCAACTGCTATTTATCTGCTGTGCATGTGGAGTCCACGTGGACCAGCAAAGCTTGTTCCGTCAGCAGCAGGAAGCAGAGACAGCCACTTTCCATCTCACTGTAAATCTCCAAGAGAACTGGAGAGTCTGGAACCTCAGCCTAAGTCACCGTTTGAGTCACTTCAAATATTAAAGATTATTCATTTAGGAGCCGCTGGGTGACGGAGCCTTTGGCTGTAAGCAAATATTAGAACACATAAATAACTAAGCAACAGTATTCCATTCATTTCCACTATAACCCCCCCATACCAAACTTTCTACATAACAGGAAATCACTTCAGCTTCTTATTCCAACCTCCCTCTCCTTTTTGCCCCACTGCAATAAAACCAATGCCAGAGTCAAGCACTGGCAGAACATTTAGAATTGGTATTTGACTTACACCTGTTCAGGGCTGTTGTCTAAACCAGTGTCTTTCTGTGTCACTTTAGGTCCATACCTAAACTCCCTCTGATGCAAAGCCTGATCCAAGGCCTCACAAACTCAGGGCACACCTATCACTCACCAAAGATGGACTCCTTTGGTTTAAAAGCTCTGGATGGAAAAGTAGAGTGTGTGCACTGAGGGGCAGTTTCTCTCTCAGAAAGGAAATAGCCATCAAGCAACAAGAACAACATGTATTGAAGATATATTGGTATGTATGAAAGCTCTCAGCGGTCCATTTTCCTTCAAATGAATTTCCTAACATTGTGTCTGCTGTTGTCTCACATTACTCCTGGTACTGTTGATACCCAGCAATCATCTTGCAGAGGAGATGCTGATTCTTCCTAAGATTATGTCTTTACCTTTTGCTGTCTTGTCTGTTCTAAAATAAAAGGATGCTTGCACCTGCTGGTTTTCGAAGAAGTGAGATCCTGGGGTTTTCAATTCCCAGTCTACATTTTTTGGTAATTAATAGCTACCAGTTCGTCTGGGAAGCTCTTCTTTCCCTTTGCCACTCCCACTCCCCAAAAGAGGGTGGAGAAGGTAGAATAAAAACAAGGTTCATGGATTTAATCAGAGTCAGTGCAGAGTTTGATTGCCAGTCTCCACATGTTCATATTTTTAGCTCCTTTGCCTGCATAGCTAACTTGTAATTTGCTCTATTTCCCAAGAATGACATCAGACAGGAGAAATTTTAGTAACTCATGAAATTAAGTGTCTTAACAGAAATAAACCAACAAAGAGGCTTCAGTTTGTGCAGTGCTGGCTGCTCAGTCTCCTGAGAGGGCAGCTCAGTGAAACTTCAGCAAATCTCCAGGGACCGACAACATCATTTATTCTGCACAGGATAAATGTAAGATGCAGTTAAGCTCCTTCTGGAGTAAACTAGCTTAAACTAGTAAGTTAAATGTCACTGCAGCTTTCAAGGCCAGAATGAGAGATGTATGGACAAAGCAAAAGAAAGACGGTGGTTACTGATTGCTGCAATATGCATCTGTGAGCAGGAGCAAAGAGCAAGTGAAGCTTGAGCAACATTTCCCTAAGAGAATAGGCTAAAGGGAGGGTTTTATGCACAGGAGTCTGGCTCAAAGAAGACTTCACACTGCAAGCAGGGGGAATAGCTCTTCTGCATTTGGATGAGCATAGAATACATGAAAAGTACATATTAGTAAATCAATAAGCTTGCATCAAAAAATATACTATTAATTTATTCTCCTAATAAACAAAAGCTCTAAAGCACCTGATGTTAATTAACTGCTTGTCTTAAAGTGGTAAAAATGCTACGTCTGAGCAGGTTGATACATAAGGCAATAGAAGCTTTATTTTTGGTGAAATCTATGAGATTTCTCTTCTAATCAATAAACGTAAACCATTTCAATTTTATTTTGGCCATAAAATAGAAGATGATCTTCTTTGTGCTTCAAGTGTTCCAGTTCTGAGCATGAAGGGACAGAATATCAGCTAGATGATGCCCAGGGACTTAACTACATAATTCCCATTACTGTTAATTAAATAAAATGATAATAACTATAATTAAAACCCAGGGATTTATCCTATAGGGTAATTTGCAGGGACTGATGAATGGAAGGCACTATACCATTTAAATCAAATTACTGCTGACTCACTTTGAGGGAAGGCTATCTAATCAGAAACCAGATTGTAAACGGATCCAGAACAAATACTCCTCAATATTAAATATGTGCAATGCATTGAGGAAACAACTCTCTTCTCAAAATGAAAATGTACCAAAAAATGTTATATAGGGAAGTGTATTCTCCCCAGCCATAATGTACTTACCACGCAACTGAAGTTTGGAATAGTTGCATATTTGTAAGAGTAAGGGTACAGCAGCATCTGTGCATATGCGTGGAAGGACAAATAGGCTTTTATTTGTTTCCGATGTTTGCGGAGAAAATGAGCAACAGCCTTTACTTCAGGCTCAGACTCAGGGTAGGGACCACAGTAGGTGTCATCGCATGGGTGAAATGAAGCACCTTCATCTAGAGATGGAATGAGAAAGCTGACGGTGAGCGATCACGGAGAATTTCTATGGGTCAAATCCTGGCTCAGCCTTATGTGAGCCTCTGTGCAAGAGCATGAAAAGCCATAAACAAATTGCTTAGCCTCTGTGCAAAAGCATGAAAAGCCATAAACAAATTGCTTTTTTTTGTGAATGATGGGCATCAGCCAGTGGGACCTCAGTACAGCAATCTGCTTGTCCATCTAATAAACACACCAAGTGGCCAAGTGGCCAACTGCATGCAGTTCTCCCCAGAGGATGTATTTTTAACCCAAACAGGAAAGGAGAGCCTGACTACATTGTATTTTCTTCATTAGCTTTCCATACGAGGGGCACACTTTATGATAGCACTCCGGCATGGAGGTTTTATTAAAACTAGTGAGGGGTTTCAGTTGGTCTATTAGGAATCATGGAGATTTTTCACTAGTCGCTGCCCAGACCAGTTTAGCCCTTAAGAGTAGTTTAGTGTACCGGCTTATGCAGTGATAGCTGCAATGGTAGGTAGATAACCTCGACATGCATTACCTTTGAGACTCGTTTAAAACATGAGAATAGTCCCTGACTACTGCCTATTTTTACTCTCGCAAACCTTATGGGAAAAAAATGATGAGCTGCATAGGATGATTGCTCAGTTAACTAAAATAGAAATAATCTCAGCTTGCACAGGGCTTATTTTTCTTTCAAAAAGGGGCAAGGGCCCAACAGTGAGGATTTCTTTCACTGCATCATTGTGCTCAGGTGGCAGTAAGCTACAGAAGTGAAACCTATGTGTAATATCCCATGAGGTAGTGAGAGATGAAACTCAGAAAAGGAGGCGTGGTAGTGGCTCCTTTATCACATAGCAGTTCTGGTTCTAAGCCACCACCTCATTTACAGCTTAGGGCCTGGGCCTAAAAGAAGAATATTTATGCAAATCTATAGCGCTCTTTTATCCACTGTGATTTCTAAATGCCACATGCTTCACATTGACCTGCAGAATAATAATAGTTTGTTTGCTACATTTCCTGGTACCATAAGGGGCTTACAAAAGCAGTGCTTTATTGGCTTTCCTTTGTATAGTAAGTACTCCCATCTTCAAATAATAAGAAAAAAGCAGTGTGTGAGAATGCATAATAATATGAACTAAAGCAGGGTTATGCGATCATCCTAATGCCAAAAAAAAAAAATAAAAAAAATAAAGCGTGGAAGAATTTCACGCTGCAGCTTCATTTGTAATAGGAAAAATGAGACTATCATTCAATGGCCACAGGTGGGGATATCAAAAGGTATTACTGCTTAGATAGCCTTGGATATGGAAGGGTTATGTTGAGGGCAGATGGTGTCCTCCCTGCAGAACAGATGGCCACCAAGTCATCCAGATCCCAAGAGCACCCTGCCTTGATGTCTTGTCAGATAATATAGCTAAAGAAAAGCTATTTAACAGAGCCTCCAGAGCAGCTGTTTTTTTTGTTGTTGTTGTTGTTAATGGATGCTTCATCGCCCACAACAGTGTTCTATGCTGAACCATGAAAATGAGCCTCCTTTTTAATAAAAAGCATAATCCTACAAGCTAACACTAAAATGACCCAATGGTAAAATATGACTCAGTTTAGTGACTTTTAGTGAAGAAAAGATTCTCTAAACTGCTCAGCCTACTATCATGAGCCACTTGTAATCCCAGCTGTAGTTAATGTTTTTCCTTAAGTGAAGCTGGCTGGTGGTAAAGAGACTGAGTTTCCATGGTGCCCATGGACAGTGTAAGGATATCCTGAATTTTCGTACTGCAAGTTCTTTTACAGTAACACAAGAAATAAAAAATGATACAGTATGTATCAACAACTCCTGTGAAATTTCAGAGTTATAGTCATGAGAAGAAAACGGAATTGTGTTAAATATCACCATGCTGCCTTATTTTTGTACCTGGTAGTATATTGAGGGTATCCTCCAGCATCTATCATAAGATCAAAAGTACAAAGGAAGCATGTGCAGAGAATGATAAAACCAAGTCTAATTGGGTACAGAAGCAAGACTGGGGGTATGGATAAGCTGAAGCATGATTCTCAAACTTCCTTGCAACCACTTCTCCTGTCAGTGTGGGGTGCTGTCCTCAGGGAGCAATGGGGTGCTCTAGTAATTGAGATGCATTCAAAATTTAATTCCCACTGCTTCTTTCTCAGAGCTTTGGATGCAAACCCTTTCTCTGGATTTGCCCTATGAAATGATTTAATTCTGTGTACCTCATTATTGGCTTTAAAGTTGCTGTTTATCTCATGAATTGAACCATTGTGCTACTTACTGCACATATATATATGTTGCAAGGAACATTTGTACACCAGAGATCTTGCAGTCAGTATTCACCTGGGGCTGTGTGCAATTTCTGTGCACTAGTTTGGGCACAGGGGGGCTGCAAAACGGTATCTATCACAATCAGTGATATAACGCATTTTTCAGCCCCTAGAGAATACAGAAGCAACATCATAAAGCTTACATCAAAGTCCCGCACTAGAAGGGCAGAGGAAAGCAGAAGGGATGCTGTGCTATCTTTACCAAATAGCTCAGTGCAGCTAGCACACAGTGGCTTTGCAGGGGCTGGATTCTGCCACCACACACCTGCCTGGGAGTCCTGCAGTGAAGTTCAAGCCTTGTCTGCAAACTGTAGGTGTGACTGAACTGTATTAAAAGTTTTTTTACAAGCATACGCCATATTAAATTTTAAATGCATCATGGTTTTACAAGCCTCAAAGTGTGATATGATCCAGATTCTTCTCTGCCTCATTTAGAGTCAGATTAATGAGAACACAAGCCTCCAGGTGAGGATCTTCTGAGCACCCGTCAGCCCTGTCCATGAAAGAGCTCTTTATTTTCTGCTGAAAGAGAGAATCAGGTGGAATTTAGGGTCCAGTAAGGAAAGCAGAGCATGTGCTTAGTGGGATGATGAGCAACTTTGAAATAATTTTTAGTTTTTAAAGTTGTGGTGGGGAGCTGCCTTTCATTTATAGTGCAGGGAAGAGATTTAACAAGTAGTGGATGGCAACACACAACGTGTGCGTATAGCTATAGTTTCACTCAGCCTAGATTTTTGTTTGCTTTTACAGAAAAAAGAGCAAACATTTTCAGGACTGAGTAAAAAGTGTTTAGGTTTTAACACAGTTGGAGTGTTTTAAATACAGGGGAGCAGGAAGAGGGAGGAGCAGAGTGATTTGAACCTAAGAAAGATTAATTAGGTCTAGAAAGAAAACACACTGTGTGAATATTAATGTTGCACTGATAGGTAACTACAGTATGGCTCTGAAGATTTTTAAGAGAACTGTTCATTCCAATTATGCCAGTGACTTCTGAACAGTAAAAGCACATCCCCAAAATACCTGCAGTTGTGATTTTTGCACGTAAGTAAAAGATAATAACAATGATACAGAACTTTGGTTCATTTTTACATTCTTTTTGCAGCATAAATTTGCCTTGAAGATCGTGATAGCAGCCCTAGGACTGTTTTCTGAGGTGCAGAGATTCTCATCTAACATCTAACATCTGCAACTGCTTCCTTGTCAGTCCTTTCTTTACTGCAAGTAGAATTGATAGAGATTGGAAGGTCCATACTGTATTGGTCCATGCTGTATTGAATGTATGCGTCTGTTCACTCTCATCTTTTTATAATTCCCCCAAGCAGATATTTTACACTTACTTTTATCCTTACAATTTTCAAAAATCTATTTAGTCAATCAAACCGCTGAAAGGCAGACTGCACAGTGCTTAACCTTACTTCAAGCAGCGAGAGCACTGTGGAAACCCCTGGAGATTTCCAGTAGAAGAGGAATAGTTCAAAGGGAGGACCGTTGTGCTAACACCATGCAAACACAATTTCAGAGAGGTGAAGGAAGTTGCTTGAGATGGGAGAGCAGGTCAGCAGAAGAACCAGGTGAATAATGCTGTATTTCACAATGAAGGGCTATTACTTTCTGCTACACCAGAACATGTGTGGCTGCTGACTCCTGTGTGAGAGTTGCATCATCTTGCTGTAAGATTTAATAAAATATCATTTCTTGTTCAGCTGATCCATTCCAAATCTTCTGGTAATATTTCATTACTACTGTGTCCTCTATGCAAAATTTAGGTCAGTTTTTATGAAAGTATCTACAGAAATTCAGGGAGCTTGAAAACTGATCTCCATGTACTTAAAAGCTTCTTCACTAAATCACTAAAAATAATGGTCTTAAAATATACTCAGACCTTTCTCTACAAAGCAAATCTGAAGTTTCCAAAACTAAGGTCATTTCAGAGAAGAGATTAATTAAATAAAATTAAGTCTAAAATATTTCCAAAGGTTGTAGTCAGGTAAATTCTGAAATGTGATGGACCAAACTCAATACTATGCTTCATATGATTTACATGACTGCAGAAATATAGAACAGGTATGTGTGGTTTTGCAATTTTCCCACAATTACCATGAAAACTTTTGTTTGTGATGTGTCTTTCCAAAGTTCAGGACTTTTTTTTTTTTTTTTTAAGATAGATGGAAGATTCAAGCCCTGCCTTGTGGTGTTATAGGAAAGCAGCTTCATCTTTAATTGTGGAATACTTTGCAACTGATGTGATCTAACCCACTTACTGTGTCAATAATTAAATACAGGATAATCTGAGCTTGCGGACCAAAGTATTTTCAGACTTACCACACCATTTCACTTTCCAGTTGCGATTAGCATCAACACCATGACACGGGAACCTGGAGTTCTTTGATCTTGTTTTTCTCCAGAATCGATCCTAATGTAAGTTTTAAAACAGTTAATTAACAACATTACTATATTTTGATGAAAATCTATCTGTACACACAGAAAAACACACCCCTGGTAAACATACTCAGTATTATATTTTAACTGAATTAATTTACTTCAATTGTGCGTGACACAAACTGAAGGGCCAGATTATCCAGAAAGTCGCCTTTGAATGATATAAGAAACATTCAGTTTTACCTGTCTGAACAAGTTTTTGAGTAATACTACTGATAGTACTTACATTTGTCCAGCTAAAATGGTATCCATCCACATTAAATACAGGCATAATATAGAAATACAGCTGAGTTAGCATCCTTCTCATGGTAGGATCAGTCTGGTATGTCTGCAGAGCCTGAAGGTGAAAGGCCAAAGTATGTAGTTTCCATAACAAAAATAATTTCCTGGTTAAGTGTTGTGACTGGTTAAGATGGTCATGTGGCCTTTGGCAGTAGAGACCTGTTCCTACTGCACCATTGGTATTCTTAGAGCTGCACTTGAAAGGCTGACATCTTACTCTAAATATGAATAAAGGTAGCATGTGAACGTGAAAAAAGGTGTTCAAAAGACCCTGTTCTCGCTGCTTCTCAGTTACCTTCAATAGCCAAGAAAATACAACTCACGTTACGTAGAAACAAATGCACGTGAAGTGTTTCTTGACGTAAGAGCTGAAAGTCAGTGGAATAGTTTCTTAGCTGAGGAAACATACTTAGGTCCCATAAGACAATGGAATGCTATTGTTTCCACCAGGTGATGATTTGGTGAGGTCAGAGCGTGTATAAAAGTATTTAAGGCTCACCTTATGTAAGCTTTTGTTGTATTCAAAGTAATTTACTATATTCACAATCATCAATACAAGCAGCTTATTCCTTTACAATTTAGGAAGCTCTGTAGTTTTGGAGAAGCTCAGGTATAAAGGTTGGAAGAGGAGGTCTAGGTAGGGAAAGTAATTTTTTTCCATTCTTTATCATAGAGAAATGAAGCAAACCAGAAACTCCTCAGCAGCTATTTCAGGGAGAAGAAATTTGGTTGAGGAGGAAACAAGTCACCACACATCACTTCCTTGACTTTTTAATGCTTTTCTCTTTTTAGCCAGTATTAACAAATACAGCTCAGCTTTTGTCTTTGTGTTAGGTATTTACATATCAGAGATAACGAGACTGGCATATTTGCTTGTGGCTTTATCTATGCATGCCATTCGTTCACTGCAAGTTACATCTGTAATTATGCATTTTGTTACATCGAAGTGTTATATATACTGTATCATAAACTGGAAGAAGAAACTCTTCAAAATACTTAAAAATATCTCCTTAAAAGAGCCAAACATAATTAATTAATTTATGGTAATACACTCCTTAAAAATTACGAGGATAAGATTTGAATTTTTTTCAGAACCTTTACAAATTTGCAAGAAGTTATATAATGAAAATATTTGAATTGATATTTTTAATTCAAAAACTACAAAATCATAGAATCATAGAATCACAGAATGGCTTGGGTTGAAAGGGACCTTAAATACCATTTAGTTCCAACTCCCTGCCATGGGCAGGGACACCTCCCACCAGACCAGGTTGCCCAAAGCCCCATCCAGCCTGGTCTTGAATGCTTCCAGGGATGGGGCATCCACAGCTTCTCTGGGCAGCCTGTGCCAGGGCCTCACCACCCTCTGAGTGAAGAATTTCTTCCTTATATCTAATCTAAATCTTCCCTCTTTTAGTTTAAAACCATTCCCTCTTATTCTATCACTATATGCCCATGTAAAAAGTTGCTCTCCATCTCTTTTACGAGACCGGTTTAAGTATTGAAAAGCTGCAATGAAATCATCCTGGATCCTTCTCTTCTCCATGCTGAACATCCCCAGCTCTCTCAGCCTTTCTTCATAGGAGAGCTGCTCCAGCCCTCTGATCAGCTTTGTGGCCCTCCTCTGGACCTGCTCTAACAGCCCCACACCCTTCTTGTGCTGGGACCCCAGACCTGGATGCAGCACTCCAGGTGGGGCCTCACAAGGGCAGAGCAGAGGGGCACAATCACCTCCCTCACCCTGCTGGCCATTCCTCTGGTGATGCAGCCCAGGAGCAGTTGGCCTTCTGGGCTGCAAGCTTGCACTACTGGCTTGTGTTGAGCAAAATATCAGACTCCCTCTAATTTTTTAAAGATGCTCTGTTTTATTTTGAATGACTGCTGTATTTTATGAAATACTATGAGAGACTTTGGAGGCCTTTAATGCTTTGGAGGGCAGTAATACTTTTCAAACTTTTAAGTCTTGAAATTGATTTAGACCCACATATATCAATCATTCAGTTCTGTTCTTTAAAACATATATGATTTATCTTAATAGACTGGTTACCCTTTCAGAGTACCATCTCACTTCAAATGTAATGGACCTGGCGCAGCTTTCTTCATGGAGAGCAAGAGTGTAGATGGTGTAAACTGGTATAAGTGAGATCATATTATTTCTTTCTGCTGAAATCATTTTGTCCTTCATACCATATTTTTATCTGGCAGTTTCATTTGGCACATGCAATAAGGCAACACAGGCTGTATAATCTTACCTCCCTTAACTGGGAGGTCTTTGGCAATGTGCCTCACAGGCATTAAGGTGTGTCATTGCTGGAGCACAGCACACAACTTGCCTTTTGTGCAGTGACTTTCAAATCCTCCGAATAATGATCGTGCGACCCCACCCCCAGCAGTGCTGAAACATTTTCTCCTCACTATGGCACAAGCAAGACAAATATAAACCATTAGTGAATTAACTGCATTGTAGTTTGCACACAGCCCTCAGAATACAAAGTGATGCTACTTCATAGAGCTCGATTCTGCTTCCCCATCATGCAATCAATAGCAGCTTTGCTGCTGAATGCGCAGAGAGCCAGGCTGGCCCAGTAAATGCTGAATAGTGTTATTAGTGAATGAACAGATGATGCCGGAACCCTGCCAACAACGTGCAAGCAATCTGCCTGGGGGATGGGGGAAACGACCAGTGATTAATAGGAGGGGGCTCAATCATCTGGATCAGCAAAGAGTGGTGGTTTCTGATCGAGCTATGCCAGCTTAGGCTGGCTGAGGACCCGGACCATACAGAATTTAATTTGGGGGATGAAGTAAACAAAAGAGCCAAGGCAATAAAGCACAGGAGTTTTAAATGGATTTAGGACAGAGTTGGACTTTTTATGAAGTAAGGGGATTGACTCAGAGGAACAAAGCAAGGAAACAGGGTTGAGAGAAACTCTGAAATTGCATGTGACCTTAATGATTTTTCTGTCCCACAATTAATTGTTATTATATTTAAGGTAACAATCAGCTTATATTGTTTCTGTCTTTGAATTTAACATTCACACTGAATGAACCTGTTACTATTTCAGCACAGGGAATTGACTCCATTGCTGTTTTACCAGAAATCACACAAAAATAAAATAATAATAATAATAATAATAATAATAAAAACCTTATGATAACACAGGATTAACTCCTCTACCCATTTACAAAGACATCAGTTAAAACATCCTTCTGATGGTAGCATATAATGTTTTACTATTCTCTGTATTTCTTACATTTTAGCAGGGTGATACCATGATCTGCCATTCAGGCCTTCACAGCCGCTTTATCAGTTTGGCTAGTCAGTAGTTTTCTCTGTCATTGTACTTGGAAGCAGTACATCCTTTTATCCCCATTTTCCTTTTTACTACTAATGCCCTGTTCTGGCACTCTGGTCACAAGCAGAGTGGTGAGCCTATTTTTTAAGGAGAAGGTACAAATGAGTACCTAGAACTAAACATCTAAAAAGAAGGGGTGAAACTTTCAAGGTTGAAGCTTGAACTGTGTTTGAAACCTGAAACCATTTTTTTTTCCCAAGTAAAATCTTACTTTCTCTTTCATAATATACAGAAAACATTGCCCATAGGAGGAACACAAAAACAGCAATGGAGAAAAATGACAGTGTGCTGCAACTACTCTGCAGCACTCAGAGGAGAGCCCATAAAAAGAGTGTGCAAGGGAGAAGGACCTGAGGTATCCCAAAGGTTTGCTTACAGTGCTACTTAGAGATTCAAACGGAGAAGATACTGAAGCAGAGAAAAGGCAGAGGGATGACAACATGATTGACATGTTAGAGAAACAACGAGCAGTCCCACTGTGGCTTGGACCAGTCTAGCAAAAGCAGTATCTTGTGGGGAAGAAGCTGGCTGCAGTTCCACAGTTCTTAGTGGAAATAGGAGATAGAACTTCTTGGTCCTGCTCAGAAGGGTAGTACATAACAAAACCCTCTTAAGTCCTAAATTGTTCAAGGACTATCTAGGTGGGAAGGGAAAAGCCAGTGTTATTCTGTAGCACTATGAATTCTCTAAAAGGGGCAACATAAACTTGTTTCCTAGTAATTGTGTACAACTAATGCCCACATGAACTTAGTGGCAACCAACCAAGATGTTGGTCTTGTATATATTGAGGGAAACCCAATATAATTCACTTGAGTAGATCATTAAATTAAATAGTTGAGATGCAGTTAAATAATTAAGATACACATTATTGCCTATAGTTCAGTTTCTGAAATAGCTAAGTTGTTGAAAGCACAGAATTTTCTTTCAAAGTGTTTCATGATAAATAGTGCCTTTGCATATCAGTAGTTTTACTGAGGTCCTATTTACTCGACATCATCATAAAGGGCTGGGTTGCTAAAATATAAAGCAGTATTTCTTCCCTAGGACAAGTGTTGGAGCAACAATGTGAATTGTCTTCATGCACTGAAAAAGAACACACTCAACAGCTTAAAAGCCCTCACGGGGCAGAATTTGAACATCTTAGTGATTAATACTCACATAGGAGTTTGCACTAACAAATGTCATTGAACAATTCCTACTACAGGCACAAGACAGATGCAGGATTACCTTTATTTTATCAAAATGCATTCACATTGTGAAAAAATGAACAGCTGCAAGCACAATGAAAGTAATTTTAAGCTTCTTAAGATCATGGGTAGTTGGGAAGATGCAGCTGGGTAGTTGAAAGTACACAAGAGAAATAATGCAGAGCTTTTTTTCCTTTTGGAAAAGGAAGACCAGAAATAATTTTAAATATGTAGATTTTCACCATCGTGAAGGTGTCACATCAAAGGAAAGGACCTTCTCTAAACAATAGTAATGTTGAACAGAACCTGGGAAAATCTATTATGGACCCGAAAAAGAGAAGAAATACTGCACAGCATAGAAATGGTTTGCCACAGCTGTTTTTAAAACAATGCATCACATGCCTCATTGTGGTGATATCACGGTACTGCACTCCATCTTTTTTGGCATTGGCTTAGGTTTTATCCATTAAAATAATAATAACAATAATAATAAAGCATCACAATCACAACTGAAGACCCAGTCCTGGAAACTCGTGTTAGTAGTATTCACAGCTACTTTATTTTCCTACCCGTCAGAATTGGTACATATCAGTAACATCTGTTTTCAGTAGTAAGAATGTGCTGGAGAGATGCAGAAACTCAGACCAAAGTGGGATGTAAGTTGGCTGGGGAAATAACAGACCTTGTTCAGAACTGAACCAGCTGTGGAGTGGAGGGGAGATGTTGAGTGGTAGCAGAAACTAGATACAGATAGGTGTGATTATGGCATGGAAACTTCAAATGGCAGGAACAGCATTTGGAAGAAGGAAAAAACCATGCGGATAAAACAGATCCTGCATTTGTACCAGCACCTCTTGCTGTTGAAAGGCTGATGAATGAAGTACTGAGTGAAGAGGCTGAAAGAGGAGATCTCTCTGATGGAGCAAAACCAAATAACATTTCAGGCAGAAGCTCCTGACAGAAAAGAATGAATTAGCTAAAGATAAGTAAGGCTGAGTGTTTCAAATATAGATGCTGCAGGATGAAACAGATGGATTTTTCCCCCAGATAATGGATATACAGGGAGCACTCAGAGAAGACTTTTTTTTTTTTTTTTTTTTTGGTTAGGCAGCTAAAAAGACAGCTGGGGAGACTAGACTCTGGCAAACAATAAAAATTAAGCTCAAATGATTGTATGACATTTACTGAAAAAGCTGTCAGAGCATTTGTGTAGTGGTGGCCAGGTGGCTGGCCCTTCAAGGTGAGAAGAGCCCAGCCTTCACAGTGCCACAATCACTCACACTTGGGAAGGGGGCTGCAGGGGGCCAGCATGCAGCCCTTAGAAGTTTCTGGTCCTGTTTTAAGAAACAAGGGTGAACAGAAAACTGATGAACAGGAGGAAAACACAGAAAAGAAGATTTTATAGAGTCAGCAGATGCAGTGGTTTAAAAACCACCAACAAAAAATGTCAAGTCAAACCAACATCAGCTGAAGAGCTTTAGCTGAAGGGAAGGGACCTTGGAAAGAATGAACGTATCCGGCTAAAGGGTGAAGGGAAAAATCTACAGATACAGTATTTGTTTTCACCTTACATGCCTCTGACTCTGGAATATTTCCAATAATTTCGAAAGCTCTTCAGGTTTCTGAGAGCCAGTACTCAGATATATGCTAAGATTAGGGGTACATCTGTCCCCAGGAACAGCAGTGGTATAAATGTAGGGCATACAGGGAGATACAGTCAAGTTCTTGCTCGCTTTCCTGCACAGCTCAAAACCTCTGCTAGGAGAATGTAAAAAAATGGAGATGGAAAGCATATTTTGGTGTTTATGTGTGTGTGTGAACTAACTACATTGTCTCAAAGAATACGTAAATACAGGTGTAACGAGCATTCTTTAAATCAATACTTGTGTGAAATACTGGATTGTGGGAATGTGGCATTTCAGCTGTACCTGTCTGAAAGGCTTAAGTCTGTTGAGAAGTGATAGGTCAAGCATATAATCTTTAACAAACATTAGTGTGTTGCTTCACATAACTCTTACAGACCCCTGAGATCAGAATATTTATGAAGTGGGTGAAAAACCGGTGTCTGAATCTCTTAATCAGTGGGGAGAGCAGCCAACATTTTGAGGCTCTTGTAGTTACAGAGGGCAAGGGGAAATAAATCTCCCGTGTCTTAAAGGCTTACCAACTTTGATGCAATTCAAGACCCAGAAATGATCCAGAAAGTGAGGCTGCTTTCCTGACAGTGTGGACATCAGCACTGGAATGAGTGAGTGACTGAGTGCTGCTCTGCCTGCTGACACAGCATCTCACAGGTGGTTTGTCCATCAGGACCTGGACTGTGGAACTTTGCAGAACGAGTATAAATGCTAAACTGGCTTTCAGCAGTTCTTAAAGTAGGAATAGTTACAGCTTTATGGCCTTCTGACCACATGGCCTGACTAGCATTGAAGAATAGCCAAACCTTTTTAAAATCGTTGCCGTCTTGGTCTCCTGCTTGGACCTGCCTTTGATCACACTGTTGTCCTCATTCAGTTCTGTATATGTATCTCTATTATTTTAGGTATTCTGCCCTCACAGTCAAGCACTTCATAAACATTCCCTAGAAGAATCTGAGGCCTCAAAACTTCCAAAATTCCTGGTAAAAACTGGTCTCTGGAGCCTGGCCTTCAAGCCTGGTGGCTGCTTTATTGGCAGTATGCATCCCAGAAGGTGTCTCATAAATCAGTCTCAAGCTTAGAATACTGTAGGCAGGTGTTGCCATTTTGCTTCTTGGACAGTCTCTGCATTTCTCTTAGCTCACTGCTATGGAGTGCAAAGATAGGATTGGGATTCAGGCCTGGCTATGGCAGCAATCAATATCAATGTCAGCATTTTAAAAAAATCTACCCAGCCTTTTTTTTTTTTTTTTTGGCTGGGGTTACCTGTCTGCTCCCTGGCTGCATGATGAAGCACAAACACATTGCCTTGGATAATATGGGAACTCATGTAATTGGGATCATAGGAGACACACATTTCAGAATTTGGACTTGCTACCGTGCATTTCTCAAATTAAAGTATATAGAGCTTATTGATATCTTTCTCAGATTTGGGATTCTTTTGAGATTAGACAGCTATTATGACCCATATGATGCAGTGCTGCAAGGGCTCTTGGCTTCAGAGTGCACATTTGGGTTCTTCTTTTATACAGCTCCTTTCCAGTGGATAGGGGTGTGGGAATTGTCATGGGTACATGACAAGGGTACATGGGTACATAGGTACATAGGTACCCATGTACCCATGGGTACATGGGTACATAGCAAGGTCAATTCCTGAACCAAACTTATCAAGTCACCTTGATCAAATCCAGAAAAGGCAGAAGTAGTTCTGAAAATGTTTTCAACAAAGACCTTAAATACTGGGTAGGTTCTGTCCCAGAGGAAACAGACAGCAACATTAGTAATCCAGGAAAAAAAAAAAACAAAACACTCATAACAGTCTCACATTAAAGAAATGTGGGTATGCGCAATGTGCAGTGCGATGTAAGCACAATGTGACACTACTAACATTTAAAGAATAATAATGTTATTTTGAGGAAAATCCCCAAACTTAAACATTTCAAAAACGTAAGAGGCTAGGGAGTCTATAGAAGAGAATGCCACCATTCACATTTGAGGTGTAGATCTGCTGAAATGGCAGTTTTCCTTTTTTTCCTAGAAAGGCCAACTCCTGTGGATTGGTGAAGAAGGTGGTAGTGGAGGGTAATGTATTTCCAAAGTGTAAGACTATTTGCACTGTCATTTGAAAACCTGATGAGGCCACTCACTTAGGGGACTGCATTTGATCTCAGTGGACTTTTTCTTTCTACTTGCTATTGTATTCTAAGTACATTTTGTCATGAAGAAGTACAATCAGTGCTTTTTTCATGGAAGCCGTTAATTAAATTTCTTGAATTTTCTAATCTTTCAGGTTTGAAATACAACTTCTTTCAACAGAAGCAAAGAATAGGGCATCTTAAAGTTACACCTCTTGTATTTTGTTTTCTGAAAATGTTGTATGAGCAACATTTCAAGGTTATATATCATCGACATGGCTCAAATGGCAGCATTTATTAGAAGGAAGGAAGTCAAACCAGATGTAATGTGAATACTCATCTGCTTCCACTAAAACTGAAATTGAAACCTAGTTTTGATGTCAATTTGAATAGCAGCCTGTGAATGATATTTCAGATTTTCAAAACAATGGTAAAATCTTAAATCTGAGGTCTGAGGATAATTAGATGTATGAATTTTGCTTTTAGTCTCTTAGCTGCACACCCAGTGAAGAGGAGTTAAATGGTCTTAGTTGACACATATACATAATGTACTTCTGCAAAAAGTCTGTAGATTGTGTTTCCTTGTTTATGTGAAGGGCTATTTAATATTGGTTAAATATGTTATGTCTGATTTTTTTTTTTGTCTAAAGCCTACTGCTTTCTACAAGGTAATTACACATAATAGAGTCCCTTTCTTTCCAGTATGTAGTATTTACTAACCCATTTTAATGTATGATTAGATTCCATGCAGATGTTTTGAAAATGTAGGAGGATATTTTTTTATTTTTTAATTTACTGCTGTGGAAACAAATTCCGGGTTGCATTAGATTCATTTATCTTTGCAGGTTGCCTTCAGAGTAGTCCACGTGTAATCACTTCCATTTTCTTTCACAGTTCTTATTGCTTCCCTATACTCCACTGCCGGTTCCTAATGTTTCCACTGTCAGGGACTTTATCTCTGGCCCTTTTCAGCTGAGTAAGGCTTGAGGTTGGTGAAACTCCACTGTAAACAGTTATCCATGGCAAATAACTATTGCCAGGTTTTCTACTACAATACATACACAGACACTTCTCTGTGGCTCATTAGCTGGTACCTAAAACTCTGATCCTTCATGCACAGGAGTCCTATTTCTTGACCTAAAATTCAGTGACCATGAGGTAGGGTTTGTCAGAGAACATCAGTATTACTAATCCCTGTAGGACATCTGATTATCTTTAGCTGAGACTAAAGGCATTCAGGGCCGCCTACTACAGAAACAGACTGAATTTCTTATTAACACCAGACCTATGGGATACCAAGCCACGGCCAGAGCTCATCCTGGAGTAGATTATAATTTTTTTTTTTTTAAAGGAACAACAACAACAAGAAAACAAAAACAAACAAAAAAAACTCACTCTGAAACCAAACAATGGTCTTTGCTCTCCTTTTGTTTCAGAACACAAGGAGGTTGGTTTTGTACTTCAGTTATATTACTACATAATGCAAAACTCTTCCCTGTGTGTTCTTTCTCTTTTTTAGTCTTAAACCTCTCCCTGTGTATCTTTCTCCCTTTTCCCTTAGTTCAGCTGTTCCTTTTCTCTAACTATTGTATTTGCCTGAATCTAGAAGGAGCTTGCATAGCAGGCTGCCTCTTGTCTTCCCACGCTCTGGCCCCACATCCTTATTTCCCAAGTCTGCTCTGCCTTGCTCTGCTTTGCGTTTTCAGATAGATGGGAACCAGGTCCTGTGGCTGCTGTGGCTGGGCAGCTACAGATGCTTTGGAGAAAGTGGGGAGTTACTGCCTGTGCCCCAGTAAGCTGCTAACAACCAGTTGCCTGGTGGCACATCCACCATGTGGGAGGGAGGTGGTGTCTCCCATGCATGCAGGAAATTTGCTGGCACACCCCAACCTGTCACTTCCAGGGGCACAAGGAAGATACTGAGGGCTCCCAAGCTGGCTGGTCATGTCTTGAGCTTGAATATAAAGACACATTCATACATAGAGGCTGTTTTCTAAGCTAAATCTCCTGAAAAGCCTCGTGGTACAGTGGAGCATGGATACTTGAAAAGACGGGTTATGTCTCGAATCCCACATAGACCTCCCACTTAGGTCAGGAGGTTTCCTATGTATAAAATAGCTTGGGAATTAAAGTCCAGTGTTTCAATGTAAGTGACAATAAATTGTTCCTCAGCTTATAGCCATCAGGACCCCAAGGCCACCCCCAGGCCTTACTGTCAGTGCCCATCCACAGGCACCCCACCCTGCCCAGGGCCCAGGACCCCATTTCAGCCCCTGGGGCCATCAGCCCCTGTCCCAGCAAGGCCTCAGCAGGGCCAGCCTCCAGCAGTCCACAGGCCGGCCCTACCCATCCATGGTCCCTGCTGAGCTGGGCCCATCCACAGGCCCACATCCTGGCCTGTCCTTGGCCTGTCCCAACCCCCAGGGAGGTCCTGATACCTGGGGCTCCTGGCTGGGGTGGTGGGATGGGACAGGCTGCCAGGCCCATGTCATCCCTGTCCATGGCCCCCAGGGAGCCGCCAGCAACTCAGCAGCCTGACAGTGGCAATAAAAACAAGTGACAGAGGTCACAGTGTGAAGTGAAAACATGATAAAATATTTCAGTCTGCCTGTGCAGTAAAGGGACGCGCATCTGCTGTTCCTGCTAGAGGAGAGCCTAACTTCACATAAATCCAGCTTCTTCTTTTGCTTGCCTTAAATCTATGGGCTTGTGGTGCTATTCCTTAGAGTTGACAGACATGCCTGGAAAAATCGGTTTCCAAGTGGACTGCCCTTTCTCAGAACTGCCCTTAGGCGCCGGGGAGGATGGAAAGTGGTGCTTACGGGAGGCGTTTGCCAGCAAAAGAGAATTGCAGAGTTTAAAGCACAGAGAGACCTACAGTTTTCCCAGAGTTCTTACTAAAAGTGCCCAATCCCTTTGAGAAAAGCATTATTCTGATCCAAACCATGTAATTGTCTTGTCTCTTCTCCCCTCCTAGCCATTTTAATATAATGAGGCTGTAAGCACAATTCTTATCCTGATGCATTTTGCTTTAATGCTGGATTGAAGTATTGCTCTAAGGAAAGAAGAAAATGTCTGTCATCTGTGAAAAAAGGCAATCCATGACCAGGATGGGCAGAACTATACATTCTTGTAGTCTCAAGGAACTCTTCAGTTCTGTAAAAACTTTCTTTAATCTAGGAAAATGCCTTTATATAGTTAGTGAAATATTCCTACTAGCAAGCTACTCTCTGAGGATCTCAAATAACAACCAGAAGGTTTTCATATCCACATACACAGCCTATGTTGTTCAATAAGCTCTACGGAGAAACCTAATGATTTTTACCTTGCTTCCACATTGTAGTGCTTTTTGTTAAAATCTCCATGAGGAAGATGTGCCTGAGCAGAAGGCTTTCCACCAGTGCCTGTGTGTTCCAAACCTCTCCCTGCCTTCCTGCAGCCTTTTCTCTGGGGTACGAGAGTTGCTCAGGAACACCTGCAAGTTTGTTCACCTTCACACTAAAAGGAGTTGTAATAAAAATACACATTATCATTGCACACAGCTTTGGAGATCAGCTTCTGGATCTGGTTTAGCCCATCCATCCATCAGCAGCTGTGCTGAGAGGCTCACCTAATTGTAATAGCTTCATTATTTCAGTACTTGCCCTACATGCTGCTGTGACTTTTGGAGGAATTCACATATGGTAATATGATCATCTCAGCTATCTCTGTGGTAATGACACAGTCTAATACCATTAGGGTGAAAGGCTGATCTCTGAGGTCCCTACCAACCCGGGTTTTTCTGTGATTCTTTTCTATGATTCTAGGGTGTTCATGATGCAGAAATTTACTCTCATGAAGTGACTTTCAGGGTCAGGATCTTTTTGCTGAATGGAGAGACCCCAGAAAATCAAAGGCAGATAAATAGCATTCTGGAACCCATAGTGATGGGGTGGAAGAGAAGTGAGAAAATTGTGTTCATAGGAAGGACCTTGCAAAGAAAGATTTTGTATAATTTATTTTGTGCAAAAAATGGTATGCAAAAATACTCAGTTCACATCTGTTGCTTTTTTTGAAGCCTTCTTTGACTTCTGTAAGCTGCATTGCAAAATAATCTCCACTGTGCAGATGATATTTGGTCTCGAGAAGAAGTTTTTGGTTAAGAGGAAATGTGAAAATCTTGCAAACATATCATGCATCTGAAATGAATCCCAAACTAGAAGAGATTAAGTATTGATACTAAAAAATAAAAATAAAAAATCCGTTGTACAAGTGGAATGCAAAATTACAAATCCTTTGATTTCCTTGATCATTTGAAAATTTGCAATATGAAGGTTAGATCCCAGATATCAAAGATAAAGGGGGAATAAGTCCGATAGCACTGGATCAAAGAAACATTGGAGGAACCATATGATATTCAGATAATACAAAAAACATAATTTTAGATGAAATTTGTATACAATTTTAGCTTCCTATTCCTATATAATTACACAAAAGAGAAAGGTCTTTCTTAATTCAAGTCCTTAAAGCAAAGATATTGCTGATCTGATCTGAAGCAGTACACACTGGCACTGATTTACCTGGACAATTACCAGATTTAAAGTCTCCACATATTTAGGTCTTGGAATAAAATCCTACTTCATATCTCTGCCAATATGTGTCTGGCATATTTTTGTCCTGTGCCTAGCTGTGTCTGGCTGTCGTTATCAGCTTCGTTTACCAAGCACTTAGTGTTCCACAAATATATATATATAAAAGCAGTAAAATAGCTAGTTATGGTTCTTAATAGTAATATACTAGATGAAATGTTTATTGAACTGAAGGAGCTGCATTGCTCTAAATGATTGAATACTTACTTCTTTCACAAACCACTGGCAAAAGGCAGGGCCAATCCACTCTCTAGCATGAATCCCACAGTCTATCCAGACAGCTTTCTTGTAAGGTCGTGCTCTTTTACCTAGCTTGAAGTGTGAATATTCATAGACATATTAATTGATCTCATGACATTGGTGAGACAAAATAATGAGAAAATAACAGAGTATTTGAAATACTGAACCATTTTGAATTTCCCTGTATTAGGGAACACAAACTGATTGTTTACAAAGGGAAATGATATGCTGATATGGCCAAGATAATGAGCCTGACATATGGAAGAAAAATACAGGAAAAGTGAGATCTGCCAATTCCTCTTTTATGAGTAATGAAGTCCTTAACTATCACATGGAGCAGGGTAAGGAAAAACAATGCTATAGGAGTAGCCTGATGCAGAATCAAATTTTAGGAACTCTGAACAGTGGATGAAAAGAAAGTACATTGAAATTAAACTTTTTTTTTTTTTTTTTTTTTTTGTACCTTGTTGAAACCTTCTAATTCTGTGGTCCTAATATTGCATTGAGAACACACAGTCATGGATTTTTTTCAATAGCTGAACAGGATGTGTGTGTGGCACATGCTGAGAAGGGATCCAGAGGGATCCTCTGAGATCCTTCTCTGGCGGAATTGCTTTACAGGTTGGCTGCAAAACTTTCCAAGTCCCTTAAATCCAAATCCTGCTAATTGTACATGCTGTGTACTATCTGCATGTGTATCAACCCAATTAAATACGATTTGGCATTTAGTTTTCCAGCTTTTTTCTTTTCTTCATTAAGGGTGACATTCAGAATGATACTTAGGTCTTAGTAACTCTTCCTTAGGAAACACTGATAACCTGCATCTCTGGTGCACATAGCATAATAAAGTAACTAAGTGTCTGCCACCAATTCCAGATTTTAGTTTGCTCAATGACTATTTAATCTTTACCTTGAGTACAAACAGTGGTCTCCCTTCATAGGATTTTCCAACAGAGAACATATGAACAAGATCTGAATGACTTTTATTCAGATGATGCATCCAGTCTTGGATCTGCAAATACAGAAATAAAATTGTTGCTTCAGTCTTTGCATTTCATGGTGAAGCAACTGTTATTAATCTCAACTGCCAGTCCTCGGTATGTTTTTGTATTTTCTTGTAGTTTTTCTTTTTGTCTTATTTGTTTTGTTTTGTGTTTGTTTTCATAATCAAATTACCATTGGGTTCTCATAGCTCTATTGCCAGAGGCTGGATGCTGCCTGCAGTTACCTTTTATTTTATTTAATTTTGTTTTTTTGAATGTTATTATTGGAATGCATTAGCTGTTCACCAAATATCTGCTGATGAATCTAATAAGCTGCTCCCTTTAAACAGTAAGAATGGACTAAACAAAGGAGACCCATGAGTCTACTCGTCAATACACAGGATGGCAAACAGATTCAGTAAGCAAGGAGTACCTGTAGAAACACCTGTAGGATTCAGCACTACTTATATTATTTGCTTATTTGTCAGGCATCAGATCTCATTGACGCACAACAGCCTGCACGCTCAGCCTAGTGACTTCATTTTGGTGCATACTGAAATTCTATGTGTGAATACACTGACATCAACAGATTACACAGCTGTCTTTCTGGACAGTATCCCTTCTACATGAATCTGTATTGAAATGCTTTGAAATTGTCTTTGGACACCTTGTGCAAATACTTAAACTTTTATTCATACTCCTTACTGAAATGAATCAGTGAGATTAATCACTCAGTGAAATCTCTTACATCAGAATAGAAGACCTGTTTTAAGAACAAAACTCAAAAGCTGTCAAAGATAGTTACATGTAAATATATGCCTTGAATAAAAATGCATAACAATATATATATTTTAAGAAGGTGCCTATTTTTGAACAAACATTTAGAACACTTCTGAAGATGAGCAAGCAACCATAACTTGCACAGAGGTTGAAATTTCAGTCTCATGAAATGAGGCAGATGTAGCAGATACAAGGTGCAATATGAATTTTCACGTACTTCTTCCAGGGAGTGATATACTTCATAGTTATACCCAGGGAGGGACCTTCGATTCCTGTATGACTTCAGTCCAGTTTGGTTTTCTATTGCTTTCTGCAGATCTGATATGAGAATCCTAGGTAAAAAAAGATTTTTGAAAGACTAGTAGAACACACAGGCTAAAGCAGAACAACAATCACATTTGGAAGAAATACAGCAGGAGTTAAAACATCCTGATGTTACCTCATCTGTTATATTTTGACAGTATAGTGCTTGAGGCTTATTTGAATATATGCTGTCGACTAAATACTCCAGTTGCTTTGAAATCAAACAGCGCCTTCAAAAAACACAATGAGCTTGTTAAGTGAATAAAACAGAATGATGTAAATAATGCAGCCAATGTGAAGAAGAAACCACTTCCATTTGTTTATGGAGCAGCATTTGTTGTCATCTTTTATAATCCAGTTATACTATGTGATCATGGATCTTCAAAAATTGGTTTCAAAACCATAAAAAATATTTTTAGGCTTAGAAAAGCATGTACACACTTTCTCTTAGGAGTATCATACTGGCATGGTCTATTACATATGTCTATAAGTTGTGGAGGCAAAAAATTAAAATTAAGAATTTGGTAGGTGGCATTATTCTGTCTGAAACACAAAAAATGACAAAGAAAGTTTCTTAAATATGGTTGTTATTTACATTTATCTACTTTGCAATAGTTGTCTGCTGGTTATTTTAAAATAGCTTGGGAAAAACATGAAACAACACTAAGTGTAACGAATATACTTGCAAAAAAGCGAGAGTCTTTGCATTAAGAGCAAAAGGCAGGAATAATGGTTCAAGCTGAAAACTTTCCTATTTTATTCCAGAACCAAATAATGATACAAACCCAAAAATATGACATGGAAGATATCTAAAAAGAATTATTATATCAGAGAGGGTGGAGCATCTATCTCTTCCATCACACAGTAGCTGGGAATATCACCACTGACAGCAATAGCAACGCCACTGTGAAACTGAGGGCAGTGCTGGTATTGCTGCCTCCTTTTGAATGGAACTTCAAAAGCGCACAGCAATGTGTAATCTCCACACCATTAATTCATCATTCCTGTAAAACGATGGTCACACTCGACCTTTTAAAGTCTTACAGGCACTAGCTGCAATGATCAGAAAGAGATGGAAAAAAAAAAAAAAAGCATTCACTCAGATCCTAAACGAACTAACTGCGCAGCAGATACCTCAAAGACAATAAGTCTATATCTACATATAAATCAAAGTAAAGGTTATCTGCATTCTTCAAATGTCTCATGGAAGTAATTGTATAATTAAGAATTACATTGTTCTACATCAGAAACTTTTATTAAACAAACTAAGGACTTATAGTCTTGACTTGCAAAATGCCATACACTGTAAGACCAGTACTGTAAAGCACTTAAGCCTCTAATTAGATTAAAGCAGTGTTTTTATTCAAATAGTTAGGGCATCTAATATGTTAAAGAAATGCTTACCTGCTGTGCTGAATTCTGATTAGTGTAAGTACCTACCAGGATCATGCTCTGTTTGCTTTCACAATGCTAGATTTAATTTCACAACTCCTGCTTGTCCATGTGTCTGCACTCCAGATGAGGTATGATAATCTTTGTTTACTTTTAAACGACTGTGTACTGTGCGTATAACATCCAAAGGCTCTTCAGTTCCTCAGATCTGAATACAACCTAAACGCCTTCATTGCCAGAGAACTAACAATCTAGACAGCTTGGTGCGGTAATGGTTTGTCTGATGCCTGACCTATTTTCATGGCTGCCTTGTCATAAAGTCAAGCACTGGGACAGACAAGCCTCTCTTACAGACAAGGGATGGTCACCCTGTCCATTACTGGGGCTGCTTCATGCTTCCTGTCTTCAGACATTGGCTGTACATCCCGTCAGCCTTGCTCCAGCTGCTCCCTGACTATACCTGCTGCTCCTCTCATGACAAGCCCTCCCAACTCTTGCTGAGGTACAGATCTCAGGAGGCTTTTCAGGACAAGCACATGCTCATCTGTGGCTTTGCAAGGTTTTGCTGCTAGGTGTCCTGATGGCTGGGGCAAGCAGACAAGAAGTCCGAAATGGGCAGCAGGAAGATGAAGAGAGGGAGCAAAGAAACAGCCTGCCCCTAACAGAACGCTGCCCAGCTTCCTCCTAAGCACACATCTCGTGTGCCAAGTGTCACAGAGGTCCTCTGGAAAACGGATGTAGGGTATTCCAAGTGTTTGCAGCATAATGCAATTTTAGGCAGACTGCAGAGGCCCTTAGCTCTTTCTTAGCTCAGTTCATACCTTTGCATGCCCTGCTTTGCAGCCTACATAAAGTTCTTCATGTATAATGAGTATTTATGACACATATAAAGTGGTCTTCTGTCATTTCATTAAGGGTGATAATTGTGAGCAGGAACAGCAGCAGGAGTGAATGCAGCTGTTGGGGCACAGTAATTAAGGGACTTTTTTGTTATAAGCACAGGAAAACAATTACAGAAATCGCCATCTCCTTTTTAAATGTAAACAACACTGAAGCAGTGTAAACCCTACATGAAAGTAGCTCTGAACTTCAGCTACTAGGCCTGAATAAATAATTTCCTTATGTTTGTTTTTGTATTTTTATAACAACAAATTAGTAGGAGACCACAGTTGCAATAAAAATGGAACTTTGATAACAGCACATATAATATACAATATGCTTTGTGCCATTCTCATCTTCTCACTGAGAAATAAGTATTAAAAGCCTCATGTAGGGCTTTATTCATCAGATGCTTGAGAATTCAAATAACTCTTCGCTGAGTATTCATGTACTTAAGCATCTCACTGAAAAGGCTTTAATGACAAGATCATCACTCGTGTCTAATATAAGTGTATCAAATTGATAAATATCATTTGACAAGTATACTTCAAAACTGTCTAGAATGTTTTCAAGAAACCCTGTAAATGATATCTGATCCTTAACGTGCATTTGTTCCATATGACTTGAATAGGGTCAGTAGGAATGGAGAGTTATAAAACAGAACCAGTATGTTCCTTTATAATTCATGAACTCTTTCCTCCTCATTTACAGCATACTTGTAAACAAGCCTAGCTCCTGCTAAACACAGGGAGAGGCAAAGCAGACTGGAGAATTAGTAATTACCATCCCTCTCTTAACAGATGTGATTTCATATACTTTGAAAACACTTAAGCTTGACTCCAAAGGAGGACATTTAATTAAAACTGCCTGCCTGTGGGAGATTTTCTGTTCTCCCATTAAAATGGTTCTTTTCTTGGCAATGCCTAGCTGTCTGCCAGTCTAATTGCTACATGGAACATATTTTCAAGTGCACTTGGTGTGGTAGACGCAGACCTGCCTTGGAGGCCAGGTCTCTGGAGAGATGCACAGAATGGGAAGCACAGGCTTACGTGTACTGGATGTTGGCTTGCTGGAGGAAGGGTAGCAGACTTCGGGATGTGTTCTGTGGCACTCGCACGTCGGTGACCGTACCTTCGACGATGTGGAAGGTGCTGCTGGGCTGCCACAGGTCCACCTGTAGTGCAGGAACCAACCTGTAATTCATATGTATTCAGTGTAGGTGGGGAAATCGAGGAGATGGCACGCTTGAAGCTATGTAGGCAAACACTGTAGACATGGTATAGACAATAAAACTGTATTGGCTGGTCCAGCTGAATACCTAGGGAAATGGAGCAGATTTTGAGGAATTATTGTGTTCAGTTTACCATAATTCTCCTGGGAGATTTGCTAATGGGAAGAGAGAATGGCCTCAGGAATGTGCCCCCTCAAATGGCTCAAAACAAAGGCTACCTCCAACTTTGTGCTCCTCCTTGGGCTACTATACATTCCCTGTTTTATTAGCTTCTGTGGAGTCCATGAGTCTTTATTTATTTATTTATTTATTTCATGAGGTGTTTTTTATAGTCATTAGTGCAGTAAAAGAAATGAACACTCTGGAGAGGTGGAAACTGTGACATGCACCTGTGTTGTTTGCAACGTGTACCATTTTATTTTTGATAATAAACAGATCAGAGTTCAGTAACAGAAGGTCATCAGTGCTCCGAAGGAAGCTGTGATCTACCCAATCATTTTAAATGAAATGACAAAATGGCATGATTAATATAGTGAAATATTCACAATCTTCTAAAAAAGATGGTAGCTACTAAATTATAGCACAATTATTTATTGCTATCTATACTTGAATATACCGAAGGAATGCTTCTTGTTTCCTTTTACTTTCTTTGGTTGCCAAATATGAAATACACTTGGAAATTTTAGCCCAGAACTTGAATTTTTAAGAAAGTTTCCAAAAGGGAATTGAAACTTGGTGTTCTGTACCCTGCAGCAAATGGTGGGGTACTGCTCAGCCATATCAACAACAGATGTACAGACTCTTAAATGGAGGTGAAAAGAGTTTCTCCTCAACCAGTGCAAGTCCAGTGGCACAAATACAAGTTACCAAACCTCTTCTGAGAGCTTCTGGCTAGCAGTAGGAATATATGGAATGGAGTACCAGCAACAACCTCTGTGTAAATATAACAAATATCTGTCAAGATCCGCCAGCCTTACAAATATGTTTGTATACTGAATATAAAGATAATAATTTAGTAGGCACTACCATGTATTCACATTTCTTAAAGAGAATTTAAAAATTATTAATACATGATAAATATCCGTTAAGGTTTATTGTGATCAGTTGTGCTAGGCTGCACTGATGAAAGTCATGGACACAGCTCATGAGTGTCCCTTTTCTGACTTGCTTTCTAGGTTTATAAGAAGGTTTTTATAAAGTAGGTTTTAAAAGCTCCTGACTTCTGTGCCACGGAAGCTATTTTGGAAATATCTAATACATCTCAGTCTTGTTTTGAACCTTATTTGAGAAGACAGCACAATCTCGTAACAGAGGTTTAGTTCCAACAATTTCTTAAATGGTTGTAAGTAAGAGTAATCTGACTACCAGGAAGGCATCTGATGCTGAACTTGATACTGCCACAGTAGTGACTTCAGTCCAGTTAATCCAATTAAATGTCTGCTGCATCGGAAGGAGAAAATGCAAGCACAGGGGCAGTGTCTCCTATTCCTGCCAAAACCACTCTTTGTTTCATGCTGCCACAATATGGTCTGGAGATCCACGTGACAGTGGTGGGTAGGCACAGCATCTTTTGAAGTCTAACACCAGGACTGGCAAAGTTCATGAGGCTTGTGAAGCTGACAGCAGCTATGGCAGATGGTCAGTACAAACTGAACTCATGAATTAAATGGTGCTAAATGCAGCTTATAAATAAACATCCTCTCACTGTGCTAACACCTTACGTTTGTCAGTTTATCTGTCTTTCGTATTTTGATTAATTATAGTCATCCAGTGAAATTCCCCCCTAATTCAACGAGGTTGATTTCACACATGGTTAATTAGGAATATGTATTTGACTTTTAAGATTTATGCCTAAAAATACACAGCACAAAGGGTAACTTCATTGCTCTTGGACTAACAGCATATCAATCAGCTCAGCATGAGACATCCTTATAAAAATAACAACAAATTGTTACATACAAGCTAAGTGCAACTGAAGCATCTCCTAATACCTAAGCATACAAAATGAGATATAAAAGTTGCAAATATTACGAAAAATAATCACAATTGAGATACACCTGAAACTTGTCTTTGTTCTTGATAGTTATTCAGGATTTATTTTGGTGAATTTCTTCAGTATCATGGAGAGGAAAAACCAACATTCACAGTATTGGTTACAGCGTCATGGAGCTTTTTCATTTCCGAGGTGTTCTACTATCCCTCACATTACTGGCTGCAAGGAAATAGCAAAAGCACAACTAATCTTTTAAAGGATGAAATCAGCAGTATATTGCACACCAGGAACTGTTGACAAAAATGCAGTATTTCACTACTGGGACTGCGCTGGAAGTGAGACAAAGAAATCCCATTTTTAGAATGCAAATCACTCCTCTTCAACCCAATTCCCTATTTGGATAGTGTGGTTTCATCTGATTCCACTTTTTATCCTTTGCAATGTAAACAATGTATTGAGTGCTCATCTGGGAGATGTTACCTGTGCTGTTGAGAGCAGCACTTCAATTGCTGACTTGATTTTGCTTTATAAAGCATGTAACAAGAAACACATTTCTTCAACAGACATCTTATTTATACTGCAGCTTCCAGCTTGGCCTTGGCATGGTGTAGAGACTGTGCATGAAAACAAACAGAAGATGGGTTGCAGAATAGGCATGTTTGGACTGAGTTTAGGAGACCTCATCATTGCATCTACAGTGGATACTGAGGGCTCCATCGAAGTTATCGCTTTTTTCAGCATCATTCCTCCAGCAATCGTGCCTTGGATTTCCATGCTGTGCTTCACTGGCTAGCAAGTGGTGTCCTTCTGTTCTCTCTACTGTTTTTGAAGGTGTCCTGTCCCCACACATCACACATTACTTTTTGAACAGTGTTATGGATGGTGTACCAGTCAGTACCAAAAGACATTTATTCATTGTGTAGGTTGTGAGATTCACTAGGTGGTGGGACGATTCTCCAGCAACCAGAACAAGCAGATGCAGAAATCCTACTGAACTTCCTGAACACATAGCCAAATAATTGAAACACAAAATTTACCCAGTATCTTGAGGCTAGAGGAAAAGAGATATGCTTTAGTGTATGTCTGTAAACCTAAATATTTTCTTCTCCTTTGACTGGGCCTTCCAGTACTGTTTCCTTTGCAAGTCCTTTCCTACATGTCATGCACCAGGTTGCCTTTAGGGGGTCATGCGCTGTTTCAGGCTGTTTCAGGCTGTTCTTGGCCTCTGGACAACAAGCAGAATATGGGCTGGATTTTTCAGCAGGCTCAGACTTGGGACCAATTATTCGGCACCTGCTGGTGCACTCAGGTGTGACTCTGTGGGTCTGTTCTTGGGGTCAGTGGTGACTCCACATATGCCCACTGAGTGGTCTTTCCCAGAATCTCACTGGAGGCATGAGCGTTGCTTTCGATGACAAAAAATGTTTCTATGAAAAGCACACAGAGAAATACCTTTTCCCAGGGGTTTTAAGCATGTGAACAAACAAGGTGTAAGAGATTATTAATTGTGATTATATGATAAGCATCCTTTTTTTAACCGCACATCCCTTTTTCAACCTTGCTCCAACCTTGCTTTCAACCATAAAGGTCCCTGGGATTCAGTTTGTGCTTAGGAAAGCAGATGCTCTTTGGGTTTCATATAGGCCTTTCTCTTTAACTTGAGGTGCTAAAGAGAGCTGAAGGGTGTAAATGTATTTGCTTTTACCTGGACAATTTCCAAACTACAGAAAAAATGAACTCATTCATCATATTCCTAGCTTTATGTCAATGTATGACAATGAAAAATCAACACAAGGCAAAGGGACAAATATTTAAAAAATATTCAGATGCTGAGCTAAAAGGATTCAGAATATCTTCAAAAATTAAAATTATGGAAATAAATTTCAAATAAAACAAACATTTCCTTGGCATAAACCTATGTATCACAAATGGTGTACACAAATCTTTGTTGCCCTGCTGAGAAAGAAACCAGAGCAGGGTGCTTTTTCTTCATTAGTTCCAGGTTTTCCTCCAGCTAGTTCTGCACCTGTGGAAAGAAAGCCCATGAAGAAAGCAGTCTCCTTGCTCTTCCCCGGGAATGCACTTATGACTGCATAAATCCCATGCTCCCTTTTTTCTTTAAGTCATTGAAAGCATTCCACAGCTTCTTATACAGCATTTGGTATAATAAAAGTAGTATATGATACAACATAATATAATACAAAGCTCATGCTTTGTATTTAAAGACATTTTCATGGACAGTAGCCTCCAGCTGTTCTTCAGTACATGTTCATAAATGGGTGTTTAATTTCTTCTTTCATTTAGCATGTATAGACAATGCTTAGTGCTCTCATCAGGTCCATGGTCATGTGTAGAGCCAAAGAGCTAACCAATGCTTGCCGTTGAAACTAGCGAGGATAAATCTGCCATGATTTTCATCTGCTATTTGGACAAAAGCATTTACATGATTTATCAGAGTTATATCTCACAAAAAAGTAATTTTGTTACACTTCTATTATTATTATTTTTTTTTTAATATCTGTACATTATTTTGTATTTATTGAGTTGTATACAGCAATGCATGTGTGAAAGCTGGCCTTGCCCTTAACATCACTATGAACATGGACTCTAGTTTCTGATTCCTTTGAGAAATGTTGTCAGCTGTAAAGTTCTGGATATAATTATTGTTATGACGCCATCAGCTGAAATGGCTTGGCATTTCTGAGCCTCTTGTAAAAGGGAGCTTGCAGCCAGTAATGCAAACAGTAATGCTCTTTGCTCATGGCTCTAACAACATGTTGTGTGCTCTGTCAGGATGTACGGGTTTTGCATTTACATCTGTATGCTCATGTATAGACGTATAAACACCCTAAACAGTGCTGAAAATCATTAGACATGTTTTCAGTTAGAAATATGATACTAGAATATAAAGAATAGAAGTGGAAACTGCTCTAGACTCACAAATGTTGTCAGAAGTTTGACTATCAAAGCTTCATCACATAACACTTAAGATATAGTCACACATGTATACATACACAAACACCCCTCGCATGAACACATGTAGTATGCAACAGAATGACATTTTAAACTTCTTTTGGTACATTTGCAAAGAAGGAAGGAAAGAAGAATGACTCCCATGGACTCTGACATGGGTAGATAATTACAGCTGTGTTGTAGCTCACCTGGAAAAAGTACAACTACTCCTCTGTAATGTGTTCACCACTGCAAATATTTTCAGGATCAGGAATGATTTCATCCTCACTTACTCCTGCCAATTGATGAACTTAACTGCCAGTTCTGGCTGCAAATCTCCTTCAGCTTCCCTTTAAGTGCAGCAAATGGTCCAGCCACGAGTGAGCATGAGATTCCCTGTGCTTTCTAAAAGGATTTACAAGTTAGTCCTAGTTGCTGGTGCAAAGTAATATAAGTTTCTGATTTAGCACACTAGACATTTAATTGGCTCTAACTTTTCAGTATTTATTTGCTTTGAGCGAGGCTGGAAAGAATAATTGTGCCAATAAATTGGGATTGATTCACTGGATTGCACCAGTCATAATACTGGCAGCAATAGACTGGGAACAATGCACAGCTTGAGGTTTTGAGTTTTGCAGATCTTTGTGAAACTACAACACGGTAATGATCTTGCTACTCCATTTACACTGATATAATTTTACCCACGACTCTACACTGCAGAAAATAACCTGTTGGTTGTTCCTCAAGAGAGCCACCGAGCAAGGACTGAAGACACAATTATGTGGTAATTGAATATCCATTCTTACAAGTACAGATGCTACCGGGCTAAGTAGATTTGAAAGATGTGAAGCAGTCTTTAGCAGACTCACAAAAATAAATAAATAAAGCAACCTAAACTCTATTTCATTTCTTATTAAACTATTTTTGGCTTGGTTAATTTGTAGTTGTTGCTGTACTGCATGAGAAATGGAGTCTGGGTCTGCTCCTGCTCCTGCTGAAGTGATGTGAGTTGTGCTGATGACTTTGTTGAACTTGGACTCAGGCTTCCTCACCTGTTAGAGAGGAAGAAGATTTCTCCCATCTCAGAAAGTCTAGGCTTGCTGCATATTATGAGAACAACACACTCTTTATATCTGGGATCTTCTGTTTTATCGTGAATCTTCTACTAACGCTTTCCTGTAACAATATTTTCCTTCTGAGCCTGGAAAGTAGTTTTCTAGACACTTGTTCTGAAATACTGATGTTTAACCTCTGCTGTTATCTGACATTCTCTCTGTATCTGAAATTCTCTGCCCATATCTGACCATTGTATGAGTTAGAATAAAATTTGGACTGATAACTAAAGCATCTGGCTATATAGATATAAGATGCTTGTAATATGTCCAAAGTAAAACGCACACAGCCCTGGCTACTGAGCTAATTCTGTCCTTCTGCAAAGTAGGAATAGCTCTATTTAGGCTGTCAGGCTTTCTTCCTGCATTTTCAGATGGACTTTTGTTCTCTAAAGCCTTTTTCAGCGTTTGCCTTTGGAGCTGTAAACTATCAGATTTATAGCCAACTGATCCTTTTGCCCTATAAGATATTTTCTGATTCCCTGAACTGCAATGACAGGATCAATTCAGGGATTACAATGGATAAGCAGCTGCTGTAGAGGCTAGAAAACAATCAAAAGGCAATGGAGCTGTGGCTTCAAGGCCTGCTAGACTGGCTCCTCCCAAAGTCAAACTGCCTGGCTGTGCCCAGGAATTTCTTTTGTAAAAACTACTGAAGAATGAGTGGTCTGACTCTATTATGCCAGCAATGTTCACAGAGCAGTAGCTTCTTTGCTACCTATACAAACAACCCTGATTCCAGGCAGGCATATATGATAAAAAGTGCTTGTAGACCACCGATGGAGTAGAAGTTATCAGTCAAGGCTTAAATGAAGTGGAGCTTCAAAAATTATGCTTACAAAGGAAAATTCCTGAGCAGATAAATGAAATCTGCAGGGTCTGAGAACCTGAGCAAATCCCAGTTTCTTTGCAAAGCATTTTGGAATGTGACATTTGTTTCTGTCAGTCAAGTCCAACAGAATTAAAGCCATGAAAGGGCTCATAAATTAGCAACAGGCTTCTCAAGTTGTCTCCTAAGCAAGGAAGAACAAACGACAATAGTCAACCGCTGGAGAGGGGTGTGGGACAGAGAGACAATGGATGGACAAGAGGAGCCCTGAGGGACACAAAGTGGGCAGTTCTGTAATACTCAGGTCACTGTGGTACTCTTGTCATGAGTATTTCTTTTTATTTATTGATTACTGTAACAATTTACAAATGATTGGTGTGAAAAGAATGAACCTGAAAAAAGTATTTCTGGTTCAGGAATAAAATTTTGTTTCATATCTATAAAAAGAGAAAATATTTATAGGAGAAAAGGGCTGCAACAGAGCACCTAGGATTTTAGATCAGCACCTATGAATGCTTCAGAGCAGAGATCAATAAAGAAACCGTGAGACTGATCAGCAACTAGAAAGATAAAGAACTCCACGAGTATGCACTTGAATTGTTAAAGAATTTGCTGCATTTTAGTCTGTCACAACGATACACAAACCGGTCTTCAGCTTTGCAATGTTCTTTCCATGAAAGTTGGAGGAGGAGCTCCACCGCCGTTTACCCCTGCCATACTCACTGCCGTATCTGCTCCAGCGGTCTCTGGCGGAGGGACTGTGCAAAAGGTGTTCAAGGGTGTGGGGTGTTGCTGGTGCTGGGAAAACAGAGTTACCAGGCTCTTATTTTTCTTCCCCAGAGAAATTGAAAGAAGCTTGACACAGGAGCAGGCCAGAGACAAGAAGTACTGCTGACTGATGGCATCTTGCCCTTGTGCAAAGCAGTGGCTCCCAGCTGCCGCTGCCTTATTACTGAGTGACAACCAGGAACCGGGACCTTTTGCCTCAAAAGAGAGCAGGGTCTCCCCACCTGCTTCATTTCTTTTGACCTCAGACACGTACTGCCTTAAGAAGCGGCTGCAGATGCGGCAGTGCATGAGGCCTAAGAGCTTTCTGAGAGCCTGCTCTGGAGGGGTGGCGGTGCTGTGGCCCCAGCTGGGGGCTGCAGGGGGGCGCGGGGGACCCGGCCGTGCCTGGCTGGGGCACAGCCACCTCCTGCTGCTTTGCAAGCTGCTGGTGGCCAGCCTGACTCAGTACATCTGGCCTGCCTTTTTGCTTGGTTACTGTGGATGAGTTTATTTGTTGAATGCAGGCAAGTTTAAGGAACTTTGCAGGACTCACAGCAGACAAATTTTCTGCCCTAAGGCTGACTGCTTTTAATGGCAGTTCAGGTCTACAAGTTGTGATCATCCTATTGGGGAAAAAAAGCAATGTTTTGTCACCTACAAGTTAATTGAACTGGCCAATGAAGGCATCAATTTATAATAATGATTAATAACAAAGCACTGTGGGCAATGGAGCTACAGACCAAAACTAATTTGTGGAAATTACTCAGCAAGTGATTATGACTAATGTGATTTGCCTTTGGGCAATTCATGAACCAAAAGTTAAATGTGTGGAATGAAACATTCATTATCCATTATTCACTCAGTATAGACAATGGCATTTTTACTGTAGCAGAGCCTATACACTCCAGGCAAGTTTAAGGGATTTATTATAGTAAGCATTATATGGATTTATTTTTTTTTTAAAGAGGCAAATATCCATCCTAAGGAGCTCCAGATGCTAAGTTTAAAAAGTCTAGAGGGGCTATACCATCTGTAAACGTGTATGAGTTAGCCTTATAGTTCAAGTATTGGTGGCAGAGCAGTCCTGTTTGAGATCAGGTTTTCATGTGTACTGAAGTCTTCGAGTATTCTTCCAACTTCTTTTGCGAGCTTTGTCACTGACACTGTGGCTAGACTGTCACTGCTGCCCAAGTTAATTAGTGGGGGCATATTTTAAGATACTTCAAACACATTAAGACACACGGCCAACTCCAAGATCATTCTCCAAGGAAGTCTCAGCGCGGGTTTCTATAAATGCACATTGAAGGAAGTACTCCTTTTGTGCCTGATCCTCTTCCCAAAGTGATGGACCTTGCAGCCTGCTGACTTCGACAGCACTGGATGCAGCATGGCAGAAGGCAGCGCTTTCCCCACTTCCTTCCTCACTTCCCTGGTGTTTCTTTCTTTTCCCCAAACCAGGTGAGGCAAACAACACATAGTTTCTGTTGGATAGATAAATCCTTCTAGAAGATAACAAATCAATACTTTCCCCATGCTCTCCTACATTTCTAAAATGTTATCTGGTATGGGTTTTTCTTAAGCTAGTCTGTCAACAGTGGGCACACTTTATATTATTAAGAAATAGAGAATCCCCAGAAGTAGAGGAGGTCTCTGTATCTTAGCAGGCCACAGAAAGAAAGAAGCCAGAGCAGACTTCATATGACAAAATCTGCTCAGGAAATATCAGAGGTAAGGACAGTTGTTAACAGGCAGATAAAACAAAATGAGTGAAGTGATACATTAATCACTCTTGTAAATGCCTGTTTATTTTCTTCATGATTGTTTTCACTTTGCCCAAGTCAGCGGACTATAAGAAGGAGTAGGTAGCTTTGCATTTGATTTATTGTCTGCCTGACACCAAAATACACTGCTTTGTCATAGGATAATCAGAGTACTTTTCAGTGACTTCATGATTAAGTCCTTCAGGAGGATATGCTCATGTGAACTGGACAGAGATGAGTTTTCCTTTTAATTCTTTAGGTTATGAAAGACATGCCAGAGACAAATGCTAAGTGACTATGCCTTATAAATGTAGATTTTAAAGGCAGAGGGAAATGGCTGAGTAAGCACAGAACACCACGAGTCTATAATCAAACTCCCTCCACAAGACACAGCGAGGAGCAAGCCTGGGGAAGGAGGCGTTGTCTCCTCTTTCCCTTGCCAGACAAAAGAAAAGAGCAACCCAACAGTAGCTGCAGCAGCGTGGTCATCAGCGCTTATGGAGCATGTTGCACTCAGGGCATGCTGCTTCTGCTTTTTCATGTGGTCAGTAACACCCTTCTGTGAAGATCAGAAGTTAGGGATATAACTCTGGGTAGTGTGGTCTTACAGTCACAGTGCTATCCTAGGATTTTGGAGGATTGGACGTCCAGGTCCCAGCTCTATCACTGATTAACACTGTAGTTCTAAGTGAGCTGTTCTTCTGTCTGTCATGACTTAGTGCTGATCAGGAGATAAATAGTTTGTTGTATGCAAAGAAATTCAGGAACAAGAATGTGGAGACTAACCCTGACATTACTATAGAGTTTAACTTTTTTGGCACCTTTGAAAAATACCTCGCCTCTAATAGACCAGCTTGCAGCTTGTACAGAAACATTTGTCTAAATTTAAACCCAAGTGCAGGAATCCTTCTCAATGAGAATAATGAAAGTGGTGTAACTTTTATTTTCACTGTCTTCTCTTTTTTTTTAATCCTGTCAGTGGGGGAGAATACTATCAGTCCATATCATAATTCAGGTTCAGTTAAATTTTTAAATTGCTTTAAGTAAAACATTAATATTCTTCAATAAACCAAATACTTGCAGTTATTCCTCAAATACTTTCTCTTACAAAGAAAAAAGAGGAATTGTTTCGATTTGATCATTATTTAGGTACAAATCTGTTATGTCTTGAAAGGATTCACACAGAGCATGTCAGTAACATGATAGGTTGGTATTAATTTACTGCTCAAACCAAAATACATTCAAAGGAGTTGGGTCTTAAACTTGTTCTGGTTTCCAGACTCTAAAATGTAAAAATCCAAAGCCCAGTACCCTGTAATTAGAGCAGTTCATATATCTGCCATGACTCCTCCTGTTCATCCCTCGGTTGTTAGTCAGGCAGACTGTGTTAGGACTATGTCAGTGCTTTGTTTGCAGCTTATTTTGCACTATTGGTGATTTTTGTATGTGTGTGTGTGTATGTGTTTCACTGTCTTTATTTTCTTCTAAGCACATTATCAGGATCGTGCTTCAAGGCTCATGTTTAAAACATGGAAGGTAAATCCACCATCAGTTCAGTTTCCAACTCTGGAAATCTGGGAGTCAGGAGAAGGATAGGGGAGAGTCCTATGGAGATTTGAGGTGCTGCACAACTCCACATACATGATTCTTCGGAGGCACTGATAACTTGCAGTCACTAATAACTCCTGCTGGTACTGTGAATACTTGGCACTTATAACAAGTGCCATTTATCTATTACTTTATGAGGAGATAACCTCAGATTGTTTTTCTGGGGGTGGAAGGTAATAATAAGTTAACGTTAAACATATCCATTATTTGTTAGCACCTCTGGTGTCTCTTTCTGACCCCATGTAGATGAGAAGCAAAGCAGCTGCAGATGGGACAGCCCTAAGACCTGAAAAGCAGCCAAACCCAGCCTCTTTTCATAAGACTGGGCGTCAATACTCTCTTTTTTTGAGTCTTCCCTTCAGCTCACTACCTCAATGAAATCAATCACTTTCTAATTAACTAGGCAGATTCCGATGCACTTTGCCAAAATTTTATTATCCCGTTCTCAAAGTTATAGCATGCAATTATTTATTCAAGTTTCTGCTGCTCCCACTTTGATGGAATTGGGTGAAGGAATCTCTTTCTGGGAGCCTAAGGGAGCTCTGTAATGAGAAACAGTTGCAGGAAGGTGAGTAACCCTTCTGCTTTGCAGGGTTTGCAATATGAGGAGAAAGGAAAAAACATATGTTCTCCCTCTTCGTGTTCCAGCATCCATGGGAAAGAAATTAATGAAAAAAACAGCTTCCACATGTATTTTTTGGGTTTATGGTTAGACTTTTTTCCTAATTGTGAGTGAAATGATTATTCTTTTTGGGGTATTACTGTAACATTCGCAGTTGAGGGTTAGGACCAAAGTATCCCTGAGACATTAGTAAGCACTGCAGAAATAAATGTAAGACAATATTCTTTAAGAAACTTGGTCATTACAGTGCAAAGCTCTATAAGACATAGGATTGAAACATACCCTCTGCTGAACATTGGGAGAAACAAAGTTGTGTTTTTGCAGTAAAATGTGAGATTTATCATGTAACGTGAATGTCTTGAGAGTAGCATTCACAAAAGTTAGCATCCTGAGTGGGGAACTAAGTGAACATGGCACTAAGAAATGTACAGGTGATGGAGAGTGCATCAACCTACCTGCTTAAAGCTAGTGAGGCATCATGCCTTGCCTGCTGGAGCACTCAGCAGTGAGCCTTCTCCTGGGGTGGGTGACCTAAGGTAGTTCCGCTCACTTTCTTAAAGAACAGTAGCAAGAAAGCTTCATTATAACCGACAGATGGAATGCTTCTCAGTGAAGATGTAAAAGCTCTGCTATCTTCATTTTGTTTGATTTGGTATGCAGACAGATTTGATTTGCTTGTATCCTAGATGTTAACTATTGGAGTATAAAATTACACGCACCTTCATTCTTTGCCTCAGTGAGAACACGATCATTTACATGAGGCTTCAGAAAGAGAGACTGAGAGATTGATTGCAGACTGCTGAATAGTTTGCTGGAAGTTGAAGGCAGTGAGCAGCACAGAGGTTTGTGCATGCTCCCAGCACTTTGGTACTGCTGGTGTGACACAAAACTGTACATCCCAGCACTGCCAAATTTACCAAAGTGTTCCATTGTCTGTGTCCACACAGCTCTTGTCAGCGAGACACAAATGTAGGCTTGAGTTCACTGTGCCAAATTACTCAGTTTTTTTCTGTCTGTGCTGCCCGTGAAGCTGCACATCAAACTTCTTTACCTTCATAGGTACAGGAAAAAGTCAATCGTTGCCCTTGAGGCAGAGCATGAGCCAACACAGGTGAATAGCAGAGCCTGGGACCTGAGTTCAGCACCTGGAACAAGCTCAGAATAGTGATCAGATTGCTACTTCCCTGGCTTTGCTTTGGTTAGTCTGCGTTTTGAAGACCATTAACGAGGTTTGTGCCTCCCCTGGTACCTAAGCTCAGCGCTTGTGCATGAAGCAATCCTTGCTGTGCTGTTGCAGGGGTCTGGTGCTGTGCTTGCGGGTGGTCTCCTTTCTCCTCTGATAATGGGCCAGACTGCTGTGGAAAGAGTGCCTGTGCTTTTGGTAGGTCTGTCAGCAAAGCAGAGCACTGCAGAGAGCTCTTGTGCTGCGCTGCTACTGTGGCACCAGGTAGGATCTTGCTCCATTAAGTTTCATTTATATCTGCTGGAAAATGCTAGGGAAAAAAGTGTTTGGCTTGCCAGTGAGTCTTATGGACACTCTCATTTGTCTCTTGAGATTCTCAGACTAAAGCCACCTACTTTTTCCTTTTCCTGTGTGTGTTCATATCTTGAATTAACTCAGTGTTTTAAGTAAAATAATCAGCTGGATAATGAAGCATGCAATTGTGTATGCTGGCAAGAAGTGAGAGAGCAAAAGGAGCAAATATGCAAGTGTGGCACCTTTATTATTTTAAGGCAGTAAATGTTTCCTGTTAAAATTGTCAGGCCTGATGAATCTAATTCCTATGCCATTTTATTGGGAAATTAGGAATTTAATGGGCAAAGGCTGTTTTCCAGAGTATTAAACAGCTTGGAGTAAAATGACAAATGAAAGACATTTAACTCACTACAGTTTTCAACAAAGTTCAGAAAAAGAAGAATGAAAATAATCAAACTCACCTTAAGCCTGTTAAATGCAGCCTTCAGGATCTGCGTTTCCCTCTCACTCTCAGGAACAACTCGTATGACTTTATCACTGCCAATAACAGAACATTGAATTGGCACTTTAAGGGTCCTCACAGCAGCACAATGCAGCAGTAAATAGGTTGAGATAGCTACCATACTTCTGCTCTATCTCAGCAGCAGCAAAATGCCAGCCGAACTGGAACTATGCTTCTAAACCTTCTCCCTGGATTATGCACTTCCATAGAAGTGATTTGCCCTTTACAGAGAAAAGGGTTAGCTCTCCCCTCCATTTCTTGTAATTACTTTTATTCATTGCTTCTAACAACCATTCAAGCAATCTTCAATACAGAAAGTCTGCCTCAAATCAAAACAATATTCTTCTTTCAGAAACATAAGATATGTTTTTGAGGGTAAGATTGGGAAAGACACATCACTTTTGTAGGTTTGAAAGGCTCTGAAGGTGGTGGTGGTCTCATGCCTTAAAGAGAGAGGACTTAGGAAGACAAGAGGCTTTCATATCAAGGACATACCCTTTGCTTTAACCATTAAAGCTTTCATAAAAATTTGTCACATAAATAGCTATTCATACATGCTTAGAAAGTTCTAGATAATAGCAGCTCATTTTATGCATTTTCTTTAGCAGATCTCAATGAACGTAAATTTGCTAACAGGCAAATAGGAAGTGAATAGCTCCATACAATAACTACCATTCATCTCATGGAGCTTGGGGAGGCTGGAGAACACAGAAAATACAGGGTATGATCATGTAGCTAAAAGAACATCAAGCCATACACAAGAGGTCTGAAATAAATTTGCATGGCCAATGCTAATCCTGGCATTTTCCTACCTTTTAAGGCTTTGACTTCAGACTTTTGATATTCAGTACTTCTCTTCCAAGAGCCAATGGAAGTCATGTGCATCTTTATTTATACAGTTCTGTCCCCTAGCCAGAATTCCCTTAACTTTTTTTTTTTTTTTTTGTAACTCCAATTTCCTCATTATTTGGGAATTTTTTGCTGTAGAATTTCCCTTGACATTGAGAAGAAGCTTGTCCCTAAAATATACTGTGAATTCTCTTACCTTCCTGATACTTCTGAGTCTGCTCAGAAGGTACTTGCCAAACCAGAAGCAACAATAGCGAGTGTGCCTTCACCTACCTCCCTGTCTTAGGAAGGCTCACAGGCTGCTTCCATTTCTCAGGAAGCAGGCACCAGATCTTTCCTTTGGTGTACTGTGGCTGAAGACCTTGTAGGACCCTTTTTGTTGCAAGAATTCTTAAGTCATTTACAGGTAAACATTAAGTATTGTCAGTAAGTGGTTCAGAAAAATGCACTGGTTCTTGGGTTCACTATTACTAAACACTGAATTCTGGAATGGCTTACTCTGGCCCTTTCTGGTAGTCCTTTTTATCCAATCACCGTAATTCTTTTGTCTTTTCTTTCTAATCACCATTTGCTCCCACTGGTTAGCTTCTGATCCTTCTTTCTGTCTGAGCTCTTCAGTTTTGATTCTCAACCCTGATGAGCTTTCCCTGCAGATGAGTCACAAGCCCTGAAACTCTTAAGTCTTGCAAAGACTTCATAGGCTTAAAGGTTTTTGCCCAGTTGGACTCCAGGATGTGTCTGCAATAATACTGATGTATCCGGAGAAGTGGACCTCGGTCCACTCTTCTTGGGTGCTGCTGACCTTAGTTGGCAAATTCTGTGCCTAAAAAGGAAGATTTCTGGAAGGATCCTTGTTATAATTTGGCAGCTCTAAAATTTTAGGGGAAATTACTGTGTTTCTGAGCCAAATTGAACCTCCTTTACAGGAACTTACTCAGAAAGGAGTAGGCCCCTTACAGCACGCAACTACTGTATCTGTTCAAGAAAAATAGATGCTCTTAATTTATAACACATACAACAATAATATTCTTTCCCATTACTCATTTCTCTACGGGTATTAAATTACTGTTAAGAAGGAAATTAGTAAAAAGAAGCAATGATTGCCCAGGACATGTGAAGGTGAAGTAACTAATAAAGATTCATTGGAAGTTTCTGGAAGGGTTGGGATAGCCCATGTATACAGAACAGATTTTAATGAAATAAGTAACTAAGCATGTGTTACGCGTTGGTAATGGAATTTGGAAGAAACTGATATCATTTAGGTATGGTCCTGAATTAATACATGTCACTCGAAACTGTCTTGGATTAGCTCAGCAAATCTGTCATTTCTCATGTGATGAAAGACCTGGCTTAAAGGGGAAAATATTGGTGCTGTGACAGATTGATCACTTGACACATCATTGGGAAATGCCTCAGGCTCTGGCTGGGCCTGATCCTAGAGAGCACAAAGAAAGCAGTTTATCATACCTGGTACTGTTAGTATTTTATGAAAAGATGGTTAAGCCAGTATGACGAGGCAGTTTCATTGTTTATTTATGAAAGCTGCAGGAAGACACTAGACTCTGGAAGGCTATCTGCTAACACCCATCTCTGTAGGCTAGCCAGCTGGTGGGTAACAGATTCAAGGCTCAAAAAAGCACAAATATCAGATCCCACTTTACTCCTGACATCCACCAATCAAAGAACATAGTTCCGGGGTTATTTTTTATAGCTTTACAGCTTCTAGCTACATTTCATGCTAAAAAATCAAATGATTACATTAAGCGCTACCCAATGAATTTAAGGTAGAGATCTAACAGCCTACCCAGTATTTAAGTCAGTACCAAAATCTACCAGGTCAAGTCCCAGTACCTGGACTAATGTGGCCAACAAACAGCAGCTGCACCACAAACATTCAGAACCATCCCTGGTGAGGTCTCCTACCCTCACTCATGTCTAGCTGTTGAGGAGAAAGGAGCAAGTAATAGTGTATACATTTAGGAAAGGTTGTCTCATATCGTCTTGCCTGCAGACCCATATCAGCACTCTGCTGTTTCATGCTGTCTCTAAACTTTTTGTTAAAGTCTATTTTTAAAAATTCTATACAAATAGCAAGACGGGATATATTTTCTACCACTGCTGGGGACTATGCATTATTGGTTTATTTCTTTGGCTCTTTTCATTTACTTCATAGTTTTGCTTATCTATGAACAGAGCAGATGGATTCAATGAAACCATTTCAGAGCACATACACAACTATACTGATGGAATTAGTAGTTCTCTCACATGAAGCTTTCCTGATAAAGTCACATGACAAATTGTGTTTATGTAAATTCTTCATTTCCATCACGAAAATCCTTCTTATTGTTTTATTTTCCTGATTAATGTGAACCTTCATCAGCTCTCTCATTTCCCATGGAATTCAATAAAAGTATGTTTACAAAGGCTTTACAAATATTTTAAACACAGTTTGAGGAACGACATGTTATAAATCAAATACCTATAGAAAAAAACTAAAAGAAAATAAATCCCTACTTACAAGCATCTCTTTCCTCTACTGCTAGTCGTAGAAGAAATATTATAGTTCTTGAGAACAAATTGCTTTAGCTGCTGCACTTAACTGATTCATTGGGTCTTGGGAGCAGATCTACACAGAAAGATGTATCTGAGAAGCTACACCATGAAAGCCTCTAGTCAACTCCCAATATGCCATCAACTATCATGAGTGATGAATGAGAATTGCTTCATCTCTTTTTTCTGCTAAATTCTTCTGCTAGTCAAAATTTTACAAAATATTCAAACTTTTCTTTATCTGTTATTTAATGGGATAGAGACTTTCAACCAGGGATTCAGTACTGTTACAAAAATCACTTTAATAAGGTTGGGGTCCTTCCTGGGACCTGATAGGAATATCTGGAAAGAGAACTTAATGAATCTTCCCAAACCCTCCTGGATAGTTTTCTTTATTGGAGCAGATGCTGATCCAAACAGAAGAGAGCACCATTTATATTTTCTATATAGCATTAAGTATAGTTTCTGCCTTTTAGATATTAAGGTAGGAAAACTGACATTTTTCCTGGTATAAAGAAGAGCTAGCTTATCTATAATTTTGAATGAAAATGATTTTGCTTGGGTAATGTAGGCAGAAATGCCGAGGAGGCAAAAAATTTTATTGCATGATATTTATCAATATAGAATAGATGATTTCTCTGAAAATTGAATTTGTATGCAGGTTTCCTGCTAACTCTCAGGCATGTCCATTTGAGTTTGATTTATTTATTTATTTGGGGGGGGGGGGCAGTTGGTGTACAAAAAGGGTTTCTTACTCTACCCAAGTAAGTAACCCAACTTTACCTGTGGGACTAAACAAGCACAATACTACTACCACTCTTCCCTTAAGCAGCTTCATTCCAGAGACACATGGTCTAGAAAGGTGAATGTCTTCAGTTTAAGTTCCAACCAGGAACAATGCTTTTTCAAGCAAAGTTGGCCTCCAATGACTTGCGAACTCTGCATATAGGGCCATCAGTTCAAATACAGAAAGTGGGAATCAGTTGCTTCATTCTCAGAAAAAAAAAGTATGTGTATGGTAATGGATACCATCTTACATCACCAAATGTCATTCAGTCTTATGCAAATACAAGAGAGAAAGAAGATAGTTACTCAGGGCAGAAAATAAAATAAGTAGCAAGACAAACAAACTCTTAAGAAAAACAGATCAAAGTAAGAAATCAGATTACAGGGAGATATGTTACTAACTGTGCAGGATTAAGATATGCAAAAACTTGGGAGATGCCCATTTTGACCAAGGAAGAGGCTGCAGTAGTCTGCATAAATGAAACACTTTGTATACTCGTTTGAATTCACTGCTTGAGGCATGCATTATATAACATGTTTGCATGAAACAGATGATGATTGTTAGCTTGGATGTAATCTTTCCAATGACATATCAAGCACAGTTACTTTTTGAAAAAGCCCCATCTTTGGTCCAGTATCAGAGATTATTGAAATAAACTTTGGCTGTAACTAATATTTCTCTACGTATTTCTCCAGTGAGTTTCCCTGTGCTTTGTAAGGACGTTATGAGTAGACAGTGATCCTGTCAAGCCTGGCATGGGCCCTGTTATTATTGCAGTACCAGGATGCACCATCTGTCCGTCTGGGTGCTGTCCTGCCCAAAGAAGGAAAGCTTCCCCAACACCCCTTTTCATCCTGACTGCAGAGGTATGTTTGGCTTGTGTGGCATGGCTAGACAAATCTAGTTTACTGTCATGATTAGGTTATGGCAATTGAAATGGGGCTACCCAACAGGTGCCCTTGGACAGACCTGATTACATCAGCTGTGTCTGTTTTTATCCCTTTTCCCATCTCTTCACCCTCACTTCCACCATACTTGTACTTTGCTTTCTCTGTCTCCTCTCAAATAAACAACTCAGCCCTAATTACTTTTTCTCCATTGGTCCCAGATTTGCTGCATCTGTATGCAAATCTGGAATTTCTACATACTCTTAGCTTTATATGATATTACAGACATGGTTACCTTGTTGGGCTCCAAATGTACCCAATACTCCCTCTAGATTACCTGTGAAATTGAATCATTTCTCACAGAAAGAAAGAAATTGTTATTTTTATTTTCATGAGACGTGCACTTAACTTAAATTCACATATTTTCTTTATCTGAATCTCTATGGGATGCCCAGAAATCCTCCTAGATTTAGTACGTAGTTTCCTGTAATAACAAGGAACAAATCTTATGACCAACAGGTCTTTTGTAGTACTCTGTTTCTCTCCTTATTTTTAATGAATTCAATACAAAATAATTCCCAACTATAGAGAAGTAATGTCACAGAATGATAAAATAATTTTGATTGATGGGATAACCGAAAATCTAACCCTCTACTTAAAGCAGGGCTACCTTCAAAGCTCATGTTACTTGGGACACTGTCTGGTCAAATTGAGAATTTCCTCAAGGACAAGGATCCCACAGTGTCTCCAGGTGATGTTTTCATATTTGGTATCCCATTGTGTGTTACCCAAGTACCTAATCAGGATTTCCCATTTTGCAACCTGCACCTGCTGCCCATCATCCTTTTGCTGTGTGCCTCCAACGTGAGCCTGGCTCCATCTTCCCTACAATCTCCCATCAGGTAGTTGAAGACAGCAATAGGAGCCTTCTCTTTAGAGTCTCCAAATAGAAGAAAACTTTCTTTTAGTCTCTGTGGTGTATTGTATGTCTGCCCCCTCATCATCTTGGTGGCTCTCTGCTTACGCCTCTGCAACTCCAGAGGTGGCCTCAGAAGAGCCAAGAGCCACTCCCTTTAACCTGAGCAATGCTCTTGCTAATGAGCCCAGGCCATCATAAGCCTTGATCACTGCACAGGTGCACTGCTGATTTGTCCACCAGCACCCACAAATTATACCCTACACACCTGCTTTCTGATCAGCCCCCAGCCTGCACTGATGTGTGGGGTTATTACTCCCAGAAGTTAGACTTTGTTGAACTTCAAGAGATTTGGTGCTATTTGATGTGGTTTCATGTAATTCTTTGCAAAGCTTTGACCACTGTTACTTGGGGAAGGTGTTTACAACACAGTGCAGGATACATTGATGGCCTGGGAAAAAATAGTTTCTTGTCTGTCTTCGTGTGTTTGGGTTAAACACAACTGTACCACATTTGTAATTTGGCATCATGTTTGTCACAATCTCTTTGGGTGACAGGCTGGCAGACGCTGCAAATTTCCAAAGACCTCTGTGATGTGTCAATCTGCAACTTTCCCACTGGAATAGCAAGCTATTATTGCAACATTTTATCATAACCAAGTTCAAATACACAAAATCCACAAAAACAAACAAACAAACAAAAAAACCAGAGCTTGATTCAAATGTTTCACCTCTTAATGCAAATTATGCTGATATGCATTCCCAATAAAATATCTGCTCAAATAATAAATACTGCTGAGATTACCTAAGTGCCTGTAAGCACCTTTCAGATAACATTTCCCTCAGCAGGCAGAAAAATGGCATGAGGGAACAGATTCTCAAACTTCTGAAATTCTCACTTTCTTGACCATTGAGGAGGGATCTCTGCATAGCAAATACCCCTGAACAGCAAAACTGGAGACCTAAATAGGTAACAGATCATAAGAAATCCACCCAGATGGGATTTTCTAATCACTGTTGATTCTGTAAACTATTTTAAGAACAAATTATGCATTTGGAGTTCATAAAACTGTTCCATAGCATTATGGTTATGAATAAAAAAGCTACCTAAGATTTAGACTGGTAATTATTACTGAAATGAATGAGACTGCAGTGTGTGAACTGTTCAGATGGATTCACTGAGGAGGATAACACCAAGCTCAGAACCCAGCCACATGGACAAAATAACTGCACAGTTCTGCCAACTACAGCCAGGGCTTTTATGTTTTTAATTCCACTACAAACAATTCTAACGTGTATATTCCCTGATGGGCTTCCAACACAAAATGGTGATAGACAACTACAAAGCTCAGTAAAGGCAACAGTAGGGAAAAAATGCCAAGGACTCAAACTACAGAGACAGTGAGGCTTGTCACAAAAATTACCAACAAAATTTTCTTCATTTGAATGTGCAGATTCATAAAAATCTAAACCTTATCTTTTGAGAGAGCTGGAAAAAAAGTATGATGCTATACAGGGCTCCTGTTGAAATAGTTAACTCTTCCACAGAAACTGATTTTTTTTTTTTTCTATAGAGCTTCCAGCAGTTTTAGAAACCTGAGAAATAGATCACCCTTCCTTGGTCCTAGATCTGTAAAGAACAATGCATATATTTGCTTCCTACCTTGAAAAACAATTTAATTACTTTATTAACAAAATTAAAAATGTCTTAGGTGTGAGAGTTAAATATAAGAATTAAAAAGAGAACACAGTCTACTCTTGAGACAAACTTGCAGTGTTGTGATATTTAAAATTCCACCTTGCTAAAATCCTACTCTTTCCTAGGGACACGTTACTTGACTTTTCAACTTTTCCAGATACACAGTCCTTCAGATGGACTGTGTGCCTGATAACAGTGTCTCTTTGTACCAACATACAAACGTTAGAAAGATCCATAGCATAAAAAAAGCAACCAGGGGAGTTTGAACTCCGAAAAAGACTCTATCTCCTAATCAGCTCCATTAAGAGAATGTGCTAAGCAGTCCCCACATTTTTTTTCCTAGTCTTTGCAGAAAACAGATCACTCTCTCCCCCCAGCTGACGGCACGCTGCCCTGTGGAGCTGTCGGGGAAGGCTTCCCGCAGCTCTCCCTGGAGCCTTCTGGCCTCCTCTCAGACTGTGCATTTCCAGGCGGAGTGGCATCTGGAGAGCAACATGACATTTTGCCCTCCTGTCAACTTATTAATAGATGCTACAGTTGACAGATTCTTATTCTAGTTTAAATACCAGTATAAGACTAAACTCCTGGGCCATTGCAGCCAGCCCTTGGCTGTTGCAGACATCCAGGTTGGTTTGACCAAGTGCTGCTGTAGAAGGACAGTGCTCTTCTGCTTCTTCTACAGGGAACGTGTTGGACAACCTCTCTTTGATGGTTAGAAACCTTCTAATTTCCAGCTAAAATGGCCAGTTTATACTATTTAATTCCTGTACTAAAGCTTTATTCAGATTAAACATTTTTTTCCTCTTCTGCTATTTGATTCTCAGCATTTGAAGACAGCAAACATTTTTCTTCTCAGATTTTGTTTTGCTGGACTAGCTAGAGCGGTGTCTTCGAGGCAAAGGCCCCACATGTCTTTAGATACCCTAGTAGCTCTGTATTGGTTTTATGTAGCAAGGTTTTGGTAGCTGGGGGTTGCAGGGGTGGCCTCTGTGAGAAGAGTCCAGAAGGTGCCCCATGTTAGATAAGGGCCAGTTTCAGCCAGCTCCAAACAGACCTGCCACTGGCCAGAGCCAAGCCAGTATGTGGTGTTGTCTGTGCCTCTGTGACAGCAGATTTAAGAAAACAAACAAACAAACAAACAAAACCCCTAAAAGTGCTGCGCAACAGCAACCGGGAGACCTAGCAGTGAGAACCTGCCCTGCAGCCCCCCAGGTGAGTGCAGCAGGAGGGCAGGAGGTGCTCCAGGCAGGCAGCAGCAGTTCCCCTGCGGCCTGTGGAGAGGCCCCTGGTGGAGCAGGCTGTCCCCCTGCAGCCCACGGGTCCCACACGGAGCAGATCTCCACGCTGCAGCCCGTGGAGGAGCCCCCGGTGGAGCAGGTGGATGTGGCCTGGAGGAGGCTGCGGCCCATGGAGAGCCCCCGCAGGAGCAGGCCCCGGGCCGGAGCTGCAGCCCGTGGAGAGGAGCCCACGCAGGAGCAGGGGGTCTGGGGGGAGCTGCCGCCCGTGGGGGACCCGTGCTGGAGCAGTTTGCTCCTGGGGGATGGATGTCATGGTACGGAGCCGTGTGGGAGCAGTTGTTGAAGAGCTGCTGCCTGTGGGCAGCCCCCGCAGGCTCAGTTCGGGAAGGACGGCATCCCGTGGGAGGGACCCCACGGGGAGCAGGGGCAGAGAGGGACCGTGAAGGGGCTGCGGAGACGAAGCGTCAGGGACTGACCGCAGCCCCCATTCCCTGCTACCCTGTGCCCCTCGGGGGGAGGAGGTGAAGAGGGTGGATGGGGGGAAGGTGGTATTGTTTTTTTTTTTTCTTTTTTTTTTTTTTTTTGAATAAATAACTTGAGAAAATAATTTGGGTGTAAAAAAAAACTCTTTCTGTATTTTTGTGGATAGTGATAACTCAAGGCACAGAGAATGAAAAATAAAAGCATTATGAAACTCCTGTTGGTGAATGGGACAAAACCTGGAAGTATTCGCTTATTCCTGATTGACAATCTTTTGAGTTCAATTTAAGACCTTGATCCTGCAAGCTGCCATGAATGTGTAAAGGCTTTCAGAGTTAGGAGAAGGAGGTCTGCATGTACTCATCACAGTACTTGGCACAGAAACACAAGTAGCTGGTAAGAGTGTGAGTTTGTAAGTGTATAAAAAAGAGATCAGAGGAATTGTCTCATACATATTTTAAAGAGTAAATGTCAAGATGGTGAGCTTAGTTTAAATTTAAAACTTATCATTAGTGTTTTCTATGTATTTATTCATTTATGCAAGTTGCAGCAAGATGGATGAAAATATTTATGGAGTGAAAAAAAATGTTATGGAGTGAAATATTGTTGCATTGAGATGTCTGTAGCATATTAAGTTTTCCCAAACTACTCTATCATGCCTTACTGCCTAATTTTCTTCCATAGAGTGACTTTGTTTTTTAATTCATGCAAAGCACACATTTAATGTCACTGTACAGATAAAGTGCAAACAGGACATGCATCTCCACAAATTTGCAGGAAGACAGGATCCATAAATTTCAAAGCTGGGGAATATAACAAATTTACTGATGAAAAGCCTGGGTCTGTTTCTCTTTTTGCTTCTGTTACTGCAGTAGGCTGCTGTAATTCCTTTGATTTCAAGGGACTTACCTCTTTATTCTTGCTGGGCCAAACAAAAAAAAGGAGTAAACTTTTTTTCCAGGACAGGACAATCAGTTATTCCTCTGTGTCAGAAAAGGGTAATAGAGACTTGGATGCTGAATTGTTCATTAACTCAGTATGCTATTTTGAATAAGAAATTGTAAATCTTCAGGAACTATGCCCAAGAGCAATTACACATGATGTTAACTGCTAAATCCTAAAACAGCAGATGACTGAGAGTCTCACAGGGAGCCCTGTTACCATCCCCACAGGGACATGAGTCCTGTTGTTGGAGGGACGTGATGAGGCTGAGCTGAGATGGCAAAACTCTGTGCCCAAGTGGAGCATCTCTGACGAAGGGGAAGGGGAGAGTCTCTCAGGAAGGGCGGTTTGCACACCCAGATTGGGATGAATCAGTATTTGTGAAAGGGTTCAAAGCGTGCATTGCCAGTGGGAGCCTGTATGTGCACCAAAACAACCTAGATTGTTGGGGATCACAAATCTCACCAAATTCGCTTTTCTTTTAGTGTCATCAGTGGTATAAAATATTTTGGAAATACTTGGAAACTCCTTTTGATGTTTAATTGTGTAATGGGATTCCTTTAAATAACATTCAAAAAATATATTTTAAAAGTAAATATAAAAATGTTTAATTACATGTTCAAAGAACGTGAAAACCAAATGTGTGAGGTGGGAGGTGAAAGAAGTAATTTGCATGAAAAATTTTGGTTGTACTCAACCATGTCACAAAAATTTAGAGCTTTAAATAATTAGACACTGGAAAGTGTGGCAACTATGTGTGCTTCAGTTTATTTACTGAACCAGCTTGCATTGACTGAAATCATTCCAATTACCTGTGTCATTTGTGGTAGCAAATTTAGTATGCCTGTGTCTGCAGTAGGAAGTTATTTTACTAGTTATAACATATTTCTAATGTTCAGATTTTCATAATTTTCAGATAAAGCTCTGATATTTTTATTATTATTTTTGTTACTGGTAGAGTTCAGAACCATATTTTGGAGTTAGATGTAGCTTGAGAAACCTCTTGACTCATGGCATTTCCTCTTCTGTGGATGGACCATTTTTGCGTGCTGATGTATTTACAGGCAATGTTCAGAAACCCTCCATGGTGGGACATTCTTAGCACACAAACCAGAAAACGCTTATCCAGCTGCTGCACACAGCTTTATGGATGCATATAGTCTTTTTCATTTTGGATATATTTAAGCTAGTTTCAGGCCCTGTAAGTTATTGCCTGAGCCTTTTATTTGTTTGGAAATACAGTTTTTAGACTCTTCTGTACTTTTTACATTTGTTTCTCGTACCACAGGATTTAGATGAAAAGCTGCACAATGGGAGGCACTGGCCCCTCTGCAGAGACGATGCTGCCACCCCATCAGGATGCTGCCCTCCTCACCCACTGCTCATGTGCCTACAGCTGCTTAGATGGCTGCTTACAGCACTTGTATCAATATTTTGTAAAAGACACCAAAAAGGTAGATAAGAATAAAGATCAAAAATATGTGTTATTATTTCAGTGGGACCAAATCTAGGACCTGCATGTAAATATATGTGCCACATTACATGTTAGTTAATTGTATACCCAATTGCTTGTAGGACCTGAACATCAGGAGGTATTTGTTAACATCACAGCAGTAAAAAACTCAACCAGTTACAGTTAAAATGTGTTCAGTTGAGGTCAGCTGTATTTAGAAGCTGGGATCTGGAAGCCAATCGGGCTTCTTTTGCTGGGCATGGGGATCCCTTCATAAAGGCCATGAAAGCCTCCCAATGTCTTTGCACTTGTCTGTCCCATCAGGATACTACATGTTATCATTCTCATGCATTTTTATGTCATGAATTTAAGTTCCATCCTCGCACAAAGATTCTCAGGGCAGACTACCCATGCAACTTTGCAATGACCAGTGTTTGGACTGGCCATTTACTTGTTAAAATGGGCCATAGATTTTGTTGCTTCATTCAACTGTATCCAGTGCATTTTGGTTTACAGCATCAAAAGTGAAAACTTAAAAAAAAAAACAACCAGACCTGATGAGCAGGGGGGGAAGAATTACAGAGGAGGGGCTTCCTGGCCAGGATTCCCAGAAAATGAAAGGAGAACCCAGAGAGTTCTGCTGATGATGTGACTGCAGCTTCTTCTTTAAGAAGCATTTCTTTAAGAAGTATTTAGTGTTTTCTTATGAAAGGCCTTGTGTAGGCATACAAGACAGTCTTAAGTCCTAACGACTTTGTAATACATACATCACAGATCTTGCACATGCTTAATTATGTGCCTTGATAAAGATTTCAGGATGCTAAATTTAAATGTGTTTATAGTGGTTTGCAAGTTTGCAGTCTCACTTAACAGCAGAGAACGAATGGAAAGGAAGAGTATAACACAGCCACACATACAAACAAGATAGCTATGCATAATTTGATGGGTCCAAATCTTTGAACTTAGTCTTGATACGCATATATGCAATCTGGCTCTCCTTTGATCTAGATTTTCCAAAACTATTTTTTTTCTTCTTCTTTTTTTTCTTTCATTCTTTTGGTTTTTTTTTTCATATAGCACAAACCAGTCCTATCTTACACAAGACTGACCTGCTACGCTATCACTGAAAAATGCAAATGATAGCACTGAACAACAATAACAGAAAAGGCACACCAAATGCACAAGACTATTCAAAAAGCAAAGTCAAATTGAAGGCTTAGGGAGGGAAATAAATATTTTAGTGGAAATGAAATTATTTATTCTCTAAAGACAGTTTCTGTTAGGCAGCTGCACCAGCCATTAAAGCAATTATATTTTGCCATCTTAGTAAGCTGCTTGAGAAATCATTTTTCTCCACTAGATTAATGCTGTGTCAGTTCTCTACAAAATCACTTTTGACTTAAGGGAGTGCTGTAGATATATGGTGCATAATTATGGAGGTAAACCTTGGAATTTACTTCTTTATTGTATTAATAGTTGCTTGGGTTGGATAATTCGGAATCCTGCAGAAATTTCTGTGCCTCTTAGTTTGCTGAAATCCTGATCTTAAATGATGCCACAATAAGATTTCCCTAAGCAAAAAAAGATGACTGGTTGTGTTTAAGATAATAATGCTTAGCTTAACTGTACCTATGTAGCCTTTTGTAATTTCAGTCCAACTGAAAATTAGGTCAATTCTGCAGGGCTTCCCTGAGTGGTATTTCAAAACTCACATAAATTCTAGCAGTGCTGTGAATAGACAGAATAATTTTATTATATTGTGATAACCTAAAGATATATGGAGATGGCATTTGCATGTATCTAACAAAATGTTGCCCCTTTCTACCAGCATGACTTCGTGAATAGACCAGCCCCAAAAATGAGTTCTCAGTTGTTGTGTATTTTGTAAAAGATTAATATTAGGCAGGTATCTCTGCGTAGCACCTTCTGAATACCTGTCCTTGCAACAGGCCCAGGTCCATGCCATACCACGCTAAGCCACCCTACCCTATATAGTCCATAATGAGAAATAGTCATCTCAAGACTATTCAAACTAGTAAAGATATGAATAGTGCTCTGGAAGTCCAATTTCCATTACCTACACAATGAAAGAAATGTTTGCAGAAGAACTGATACAGTATAGAGCACAACCTAGTTAAGCTATTCTCTTCCTCTCGCAGCTTTGCCTTAGGGCTGTTTAATTGCCTTTTTTTGTCCCTTTAAGGAAACCAAACACCCTGTCTTATGACTCCAGGGATGTGATTGCTCTGGGTATTTTATTCTGAGCTCTTCACACTAACCTAACTACTCTGCACATTCTAATACATTTTCTTGAATCAGTTGACAATGGTTTTTATTCCTATTCCTCATTAGCACAAGAAAAGTGTATATTTTAAAAATATGGATTAATAAATAAGGATTAATGGGCAATTGTCAGGTCTTGGTGAGGTTATTTACCAAACCAAGGTGAGGTTAAATAGCAATAAATGCAAAGAATAGGTGCACCACAGAATAAATGCAATCCATATATTATAGCTGTGTTGTAAGGCTGATATTTAACTTGGCAATTTGTGTTTGTGACTGTAAGGAGAAAGATTTATATTGCATATTTAAAAAATAAATTGTTTCAGAAAATATCTTACAAAAACTTGGGACCAGCTTTTTTTTTTTTTTTTTTGGTGCTAATGTACATTGTTGTATTTAAGTCACTGGAGTTATACTGTCTTGCATAAACTCAGAATCTGGTTTTGAGTTTTCATGTCTGCTGACATCTGTGATGTGCAGATATTAGTGCAGAATGTTCACTGCAGGATGTTTATTGCCTTGCAATTCCTAAGTCCATTATTGGTACTCATTTAAAATATATCTACCTTGCATGGGCAAATAAATCTTTCTGGACTATAGCCCTCACAGCAACATTTTCAGTTCTGATAGCTTTTTTTTTTTTTTTCCCTGTTAAATAAATCCTGATTGTAGGGTGTGTTAAATGTAATACATGATTACACGATGAAGCTGGAACACAGAGGTTGTCCCATGATACCAGAAGGATCACTGAGCACACTGTTTCCAGAAACTTTCCCATCCTGCATGAAGTAAAAATGAAAACTTGTCTTTTTAAAACCCAATAGAAAGACCCAGTAAGCCAGAATAGCAGAGAAAAATCAGGTGGCATTCAGGTGCCTGGTCTTATCATAGTGGAAGGATTCAAACCTGAGTTTACCACATCACAGGAGTGTCCTCAGTGTGTTTTAAGTGTGTTTTTTTTTTCCTTTTTTTTTTTTTGAATTTTAGTTTGAAAGCCCCTTCTGAAAAGGGCTCTGGGACTGGGAGCCATCACTACTTACGCAGTCTGCAAGAAATAAGGAATAACATTCTCCTGACTTCTCATAAAAGAAGCTGTGGCAAAATTAGGGAACAATGGCAGGGTATACTATGAATGTTGGGCTAATGCAAACCACTTTGTACCTTGTTCCTAACAGATCCACATAGTTGTGCTTAACATGGCAATTACGTCTTTTATAGGGTCTGTTAATACAGGCATAAACTGCTTGTAGTGAATGTTGCAGTAAAGCTGTTCAGATCTGCCCATTTGCCAGAGTAAAAAAGAAAAGCCTTCTTTTAGACCTCATCATTGCTCACATTTACTTCACCTAGCACACTTACATTTTGATTTTGTGAAAATGGTAAAAAGTCTACATAGTGTTTTCTAAATCCTTTTCTGGTAAGCTCAAAGCTTTACAAGCTGTACAGGAAAATAAATTACAGAAGGGTGTTAGATCATCTGCTTTTTATTATCTTTTTACAGAAACAGCAAAGATGATCTTATTAAATCTTACTAATATTGTAAATAGCACCGATATCAGTATTGATATTAAAATTAATGATTATTAATTTTTAAAAATAATTTTATAGTAGATTTCTAAGTTTTTTAACACCACTCAGATGGGTGACAGTGCACAGTGAAAGTAAATAATGCAAGGAGGCAGCAAATTAAACATTCACAGCAGTGTGATATCAAGTAGAGGCTAAGGCATCTTCAGAATAACAATAAGGAACTGCTGAAAAATGTGAAAGGAAAAAGACAAAAGTGGTGAAAAATGTTTTTGTTTTTGCAAATAGAAAGCTCTGAGCTAGCATTTTAGCTTGAAGAGTACAGACTTGAACATTAAGAAACACATAGTGAATGACTGAATGTACAAATAAGTATTAAATGAATGACTACCATGTTATGGATCTACTAAAATGGTTCAGCTTTGCTCTGCGATGGGCAGCCTTAGATATCTGCAGCAGCCCCAGAAATCCACATTACTCCTACTTACCCTGACTAGTTTGTGCCACCAGCAACTGTTTCAGTCATGGTGCCTACAGCAGGAAATTTCCTGAAAATCTTGAGCACTTTAATTTCCTCAAATACCTCTTTATGTGCTTCAGTAAGGCATATACAATATAAAATACACAGAATCCCAGAGTGGTGGAGGATGGCAGGGACTTTGGAGGCCATCTGGTCCAACGCCATGCTCAAGCAGGGCCACCCAGAGCAGGTTGCCCAGGACCATGTCCGCGCTTCAAGATTCTCTGAATGTTACTCTGGGTCAAAAGGTGTTTATTTTTATCTAAACATCGCAGAGCTCTGTATTTGGGACCATTCTTCTAGCCCAGACCTAGCAGGACGTATCTGCAGCACCAGCAGCCAGCCAGCCACTCTGTCCTGCAGCTTCAGCTGCACCAGGAACGGTGCTGAGATGCTGAAGCACTTTGAATTGCCATCACAGAATTTGTTTGCTTGCTTTCTTTCTCAGTAAACCATAAAACTGAAGTAATGTGGAAAATAATGTGTGGTGTGTAATGAGAGGTTTTCCCCCCTCAGCCCTCAAGCAAGAAGCTGTGAACAGTTGTGCTCAGTTTACTACATGGGAGGCTGCCAGCCCCAGACAAATTTGTATCTTCTCTTAAATCTTCAGCCCAGCTTCAGTCACTCTCTGGGGCTGCTGGAACATGCCTGATATTTCTTAAACCCGCTCATGGTAATTTGACTCAATTTTTTGTAACTTCCGAAGCAAAAGCTAGATGTCAACCAGTTTTATTATAGGAGAATTTTCATTTCTTGTTACCGATCCTTCGGTTTCCATAAAGGAAGGACACAAACACGCCTTTTGTAAATGAATTCAGGGAAAAAACTAATACTGGAAGTTCATGCTTTGATATTTTTGTGTTGGGTGCGGTGTATATATAGCTGCCATATATTGGGCTGATTCTTGCCTTGTGCCCTTATTTGCGGTGACACCTCACTGCCCCACCAGCAGGACCCAGTGAGGACTGCCGGGTGAACACCACGGTGTGGTTACAGCCCTGGACCTGGAGGGACAGCTTGGATCCCCCCAGCCATCATTTTCCCTGCCACCATGGGCCATGGCCAGTGGGGTGTTTCTCCAAAGCCCCCTCAGAAGGGTCGCTCAGGTACATGCAGGTAAATATCTTGCTTCCCCAGTGTCTTCTTTTTAACTGAAGGACAAACATCGTTCACTTCATATTATTCACTTCAGTCCTCAGCTAACGAAAGAAATTGTATGAAAGATCCTGAACTACTTCATTATTTAGTCAGCCAGTTCATTTCAAATCTCCGAGGACAGTGACTTAAGGTGATCTGGTTAATTACCAAGACCACATCCTTCAGCACACGAGTCCCAACAAAGAAATGGTCAAGGGCGGTGTTTTTGGTTATCTGAGTTTGCTTCCACAGTTGTCATGTCTGGGCTACAAAGCAAAGAAAGGGAAAAAAATTGCTAGTTTAAATGCATTGCTGATACAGAGCGGGCACTTTGGTTGTGTTGCTTTAAGGCAGTGACTTCACTTTTAGGCAATAAAATCTGATTACAATGGGAAAGTATTCTTCTGAAACAGGAGAGCCAGCGGCTGAGTAAGGCTTTTAGAAAATGTACAAAGAAAGAAATCGTGGATCACTCTGGACAGAAGCTATTACCCATTATACCCACAAATTACCAAAAAAAACCCAACAACCAAAACCAAAAACTAATCACAAATACAGCAATTTCGTATATTCCTCCAGGACATTTCAGAGATTTCAATCTCTCTATCAATGATAAACAGTGGAGATTAGGAAGAAATCTTCACCGTAGGCATACAATTTAGCAGCCACCGTGCTTCAAATGCCTTATTCTTTAGTCATTTGCACTGGGAGAGGGACAGAAGCTATATAAAGCTTTTAATTCAGATGAGAACTGCACTTCTGAAGTGAACCTGAGTGTTCCTACTTAGCAAGACATGGGTCCCACTGCAAAGCAGCCTCAGGGTGCAGGTCACACTGTGGACCAGTCTGAGGGGTGCATGAACTGGACTGAACACGAGCTGAGAGACACGCTTGGAGTGCATGCAGTGTGCCCCAACCATATGGGGTCAGATCAGCCAGTCCAGAGCAAAACCCTGCCAAATTCACACCATGCGAGTGACTGGTCCTCAGCGCCAGCCAATCCACTCCCATCATACGTATACAGAGCACTGCTTTCTAATACAGACATAACCTAAAAGGGTGGTTATTTTGACCCAATATGCCAAAATTTATAAGAGGTTGGTTGCTCAGGTTTATCTTAACCAGAAGACATACTTCAACTTTACCAAATGCCCCCCGCACTTACTGGGGGACGTTTTTTCCTATAGAAGACCACTGTATTTGAGGGTATGGGAATGTATCCTATACCATTGCTAACAGAAATCTTTCCCTCAAACCCATGTCAATGGCGCGTTAGCTACAGGTCATCCAGTTTTCTGGTGAGCAAAGTTTCCTCTTCAGATTTTTGTCAAAACTGAGGTAAATCCTTATTTGCCAACAACTACTCAGCTAATTAATTTATTTCCATATATAATAAGAAGGAAGTAAATTTATTTAACTTCCAGAAGATACATATGCTTCTAATACCTATGCTGCTTCTTTTTTTTTTAGGGTCAGTGAAAACGTGGAAAACTCTTACAGAAATTTCTATTCTATTGAAGGCCAATTGAATCAAAAAAGCCAGAGAAACTTTTGTTTTTACCAGCTCTACTTGACAGATGTTTTCTGCCTACAGGGGCACTGTGTCACACAAGCGTTGAGATCTGAATGCTATCAAAGTCAGTACGTACTTAAATGTGTAAAAATAAGCTTTGTCAGTTCTACATTAGAATCTTATGTGAAATATTACAGTTTTAAGCAAGTGCCAATGAATCTGAAGCACTGTTCTTCAAAACTTCTCCATAAAATATTTTAATGATCTAGATATGTGTGAACAGAGCTTTCTAAAGGTCTTTTGCAAAATCATAAATTCTCTGTTCTTACAGATCTTAGAATCTCATGCCATTAGCCTCAATTTTAAAATTAAGTGCTGTAAAAGTTTTAACTACCGATTCTGATGCTTCTAGCTTCTTTCCTCTGTTCAGTATTCATGTTTAGCTATTTTTGTGTAATGCATAAATGTCAGCCTTAAATTAGAAAGTGCTTTGGCTGAGCCCAAAGTGATGGATTTTACGAAGTGATTTGATAGATTTTAGAGGCTCTTTATATGCTCCGAGGTTTGCATTTCACATTTATTCTGAAGGTCAATTGTCAGGAGAATGAACTGTGTAACAAAGAGGCTATCAGTTCAGCAGATAAAGCGAGCAGATGCCTAATTCCCTAGGTAGATGAATATTTGGGTGCTATTTGTCTGCAGGGAGCTTGTTAATCTGCTAGAGGTTGATAGAGTTTACAGCAGCAGTAAGTGCCATTACTGATGCTGCGTTATTACTCTTCTAAATGGCCATGCTATCACGTGGTCTTTTACCAGATAAATACAGTATCGTACAGAAAAGCACCAGATCCATGTCTGTTTTAAGGAGCAGAGCGGGGTGGTTGCTAGCTTGCCATTAGCCTCGGTGTCAGTTTGGATTCCTGATGCTGTAAGTCTCCTGACTTTCACACTTAATGAGCAACACTTAAAACTTGCCTTTGGGTATCCTCTAGAGAGCTGAGTAGCTGCTGATTTCCCTTGTCCCACCATTGTTTACAGTGAAAAGAAGGATAAATTCTGTTGCTGCAGAAGCCCTTTTATTCCCCTTCCCTTTTATACCAATGTTATAAATGAAACTATTTTAATGGTTTTCAAACCAGTTTAAAAGCACACTTAAGTAATATCATGGTACAATTTTTTTTTTTTTATATTGGATTAGGAAAGATTCAACACATGTGGCCCATCACTGGTCTAAGGCTTGTGGGCAGCAGTGATTTCTAAATGAACACTGAATTGGAAGAGAAGTGGGAGCATCATTATCACAAGAGCAGGGAGGGCACCGCAGAAATTGGAGTCAGGGAAGAGGCTGGGGACTGGGTTCAGCAGGAACAGAGGTGAAGAAGTAGAAAATGGAAATCTAGATATGAAGAGGTGGACAGACAAACAGACAGAGGGACTGGCATAAAATGGGAAGGTTTTACATCCTTACAGCCAGTGCAATTGGAGGAGAAGGTCTACCTATAAATGTTAGAAGGCATTTGTAAAAAATGACACTTGACTGTCACTCAGCATAACAGACTGGCGTTTAATCATTTTCTGGAGGGCAGGAGAAGTCAGTGACACTTGTGATAAATGGCACACAAGGCCAGAGAGGTGTGCTGACTGCAATCTTCTGTCCTGCTGCTTCTCTGCTTTCTTAAGTCAGTGCTGACTTCAGGTATTCAAGCAGTTTCTGCAGATTAAGAGTTTTTTGTTTTTTTTTTTAAAAAAATGAGTAAAGGAAAATTAAAGTCTTAGGGTTTCTATTTATCTGGTTTAGAGCATATAGGCTCACAACGGAGACCCATTTTCCTTGACATTTCAGATCACTAGATATTATTTTGGTTGTATCAACTAAGAAGAAGAGAAAATAAAATAACAAAAAAAAGCACAGATAATTCTGAAGATTGCTTGAACATCACTATGAATATAATGGCTCCAGATCCAGAAGGCCTTTCAATACAATGGCTCTTGACCATTCAGCAGGACATGTACTGCTGCAGTATACACAACTGAAGCGTCAGAGGTAGGCAAGAGAACTAGGATGCTGAAATTAATACACAAAAGGGATGGATTAAGAATGAACTATCTCCCTTATTTCCTAGCTCACTTCATTTGGTAAGCAGCAATGTTCCTTCTATGCAATTTTATTTATTTTTATTAGGGTTTAATGTCAAATTAGAATTATTTTTCTCCCTAAAAACAACTTCCATCTACTTCTACAAGCAGTAAGGGGCTTCTCTGCAGAATAACTTAATCCAAGAGATAGATACACAAATAGGGCTATTTACAATCTGTACTTCAGATGACACGTGCAGTTTGGTCCTAGGCCTCCTTTTCATCACTGACAAACACATTCCCTCCAGCTGACTTCCTCCATATATAAAATTCTCATATAATAAAATTCTCATAATCAAGCCGGACACCAAGCTAGAAACAATTATTCAAGCTGAGCTTCAGACTCTTTTTAGTCAAGTAAGTGACTGAGAAGTTTCTGACCAGCTGATGGATGTATTAATGGTTTTGTACAGACGGGAAAACAAACTACTTTTTCTGAATGTCTGCATGTGTTGAACTTTGGATGATGCCCAGGAATATATAGGGTCATAATTCTTGTAATACTGTATATTTGTACCAGTCCTTAGAAAACCAATGAGAAATGCATATTCAGAGGCTTAGAAGAGCAGTCCTCTAAGCCCTAAATATTAGGGCTGATGGTGAAGTTTTACTGGTTTGGAGGTCCTCTCGAGAGAGAAGGGAGGGGAATAAACCTAAACATTAAATGTTAAAGCTACCACAACCAGGAACACATGGCAGTCCAGACAGCCCATTGCCAGTTAAAGCATGTGGTAAATTCAAAGGCCTAATTTAAAGCTGGCAATACAAATGTCTGTGTAGGCTGCCAAAGAACCAGATGTCTCATGCCTGGAAGAGGCTCTTTACTGACTCTGCTTATGGGTCCTGTAATTGATATCCCAAAAGGGCAGCATAAAACATTCATAATCTAATGAGAGGTACTGTGGTCACTGGCATATCTAAGAGCTCTTTTTTTTCTTTTCTTTTTAACAAAAAGTTTTAAATTTTTCTTACCAACTTAAAATATGAAAAATAATCCTTTAAATACCTCATCTTACTACTTTAAATAGTGCTTTGAACTTCTGTGGGCTCAGAATCTGTTACCAATATAACTTAATTTATGGAGAAATGTTTGTAAGATGGAGTATGGAGATTTTTGTTTAATTTGATAAAGTCAGTTTATGGCTAGATAATATAAATATTTGTGTAGAGTTGTGGAGTGAGGTTGGAGAATGAATTGCAGTTTCCTTCACTTCAGAGAAAATCATAATTTTTGGAAAAAACAGCTTGCTTACTACCAACTGCACAAAACCCGAACTTGCTGAGTAACTCAGACTTATTCAGGATTCTTAGTCAATATCTGAATTTTCCCCCAGCAATCCAACAGGTAAATCAAAAATCAAAAAATAGGGTAGCAGTGTTATTCATTTCGTCTAAAGCAACAACAATGTTATATGCCTGAAGAAAAGGTTAACTGGAAAAAAAACCTCTATTTGAGCATTTGAATTAATGCACTAGGGTTTGGGAGCCCTTTATGTCACCAAGAAAAGAAATGTAATCTACTTTTCATTAGCTCTGATAAACAAAATCTCCAGAGTTTCTATTACATGGCAAGGTTTTGTTTCCACCCAGGTAAAACAGGGCTTAATGCTCTGAACTGCAGTTTGTGAAAATCTCACCTATTTGACAGGTAATCACTTTTTCGTCAAATTAAGGAGCGTTCATTTTTGGCTGGATCCTGATTTCTTTCCTATAACTTCATCAAAATTGCTCTGCGATACCTTGGCTGCCCTCCCAAAATTGTAACTAGCAAAAGAGTGATTCTGTTTTTTTAGAGTTCAAGATGTGGTTACAAGTGAGTTGTGGCTTGGAATGTTCACGCCAAATGTGAGGTGATAAAAATTTGGCTCTTCTCTCTGGAGAAGTCACAGAACATAGTGACGAGGCTACTTGGAAGGCTCAGCCCACTGACAAAGCATAGCAAATCCCATTAAGCTGTCAAGTGCAATTCTTGGTGCCGGAGCCCTGTGGTGTCTGCGGTAGCAATCAGATGTTAAATGCACTGCTACAACAACATTCAACCAATTTCCTGAGATGTGCCTTTACATTTGGTTATCACTTGATTGTTGAAGAACATTTGCTGCCCCGATTATTTGTTAAACATCCGTCTTGCATCTAGTTTGCCCAAACCGAAATACCCCCAAATGCAGAGATCTTGAAGTGTCAAGTCTTGCACTGCTACTGAAATACCAAACTCTCCATTTGAGATTTTGTCATTCATTCTGTTTAGGCAATTCTCTTCTGTGCTCCTGTAAAAAAATATTCCATGCTGCAAAAGTTAAATTTATGAAACATGGTGCAAACATGTTCTGCAGGCAGACAGTAAATGCCTAGGGCATTTTACAATTGTCCTGGGAATATGGATTCTAAATCATCTCAGATTTATTACTGTAATTTTCATCAGATACCTGATACAGTAAATGTCTCTAAAGATTTTATAGTTTTTATCTAGTAAAGACAGATTGTTTAGTCTACCTTACTGAATGACATCATGCTATTCATACTTTCTGTATGAAAGACAGTTACCTTTGTGTATATTGCTTTGACTTAACAGGTTTGGAGGTATAATTGATGCCTTCTCAATTTCAGAAATGTTTCTGCGTGTATTTATGTGAATGTATAAAAAAAAACCCACATAATTTTAATGAAAAAAGACATTGCTATCAACTTCATTCAGGATGTGAGTTACCTTGGACTGAAATGAACAGACTAGATAAGGTCTTGTAAAGCTATTAGTTATGACTTCTTGTTTACTTGCATCTTGATTGATCATAATTTTAAACTCTTAGAAACCTACTAAAAACGAACAAATAAAACAAAAAATGCAAAGAGATACAGGAGAATAGGATACTCAGTTCAGATGGTGTCAGCAGAGTCTTGCACCCAGGTACTACTTCTCTGCCTTGCTCATAGCAACTCAATATGTCAAGAAGCAGAGTTTTGTCTGCTAATACTTGATGGAAACTATCAGTTTATTTCATAAATTCAATTAAAGTTCTTTCTTGCTATTATATTTCACAATAAATAAATAAATGAAATGGTAAAGAAAGCTGCTAGCTCCTTAAACAAACCATCCCCATACTTAGAAGCAATTTTGTAAATTTTTTGCCTTCTGTCCAGCTGAAAACAAGTCCCTAAATTGAAAGCATTCATAATAATAAGTTTGTTAAGCTTATTTGCACCAGTATAACACTGTTATTTATCATTCTGTCTAGATCCACTGTCCAAAAGAGCTGTGTTAGAGCTGAAACTACTACTACTTGATTATACAGGAAACACAAAGCAACTAAGACCTGGAGTTACCTGCTGATCCAGCATGTGGTAAAATGCCATTCCCTACTGAAAACTGTTCTGCAGGCTGTTTGCAGCAAGATACGAGGACAATGAAGTAAGCAAGGGAGAGGTGTGAACAAAGAGACAGGTAGGAGGAAGAGGAGTCAGCTTTTACACAGCAGGCTGTAATCTCAGCTCCGCACCTGCACAGCCAGCAAAAGGAGAGGTTCTTTGAAAACGACAACTGAGAAACTCTGTACATAGGCCTTCTGTGAAGTAAATTCTGATGCCAAATGCTATTTCCATCGGGGAACTGTTGCTTGCCAAGATATGTTCCCCAAGCAGCATTTTCACTAAAGTCTGCTTCTGCTGCTATAACACCCAGTGATTGTATCAAAGAAAACCTCTAATGTACTCGCTCCCCATCTGAAGGTGAAATGCTGGAGAAAGCGAAGAGAAAGATTTGGTTGGCCTATTTAATTTTGCTGAGATTTTTTGTTAATGTCGCTAAATAGGATTTAGCTCTATTTGACTGAAACGGACTTAAAAGGTGAGATGAAGTTCCACATGAAGAAATGCAGTGCTTGTTTTGTTTTATTTTATCTCAAGTGTTCTAATTTTCAAACCTGTGATGAATATTGAACCTCAGCCTTACTCTACTTTATCCTAGATGAGGACAGCTACTTTGATATGCCTAGAGGAGCAGGATTTAGCAAAATTATAAAGTATTTTGGGGTGAAATAAATGCAGACAGTATATGCCCACTAAACACTAGCATTAGTACATAGACACATGGTTGTGTTTATTTTTGTTAGGTATTTAAAAGAAATTCCAGCTAAAATCACATTCTGTGCTTTTACTTGAATATATACTTGCAATTTTTTTTTTTACATTGTACACTGAGATAAATTCATGAAATGAATTAATTTCCATTTGCAATTATTTCAGTTTATAAAGTTGTGATGTGCAACATATGTGCACACTGAGCTACACTTGATATGTTGTGTGAAATGATACCACAGAAATATAGAGCTGCACAAAACTATGAAATTGCTAGCTCCATTTTTCTGCAGCTTCTTTCTTGTTATATGTTTTGTGTCCCCAGCTATCCTTACATAAAGTTTCATGGAAAATGGAGTTGGCATGCTACAAGCTTTGAATAAGCTGCCAAAAACTTACATTATGCAAAAAGCAGCACAATATATGAGGTGATACTTTGCGTTTATATATGAATTTTGTGTTTTCCTTCTCAAAAGGAAAATATATCTTTTTCTTCTACTGCTGTTTTTCTTTTGTTCTACTACTATTTTTCATTTGTAAAATAGAGTGTGGGGTGACCTATGCCATTCATCAATACAAGCATCCAACAAGCAGTATTTACTTTACCTAGTCTCTACCATAAGATGACTACTGACACCCATTTTTTGCTTCTTCCATTGAACAGTTTTTTAAGCTCCCCCTTTCCCGTGTCACACTAGTAATAACGAAGCTTAAAACAACAAAAACCTACAAGCTATGGGGACACAAGTCTTGAAAGCAATGAAGCATGTTTGATGTTTTTGCATTTGAAGCAAACTTTTATGAGCAAGACTTCACTGCTAACAGCAAGCATCTGACTGTTCCTCACAGACAATGGATTCCAGTCTTCCCCTGACATTACTTCATTGCATGACATCTGGTGTTTTATGGCCATGGAGTGTAAAAATAAATACTGTGCATGTAATTTGATAACTTTAATAATAATACCTTAAATTCATCCAGTTATTTATTCTTGTAAGCAACAAAGTTCTTTATACAATGACTAATTTAAAATATCCTTCTTTGTTTGCCTGAAGTTCGTGTAATTTTTTTCTCCTGAAAAAGTAATTTTTTCCAGTGGGGCAGATGGACTTTTGGTTGCTAAATACACCCTAATAATTATTTTTTCCATTGGCCGCTGTGAACCTGGTCCTCCCAGTGAGATCTCTGCATTTTCCTCCTACAAAAAGTCCTTTTTTTTGGTGTTGTTTATTTTATATGTTTTAATAGAATGATTATTTAGCATTTTATTAGCCAGCTATTAGCTACTTCATAATTAAGACTGTATTTCATTAGCTCTAACAACATAACTGAAATCTGGTAGACACATTACAAGTAGAATAAAACCTTTAAAATGTTGTATAATTGTCAGTTAATCTCACATCAGAGTGTATACTCCTGAAGATTAGACTCCCCTTTCCCCTTACCTTCTAGTTTTCACCAAGCTGTTCATACAAGAGATATGTCTTGTATGAGATGTCCATTCAACCATACAAGAGAATGCTTTTTGTATCATTTGCTTTTTTTTCCCTGAGTGTAGCTGTGCAGCCTGCAGCCACTTGACTGGCGTGACTTGCTGCAGGCTCTTTGAGCTAATGCCTTCTAATTCAAAGACCACCCCTAACGCAGTTGCCATACATAAAAGCCCACGTGTATTTTTTCAGCAGAGATAATGGACTCTGGATTAAAGAAAAACAATACGGAAAGATCAGATTTCACAGAGCACATCGTGGATCAGTTGTTCTCTATAATTCTCTACCCTGAGCTGTTTCATGGCACTGTCTCACTGTCTGCAAATTGGTAGGATATTCTGTTTTGAAAAGGTAAAAGCTGTGTGTTTTCTCCTCACTTCTCCTCACAGTTTTATTTAGGAGAATTAAAAATCAGGTTTTCCTGGTCCCTGGACCCCTTTGTCCACCATTCCCCAGTGAAGCTTTTGCAGCGTCTGGAGAGGTCACCCAAAAACATAAGGCTTACCTCACCTTGAGCACTAGTCTCTACTGATTTCTTACGATCCGGGAGGCTAGCTTTACTTCACTTTTCCATCATCTTCCAGAGGGTTAAGCTAATTTGCCTTTCTACTGCTTTGAACCACCTTCCCATCTGTTTGTGTGTGACACATGCTAATTGTTACAAATTGTTCGCCACTTTGGTCAGGCAGTGGCAGCCTGTGCTGACTATCATACTTTTTGGGTATCTTTTTTTCTGTCTTCCATCTTATGGACAAAAAATGTCAGTTATCTTACAGAGAAAAGAATACAGGTCCAAGGAAAGAGGGATGGGCATGGGGAAACCAACACACTGGTGAGCTGCATGCTGCCCATTGGCTAAGGACTAAGCATCCATGAAAGAGAAGGCCTGGATGCTAAACTGGGATGCTGATGTCCTAAAGACTCCAGGTCTGTGACACCTGCTAACCTGATTCTGAACAGCAAACAGCTTCTTGTGTGTCCAGTACATGTATTTCCTAATTTGATATATACTTCTGGCAGGTGGGACTAGATGTAAGGCCTTCAAAGACATAAGATTATGTGACAAACAATATGCACTGTAGACAAAAATAAAGGTTGAAACCCCTGAGTCCTTCCTCAGTCTGAGCCTGAGATGCACATGTCTGTCTCCAGGTCTGCCCACAACCACCTGGGATGAGTAAATCAGGGTCTTTTTCACGTCTCTTTGACAGGGGTTGATGGTGTTGACTACGTGATGTTTCTCTGCCTAGGGCCTCTAAGAGAGAGGATACATTAAAGGTGCTCAGACAAAGCTTAGCCCATGCTAAACAGAGAGGAGAGACGTGGTTGTCCTTCTGTTGGGCAGAGAAGCCCTGGGTTCCTGTGCTTCCCGCTCCTTGCAGATTCTACAGAGGGAGAACCAGGACTCTCCCTCTTGGTGACTTAATGCAGAACAGAAGCAACTCTTGCAGTGGGGATTTGGTTAGGCATTGGAACGGGTTGCCCAGGGAGGCGGTGGAGTCACCATCCCTGGGGGTGTTTAAGAAAATGTTGGACGTGGTGTTTAGGGACATGGTTTAGTGGGTGACATTGGTGGTTGGGGGATGGTTGGACCAGATGATCTTGGAGGTCTTTTCCAACCTTACTGATTCTATGATTCTGTGATTCTATTCTATGATCAAAATCTGCATAATTACATATTTTGCTGCTGTTACAATTCTAGGCTAGGCCTCAGAAAATACAAACCACATCACAAATTATTTTCATGCTCTTGGATAGTGAATATAAAAGATTATACTCCAGTACTTTGATTTCCTCTGAAACTTTATTAAACAGGCCATGATTTAAAAATTACACCAAAACTAAGATAACTGCTTTTTGTAAAAACAAAACAACAGAACAAGCTCAGCTGAACTTAAACTATTTAATTTTTACAAAGAAAGCAAATTACTTAGATGATTTTATATTCCTTTAATAATCCCCATCTATTTTTGTGTTGTCACTTTCATAGGCAGATGGATCAGGGATCCAGTCTGTTGATAACAGAGCTGAATAAAGACGTGACGTGCTGTCCTTGTGCCACAGGACATCCTTATGCTGTGTACTGCTGATGAAGATGCAAGCTCATGCTGCTGAGACACTGGCCTTATTAAGCTGGGACTTGGCAGTATGCTTACATGGTGATTCTTGTTATTTGGTACAAATTTTAGGCAGAGTATGTTCTTGGCTGCCTGTCCTGTGCAGCGCAAGTGAACCTGAAGTTTATTTCCCTGTTGAAACTGTGCTGTGACAAAAATGCCAGAGCTCTTAATAAAACATCCATATTTAAATGCCTGCCCTGTTTTCCTGTGAAATAGTTATAGTCCATCTAACATCAACCAATTTAATGAATATAGAGGTTATTCTTCTGTAGATGCTATTATGTCAGTCTTGCGTGTTACATAAAGAAGGAATTACAGCTTCTTAAGACAGTAGGAATGATGAAGCCCCTTTGTTTCAAAAACCCACATAGCTAGTACTGAGCTTAACTTTTTCTTTAGTTTTGCACTTTTGGGAAGATGCTTATTTGAAAATAAACATCCCCTTATTCTCTCTGTGAGCCTGAAACACTCTTTTGGGATTGTTCCTTTGACACTGTCAAGGAAAGAAATCTGGTGGTCGGGAGTGATCAGGAAACCAAATTCTGCCGAAGTAAAACCACATTGTGCTCCTTGGAGTTCACACCTGGAATTAACTGGGCTCAGAGGACCATCTCCTGTGCATATGTGCACAGGGAGTCTGAAGCCCCTGACCCAGGTGGCTACTGGAAAACCAGGCATTGCCACTCCTTCCCTGGGCCAACCGGAGGCTCTGCAGCAGCCAGATCACAGACTGACAAGCTGAGAGCTAGTCCAGGAAAAAAAAAAAGGGGGATGAGAGGGATATTTTTTGCTCTTTTTGCTCCCAGGATTGGCATGCAGTAGGTGAAGGAGTGCCAGTGCCAGAGCAGGGGCAGGGGGGCTGCACATCTGGAGCAGCGGGAGCACAACCGCCTCCCCTGGCAGCAGCCGGCCATTAGCGGGTTTAGGGGCTTGGCTGTATCATCACCCCGCAGCCTTAGAGTAGCATCTGGTGGTAATCTTGGTAGGAGTACAGTCGCGTAAATCAAAGTGCACCAGTTTTTCATCAGGCCTGCTGAAGTCATTTCTCACATCTGTCCTCAAGACTTGACTTTCAGGGTTCTATCCCATGCTTTTCTTATATAATCAAATGCCTGGCTTCAGATGCCTGGATTAATCTGCTCATTTATTTCAAATAAGTTAACACTTTAAGTGCCTCGGAAGGAAAAAAAAAAAAAAAAGGAAATGGCCAAAATACTCACTTTAAAAATCCATCTATAGACTATGGTTGTATCATGTGTGTCACCTCTTTCTCAAAACAAATGTCTGTTATGTTGTCTTGTATTTAAAATGTACCACCTTTTCTACTGCTTACCTGGGCCTTTCAAACCTGTAGGATACTGCAATCACAACTTATTATCGAAATGCAACATAAATATAAAATAAAAATGAAAAGAGACTTCTTTTTCCTCTGAGTCAACAATGTGGTGCTGCAAATTTTATCACTTTGCTGAACGTATTTGAAACACTACATGGTATAACAAACAAGAAGTTTTTCTTAGAACAACTGTTCTGCAATAAACCTTCCTCAAATTACATTTTTAAAATCCTGTTTTGGTAGCCTCCCCTGCATAGAACCTTGACTGAACTGCAGAACAGCCAGAAAAGAGGCTTTGATTTGGTAAGATACTTTTGTTTTTCCATGGCTATATTTAAGCAGCCTAGAACATACCCTCCTTAGCGGGTGCTGTAGCGTGCATTGCTTTGCCTGGTAACTCTAAGGTGTGACTTCTCTTTTAATAAGTGCACTCGCAAGTCTCGATGTTCCCCAGGGGCAGAGGTGCCTTGGTGGAGCCTCGTCCTCCAGATCATTCAGCTGGCACAGAGCAGACACAGGCAGAAGGGATGGGTCTGTGCTCCCTGCCAGCTGCTCCATGCCAGCCTGTGTGAGCACCCGCGCAGCAGACCAGGCATCCGTGCTCGCCCTGGGTGATGCACAGTGCCTGTTTTTATAGTTCCACCACAAAGCAACGAGTCCTTGGCCTTCCCTCTCATCTGGCAAGCTCAAAAGATGCAAAATATTAAAAAGAAGGGAATACATTGCCGCTATCCATTTGTTGCTTTCAATTTTAAGTCAGACTACTTTGGCTCCCGTATCCTCAGGTGCCTTGCACAAAAAGCAGTTTTAGAGTTTTCTTTGCAGATTCTTTCTTTACAATCCATGACTGCCTAGGGTGTGATTCTGACTTGATATACTGAGGTGTAACTTAAAGAGCAAAATCAATGCAGGTTTTGCTCTAGCACCAATATCAAACCAGAACCACAATTTTTTACTGAAGTATGTGAACACAGACTTTATAAATCAGAATCAAAATATACTGAACAAAAATTAGGACTGGGCTTAATTGTCTCCAGAAGTTTGCTGCCTGTAAGTCTGTTCCTGCAAATCTGAGACCAGCAGAAGTGCTGTTAAGTTCTGTAAGGAGTTTTGTCTGCAGCAGGGTTTTCGGAAAGAGGTCTAGTGTGATTATAATTATTAGTTCTCATTTTGCAACCAAACCTGCTTATCATTGTAAGTAGAACAGAGAGCACAAGATCTGCTGAAAGTTATTTTCTGCCTGAAAAATAGTACTGATAGCATAAAGAGCCAAGCAAAACAGTTTATTTTGCTTATTTTGTTGTAGAGGGTCAAACTGCAGGAAAATTCTCCCCATCTCTTGCTGTTCATACCGCTTGAACAGCAGAAATACTGAATGGTGAACTCCACTGCCTGCTTTTCGTTTTCAGTGCTATATGGATATTCACAGCAGGTTTGCCTACAGGACTGCTGGACAGACTGCCAATATATGATCTCAATATCAGTTTTTTTCTTGACTTTTGTGTGAACGTTATATACACAGTGCACCCCCTTTACAATAGAGGGAGCACAATTTCTTTTATGTATTCAGAGGTAAAATTAAGGAGAAAAGTTAAGTGAAGGACAGTTCTGTGAAACAGAGATGACAGAGTTTACCTTCTGGAGACAGTAGGAGATGATTAATGGTGGCCATTCGCCTTCAACTGGATAGAGTAATGGGTATTTCCTATGGCATTTTGACTATGTAAAGCTATTTCAGATGTACATATGACATTTTTACAGATATTAGGATTTCAGAAGACCTTGGGCTCCTGTTTATTGTGCAGTGTGGGACACAGTCCTACACAGTATATGAAACTAGAGTTCCCTGCAAAACATTTGAAATATATTCAGGAAAAGCAGATTTTTAGTTTCCCTTTTTCAAATTCACTCATTCCAGAACCTTGATTTTCTTTCTGGACTGCAAGTAAGTTCCACTGTCTTTCACGTAGGTTATTCACATACTTTAGATCCCAATTTTATAAATAAAAAAAATAATCATTACATCATTTATGTATCTGTGCCTGGCTAAGCGCTTCTGAAAGTTCGGTGCAAAATATTCAAGGTTAAGTTCATCATTTTAAGAAGCCCATGAGTGACTTCAGGAAAGTGAATTCATGGCAGCAGCAAATAGAAGGTAGTGGGTATGGTGTAGAAGTGGGAGCACTGAAGTTCACTGCAACTAGTACCAGAAGCTCTGGGAAAAGCTGTGTTTCTTCACCCGCTTATTTCCACAAGACAATGGAAGCTGGTGGATTCAAAGTAGATGCTTTAGACTGAAGGAACAGTTGGCTTTGATATGTAAATTCTGTTTTTATAAGCATCTCTGTCTAAATACATCTTAAATGTATGCTGTTTTTTGCAGAACATAACTGTTGGACTCAAAATGAAGCTCAAACACGAATTTTATTTAATAATATGCTACTTTCCTATTTGTAACATATATACTTTTAAAAATGAGGAAACTGAGGGTTTGCACTTCACAAAGAATCATTCTTACTGGAAGACCATAGGTTTCATCTAAAGTAGGGGACCTAGGAAAGGTTCAGAGCTTCCAAGTATGGCTGAAAGTTTTGCCCATGTCCTCATTGTTTATCTTTTTTTGCCCATGTCCTGATTCTTTATACCTTCCCCTACCCTCAAGTTTTCTGCTCCTCTCCTCCACATGCAGAAGCCAGACAGGGACCACGACACCATCCAACAAGGTCTTGATCTGGACATGTATGGGATCAGGCTTGCATGGTGACATGAACCTGGAGATCAGTTTAGACAAAGTCATAACGAGCTGGGAACCTCTTTGCCTGGCCTTCACTTTGCCTGTGTAATGTGGACATGCACTGTTGTTCTAATTACTGGAAAAAAAAAAGTGAAAAAGGGAAAGAAAGAGCAACTGAAACACTTCATATTTCTCATTTATAATAAGGAGGGCAGAGAGGCTATAAAAGGTAAATTTAACATGCCTGGACTTAAGAGGAGAAAAGGAATCAAAACTTGGCAGCATTATTTTTTCCCTTTAGAAGAACATAAATGATGTTGTGCTGGGAGAGTATCAGGTGATGAGAAAGCATAAAAATTAGAGTTGTGGTCTTGAGACCAGAGTGGGTATAGAGGTGCCAGAGTTGTCATGGATTTTACAGACCTGTGCTCTTTCTAGGAATCACTGGTGTTTCTATTCCAGAATTATTAATTTGAAAAGAGAATACTAAAATTGCTTGTGCATGATGCTATAGAGCTCATAGCTTTTCACCTTTCAGAAGCTCCCTGACACCATCTAGAGAAACAGTAAGTGTGGTTTTCATCTGAACGATTATGACTTCAGCCTAATGCTGGTGGTATTCTTTCCAAATGCTTTTTTTGCCAGTTATGTATATGACATTTTACCTTAACTTGAGGGTGGAAAAGGAGACCTGAGTAGAAGAGAGAAAGAACGTTTTTTTTTACTCAGCAAAACAGATCTTTTAGTCCCTGTTTAAAACATTTGGAAAAAAATCTTCAGAGGGGAATAGCACAGGAGTTCCTTTCCACTTCTCTATTCCCTCAGCAACCAGGTTTTATCACAGTCCCATGTGTTTTTTTCCATGAGACAGAACAATTGCTAGCTATTGTGTATAAGGTACTGTGGGATCAGAGGCACTTAGCTTTGGTATGCTGGGATGTTAACGGGCATTAAAATATTTGAAATTTGCTGAATGTTCTCAGATTTGATGTCTGTGCTTATTTGCATGACCAGTTGGTTTGTGCAGTTTATGGGATGTGATGTCCCAGTAGTTACAGCATACTACATCTTGGATTACGGAACATTTCTTTGCTGTTTTCTGTTTCTTATCCACCCCAAATGCAATAGCATAAGAATGCATCATAGCCTTTACTTGATGCAAAGAAATGGCAAATATCTGCTGTACTGCAACCCACATAAGCTGTAACTTTTTGGAGGAGTTGATTTCTCAATGCAATGTTCAAAAGGACTCCCAAAACCTCCAGAAAGCAAGCAAACAAAAAAAAAACAAAACAGAACAAAACAACCAAAACCTTAGAGAAGAACTGACCACGTGTTTTTTTTTTTTCTTTAGTTATTGGAGGTAAAAGCAAAGGTGAGAAGGTGAGATGAGGCACACTTCTGATAAGGCTTTGAAAGAATTTACAAGTGATATGGAACAGAAAGTGAGGTAGGAAACAGAAGGTACATGCCCAGCCACCATCTTTCAGGTGATGGGAGATGAGCTGGAGTAAAAGAACCCTATTAGTGATTTTTAAAGAACAAATGAGAGAGGTGATTTTTCCCCTAAGAAATCTTGACCTGTTTATGGGAAACCATCTCTTTCTTCATAGAATAACTAAGAGCTAGAAGATTGTTGCACTTGATTAAAAAATAAAATAAAATAAATCCATCTTCTCCAATAACCTACTCTTCAAAACTGTCAAAAGAGAAGTGAAACAACAAGGCAAATTATATTGTATATTATACTGTATATTACCAGTAAGTACTCTTCCACTGTACACTTACTTTCACCTCAGTGATTTCCTGGGCTGGATGTCATTTCAGAGGTATTACTAGTAACTCTCAGCGGGTTTCCCGTCCATGGATATGTCAAGCCCCCCTAAACCCTTGTAAACATTTCACATCCCTCAGCAGAGTTCCACAGGTCTCACACCAGTGGGGTGAAGAAACTTCTTTTCAACCTGGGTCATACTAGATTCATCTTACACCTCCCGAATCCTGTGGGAGGAAACAGTGAACCGCTGATCTCTATCCACCACCTCCCTGTGCCTGAAAGCTTGTAGATATTTGTCATTACCTAAATTTTTTCTACTGGAAACCAAAGTGTCCTAGCTTACTCAGTTATTTCTGGCACTTAAACTTTTCCATCCATTTGATCATCCATGTTGCCCCTGTATGAACCTCTGGTAATGGCCTCCTGGAAAATCCTCACGAATGCACCATAGCAACTCTCCAAACCCTGATGTGTCCCCACCTCTCCTATCTCCACTGGAACCTTTGGAACGAGAATGCAAATGGGAGCAGAAAAACTGTGGGTAGGGGAGTATAGTACTGAGTTTGATGTAAGGTAGCTGATTTCCAGGGTCTTTTAGAGGGGAAGGCGGCAGCTCCAAGCTCCTTAAGCTCCTCCTTGAGTTCCTGCAGGCACAAGAGCACAGGGGTAGGTTGGACTCTTGTTTGTTGTGTGAGGCAGCAGAAGGTAAATACGTCCGTGTCTGAGTCTTTGCAAGAACTCAGTGGGCACGAGAGGTGCTGCCTTGCTTGCCACTCTTTGCTGAGACTTCCCAACTATTTGTTGACTTCCCAAAGGTATCTGGAATCTATTTGCTTAAAGATGTGTCCCTGTGGCATACCCCGCCTGCTCTGAACACAGTTTGGAGGAGTTAGTTTGGAGAAATATGTGGAATACTAATTAATCGTATTAGGTCAGAGTCCTTAGCTAAAGAACTGCAATTGTTCTGTGCCTTATAGTTCTGGTCTAAGTTTATGAGAAATGCATTCTGTTGCTTTTTTTGTTCTTTCTTTTCTTTCTTCCCTTTGCCCTAATTATACTTATGCCTTCCCCTTACATGGTACAGCTTCTGACACAACAGAGATGACTAGGACTGACACAAAATTACTTAGCCCAGAAAGAATTCAGGCGGTTGGGACACGCCTTTTAATGATGAACATTAGAAAACTATATTCACCTCCTGACTGCCCTCCTCAGAAAGAACCTACCAAACAATTTTTCCTCTTGGTGATGACCGGGTTCAGTAGTGAAGGCAACACCTGCTCAACTGTTTTCAATCAATTGCACATGCGGAGGAAATTAAATGATTCTGCCCAGGACATTGAGCTGGTAGCAGAAGCTTCGAAAGGACAAGACGTATTTGTAGTTCCAAAGAAACCCTCAACCTGCTTCAAGCTGATTTTTCTTCATCTTTTATTGACAAAAATGATGCCAGTATGGTAGTAATGGAAAATATTAGCAGAGTGGGAAAAATATCAGGGTGTTTCTCAAGTTTGTATTACACACGCGTTACACATTCTGGTCTGTGTTACAAATGGGACCACATTTTCAGCAAGACTTGTAAATGTATCTCATCCTCCTGCTACAATTGCCTATTGACCAAGAGTTTTGTAATGAATGCTAGTCCTTTTTCTGAGTAGTGAGTTTTGTTGTGCTTGCCCAGATTCTGGAAGTTGACAAGAAGTCTCATTTTTTTTGGGGCTAGACGCTCTGCAAAAGCTTCTAGGACAAGGATCAACAGGGGAGAGTTTTTTGTGGGTTTTTACCTGCCACCCAGGGCACATCAAATGCTTAAACAAGAAAGAGATTTAAAAAATAAATAAATAAACATTCAAGAATTGAATTGAGAAGTCAGTGAATCACATGAATTATCAGAGGTACAATACTTGAACCTGCAGGCATTTTTTTTCCTGTTTTAATTGACAGGACTATAGATAGACAATCTTATTTAAACCTAGAGGATATTAAAATACATGTTCTGACATCTCAGGCATCCAGCAACAGATAAGGCGTGTAACTAATATTCAGAAAAAGTTATGATCTGGCACTAGGAACTTGTTTTTCATCTCAATGTCATCTGCAAACAAATTGAATACAATCCTGAAGATAAAAAAATCATGTCTTACTGAGACCATGACTGCGCATTGGGTTCCAGATAGAGAGAAGAATGCTGTGGCACAGGACTTAAGACACAACTCTGGCTTTAAAGAGGAGTTTGGTTTTCTGTCCTGTGCCTTCCCTTTGCCTCCAGGCGGGCTCCTGACTGCGGCGGCTGGTTTGGTTAACAGTGAGATAGCTACTGAGGTGCAAGGAACCAAACAAAGATGACGAAACAGCTGTCAATTGTTTTACTACTTCCTATCAGTAACAGTGACCCGGGGTGAATAGCTTCCTTTCACATTACCATTTTTTTTTTTAACTTCATTTTACTAGTGGAATTTATATGCCTGGTTTGGTTACTTAAATTAAATGAAAAGAATTATACAGCTCCTACTTCTACAGTGATGTGTCCTGAGGGATTTGCTGGTCAGTTTGAATGGATTTTATACTGTATGTTGAAAGATGCCATTGGCTGGTAGTGGTCCTATGTTTGGCTGTCTTTATTTTTGTTTACATCATGAATCTCTCGCAGACACAATTTTATTAAATACCTGCTAAAAAGAAACTCTCTAGATCAGGCATACACAGTTTGGCGGCAAAGCCTAGCAGCGATATCACAGTTTGCAATTTACTACAACTTTCTAGTCTACTGCTTTTCAATCTTTCTAACACAAACTTGGACTTTAAATGAAGAAAAAAGCCTCGTTTGAAATACACGTGGAATCCTTCACTCACTTACAGCCAGGTTAATCAGGTTCCCTTCCTGCCTGGGCTTTTTATGCGTTAAAACCACACACAGTTTTAAAGAAAAAAATAATAACACAGTTTCAAGTTCCATTAAGCCACGTTCCCCAAAGGAAAACCCAAACCTTCATTCATTTCAGAGTGAAACCCCTGCATTTATTCCCCCCCCCCTTCCCCTACGCGGTGGCAGCTCCTAGCAGGGCACTAAAACTTTTTTCCTCGCCTCTCTTCAGCGCAAGCATCCTTCCCAGCGCTCTGGCTCCGGAGCACGCCGCTGGGAGGCAGCTGCAGGAGGGAATATTGAATCCTGAAGCCCGAGCCCGTCCCGGCCCTCGGCGGGGGCTGCGGGGGCACTTACCCGGCGTAGCGGCCGCGGTGGGCGCGGAGCGGCAGCGCAGCCTGGAGGCAGAGCAGACAAAGGAGGGGCAGGAGGGCGGCGGGGAGCCGGCGGGGCGGCATGATGAGGGGCCGGGAGCGGCACCGGCACCGGGACGTGCGACCCGGGACCCTGCCCGGGTGGCGGCCACCGCGCACACAAAGCCGGCGCGGAGCGGAGCGGAGGCGGGGGCCGGGGAGGAGCGGAGCGGGGGGCGCGGGGGGGAGAAGGCAGCGGGGAGCGGGGGGAGGACGGCGCCGGGAGGGCTGGGCCGGGGGTGTCCTCCCTTCAGCCTGGGGGTGTCCTCTCCCCTCGGTCTGGGGGTGCCGCCTCTGCAGGTGCCTCGCCACGGCCCCCCCCGGAGGCGGAGGGGGGTAGGTGGGTGTGCGGGGGGGGGATTTTGGCCGCCGGGCAAAGGGCTGAGTGTGGTAAGGGGGCAGAGAGAGCCCAAACGTGGGGTGGTGGAGAGCGGCCGTCGGGACGCGCCAAGGGAGAAGGTGGGATTTCATGTGCGGTGCCAAGAGCCTTGGGCCTGAAGAGTGGGAAGGGGAAGAGGGACTGCCCTAAGAAGATACAAACTTTTTCTTTCTTTCTTTCTTTCTTTCTTTCTTTCTTTCTTTCTTTTCTTTCTTTCTTTCTTTCTTTCTTTCTTTCTTTCTTTCTTTCTTTCTTTCTTTCTTTTTCTTTCTCTCTCTCTCCCTTCCTTCCTTCCTTCCTTCCTTCCTTCCTTCCTTCCTTCCTTCCTTCCTTCCTTCCTTCCTTCCTTCCTTCCTTCCTTCCTTCCTTCCTTCCTTCCTTCCTTCCTTCCTTCCTTCCTTCCTTCTTTCCTTCTTTCCTTCCTTCTTTCCTTCCTTCTTTCTTTCCTTCTTTCTTTCCTTCTTTCTTTCCTTCTTTCTTTCCTCCTTCCTTCCTTCCTTCCTTCCTTCCTTCCTTCCTTCCTTCCTTCCTTCCTTCCTTCCTTCCTTCCTTCCTTCCTTCCTTCCTTTCCTTTCTCTCTCTCTTTCTCTCTTTCTCTTTCTCTGTCTATTTCTCTCTCTCTGTCTTTCTCCTTCCTTCCTTCCTTCCTTCCTTCCTTCCTTCCTTCCTTCCTTCCTTCCTTCCTTCCTTCCTTCCTTCCTTCCTTCCTTCCTTCCTTCCTTCCTTCCTTCCTTCCTTCTTTCCTTCCTTCTTGCTTTCCCGCTTGCTTGCTTTCCTTCTTTCTTTCCTTCTTTTGTACATTCTTTTGTACATTCTTTCTTTCTTTCCTAATTTTTCTTTCTTTCTTTTTTACACTTTTTCTCTCTTTCTTTTTTACACTTTTTTTTTCTTTCTTTTTAACACTTTTTCTTTCTTTCTTTTAAATCTGGTTTTGTGCTATCTTTTCCATGCTGCTGAGGAGTGAAAGGCTCCTGTGAACATAGGTCACTGGGACACAGGGGCCATCAAGGAAAATGGGGAGAGTTTTGCTGCAAGTAGCTGTAGTTTACAGGAATCATGCAGATCGCTTGTTAAGATAAAAAGTAGGTAAAAGTATAATACATTGGCATGTATTTATTTATTTATGTATTATTGATATATTATCGATTTATTCCATATTGATGGAATAAATCAATAGCTTCTTAGATACTTAAATATTGACTTTGTGCTTCAAAACCAACTGGCCCTCAGCCTCTCTGAGAGAAAAGAGGAGAGTGGGCTGTAGACAAATGAAACCAGCTGATATTTGAACATGTGTGAGAACTACTGTAAATCCCTGTTAATGTTTCAGAGGCACGGGGAGCTTTTTGAAAAGCTCTGTATTAAACCACACACACTTTGTGTTCTGCTGCTGAAAGGTGAAGGAACGTTTTCCTTTGTCTCTTTCCATGCTGGCACCAAATCTGACACTGGCTGTGCGATGGAGTCTGGAGATGGAAAAGACCCGGTCCAGGGCATGATTATTCCCTTCTGCTTGGTTACTGGTGTTTCTTCATTGAACTCCCAGAATATATCCTGCTTAAAATCTCAAATTTGCTTTTGGTGGAGCTACACAGAGGTGAATTTGTATGTGTGTGCTTGTGCACGGATGTGTGTTCAGCACAGGGTGTTTTGCATCTGTTGTCAAAAACACCTTCAATTTCTTGCGGGAAAAAAAACAACAAACATTTTCTGCAAATCTTCAGTCTTGTAGTAAATATAAATCTAACTTTATGGACACATATTTAATGTATAAGCCCTACTGTTTGCTCAGAGGTAACTTCAGAGGTGAAGTCAGCTGTCATGAATTTGAGTAAGTGACTTTTGGAGGGCATGAGTATGATACTGAAGCAAAAAGCAAAGCTTTATTTCATGTGCTTTTCTTGCTCACTTTTCTTACTATCTATCCTTCCTACAACTAAAGTGCATCAGGTAATATGCTGATCTATTAAAATGGTTGCAAAATACTGTTTGGCTTTCAGTCTGAAAACTTGGGTCCATTTCATCTAAAAAAAATTTTCCTATTGGCTTCTGTTTGCAAAACAGTTTTCCTATTCTAAAATTGTTGCTTTTAAGATGAAATCCTGGCTTCATCAGAGTTAAGGAGAATTTTACTGTGGGTTTCTGTTGGTCTATACTTCATTCTTACATCTTGCCTTTCTGTAACATTCCTCAAAACTAAAATGCGAGACCATAAATGTGAGAAAGAAAGGGAGTTCAAGCATCAAAACCAATTACTAAAGATAAATAACAACATCTGGGATAAACGCTCATAAAGGGTATACCATCTTTGTTAACATGTACTACTTCTACCTGTTTAAAATAAATTTAAAATTACACCTTCAGAATGGTGGAGAAGCTGGAGAGACAAATAGCCCCAAATATCAGAAAGAGCTTTAACAGAGATAGGGATTGCGAGGGGTTATACAGGTCCCTTGGTCTCCCTCTGGTCCATCACTTTAAATCATAGTGGGTTACTGGGCAGGCTGGACGGAGAGCTGGAACTTTGTAATACTGGCAGCTAGGAAAGGTTTTAAACACTCTATAGTTGAGCCTGGAAGTTATGCATGTGCTAACATGCCTGACAAGATGGGGCTATAAAACTTGCACCCAGTTAAGCAAAGAATTTTGGAGGAAGAAAATAAGAATTTCTTTTCCTTCACTTCTTGGAGCTGAAAGAGGAATTGCCAACACCAGGGTTCTGGTGTGCGGCTTTGACTTGAAGGTGATGAGAGCCTGCGAAGGAGCAGGAGAAAGTCTGGGATATGATTTCCCTCTTAATGAATCAAGACGTGGGATTTAGCACAGCATCCCACACTTTACAAGGAGCACAGGCTATAGAAACAGAGGCAATCCTACATGACATGGAAACAAGAAAAGCTTCATATGAAGTAAGTGGGCAGGCAGCCTACATGTGGTACCTGAACTTGAGAACATGCTGTTTATTGAGAAGCCTGTAATTGCACAGAAGAACTGAAAAAGGGAAATAGTTTCTTATAAGCATGTTTTATACCTTTGTGCTGTCCCAAGTCTCACATTTGTGAGAAGGTTGCAATAGCCTGAATAAATAAATGATCCTTGCTGCATGTTTGTTAGGATTATTATGAAACAGAAACAGGAGTTTAAACAAGGCATATATTGTTCTAGTTTAAATCACACTGATTAATACTAAATTGGAATAAGTGTGTTCATGCTGGGTTTTGCACTGCTACAACCAGTTAAAAAATTGAGGTTGATTGAGTGCAATGTCCTTTTAAAGACCTGGCCTCCATTTCTTTTAACTCACGCAGAGACCTTGAGGGCTGAAGGATAGTGAGAGTGGCTCTTCTGATGCTGAGCTAGATTAGGTACGGGTCTAAAAGAACATGAAAGCAATATAATCCATGCGTGAAAGCCATGGTTGAGTTAACTTTAACTTCCGGTAGTCAGGAGTGTTACTGTAGCAACAGAGAGCTGATAGCCTGTGGATTTATCTACTCCTGGGGCCGGTTATTCAGGTTGTGCTGAGCCTTGTACTATCAGGGACAGGCTGCTCTTGGTACCTGAGCTACCCTAAACTTAGTTGGGCTTCCAGGCACTGCAGTGGCAAGACGCTTGAAGTGTCTGTGCTTTTGTTTGCTGCCTTTCCCTGCCTCTATCCCCATCCTCACTCACATCTCCTCTTTCACTTAACGTATTTCCATCTTCTCTTCTGCTATTATTCTCTTATTCTACAGAAGGACATAAACACAGTTTAGAAATTCTTTTACATTTTCTAGAAATGAGATATTTATACTTGGATATGCTTTATAAAGAAGCTGCTAAAAAAAATTAGATATGTAACAGGCAAATAATCAACACATCAACTCCCCATAGGAGTCTTTAGAAATCATGCTGATAGATAGCACCAAATAACAATATTGCATAACCTGACGAGTTCTGTTCCCTAGCAAGGTTTTAGTCTTAGAAAAAGAGTTATGCTTGTATTCATTGCTTTATTTATACTTATTTTAAAACTGGCCATAGGAAAGAAATTTTCTTTGAGGGACCTGTGGCAGCCAACATTGTGAAGGAAAGCTGTTTTGAGATTCTACCTTAAGACATGCACAGTCACTTCTTTTAAGCTTTCGGCTGTAAGTATTAAAAAAAAAAAAAAAAAAAAAAAAAAAGCTTTGGTCTCGACAATAACTTTATTTTTTTATTTTATTTTATTTTTTTTTTAAGTGAGAGATGTGTCTAACTGGATAAACAAATTGTAGTGTAACTCTATGTAGACTTTTTAACAGACTTCCCTTTACCCCTGCAACAGAAACAACATTAAAATAAATAAATAAATAAAAACCTTATGTCTGAACCTAAAGGATTTTCATTTGAGTGAAAAGTCATTGAATCACAGAATATCCCAAGTTGGAAGGTACCTATAAGGGTCATCGAATCCAACTTCTGGCTCCACACAGTACTATCTCAAAATTAAACCCTATGTCTGAGAGCGTTGTCAGTCTTTCCATCAGGCAAGCAGTATCTCTAGTCTTTCTGTCAAGCTGAAAATTTCAAACTGGGAAATACGACAATGGCAATTTAAAAATTTCTTGCACCTCCTACACAAATCATGTCTGTTTACTTTCTGTACAAATGATTTGTGTCTAGTAACATCGTGAACTTGTATTTCACATTCCTCCAACCCTTTTTGAATTTCTGTACTTTGCAGTCATTAAAGACGTTGGCCTTCCTCTAACTTCGTGGAGGATTCGATTGGTTTTGCAGATGGCAATACTAAGGTATATGGGGAGGCTGAATGATTTGTCCCAGATGAAAGAGCAAGCCTTTGGCAACTGTAAATCTATAATTTGGGTCTCCTGGCAATAACTACTGAAACATTTGCCATGAGTAAGTTTGTATTTTTAAGACTGTATTTTTAATCTAAAAGGCAAACATAGTTCCGTGAGTCCCAAACTTGTCTAAGCATACTCAGGGTTAGATACAGTTTCACTTCTTTTACTCCAAGAGCAGGGTCATACTCACAATGGAAGATTATGTTTAACATTAACTATAATATACGCATTATGTTTGTAATCACTGGATATCCAGTAATTTTATTTTTTTATAACATTGAGAAGAAAGGTAAAATAATAACAATGTTTATTTTGAAACACTGTGAGAAATCTGACTTCTGAACCAGAGAGCAATGCTTATAACTGTTCTATAGCAGCTACTGTGCACAAAAGATGACAGGTGCTGGGTTTTTATTTATATCAACTACCATTTACCATATGTGCACATGAAAATATTTAGAAACAAAAGGTACGTTTGAAGGAGTAAGTTCAATGAAATAGTGTGGTGTGAGACTCTCCAAACAGCTCACAGCTGCAGAAGTTCTGCAGTGGACTATCATTATATAGTTGATTGAATGTTTCTAGGAGGAAAAGAAACGTTACATATAATACCATCCTGAAGATAGGTGAAACAGAAACTACTTAGATGATAATTTATCTGTCAGCTGCACTGGCATGAAAAGTATCTTTCCTCCTCCTCCCTTTCTCGCCCTTAACATTGCCTGATAATTATCAGGTCATTTTACCATCTGTGCTTGGAATGATATTTGGATTGTCCTCCTTCAAATTTGGATGCCTCAATAGCTTGAAGCTGTATATAATTAGGTACCATGTACTTCAGAGCTTTATGCAACTTGAATGCTGAAAAATGTTGAAAAGATTGAAAAATGTGAATGGTGAAAAATACTGGTATTGCAGGATCCTGTCATTCCAGTTCTGAAGTGTTAAAGAGGCAGGGAATAAAGTCTAGATCTGGTGAAATATGTTAGGAAACAGAACAGAAGCAAAACAAGAGGACCCCCAAAAGCATATTTAATGAAAACATCTTTGTGTCTTACAAGCAGACAGTGATAGAGCAAGACAATACCCCTGTCTGTGATCAGCTTTTCAAAAAAAATGGATGTGCTGCCATGAGAAGAAACTGTCTTGGGTTGGCAGATATAAATCTGTCAAAGACCCAGGGGATCCCCCAGCCCTTGCTGTCTGAGGGCCCAGGACCCCATATCAATCCCGGGGGCTGTCAGCCCCTGTCCCAGCGAGGCTGCAGCAAGGCTGGTCTCCTGGGGCCTGCAGTCCCACACTACACAGCCAGGGACAGCCATGGGCCCTACCCAACCAGGCCCACCCTGGACCTACATCCCAACACAGCCTCGGCCTGGTCCTGTTCCTGCCCCAAAGGAGATGCCCAATGCCCAGGGCTGGGGCTGCCCCAGTGCCCCCCTACTGCCATCTCCTAGCTAGGGTGGTGGGATGGGAGAAGGTGCCAGGCCCTGCCCAAGGCCCCAGTGGGCCCCCACCAGCCCTAGCCATGGCTTGCAGGGAGCCACCAGCCTTTGCTTCTCCCTGACATTAATTTGATACTTCTCCATCTTGGTAGGTGAAGCAGTGAACGCACTTAAGAGTCTTGCAGTTCAAATCAGGAGTGAGTTATTACTAAATCAGAAAAGACAAGGTGGCTGAGCCTTTTGGGTACTCAAAGTTGCAGCATAGTCAAGGTGGAGGTGGTGGGATCTGGAAATGTACACTGAAAGATTAGAATATGTCTAAAAACTTAACTGAAGTTATCTACTGTTGGGGGCCTGTTCCTGTTCCTTTAAAATTAGTTATTATACTCTCTTCATTCAAAAAATTTAGAGGACAACCTCTAAAAATGTTTCTAACTCTTCCTAAGAGAAAGGATTGAAAACAATTTGCAGAAAACATGGAAAAAAATTGCTAAAGGTGCTCAATATTTCACTTTGCATACTTTCCTTTAAATCAGACCAACAGTTGTTTTCACCTGCCATCCTTGTTGGTTATGCTGTTTCATGTAGTACTTCAGTGTAACAAGGATGTGTAATATACTTAAAGAACATTTTAGACCACGTTTTGGCTTTTTTTTTTTTTTTCCTTTGCTGTTGACAGGGAGAGTTATCTAGGTGTGACAGCTAAGCTTAACCTTATAGTACATGATCTGAATGCAGCATCTCTTTTCTTTCATTAGATGAGTATCTACTGTCTGATATCTTGGGTAGCAGGCAGACTTAATCACTTCTTGCTTTCTTAAACATGGTGATTTTTGGCATGATAGCAGGTGGCTGGGGCAAAGGAGAGCAAAAAATTTTTAACTTAATTTTCCTTTGGGTTTATTAAACCTCCGTGTGTAAGAAAATGACAGGAACAACAACAAAAAAACGTTCCAAGTGTTCCAAATGTAAAAATGTTCTTCCACTTACCTCTTGATAGGCCATTTCTCTTTTGGAGGAACAAGAAAAAAACTGGAAAACAATGCAATAAAAAAAATGTCTTTAGCTGCTGTGTTAATATCCACAGACACTAAAACATGAAAATACTGAGCATTAATAGCTGAGTAGAAGATATCTTTACCCTTCAAGAGCCTGTAAAACCATGTTTCACTTCTCTGAGTAGTGTCAGTGGATGGCAGCTTGTTACTTCTGTAAGAGATACTTTTTTTTCTGCTGTTTCACAACACTTTAAAATGTTTCTCTCATGTACCATCCCTCAATCTCTGTGTGACCATGCAAGTGGGATAATCCCTTATTGTAATGTTTAAAAAAAGTGTATCAGTTCAATTATCAATTCAACTATCTTGCTAAACTTTAAAAGCCAATTGTGTTTTGACAGCACAACCAGTCTCCTGCTTTCCTGCCCTCAACAAGAGCCTAAGGTATCAGACAAACCATGAACATTTTTTTTTTCAATCTTGTCTTCTGGGAGTGAAAAATCTCCTTATTCTAAAACACCAAGTATGAAGACCAGGGAATGACCTGTGGTTTGCTCTCCTCTTAGTACAAAGCTGAGTTGTGAAGATTCATATGAATATGGATGGTCTATTCAAGTAATGTCTTCATTAAAATAGACGTATTTTGGCAGAATTGCATTTTGCTTCCTGTGACACAATTATTGCCAGGGAGAAAAATACTGTTGTTTCCGGGAAAACGGAAAATATGTCTGCATGTAGTTTGGTTAAATTTTGTCAAATTGTTTCATATATCTCATAGAATTAGACTATCCATGCACCATGGAAACTGTTTCCATAGTGAAAATTTCTCAGCCCAGAAACAGTTCTCTCTGGATTAAACCCAAAGATTCAGACTGACTATCTAGAGCATCCTCTAACAGCTGGGAAGGTCATAACTTAAGATGAAATTGCCATCCCACTATCTGGAATTGTGCCATCCAGCTATCTGGAGTTGTACCATCCTGATGCTGGAATATACTCCTACCCTCCAGAGCATGAGAAGTGCCATGATGTTTCCTTCCATTCCATGCATCTTCAGTCTTCAAAATGTCATCAGGTGATTTAGAGGCAGTTGTATGTTCTGTCAGTATTCTCAGTTACCCATCAGGAATACACATAATTTATGGCGTCCCTTGGCAAAAGAGCTGTAATAATCTTCCTCTATAACACCTTATGAAGGCCAGTTACTCTACTGTAGAGGAACTGCTTTCAGTTGATGTAGGAAGGGTGGAGAGACTAAAAATCATATAATGGTAAGACTTTTCACAGTAAATACACTGTTACCTGTTTGAAAATTCATTAAGAAAGAATTGTGGGGATCTTGAATGCTTATGGATCAACATGTTAACGAAGCCCAGGAAGGGTACTGCTTGGGGTTTGTTACAGGCTAAGTTAAAAAGACAAGTTACTTCCTAGGCACCACCCTAACATACGAAAATAAAAGACTGTGTTGAGTTAAATATTCTTTGAGAAGAGATTGTTTTATGGACTGAAGACACCATGCAACAATGTATGTTTCCCAGGAAATAGGACGGCATTGGCTAAAAGCCCATCTTTGTTCAGCAGTGAAACATCTGCAGCAATTAAATAACAACAACAAAATCAATATATATATAAGAAAGAAGAAATATATTACAATTTCTACACTTCATAAATTATGAATTATGAAGGGACATAGAACAATCAGGGAGAAATTCATGGCTGGCAAGCCTCAGAACTAAAGGGATTTAAATACGTTGGGTATGGTGTAAATCCTAGCAGTGGCAAAGAGCCACAGCTTGACGGGTAAATCATTAATAATAATGCAAAAATAGCAGAAGTGTTCAATAGGAAAATCTGTTCTGTGTTTGGAAAGAAGCAAAAAGCAATGTCATATTCTTATACAAGAGAAGCCGTATCCTTGCCCCTCATGATTTTAAGTAAATACTGGATTTTTGAAAAGTTTCCGGAAAAGTTTAATATTGTTCCATATTATGTATTATAAAGGCAATGTGGCTGCTTCCAGTAAGCATAAACTTGTTGGTCTCATAAAACCCCTTCAGAAGACAGAGGAGTGGTTTATACAGTCTGGAATTAGAAAAAAGAGTCTGAGGGTTGACATGGAAGTAATGTTAGTCAGTAAATTTTGTGAAACAAGCTACCTCAGATGATTTAAACAAATATGCTTGATATTAGTTCACAAAGTATGAGCTATTCCTCCAGGAGCTGGGTTGGTGGAGATGTCCATATAGGTGCAGACTTTTGAGAAGTACAGTAAGTGATTTCATATAGCATAATGTTCTGTTTAGCACAAATCAGGAATAACCCTATGCAATATTAATAAAATGTGGAAGCACAACTTAAGAACTATCTGACAGATAAACACAGGAAGTTGTGATTATTAGGAAACTGTAATTAATGGGAACCATCTGAGCAGGGCTCCACAGATGTTAGTACCAAGTCTGATCTAGTACTTTCATCAGTGATCTTGAAGTAAATGTAAAATCACTACTGGAAAGCATTTACTTACAAATGAAACTCAACCAGTGCAATGAACAGAGGAGCAGTGAGTTACAGGGTGTCATTTGGATGGTTTAAGTTCATTATGACCTGATTTTCCTGTTTGTAGACAAATATCCTGTATTTTATAGGATCCACATTAAATGTGGAAGGGTCCTTCAGCTGAGGTGGTTTAGTGGCACACAGTGACTAGCCCAGTTGCCATTACCAGGGGGAAGTTAATCTCCTAATCACCCACTACCTATCAAATATCAATATGAAAGCAAAAGATACTAGATGACAAAGGTAGCCAAAACCTATTTATGGACAGTAGATAGAATCCAGGACCAGGGTTCTGATGGGCTTAACTTTTTGACTGGACCTTGCTGCTAGCCTGCTGATGACCTTGCAGAAATTACATCCTCCTCAGCGTAAGTTTCCCTGCCTGGAAGAGGTATAATGATGCTCATCACTTTCAGAGAGAACTTAATGAATAACGAAAAGTTCCAGCCAGTCTTACTGGCTCTGTATTATCTTAACTACAGCCTTGTGGATGTAGCTAGTAAAACCTTTAAAATATTTCTTATAAAGAAACAGACTGACAAAACATTTAATGAATGGAAAAGTAAGGGTGTCTTTTGGGGTCTTGGATCTTTCCAAGCATTCAATGACAAATTTCTCAAAACCAAGGAAGTAGAATGACAACAAATCACCAAGATTCACTGTGTTATTTCTGTATAGCAACCCCATATAGCTGTAAAGACATGTTCTGTATTTCTAGCTAGCACAGATCAATTGTGGAATGAGATAAGTAATATTAGACCAAGCTTTGGTGTCTTCTCTTGGCACTTGACCATTAACTACTTACTTAGACTACTGAAATGGTGGTTGAATCAAAATCCAAATGATTCTCAGTAAAAACACCATGTTCGGTTTTTATAATCTCTTTAATTAAACCTGTAGATAACCACCTCTCCTGCTTGTCCTGAGATTTGGTTGCCAGCAACAGCAACATCTTAGTATGAACATGAAAACAAAGACAATCCTATCATCAATAAACCCATAGAGAAAGATTCCACACTCATAAGATATGCCGCATATTTCTTGTTTTCCAGCTTTCCTGCAGGACATCTGCCTCATGGGCTTGAAAAACTGGAGGAGGCATTGCCTATCTGCAAGCCCTTGCTAAAGCAAGAGCTGCTGTAAGGGATGGGTTCTGCAGAAAGGCTGTTGTAGTACTTCTGTCCCTTTCAGAGAGAATGGCGCTGTAAGAAATGATGGTGGATACTTGTAAGAATTGCATGGAGGCCCCTCTGCACTGACAACACTGAAGAAAGTGCTCATAGGATTTCTGTCCAGAACTAATGAAGGTTTAAGGCAGAGCTTATGGAGAATAAACTTTTAGAAGGGAGCAAGAAGTGGGTATGAACCTCTTTAAAGTGCCAACAAGGACCTCAGTCCCCTAGTTCAGATTGCTTCCCTTAGCTGTGCCTGGTAGAACCTCAGCAGAAGAAAGATGAAGCCTTTACGTGGTGTGGAATAGTCTGTCTCTCGCATTAAAATTCATCCTGTGTTCTCATTCTAACTTGGAGGTTTGGGGTTCTACAACTTTCTTACATGTAATTTAGTTCCTAAATACACCAGATTCTTCTAATCACATCTGGAAAAACTTCACTGCGGTTTGAAGTGTATGGAATCTGTTCCATCTATTTTTTTAAAACTGTGCTGAGCCCCATCTAATTACTGCGAGTATGTTGGTGTATGTGAACAGACAGTAATTCTCCAAGGAGCATCTTAGCCTTAAATACATAAAAACCTGTTCTACTTCATTTCAGAATCCTCACTGTAGATTTCAACGTGGTTTTACTACCTGATTTACAAAACTGCAGGGATTTGTTTTGTAAAACTGCTTCGTTAAGGAGGCAAGGCTGACCTACGGGAACTAATTTATTTCCATCTCCTGCCATCTAGTGTCAGCAGAGCCGCAGCTGTAGATCCGGCAGGTGACACATGCTCACATGCTCTTCCAGTTTTAAACTGTGACGCTGCAGCTATATTTTCGTCAGTGTTTAGCACCTTAGCGCAACAAAAATAGGTGTGTGTATATGACAAAAGATCTTTTCTGTCCTTATTGATTCAGATGTAAGCACTAAACATTTATTTGCAGCCTTTGGAATGCATTTGGAAGTGAAAAAAGGTGCAGGTTTGTAAGCGAGCATAGCGTAATTTAAGAAAACCCTATGTGATCAGTCAAGTAAGCATGCATATATTTGCAAATACTTTGGAGGGTAATATGAAATATACTATTCAGAGGTCAGTAAGATATGCTTTGCTACCTTCTCTGAGGACTTTTAGGTGTCTTGAGGCAGTCTGTTGCTGCAGAAGCCTGGGTGAAGGTTTCTGAAGGCTACTGCATCCACCGGCTGCCAGCAGCTCCACTCCCTCACCGACAGACTGGGCAGCTATAAAGACAGGGAGGCAGGTAGGGCCTTCCCCAGGCTCTCTGGTATAGCCAACTCTTCACAGAGCTGACTCCAAGCTCACTTTATAGTGAGGTGAATCCTATAACATTTTTCCATCCTTTAATCAGTCTATTCATTCTACTTGTCCATTAGTTTCCAGGTCTTCTAGTTATGTATGACTGCATCTTCCTCTATTCCTTCTTCCTCCCTATTAACAGCACTTCCTTTGCAGTCTCTAATTTCCTCCTTTTTTTTTTTTTTTTTTAGGCTACCTGACTTTTCCAGTTCCCTCCTGAACTTTCACGCTCTTGTGATTGCTTTTGCCTCAACACAGTATTTTCTCCCTTTCTTTCCTCTCTCCTCCCATTTAATTCCCTGCCTTTTCTTACCTATTCCTTCAGTATCTGACTGGAAAAAGCCCTGAGCAACCTGGTGTGATCTCATAGCTATACCTCTTTCAAGCAGAAGGTTGGGTTAGAAACCTCCGGAAATCCCTCGCAACCTGAATTTTCTTATGAACCTGTGCAATACTCTTAAGAGAAGGGGGATTAATTTAGTTAAGCGTCCTCTGTGTATGTTTACTCAGAACATTAATTTTATGCTGTTAAACTCAGTGTCAAGTATCAGTTTCATTAATGAGGCGTATGAACATGTTATCTCAGGTACAACTGCAATGACAGCACTACAGAGATCTTAATGTTGCAGAGATACAACACCACAAGCATAAGTCATCTGCTTTGGGTAACAGTCACATTCTGGCTCAATCTGTAAGTCCCAGTGATAGCAGTAGGAAGAGGGAGTTTTGAAGCAGTAAGGTTTGGAAACAAGGCGGTTACAAGACAGTAACTCTAACTACAGTTATAGTGGGGATAGTTCATATGGGTCCATGGACAACTTTTTTTTCCCAACAAGTTTTTTAATCTAACCTTTAATTCCTTGTAAAATTTGTCATTGTTCCATCTTACCTTCTTCACTGTCCTTACAGTATTATTAGCATTAAAGGTCCTAAACAAGATCAATACCCATTGTACTAGCAACTGTATCAAGAAATGTTAAAATAAAGAAGTAGGTATCACTTCTGTGTAAGCAGTAGTTCAGCCTGTCCTTGTGTTCTTGCTAGGCTTTGGATTGACAGTCCTCTCAAATTTGCTTCTATTCTTCCACTTTTACTTGAACTCAAAGTGTTCAAGGTCAAAACACGGTATGACTTTTATCTGAAGAATATGGTTTAATTTTGGTACAAGATGTCTTGCGATGAGGTAAAGTTTTGACAGACTTCCATAAACACAGTATTACTGCACGGATGGCTTCTTCCCACCCTGGTTATTTGGCAAATATTATAATATTTACTTCCCTTTTAATTTATCCCCCTTCTAACTTTGCTCGTTTATATATATAAATGAATATATATGCGTAGATTAAGACTACATTTTAACACTTATGCTGGTTAGTAAGGTTCTTGTGATGAGTATTTAGGTGTCAATGTACTCTTTTGTCAAGGAAGCTATGTGGGAAGGAAATCAGAGAAGTAATAGAGCTCTGGATCCTCCCAGACTTGTCACAGAAGTGCTGCATAATGGACAGAGGTCACCCACAAATTACTCCTTCCCCTTTAGCAAGGGGAAATTAGAAGAGGTTTGTGGCTAGACTAAGCCGCAGTCTTTTTTCAGGCTGCTGTTGGACAATGTAGTACATGCTCATCTCCTTTCTCAAGACTATGTCTAAAGACAATCTGGGAGTTGCAATGTAGGAAAAACAAGATCACTGCTGTATTTGATATTCCTAGCCTGTGCGTCCTTTAGGCTCACTTTAATCTGTGCTTGCCATATATCTATTCTGTTAGCTAAACTGCAAATGGGTAAACACATGTGCGTTCAAATTAAACCTCAAAATCACAAAGTCCATTGAAAATATGATGATCTCTGCATTGGTACATTTCCTTGGTCTAGGAAGACAGTAGGCAGCCTGAACTCAGTTTCCTTTTGTGTGTTCTGCCCAACTTGTTTATATAAACTGATATTCACAGTGACCCATTAATTATATAGATAGTGTCTGACATTTAGAAAGAGCATGTGTCTCTCGTATAAATTCTGGGGAAAAGGCATAGTGAGCTTTTGACCGGGCACCACTAAATCTTTCAGTTAATTTCCAAGCACCTGCAGATACATCTATTTCTCTTAAATTAGAATTATGGCATATGAGAGTGTTTAGCACCTAATTTAGGCTCTGTGTAATTAAATCCCTGTTTGATTTTAAGCAGAAGAGTGGTTTCTGTTCTATATATGTGTATGTACAATTGATTTGCTACTTTCAGATTTTAGCATGTGAGAAATAAATTGAAAAAACAAGTTTTTCTGGAACTGCAGTAATCTTCTCTAGCTCTGGCAGCCATCTACTTCTTAAGCAGTATTTAGTAGTCCTGTGATAATAAAAAGAAATTCTTCAAAAACAAAGGAAAAAATGCCAAAACTACATTGGACATCACATTATGAACTGCTGTAGGAATCTAAGATGACATGCTCAGGACAGAACAGTATCACACTACTTTTAGACCACTTGGATATCTGTGAAATTAATATTTGCTAGCTTTTTTGAAAGCATTGTCAGAGAGTGGTTGCATAAATCCCTATGCGCTTGGTTTATCTTCTCACAGGAAACATCATAGAATCATAGAATGGCTTGGGTTGGAAGGAACCTTAAAGATCACCCAGTTCCAACCTCCCACCGCACCAGGTTGCCCAGGGCTTCATCCAGCCTGCCCCAGAACACCTCCAGGGATGGGGCATCCACAGCTTCTCTGGGCAACCTGTGGCAGTGCCTCACCACCTTCACAGTAAAGAATTTCTTCCTAATATCTAACCTAAACCTACCCTCATTTAGTTTAAAGCCATTCCCCCCTTGTTCTGTCACTACACTCCCTGACAAAGAGTCCCTCCCCAGCTTTCCTGTAGGCTCCCTTTAGGTACTGGAAGGCCACTGTAAGGTCTCCCCAGGGCCTTCTCTTCTCCAGGCTGAACAACCCCAACTCCCTCAGCCTGTCTTCCTAGGAGAGGTGCTCCAGCCCTTTGATCATCCTTGTGGCCCTCCTCTGGACTTGTTCTAATATGCCGATGTCCTTCTTGTGCTGGGTACCCCAGAGCTCCAGGTGGGGTCTCACAAGAGCAGAGTAGAAGGGTTGAATCACCTCCCTTGACCTGCTGGCCACTCTTCTTTTTATGCAGCCCAGGGTACAGCTGGTAATTTAATATTAATTTATAATTTAGTACAATTAAGTAGTCTCTAAAAAGGATAATTGGGTTGCTTTAGTAGGACTTTTATAGGAACTATGAATCTTGAAATAATGAGTTAAGGAACATCGGTGTTGTTGGAACAGGACTTGGCTCCCACCAGTGGTTTGAAACAACTGTTTCACCACAGTGATTAGCACCAGTTTAGACTATAATTGGTTGCATATGACTTTTTTGTAGAATAAATGGCACTATTATGGAAGTTTAGGAATTTGCAGAGATATCAAATGCAGTAGCAGAGAAAGGTAAGAATGGAAGAGATTTGCAGAGGTCACTAATATGTTGGCACTTCTGTAATCTTCTTTGATGATACATGGTGGAGTGGGGCTCAGCTTTGAACGTGATGAAGAATCTATTTGCTAAGCTGTTTAAGCAGTTCAAAGAATCTGCCGAAGAGAATAGCTAGCAAACAGCTAGATGTTATTACACACTGAATTCTTCTCAGAAAGAAAAAAAATGAGCAAATTATGTGTAAGAGATCTTAGGAATCCCCTTGTTCCATGTGGAGGATAAGCAGAAACCCAAATGAGGGAAAGCTGTCAAAGGTGTGCCATTTGCTTACATTCTGGTAAGGCTGTGGAGAACACTGGAATGGCCTTAAAAATTTCCAGTCCACTGTAGCTAGCCAGTTGTCTAGAAAGCTGAGATGAAAGGCATGGAATATTACCGGATAGTATTGTTCATTTGATCTGAAAAGAGACTTTGTCTGAATGAACTTGTGGCGATAAAAATAACAGAAGAATTCCCTTTAGGCTGCTTCTAGTGAATTCCAACACGAATCATAGATGAAGGCTAAGAATGTCTCTTTATAAAGAACCAATTAAAGTTGTTTCTCTGTCTGTGATGTATAATAGGCTATCATTCCAGCTTCTTCACAACTGCAGAATATCTAAACTCTGATTTATATCGGAAGGATTCTAAACATCACGGAAATACTTTAAGACAATCCTCTGAATTCAAACATTTTATATTCCTGTAAATACTTCTGTCATTAGCATAAAATTGCCCAGACCACGGCTAAAAATTCTTGCATTTTATTCAGGACTACTATACACATGCATACCCTCATATCGTACACTGCTTACTTTGCAGTAAGTGCTGTTCCGGTTCTGTATTGGTCCAGGTTTCTTCATAGAAATCATTAAGGTGCCTGAAGACAATGCACGTGTAGTGCAGAGCAGCTGGATGTGCTAGCACTCCACCATGGCTTGTATGGGTGAGCTCTTGTGGGTATAATAATGGGAGGGCTCAGGATCCAGCCTACTACCAACGTTTAGCCACATTATTATAAATGTTTCTATCCATTTTTGTCAGTTATGTACCAGAAGTATCCATGTTTCAAGATCAGTATATCTACTTTGTTTTCTGTAACTTGCTTAATTTCTATATCTATAAGCGCTTGCACTAGAAAATGCATTTTTATAATATTAAAAAAATAGGGTAAGGCTTGGGGAATGTATCTCAGGTATTTACAATAACTACAACCCTATGAATAATATATGTCTAATTATGAAATGGTCACTGAGAAGTTTAATTAGCATATTTCACTTTAGTAGTGTAAAGCATTTTATTAATAAACTTCTTATATATCATCATATTATTAAATGCATCTCAAACTGATAACTGCCAATCCTTTTTTTCTTTTTTTCCCCCAATGTATGGGAGCTTATGTGCTATAGTTATGATGATATAAAAATATTAGTTCTGGTAGAATTTTATTACAATAATAAAAGCTGGTTAGGTGTATATCTCTGCAATAGGGGAACCCAACAGTGCCTGCAACATAATTGAGGAATTAGTGATATGCCAGATTAGTGCAGGCAGGCGTAATGCCCTTCCTTTTTCCTTTTATTTGTTCTCCACACAATATTTCAGTTTACCTAGATATATACCTATTATGCCCATAAGTAGATATCAGACCTTGTAAATTTACTTCTATGGTAGTTCTATCAAAATGGGTGTTTTCTTCTTGCTGACACTTTTCCCTGCAGATGTGTTGGGCTGTCAAATTGAAATGACAGTTGTTGGCAGATAGGCCCAGAGGAATGACAAAATGGCAGAGGAAGTCACGGGGACATCATACCCTGGCATATATCCAATAAAAAGTAACATCTTTCCCTACAAATTTCTACTGTAAGAAGTTTGACAGTGTTATTCATGGAGAATTATTATTATTATTATTATTTGTATTTTCACAATTAGGGAATATTTTTGAGCAGACAAAAATAAAGTAAAAATCAAACAAAAAAAAAGTCAATGCCTCTGTTGTGCTTCTTAATGTGTAAATTTCCTCTTAAATTGTCTTTTACATCCTGTTAACTTTAAGCCTCAGAAAACAAATAATCCTGAGCTTCCACTGGAACTCTTCTAGAGGAAGATGCAGGGTGAGTAAAGGCAGTCCTTGTGTTGAACTTCCCCCAAGAAAATGTCTCTTTCACTGCTGAATGAAGGGTCTTGAATTCAGCAGTCCTAGGTTAAGTTTAGTGTTTTAGGCAATCCCGCTGGATTTCTTCCTACTGTTTGCAGAGTTTTAATTGCTTTTTGGAATAATTTATCTAATAATATAAAGGCTTGAACATGTTTCTAAGAATAGCTCCCTGAGTTGACTCAAAAACCACTCTAAACTAGATGATTATAAAAGTCCTTAGGGACATAAAAATGAGTTAATCACTCATTCAAGGTTGGATAGACAATGACCAGCACCTTCCATGTATCTCCTGATTGGAGAACTATGTGAAATGTGCTGGTGATCTTGATGCAGTTGGCCACGTAACAGAGCAGTCAGCTTTTCAAGCCTTTGCCATCACAGAAGCTACTGCCTGAATTGGGTTTAAAAGAAGCTCACTGTTGGAGGAGGTCACAGCAGGCCAGGGCTGATGGATTTTGACAAGACAATGTGAGGAGGTTGGTGCCAGTTCTGCTCAAGCTGAACCTTTTTGTGAATTCACAAAGGAATACAATCACCACGGCTGTCATTCGCACACTGTTCTGTATCTCTAACTTGACTAAACAAGAGAGGAAAAAAAATCCAAGAGATTCCTGACAGAGCGTCAATGATCTTGTTTCATAACCATCTGGGAACAAGGTGACTTGTCACAAGGGAGACTTCTGGCAGTGTAGCTGAATCATTGACCTTGTAGACTTAAACACCTGGAGTATGCAATATTAGCTAGGGTATGTGCTAAATTGCAGTGCTCCTTGTAAGAAAAAAGTATTTTGGGCAAATTTCTCTTTTTAGTTCACACTGTGTGCTGAACCACTGATAAATCTGGTTGCATAAGACCTAAATCCCTATGGAACATGTACGAATGTACATTGTGCTCTCTTTCTTTTTTTTTTTTTTAATTTGTATTTCTCTATGTAACTAGTTTATTATGGTTCTGCTTGAGCATGCTGCTCTGAATAAATTAAAAAACCATAAATATTAGATATTACATTTTCTTTCTAACTCTCAAATGAAGCCAAACTATAATTTAACATTATTCTTTTTTTTTTTCTTTTTTTTTTTTTTTTCTTTTCCTTCCTTATATTGCTTAGATTTATAGGTGAAATCAACACTAGGAAAAAAAATTCCAGTATTAATTGTCTGTCTGTACTTAGAAACCTCAAGCATTCTGTGATTCTATGATTCTGTGATATGGCATAAGGGGTAGCTGCCATTCTCCCTAGTTCTTCTGAGATGCAGACCAGCATGGAAGAGTTAGGTTTGGAGAAATAAACAAAGCTGGACTTGAAGGCTGCTCCACAGCAAAGGTATAGCAGCATTCAGGGAGATCTGAGGCTCTCCTGGGCCAAGAGATAGTGAGGGTGGTGACCTAGGGCTGATGTCAGCTCTCACGGGGGATACTGCTGCCATATTCTGCTCTTGTCCTCAGCCCCAGGGGCAGAAAAGACAGAAGGCAATAGGGAGAATAGGGCAGACCTGGCACTGGGGAGTGCACAGCACTTCCCTGCACCATTGTAAGTGAGGGGCAGTGAGCCAGGAGCCGGTCTTACTGTTTTTGTGCCTTGCTCTTCCCTAGGAACCTCTGTCTGAAGATAAAGCTGTGACTTCGGCATGGCAATTTTGATTCATGACAATGGGCACAAACTGAACTTAGGGCGTACTGTCTGAACATTGATAAACACTTTTTCAATATGAGGGTGAGTCTCCCTCCTTGGAGGTATTCAAAAGCTGCCTGGACATGGTCCTGGGCAACCAGCTCTGGGTGGCCCTGCTTGAGCAGGAGGTTGGACCAGATGGCTCCAGAGGTCCCTGCCAGCCTCAGCCATTCTGTGGTTCTTTGAACCTGTCAGCAGTACTCCTAGATTGTTTACCTGACTTTCAAGAGCCGTCGGTATAAAACCTTTGCTGATCTAACGATGTTGCTAAAGAACTTTCCAGCAATGCGTAGTCTCAATAGACCTCGTTTTTTCTGATGAACTTGTTTGTTTCATCTTTGGAGAAAAGAGCTTAGTCACTGTTTTTCATATTTTGCTTGTCGCTTTCCAAATTGCTTGGAGCTCTCATCTGAACAAAGTACTCTCAAGATTTTTGTCACAGCCCACTTTTTTCAAAACTCCTGGGAACATTACAAGCTATTTTGATCACCATTCCATCACTTCTGTGAAATATCCCCTTTGAATACATTTCACTTTTCAGATTATCATTTATAGGTGTTGATTTACTGGCACTTGTGCAGTTATTTTTACCATGCCATATTTTCACCTCAGTGAGACTCAGTATTTCCTTGCAAGGCTGCAGATCTCATTGCTCTGAGCAGTATTGCTAGACAAATATGTAGGCTTGCTCATGTTTACAACAGAAGAGCAGCAGCTCTTTAAAAATGGGAGCCCCACTAAGTTTTGTATGCCAGCAACACATAACGTCATACATTTTTAATGAAATAAAGAATCATATGTGTTAGATTTACACAATTACTCTAATATAATCACCACTGAAGATGTTCCAAGTTTTCCTTGTCTCAAATGAAATGCTAGCAAACATTCCCTCCAAAGTACATAATTCCAATCAAGGCATGTGTGTGAAGGTATGCATGTGTAACAGGATTCTTCTTGATGAATAAAATCTGTTAGTGTACTTAGTGCCTCCTCCTGTTCTGAAATTAGTGCAAAAGACAGGCTGAGACTGTTTACTGCTCTCCTATCAGTGCGAAGTAGTAATGTTGAGGAATCACAAGGGAAGAGCTGGAGGCATTTATACTGACTGCAGTGTTTGAAAAGCAGCTTCCAAGCAGGAGGGCTTTCTTAAAAGCAATGTGAGCAGTATTGGTAAGTAGCATCTGCTTGGAAATAGGGGTTGAGGTTTTTCATCTGACTGAAATGAAAAGAGCTGCTGCTTCCAACCATGGCATCTCACCTTGACACCATGTTAAGCTTAACAGAAGTTACAAAACTGTCCTATGTAGCTCTCACACATCTCAAACAGAATGGCATATGCTGTTTTTCTTCTTGATAGTGTTGTGTTCTGAACTTTGCCTACAGGCTTGAGGTGGGTACAACTTGCCAGTCCCTCCTTTCCTTCAGAGGAAAGGTTCCCTGACCATGAAGAGGAAAGTGGTACACCTCAGTGAGGGTGAAAAACAGACCCACCTGCCCCTAAAATAAAGAGAAGGAGAATAAGAAGTTCAGAAAACAAATCGGTACTGGTAATAGTGGATACTTCAGCTTTGGAGATGGAACTGGTTCAGCCAGTGCCTCTCCTCCCCTTTCCCTGTACCCAACCTCCAAATCAGATTCATTTTTGTTGCCAGTGTCTGTTCCTCTCTGTCTTTCAGAGTGTTTGAGTCTTGCTCCTCATCTGTTCTCAGTCCCACGCACTCTCTGGATGCATTTTGGCTCTTTGCTCTATCTCAGCTTTCTTTATCTGTTGGTTCCATGTGTCCCTTCTGCCACCTGGAGATAGTGTCCTTCTCAGTCACTGTCGATGTATCTGTGCCTCCTCCCTCCCAGACCCAAATCTCTATTCACAAAAAGACTTGGTCAGTTTAACATTGTGTGGGAACAGCTCCCTTGTTTGGCTGGCTGCCACTTCATGAAATTCTCAGTCCTGTGTTATGTGCGGAGGCTTCTTATTCAATACACATGAAAATCAAGCACCCCAAAATGGGGTCCAAAAGAAAATGTGTGTTGAATAAAAAAGAAAATGTGTTTCCCCAGTGAAGTGGTCGCAGCACTGAGCCTGTCAGAGTTCAAGAAGTGTTTGGACAACTCTCTCAGACACATGGTCTGATTTTTTGGGTGGTCCTTTGGGGACCCGGGAGCTGGACTCAATCATTCTTGTGGGACCCTTCCAACTTGGGATATTCTGTGAATCTATGATTCTACGAACACAAAGCTTTTGGTGTTAGCTAGTCAGTAACAGCATGCTACTGGAGAAAAGACTAAGACAACATTGTTCATGTATCAAAGCAGGGTCAAAAGGCTGTTATTTGTTCAGTGCTATACCAGTGTTCCGCTGCAAACATTTTGGTGACAAAGCAGTCTTTTTTTTGTCTCTCTAATGCTGAGTGACAGCTGTCTGAATATCTTGAGATATGTGTATGTATCACTGTACTTAGCACCTGTGCTTGTTTAAATCCAGCTTTCAGACCCCGAGGGGTCTGAAAATTCAAGTTTCTTATCTTGCCCACAGACAGATCATCCCATAATCTCATACTCATTTTGCACTTCTCTTTGACTCTGGGTTTTCCCTGATCCTCATCCATTTCCTTCAGAGCCTTCAATGGATGGCACTCCCTGCTTCCCACCTGAAATTCAGGTCCCTGCTTCAAAGAACAAATTGCTACAACTTTTAACAACAACATAATATATATATATCTAACATAGGCAAACCCACATTTCTTTCCCTCAGCCAATTCTGACTATCCAGCTAACCTATTTTTATTGAAATCTGTTCCTTTCCTTCTCTTGTCCCTCCTCTCCAGATTTCAAGCTGACATGATACTTGGCCTGAAAACAAAATAGAAGGGCAGGCAAACCACTGATACTTGGCAAAACCACCAACAATTAAAACCAGCAATTTAGGTGGGAAGTGTTCTGTAAGCTTGATAATAGGTTCTGCTAGTGCCATCTACCATAGGAATGAAGCAATGCACTATGGAATGAAATTGAATAGGGCTGATCTTGTTTTCTTCTACTGCCATGGAAATCAGTGGAATCCACAAGTCTGTAAAGCTCTTTATGGACCCTTTCTTCTGCTGAACCCTGCTTTTGCTCTGATTTTACTCCTGTGAGGGAGATCAAACAAAAGACCAGTATTCTTGAGCCTTGGTCCTCTTGTGCTAGAAAACAGGCACAAGACAGAATATCACATCAATGCTTGAGTATGAGTCTCAAAGGGAAACAGAAGAACGCTTTCCTTTCTAAAGCTGACCTAGTCAGTTTGATTGGGTTACTGGGGAGGGAAAACTTTCCTGTGCCCATTCTGAAGCCTTCCTAGCTGGCTCTAAAAGGTGCTTGGATAAAAGAACCAAAAGCTCAAATAGACTTCTATTGAATTCGAAGTTCCCTGAAGTACATTCCTCTTCTACCCATTCTAAACTCTGTAGTTATTTACTTCTAGCTGCTTCTGAAAGTTACATTTGAGCTTCAATGGCTGGTGCTGATGAAAGGTATAAAAGCATTCTTGTAAATTAGAAATACTAAAATCTGGCAGCTTGCTCCATAAAGAATTGTATTACAACTGACATGCGAAATTGTCATCCTATCCATCTGTTCCCTGATGTGTGTTTAAAAATGGGCAATGCCACAAAAGCTAAATCCTGAATGAAGCAATTGAAAAGCACTGCATATTCTGGTTCCTGGGACTCGGAAGAATGAGGCAGTCGTGCTGAAGCACAACTCAGCTGAGTAGCAGGAGAGCTCTAGCAGAGCATTTTGCGGCACTGTAGCAATAAGCATTGTAAAGAAGGATATGCTGCTGGCATGAGGCAGTTCATACTCTTGATCTGCCCTTAGATATTGGTGATGTATCTAGATTGTGGGCTGAATCTTCAGTTTTACTACATCATTGAACTCCTAACTGAGTTAACTCTCCTCATCATGTCTGGAGACAGTCATGCAATGTAGCTGTTCATCTCTAATACAGGCTTGATTTTATTACTATCAATGTTATTTGCCAAGATTTCTTGATTTCAGTGGTAACAGAGTTAACTGCATAGATTAAAAACCTAGACTACGAGAATTTTATTTGCCTGTCAAATGTTCATCTGCCCATTTTAAAAGAGTACTTTGTGGTTTTTTTTTTTTGGTAGGGGAGAAATAAAGAATAATTTACCAAGAATTTATGAAGAATAATTTAAACAATGTATGTATATTATTCCTTGATCAGTGGCAGGGCTTATTTGCTCATGCTATAGTAAGCCATGCTAATTAAGAGCTTGTGATCTTTTTCCTTATGACTCTCAGAGTTAGTTGCAAATCAATTAATTGGTGTAGGAAGTGGAGGAGAATTTTTTTTTTTGACTGGGATGAATGTGGTTATTGACAAATGACTTTTAGTCATACATTTTACATACTGAAGCACCCTTCCTGTGGCATCTCTTTGAGTACATACTATTTTGCCTTAAAAGGCAGCTCAGCTTGCCATTAAACTCCATATTCAGAGATAAATTACTTATCTAGCTTGAATGATAAAAAACAAACATACAACAAAACAAAATAAAACAAACGAAGCACAGGAACTTGTGATTTTGGGGGATTAGGTTGAATTGTAGAGAAACTCATATTTTCAGATGGAGTGAATGACAGTGTTGATGTTCAGTCTTTTTTTTTTTGAGAATATTTACAGATCTGTCTTGCTCAATGTGTTAATTGCATTTAAATAACTCTCCTGCAGTTTATATAAATGTTTCTTCTAAAAAAGGATGTAAAAATTTGGATGTTTAACAGTCTTGGCCTAAAAATGTATATAATAAATCTTTATTCGTTATAAATTATCTACATTACTTATAAATACCTGTTAAAATCTCTGCAGACTTTGGTTCAATTTTAAAATTCCTGGCTTGATTCTGAAGTAGGTTATGAAATAGGCCTTCTTTAGTTAAAATGTGTTTCAATTATAAAGTTTTGTTTGAAAATGTACACATTTCAATTATGTTTTTCAGTTATAATTTCTCACATATATATATAAAATAATGGTTTTCATAATATAATAATAATGGTTTTCAAATAAAGTTTCTCAAAACATAAAGTTTTGTGGCAGATATTATCAAGTTCCAATCTATCAGACATTTTAATGTAAAAACCATAAATAAGTATTCACTGATATGAAGAACTATAATGTGAATTTAAGTATACACAATGCAAAGTGTTGTTAATACATTTATCCCTGCCTAATTAGAGATCAGTTCTATAAATGCATATATATATGTAAGATACGTAAGTATGAATTCCGGTGGACCCACTTCTGTGATTGAATTCAAGTTTGTTTTACACAGCTTGGGAAAACAATTTCGTATGTGTATATTCTTTTATATATTTTTATATTTTTTATATTTTCTTATATATTTTATATATTATTTATATTATATTTTTATTTTTTTTAATATTTTCTTTATATATATATATATTTTTTTTTTCTAACACAGATCCACGAGAGGGCAGTACACAGCAAGGGTAAAGGCAGACGCAGCTTACCGCAGGGAGCCTCGGGCAGCACCCAAGCAATCAGAAAGAATGAAGCCGGACCATAACATTGCTCGTAGAGCGTTAGAAAAATCTTGGGTCGAGTCTACAAAAATTCTGACCGTTACTGTAGTTTTAGGTGAGCTTTGTCTTCTGACATTGGAGGCTGCTCGTATCCTCAGTGCCTGTTTTCACAACTGCAAGTGCTGTACTTTTACTGCAAAGAGGATGGAAACACTGGATTTATACAATAATTATTATACTAAAGGTGCTGTGGCTATAATGGAAAAAAATGTAGTGAAATAAAAATTGTGAAAATTAATGATAATAAAATTGTCACAAGCTTGGCAGCTATTTCAAGACTTGAAATAGCATGAAGAATTAGGCAACTGGTAAGTTGCTACAGTACGTATGGTTTTGTACACAGATTGCCTTATCTTATTAAAAAACATGAGTTCAAAGACTGTTGCAAAAACTGAAATAGCTGAACTATTTAAACCTGATTGGAGTTTCTCCTATAGACCCAAAAGCTTGGCATGCTATGTTTCTGAATGCAGCATTACATTAATTAAAAATTAAATCACCTATGCTTGTGACAATAACACATTGGCTTTGTAATGTGGTGATGCTGAAAAGGTGACGATGTACCTGATGTACAAAAAAAAAAAAAATCTGTATTCATTTGTGGTTGAATTGTTTTATTACTGAGTATTAATGGATTGAAATTTATCCGTGAGCTAACACCTAAATATTTCACATTCTTCCCTTATAAAAGGTGACTTTCTCAATATTACTTAGTCAATGAGCTAATGAAACTAAATAAAAAAAGAACTAAGCCAAAAATCTCATGTGGTCTTTTAAGCTTTTTGCAGACATAACATGCATTTTTGTGTGTTCCTCTTACTTTTCTTTTCCCCAGTAGAAGATGGCATACCTCACTTGTGACAAATTAGCCTTGAAGTTTATTTTCTCTGAGAGCAGGTATGAGAATGCAGCTGTAGATTCCAGCCAGAGGTTCCTAATTTAGCCTTTCTGACAACGTCTCTCTCTGGACTGAGCAAGATGTGTCTGCCTTGTGCAGCAGGCTGTTTTACCCAGTGCTGGTCTCTCGTGTGCAAATGCCACAACAGTCACCATGGCTGCTTTAAGTGTCCAGGGCAGGGCAAGCTGCAACATGGCCATGGTTGTTTATATGTGCTCTGCACGGAGTTCAGCAGTGTTTACTCTATGGCTGCTTCTGGTGCTCTGTGATTTGAATATTAGTACAAGAGACAGTGACTGGTATAGGCAGGACATCAAATTCATCCTCCCTGGGGCCCGGTACAGGGAGTTCTGGGTGCAGGACTTCACCCATCCTTGTTCCCAGACTTTGGTTATGCTGTTGGAAGGTTTAATTTATGCTTGGATTTTAGCTCTGCTCAGCCCTTTCTGCAGCAGTGATAAGGATCCTCCATGTCACAGTTTACAGATGGAGAAACAACTCTGTTTCCTTCACTCCCTGCTGGGATGTGTTTTTGTGTCCTTTTGAGCTTATCTGTATCCACGCCAGAACCCAGCCAAATGCACGTGCATGTGTGCGTGCCCTTGTAGATAAATACACACAATAACACACACAGACACATATATACACACACATTCGTACAACACCATATGCTCTCTCTGTATTTTGTCTTGCAGACGGAAGGGAAGAAGGATGGGTATTCAGATGGAGGGGCTGTGAGTATGTGAGGTGTGCATGTACACAAACCTGTGTTTGTGCCAGGCTAGGATGGATGGAGCGGCATCCAACTAGAAATGGCTGGTAGAAATAAGGAGTGTGTCATGTTTCAGAAAGGAGTGGATGGAAAGGCTAAAAATGAGTAAAAAGCTCCAGAAGTGTAAGTGTTGAGCGCAACTGAACAAGTAAGTGAGGAAAGAATTAGCTATGTGCTCATGCAAATAAAATCACTTACTGCTAATTTATGTGTGATGTATATGATACACAGTTACAGGAAAGGAGAAGCGAGAGTGGAAGCAGAATTTTTGTTGGTCATATATGCACGCCATGAAGAGACCTCTGCTCTCTGCAGCCGGGTAGCATTTGTGAGAGAGGGAGCCTTGACGATGGGTACATTCAACTTCTGGGGGGAAATGTAAATCACTTTTGGAAGTAAACACTCCTTCTGTAGAAAATACAGCATAAGCTCCACAAATGTGCTAGAGGAAACAGACTGAGGGATGCGTGTAGTGATTCTGCCCAGACGACCACTGTACGTGGAGGAGTTGGTGATCCACAAAGCAGTTATCCTGAGCAGGCCCTGGGCTGTGCTGCGCTGTGCCGTGCTGCACATGTGGCTTTGCCTTCAGCAAACACAGCCTGTGTTGTGCTGCACAAATCCTTTGGCTGCACGATAGACTCAGCCAGGTCGCTGTCAGAGAAGAGCCTGCAGGCAGCTCCCACCGGGTACTGGTGATTACGCCACCTGCATGGCCTTGCCTTTATCTGAATGTGCAGCAAGTTCTCATGCGAACATCTTTTTTGTTTGACAATAGAAATGATTAATAGGGTTGTTTTCTTGTAAGAAAAATCCCGTAATACCTCAAATGAGCAAAATGGGAGAACATCTACGGACAGTGTCTATACAACGTGCTGCGTGTGGATCAGAGCCTCATTTGATGCTACACCACTTGGAGTTTCTAGCATCTAAAAAAATATAAGATTATTTTTTTCTCCTTATAGTGTTAGCTCTATCAAATAGCATTTCAAATGATACCTTACAGAATCTGAGTGCCTTTCTTACTGGCATCATAGCAGACCCTGTGAAAAACTATTTGTCAGATGAGAGGCTGGATGTGTATTATCTGGATTTTCTGAATGATATTCTCAGTCCCACTGAAATGAGTGCCAAAACTTAATGCTGAGTTGAAAAAGGCAAGGCTTGACTCTTTGGATATTTTATTACAGAATGATGTTATCACATGCACCCACAATGCCGGGTGCGCTATCTTTTATTTTATTTTTTTTTTCCAAATTGGTGACATAAAACTGAAGATGGAGATGTTACGGATCTTAAACATTATGAGCAGAGAAGGAACTGTTTAGATTCAGAATGCTTTTTTTACCCCTGAAAGAACCTCATAGGGCTTGAGGTCAGCATGAAACTGTGAACCTATCCTGTCAACTACATCTGTAATTTTTCCTCTGAAATGGTCTAATTAAAAAAGAACAAGATTCTCTGAAATCTTTTGCAGAAGTAATTGAAACTGTGAAAGAATGAATGACCATATAAGAAAGAAAAAAGCAGTTTTTCTTTTCTTTTTTTTTTTTTTTTTTTTTTGTTTTGACCAAAAATGTAACAGTAGGCTTGCAGCCGACAATTTGACTTTCATAGCTTCTTTGAAGGTTTTTGTATTAATAATTCTTGGTCATTTTATATTTTCCTGATGTTCCAAGATTGCAGTTTTAATTCACTTTAATCTGTGTATGAATAATTGATCAGCAGCTTTTCTATGGTGTCAGTATAGTAGAACTACCTAACGTGCCCAACTTATTACATGAAAGATGAGCAGTTCTGCCTACAGAATATGATTAATCAAAAGAAATTGTAAATTATGTAAGATACTGACTTCTTCTTCCTTTTCCTCAATAACGTTGTAAGTGACATTAAGGCATACTTTTATCATTAAAGGAGAAATAAGTTAATATAAGAAGTCCTAACGAAAATCATACAAAAATAGTAATGAAAAGAGAATATTGTATTGAGTTTGATACATGTAGTTTAAGCTGCAGACCATTCATAGAAATCATTCTTCTAATCACTGTTGGCAGTACAAGTAAACAGACGGAACTGTTCCAGAAGAAATATATATTTTTTCTGAGTCATTCCTATTTGAAGTAGGTAAAGAAATTAGTATCTGGGTATGACTGTATAGAGGTGGCAGTGTTGTTTTTGTCATGGTTTCTGTAGGTGGAAGAGATACATTGAGCAAGACAAAAGTACAGAATAATAACCAGAGTAAACCAAAACAGACCCTGTGTTTGTAGAGATGGAGGGAAGAATGAGAGAAGAGTGAGACCACAACCTCATGATGCCACACCCTTAATAACTGTTGTGGCCATGACTATGAGGGTTTTAATGAAGCAATGTTTGAAAAAGAGAATTAGACTAGCTGATAAGGTTGGAAAAAGTAAGTAATGTTCTTTACTTAGGCACACTGAGTTTTCCTCAGCTCTCTTGTTCTGTTGTGAAAGGAACAGCACTTTTAGCCCACTTTTAGAGTCACCATCTATGGGAGTGTTTAAGGAAAGGCTGGATGTGGTGCATAGGGACATGGTTTAGTGGGTGATATTGGTGGTAGGTGGATGGTTGGACCAGATCATCTTGAAGATCTTTTCCAACGTTTTGATTCTATGATTCTATGATGAATTCCATTCAATTCTAGGTACAGAGTAATGTAATTGAAGAATTAAACTCAGGGGCCCTTGTACTAAATATGTAAAATTTTTTTTTTTCTTTCCTCAGGGAAGACATTTTCCTTCAGATTTATAACACAAATCCTTTCTGCAGCAGCTATGTGTGAAAGGGTGAATTTTATCTCCTGAATGGAGCTGTCTTTCCAGCTATGCATATATCTGCTTGTGCCTTTCTGGGCATCAGGAGTGTAGGTTTCTGTTGGTGGCTCTAGAAGTGAATAGTGTTTGAAAATAGCAAGACAAATCTAACTCTAGCTGTTATTTCTGTGGTTTGTGACCTTAAGACAGTTTGATGTAAATTTGAACACATTTCACTTGAGGTAAGAGATATTGGATTGAAAGAAGCAGTGGAGTCATAAATCTGTATAAAGACCCAGGTGACACAGTATCATATGGTTACAGATGCATGTAATGGCCATAAAGTAGTTAGTGCTGGTACAGGCACTGTCTAGAGCTTTATGTCATGTCTTACTGGATAAGCTCTTAATATTTTGTTGGTGTAATGGATGAATTATAGTTATTGGAATGAATGAACGCTCGCCTTACAATAAAGACTGTAACAGTTAAAAAAAAATCTTAATGTGGTTAGCAAAGAACTTGGTGAATATATTGTGTTCTTTGTGTTCATAAATGGGTACAAGTTTATTTGAGCAGCATCTTTTCCCAAAAGCACTAAAAAATCAGAGTTCAGCTTTTAATGTTAATGGCTAGCAATTCAGCACATAGAAACATAGCCAACTTGGTCAGATATGAATCTCTGTTATTTCATGATTTTCCAGGACTTGATTTCAGAATTTTAAGAAAAGTTGTTCAAAGGAAATGGTTAAAAACTTAGGATCAAACAATGAGCTGAATGCCATCCTTGGCCAAGGAATGTTAATTTAATTATTTTTTAAAAACAATTATATGAGTGAGGAGTCTAATGTAAACAAAACTGAGCTGCCATGTTCTTTCTCTGTTCTTGGTTCCTTTGAAATAATTAACGGGTAAATGTTGAAAAGTATGATTAAAAACATATTATATATATTGAACACTTACATCTATTAAAACTGGGTTCTGTTATGAGTGTTTGGCTTTCTCTGTTTTCATTGCTTTGTTTCCCTTTTGCATAAGAGCACAAGTAGCTTTTCGAGCTACACAGAGAAATATCTTACTGCAAATTAATTGTTTTGAATGGATCTCTGTCACTAGTTATGTATCTGTTTACTGATATGAGTAGTATTCTTTAAAATCAGTGGTGTTACTGTTTTAGGTAGAGATAAAACTCAGTATAGATATCTAAAGTCAGAGTATCAGTCTCCAGATGTTCTCTGAACCTATGGTAAAACAGGGCAGCTTAAAACTATGGGAAGAAAACTTCAGTGCTCCAGCTCACACTGAAAGCACAACATTGTATGATGTAATATTATAATATCTCAACAGTCAAGAGCTAGAAAGATGGCCTATGAAAATCAGGAAAAAAAAATATTTGACTAAATTTCTGGATTTTTTGAAATTTAATAATACCCTTGAATTATATAACTATAATTTGGTAATTTTCCATCAGTGGAAACACTGGACAATAAAAAATAAATACAATGAGATGTGAAACTTGTGGTGGGCTGACCCTGGCTGGCAGGTAAGTCCCCACCCAGTTGCTTGTGTACTCTCCCACAGAGAGATGGAAGAGAGAATTAGAATAGAAAAGGCAAGACAAAAACTCATGGATTGAGATATAGACAGTCTAATAAATGAAGGGGGAGGAGGGAAATGTAAAGAAAACAAGTGATGCAAAAGCAGTCACTCACCAGCATGAGCAGATTGCCCAGTCAGTCCCTGAGCAACGGCTATTTGGAAAACTTTACCCCTAGTATTATTGCTGAGCATGATATCATATGGTATGGAATATCTCTTAGCTCAGTTTGGGTCAGCTGTCCTGCCTGTGTCCCCTCCCAGCCTCTTTCCCACCCCCCAGCCTGCTCACCGAGAGCAAGAGTGAGAAACAGAGAAAGTCTTGACACTTTGCAAATGTTCAGCACTAGCTAAAACATTGATTTGTTATCAATACTATTTGGTCACCAGTCTAAAACACAGCACCATATAGGTTGCTATGGAGGAAATTAACTCCATCCCAGCTAGATGCAGTACACTTGTAAAAGTTGATGGAGCTGACAACACTATGGCTAATGTGTATTTCCATCCTTAATAAGGACTCTATAGCCAATCTGTTAAAAAAAGATAAAATATATAAGATAAGAAGATGTGAGATCATACTTTAATTTATGTTGAAAACAAAACTGTTATCTGTAATGAAGCATGAGCTTAGAGACTAGACTTAACTCAAGATTACAGAAAACAAGCTATGTTCTGTTGAAAATATGGAAGAATATGGCAAATAATATTTGGGCAGCTTTAATTTCTTATCTGCATGTCTATTTTTACTTGATCTTCAGCTGTTGATGCTAACAATTTGTGTTCATACACATCGCAGAGAGGGTTTTTTTTGTGAGAAAATGTCAAAAAAATGCTTATTTGTTGTTTAGGTATTTAAAACAATTCAGTCATCAGTTTGGAAATATAACCAAAACAAATACATACTTTAGATAGATGGTTTATTTCCCCGAGCAGACAGCTCTGGATGATCTATAAATACACTGGATGTGTCTGTTTCTCTACTGGGAAATCAAATAATGTTAAAATACATTTTGAAGGGATTTGATGATTGATATCTAAAATGTTGTGGGTCAAATTCCTATATAGTTTAAAGCAGCCTGGAATCTATGAAAGGTGTGATCAAACAGTATCTGATACACAGCTAATGACCAGAGAGAGGCACCATCACCACTTCACGCATTTTTAGTACTTCATATTCGTATGTTCTTAAATGTTATTCTGTCCTAATTGGAGTTGCTAAGACAATATTACAATATTGGCAGTGGATCATCTACATTTAAGACATATTTTCCAGTGGCATATCAATGAGCTCTTGTTATTTCAGTTGTGTTCCACAGAATGACTCAACTTGTTCTGTGATTTACTCAAATGTTCCTCATGAACATTTTTGATGGTTCTTGTGTATTTTTAGTTTTGTGAACTGTGGTGGTGATCATGACAACTGTTTCTGCTTCAGATCTACACTTTTCTCACTCTCTGGTGCCACATGGGAATCTCTGAGCTTCTGCTTTCTTCCAGACACTTTTTGCACACAAGGGAGTCACATTTAATCTTTCAATAAGCATAAAAATAATTTTATTATCAGAAGTGCTGTTTGCCAATTAGCTGGTAAATAGAAATAAAAATTAAGCCACATAATAATCCAATGGCATTCAATTAGAGAGAATAATTCTTATGCTATGTACTGTATGAAAGCTTCTTTACTGGGAGAGTAACGGAAGCAATGGCACAGGTTGTCCAGAAAGGTTGTAGAGTCTTCATCCCTGAAGATATTCAAAAGCTGTTTGGCCATTGTTGTGGGAAATCTGCTCTTAGTGGCCAGGCTTGAGCAGGGGGGTTGGACCAGATGACATTCAGAGGTCCCTTCCAACCCAACCAACAATTCTGTAATTCTCTGATCATGTGAAAGAATATATATTGCCCTGCCTCCCCTCCCCCCCCCCAAACAAGACAAAACCTTCATTGAAAGTGAGTATATTCTGCATAACTCTTTTTAAATACAGACCACATTTTTATAACATAAAAATACAGATCAATTTATATAGCTCTTCAATACATAACACTGTCCAATGTTTGAATTGTTTTCTATTTCTCCCCTGGAAATATCCTCTGGATAGGTATATGTCATTTACATGGGTAAAACACAGCAAAATCTCTGGAACCCTAAGTTGACTGTAAAAAAATTATCTTGATAATGCCTTATAAGAAACACATTATTGATCTTAGTAAGTAGTCTACAATCATGCTCTAATGATAGTGATACAGTCATTTTTTTTTCTGTTCTGAAGGCAGCTACTCTGAAGACTAAGAGAAATGCTTAAGATTTTATCCTAGTGATGCTAACTAAACATTCCAGCATATATTTAATACTTAACGTATTTAGGAAAGTACTTGCACGTATGTTGATTGATAGATGAACAATATACATCTACCATAAAGCTCTCTTGTTGACTTCACTGTTTGTGGAAGAAGGGTTGTGTGACTTGGTCCATACTGACTTCAAGGGATCTTGGTTGCATATTTTGTACAAGGATTGATTTATAAATTTGATATTTCTTTCTTTAGTATGATTTATTTCTGTCTTTTTTATTAATTACTTTAAACAAAACATTGAGATCTGGAGGATAAGCTGTGTTGGCATTAAGTGACAGTCCTGTTTTTTCCCATTTTCTGTGTGTAAGAACAACAGTAGTACACAGCATAGCTGTATTTATGCAGAGCTTAAAGGAAAAATCTTAATTTGACAAATAACACATTTGCCTTTCTGTTTATAAATAAAAGGTATAATTACATTTTTAGAGTGGGAAATTGTTTAATGTTGCCATTTTTAGCAGATGTGCAAGTAGCAGGTGAAAAAATGATTGTGAAGAAAAAACACCTGTTTTCTGGAAGCTGAAAGATGGTTATCAGCAAAGTTGAGTCTTCAGGTTAAATAAGCTTGGGAGAAAGGTGATAAAGAAAAAAACATTTCTACTTGTGAAGCAAAAAAGCTCTGGGAGATGAGCCTTTCAACTTGAGCAGTCTTTCACAGATTGCTCAACACTTGAAGCTTCTAAGCACTTTCTAGTTTCATTTCTGTGATCTTTACTAATGCTGTTAAGCATACACAGATTACTTAGAGGAGAATAAAAAGACAGAAGTGATTACTTTTCAAGAAAGCATAAAACTGCACATGAAAAACACATTGCAGTGGCAGCATCAGTAATATTTTGAGTACAGGAATAAAAATGCAGCAGATGATGAGAGAGTGTAAGCCTGTTATGAAATGCATGTACACAGAGCCCCTGAGAGCCATGGAGACCTGGACAGAAACTTTGCTTTGGACTTCCAGGCCCTGAGGTGTGCCAGGGAGCAGTGTGGCCTGGCTGCAGCCCAGGGGATGTCGAACTGGGGGTGCCATCATGGAGGTGACACAGCTGGCTGGGCAAGAGCCTCACCGGCTTGCACCCATCCCACAAGTGAAGGAGAAGGACTAGAGGTCATGGCTGGGTTCCATTTACAAGAAGGGTCATAAGGAGGATCCGGGGAACTACAGGCCTGACCTCAGTGCCAGGGATGGTTATGGAGCAGATCATCTTGAATGCAATCACACAGCATGTGCAAGACAACCAGGGGATCAGGCCCAGTCAGCATGGGTTCATGAAAGGTAAGTCCTGCCTGACCAACCTCATCTCCTTCTATGACCGGGTGACCCACCTGATGGATGAGGGAAAGGCTGTTGACATAGCCTACCTAGACTTCAGCAAGGCCTTTGACAGTATTCTCCTGGAGAAGCTAGCAGCCCACGGCTTTGACAGGTACACTCTTTAACTGCTTAAAAATTGTCTGGGTTAAAAACTGTCTGGGTTAAAAATTGTCTGGGTGGCTGGACCCAGAGTGATGGTGAATGGAGTGAAATCCAGCTGGTGACCAGTCACCAGTGATGTTCCCCAGAGGTCAGTGTTGGGGCCCATCTTTAATAGCTTATTGATGATTTGGACAAAGGAACTGAGTGCACCCTCAGTAAGTTTGCAGACGACACCAAGTTGGGAGAAGTGTTGATCTGCCAGAGGGCAGGAAGGCCCTGCAGGGGGACCTGGACAGGTTGGATAAATAGGCAGAGGCCAGTGGGATGAGGTTCAACATGACTTAAGTGCCGGGTCCTGCACTTTGGCCACAATGAACCCCAATGCAATGCTATGGGCTTGGGGCAGAGTGGCTCAAAAGCTGTGCAGAGGAAAAAGATCTGGGGGTGCTGTCTGGTGCTCGCCTGAACATGAGTTGGCAGTGTGCCCAGGTGGCCAAGAAGGCCAACGGCATCCTGCCTTGTATCAAGAATAGTGTGGCCAGCAGGACCCTAGAGGTGATCATCCCCCTGTACTCTGGTCTGATAGGGCTGCACCTTGAGTGCTGTATTCAGCTTTGGGCCCCTCACTACAAGAAGGACATTGAGACCCTGGAACATGTCCAGAGAAGGGATACGAAGCTGGTGAAGGGCCTGGAACACAAGTCCTATCAGGAGCGGCTGAGGGAACTGGGGTTATTTAGTCTGGAGAAGAGGAGGTTCAGGAGAGACAGTATTGCTCTCTACAACTACCTGAAAGGTAGTTGTGGGGAGCTGGGGGTCGGCATCTTATTGCAGATAAGCAGCAACAGGACTAGAGAGAATGGCCTCAAGTTGTGCCTGAGGAGCTTCAGGTTGGAAACTAGGAGAAATTTCTTCACAGAAAGAGTAGTCAGGCATTGGAACAAGTTGCCCAGGGAAGTGGTGGAGTCACCATCCCTGGGGGTGTTCAAGGAAAGGTTGCATGTGGTGATTAGGGACATGGTTTAGTGGGTGATATTGGTGGTAGGGGGATGGTTGGACCAGATGATCTTGGAGGTCTTTTCCAACCTTAATTATTCTGATTCTAAGACTCTATGATTCTGCCCTTGAAAAGGGCAACACTTGTCTGTCTTTCAAACATAATGCTTGCAAATTTGGTAAGTCCTAATATTGACTTCTGGATGACAGCAAAAATGGAATGGATACCTGTTGAAGAAGGGTAATCCAGACTATTTGACAAGATAAGTAATTTCTTTGTGTAGACCTGGGGACTTTATAGGGAACTGGAGAAGTTTTGGCTGCTAAAGGGTACACAAGAAACTTCCTTGTGATTTTTTTTTTTTTCCTTGCCAAGAAAACAAAGGAGGAAAAAAACACCTTAATCAGAATACAAAAGAACCTTTGCAGGATATTCTTTTGTGCTGGTATTTCCCTGCAGGTGTTGGATGAGTATAGGACACATTAGAAACTTGTCTATTTAAGAGAGTCCAGGATCCTCATATATGAGCTGGATGTTTCTTGTTTTCATGTAGCTAGCCTGCTGACATTGAGTACCTACAGAAAATATGTTGACAGAAATCACGTAAGTGTTGTATGTTATGTGCTAAAGTTAAATATTTGCTTTATTTACCAATAGATTTGCACCCAGGCACTGATTTGAAGTTCTGATTTACTGGTAGGAGAACATGAAAGATAGATTTCTGCCTGTATGGATCAGAAGGACACAGTCTATATTCAATACTATCACATACATTTTGAGTCATATGTACACATTTGCTAGATGGGTCTATTTAAGGATTGCTGAGTGTTGGAGGTCAAATGAATATGTACTGGAAACAGCAGACATTCTTGCTTGCTGTCTTTGAGGGAGCTGATGATACTGTAAGCCATATTGTTGCTTGTGATGTGAGAAGTTGTGCCAGCTGGAATGAAGAACCAGTAATGAAGTTTTATGCGATAGGGTTTGTCTCACCAGGGCTATCTTTCTTAAAATCCAGAATATTTCTATTTCAAGTGTTAAATGGCCATTTGAAAGATGAGAAACCTAAATGTTCTTACAAGTTTTCAGCACCAAAATGTCTTTTGTTCTGCAAAGTCTCCTTCAGCTATATTCATGTCCACAGGGCAGCTCTGAGATACTGAAGGGAAGGAAGAAAAGTGAGGAAAGTGCAGATAAAACTGAATGGGAAGGAGATCAGAACACAGGAAGTAGGAAACTGAGAAGTAAAAAGAGGAACAACAGGGAGGAAGACAAGGAAGGTGGATGATAACTAGGAAAAGAGTTGAAGCTGGCTGATTCTGTAGATCTTCAGTTTTGCTGCTGTGAAATATGTATTGTTCTATGTCTCAGATGTGCTCTTTCATCCACCTGGCCTTTGAAACATGCTGGTGATGGCATTAAACATTAGATAGTTGTGTCAATAGATCACAATCAGATTTTGTATGGTGTTTCTCCAGTAACTAGCATGATGTTACATTGCTTTTCTACGCCTCAGTTCCAAATGAACTGACAGTGGATCATGTATGGTAAGGTCTTGGTCAAAGGGGAGTGTGTGGCAATCTTGCTTTAACAAGGTACATGTTCAACGACTTTTTGCTTTTGTTTGAGAAGTTTGAAGTGAAAGCTACAGAACAATGTGACGGCTGAAAAACATGATTGCATATATGAAGTTACATCTTTGTGTAGATAAGGATATTAATGTAGTTGCTTCTAGCTTAAACAGTACTACATTGGTATCTCCAGCTCAGAAATTACATTATGCAGTCTACTCATCTAAACTGTTTAAGTTTTCTGTATATACTCAAGATGAACTATTTTGCACAAAGTGTCTGGATTTATTTTCTCAAGCACGATGTTCTGTTAAATGGAGTAATAATAGTTCTTCTGATACCAGCTTTTTATTTTGAAAGTTGCATTTTTTCCTAGGGATGTTAAAATAATTACACTGGCAGACATAGTATTAACCATGGGACTGGAGCTAATGAAATCTTGTGTTAGATCTGTATGTGCTGTTTGATGGGAAGGAACACAGTCTTGTTTACTTCCTAACACATCTGTATTCGTCTAAGTTCATCCTTGTGTGGGAGTACTGCCTGGAGTTGCTACAGTTCCTGCCATGGAGTAGTAGAGAAAGCAGGAGTTCCTGTGTGAATTGCTCTCCCCCTTACTGGCTGTCCTGTGAGGAGCACAACAGAAACATCGTCTCTCACTGTATCTCTGTCAGTCTAATTCTGAAGGTGGAAAAGAGCAATGGATATTTTACAATTACACCAAATCGAAGTGGAACTCCTAAGAATCCTGCTACAGGGCAGGATGCTTTTCTGGTGCAGGGACAGCAATCATTCAAACCTTCTGTGATTTCCTACAGTTGTCACAGGCTATAAGTCCTTTTTTTTTTTTTTTTTTTTTTTAATGACAGCTGCAGGAGGTCATGCTACAAAATGTTGAAGAAGCATTAACTTTCCCCAGAGCTACAGTGAGGCTATGTACTAGTTCACTTCAGATATCTTAGTATAGGCATTTTGCAAATAGGGTAGTTGTATGAATCCATAATGACAATCCAAAGATTCAGATACATTTCCTCCCTTTTTTAAGATATGTTAGTTGTAATTCAGAACTAATTGTTTCCATTATGTTATGAGATAATGAATAACGTTAAGCTGGAGAAACAGCAGGAAGCAGTTCCAATAATATAGTGAGGACACGTTCTTGACTTTGTCAGGGCATGAACATGTTTTGCTAAGCCAGTTGATCAGATTTGGAAGACCTAATTGGTAGAAAGTTCCTTACCAACCTCTAGATCTGGAGATTTTTTGACTATTTTCTTCCTGGAAAGCAAAGGAGGTAGAAAAAAACGCCACAAAATTCATCATGTATTTCTCTCTCACAAAGTTGAAAGCCCAGTCTCAATGGAAAAATTATTTCATTAAAATCTTCTTTGCCATCACACTCATTTACTTGCGTATTGTTGCATTTCTTTCTTTGTAGGATAAAGAGCTCTTCAACTTGGCCTAATGTTTATTTTCTCATTTTCTGAATGCAAGGAGACTTTGGGAAGTATAAATAGGTGGTGGTGGTCTGCAAGTCATCTCATTTCCAGTTTGCAGGCAGACATGGAATCACTGAGGAGTGACCATATCCTTCAAATAGCAATGCTTCAAGTAGCTGGAAGACTTTTTAAGATGTGAAATCTAGTGTTTCCCCCTCAGGGCTCAGCTCCCCCTTTTTCTCTACAACTCTTCCCCATGCTAAAATGAACACACAGTGTCTTACTAGAACAGAGTGCATAAGTCAAATCTCTGATTTCCTTTTTAGTTCTCTGGCACTTGATTCAGTGCAGAAAATCTTTGTGGCATGTTTTGTTTTTGGTCTAGTTTTATTTCATCATTTTTCTTGTAATGTCTACTCAACCTCTGGTACATGATTCCTCATCATTAATAGGCAGTTCTTTCTATCTTTAAAATCCTGCACTGCCTTTCATCTTTTTGAATCACAACTTTCTGGGTGGGCATTGTCTTCAATCTCTTCTCAGGCAAACCTCATTTTAACCATCTACATGGTAGAAAGCTGCCTTGAAACTGTTTTAAAACTTTTTTTTTAGGGGTCTGTTATGTGACCCTTTGCTTTTAAGTGTTGTGATTCTCTTCAAATGCTGAAAAATAAACTCCCATTATGAGTGGTAGATGCATCTGCTTGAAGTGGTCATCACCAGAAGACTTCAAAGACTTCAGAATCTATAGTAAATTCTGTGCAGGTAATTGTGTAGCATCTCAGGAACTTCAGACCATTCGAAATATTAACAGAATGGCAGTTTTGAATGAGCTGACTCCAGGCTGGAGAAAATTCAGTAATTATATTATTATTAATATGCCTTCAGAGAATACTTTTTGCTGCCATACTGTCTGTAGGCCAGGTATAAACTAGTTAGCGAACTCATCATGAGAGCCTATAGACTGTAATAGACTCTTGCAGAATTATTCTTTATTAAAGAAGGTCTATTCATAAAGTACTGAATTCCAAATTGGTATGTGTTGCTGATAAAATATTAATTTCTAAGAAACCTTATGGATGTTCCTTGTAATTATCTCCCCCAAATGCTGGATAAGTATTCTGCATGTTGTTTTGAACTCTTGCATTGTCTGTTGTGTTATCCTTTCTTTAACTTTTAAGTTTTTTTTTAATTGTTGCTATTAATGTTTGCTGCCACAGCCAAAATCACAATCTTTGATAAACTCCAGGTCTTTGTCCTTTTTAAATACAGTAAGAAGTGATTAACAGCTATTCCCCTTCTTTCTCCAATCTTCCTTTGTAGAGGAAGTAGAGAAGAGGATTGTAGAGAAGTTACTTTGTCAGCTGCTCCCTTTCTTCAGATATTTTTGAAGAACCCTTTAAAGATTGAAGTACCCACATTGAATAATTCTTTTTTGTTTGTTTGTTTTTCTTTTCCTTTTTGCTTTCCTTGTGTACCCTGAACTGGCAGAAAATACTCTTATCTAAAAGGGTAAATACTAAACCTTTAAGTTAACCATGACTTAAGCTAAAATTACCAGTGCCATACAGGAATGGGAGGCAAATGGGGGGATAAACCAGAGGTAAGGGTACCTTCTATCTTTTTGCCCTACTTTGCTTATTTAAAGGTTTAGTTCTTCTCAGCTTTTTGAATACAAGGTGCTTAGTTACACAACTTTTTTTTTTTTTTTTTTTTTCCAGCTAATCTATGGTGATCCCCACTGGGGAAAAACCACTATGTTCTTTATCATTTGTCATTTAGATATTTTTTCTGGGTTCTCCAGCTGTATTTGATGTGCCATGACACACTAAACAGTACATTCAAGGAATGTTGGGTCTGCTAGCGTCTACTACATAAACCACATAATTACATGGAGTGCAGAGCCTTTCTCTAAGTCTCTGCAGCTTCACCCTTACTCACCTTCAGGCACTCCCAGCCTTAGAGGGAGATTTAGTCACTGAATTCCATTGTGAGATGAGGTAGTAAGCAAACTTAAAGATGATCACATGGGAGTATCTATAGATTGGATATTTACTTTGATTAATGAAAGCTATAAAATACTTCTCCAGGTGTGTGGCAGTGAAAAAACTTTTGCAGGCATGAATGGCAACGCTGCCATTTGAACCCCAGTTCATTTCACACTTGGGGTTTGCGATGTTCCTCTTTAGCTGTCTGTTTCTCTACTAAGACGTCATTGTCTTACTGAAAAGCTGTTAAAAGGTAATATATGTTCACATTTTCTTTAGAGAAGGGGTTGAGAGTCTGGGCTTCTAGTAGACTAGAGAAATGGTCTCTAAACATTTTTGATCACATACTCTAACAGTAAAAAGCCTTTGAGCTCTCAAGTCCAGTATATTATTATATATAAACTATATACATGTACTACTGTATTAATATCCCATAAGTTATGAAACATAAACCTACACAGAATTTTAAAAAAAGTGAGATGAAGAGAAAATAGAATTATTTTAACAATGTTTTTTTTTAATTATTATTATTTTTATTAACGGTACTAAATTTTTTTCTTCCTGCAACTCAGTGGATTGTCTTGTGCACTACTTTTTGGAGATCACTGGACCTGATGGTGAATTTTAGCAAAGAAAATATGAACATACCTACTCTTCTTTCTGCCAGCTGTGCTTTAAAGTTGATAAACTTCTACACTAAGGGAGAGCAAAATCAGTAGGGTAAGCTGCTGTTCATACACAAGTATTCTGGGAAATGTCACAACAAAGAAACATGCCTAAGCCCATAAGAGTGTCTCTGAGAAGACAATCTGCTAATTCATTTCAAACCTGGATATAGGATCACAGAACCACAGAATGATTGAGGCTGGAAGGGACCTCTGTAGGTCATGTAGTCCAGCCCCCCTGCTCAAGGAGAGCTACCTAGAGCTGGTTGCCCAGGACCACATCCAAATAGCTTCTGATAATCTCTCGGGATGGAGATGCCACAATCTCTCTGGGCAACCTGGGCAAGTGCTTCGTCACCCTCGTAGTAAAAAATTGTTTCTTGATGTTAAAATAGAAATTCCTGTGTTTCTGTTTGTGCCCACTGCCTCTTGTCGCGTCACTGGGCACCACTGAACATCTTCTTTGCTCCCTCCCTTCAGATATTTATATACTTTGGTAAGATCCCTCCTGAGCCTTCTCTTCTCTAGGCTAAACAATTCCATTCTAGGCTAAACAGTCTCATATATATTTATCTGTTATAATGATAACAGATGAAGTTCCTGTATTAACAAATGACACAATAAAAAGTATATTTTCTACCAAAAGGAGTGGAGGCATTGGGTTTTGAAGCTGCATCTTGGAAGTGGGATGGCAGATCTTACAGCTGTGCTACTGTTGTGTATAAAACTCTTCCTAAAGTAATATCTTATGTCTTGCAATAATTTGAAAAATAATGAAAAAGATAAACATTGAGGTGACTTTATTACTCTAACAGAACAAATGCTGCTGTCTGAGAAGGAAAAAAACCAACAAACATAAATTCAATTGATTTGCATGGATGGACTCTTTAGCGAAATGGTGAAATTCCTGTTAGAGTGCTGTCCTTCATTATCACTTCCAGCTTACAACAGCAGCAGATTCATGTCTCTTTTCAGCAGCAGGTAATTTGTGGAAATACCCCCAGGTATTTTTGACAGTCTGTGAACAAGGAAGTGTGAGTTATGAAGACCTATGAAAACATAACAACTGCTAAAAAAAAAACAATGTTAATTTGAGGGTTAGTGACAGTCTGTGTGTAAATGGAGCAACTAGCCAGTAGCAACCCAGAGGTGCATGTAGTGGAATGACTTAATGGTGTTTACATGACAAATTAGTGGTAAACTCCAGATTCAGTTCTTAGGTATTTTTTTTTTTTTAATTGTGATTCCATGTTGTTGATAGAATGTGTTTGTGTGCTGTTTAGCCACAAACATTTCTGCAGTTCCTCCCAGCATTCAAGGAGCACCTGTACAGGAAACTTTCTAGATTCCAAACAATGTTATAGTGTCTGAGTGAGAATTCTTACTGTGGAAAAAAATGCCACTTCCACAGGAAATTCCCAATCATCCATTCCCATGGCTGCCTTACCACACTTATTGCTTCACAGTCCTTATGGATGCTAATGAATGATTGCTGTTCCAAATGTAACTTTTATTCAAATTACTGTTTTTTCAGCAGTCATAAATCAGTGTGCTGTCACTGGCAGGCACTTTTATATCCTGCAGCTAGTGGGCTTTGTCTCTGAGCAGCATTATACTGCTGCTGACCTTTAACACTTCTGTTAGCCATAGAATGATGCTAAACTTAGCTAATAACCTAGAAGAGACCAATATTGAGACACCACTTGGCTCTGTTTCAAGTTGCATTGCTTCTTGGCAGAACAAGAATGTTTTAAAATCAGCATAGTCAGCAAGTCCTGCATTCACTTCTTAAGGAGACGTTATTCAGTGATGGATGTCATACTGGGCTGAGTATAAGAACAAGAGTGTAGCCAGCAGGTGGAGGGAAGTGATTCTTTCTCCGTGTCTGGCTCTTCAGGGACTGCTGCTGGAGCACTGTGCCCAGTTTTGAGCTCCCTGGTACCAGAGAGACGTTGACATATTGGAACGAGTCCACCAGAGGGAAAGCAGGAAGCCTAAATGGCTGGAGAACATATTGTATGAGGAGGGACTGAGAGAATCAGCTAAGTTTGTTCAACCTTTAAGTTAAAGGCTAGGAGAGCTGGTGCTCCTCTCTAGAGCTCCCTAAGTGGGAGGGTGTAGAAAGGAGTCAGTCTTCTCAGCGGTGTGCAGTGCAAGATCTAGGTGTTCAGGTTAAATTTAGGTAGAAGTAGGCATTATCCTGAATCATTTAATTTTCCAGTGTATAAAACTAGTTTTGTATTTCCAGCTGAAATACTCACTTTTGTAGGCAAATAGTCAATTTTTATTGACTAGGAAAGGAGCTGGATTGAAGTAATTTGTCCTTGTTGTACATCCTTGTTCAATCAATCTTGCCTGAAAGAAAAGTTTTACTGCATTTCTACTGGTGAAGTTGAAATATGGTAGTCTGTTGGTGTCAAATGAGGTAAATATATTGATAAGGTCATATAAGTTATTATGATAGGTAAAAGTGAAAGGGAAAGTTAAAAAGTGAGTAATTCAGAGCAAATCATGTTATATTTAAAGTGTTCTACAAACATTTAATGTCGATGTGTAATCCCTTCATAGTTGAAAAATTAAGTATATTTATGAAGGAATCTGTGTTGTTTGGTTCATAGAATTTGTGGCAGTGATTTTCTATTTTTCTGGTTTCTGTCCTTCTCCTACCTTCCCAGAGAAGAACAGTATGTTAGGAACATGCTGTAAAATAGCAACATCTCTGCCTCCAAATAACTACTGCAACTCCCTCGTAATATGTTTGTTCTTTTTGCACTTAGGTGGCTGAAATAAATGGGAGATAGTTCAAGTAGGGTTAGACTGCTAGTCCATATTTCATTTGAGTGTTTAATGGTCAGTTAAACTAATGGAATTATGGTGATTCATGTCAGCCAACAATCTAACCTTGTGTCTTCCTATTTCGTGGTGAAAGCACATGGCTTCAACTGCGGAGCCTTGACTTGTTCCCTGTTTGGACAAATGGACAGAAAACATCAGAACATACAAATCTTACAAGTTATAAGATAACTTGCTATAAAATGGTAAGCTGTCACTGTTGTAAACATACCATTCAGATTTTTTGAAAATTCTGCTTTTACAAAGTGAACTGTTTCATTTCTTCATATAAAAACTTTTTACCAAATGGATTCTGCAGTGATCAGCTGTACTTAGTCATGTTTTCTGGACATGTCCAATCTTACTCTGTTTTTCGGGTAATAACCTCTAATAAAAACAGATTTTTAAAGGATTCATTTTTGGCAGAATCTTCATCTTCTGACAGTAAAAATCCTACCAAAGGAAGAACATATTTAGGTTTCTCTGTGGTAGTTTACATTCTTTCATCTCCTTAATAAAGAAAATGGGTCAACCATAATCAAATAAGAATTAATTTTTCAGTGTAATTTAAAATTTATGTTTTCTTGATTGATAGGTCCTGCTAGAATTTGGAATGGTTTCAAAATATTCCTTGTTCCACTCTCCGGAGGGTTGGAAATAAAAAATATCTGCTTTGGGTATCATCAACATTAAGTCTCTGGTGTGCAATGGCAGTTTGTTCTGTACTTTCAACTTTAACTAGTGAACTCAGTATCTCAGCTGTTTTTTATTATCTGTGCAAGTTGTTGCATGACAAAAGCAACTATGAGGAAAAAGAAGCTTTGCTGCCATTTACCTTATAGCACATCATAACTTGAGCAGTCTGTATTTACTCTTGCTTTAGTAGAGGCAAAGAGATACAGTGCAAGTATCAGTTACTTAAAGCAAAATGGAAACCTTGGGGCCCATCGAGTGCTGTTTGTTTGTGCTGGTGTTACCAATGTGACTTGTATTCTGTTTACATGTATGTATAGCTTGCTTCTTAACATCTGCTTTATGTTAACTCTCCTTGTCCTCCTCACTGCAAACACATATTTGCTAGCATAAAAAATAATTTCTGACAAAGTGGGATTTTTTTTTTTTTTGTCATGGGCTTTCAACTGATTGATATTTGAGTCTCTGGTATTATGTATTATGGCGAAGAGTATCACTTCACCCAGCAATTGAAGCAAGATAAAAAAATTTTAAGACATTTTAAGGGTATTTTAAGCTGAGTGAAAGAGGGCCTTCAACTGGTCCACAAGCCATACATACATATACATACTAGTAGTTAAGGCATAAAGGAAGCCTGTGAAAATCAGATACAGATGCATCTATCTTATAGCTTGTACCAGCTGATGAATGTAATGTTGTTTCTATCTCCTACATGTTGCAGAATGGTTGGGCATATTCATAATGGTGTCACCATTATGAATATGGAAACTTATGGATTACTGTTCTCTGGTTAGCTACAAACAAAGAAACATACTATTGTCTTTGGAGAACTCACTCTATCATCAGCTCCGCTCCCACTTTGGTGGGATTTTTGGTGGGAAGTTTTTAAGCACTACTTCTGTAAACAATAGTTCAAGGCTGTATTTGTGCCATGAGCAGCCCAACAAGGAGGAATTTTAAAATGTCTGTTGTGATGCTTTGCTGTAACTGAAAAACAGCTAACATTTTTTTCTCATGAAAACTCTTAATTATCTTTTTATTATTAGATTAATTATTTATTTATACCCTAAAGAAAATCAAATACAAATTCATTACACTTTCCTTCATATCAAGTTTTGCTTTACTGTCCATTTTCCTGAAGTCCAAGAACCAATTCAGTTTTTTTTCTGTCAGTTTCCATATAAAGCCTTGTTCCTCAGTCTCTGGTTGTTCTGTAGAGCTCCCATGACACAGAGAAAATCTAAAAGGTGTTTTAATCGATCAGTTATGGCTTCTTTCCCATGAAGAATCCAGACTGATAAAAATCTGGCTAGCAACATAAAAGATCTTGTATACTCTTCAGTTTATTTGTTCTCTTTCTCACTATGTTTTTTTTTTTTTTTTTTTTCGTTTTTTTTAGCTTACCTTTGTAAACTGTATTCAGTTTATTTCAGCTTGCATGTTTTATAATTAATTTTCTTTTAGTTTCATATGAGCTTTAGAAGAGATTGTTAAATGTCTAGTGTGAAGAAGCTGTAATCAGATGCCCTCTTGAAACTGAGGTGAAGTTTTTGACCCCAGCTGTCCATTCTGTCCTTCCGTGTAGGTACAACATACAGTGAGGTTTTAGTTTAAACAGCTTTCATCTAGGTGCACTAGGCTGGAGTTGAACTCAGTGGAGACCATCTTTGACTTGGCATGCCGGCTTCATGTAACATCAGATTCTTCCTGAACTAATAGAGTTTCTTTAGGAGATCTTGCCATGTTAGTTCGTGATTCTATGTTCTTTTTTTAGTACCAGTTTAAATTCAAAGGTGAATTTTGCATCATTCCTACCTTGAGGTCCAGAAGACATGCTGACTTATGCTACATCTTCTTCTCAACAAAAAGCATCTGTAGTGATCACTTGCCATTATAAGATTTATGGAATTTCTTGCTGCAGTATTTCTTAAATACACCCCTTCAAATACACCCCTTCAAGTGAATTACCAGCACACCTTTCCTTAAGAGTTAAAAATGTATCCTTTTAGGTTTATTTTTGGATAAATCAGATTTGAACTATGCAGCAGCTTGTTATACGCTCAGGAAAACTGAATGTTAAGTTTGTGTTTGTTATGTATGTTTTCTGTGTCCCCTGTGCTGGATGGAATAAAATGGTTGAAAGCCAAGCGTACAAATATGTACCATTAGTAGTGGCTTGTGGAAAATCTGTGTGGTGAAAGCCAGTGTATTTATGCTTGGATTGTAGCAGTTTGGAGTTAAAAAGTCTGGTTTTGGGGAAGGACTAGCTGGTAGTCAGAATACTTGAAGAAATCTTTTGATTATATATATGAGCTCACTGTAAGCAAATTTACGGTGCTTGGGTTCATTTAAATGCCCTTGTGGTTAAAGTACCTACATCGTCCTTCAAAAATACCATAAAGGAAGATTACAAAACTGATTATTTTGGTCCAGTATGTACAAATAATGACTTCTTTTCAAAACCTGTGGCCACAAAGATGCATTAGTATAAACTCTGTGGTGAATGAGCAGACAGCAGTGTGTCGAACTCAGTTCATAACAGTTTACAGCTAGTCTCTTGGACATTAACCTTTTCATTGCTTAGTACAGCTTTAGAACCACCTGTAAACAAACTTTTTATTCAGATGAACTTTTAAAATGTTGCTTGTTAAGAGACCCATCCAAGAAATGCAATTAAGAATTTGTGTGTATTTTTAATTCTGGTAAATTCTGGTAGTGTTAGGGGAAAATGGCTAGTTTTAGCTTCAATAGCAATTCCTGCATTGCATGGACAGTTCAAGCAGGTTATAGTGGGAGAAACTGCTACATTATCAAGATTACCAGGAGAGAAATAACCACTTGTCTTCTACAACGGGAGTAGAAATGGCTGGCTTGTGTTAGACTGCCCCTCTTTCAGTTCTTCAGGAAAGCTAAGCTTGGAGAGAAAAGTCTTCAGTGCTGGTGAGCAGCCTGCAAAATAAGCAATCACATCCATTGATACAGCTTCAGAAAGTTATTTCACCTTTCTCTGAAAAGAAGATGATTTGAAGTTTCCAGCTGGAGTCAAGAATCCTTCTTTACAGCGCTGTGATACAAGATAGGATACCCTGAAGAATGTGAGAGGTAATGAGCACAAATTAAAAAACATGAAATTCTATTTGAATGCAAAAGGAGACGCTGTAAGAACTGGTCACACACTGGCATAGGGTGCCCAGAGTGGAGTCTCCATCTGTGGGGATACAAAAAAAACAGGCTGGAAAACTTGTCCTATTGTCCTGAGCAACCTGCTGTAGGGGACTCTGCCTGAGCCAGGGGATTGGACTAGAGATTGGTCTTGAGAGGTCCTGTTCAACCTCGATGATTATGTGATTTTGTGCATAGGCCAAAAGTTGTGTGGTGCCACATTTTTTCAACAGGACTCTTTAAATAAATTAGAACTTGGGCCTCAAGTACCTTTGGACCAAAATAATTCTTGTTGCATTCCAAAGAGTAGCATTGTCCAATGGGGAGAAACTGGTTTTGGCACTTTCTTCAAACCCATGTGTTTCCCTGTGTCTTTGAATTGTTTCTGCATTTAATACAGGTAGTGTTATCTATTAGTCAGGTTCCCTGATAGATTACAGTATAATATATTTTTTTGTTCTTTATGTATCTTTCTTTATTCTTTATTATTTTTTTCCTTCAATTTTGGCATAGTAAAAACTACAATTGGAGCAATCCATCTTTTTCCTGAAACTAGGGGGAAAAGAGTAATTTGTCCTTGTCTTTAGTACTTCAAGCAGGTTGTCAGGAAAATTGGCTAAGCTTGTATGTATGCATGTTTTCCATAGATTGCATCTGGTACTTAGAACTACTTTCCCTGTCATTGCACACCTGTTGTGGGCTTTGCTGTGTTCAGTGGCTTTAAATGAGTCATAAAACTCTCTTCTATGTTATTAGCAATGCTTTTGCTGGTCCAAATAGCTGGAGCTGCCTGCCTGAATTAAGGAACAAGAATCAGATATGTGAGGATTGCAGGAATGTAAATTGGGACAAGGATCACTTAGGCTTAATTGATCCTGGGAATGCGATGACAAATATTTGAAGGAAAGGAATTCTTACTGCTATGAGTGATGGAGAAGGAAAAGACACTATGCTGCTGCTCTGGTCTTTGCACAGAATGTCCAAAAGCAGAAACTGTACTCCCAATGGAAAGAGATGGTGCTTGGTGATAAGAGATTAAATGAGTTTGAGGCATCTGGCTAGGACTGCCTGAGAAAGGACACCTGCATGTGTTGAGGAGTGAGAAAGTGGTGGCTTAGTGTTCTCCAGTAGTTTCAGATCTCTCTGATGGTTATCACTTGAGAAAATTGGTATCATCATGGGGCTCAGTAGATCACTCTTTTTTTTTTTTCCCCACTATAGCATCAGCCTTTGTGGTGATAGTGCAAAAAAGCCGGAAGCACTTCATCTTCTCTACACGTCCAGGGCATGTGAGACAGATGTTTGGGACTTCAATTCTGCACCTCAGTGGTGCAGTCCACCTGAGAAAGTGAGGAAGATAATCACCAGACAGGTTATCTGCTCTCCTGAGGAAAAAAACTTCAACGTTTAGAGTGTGTTGGCTTTTTTGCCCCAGTCTGTTTTGAACCCATTAGTTTAGTTAAACTAGATTTGGTAGGGGAGCAAGCTCCTCAACACCACAGAGATGTGATTTTCATGAAAATCAGTGGCTGGTTTTGGAATGAGAGTCCCACACTTGTGTCCCACTGAAGGAAGAGCTGCACTCTGCTCTCAGTAGGCAAGCTTGCAGGCTAGTCTGCATGCACATGATGGTTGAGTAGGGTACATGTGGCAGTCACAGCAACTAGTGCTTCTTGCCTAGGTATCACGGGAGGGTGCTGTATGTGTTCGGAAAGGGATACGAAACGTAGGGAAGTTGTACACACTGAAAGAAACAGGCTTTTTCATTTCAGCTCTCAGAGGAACATCTTGTGAAAACTGTATTTGCTATTTGCCAACAGAAGCATGAGGCAGACTGCTAGGGGATTTCTCAGCATCAGAATACGAATGCCTTTCCCTACTCTGTCCCAGTAAGAACTCTTGCTGCTGCCTCAGCTTGCACTGTGACAGTAGAAGAGTTTTACATTGTGTGGTTTCAATGTCATTCCTTCCCTTTAGGATGTTACAGGTCTAGAAGGACTACTTTGATATCAATCTTGAGCTTGAGCACCTGGGTTTTCTTTCCAGTCACAGACCGAAGAGCTAGCCAGAGAGAAACCTTCAGCTTTCATCAGTGCTCTCAAAATTCAGACGATAGCATCCTGACATATTTCAGTATTCAAGAAAGCATTTCCTCTTGTATGGGGTAGCTATAGACTTCTTACTGATTGACAAGGTTACTGCATTTCTGCTACTCTTTTAACGTGCACATGTTCCAATGCAGACAGGGAAACTTTATATGCTAGGGATTTTAAAGAACCGTGTTTCTATAAAGAAAACCACAACGAAATGTACCTCAGAGGAACTTTCCTGAACCTCTTGTAAAGCATGCTGGTTGTACGGGCTCAGCACACAGACGTGCTTACCTCCGTCCTTGTTCAGAAGAGTGTCACAGCCTGTATTTGTGATTCCCAGTTGCACATCGGTGTGTGTGTAACATACATCTCACGGGAAGGTGTGCAAGGGGAAGCTGCACTGGCTCTTTCGCTGGCGATCAGCACAAAACAACCCAACTGCTGATTCCCTGGCCAGCTTGCCGGGACATTTTTATAATTCTTGCGCTGTGTTGTTGGAGATCTCCAATTAGCCTCCAACCGGAGCTCGCAGCTTGTGTGCGAAACAGGCAGCTGCTGGCACGCAATCTTCCCTGAAGTTGTTTCCTTTCCTTTTTCCTGAGATTTAGCGAAAGGGGGGGAAGGGGTTGGAGTCACATGGATACAAAGCTTTTGATTAATGTCCAAGTCTGTGCTGCGGCGGCGGCTTTCCAACCTCCCAGCTCACAGGGCGAGCTGGGAACCAGTGACCGCTCGCTTCCTCAGGGCCGCGTCCCCTTCCTGACGGGAAAGCGGAGCCCGCTGGGGGGGCTGCTCGCCTCCGGACCTCGGCTGGAGCCGGGTGAGCCGGGGCAGAGGCTGCTCGGCGGCAGGGCATCCCTGCGGCTCCGGGCCCGCTATGTAACCCAGCGGGCTCTTTTGTTGTCCTTGTCCGCAGCGCCGGGCCGCTCACGCCTCAGCGGGGCCGCGGGCAGCGCTCCGCCGCGCCGCGCACCATGACGGAGGAGAGCAGAGGGGAAGGCAAGGGGGAGAGCGGGAAGGACTTGGAGAAGCAGCTTCGCCTCCGCGTCTGCGTCCTCAACGAGCTGCTCAAGACCGAGCGGGACTACGTGGGCACGCTGGAGTTCCTGGTGTCGGTGAGCGGCTCGGCACGGCTCGGCACGGCGCCCCACCGAGCCGGGCTGCGCGGCTGGGGAAGGGGCGCCCTGCCCGGGGAGCCCGCCCGCAGGGTCGTGCTGCAGCGAGGGGCACCCCGCGGGGCTGGGCAGGAGGGGCAGCGGCCCCTCGGGGTGCTGGGGAGGGCGGCAGCCCCTGAAGGGCAGCGGGGTGAGGGTGAGGAGCACTGAGCGGGGCTGGTGTGGGTCATCTCGGGGGGCTGGGGCCACCTGGGAGGCTGGGCTCAGCTGTGGGTGCTGGGGTCGCCTGGGCAGGCTGACCCTGGCCAGAGCTGTGCTGCAGCGGGTGAACCTCCGTCCACACCCCACTGACACTGCGGGTGGGGTTACCTGTGCCAGGTAACGCCCTAATCCCTAATAAGAAAGGCAGGAGTGTGCGCTCTTTGGGAAACCCAGAGGAACAGTTCTTACTTAGCACAGTTGTGCTGTGCTTCGTTTGCTCGAGGTGTCGGTAGCATCGCTCTAGGACCCTGATGAGATAAATACGTCCAGCTCATCTGCTTGATTTTGCTGAGGATCTTTCACAGTAGCCCCCACGTATTTTTCTCTCCTCCCCTGTGCCATTGAAGAGGGGAAATCCTTCAAACTGCAAACTTCCTGCTTTGCTGCTTTGAGATCTGTGAACTTTCTGCTTATTATCATGAAAGAGGAAATTCTCAACTTGGCTGTGACAGGGAGAATAAAAGCACAGACACAGGAGTGAAATAAGATCTACAGAGTATCTTATTTTCTCCATATGTTTATCCTCAGCAGAACCTTGAAAAATGGTAAATGGTCCAATGTGTTTTCTATTTCTAAAAAAATATTTGATGTATACTTGAGAAGGTGGCTGTGCGATTGCCTTTTACTTTGTTCCTATTTAACAATCAAATTTTACTTACTGTAAAAAAAAATCTTAAGGGAATATGCTTCAATATTTCATCTTAAGCCCCACATTTGGTGTATGTCAGATTCTTAGGTCTTTTCAGCAAGTTTAAAGAATTTGTAGTGTCTTTAATTTTGGACCCCACAGTTTCAGACAAAATGGGTACTGATGTTCAAGCAGTAAGTGCTCCTTCTGAAGAGCAGACTCTGTACAGACTTCAAGTTACATGCAAGTAATGAATTCAGTAATTAGTCTTGCAGAATTTGGATCAAGATGATCTAAATAAATCACATGGAGAAAGGGAGGAGCGCTGGAGTTAAATGCCTGGTTCTAGGTCAAATTTTACATATTCATTAATGTTTGTGAACAATGTTCAAGTGATAGCTCAGAGATCTAAACCCTTTGCAGGGAAATGTCGTGCTTTTGAACTGTGCCTTGTCCTTGGTTTGAGGAGACAACTTGGGAGCTTTCCCTTTGCCTGTCTGCTAGGACTGGTGTTGAGAGTGCCTGTGGTGGTGGATTTTACGAGGGGGGTGGCTCTGGACTAGTGCCAGTGTGGAGACCAATCACATTTATTACATATTGGCATTGTGCTCATTCCTGTGGCTACTTCTTGATCTGGAGGCTGCATCTTCTCAGCGTGAGGTTGTCTTAGGGCACAAAGTCTGAGTTTGTTTTGGATGAAAGTGAACTGCAGATTTTTCTCTTGGAGCACATCTGGATGGGGCAACAACGTGGGGTCCCAGCACTGACTTTCTCTGTCCAAACCCTATCCTATTTTGCAGGGTTCCTTGTTAAACTAGAGACAGCCCAAGATGCTGTAATTCCAATACAAGTTAAGTTTGGCTTCCAGGTCTCCTCGACACTGTCAGTGGAGGTCATTTTGGTAGAAATGGGGTTTCCTTTATGTATGGAAAGCTGAAGCCATTTGTAGTCTTTTTAACAGTTTACATGGAGTACATGCAGTTTTCACTGAAGTTTATAGGAACAAACTGTGGTTTCAGGATTAGAGCTTATGTCTTCTGTGGAGTTACAGAATGCCATGTTTCATGATGTATGGTTCCTTTGGAAAGGTACATTAGCATTTGTGAGGACAAGAGCTAACTTTTCACCGGTTTGGACTGAACCTTTCATCTTGTGCTTATGTCCTGTTATGGAAGCAGTTATATTAAGAGACAAAAATTCATGTTTCTTCCATCAGTCATTCTTGTGTAGGACAGGGACAGTACCTAAGTGGGATTTGTGTGGAAGTATAATGTTCATCATATCATACCTAACTCTTTTTTTGAGTACTTTGTGCATCCTGTGAAGTGAATTGATAACATCCCCCACCCCTCTGGCTGAGGCAAAACTAAGTTATCATGATGGGCAGTCTGTAACATAAACAGGTGTGAAAGTGAAGTGCAAGCCTGATCTAACTGAGTGGTGGGAGGAGGAGATCCCTGTTGCTGATGTGATCATGTTGGGGAAATGGTGTTTTACCTGCTACAGGCTGTGGCTGGCTGGAGAATGAGATTATAAGGAGGATGTGACTTTGCTAGTGTGTATCTACATGGGAAATGCTTTGCTGGTTTCCCTGCATGGGAGCCATGCCTATTACGTGTTAGAATTATTTAGGTTCTTCGCTTTATGTTGGAATTAAAGAGCATCTCACCAAGGACAAATTTCTCACTGGTTATTTAAAGTGTTTTTGCTCTCCTGCTCCTCTGTGACTCCTCTTTCTCCAATTATCATCAATGCGGTGAGAAGTGGTTTGTGTATTCTGTCAGGGCTCTACAAGGCTATTAAGTACAAAGCAGAAGATTTAATAGGTTCATTATTTGATTAAATAGATGTACCTGAGTAGTCCTTCCCATGTGAGTTCATTCCCCTCTTCTTGCCTTTACACTGTATAAATTCAGTATATTGTTTTTAATCTGCTTTCATCACAAGTCAGATCTGCGTGGAAAGGTCTGGTTGTGCTAATATTACTCTTTCAGATCTGAATCTTCCAGTAATAAACTATGGTAACACGGTATGTTGAGACATAATACAGAGAAACAATGATTTTGTGCTCATCTCAATGAGGTATGTAAACGTACATGAGGTGGATAAACTTAAGTCCGCCAATAGTCACAGCAATGTCAGAGGGAGTAGGCACAGGGAATTATGAAGAAAGGCTTGAACTTTTCCTTCTAACATTTCATTACAACACTTGGAGGGTCATTTCAATACTAGAGTTTTTGTTCTTGTTAGCATTTAGTGTTTCTTAAAAGAATTAAATCTACTGATAGAAGAACTTGCCTAAGGAACTAAAATATTTCTGAAAATCATATCTACAAATGGAGTTCACTATGAGCTACAACATGAGGTTACTTTTACAAACTTGGTTCTTTACTGGCTAAATTAGCTGTTGGGATTTTTCTGCTGCTGGGCCATACTTCTTGGGTGATCATGTCATCTTACAAGAAAGAAAGCTGTGTTTTCCAGTGGAGTGGAAGCGGTACTTGCAGGGATAGAGGAGAATCTTTTTTCACCAAAATGTTCTTGCTGGAAGGAAGTGAAGGCAACAGTTGGTGAATACTTGCTCTCTCCCCAAAATAATCACGTTATCTAACAGTGTAACTGAATAATTAATATTATGTTGAGTGTTCATGGTAAAAATGCTATTTTTTTTTCTTTTTTTTTTTTCTTTTGTGATTTATCAGTGTATACCTTATTTATTTCATTCTTTCCAGGAAATGAAAAATTGTATATATTTGATGTGCTCTCTGTAAATGTAGTGAAAATTTCCTGTTTTTCTCTAGAAGTAGTAGCATGATTAGCTAGTTAGGATAGAACTGAGTAAACTTTTCCAAGATTCTCATTGGTCTTGTATTTTATGCTGAGAAATACACTTGACTTTTTAATGAATGTCTAATTTTTCTTTTTTAATTAGCTTAATGTTTTCTTGCAAGGGTTCATTTGCTGTATAAATCAGGGTACTCATGTGAACGTACCAGTAGTAAGGAGACCAGTAAAACTGGAGGTAGTTAATAGTAAAGAGTTATTAGATGGTGGCTGGCTTAATTTGTCACTTTCTGACTTGGTTTAAGGCTTTGTTATGTTTGTTCTTCATGCTGATGTTTGGCCAGAAAAGGCAAACCAAGCCACGAAGAGCTTTAGGAGGCAGGTACACTGCAGTGATACAGGCTAGATACAATAGAAGGTTAAAAAAAAAAAAATGTATTTAAGGAAAGAAATTTTATTTTGGAATAGAAATTGGACATGTAATAGATCTGCTGCATTTGGTACTTCAGGGGATAGCTGTGGAAGTAGAGTTTATTTTTATTTGACAGAGATTGTTTTTCTGCTGCAGTTTTGTGTTCTGACAAATTTGACGTTGATGGGAATAGAAGCAGATGTTAGCACTCGCCTGAGCCTTCCAAAACCCCATGGCCGAAGCCGGGGCAAATTGTTAGATCCTGAGGCAGCTGGAAGGAAAAGACAGCCAGTTTATTGTGTAGAATATAGTATGGTTTATAGAGTCTCTTCTGTGAATAAACATACATTTCAGCCGGTTAATTCTCAAATCAAAGTTCAGTTCCATTAGATTCTACTGTACCATCTTCTCCTTTCCACTTTACTAAAGTAAAAAAAAAAAGAAAAAAAAAGGGGGGGGGGGTTAAGTTTGCTGTAAATGCGTGCTCTGTTAAGGCAAGCAGAATCCTTGCTTTTCAATGGGCATAAAGAAATGTTTATAAGGTTTATCGCCCAACCTTCTCAGTGGCTGTGTGAGTCCTCGGGTCCCGTATTTCCCTGCCACCCTGCGCCCTTCCTTTCTTTTGGCTCAGTAGGTATTTCTCTGATTGTTGAGCAGACTAATTAGTTGGACAAGTGATTAATTGAGACTCCAGGTAAACATTAGTCAAATTCAGTGTTTCTACTCCATGTCAGCAATAGATAATTTGTGTCCTAGACTGAAACTCCTCAAATGGTTATGCTGGATGATCCAATTGGGTGTTGGACCTTTTACAGAAGAACCGCTTTTAAATTATCTTTTATGGCTGTAGTCTGATACAACGTGTGTGTCGTTGTGTGTATGTATGAATATATGTTATATAGGTTATTTGTGTTATATATATCTCAATTACAGTAATGATTAGTGACTTCTTAATGGATTGCATAATTACATTTGTAAAAGGGATTTAAATGAATGGAAGGGAAAGGTTTCAGCTGGCTGCATTTTTTGATAAGCTTCTGTGATTTCCTTTCTCTTCAGGAAAAGAAAAGCAACATTCTATGGCAACTTCATCATAAAAAGTCAAAAGGAAGTGCAAACACAATTACCATAGAAAGCCAATATCTTTTCCATTCACTTCCAATTTCTGCTGTTTTTAACTTGCTTAAGCATTACAAGAAAAAAAAAAAGAATATGGTATTCTATTCTTATTTGGCTTGGTTGGCTATATCAATGGCACCACCTGTGGTCTTTATCAGAGTAAGGGTAACTGCTTAAAAGCAGTTTATTTCTTTGTAAACCCCATCCCCAACATCAAATGCTTGCTTTGTAGAGTGTGTTTGCAAGAAAAGATTATTTACATCTCTGCTAGCTGAGCAGAACCTTGTGTAGGCAAAACGGCAAAACCCAGACATTTTTAAGAAAGATTTTCAAGCATGTGTCTTATCTTGTTTGGAAGTGTAGGGAATTATACAGCACTATTGATGGATATTTCATAGTTTTCAATGAATTTCCCCTTACTGCTCTCAGATGTACTTGGACTGTATTTTGAAAAGCTGCTTTTTAAGGAAAAGTGTATATTTATTTATTTTTTAATCTATTCAGTGAAAAATGTAAATACAGAAAAGAGAAATCTTTGTTTCATAGCATTTAATAAACTCTTCTCTTTGTAAGGCTTATTGTAAGATGTAGCATGCTGAAGAGGACATTATTTACACAATAAATATTTATATTTACACGTCTGTATTTATAAATATCATTGTATTTGTAGTGTTCCATTTATTCCTTTGCTTTGCCTTATATCTCAGTCCTGACTCTCCTGGACCATAAATTTCACAAGATTGTAATAATGAGTTACTGATTTAGAAGAAACTATTTGGAGGGACCATCCATCGATACATCCAGACTAAGTTACTATATGCTGCCTAATCCTGTTGAATGGTATCCTGTTTGGGGTGATTTCAAATATTTATGGAGACATATTTTCAAACCTCTTCAGTAGCAATTTTTGTCACCATTTTAAAACAGCAAGTGCTTTGAAACTATGCATTCCAGGGTTAGTATTTTTTGGTAGGGTTAGCATGAAGAACAATTTTGTCAAAGCAGAGGAATTCCAAGTTAGTAACAGTATTACACTATAGGAGGAACTGAGAAGTTCTTCACATTGGAAACCAAAAGGAACTGTATTTTGGCCAAAATAAACAAATCCAAACTGGCTATAGTTGACCTAAGATACAGGTGGGGGCAGCTTGCCAGTCTGTGGAAGGCTGTTAACCATACATATATATATATATATATATATATATCTGTCTGTATGTTAAGTATATGTCCCTATGTTTGGAAAGGAATTGGGCTACCCATGAATGAAGTATAGAGTTGAGCAAGATAATAATTTAAATTAATAATTAGAATAATTTAGGCTCCACCTTTGTATTTAAGTATATTAAACAAATTTGCATACATATGTACTCATGGATATTCTTTTCCAGGATTTATGTTTAACTATTTTTCTGGCTTTACTTTAATTCTAAACTACATTAATATTTGTCCAGTTTTCTGTTTTGGACTGAGCAGGATTGTCCCTGTCTTTGGTGAATAGATGGCGTGCATTGGTGTGGGACCCAAGAGAGTACTCAGGGACAGACTGCTCAGGAGGAATATAAAGCCATGCAGCAATGGAGACAGCAAAGTCTGAACTCAGCTGGTACTGAAATTAGAAGTGTGAAGGGCAGCAGAAAGGACTTTAATGTTTGTTGGTAGGAAAAGGAAGGCTAAGGAAAATGTGTGCCTACTGCTCAGTGGGGAGAGAACTTTGTGAAAAGTGGACACAGAAAAGGCTGAGGTTCTCTGTGGTCTTCCTTCTGGAGTTTTCACTGATAAGGGTTTCCTGTATTCCTCTTGAAGGCCGCTTGCGGATTTTGTGGGAATGTGCCATTGCCTTCAGTAGAAGAAGGCACAGTTACAAAGTACTTGAGGAAAATGGATATACAGAAGTAGGAGACCAGATGGGATGCGTCTGGGGGAGCTGGCCAGTGTTATTGTGCGGCCTTTTTTTCATCTTTGAATCTCATCTTCAGTAATGTCCTGGTTGGCGTGATGGGAAGGCACACTTTCAGCAGTCAGAGGGACCTCAAGAGGCTGGAGTAATGCAATGATAGGAGCATCATGAAGTTCAATGAAAGCAAACGTAGAGCTCCTACACCTGGAGTGGAATAACTCTGTGAACCAGTATAGTCTGGGGGCTAGGAAGCAGCTTTAAAGAAGGGGCTCATGGAGTGCTTGTGCAGAAGAACTTGAGCACAAGTACATCCTTGCAGTGCAGAAAGCAGTCAGCATCCTGGGTTGTTGCAAGGTTGTTACCATCAGGTCAAGTGAAGTGATTCTTTCTCCTGTATTCTGCAGTTATGATACCTTGGTGAGTCCAGTTTTGGTCTCCCTAGTTCCAGAAAGAAATGTGTCTACTGAAGCAAGTCCTGTGGAAGGCCAGCAAGTTGGTGAGGGGCCCGAGGCATACTATCTGTGAAGGGAGGCTGAGAGAATAAGGTTTCTTGTACCTCAGGAAGAGAAGTCGCAGGGAATTTTTATTGCTGTCTGCAGCTCCCTGATGGGAGGATGTGGAGAAGATGGAGCCAAACTCCTCTCAGGGGTGCACAGTGGACAAAGCAGAGGCAATGGGAAATGGGAAATTCCAACCCAATGTGTGGAGAAAAATATATTTTAATGTGAGGATAGTAAAACACAGGAACGGGTTGCCCATAGCCTGCGGAATATCTATATTTTCTTCAAAGCTCAGCTAGGCAAGACTGAGCAACCTGTCCTAGCTGACACTGCTTTGATAAGTGGCTGGGCTACATGACCTCTGGAGATCCCTTCCAACTTACATGAATCCTAAATTTTGGATTTTTTTGGTGTGACAGGGAAAAAGACAGACTGTCTTGAAATTTCAACTCTTCAGGGAAGCAATTTTTTGCTGGTTGGCACCTCTACTTTGTTTCCTTTGTCTGAAATTGCAGTGCAAATGGCCAGGTTACGCTGTTCAGCAAATATTCAAAATCAAAGAAAAATCTCAGATACACAGATAATTTTCCCACTGTATTATATATGTTCAGGGGACAGATAACCTGGCACTCTTGTAATATTTTCTGTTCGGAGATCTCTCAGTGCATTACTGTCATTAATAAATCAAATCTGAGTAGTTGTACAAATGGGAAACTTAGAGACAGAACTTGATTTTGGGTCCCAGAGGAAGTTTGTGGCAGAGCCAGAAATATAATCTGATGTCTTGATTCCCATTTCAGTAGTCTGACTTCAAAACAGTCTTTTCCCTTTATATATAATTGATGGTAGAAGAATGGATGTCTGCTTAAAATGTCTGAGAAACTGCACGGATAACTTCACAAAGTCAGCTTCATTTTGTGCAAGCTTTACTGCTCCTGTAATTCTCTCATAGACTGTTCACAGCTCAAGTTATCCTACTGTAGGGGCAGAACTGAGATATTAGGGGTTGATGCTTATTTTCTCAATAAATAATTCTAGACCCTATGAGACCTCCTGATTCTCCCTTGTGCTTTTGGCATCCCGGCTGCCAAGTCATCTGGCATACATCATGGGCTTTCTGTGGTTTTCAAGTCTCAAGAACATGAGTGTAGTGTGGCAGAATGGGTAGAAGAAGCAGTAGTGGACAGAACAGTAATAAGATGCAGTAATGTGGCTTGCTTTATTTCCATGCCTGTGATGCAGGCCCCCTGACAGACTGATAGTATCTTATCTCTTGCATGCAGCAGAGTAAATAATCCACCCCTTGACCTTCCAAGGGAAGTTTTCTGTGCATTCTCACTTTAAAACGAAATTTGGTTGTAGCTGCTGCGATTTGCACCTGAAGTTTAAATTCATTATATGTATTGATACGTTTGCAATAAAGTTTTGTCTATTACAACAGCCAGAGAAAGTGACCAGTATCAATTGACAAGTGAATTTACATTAAATACAGCTTTTATATATTTTCCCTATGAAATATACTGGTAGTTTCTCAGGCTGTTGAAATGGAATACTTCCTAGTGAGAGGGGTGGATATGTTCCTGCAAGTTGACTCAACAGTCCCAGCCTCCTTATGCCTAAATCAAACAGGATATGAGGAGCATATGATGGAGGTGCATTGGTGGAGTGAGAGTGCTCTTAGACAAGTGTTGGAAAATAACTTGTTGCCCCCCCAGGTAGCCACGTAATTAATATGTTCTAGGTGATCTCAGCAGGAATGTGGTAATGTACTGGGCAGCTGAGTTGCTAGGAGTGCATTGGGTGTCTTCTGTATATTTAAATAGGGGATATTAAGAGCTCCATCAGGGATATAAATCAATATGAATAGTGTGGATTGGGCAAGAGCCATCGGCTGGCAGGCTGAATAGGAAAGGAGAAATAGGCTTTAAACATGGAGAACATCTAGGCCAGGAAGAATTACACATTGGGTTTATGCAGTTAATCCATGTTGTAACTGGCTAGGTGGGAGCTGGACCACTGGAAACTTTCTGCACTTGGGACTTCAGCCTTTTGATAGATACTAAGGATACTTTATTTGCATCGCAAAAAACAGTCAAGAAGATATAACTGGGTAGCAGCTATTCAGAGCCTAAAGGTTGGGCAGGTGTAGCTGGCTGATGGGCAATGACTAGTGTCATACAATCCACAGTCTGAGAAACAGCTCTGAAGGTGACATTTGGAATATACATGTGGCTGTGATCTCCAAGTCCCCAGCTGAAACGGCTGAGGCATAATTTCAAGAACTGTAAGTCAAAAAGTTTAAACTTTTAAAAGAGTTCTCTCAGTTGGGCTAGAATTGTGTTTACAATTGTTATACTTGTTGTAAATGTAAATGTCCAGTTCTATGAAAAGCTTAATTCTTCGCTGTACTAACTTCATGAAGTTGTGCTTTCAGAAAGCCTTCAGTGACCTGTATGTTGGGGCTTGTTCATGAAAAGTTTGCTGGTTAGGCAGCAAAGGGTGAGTTTGGAAGCCAAGTGTCTGTTTTTGAGTATCTTGTAATGGACCCAATCTGGTGAAGTGGATGAGATGACTGTATTTGTGTCCTTGCTACTCCTCACCCCAAATTATGGTAGTTTAAAACATGATGAATGTGTATCCAAAACAAAGCTGTTTTTATACCATTACAAGCTAAAAAATCCATATTGGGAAAAAAACACGATGAAAGTGGTGCAACCCCTGAAATAATTCGTTAGTTTGTATGTTCTTCTAAAAAGGTACCACAGGAATCAGGAACTTCCTATTTTATATTATTGAAATAAGCTGGAAAGTACTAGATACAAAATGGGAGAATGGAAAGTACGATGTCTCTTCTTTGCGTATAATACACTTCCAGGATGTTCTCAGGTTCTTCTGTAAACTTAATTGGCCATGCTTTTACTTCTTAATCCCTACTGTGACATTTTAGAAAGAATTGGGCACTAAAAGCCCAAAGCTATAAAGTTGAAATGATATACTGTATAACCAAGTGATTGATCTCTGGGATGCTATAAATTTGTGTAACAAGACTGGAAAATCACTTCATTTTATTGCTTAGTATGTGCTAAGTTACCTTACCCAAGGAATTTAAGCATATGGTGTATCCAGATGCCTAGAAGAAATAATATGTGATATGATGCTTTGAGATGTCCTTGGGTTCTGTAGCATGAGTGTGGTGAAGGGACTTTGTTTTAAAAGTCACAGAGGCATTTGAGACTTAAACAGATGAGAAAGCAACTGAAGCTCTGTAGTGTACAAGCGGGGCTTTCATTAAAAAGATGCCAAAACTTTACATGGTAGAAGGTAGGGAAGTAGTGGCATATACCTGTAGAGTTGGTCTTTGTCATTTTAAGAGTAACTTGTAAAATGGTCCTCACTGATCAGTGCGTGTTTATTTTTCCGTTGTTTGTGGGAGAGATATATTTGCAGAAGCCACATAAAGTGGGAAGACAGTAAATATGTCCTGTTTCATGAAATGCCTTTGTAAAAATGGCCAACGTAAACTTATAATGATAGCTACTTCCTTCCACTTGTCTGTAGTTTTTTGTTTTTAAAGCTTATACAATACCACTTAAAAATGAACTTGCAGTGTAAGATAAAGACCTAAAATGAGAGGTGTTGGAAGGAATCTGTGAATTAATGTGATACATTTCATAGTAGGTCTATCACAGTAACATTTTTTTGTAATAGTGGTTGGTAGCATTATTTAAGGAGGATGTATTCTTCCCATCTTCAGTCATCAGAGGTTGGGGGCTGTTGGTACTGCAGATTGTGGATGGAAGGCCTGGATGCAAGTGACATAATCTCTGAGTGTGGTAAGTTTTTTTTTTTTTTTTTTACAGTCTAGTTTTTTGACGTCAGTAACTTCTGACTATGATTCCCACAAAATATATATATTCTCTCTCTCTCTTTCTTATTATATATGTATATTCGCTCTCTATAGGTACATTAAAGGAGGCTGTAGCGAGGTGGGGGTTGGTCTCTTCTCCCACGTGCCTGGTGACAGGACGAGGGGGAATGGGCTAAAGTTGTGCCAGGGGAGGTTTAGGTTGGATATTAGGAAAAACTTCTTTACTGAAAGGGTTGTTAGGCATTGGAATGGGCTGCCCAGGGAAGTGGTTGAGTCCATCCCTGGAGGTCTTTAAAAGACGTTTAGATGTAGAGCTTAGTGATATGGTTTAGTGAAGGACTTGTTAGTGTTAGGTCATAGGTTGGACTCGGTGATCTTGGAGGTCTTTTCCAACCTAGACAATCCTGTGATTCTGTGAAAATAATTCCTTTTGCTCATTTTAATTGTCTTGCCTGAAAAATTCACACTGTCAGCATTTATCTTGTTGAAAATCCAAGTGTGATAAATCCTCCCATACTTTTGATCATCTGTCAAAATCCTTTGGGATGAATTTCTTTGGTGTCAGTATCATTGATCTTCACCCTGGTTTTGTTCTTAATCTGTTGCACAACAGTTTTGAAAGGGTAAGAACAAAATAGCCAAATGTGTGTAATAGATGATCAAGGTACTGAATTATCATTTGTCATGGACCGAAACATGTCGAAGAATTCTAATTATCCTTTTTTTTTTTCAAAGTGTAGTTAGCACCTTACTTAGGCCCTGCTTTCCTCTCTTTATTTATGTTAAAGTATCAAAAGCAGTATTTTTAGAGATTGGGGATGATGCTTGAGGTATGAGCTGTAACAGCCGTTTACTCTTTCTCACCATTCTGGTTTGCAGTGTGAAACTGTATATGGGGAAAAGATGGTGTAAGAAGGCTCAGTAGAGGACAGAGGCAGCCAGTGACAGTAAGAAAAATGAAAAAAAAAAAAGAAAACCACCATCAAAACAAGTCAAGTATGTGATGAGATTTCCTCATAACGTAGTATTTGTGTTAGTAGAACAGATGTGGCTGTCTTTTGCAGTGTTGAAATAGGTGCCACTCATGGTTCCATGAATTACCTGTGTTGCTGGATGGTTAAAGTGAGCGTGGCTAGCAGTAATGCAGAAATGCAGTTGTTTGGACATCTTCATATGTTGTCAGCCTGAGGTGTGAAAATATTATCTTTGCATTTGGTTGTAGTGTGTTTATTTTCATTTATTTTATGTTGAAATATGGAGTTTCAATAATTATCAAGAGATAATTGAGCATTTTGTAATTAAAGGGGGGTGAAGTGTGAGCTGTCTTTAGATAATCTCAAGTTGACAAGTAAAAGGTGTTTTCAAGATGATGTGACTGATTTAACAGTTTGGAAGTTACAATTTGTATATTTCTTCCCAATGCTGAAAATAGTTCCTATAAATATCCATAGAAGGGTTGCATCTGCTGTTTTCTTTAAGTAGAATGATTCTTTTTCTAATGAGAAGTTGATTTTATAGTTCAGTTGTACAATAAAACGGGTAACTACCGCTAAAAATAATACTGGAATTAATGAATGGAAATTACAGAATGAATTGGATGTGATTACCACATTTAAATGCATTGTAATACACCTAGAAATGTTCTTTATGGGGACAGAAGAAGGAGAGTGAAGTCCTGATAGGGATAACTTTATTTTTCGTTTACTTTAAGGTTATTCCTCATTCATTTATCTCTTTGACACTGCGTGAGATCCTGTTTATTAAGAATAATGCCTGGAAGTTGGCAGTTATATTCTGTATGAGTGTGTTAATTTCTTCCCATATGCTGTGAGGTTGCCCTCACAGGAAATAAAGGGACTTTTTCCCATGTTTAGTTATTCCAAACTGTTACAATAGTCAGACCGGACAGAAACAAAGGGAAGGAAAGTTTCCTGTTTTCTGGCTGTGCAGATATTGAAGAGTTCTTCAGTCCCGTGGAAGGTAAAGCTTTCTTCATTTTGAGGATGAGTGCAAAAAGAACTGTTTTTTTGTTAGTGTGTGAAGTTGCTGTGCTCTCTGTCAAAAAGCAGTGGTTCACTTTCTTAAATGTTTTACAGGCAATTTACTGCCCATTCTACCCACCCTGTTTACATTTCAGCATTTATTTGCAATTCGAAATAGTAAATTTCAGAAGGGAAAGCTTAAAGTTCCCTTTTTATAAATGCTCGAATAGATTGTGCTGTGGTTAAAATGCTTTTGCATAGTTGATGAAATAGTTATATTAAATAATCTTCATGCTTGTGTGACTGTGACTACTATGAGCATGACTGACATCCTCAAAAGGGAAGCAGAGAAGAATAGGAATATAGGAAGCTTGGAATCTTTTCAGAATAGTTTGAACTGAAAAAAAAAAGCCCTGTTACTGTATTTTTGGTGCGCTATGCCAGGACAAAAATCATAAAGCTAGCAAATCAGTGACATGGCAAATACAACAAAGAAAGTTTCATGTGAAAGTGAGGATGAAGCACTGATACTGCTGTGTTTTTCCATAGGTACTGAAAGACAAATGATCTGATTATGATCTGATTAGAGCAGTGCAAAAGCCCTTGAAGTCAAGATTCAGCCTGATGAGTTTATAAGAGATTGCTTATCCTTAAATTTCCTATATGAATATTATGAAACACTCCTGTAAGTTCGTATAAATGACCTTCAACCATGATTAAAGGTTTTTCTTTCCAGTTGGAATACATGAAAGAAAAGTTTGACAGGAGCTGTAATACCGGTACAATTTATCATTTTGTTTAATAGACCAAGTGAAGAAACTTTTCTAAGTTAAAAACATTTAAAAGTACAATTCTATTTCATAGTAGTTTATAACCTGCTACAATATCAATTTTTATGTCAATAAGTTGACTAGTTAGTATTCAATCTTTGCAAATTCTTAACTTAGATTTTATAATGCAGTTGTCAAATTAGGATGTGTACAATCCAGTGAAATATAAGTTGTCCAAATTCATTTGTAGGACACTTCTTCAGTGAGATGTGTTTTCGGTAGTAGAATCCCTTCAGACACTTTCTTGGGTCTGAGTCAAAATTTTCAGGTGTATCATTAAAAACGAATCATCTTTCATCTTCTGAAGCTTCTCCAGTTCTCTGTCAAACCTATTTTATATACAAATGCCACTTTACAACAGCTATCAATGGTGGTGTTACATAAAATACATAAAATTTTCCTGCCTGACATTTAAGCTGATTTTATGTAGGTTATTTTACAGGATGCGTGAGCTAGCGTTGTTTCTCCTGGCAACTGCTATATCATGAAAAATGAGGTTAATTTGTGCATCTTGTGAAAAATGTGTGCTGGAAATATACTGGATTAATTAGTTTTCATCTGTATTACAACAACCTTGAGTGCTGAAAACAAGGAATTTTTGCACTTGTAACTTTTACTAATAAATGAATAACTAGACTTGGACAAAATGGTATTACAATATAAAAAATAAAATATGATAGCCACTGCTAATACTATGCATTTTCATATTATGCATCTTCGTACTGAAAAAAAATTGCCATGCCTACTTGTCAACTGTAATTTGACTTTTGACTACAAGAATTTTTGGGTGTAAAACAGGATTTGGGGAAAATTTTATTATGTATCTAGACCATTCTTTGTATACAGTATTGCACATTTGTCTTAATGTCCAATAAAGGCCATAATGGTTACTCCATTCTGCTTCCTCTTCCTTTGCAGGCACCAAATAGGTCTGGACTAATACAGTGCATCAGCTTCTGACTAACCCCTTTAATTCTAAACCTTTTAATTTTACACAGTAAACTTATCTCCCGTGCTGGCTAGTAGTAATGGAATGAAACATTCGTTGTAGTTACTCCATGAACTTCCAAAAGGAATTTACCAGTATATCACAGCACTTGACCCTTTATTCTTCCATCTATTCAAATTTTGTTATTTTTCTCTTGCAGAAGATGGTGTTGTTCTTAACAGATAACTGGACTTCAGAGATAGGTGCATTGAGTTTTATTTACCTATTTATCTTTTGGAAGAGACAATGCTGTTTTTGATAGACTTAACCGAAAGGTGCACCGCTCAGTGGCAGTAGGGCAGCAGTATGGATGAGGAGCAAATATTTGCATATCAAGCATTCCTATTGCAATATGAAGTCTCTTAGAGTGAAAAAATTGGGATTTTTTTATTTCTGGTTAATGAAAAATGTAAATGCATGACAAACTTGCCACATGCAACCAAATTTTAAACCTAATTCACTTCTAGGGTTTTGAGAGAAAATGAAGTATAACTGTTGCAGAGACAATCTTAGAATATTTTTCATCTCTAAAAAGCCTCTGCTAGTACAATAAAAACCAAGATTATAGGGAACTACTGTCTTCCTGAATTTTCACAGAGATGTCTAACATGACGTGACTAAACTTAAGGTATTAAATTCTTAGCAGGGAATTTCTCAAGTGGAGATTTTTATTTGGCCTTCCCTAGTGTGGAGATCATTCCGATTTTCTCTGCCTAGGAAAAAATAGAAATGTGAAAGAATGGAAAAATGGGAAGCAGGAAGCAAACATGCATGCAGGTGATGGGACAGTGCCAGAAATCCATCTCCTCATGTAACGGGATCTTTTTTTTTTAATGGGTCTGCACATCTGGCTCAGGAGCAGCTTTGTTGGCGCTGTTGCTTCTACATCTTGAGGGCAAAAGTCCTTTCAGTTGTACTTAGTATGTTTGAGTCTTCCTATGTATCTTGTGCTGCTCTCCTAAAGATCAGAATATTTCAGGTTCTTACCAAAACATGTTGATCCTGGTTTCATCTTACAGTATTGCTGATTTGAAATAATAATGATCTCGAGTAAGAGCATATTTTTATTTACACAGCATAAGAGTGAAAAAATAGAGTGCATATAGAATCAACAATCTTGCTTTTTTGGTATTAGAGAAATGTCTGGATAGACACACCTGTTTGTATTGCACAGGAAAACAAAAACTTAATTTCAATAACCCCCTTTTTATCCCAAAATATTATGTGGGTTGGAAAGCTATGATGATTCATGATCAGAACTCACATACGAATATAGTTTATCACTTTTTAAGTGTTACAGAAACATACCACTAAATCAAATTTTAAGTCTTTCATTTTATCCCTTGAAGTTGTATATTTTATAATGCTGCTGGTTTTTATTCCTCTGACCTGCTATAAGTGATTGGTGTGCCTGTCAGGGTTTGCACGGGCTGCGTACAGCTACAGAGAAGAAGCTAGTAGCCCATGTGAATCTGCTATTTTCTAGGTGATGATTAATATCATAGTAAAAATGGATAATTAACATAAAGTATTGCATAGCCCGAGGCTATGCCGAGGCTAAGACAAAGACCCAAGGAACCAGCTTGCTGGTTAATTTTCAGATTCTCTTCAGGTCCCCAGTGCTTCTGAAAATGAAAGCAGTTCATCTGACAGCACTCGTGCTACTTCTGGCTACTCACATGGGGACAGGACTTTTGCAGAACATTTCATCTGAAGCTTTGTGTGTAATTACACTAGATAATTTTCCTTTTTTTTTTTTTTTTTTAATGCTATTTTAATAACTACCGTTCAGCACTTTGTCGTCTGGCCTCGGGGAGATAGATACTGCTGCTCTTGCCCCACAGAGGCTTAGTTTTTTTTAATTAAAAAGTCTGTGTCCAGTTTTTCCCTTAATGAGAAATAATGGCCTCAGTGATCAGTACTCTGATTCTGCAAGGCTGAAGATAAGTTTAGATTGCTCCTAATTTTCTGTAAGCAAACTTCTGCACAATAAACTTCTGAATTTGTATGCTCATACTTAGGAATGTCCCGTTGACTGGAAATCCCAGGAAAATAGTTACCTTAGATTTTGGGTTGGAGAAGGGTAACAGGCTGCTGATCCCAACCTGTTTAATATCAGTTTTATCTCCAGGTTCTTTTCAGATAGAGGTTGACAAGGCAACGCTAAATCAGAATAATAAGAGTTACGTTTGTGTGATCTGTGTATATGCAGATATTAATATACATGAACAGATCTGTCTTAACCTGAGACATCTACTAGAGGGGCCTATTTTAGGAGCTGTTTACCCAGGTGGCTAATGGGGGAAGACAAATTGCCTCAAAGACAAATTCAGAGCACCTTGAGGTGCATTTTGAGCACTTCAGAGGCTTTCTGTCTCTTTTTTCGTTCAGTTACCATACTAAGTTAAATACCCTTCCTAATGCTGACCAACAGATTTTTCCTTTATATGATCTATTTTTCTTTATTGGTATTACTTCAGCAGCCAAGATTTCCATCAGATTTGTCTATAATTTTTTCATACTTCTACTTCCCTTGAAAATTGTTCTTATGCTTAAGAATTCATTTATTCATATTCATTTTTTTTCTTTCATTCTTAGTGTCTCTAGTATGGATAAAAGATGACAGTTTTTATCACCTCTCTTTGGTAACCACAAAAGTGAATTCATTAAGTGGGAATGAATAAAATACTTAAGTTTCCAGAAGAATATTTAATGTCTGTGGTTGCAAAGGCTTTCACAGGAGCTACCGTACGTCCTTCTAGCTCAAACAAGGACTAAGAAGTTAACATTATCCTGGAACTCTAGTGTTATAATGGAAGTGCTTTGTCTTAGATTAAATAAATATTTACTTTGAAAGTCCAAATTTACATTAGCCAAAAAGACTGTTAATGTGTATTGTAGATTGTGTATTCTGATAATAATGAGGAAGTGTTCTCAAAATGCCACAGTGAGAAATTCTGAGATTTGCGTCTTATTCCTGGTACATTCAGGCTTTGATCATTTCCAACGATGAGAGCTCAAACCATGCTGTTCCTGTCAGTGGTGCCACTTCTTGCTGTGGGTAGGTATTCTGATGACTGGCATCTGACGTTTCTGCTGTATGAACCATAGGAAGAACCAGAGAAAGAGGCTGGTGAATGATGTGGCAGCTGCCAGTGCTGCCGGTAACAAGTTGCAAAAGAAGAGACTTGAATGTCTAGGATTTCATTTTCTTAGCTTGAGCATTATGATTATGGGTAACGTTAAGTTTGAAGGTGTATATATGTACTATGGAAGTTTTCTACTATTTCCTGGATTTGCTTAGGGAAATAGCAGGAAGAGTGAATTTAGCTGTCTCCTGCTGATGTGTCTGAAATATTCAATCTGTAGCTACCTCTAAGGTAGATTGGCTTGCCATAGTGCAAGAAAATATGAATGCGAAAATCTGATCTGCCATCCTGTTGAGCAGGATAACTAGTTTGAGAGAACCTAACTGTTGATACTGCTAGGGAAAAGAGCAGCAGGCTTTGGAAACCTGACTGAGATGCTGTCGACAACAGAAAAAGAAGGGGGCTGGTTAATTTGAAGGTACTATAGAGAAAACAGTTGGGGAAATAGAAAACAGAGTTCTTCAGGTGTTCATAGTTTAAACACAAACCTGTGCCGTGTGCTCCATGTTAGCAAAAGGTAGCTAGATAATGCTTTAATAATTTTAAATAAATGACTCTCATTTGAAACCTCATGACATAGTATTTAAAGTTTTTAAAGTGAAAAGAGGTATTTAAAGATTTATACTTTATTAATTTATACTAGAAAGAAAACATGATAATGGTGACTTTGTACAGCACACTGAGTGGTAACTTCATTCTGCGTGTTTTTAAGCACTCTGCACAAATGAGGAGTTTATCTTTGTAGTTTCATGGCCAGCTCGGTAAAGCACACAACATTTGCTTTTAATAAACAGATTAAATGCAAGAATCGAGTTCTGTATGTGTCTGGTCAGGAAACTGGCACCTTCATGTTTCATAAGACTTTATTAAACTTGAGGAGAGGGAGGCAAAGTCGTGGGGTTATTTTCCTAACGTCGGAGACATTTTCATGTTGAGTGCAAATGCAGTCAGTTCGACCAAGTGAAAAGCTTGGAAGCGCTCGGTGGAGGCTTGCTGGAAGCCTGTGCCGTCGCTGCCCATAGTCTCCGTTTGCACTCGGTGTTCTTGGCACCCTGCACACCGCTGCGCTGATCCCACTGTTTGTCTGCCATCTCTGGACAGCCGCGGAGCCTATTCCAGCCCACAGCCACCGGCCTCAGTGGGATTTTCCCAGCAGTTATGTCTCTGACAGCCTGGACCCCTCTGGTACCAAACCTTAAAGCTGGGTTGAGAAAGGCTTTGTCCTGTACTTTCAGTGCCACTTTTCCTACTCTCCAGAATGTGGGGTAGAGGAGAGGGATGCATCGTGCTGGCTCAGAGGGGTGATTAACTGCTTGGATGAAGCATTGTCAGGAGGAATAAACAGCATAAAGCAGACAGGTGATTTAGAGCAGGCTGGCTGGAGTGTGTGTTGATAAATGCAGAGTCAGGGAGAAGTGTGAGAGCAGAAATCATCAGAATTGGGAGACTGGGGTGGGTGATGGGTGTGGAAGCAGCGAGCAAGGGCAGGGGGATAGGTGGGAAATGCCAATAAACTGCAAGCAGAAATCGGTATGTCAGAACACTTGAGCACACTCTGCTTAAAAAACTCAGACTGAAATTATGGTTTCCTGGGTTTTTTGCTCCTTGGCTATTTGGAAATAGTCGTGAAACACCAGGCAAGTGCAATTTCTCGCTCTGGTAAACTCTGAGGACTACTTTATCTACTATTATTACCAGTTAGTAGAGATTTCTGCTCCGAATGTGAAGACTAATGACTTATGCAGAGGAGAGTATTGGTTTACATGGCAGAATGTATGTTTTCCAGTTTAAAAAAAGATCTTAGAGCAGTTACTAGAAGTTAGCATACTTCTCTGCTCATGTAAAGCGAGTTGGACAGAGGCAGCAGAGCAAGAGCAGCCTGTGTTGCAATGCCAGTTGCTGGTTTCTGCTGAAGTTGTGCTAACTCTGCTGCTCTTCCTCTTAGTTATTGTTATTCTCATCTTAGGAACAACTTTTTGTCTTCCCAGCATCTACTTGGTATTGTAGATAAAGACATAGCCTGTGTAACAGTGTTGTGACACTGGAGGCAACGAGGCCAGTCCTGCTCTCTCCTGTCAGCTGGCTGCGATGCTAATCCTCAGTCTGCCTCCTGCCACGACCAGTCCAGTTTTTGCAGCAAGCAGGGAACAGCTGTTTTATTGAGGATCTGTCCTGTGACGAGGAATGGGAGAGATCACAGTAAAAGTCCATTGCTTTTACAGTGCATCCTCTGATGTGAAACCTTCCTCTAAATACAGCTTTGAGTCCTGTATCTCAGCTTTTGACAAAGTACCTCACCCTTGCTCTCCCAGTTTGCTGTCCCATCCTTGGCTATGAGACAAAGAGCTACCTGGCTGGATGGAGAGAGGCAACTGGGGAAGCTGCCTCTGGACTCGTACTGGCCCAGTGCTTGGAAGAGGTTTCTGGCATGTTGTGGAGAGCAGTAACCTTCCTTGTACCAGAAGCCAGAACATTTCTTGACATTTTGGATTTATCTTGTATAATATAAATCTTTGGATTTATATTGTTGTGGTCTTCATATGTTACTGTTCAGGTAGCGTGGGGTTACTTGGTTCCACTAGAGTAAACTTTCTTAGGAAACTGGGATGCTTTTTTGAGTAGTTGAGCAAAGTAGTTTTTTATTGAAAAAGACAAAAGCTCAGGGATTTAGTGTTATTAAATGAAAGTATAACTGCATAATTTCTTTGGGTAGATACATAAAAAGAACTGTTCTGAAACAGGAAAACTTGGATGTTATACCAAGTAGTTTCTGAAAACTGAAGTGATAAACTTGAATTGCATGCTAGCAAGTTTAGTTAAATCCATGTTTTAAATAAGAGAAAATAATTAATATAGTATTCTGTGCAACATGGAGGCATTTTATAGTCGTACTGCTTTGAGTATGTCTATTTAAAATTGTTTTGAGGAGTCCCTTATTGAATTTGAGCATACCTAAAGACTATAGGAGAGCTAAGCAAATACATATCTGAAACAGACGTTGTGTTTGCTCTTTGAATTTTTTAATAGCCTCTTCTTGGAGCCTGGCTTGGCTCTTAAGTTAATTAAGCAAATTTCATGACATCAGCTGGTTCTTTTTCCAGATCCAGCAGAATCTTGTATCTAAAATGTAGCCGGTTATGAACTTGGTTGTTTAAGTAGGGACTACATCTATCGCTAATTTTGAAACAAATGTAAATGCCATTAGCCTAAATAGATTTTGTAGCACATTGTATCATCTGAACACTCAGATGGCTGTAGTGTTTTAATCAGAAACACGTGGTAGTTCTTACAGGTGAAGAGAAAAATAATGACTTTGCTGGTAGAGTAATTGTACAGTAATAAAAGTTTCTTGTTTGGTTGGTTTTTCTCCTCAATCAGTATGTCCTGGTACAAAGCAAAGGAAAACCTGTATGGGCAGCAGGGTACAGAGTCTCTGGGGTCAGCAGTAACTTAGGAAAAGTATGCAGCAAGGTCAAAGATCAGTTTAGGGGCCTATTTATCAAGTGAATGAGCCACAGGGGCTGCCTTGCCATTGGTTCACAAGTTGATTTAGAAAACAGGAGTGAAAGCAGCAGGATGGAAAGCACAGCTGAGATCTCTCAAGCGAGCGCATTGATCGCACTGAATGCCTTTCTGGGTCATGTTCGTTTCACGAGCAAACAGTTGATTCCCCAGTCTCCGTCGCAAAGGAAATGGTGATGGCCCCGGCCGGGGGGTGGAGGAGACACGGGGGAGGAGGGCATGTGGCTCATGCCGCTTCATTCACAAGCACAAGGATGGCACCGGGCCCAGACTCTTCATAGAAGTCCTGCACAGCAGCTTTCAGTCGAAATTCATGCTGCTGATGAGATGCAAAAGTTTCTTTTCATTCATAGCAGCCAATTCGTTCCAGTGAGCAGCGAAACATAACATAAAGTATAGAAAACACGTCGAGCGGTTGCCAATTTCTAGGCAGATTAAAACTTTTTTTTTTTTCTGTAGCTGAAGTATGCTTACCATGTAGATTTCCCTAATCATGACTTGTTTTCAAAGTTAGACACAATAGCATAGTGAGCTCTAGTAAGCAGTTGGTATACTTTGAAACTTTGCTGCCTAGCTAATTAATGGGATTTCAGTTTGGAGGATGGGCGGCGATGCTTGTGTTGTTGTCCTTGTTTTTGTAGAGACAAAAACTCCATGGAGCATTCCGAATAAAGCTGTAATGATTGGTCTGATTGTAATCAGCTTGTGTTGTTTTTGACCTTGAAAACTATCCATACCTGTTTTCACATGTAACATTTTTGTGTATCTCTAATTAGAATTGTATAATTTTTAATTTGTGGTTTTTTTTTTTTTTCCAAGTCATGTTAATGGATGAAAACTGCTAATTGGAACACAAAACTGTTTCCTGTAAGGAACAAATGCTGTGGGGAGTTGAAAAATATTGCAAGAATCAGTACTACTTACTAGCTACTAAGGCTCTGAAGATGAAAGTAGTCAGCATGACTTAGAAAATAAATCTGCTTACCAGATCTTGAAATATGTGGAGCAAATCATCTTCTCTGGTAATTTAACACTTGGGATAGGGTTGAATAGGTCTGCAGCGCGATAAATGTGAGCAGAATTTTTCCCTATTGTTACTCAAATGCCTGAGTAACAGGCATTCTTTAGAGACTCTGTCTTTTTCTAGTCCTGTGGCTTGTTTAGCGTGGTCAGTGTGATGTATACGGTCAGGTTTTGGGTTAGTTTAGGTCTTAGCTGTTTTGTAAAATGAAATTACACAATTTAGAGTAGATACATTTTTGCGTATGGAACGAGCCTAGACCACAGTTTCAAGAGTATTTCTGTCCTGGCTGGTAGGTGAAGGTCCTAAAAGTTCTTCCAAACAGCACAGTCAGAAACATTCAAGTAATGCTACAGCTATGAGTTCGGTGCATAAGAAAAAAATTAAGTATTTCAAGGAATTAAAGATGATGATGAATCAGAATAAAAGATCTTAGTGATCTAAATTCATAGGATGAGCTGGGTACTGTGGTGCCCAATCGTACTAGGTCTGACCAGAACAAAAGGGCGTTTGTTTGTTATTGCCATCTGAGGACATGCTTCTCCCCCTCTATTGCACGAAGCTGTCGGTAGTTTCTTATGATGGTTAAAAATGGAAGTCTTCAGAAATGAAACGTTTGTGGAGCTGTTTTTAAACAAAGGCCGCTGTGCTGAAGCACAATCGAGTGGTATTTAAATTATTTTCATCCTGTAGAAAAGACATTTGGGAAAAAAGGACCCCAAAATGTGTATGAAAACAAAACGGTGTCTGCAACAGCGCCCTGGATGATGATGATTAGCCTAGTATTTCTGCCATATTTTTCCAGTAGTAAGAAGTGTTCTTATTGTTGGTGGGACCCAATTAAAAATAATTATGTTCCGTCATTTTCCTGTCTGAGACACAATTTGGGCTGCAGTGATTCTCCAGTCCTTTCACAGAAGTTTAGAATATGAATTGGACAGGAGTTTTTGTTTTTCAGACGTGGTGCATTAAAGATGCCTCCAACACATTAATATACTTGAAATGCAATTCATTATGCCTCACATTCCATCAATCTTGAATTGAAGGTCAGAGATTTCAGCAATCACATACATTGTCTTGTGAAGCTCGGTGTGTCAGTAAAACTACTTGAATTCTTTATCCCTCTAAAATCCAACAGGCAGTTGCAGAATGTCACCATTATTTGTACTTTCAAAAAATCATGCCTCATAAAACCAGAGTTGTTTGCGTATTTTTTTTTTCCTATTGCTTTCTTATGCATGGAGAATAATTTCCTTTTTTTTCATTTACGTATACACGTGCAATGCAAAATAAAATATACAAATGTGAAGTAAAACAGATTCTGATGCTACATTATTTTAGTGATGATCCAAAAAGAAAAAAATCATTGTTAGAGCAGTGCACAGACTAACTGGCCTCTTACCTGTACATTAGGAACAAGCTTGTATTGTATTGTATACTTGTATCTCAGTATTTGTAAATATTTTCAATCTCTGAAATATTCATTCAGTGGAGCACCCAAGAAGTTGAGGGACAGAATATATTGTTTACTCTTGCTAATGATACTGTATTTCTTATTTTATAAAAGGAATACTGTAATTCACAAGATTTATCTTAAGTGCTTCTGTATGAAGCCTAGAGTTTTTCAGAGGTGGTCAAGAGTCTGAAGACAGTGTCCCATTGAAATTTAGTCTGAATTAGAGATAAGATCCAATTAGGTGTCTGACATTCCAGCAGGAAGACTTTCAAGCATTTGTGGGCTATCTAAACAAAATTGTTAACAGATGACTCCAGTACAGAGGTCCCATGATATTCGAGTAGGTGTAGTTAGCAGTGCAGTCTGCTCCTGATCTTCATGCTCTTTACATGCACCAAACTCACTGCTCTGAGATACAGGCTTCATTGTGATGCTATTTCCAGATAAACCAAAACACCAAAAATGCCAAATGTTTCTCTGTCATCCTACTCCACAGCACCATAAATGTATGTGGAAATGGATAGGCTAAGAATACTGTAATACTTCAACACTGAACATTTGTTTTGCTTCTGCAGTGGTTTCTAAAAAAGCATCACACAAGAAGTCATACTTCAAATGTTATACTTAAGTTATACTAAAATCTAATTCACTTGTGGAAGTCTGTAATAAGATGAGTCAGGATACCCAGATGAACTTACATTTAGCATTTGTTGTCCAGTACAAGCATAGGATGATCACAGCTGAAGTACTGAGTTCTTTGTGCTGTAAGTTGTTTTAAAACAAAAAACTCTGATACTTGCAATAATGTTGATACCATAGTTTTTTAGTACTACGTGTGCTTTCCTTGGGTTTATGTTGTTACATCAATCTTTTTTTGCGTTAGGTGACACTTAGAGAGGTAGAAACTGTGAAAAGTTGTGAATCTTCAAATTCTAGCTATTTAAAGCAATGCACACAGGAAAAAGTATTTCCAAAATAAAATATTGGAATCAGTTCAGGTAATTGAAAAAGACCTCAGAGAGAGGGATTTATGTTTTTATTTCAGGGATCAGTTCATGCTATAGTAAACGGAGTCCAAATTTATGGTTAAACTTAATCATCTTTGGAATTTGTTCCGTAGGCAGAATATTAACATTCATAAGTATTTATTTCCTGTCCTAATCTTTTTGTAACTTCTCTTACAGTTTTTTTCTCGACTAAAAGTGCTTTTAAATACATGGCTCAGTGGATAAATTCCATCACATAGCTCCTTCAGTGGTTCGTTTACTGTTCCAGGCTGGTGCAGCATGCTTCCAGCTCTGAAATGTCTTGGTTTATATGTGCTTACTAATAGTCTGACGTTCATAAACAATTAACTGTACATACTGCAAATGTTGGTGATATTAGGAAGCAAGACGTTTATTTAGTAGACATCAATAAAAATGCTATTTAAAAATATGCTGTTATAAATTCCCTTAGCTTTGAGGTGGTAACGATTTATGATGTTTTCTTTCTTTAGCTTGAAAGTCAGTATAAGTATGATAGAGTTTACTAAGAAGTAATGAAAATTACTCTTACTGTAATTACTAGCATGCAGCAGTAACACGCCTTCAGCTCCTGTTCTGATCATAGCAACCCCCCTGCTTGCTACCAAAAGATGTGGCAGGCAGAGATCATAGTCTCTTCACAAAGAGGTCTTGCCGGCATTGGCCTCCTGTGTCAGCCGGTGGGCTCTACTGTAAAGGAGTACACGTGAGATCATGGCATATAGCAAAAGATTTCATTAGCGTTGGAAGAAACTGGGACTATTAGTACTTGATAATGCTGGCTGTGTTGCTCTGGGGAAAACCCAAAGCAGCTGCTGTTGGCTTCAGACTTTAAAGATCATATCTGGTAAGCTAACCACCATTTTAGCCAAGTCCTGGCTGGTTCTGGTCATCCCCGTTGATTGGTTTACAAGGGTCAGACGTCTTTCTTCTGTGAGGCAGACTGAGGCAGAATTCTCAAACATTGACCTTTTATAATGCAGATGATGGTGCAGCCATCATTTGACGTTGCTCTGGGAAGTTCAGCTTTGCACAGGTAAGAAGGCCATTGGAAGTCCTTACCTTTGAAGGAATCCAGTTTCACGCATTATTGATGTTTTGGAAGTGAAGCAAGAAAATGAAACATGAAAATCCACTGTAGTGTTCCCTTGATCTTTACATAAAGGGTGGGACTAATATGATGCCTGGCTTCCAAGGCCATACATCAAGTATATTATACATGGGAGAAAAAATATTATCCTGGTTGCTTTCCTTTAGATTTACAGTACGTTCCTCTCTGCTATATCCATGTGTTTTACATAATCCACAGTGGTCTGTTGTCTGTATGACAGTGTGACAGTATAAATTCATGAAGAGCACACCATTCTGTGCACAGCTACCACAATTCGATGAAAGCAGGTAACTGCTAGTGTGGTTAAGGTTCATGACTGTGACACCTTTTCATAGCTGTGATTTTTTTATTGCAACTTCTTAGTAGTTATTGGTGGGAAAAAAAGATAGCTATCCAAGTCAATGACATGAGATTTGTCATGAGTCAGAAACTCCTAATTTCTAAAACAAAAAAATAAATATAATAATTGATTTTAAAACTTTTCAGAAATGCCTACCCGAAATCTGGGATATTGATTTTGTCTCTTACGCAGTTTAAAGGATGAAGTAAGCAATTGGTAAGAAGTGGACTGACAAGTTTTGCATTTCAGACTTAATGTGGATTTTGTAATAACCATATAAATAGAAGAAAAGATAAAACCAACTTAACTCTGATGCAAGAATTCAGGGATTTCCAAAATGGACTTCTTCCAGCTTTTAATGTGTGTACACTTAAAGAAGTTTTAAAAGAAAGCTTCAAAGCTATATGCTTCTGAAAAGCTTGGGCACCAGTAGAAGTTCAATGTGTGCATGCGTTGTGAAATGCATTTGCTAAAAATACCCATCAAGTGTAGTAGGGATGCTCTCAAGTTTTTAGCCTGATGTAAATTCCTACATTGTGCACATTATGATGAGTGTCTTCCATTTATGCACTAAGTGATGTGACTAACATCTGTCATATGGTCTTTGCTCTTTCATCTTTCCTGCAGGGGAAAAGCATGTGCAGCTGAACATTTTGTTGCGGGAGGATGGCTATGATTTTCTTGTTTAAATATTCTCCTTGCTATGTTTTTGTTAAAGGAAGACGAAATCAGAGGAATGTGTTCCGCACTTGAAGCGGAAGGTGGCTGAGACAATGATGGGCCTTATTTCCTGTAGGAACATCAGGAAATGCTTCTTGTACAACCATTGCCTATGCTGTGATGCTGTGAGATATCTTTTTTTTTTTTTTTTTTAAAATGACCTAATTAGATGACTCTTACTTGCAGGGAGCCGACTGGTGCCTAGGGAGCAGAAGTGGCCATCTTAACCCTTACACTGAAGTGTGACAGTCTGTTGTACTGTCAGGTCCCAGTGTGTTTTCTCGAAGCTGTGTTAAACTTGTGTGGGAAGGTGAATAGGCATGATGTTTCTAGTTTATTTTGCTGAAGAGTCGTGCCCGTATTCTGCCCCAGTTGAGTTATTAGTCTCTGAAGACTTCCTGTTGGGGTCCACTTAGAGTTACGTAGGTCTGTTATGGGAATGCAGGCCTTAATAAGTATTCCAGTTAAACATACATGGACTTACTGAATTATGTGGCCTTATTGCCCTCAACTTCAATTATCCTTTATGGAAATTAAGCCTTTATAATTGTATCTTTTGAGAACTCACTTCTCTTTACAAAAATGCCAACTGATTATATATATGGGAGTTGTTCTTTGTTGCAAGTGAGATAGCATCCCTTTTCTCTTCTAGTTTCTGCAGCTATGATGTGCAAAAGTTGTTATTTAATGCTGCAAGTGTGTTGTGGAAGCTCAGTGTGTTGCTTGTGAAGTGCTTCCGTACCCCTGGATGAATGTGTCTCCGTACAGAGGCAAAATTATTGTTCTCCAACTATTGAGAAGCTTCCCCCCCCCGTTTTTTTTTTTTTTTAAACGGAGAAGGGGGAGTGGGAGGAAGGGGAAAAAAAGAAACCTTACCACTGGGTAAGTACAATGTGCGAATCTATATTGTAGCACTTACTGAACACTTCCTGGGGTCCATTCAGAATTGAAACCGCAGAGCTCTTTTCTGTTTGATGGACACCTTAGAACAGCTCCCTGAGCCCCCCTCTGGGTAGTGCAGTGCAGCAGAGCCCAGGAAAAGCATCTTGCAGCAAGCAGAACCTCAAGCTTAGCTGTCTAGGTTGTCAGCATGTTTCTGAAAGCGCTGTTTGTAACTGCTTTGTGATTCTTTTTCCCCCCACAGGAAATTCTCTTTTCCTTTTAACATGTAACTTGGGTATTTTATAAGACATAGCCCACAAAATTTAAGATTTAGACTTAAGATTTTTGTAAGACTTAGTCCACAACTCTACATAACTGCAAAAATAATTGACTAATCCATTGAAGGAGATACGGGCACTAAAGCCCTGATGTTGCATCAGTGGCATTGATGGTGCTCTAGTTTAGCAGAAAGAGATTGTCCTTGACCTTGTCTCAGCTAAGGGTTAGCTACCAGCCTCTCACCTTTGAGGTCTCTGACCTAATGCCTCTTTCAGAGGGGTGTTCCTCTGACATGCAAAAGAAGGTTTGAGTTCCTGCTTGCATCAGCACATTCTTATTGTTCTGGCTGCTTTCTCCTCCTTTTTTTTTTTTTTTCTTTCCTTTCTGAAGGAAGTAGAGTGAAATGCTCTTTGGGGCTTTGTTTTCACAGATCTTGGAAGAAAGTGATGGACCTTGTAAGTTCCTACAACCTGACTGTGTTGTGGTGGGGAAAAAAAGAGGCAAGAAGAAGCCAGTTGTTGCAAGTTAATTTAATACATTTCATCAAGAATTACGCTTCTCCAAATTGCCACATTAAATTATGTGGAAAAACAGTTACTATTGCCTCCCATTTATTTAACCAGCACATTTACAGGCTTCGGAGACTTGAATTTGGTATGTTCAGCCTACAATATTATAAACTAAAAAAAGCAAAACATTTCTGCTGGATTTTGCCTAGGCTTTGACTGAAAGTTCATGTTTAAAGAATAAGTTTCAGCAAGAGTGTCAATTGTTCCAAAAAAAAATGAATGACGGTATACCCAATTAGCAAAATAGCTTGATCCTGAAGTATATACCAGTATATATAGTATATACCCAGTATATACCTAGACAAATGCTTGGGATCATATGAAAAGACTTTAAAAATGTCTGTGGCCATCTAAATCAAATTATAAAAAAGCATTACCATTCTGTCCATACTTGATGGAGTGCTGCAAGTAACAATATCCTGACAAAATCCAACACTAACTTCATTTTTTTTCCACTTAGAATAGCCTAGTTTAATATCATACATGTTTATGGAAAATACGTGCCTGAATTCATTTTGTTCCCCTGAGGTCCATCACATAGCATGAGAACTACAGAACTATACAGGTAGAATATGTCATTCGTTAACAAGTTCAAACAAAGGAAGAAAACCTTGTATCTTCAGTGTCAACAATACCACTAAAATATAAAATAAAATAAAAAATCAAAACCCAACACCCAAGCTTAGAACAGTGTATCCTCTCAACTATACATCACTTTAATCATATATTGACTGGCTGCAACTGTAGAGTCTGCTGGTGTGAGTGCATTTGTAAATCTGTATAATGTGACAGTCTAGCCTCCATGTAAGGTGGCTTTGCTAGTGAGAAGTTACTCTACTTTGTAACGAATTTGATATTTCAGACTACATAACAGAGGGTTTTATATTCAGATCCTAATGTCCCATGCACCAGCCTTTGCTTGTGCTCCCTGTACTATTTACTTCTTTAGAAAGCTCATTCAAACTGATTGTTTAGGTAGTGTTTATGCATTATATAGAGTTAAAGGAATTCTAAGAAAGTGCTTAATTATTATTTCTTGGTTTTAAATAACTGATTAGGCAGGAAATCTGCTGTGGGCTTCTGAAGCTTTAGTAATTCTTACCCAGATAGTTGTTTTTCTGACATACCCCAGGTCCCTTTTAAATTGCTAGAAAGACTGTTGTTATTTTATACGTAGAATGTGTTGATTTTAGTTACCATGGCGGTGAATCTGATAGCAGCCGATGTATTTGACTTTGTATCTGTGAGCGTGATGACTGCTAGCAAAGCACAGTGGAGCGTGTCTCGTACTCAATCTGAGGCGTAATGAAAAGTCATCTTTTAGCAAAATCTGATTCTAGTTATTCATAAAGTGGTCGATAAATGAAACCTGTCAACTTGAGATAAACATTGAAAATAGGTGACAAAATGTTAATCTTTTCACAGTCATTTTTTTCACTGAAATCAGTGACTTGGCACGTAGTACTTGTTGAAAAGCAAGAGATGGTTCATGGAAGTGAGGCAAAAGTGGATGGGTGTTGCTTCTCCCTCCTATCAAAGTTGTTGCAGTTTTGCACTCAATCCAATCAGAGGCAAGCAGTAAACCTGGAGAATTTTTCCCATGGTTGAAAATTAATCCATTGGCATTCGTGGAGATTTCAAAGCACATATACAGTATATACATAAGAGCTGGGAGGGTTGTGTCTGCTTGGCTTGTCTCCAGTGCCCAGGAAGCTCCAAAACAAGACAAAAAATGCATTGGTGCAGCTTCTCACAGTACTGGGAATCATGAGATGGAGTGGCCTGGAGTAACTGCTGGTGGTTTTCTTCTAGTGCTGGTGGGAGCTTTCACAGGAACATTGCTCCCACTGGTCTAGTACGATGGGCTAAGCTCCTTCAGACTCGGTTACTTTGAATCATACGAATTCTATTACCTAATCTAAAGAAGTTTTAAATAATCCAGGACTTGGCAACCTAGTCGTCTACACATTGTAGGAGATCCTCAATGTGCTGAAATCCAGATCTTGGCTTCTGAAATTTTTCACATGAAGAAGAGATTTGACACAAACAACCAGGTGTTGTGGGAGAAGCTGGCTGTGCTATTGTGATATTCTTACCCATTTGAGGAATGGGGACATGTTATGAAGTCTTTTCAGATCAATGTCCTGCCTTGGAATAGAAAATAAAAATACTGATTGTTGTAGGGTATTTACAGAATGACTTAGTCCTGTTTTCTGGAACATAAATCGTTGCATAGGTAGATACTTCTGTAAAGCAGTGCTAGTCGCTGGTACCTGTGCGCCCTCCAGCTGTGTGAAAGGCAGGCATGTAACTTTGCTTGACTTCTCACTCAGATCTAGCTGCTGATCTCACTTTGGCCATTGGATCCTCTCTTCATTTGCCTTGCAAGGTGTGCTGAGGTATTGAGCTGCTTGGGCGCAGCTCAGCCAAGAGCAGCTCTGTTTGCACTGGGGCTTTGCCTTCATCTTGGTCCACCTTTTCTGCACATGGAGACATCTTTCTTCTTTTTAATTTGTCTGTTAAGCTTGTTTATTGGACTGTGATCTGGTTGCTGTAAGTCAGCACACTGTGAGTGTTGCCTGTTTCCGAGCACTTAACCCTGTTTCAGAAGGATTTGGTAGTGGTGGGGCCTCCACCCTCCTTTGTTCCTTAGGTGAACTCTGATTTTTCAAAATAGGCAGGAAATTATGCTCTTTTCCTCTGGTCTGTTTCTTTGGATGACAACGAAAAAGAAGTGTGATTGCCGTCTAAAAGGATAGTTGAAAAAGCAATATCTGGATGTCACCCATCCCTTTGGAAAGCGAGACGGGCCTTGTGGTGCTTCCAGGAGGAGTTCTGTGTCTGTGAACTCCCTGCAGCTCGCTGCATCTGGAAATTTCCACCCTGATGTATGACAGCTCTGTGCACTAAACCTTGCCAGATCGTCCTTAATACTAAAAGAAGGCATCTCTCAAAGTGTTTTCTATTAGAATTGATGTTGTTTCTCTGCATTTCTCTATTATATCTGACCAGTATGCCTGTCCACTCAGGGTTTCGCAGGAGAGCTTGAAGATATTTGCCATGTTACTGAACTTCCCTTGAAATTTGATTTCTGTTCAGTCTTAGACCTGAATGCCAAGATTCTTTAGACAGAGTAAAATGTGATGTGCACTTACCATGCTTTGTAGATAGTGGCAGAGAATACAAAAGAGACAAGGAAATGCTCCCTAATATGAAATTACTTTTTCTGTCTTGCTAGTTTGTGAGTTCATGTTGTTTAGCTGATTTATGTTATTAATAAGGGATCTCTGTTTTTTTTGCGATTACTATTGTATATTGAAAGTTGTTGCTTTTGAGTTCATCATTGAGAGAGGGCTTACAGAGTCACTGATAAGGATTTAGTTTTTCTTTTTAGTTCTTGTGTGGTAGAGTTAGTACCATTATTCCAGACTTGGCACAGAATTTGCAGAAAACCATTTAACAGTACCAGCTGTATAGTGAGCAGCATCTCATGTTGGTCATCAAAACGTTATCTTGTGGCAGAAAAAGTTGAAATCATAGTGGCAATATTAGGGCTGAGTCTATATTGTGGATTTGTGATTTTTTTTTTGTGCAGATGATTTGTTGATGGTAATTCTGGAGAAGTACTGTATTAATACAAAGGAAATTCCATTAAAATAATGTTCAAATAATACAAAAAATGCAACAAAACATGCATCAAATAGAGGCCTAATTGTAAACTAAATCTTTTTATTTGCGGACCTGCAGTGGTTTTCTCTTTAAATGACAAAGGAACAGATGAGCATCCTGTTATCTCCATATTTACACTGTATTTCATCAGTAAATATCCAGTATTTTTAGGATGCTTTTCACACAGGTGCTTTTTTGTTACCTTTCACTAGCTAAACATGCTCTTTCCCTCAGATTTGAGGGAAGATCTGAAGCTGTTTCTGCCCTACAGCACTTTGCAGCATCATTGGTGTGAGAAAGTTTATGGGCTGGGTAAGTTTTGGTGTACAGGCAGCGAAACTCCAGGGCTTGCCCTGTTTGGAGGACATGAGTAGAAGGAACAGGAACGTGATATCAAAACACAACAACCAGATTATAGTCAGCAAACAGGATGATAAACTTCCTGGAAGCTTGTAGTTTACCACTCAAGTTGATGTAACGATAAGATGGTTTGTGCATTTTTGATCTCTATTTTTTAACAAGAACAACAAATGCAACAGTAAATACCACTGAATGACCATTTACTCACTGGAATTTATTTTGTGACTAGTATAATTGTTTGTTTTAGAGGTATATTTTTCTAGTTAGTTTAAGTCTCTAGCAAATTTGAGAAGTCTAGACTAGCACGTAGTGCCATAATTCAGTTAAAAATATTTTAAGGATGTGGGCTGCTGTTGCTATGTAATTGGAAATACTATTTTAGGATAGAAGGTGAAGGTCAAATCTCTTGGGAGTGATGTGTTTTTTTTTTTTTTTTTTGGTTATAGAGATAGCATCCATTCTGTAAATCATTGCACTGCAGTCTTCACAGCAGAAGAGGCCAGAAAAATATTTTAAAATGAAACTCCAACACTTGCAAAAAAAACAACAAGAAAACACGACAAAAAAAAAAAACAACATGGAAAGTTTCTAACTGTGGATTTGGCATCTTTTCCTCTGTACTTATCCCACTTCCTTTCAAATGCCACTGGAAAAATCAAAGTCTAGCAATTAGTAACTTTTTAACGGGCCGTTTGATGAAAGGAAGATTAAGCCTGAAAACCAAGCAATCTACTTCTGTTTTTGCTTCCTTCTGGTGGGGTTTCAGCTTGTTAGGGTATTGCCTGCTTCATTTGTGTGTGAAGTATTAATTCTTCCTCTGTGCTTGTGCTTCCTAATTTAAAGTGAACTTCTTCCCAGAAGTTTTCTTTCTTTTTGTCTTCACTTTTGGTAAATTGGGAACGCCGCACACCCGGATTCATGGAGAACATCCGGCCCTGGCCTCGCTGCCTCACTTGCCTGCCAGCCACTGGTCCTTCCTCCAGGCAGGGCCTAAGGGAAGATGGAAGATGAAGAGCTCTCAGAGGGTCATGTATAGCCCTGAAGGTGGTCAGATTTGCTCTTGGTGTTGGCTCTCCTCCCAGAGCTGTTCCCTAGCCATGGTATTGCACCGGAAACTACTTTGCCTGTATTTTCACAGCTGTCTCTACCAGTACATTAGTGTAGTGCCATGCCATGGATGGATCAGTTGTCTCTGACGTAGCCTTACCCTGCTCCTTAAAAGGGGAAAATCAGTAGAGCAGCACCTTGCGAGAGAAATGTCCCTGTGGTCTCAGTGGCTTTTTTTGCTCAGCGGACAGGCCTGCAAATGGCTCGCTGGCTTGAGTTTCAGTGCCTTCAGACCCAGGGAAAGCAAACTATAATGGTCTGTTACGGATGTGAGGGAAACTTAAAAGTGGCGTCATTTCCTCCCCCGCAGAGGAAGGAATGCAGGATTCAAAAGTATTGAAGATGCTGGAAAACAATACTTCATATTTATTTACGGCTTCTTGATTTCCTCATCCCACTAGCACCATTGTTCCTTTGTGGTGTTCCTAGAAATCTGATGTCTGAGGTTTTGAATATTTTAGACTTATTTTTTTCTTTAGAAAATAGGCATTAAAAGTACCTTCCTCCAAGCAAACTGGTGAATGAAAGAAAAAAATCCCCAACTAGTGTCCCATATCCTTGGGTAACCTTGTGTGGAAAGACTCTGGGAGGCTCCAGTTTGTTTGTGTAATCGATGTGGGTGTCTTGGTAAGCTGCAGCGTGTCCCGGTACGAACAGTATGCAGCGCTGTCAAGCTCCGGCTGAGCGTTACCAGATGGCACTTGCCACCAGCATGCTCTGCCTTAACACTGCAGGTAGCTGGGTGAGGAGGGTGGTTTGTTTGATGCTGCGAAGCTGACGCCTTTTTCAAGCGAAGTAGCACTCTTACTGTCCATGTGGACTGACTGGGAGTGGCATTTTTTCTTCTACTTTTTGCAGACTTAATAGCTAAAAAAATCCCCAAATCTTCCCTGCTTCAAGTGGAGGATGATTGCACGTCTTTGGATTATAGCCTAAAAAAATGGGGCTTTATTTCAGGAAAAGGTAATAACAAGCTCTCTCATCTTAAGATCCCAGCATTCGAACAAACAATTGCATTAAAACAACTAAAATTATACTGCAGTCAGGTTTCTGTCTTCTGTTCCTTTATGAAAAATTAATGAAAGGGGAAAAAAAAAGTCATGCATTCTTTGTGCTCCCAAAGAACACATGCTTCACAGACGGTTCAATGAAATTGTGCAATTACACTGGGAACTCGTCAAAACTGAAGACAGGCTGGAGACCTACATAAGACCTACAAAAAAAGAGTCTGTACTTGAAGAGGGAAAGGGAAAATAAAGGAACAGTGAGAGAAGGAAGTCTCTGAGTGGGGAGGGGGTTATGCATGCATGTAGAATCCAGGATTATATTTTGTGAAATTATTAGTTTATTTGGCTTTAGGGCAATCGAGCTAATATGGACAAATTCAAATGGGATGGCTTTATTCCTGCAGCTCTGTTTGAGATGATCCTTTTATTGATTCTCCTTTTATTGTTGTAAAATTGTCCTTGGTGATCATTGTAACCTTCAAGAAATGAAACCTTTTTAATGGATGTAAACTGAGATTAGCATGTAAATATCCCATGATATAGTTAATGTTCAGCAGATGTTTACATAGTAGTATAAAGAAAAAAAGTCAGAGCTAAACGTTTTTTATCATTATTCTTTCAGATACTTATCAAGTCAATAAAGTAATAAAGGATGAAATATTCTCTGCATTTGCGCAGTTGAAGCAATTTGTGAATCAAATATAAGCCAGAAAAATATTAATGATTGCATTTCCATGAAAATTACCTCATAACCATGCAAGCAAATGGAAATTGACAAGGCCAGTTCATTACAGGCAATAGGGGCATGTAACAATCACGTGTTTGTATGAAGCTGTGTGTAAAATGAAAGTAATTTCAATTTTGGTATGGTTGTATTCTTGTTGGAATGGAGTTAAGACAACTAACATTAACATCTAATCTTCAGAAGCCAGTAGTTCCCTCATTTACTGATTTTATTCTTTAAGTCCTGGTATGAAGTCAAAAATTTGTTTTTCAAGCCAGGTTGCAAGACTGCCATAAGTATAATTGTGCTTCTTGCCTTGGATGATACAAGAATTGGTTTCTTTAAACACTTGAAAATATTTGTTCAGAAATGTGAGTTTAAAGTCACAAATCATTTAAGTATATGTGTACCACTGCTGTGTTTATTAAATACTTTTTTTGTTTTGTTTTGTTTTCCGTAAAAGTAATTAAAATACTTCAAGTGTTTCAAGGTGAATTGTAAGCCTGTTTCTTGCCACCAGGATATATTTGATGGAGCATCAATACTGGTTTGAATTTCATCTTTTAACTCTGCAGTCGTATCCAGTGGATCAGAGTCCTGTTCTTTCACTGAATGTCATTGATTCCGGTGGGATCCCGATTCAGAAGTGCTGGGGATCTGTCCCTGCAAATCTGAGTGCTGGATCTGTGCCAGTATACAAAAATTAAAAAAACTCAGTTTACTGCTGCAGCCAGTTTACATATTTCAGAGTAGGCCAGTTGTTTGGTTTACTTTGTTCAATCTGTGTCTACTCATGACCAAGAAAAAGAGGGTGAAATTGAGGCAAAATATTCAAAGAGGAGAAGTAGAGTTTGCCAGCTTCTTACAGAAAAAGTACTGTGTCTCAGCCTTTTAAACTATTTTTTTCAGACCTTCATGCCTTAAGTAATTACCCTAAGGAAATAATTGCTTTGGTCAGCCTTGCTGGAAATAATTGCTCTGGTCAGCCTTGTTTACCAGCTATTGTGGGTTCAGTGTTATTTGCTGCCCTGGGAAGAGTTTGTGTACCAGTAGGCAAGAAGATTCCACTGCTGATGAGAAATCCTTTCATTTGGTTTCATTTCCAGCATCTCACAAAAGTGGTAAAGGTGCAAGTGCTGCATAAGCAGCAGAAGCAGTTAATGTAGCTTGGCTTTTGTAGATGAGGCATTTCCTCATTTGGGATGGAGGGACATTCATATGACCGTACTCCATTTTATTTAAAATTTTAAAGTGTTAAAACTAGGAGAGAGAGCAGGAGCTTTGAGTTTAAAAAAATAGTAAAGATTTGAAGTTTTTTTAATGTGTACAATAGGACCGTATTTGTCCAACGATGACATTTTCTACTGTGTGATGGTAGAGCAAAGATAAGTATAATTCTCTCTATATTTTTTAATGTATTAGTAGGCATGTGTGTTTCTGTTTTTTTTTTTTTTTTTTTTTTTTTTTTTTTCCAAACACCCACCACCCACCACTGTCACAATAGTATCTTCAAAAGTAGCCTGTCAGGAAATTTACTGCAGGATACATTGCAGCTGAAACTGCTTTCTGACCTATTTACAAAGAGATCCTGCTGCCTGTTTGAATTCTCTTGTGAAGAATATCCAGTTTTCCAATGAAATTTGAAGAAGTTCTCTGTCTTACAAAAGGAAGGAAAAAAAATGGTTTAAAAGTGCAAAACCCTTTAATTTTACCAGGGTGGGCGTACAGGGCTTCTGCTTTCTTTATCTGCATGAATTTAAATATGCCCTTGAACATTTCCATCAGAAATTAACTGCTCTGCCTGTCTGCGTAGAAGGAAGATCGCTGCTAAAATAATCTGCTCTCAGAATCATTCTCCTGATCCAAAGTGTGGGGTATATAATCTTGGATTTCAAATTGAGGATCACATTCACAGAGATGCTTCAGCCACTTTGCTCACAGGGGCTATCATCGAAGCCCACTTTAATGACTATTCTGGCTGCTTTGGCTTTTCTGATATATCTCTTCTTCAAAATTGTAATTCAAGTGATTTATAGCTAATGCTACGCATCTAAAGTCAGTGGAGAGTTTGCAGGTTAGTATTTTCTTGGAGTTCCAATACACTTGTTTATTTTACATGTAGTTGTAAGGCTTTTTTCATGATTTGCAGAAGATTAAAGCACACAAACGAAGTCAAGATACTTGAACATCTCAAGTGAAATAATTTCGAATGAATCTGGGAATGCTAATGTTAGTATTCTTAGATAGCAACGTTATTAGACACATAAATTGTCATTAGTGAGCAGAGGTGTGTTTGGGATAACTAAGTGTGAAATGACTTCAATTTTTTGTTGTATTTCTTGGGAGCTCACCCTCCATGATGCTTTTTTGTTTTGTTTTGTTTTCCGTAGCTTTTGTTGACAGTAGTTAAGCCTTGCTTTTGGTCTGGGATTATTTGCTATGCTTTCAAGGACCTACAGTTTGTATTATGCACTACTGTGTATGTTGCTAAGCTAATGGCTGAAATCTGTTCAGAAGCCAAAAGCATCTTAATTCTCTGTGCAATAGGTAATTTAAATGAATTCTATTTTCTTATTGTTTCTTTCTTTCTGTTTTCTTTTTGCCTTAAAGACAAAAGTGGTTTCACAATGCATTTAATTACCAGCCTCATCATAGGTAGTACAGTCTTTGATTATGCCAATTCTGATTTTGGTATGTTTTTAGGAGAGGCCAGAGTATACGCCATTATTGGGGAGTTTCTTGAAAATAAGACTATTGCCTTTCTAAGACTTGGAAGTGCTACAAGTGATGGTTTTTGTACCATTTGACCATGCTGGCACACATATGTGAATGACAAATGATAGCAATTTGGGGTCTGTATCCCACATATAAGATGGGTTTCATTATGCAGGGAAGTGTTCTGATTTCCTCAGGTTAGAAAAAAAAAAGTTTAAATTGGATGTACCTGCTCTTTCTTCTGTAGTCAGGAAGGTGCTTTTTATAAATACTATACTGAGACTTCCCTGTAGGTGTTATGAAGAATTGAAATTGTAGAAAACTGCCGTTTCACACTCTTGCATCACATTTTTCTTGACCTAAGTCTGCAAACAGGGACTTGCAGCCAGACTTGACAATGAATATTGTTTGAGAAGAACGTTTTATTTATACAATGTTGGCAATAAAAGTTGTAGAATTTCCATGCACTAATTCCTAATTAGCATCTAACCACATTAAACAAATTCACAATTAAGGACTCAGCAATCCAGTATTAGAAAAAGTGTGTTATGTGTTGAAAACTGAGCATGTAATAAGGGTTTAGTGGGCTTCCATTATGATTGCCTGTTGTTAGTTTCAAGTTTTTTCAGTTTCTAGGTTAAAGCGTTGCTTTTTTATTTAGCTGCTTGTCTTAATAATTAAGGACTTAATAGTTCCTTTTTGTTGGTGCTGAATCTGTTCTTCTCCCTCATTCAGAGGCATTCAGAACTAAGCTTTAAATTTTAATTCTGAAAGCTATTTCTGTTTTTTTTTTTTCTCATAGTTTTTGATAAAGATTATGGTTGTCAATTCTGGAGGTTATTTTTGAGTCAGAAAAGAGTCAAACTTGTTTTCAAACATCTATATGAACTTTGGAAATATAAAGAAGGGAGAAGATTAGCCTGTCTTGTAGTATTTTCGTGATTTCTAACAATTATACCTCAGATAGAATCAGAAAATCTTAAAGACTCTTGCAAACGGATCATTTGTGACAAATGGATTTCTCATCTTGACCATTTTACACTTTCTGCAAGTAGTGAGTTACTTTAAGCTAAAAGAAATATAATTCAATGTCTAGAATTTAGAAGTTGTCTCCAAAATATTTTTGGAATTGTTGACCTCTTCCTAACTGGTGTTCACCTACCAAAAAAAAAAGTTTAAAAGAATCATCATTTTGGGAGTAGAAATTAAATGAACATTTTTTTGTTGTTGATTATAATAAACAGACAGGACTACATAAAAGGAGTAGAAAACAGCTCTGTGAAGTATAAAGGTTTAAAATTTACAGATTCTTTTCTAATTATGATTGCAATTTAATAGGAACATACTGTTACTTTGAGACCTACAATTCTCTGGAGTTTCCTAGTTTTTCTGTTTTGATTCGCTGGTAATGAACACAGCAGAATTCACTTAGATTTACCAATAAGAACTGAGTGTTCTGTAAATTCAGGAAACTGCTAACTTTTATGAGAGGTAAACTTTGTTTGTAGACGTCATTTCTTTTCCATTCCCACTTGAGTATCACAAGATCAGTTGTATGATTAGCAGTATGTTAGTCCCTTTGTAAAATCCACCAACAGGACAATATAATGTATATCAAAGGGAATTCCTCACATGTGAACATTTTTCATTCCAGAGTATCTTTTTTGCATCAGGAAATCTGCAAAATACAATAAAGATTAATCATATACTTCTCAAACACACTGGAAACTTTCTCTCCTTTTTTTTTTTTCCTTCTCTTTTTTTCTTATTTAGTGTCTCATCACTGCTTGACAAAGGTCCATTTGAATGACAGAGCCAAACTCTGAAGTCTCTATCCATATGGACCCAGTGAAGTCTTTATCCATATGGACCCCTCTTGTTTATTTATCTGTTGCAATACCAACAGTCTGTTTGCCCTCCCAAAAACTCAGTGATGCTAAGACTGGAATCTAACCTATTTGCATTTTTACTGGGATAAAGGCCCAGTTACCAAATACCCACGTTGCATACAACATTTGCCAAAAATATTAGACTCTGCCTTATGCTCAGCTTGCAGATTGGGCATTCATCCTGTCTGCCAGTGTATGGCCTTTCTCTAAAGTTCTAGTTAAGCTGTGCTTTAATCAAGAAAAAAATCAGATGATCTTCTAGCAGCTTTTTACATGTGGCTTCAGGTCGTAGCAGCATGTGTGAGCCAGCCTGATGTCCAGCCTCTGATCTGGCAATTCCCGTAGGCATGTTCTGATCTGCAAACATGTGAGTAACTCTATCATTATACATCAGACAAACTTGTACTGAACAGCGTGACCATAGCTAGTCCTCAGAAGACCACTTTCCAAAGACGAAGTTATTAGATACCAGACGGGATTCGTGAAATCTGGGAAGAAAAGGGAGCAGATATCTTCTGATTTGGTTCAGGAAAATGCTGCACTAAATCTTGTTGAGATTCAGTACAAGGAAGAGGGTGGAGATATCTGATGTCCGGGTTGGCTGAGGAGAACTGGACTCGGACTGTAAATCTTGTGCGTTCGTCTGCTCTAGAGCTGAAGGGAAGGAGGGGATCAAAATTGAAAGCACAGTCATAGCTTAGGGAGGTGATTTTAAAGGTGAGAGAGATCAGTTGAGGGGGCATTTCCTTGTCAAGGGAGGAAACTGAGTTAGGAGTCTCAGTGGGTGTGAAAGGATGAAAAAGATGGGCAGTGAAAAGAAGCTGAAAAATGTCAGTGACAAGGGAAATGCAGAAAAGGTGATCGAGATACAGGACAAGGTGAGAAAAGCTTTTCTTGCTCTTGGAAGAAGTTTTCTGATGTGACAGAGAACAACTATAGCAGAAAGTCAAAAATTATACATGAAAGAGAAAGATTACCCCAAAATGTGGCAGCATATTCATCATGTATGACCTAGTTAGGAAGATCTGTGTTTCTTCAATGCAATCACATTTGCGTGTGTGTATGTGCATATTTCTAAGAATTCGTGTTTACTTAAGGAAACAAGCCAGGGTTGCTCTTTCACGCAGATTGATGCCCCTTTTGGTTGTATGAATGCGGAAGGGAATAGTCTGGTCAGCTGTGGGAAGGCAATTAGCACTAGAGTGGAAAGTATTGCAGATGTGGTCCATCTATTCCTCTGTCTTTATAGGATCCGAAGCCAGCTTTGAAAGTAGCTGTAGGTACAGGAGGGAGAAACAGTTTATCTGACCTTGGCTGATGTTCACTGCGCTGCTTGTGATTCATCCAGTCCTGCAGGCAAGTTGGGAGAAACAGGTGGTGCCTCAGCTGGTGAATTACTGGAGAGAGAAGAAGGGTCTTTTGTTCGGCAGCAGCAGCCAGCCTGATGAGCTGTTGCCACTGTTTCTGGCACAGGTTAATGGGAAGAGGAGGGGAAATGCACATGGCGCTTGCCACAGCTGCTATTGCTGCTGGAGTCTTCTCTACTGATTTTTTTTTGCTTTTAATTAATTAATTAATTAACTTATTTATTTTTGTGGCAAAATCAAGCAAAAGTGCTTCAACAAAACCAGCGTGGTGTTCTTCTGGGACCAGGAATCTGACACGCGTTAATTAACTCAAACTGGTGGGGAAAATACCACTGTGATGTTTGTGAACTGAATGAGGCATGATATGAAAACGCATTTGGCTAGTCAGCTGTTATCATGTGCATTTCTCTTCCCAAGTATGGGTGCCTAGGATCACTCTGAATATTGTGAAAAGAGCAAAATACTGCCCACCATCCAGCACGCTTATAAATATGTTAGGAACGTAAAGAGAAAACACGAGTATTTCAGCCTTGTGTTTCTGAATTTATGATGGGAAGCCAATTATCACAGACATGGGTAAATTGTAATATATGAACAGTTTCCTTGTTGTGGCATGCTTTTAGGGTTTCTTTTTTGACAGTATGAAAAATAAAGTTTTATTCAGCTTTAGTGTACAAAACATCTTGCTAGCTTTATTCAGCAGACTTCGATGCAGTAGATTGGGTGCTTCAGTTGGGCTGGTTTTCGTAAAGTAAAAGTATACAGGAAGTGACCTTACTGAAAATATTTGTATATTTTTGCTGTCTGCCTTGTTTTTCTTATGACAATATAAATTTAGGAATTGTAATGATATTAAAAACAGTTTGAAGGAAAAGTGACTTTTTCTTTAATTCTTCCTCCAAGTGGAAAATAATATTTATTCTTAGCCTGACAAAAGAAGAATGATTGCTCTTAGAAAAATAGTTTTATATTTTGTGATCCAGGTGCTCTGACATAATTTCAAGACTTAATTTCTTATCTGTCAGGAAGGCAAAACCTCTTCATGCCCTGGGAATCTTCTGCAAGCAGACTTCTTTGTCTTCCTTGATTTCATTCCAGATGTCAGGGAAGTCATTTGTGCTGTTGGCAGCTTCTTGCGCAAGCCGTAGCAGTGGTGCTTTTCATTTTTTTCAACAACACACAGAGCAACTATGGAGGGAAAAAAAAATGAACAAAAAACAACCATCCTACTCTTATTTTGATAGGACTAGAAGTGAAATCCCCGTAACAGGAACTCATTGTGCGTTGTGTATGAGACATGCTTCACAAAATGGCAGCAGATCAACAGACAGGCAAACACATCAATGGTTGTTTGGTGCAACGAAGAAATTCTTTTCTAATTCTTTGAATTTGGGTTTTCAGTCTTTACGTGCTCTAATGTGTTATTCTCTCTGCTTGGTGTTGGGCTGAGACCTACACTAATGTTGATGAGTGTTGAAGTAAGCTCAGCAAGCTGTGCAACATACTCGAGGAAACAAAGATGAGTCACGATTTACTGACGTGTGCGTGATAAATGAAACCGCATTGTTTGAGATGATTTTTTTTTATAAGCGTAGTGATCAAGTATTGCAGTTGCTACAGTTGTTGGGTCAGTCCAGGAGCTATTTAGCTGTGTCATCGTGATTTGTAATGCTTTGCTCCTTCATGTAACGTGGTGCTCAGTAATGAGTTCGGACGTTGAGCGGCAGATACTGAGTTATACCAGATCTTTAATGCTATCTAACAGGAATTTCTGACTTTTTTTCTTATGTGCTTGATTCTTTAGTGAGTCATAAATTGGGTGAGATCTCCGTTTTACTCTGCTTTATTTTTTTTACCTGTGCTTTTTCAGTGGTTGCTAATGCGTTATGTAGGGTATCTTCAAAATCTTCTATAATTTTATTTCTTTTTCTGTTAGCTCAGCAGCTGTCAACTCCTTAGTAGTTTCTGGGTATCACTGTATATTTTTCTTTTCATGTCTGTTATTTCTATGCCGGGTTCCTCCTTTAAGCTGTGTCTGCAAATGGCCTGATTTTTATTTGTTTACTGATCTCGAAGAACTGTTCCTGGCTGTCCTCACTTGATGTTCAAATAATGCTGGAGTCTTTTGAATAGTCATTTCTCTCTCAGACCCACTGTGTGTTCATGTAAGTTCAGAGGCACTTATTTTTCCATGGTCACAGTGGACTGACTAAATTCTACTGACACAGCGGGCTTAAGGTTATTTTATACTGTAACAAAAGCAATTACTTCCCCACCCTCCTGCCTGATGAGAGCTGTCTGTGCTCCCTAGCAGAATCACAGAGCAGAGGTTTTAGTGTCAGTGGCCAGTGGCATTACAGGCAGAGGGTTGGTAAGGGCATTTGGCATCAAGGAAACATGGGGCAAAGCCAGAGGTTCCAACAAAGCTTTGCATTACGGTTAATGACCAATGTGTGGATGGATGGATGGATGTCTCCTACTTGCACTGCCCTGAATTCTCTCTAACCACTCTTCTGGGAAAGGTGCAATAATTCACATAGCTTTGAGATATGTGTGGTTTCCTACTACTTTCATGTAAGTGCTTAGAGAGATTCAGTGCTTTGTGGGACATAGTGTTAAAACTTTTTCAAGAAGCAAATATGCATTGATGGGAACAAGAGCTGGCAAATCTTTAGGAAAAACTAGCGTCGTGGCTACACTACCCCTGCCATATGAGGACAGCAACATAACATGTCAGCTTGTGCCAAGTTGCTGGAAAGGGCTGAAGTCACCCTAGCCCTGCCTGCCTTAGTGACCTGTGGCTGGGTTGTGCGAGAGCTTGGATTTTCCTGGATGCAGTTTCTGATAACCTCTGCAGATGAGAGGTCTGGGACAGTTCTGCTTGGACGAGTGAGGAATCTGTTTATTGCAGTTGATGCATACTCTTGTTGACCTCATGACTCTCAGCAAGTATCTTGAATCACTCAAGAATAACTAATGCCCCAGCTCCCAGCTCGTTTTCTGTTTCACCTTCTTCAGCCAGCTGAGTATTCACCTTCCTTCAGAGTTACGGGAAATGAAGATCTTTTGGGATAACATAAATGCTGATGAGCAGCATGTTTGGTCTATGGGGAAATAATGCAAGCAGAGAGATATTACAGATAGTAAAAGTAGACGTGATTTTTAGAGGTAGTTCTTGTGACTTTTTTTTTTCCTTTTCAGTGTGGAAGTATATTTAAAACCGTGCGCTGGTTTAGTCAGAGCTTTCAGAAATGAATTTCAAGTCATAGAGCTTAACAGACGTTCACTATGTGTGGGATTGTTTATGCACTGTACAGGCAATACACACAACAAATTTGCCATAACCCCTGTGGATATTCATAGCAAGGAAGGATATAAAGGGCTGTTGTCCACCAACATTTAACAAATGAATTAACGGCCTTTTTTAATATCAATAAAATGCTAGAAAGAAAGCACAAATAGTCAGGAAAAAGAGGGATTTAATAAAGCTGAAGGTCTACATCACTGTAGAAAGTGATATGAAACATGTAATATACTGGCAATAATCCAAACTTAATTCTGTTTATGTCTTGGATAACTAGATTTGTTTCGTCAGTAATAAAAATGTTCCCAGTTACATAGTCCTCTTCAGCAGAGAAAGGATCCCTGCTTGGGAATGAAAATATTTAAGTCCCAGCAGAGAGAAAAAAAGGCATGCTGTGACGGCTATCCTTCCACACAGGGGTTATTTATTACCGCTTTTATGGAATTTGCACCACGCCAGAATTTAGATGAGTTCGTGTACAGTGTACAATGCACAGTGACTTGGAGCTAAACAGTTGTGAAAGACATGACATTTGGGCTCTCGAGGTGCCTGTTTTTAATGACTGAAGAATATGTGTGCCTGTATGAAGGATTATCAGTGTAAGAGTTTAATCTGCAGTATGCAGATATTTTCAGAATGTGTCTAAATCTTTGCAATGGAATGAATTCATAAAAATTATTGATAGCCTTTGGACCTGGAATGTGATTTCTTTCTTTTGGGAATGACTTACTGTACATCTTTTCTCGTTTCCAGTTCTTGAATGTGAAATATAACAGAACTTACTCTTTTTTTAAATTTCATTAGTGATATTACTTACTTCTTATTTGATCCCCAAGGGTGCTTTTCTTGAGGACGGGAGAGTGAACACTGTCATTAAACAAAACCAGGTGCAGCTGACTGTTGTTTAAACCAATTTACTTTACAATAGATTTGATTATTAATACATCAGAAACCTTACTTGTGGTTACTATGGTAAAAGTTGCACTTCATAATAGTGTCTCCAGACTAATTTTAATTTAGAAATTAGGGGCTCATTTTGGCTTTTCTTGCAGTAAATTTGTAAAGTGCTAGGACTAGATTTTGAAAGTGACTCATTTTGCTCTTGCTTGATTGTAATGTGAGTGCAGGGTGGAAGCTGTATTTGAGAGAACATTCAGTTTCTCAGCTTCATCAAGATTTCACTGTTTAACTCTTTCTGTACTCTATGTAGATAGGTTTTTTTTATCATGTTGGGATAACAGAGCTCCTAAACGCTTTATAAATAAAATACTTAGTTTAAACGCAGAACAATGTTCTAATGTAACTCTGTATCCAAAGCATAAGAAACAAGTTGTTTTGGGAAACAAGTTATAAGCATAAAATGCCAAAAGTTATTCAAGTATTCCTGAAATAACTGTTCCCCTATTTGTCTTGTTTCATGCAGGCTTTCCTTCACCGAATGATCCAATGTGCTACAGCCAAAGTGGATAAAAATGTCACAGAAGAGACAGTTAAGGTTAGTCTCCTAATTACATATGTGTTTTATTTTGTATCTGTTGTTTTATTTATCTATGTTTTATTCTTTTGCAGATGTTGTTTTCAAATATTGAAGATATTCTTGCAGTTCACAAAAACTTCCTTTCCCTCGTGGAGGAGTGCTTGCAGCCAGAACCGAGTGCGCAGCATGAAGTTGGAACTTGCTTTCTTCATTATGTATGCTGTCTTCTCTTACAGCCTTATTTCACTTTTTTTTCCTTTTCTGATTGTCTTTATTAATTACTGTCATGATGATGAGGGTACATAGACATGAGGACAAAATACGACTTGATTGCATAATGTAGGGTACTTTGAGGTCATCTCTTGGTTACTGTCATTGGCAAAAAAAGGGGGGGGGGTGCAGAAATTAAGAAAGAACATGTAAAATGGGCGAGCTTTTGCTGTTTCTTCATTTTTATATTCAACAAAGTAGCCTCTAATGTCTTTTAGCTATGAATTGGGATGCTTTTTCACAAAATACTGACTTCTTTTCTTTTAAATGCAACAGAAGTTAAACCTGCTGGTGATAACACTTTCCTTCAAACAAATGTGTAAGTTTGTATTGTGGCAGAGGCTTCACATAAACCCATCTTTAGGACCCTTGCAGCCAACGAGTCAAAAGTATTTTCTTAAAACTAAGCATGGCCTTAAATGTTTTGCCTGCCAGAAACTTGAACATTTCCTACGACTGCTTTTGAACAGTAAAAGGAATGACAAAGGTCTTGCACTTGCTGGGGCCTGCTGGATGAGAAGCCACCTGAGAGCTGAGTGGTAGCTGGGGTGCTGCTGGCATGTGGGGCTGTGGGAGAGGAAGGGAGCCTGTACTGGGCCACTGGTATCTGATGGTGGCCTGCAGGAGTGCTGTTGAGTCAGCAAATAAGATACTAATTGTATGTTTTCTTCCCTTTTTATTTTTTTTCATCCCATGTTTTGGTGATATTCCAACCTCTGAAATTTTTCAGAAAATTCTCAAGCGATGCTTCCAGACTGTTCAACTTCATAATTCTAATTAAAAACAGAAATAAAAAGTAGAAGAAAGGCTGGAGCTCAAATAATAGATGTAGGAGGAACAGCTGGCCTTCCAAAATGATGACTATGTTAGCTGTTCAGCTTTCAAAAGTGTGCTTTCCATGTTTTTTTTTTTTAATTAAAAAAAATCCAAATGGCAACTGAAGAACAATCTATTTCTTTGTTTCTGCAGAAAGAGAAATTTCGTATCTATGACGAATACTGCAGTAACCACGAGAAGGCACAGAAAGTTCTGCTTGACCTTAACAAAATAAGAACAGTGCGGACATTTCTTCTGGTAAATAAACTTTGAATTGGTGTTCTAACTTGGTATTTTTTGACTGGGCAGTGAATGGTTAGCACTGTTGTCTCCACGATGTAACAACAATGAGCACACCTGCTTGTAGTGGGCAGTGGGCGTTTCAGCTGGGGGTGGTGTTTTCAGAGGAAGGGTTATGTACATCAAATTTTCACTGCTGCCCTTGGACCCATGCATTATCACAGCATTAGGCATTATGCCTAGATCTTGCTGGCCTAGAAATAAGGGTGTAAATCCAGCTGTGTCTGTAGGAAGAAAAAAGAATAGAATAAGATATGTTAGGAGTGGTAGGGAATGAAATTAGAGAAAGGAATCTGAAAGTTTAGGCAGAGCTTCTGAAGATACGGTACACATTCTGGTACTGTAGCGAAGGCTGTACCAAACAGAAAAATGGTTTGTTATGGATCGTAGAGAAGCCATCCTGATCTTAGACGCGGGCTTAATCAGAGGTCAAATAAAACAGCTACACAATTAGTCTTTTGCTTTACGAGACAATTAAGGAGGGGTTTTAAAATATTGAGCATGAGAGTCCACATTCTTTTTCTAAAGCAAAAACAGTTTGCATGTAAATACTGAGTTTCCTAATAGCTGACATGATTTGTTAAAAGAAGATTTCAGTATGGAATGATTTTTGTGTTTTCCTTCATGACATCCTGTGATAACAAGGTCAGCTTTGAAGTGCGTGGCCTTCTCTATTGGAACTTACACACCTGAGCAGGTGCCCTCAGATATGATACTGAAGTCCAGAGTGATCAGATCTGATTATTGCATTTTGGGACTAAGAGTGAACTTAAGCAAATGTCACTATCAGCAAAACATCACAAATATAGTTTAAAACATCACAAGCTTTATTTATTAATTTATTAGTATTTAGTGTGCAGTAGACTTTCACTGCTGCTGTTGACAGAGTTCTTGGTGAAATTGTCCTAGTGCAGCTTACTAAATTTTGGAAAGATACTGGTTCTGACTCCCTATCTCCATTAACTTGCAGCCAAATTAATAGCAGTGTGGGAATTTCCTCATTGTAGGGTTGTACTGGGTGACATGAAGCTCCATCTGCCTTTCTTTACTGTCTCTTGTTCAGCAGTGTTCCATTCATAGTGAAAAACAGCTTCAAAGTTGTTCTTTCCTCAGCAGTTGACACAGTATTCCTCAACTTGCCCCAGACTTGAGGATGGGCACACACATGGTTCTTATTTTGAGAGCTTTGGGAGCAGTATGGCTGGACTTAAGAGGATGGAGTAAATGCTGACTGCAGAGACAAAGAGCAAAATATTCTGGAGAAAGATTGCAAAGAGCTTGTTTTGTGATAAAGGAACCCAATTATGCAGCTGTGGCAGTTCATGATATGTAGGTGTCATGTATTCCCAGGAGCAGGTTCCATATCAGCTTTGTGTTCCTCATAGATTCGGGATGTGTCTGTAGAATAAGTGGCAGCAGTCTAACCTAGAGAATGAACAGGAGGTTCTCTAGGTTGACTGTTCAATTTGAAAGCAAAATTGAAGCCTTCTAGCCAGACAGAACAGTCGAGGTCATTAGAGATGTGGTTATCTGTAAATAGCTGGGAGTTGAAAGCAGACTTTCTAGCCTTTAAGTATAAAGTCAAATATTACATGAACCTGTAGCCCACATTGCCATTATCTTGTTCAAGTTAGTCAGTCATTTTTTAGTAAAGCTTTTGATTGACAGGTTAAATGAGATGCTTTAGGATAAAGGATCCTTTAGGATAGGACAGAAGGTGATTGACCAGGAATGCAGAGCAGACACTTAAAGGTGAGAGTACAGACGGCCACAGCAGCACTGTGTATTGGGCATGTGCATTGTGTGTTAGGCACTGAGCAGAGCGGCCAGGCACTTTTGTAGCCTCTGTTACATCAACAACGGGTCTGCATCCAGATTTGTGGCCCATGTCAAGATACCATCTGGCTGTGTTAAAATACTTTTGTTTATTGTTCTTGGTTTAGATATCTTGATCTATGAAGCCTTAGTTTATCTCATGCCATTGCATCACAATTCCGTCTCATCTCTTGATAAAATAATTTCCATCATTACCGTAGGTCTTTATGTACTTACAGTTTAATTCCAGCAATTCCAAATATTTGCTGTGATGTCCCTTGCATACTTGGTTATCTCAAATAGCCCTTACTCTTTTCTCTCTCTCAGCTGCTTTTTCATGGATGCTTCCACCCAGTATTTAATGTATTACTTGCTTTGACGGTTGGAAGTCTTGTCTAAACTCACATATTCTTTAGTCCATGACTAAGTATATTTTATTCATTGCACATCATGTTTAAATATAGAAGCATGTAAACAGAAGACCTTTATTGTATTCAGATGACCTTGTTGAAACCAAGGTCAAACCATTTTTTAATACCACTTTCTATCTCAAACAACGTATGTAATGATCACTCTGAGTTGTTTGATGTTGTTGTTATTGAAGTGTGAAAGTGTATTTTTAGCATTTTGTTTATTGCCTTTTATTGTCAGCATTTAAATAAAAGGCAACTGTTAGTTGGATTGGATGGAGAAAGAGTACCTGCATCATGATGCCTGCATAATATCGTTGCAGTTTTCTTGCCATGGATGATAGTCAATGTACCTGTCTGTGCATGTAGTTCAAGTCTGTTCTTGTGAGAGTCTTGCAAACCTCCGTCATCACATAGTTAACACAGATGCATGTAATCCATACATGGGTTAGCCATTTTTGCTGTGTGTGTATGCCCTTATCTTTATTTCTGATAATTTTCAATGGCAACTGCTTATGTTATAGAAATTTGGTATCTAATGGAGATTAAAACCAGTAACAGACTCCTCTCTTGAACTCTTGCATAACTCATGATTTGAGAAAGTGTAATTTTCTCAGGATTTTTTAATAATTTGTTGAACTTTTGCACTTCAGAATTGCATGCTCCTTGGAGGACGTAAGAACACAGATGTGCCATTGGAGGGGTATCTAGTAACGCCAATACAAAGAATATGCAAGTATCCTCTTCTTTTGAAGGTACTTAAGAGTTTTTTATCCAGGATTTCATAATCTCTATATAAAACTGGTTACTAAGAATATTTCAGAACAGCTAGAACTATCTTCCTATGCAGTGAATAATCTCTATCAGATACTTGACCCAGACTTGCTCTCATTAAAGGTAGGGTAACTCTTCTGACATGGGTATTAAAAGGACTGAGAAGTCTGGCTCAATTAAGATTATTAGCTCCCTTCTGTATCTAGTGGTGAGGTTGCCTCCTGATTGTTGAATCAAAGTGAACCATTTAAGTGAGTTTAATGAGACTAGGTTTGAAAATGTCCTTGCTTAAAAGGCTTGGGATAGCAGAGCTTGTTGCCAACATTCTTTGCTGAATCTAATCTGCCATCAGCAAAGTGTAAATGAAAAATATTTATGAAGATGTTTTTAAAGAAACGCTTCAGAGTATCAGTAAGATGCTGTATGTGGTTTTATGCATGTTTGCATGTTTATGCTTATCTTACTGTTATGGCTGAAAATAATGTGTTAAATGTACTAAAAAGCATTACATATTCAAATCTCGAAGTTACTGAAATTTTCTAATGTTAGTAAATAAAATAATATAATAATCAGGAAAGTAAATACTTAAAATACATATATGTGTAACAAATTTGAGTTTAATCTTGTTTATTGTTTCAAACAGAGAGAAAAGCAAGAGCACACTCTGCTTTAGAAGCTACTTGAAATATGATTGTTAGACTGTATTTTTCACAATGCATGCGTGAGTTTAGATCTGAAACACTGCCAGTTATGAGGCATATGCATTTCATTGCACTGACATAAAAACATAAAAGTAAACGTGTTAAAATAAAGATTTTTTTTTTAAACAAGTTACAGGATACAGTTGCAATGAGGTTTGAATCATCCCAGGTACCTGTGGTTTTACAGTTCACTTGGCAAATTAATTTTTTTTTTTAAATATTCTATTTTTGAATGGAGTACAGACAAAGCAGGGGAAATTGACTAATGAATTAAACTAGGGACACATTGAAATGAAGATATTTATGTACAAAAAAATTCAATACAGGGTGTAGTGGCAGCAGGGTTAAGGCTTCTTGCTAAGCCTCCAGAAAGAATGTACCCAAGCCTCCATCAGGATATGCACTGAAGGCTGCACTTAGTCAGTCCAGCTGTAAAAGTGGAGTTGGTAGTTTGAGATGGGAAATCTCCAATGAATACTGGCAACTCCGCTTTTGGTTTTCGGTATCGCTGCCATTACCAATAACCATCCAAAATCAGTGAGTCACCTAAGCTATTGTTCACTTCTCTGGTGTATTGCAGTAGATTAAACAATAGACTGGGGCTAAAGAAACTTTTTTTTTTCTTTTTTTGTCCTAAGTTGCAGGAAAGGCAGGTGTTGATTTTGACGTCAGTAAACTAACATTTTTAAACAGAGTTGTTATCTTTGTTGTTGAACAATTCCATCCCATGGAGTATTAAAAACAATAAAGGCGAATATGAAGAAACATTGTTGGGGAAAGAAAAGTAGCAGAAATGCCAACTTTTTCCTATGTAGTGATAATTTTTATTAATAGCAATTTATTTCTCTGAGTTTTAGTGTCCTACTAGAACACAACACCAGAGGGTTTATTTACTTTTCCACACAGTAAAAGAGAAGTCTGTCCATGTTTTGATTTTGTATTCTACTCAATTTAAGCCTCTTGTAATATTCATTTAGAGATCAAAGACAAGTTGTTTTTTCTTTTAATGTCTAAATAGGAGTTACTGAAGCGGACTCCAAGGAAGCACAGTGACTATGCAGCACTAATGGAAGCCCTCCAGGCTATGAAAGCTGTCTGTTCCAACATAAATGAGGCCAAAAGACAAATGGAAAAATTAGAGTTTCTGGAAGAATGGCAGTCTCATGTTGAAGGTTGGGAGGTAATGTCACAAGATGTGTTGCTTTGTATGAAGGAGAGAGTAAAAATTTTCAACAAGCCTATATTGCACTGTTTTTGTGATCCTGAGGTACTGTGAAATCCCCTCTTCTGTGAAATCACAGCTTTTATTTAGTATCTGTTCTCTAAATTAAGTGTTGTTCCATGACTGAGCACTGCTGTATAGCAGGCTTCCAGGAAAGATGGCAAATGTTCAGTGTTTTATTTGAAGTCTTGGTCGTTTACATCAACACATATGTGTGCACATGTATACATTATATAAATCCCAATCTTAACTGCTGCTCTGATTCTACTGCTGTCAATACCTGCTTAAGAGCATTTGTCTGGTAGAAAAATATTTTGATTGTTGATCATGCTCTAAGAATCCCTATTTTTTGTCAGCTTGTACATAGACCCTGTCAGCTTGTAGCTAGTCTCCATAGCTGAGCTAAGGTAACATAAATGTGTTAAGCAGACTCTATGTAAGAGGTCTTTTGTTTGGTTTTGTTTATTTTTAAATGATTAGCAAATATTATGGCTTTATTTTATTTTTGCGCAGAGACAGTAAATCTGCTCCTGAGTTAGACGTAGAAGATCCAAAAGAAGATCCAACCTTTCCCCTAAATAGCAACATGATGAAGTAGTTGTGTTGCCAAAACCTTCCTTTTGCATTATATTGAGTGCTACATTATATTGAGTGCTATAAAGAAATATAGATACAGATACAGGTATTTCTTCAAGTTGCTCTGGGTGTTTTGTATCCAAATGTCTGAGCTGCACAGATAGAGGTAGGAGGTAAACACAAGTGAAGTCCCAGTAAAATAAATACAAAGCAAGCAGTGTTAACATTTTTTAAAAGTCATTTTTGAATATTATACACAGGGTTTTTTAAGTCTAATTTCAACATGGAAGTAGTTCTTTGCTTTTCTGAAAACTGTAGTATGTACTACTGTTCTACTCCTCTTTCTAGGAGAGCTGCTTAAGAAATAGGGGAAGGGATTTTGTCTTAGTAGTACCAAACACCAGGAGTGAGTTTTATCTTGCCTTAATTTGAGTCCTTTTCAAACAATAGAGAGAAACAGGCTATTTGGTGATAAGATCTACCTGACATACTTTTGAGCTGTACTTAGGCTGAGATGAGTTTCATCCTGGATGTCCCTGCTTCTCTCCACTGATAATGAGAGAACCTCATTGACTGGCATCTACATTTGGTCCAGTGAGTAACTCAATCTCCTAATGCCTCTGTATCTCTGTCCAGTCTGATAATCGACCTTCAGTTAATCACCCACACTGGCTACCTGCAAAGCTTTAACAACTTGACTGCTGTCTACAAGACTGGTGACCAGTCTGAAGGCTGTCAAACTGTAGTGAGAGGATCGCATGCTCCTCATTGTAAAGTGAGGACTAACGCAATCTCTGAAGCTCTCCCCTCCAATCCTGTGCTACTTCTGATGTGTATAGGCAACGACTCTTTGCTTTGCTGAAGGTTTGCTGGCTGGAAAAGATAGAAAGAAAAAATTATTGTTATTTTTTTGCATGCTAGTCTGATAGACTGAGATCTGATTTTTTGGCTATGTAGTGGGAAATGGCTTCATACAGTGCAGAGGAAAGAAAGGGTTAGCGACACTGGTGGGAGCCTGAATCAGAGGAGGCTTTGAGATGGACCTGTCTGAACTTCAACTGACCGAGTTCCACAGGAAGTATAACAACAGAAAATAGAATATAGGCAAAAATAGTCAACTGTCATTTAAGCATTCATAATAATAGATCCAGCAGAGAGAAAAAAATAGTTTACACGTATCTCTGTTCCCTCCCTGCTGTTGCTAAGACTGTGGGTCTATGATGCTATACAGTGTTTTCTCAGTGGCAGGAAACTTTATACAGGACCTTCTGTTTCCCCCCAGAAACTTCCTCTCTGTTTCTCTGTACTCTGTCCTTGTGCTCTAGGTTCCCAATTTTACGTTATACACCCACTTACACCTGCAGCTTCTTGAACTTACTTTGCATAAGGTTGCCCTCTGCTTCTCCAGCAGAGGATTCAGTCTCCCCCTGCCTTCCAGAAGGGTTCAATGAAAAGCCACTATCTGAAAGGAGAATAAAAATTACTGTGAACAAAGAACTCCCTAAATACTGTCCATGATGCTTTCCTATCTGCCGCATGTGTAATCTGATGATCTGTGAAACAAACCTTTCATTTATTGTTAATTGAGTAGTATGGGAAGATCTGATTCATTCTAAATATGGATTAAATAACTAATTTTACTTTAATCAAATTTTTTGTGCTTCTATAGTACACTGTAGGATTTGAAATACATCTTATCCATCTTATGAAATACTTACAGTATTTTTCCTTTTGCTGTGTGACAACATTTTCAAGAATTGCTCTTCCATTTCTGTAATTGGGGTAGGTATAATTTAGAGCAGAGAAATCTGCTTATGCCAGAACTCAGAGCATGGTAGTCTTGTTCTAGGACTGTCAATACAATACATTCCATGAAAATTCACTGTGCCTCAAGATAAGGAATCTTAGCAAGTACAAAAACTATAATTGCTGGTCTGTATTCAGGCAAACCTTTCTGCCTTTAGTTATAACCCTCAGTCTCAAAACAAGCCATTAAAGACAAATAATAAATGACATAGAGTGTGTAGTCATGCCAGGATATTGTTTGCAGAATTTTTAAAAAGAGAAAACTTGGATAAAATAAAGCTTTAAATGTTATCATTGAGAAGTCTACTTGACCTAACACCTTCCAAAAGAAGTAAATATCTTAACAGCTGATTGTTTAGACTATGTAAAAATAAGTTTCTTTTTTATAATTACCTTGAACTTGCGGTCATCAGCTATATCTTGGAAAGATTAGGGCATGTAAACATTAAAATGCATGTTTTAGCTTGTGCAACACCTTCATGGAAGAAGAAATAGCAAGTTAAATCCTTATGCTACTAATATTTTAAGGCAAGGGAAACTTGTTAAATAATCCTTATTGCCTATCACAGGTTTTATTCCTTCTGTTATTTTCAGATTTTCAATTAAGTCTTCTGCAGTGCTGCAGTGATTAAATTTTTCTACTTGCTTTCAGTGCCTTGAGTTTTATACATATGTCAAATACATCGTAATGAACACACTCAAGTATAAAGTTATAGTATGATTAACTCAGTGCATTATTAGTCATGTAACTTGGTTAAGAACTGACTGTTCTCAAAGTTCTAACCCTGAAAAGGGAGTCCACTTCCCTGCATTAAGCTTCTTCTGACTCCTTAAGAAGAAATCCACTAGTAAATATGTATGCTGTTGAAGATATATTAACGGGCAAAGGAAGCAATATGGACAGAAGCATGCAAGACGTAGACTTATTCTCTCTCTGCTCTGAATGTGTTCTGTGAACCATAACATAGTAATTTCCTTCCAACATTGATTTTTTTCCCTAGATTTAATTTTAGGATTTCACTTGTGCTTGAACTCTGAAATAGTGCCATTGTCTTAAAATAGTCTGTTTTCAGTAGAGTTATGTGGTGTTTATTATAGCTGAGCTGATCAGGTTTG